>NC_143550.1:137012500-139412500 GCF_054136105.1 Typopeltis vanoorti | reverse complement strand
TCACAGGCTTCTTTAAATTTTCTAGACATGAGTGTCTAGTTGTTGTTTTCGATTTCAATGATGAAATCGAATTTAGAGCTCTAAATTCAGCCAGCCTAAAGCCAAAAGTCTGGCTCAGATATGTCGATGATATTTTCGCCATTTGGCCCCATGGCCATGAAACTTTAAATACATTCCTTAGCCACCTGAACAAACAACACAAACATATCCAATTCACCATTGGAATCGAAAATCTCTTCCTTTTCTAGACACACTTGTCACACGTCTTCCCTCAGGCTGTCTCTCCTCAGTCTACTGCAAACCTACACACACATACACATCAGTACGTATACAAAAATTCATACCACCACCCAACACAAAAACTAGGAGTCATAAGCACCCTCAAACACAGAGCACTAACTATTTGCTTGAATGAACAAGCTCTAAACCAAGAATTCGAAATCATTAACCATACCTTTGTAAAAAATGGCTATAATAAAAAAACACTTTACAAGATTCTCCATAAAAATACCACTAAAAACAAAAAAGATTATAAGAATGCCATTGCCATACCATATGTTAGAGGCATCTCAGAAAAAATAGAACACTGCATAAATATAACATCAAGACTACCTTCAAACCCCTGACAAAATTAAGAAATTTACTCAGTTCTTCCAAAGATCCTCTTCCACACATGGCCCACCCAGGGGTTTACAAAATCCAATGTACATGTAACCTACCCTATATATGGGAAACAGGACGCACTATCCAATCAGAAAAGACAAGCGCAAATGAACCATTGAATACCTCCATTATGGAAAAACAGCCCTATCAGACCACGCACTCCAAACATACCATAGAATTGATTGGAAAGGCACCAGGTCCCTACACCACACCAAAACCTGGTTTGAAAGAAAATTTAAAGAAGCCTGTGAAATGCTAAAACACAATCCAAACCTGAACAAAAATGACAGACTAATCGTTCCAAGAATGTGGAGGACCCATCTGCAACCCTTATAGCAACTGGAACAAGTCCAAAAGGATATCTCAATACAAGAGGACTCTAGAAATGTTTAATGTAGTTCTGTTTTTAATTTATTTTTATATTACTTTTTTTTTTTAACTTTATTTTATTTTTTTCTTTTCCCACTAGAGGTCTAGGTAGACAAAAGATTAATAAGCAGCTTAGATTCATTTTACCTTTGTAAAGTAGAGTAGCTTGTTCCTTATACATATGTATTTTTCTGATGATGACTTCAATACAGAGGTCGAAACTTCAAATGTTACTTTCCTAATATTAAGTAAAATAATTATTTTAACACGTGTGTTGTGTTTCCCTAAATTCTTAACTATGAATCATTGTTCTTCACATCTACTGATGGTGGCATGGCACAAATATTGTTTTGTGTTCCATAATGTTTTGCCATTACTGTTCTGTATATACTGTGTGTTTGTGATGGGAGAGAGGCCAGTAATGTGTTGATATTCATTGCTGTAGCATTAAGTATTCAGTGGCGAATTCTTTATGCTTGCTGCACAAGCTCATTAATTGAGAAAGAAGTAATATTTATTTGTTAATAAATGCATGCATTTATAAGCATTCCATTTAGGCTTTTATTTTTGTAGACAGAAGACGTTTTAAGCTTACGTGACAATAATCGAGCTTTGCGTTGGGTATCGAAAGCCGATGCTAGTCAAGCTACCTTGGCTTGCTCAGTTGTGGGAGCATCCAGGTCCTCGCTTCAGCACTGTGATTTCATGTGCGTGCATAGCCCCAGTCCTGAAAATATTTAAGGTGCAAACTTTGTTTGCTTACATTTGGAAAAAGGATTAAACCAAATATATAATTGGTAGCATAGCCAAGTGAAAAAAAACTTCCATCAGCTATCTCTAATACAGAGAATTTTAATAATAAGGTGTTGACACCTTTTGGCAACTGGTATATGGTGATATGACTTCTACATTACTTCCACCTTAGTATCACCACCTCTGGGTCTGGCTGCCAGTGATGAGACCTCAATAAAGGTTGAAACTGGTCTGGGTAGTTGCCCTTCCCTTAATGCATAGCATTATACATGTCCACAAGGAGATGTGCTTTACATTATGGGAGATACTAAGGCAAGTGATCAGAACTTATTCCTCCTTTACCACGAGTTGCCCCAGTCCTAAAATACTTCAGGCACAAACTTTGTTTGCTTACACTTGGAAAAAGGATTAAACCAAATATATAATTGGAAACATATTTTTTGTCATTACTGTATTCACACCTGATTTAATTAAACAAATAAAAAAAAAAGAACTTCGTGATTTTCTCTCGATTTTCAAGCGAACCGATGATTGTTAACATAAATTCCAATCAATTTTTTTAGTTCGTTATCTATTTCTCTGGAAGGGGAAAAGTCTTCCTACATATGAGACCGGCTAACTCAACTTCGGTTGGAAATTCTTATATATACAAACATTGTTTGGATTATATAAGTACGATGTGTAACAGTACTATTTTGTAATTTTTACTATAGTGTACTGTATAAACATACACATTTTACAGACAAAAAGTACTATTTGCAGTGGGTAGATGCTTGTGCATGGGTGATAATAGTGTCATTGGAAAATAGGTACCTTATGTAAGAGTCGCTTATACAGAACCAACTGGAAGCAGGCAGACGAGCAAGTGAAACTCTCTACTTTTGGTATGTAACCCCTACCTGAACATGGTATTTTCAACATTCTCTCCACTATGTACAACGATACAGTGCCGATATAAGACAAAATTAACACTTTTTGCCTTTTGAAATAATATTGCTGCCAATAGGTGACCACGATGTAATTCAAAGGGCATTTATATTTGTATTCCAAAGAGTGAATTATATTTACATGAAGAACATCTTAATCATAAACACTGCTTTTGCTGGCATGCGCCGAAAACTAAAGGTATAACTTTACTTATACCTTTAGTTATAACTAAAGTAAGAAAACTTTAGTTAAGGAAGATTTGGTGGTTCAAATCTAGCCTCCAACTAGAGGAAATTGCCGGCCTGGTTGGCCGAGTGGTTAGCATATCTGCTTTCCAGCAGATATGGTATTACATAATAATAATACTTTAAATAAATAATAATACTCTCATAGTTTCAAAATATCGAACATCAAAAAGAACATGTTACGTGTTAACTTATAAAGTGGGATTTATTTGTTCCAATGAATGTTTTTCTACTTTATGTGTTTCCATGTTATATTAGCAATATTGGAGTTTACTTGTTATGATGAATGTCGTATGTTCATTTGTTAGCTAGAGCAGCCCATATGTGTATTTGGAGATTGGGGCAATAGAGCGCTTGAGAATACACATTATGCATCGCATACGACCTATGATTGAGCATCTGCAATGATCGCTAATTCATAAGAAGTATAGAAATAGAAGACACGACACAACATAAATTTAAAAAAAAATGAATTTTCATTGGGAAAAGATTTTTGGAGAATTTTCTAGTGTTTTTTTTTTTTTTTCCTTTTTCTTTGGGGGGGGGGGACCAGGGCCCCTTGGCCTTCCCCCCTCCCCTCTGGGTGCACCACTGGATTGGGGAATAGTGTTTTTGAGCCGAGCACCTGTGTCGCTTGTTTAGTATCAATGCTAAGGATATCATGTGTGTGAAGTATTGGATGAGCTTAACACAGAAAGGCACCCCTAAACATGAAAAAGCAGTACTAGAAACGAGGGCAACAATTCTGGCCTGTGGTCCTCAGGAGCTAACATAATGCTTGCATATACACACACACACATACCCACCTCAAAAAGTAATCTTAGGTATGCTGATGATAATACAGTACTCCTTTGTAATGACAAGGAAGGGCTAGGATGAATCCTTAGCAAAGTTAATAAGATCACTAAAACAGAGACTCCAACTCAATCCTATCAAGACAAAGATTATGGTTCTCAAAAGAAATATAGACATGAAGCCCCTCAGAAATGTGTATTTTAATGGAGAATTGAGAAAGTCAGCAAGTTCGAATACCTGGAATCCATTATTAATGTGAAGAATTGCTGTTCAGAAGACCTCAGAAGATGACTAGGAATGGCTAAAACAACAGTCAGAGATTTGTCTCAAATCTCAAGGGAAAGATCTTTTTCCACAGGAACAAAGTTGAGGATTCTGGATGCAGCTGTTTTTTCCAACAGGGAGTTATGGATGTGAGCAGGGCTGTACTTACACTTTTTCTGAGATGGATGGGGCCTGAGGTGCAAGAGTGCTCTTGGGACCTTCCTCATTGTTTGGGGTCCTTAAATTGGCCATAATTTTTGAGGGCCTCCAACTAGAACCTCATTCGCCTGTGTATAAGTGTGGCACAGGTGTATGTGAGACCTGGAACATAAAGACAGTACAGTAATGAGGGTATGGAGTGCCTGTGGCAAGTGTCTAACTTGTGCCCCCCCTAACCCAATGGAAGTGTCTAATTCCTCTCCTACGTAATGCTCACACCAGTCCTCGACCACCTGGCGAGGACTGGTGTGAGCATTACATAGGAGAGGAGTGACCATACAGCATCTGATAATGTTCCATGAGCTGATGGATGGACATGTGCCAGTAAATTATGGATGTGAGCTTTTTTTTTTTTAAGTGGTGGTCAGTATTATTATTATTATCATTGTGGTTGGTACGTAGTGATTGGTCTGCGAATTTAGTGCTCTTGTATAGTTGGTGATTTTTGTCTGTTTTTATTGTGTTTTCCCTTAGAAAATTATCATTTTGTAGTATACTAGTGTAGATTTTAGTGTTTTATAGTGTATTTAGTATTTTATCATATATTTTTATTAAGATATTTTGATATTTGGTGTACGTTTGAAATGGCGCCAAAAAAAGGGCAAGAAAGATAATTCTAAAAAAACCACCACAGGCGATAACAAGGAGATTAGCCCTACCAACGAGGCCATTGTGCAAATTATTATTATTATTATAAAAACCTCCATGGAGTCAAAGACTCATCGTGGGAGGTCCACTGTTATACACACAGTTTATCATACTGTGCCTTAAATATATTCACTGTCTCTGCACACTCCACACTCTCGGGTAAAGCATTCCAATCACTCACCACTCTCCATGCAAAAAACCTGCTCCTCACTCCCTTGCTCACACCCTCCTTATACAGCTTCCAGGAATGACCTCTTGTTCTCCTGCTATCCTCACCCATTCTGTGCAAAACCTCCCCGACGTTAATCTGGTAATAACCACTCAACAGCTTATATGTCTCAATCATATCCCCCCCTCCTCCTTCTATCCACCAATTTCTGCAAATTGCATTTTGTCAATCTGTCTTCATACTCTACATTCCAGAGACCAGAAACCACCTTAGTCAATCCCTCTGAACTTTTTCCAACGCAATTTCATCTTTTTGAAAACCAGGTGACCAGATCTGTGCACAGTAATCCATATGTGGCCTGATCAAAGCCTTATACAAAGGAACCATAACATCCTTACTTCTACAAGTCAATGTCCTCCGCATCATTCCCATTATCCGCTGTGTTGTCTTCACTATTTTAGTAACATGTCCCCAAAATTTTAGGTCCTTGTCTACAATCACTCCCAGATCTCTCATTTCCTCTACCTCTTCCAAGATATTCGCACCGATTGTGTACTTTACATCCCATCTCTACTTCCCAAATTTCAAAACCTTACACTTTGAGACATTGAATTGACATCCCCAGTTATTTACCCATTCAGACAGTGTATTCAAGTCCTCTTGCAAAGCTACAGCATCCACACTACTCCTGATAGCTCTGCCCAACTTTGCATCATCTGGAAACAACTGCACATCACCATTCAGACCTCTCCAGATATCATTTACATACAAATTAAACAGCAATGGACCCAAAACAGACCCTTGAGGTACACCACTAGTAACTTTCCTCTTCTGGGATATCGCTCCTCCATAGACAACTCGCTGATACCTATCAGACAACCAATCTACTGTTCAGCCCCATCCGTTCCAATTTAATTACCAGCTTGTCATGTGGCAATTATGGAGGAGGTTAATGAAAATGAATTAACCGCCAAAATTGCGAAGTTGAAGCAGATCATCAAAGAGACAATGCGGGAATTGCAAAAAGTTGAGAGACATTTAAATGAGAATAGGGAGAAAAAGAAAAATGAACAGGAAAATAAGAAACAAGAAAGCAACGAAATAGGTAAGTCAGAAAATAATGAAAATCAGGTGAGTGACGTTGTTAGTAAAAAGAAAGAAGTTATTTGGTATGGTGACTCTATAATAAAATATGCTATTGATGAGAGAGTTATAGTATCAAGTTTTCCTGGAGCAAAAATTAAAAATATAACTCAAGTAATTCAAAAACAGAAAAGACAAGTAAATGAAATTGTAGTTGTAGTGGGTACGAATGATTTAACTAGTGATAAGTTCAGTATGAGAGAAGACATGAAAGGGTTGCTGGAAGTGGCGAGAGTGAAGCGTGAGAAAGTGAAAATCGTTAGTATTTTACCTCGCTATGATAAAAATGAATTAAAAAGAAGGGCTATGATGGCAAACAATTCGATGTGTAGGCTGCATAGAAGAATTGGATGTGTGGAGTGAGTTTGAGGGAAGATTGGATTTGTATAAGGGGATGGCCTTCACCTGAATGCATTTTGTATCAGGAATCTGGAAAAACTAATAACTGGTATGAGTCCTAACACAGAAAGTCAGGGAAACTAAATTATAAAGGGAGGAATGGTGTGAATGTGAGTGTAAGAGCGGCAATGTCATATAACTGTCTTAATAATGGGAATGGGCTTTGTCATGGAAATGTTGACGAGGCAAGAACGATTTCGGGTTTGCGTTCGTCCAGTTCTGACTCATCATATGTGTGCAAAGATGACTACATGTGTAAGACGTTAGAGAAGAATAGAGATCTGCAAGATGTCCAGCTGTGTCAGGCAGACTGCAAACAAGAGTATACAAAAGAACATGCAGGTAGATTATTATGTCTGTACACAAATGCTAGGAGTATCAGAAACAAAGGGGTAGTTTGTTGCCTTAGTCAATATGTTGCGACCTCAGATTGTAGGAATTAGTGAGACCTGGCTATCAGAATCAGACCTACTAACTGGTATTGAGTGTCATGGGTACAGTATTTTTAGGAAGGATAGAGTGGATAGGAGAGGAGGGGGGGGTTTTGCTAATGATATTGGATGACTTAAATCCAGTTAGAGTTGAGAGCTATGAATGTAGTAATACTACTAACAATATTTCATGTCGCAATGAGTTTGAAGCCATCTGGTGTGAGGTGGAATCTAACAAGACAAATTACATAGTGGGGTGTTATTACAGACCTGGTGGTTCGGTTGCTGGTGATGAAGAAATGCATCACCAAATAGAAAAGGTGAGCGCAAAAAGAGTAATCATAATGGGAGACTTTAATTATCCAAATATAGATTGGGTAGCTGTAGAATCTCATGAGAAGAATGAAAATGCATTTATTGAACTGTTGCGGAACAACTTCCTCAAGCAGCATGTGACAGAAGGAACTTGAGGTCAAAGAGTGTTAGATTTGATTATAGTGTCAGAGGGCGTTTCAGTTAAAGACATAACTATTCTGCCTCTAGTTGGCGACAGTGACCATGTGGTACTCACTTGGGAAGTGACTAAGTTTGTGAATGTTCCACTCAGAAAAGGTTACATATTGAGCTACAAAGCAGGAAATGATGACCAACATTCCACTGAACTAAGTATACTTAGTTCAGTGGAATGGGATCGGTTGCTGGATGGAAAGAATATTGACAGTGCATGGGAAGCATTTAAACAATACTTAAATGATGCGATATCGGAATGTGTACCGAAAGTTCGAAGAATAAATAGAGTAGGAGTCAAATGGATGTGAAGTCTTATTAAGTAAGAGATTCGTAAGAAAAGGACGTTGTGGAAGGAATACCGTTCACATAAGAATGACGTACGTTATGAACGTTATAAGCAGCAGGCTAGAATAGTCACAACTGTTGTATGGAAAGCAAAGTCTGATTATGAAAAGAAACTGGCTCTGTGTGCTAAAGACAATCCAAAAGAATTCTATCGATATGCTGCAAGTAAAAGAAAGAATGAATATGAAAGAATAACTCTTCTAAATCCAGATGGTGTGAGGGTTACAGATGCAGAAGAGGTTGTTCAGTTAATGAGTGCTCATTTTGTTAAAAGCTATCAACCAGGTGAACGCAACATTGAGCTCACTGTTACCTCTTCACTAGATGAAGAAAAGCAGGTGTGTGAGGCTGAGGTATTAGAACTGTTGCATAAACTGAATAAGAATTCAGCAATAGGGACTGATGGGATATCAGCACGTGTGCTAAACGAGTGTTCAGCTGAACTGGCCATTCCTTTGACCAGGATGTTTATTATGAGTCTCAGAACAGGGAAGATTCTGCAGGAATGGAAGGAATGTATGGTAATTCCATCGAACAAGGGTAGTGTAAAAACCGATGTATCCAACTATCGACCAATTAGTATCTCAGGAGTGGTGGTGAAGATTTTGGAAAAATTAGTTAGGGCTCGCATTCA
Source organism: Typopeltis vanoorti (assembly GCF_054136105.1). NCBI lineage: Eukaryota > Metazoa > Arthropoda > Arachnida > Uropygi > Thelyphonidae > Typopeltis > Typopeltis vanoorti. The sequence goes on along the minus strand of NC_143550.1, from coordinate 139,403,986 downwards.
GAAATGGGTTGACAGTGAATATCTACTTTGCAATGAACAACATGGGTTTATTAAGGGAAGGTCGTGTTTTAACAACTTGCTTACATTCTATAACAAGGTTACCATTGAACTAGACAAGGAGAATGGATACACCATGAGACTTTTGGATTTTGCTAAGGCTTTTAACAGAATACAGCATGGCAGACTGCTGCATAAATTGGAGAAAATGGGTTTGGGTAATACAATATTAGCATGGATAAGAGAATGGCTGACTGACAGATATCAAAAAGTAGTACACTGGGGGATCTGAGTCTGCAAAGTTTAAGATAACAAGCAGTGTACCACAAGGATCAGTGCTTGGTCCACTGTTATTCAATCTGTACATTAATGATATTGGGAAGGATTTGACAAGTGCATAACAATTATTTGCTGATGATGAAAAGATGGTAGGGTAATCAGGAATGCTGCTGATATGCAGTCTTTGCAGAATGATTTGAATAGGCTGGAATTGTGGGCATGGGAAAATGGGTGTCAGTTCAATGTCAGTAAATGTAAAGTCATTCACTTCGGCATGATTAGATATCCAATGTCGTATTATATTGGTGGGATTAGGCTAGAAGAAACTGATGAGGCTAGGGATCTTGGGGTGTTAATAGATAGGAAGTTGAAGTTCAGGGATCATGTAGCAAAGATTGCAAATACAACTCAGAAGATAATTGCAATGCTGAAACGAACATTCACATGTAAAGATAAGGATGTTATTTTGCCTCTTTACAAGGCTTTGATAAGACCTCACTTGGACTATTGTACGCAGGTCTGGTCTCCTGGTTTCTGTTGTGATTCTGATATATTGGAGAGAGTATAAAGGGGAGTGTTAAAAATGATATCAGGATTGTGGAATGCTGATTATGAAACAGATTGAGAATTTGTAGACTGCAGACACTAGCAAATATGAGAACGAGGGGTAATATGATTGAGACTTACAAACTTCTGAAAGGGTCATACAGGATTTCAATTGATGGAATTTTTCAATTTATGGAGGGTGGGGAAAGAACGAGAGGGCATCCTTGAAAGCTGAGAATGAAGGCTGCCAAGAAGGGTGTGTGAGGGCTAGATTTTTCTCTCATAGGGTGTGCGTGATTGGAATGGATTGCCATTTGGATGTTGTGAGTGCAAGCAGTGTGAATAAATTCAAGAATAAATATGATAGCTGATGTGTGTAGTATTTGGCCTTCCTCGATGAGTCTCTGACTCCCTGGAGGTCTCTCTTAATAATAATAATAATAATTACAGCGTCTCTATGGAGTCAAAAGACTCGTCGTGAGAGACTCTACATTGACACACTAACCATTATTCACACATTACCCCTATCATTAAATTCATTCACAGACGAAGCATTCACAACCACCTCTGGCAACCCATTCCACCCATCCACAACCCTCCAAGCAAAAAATCCTAACACCCTTGTTAACCACACTCTTACACAATCTCCAGGGATGGCCTCTCATTCTCTCCCTTCCTGCACTGGTCTTAAAAAAGTCATCAGTATCAATCCTATAAAATCCCTTTAATAATTTATATGTCTTTATTATATCTCCTCTCCTATGTCTATCAGCTAGTTTTTGGAGCCCACAGATCTTCAATTTATTGTCATAGGGAACATCCCACAGCTGCAACAATCTTTGTAACTCACCTCTGAATCCTCTCCACCATTTCTTCATCACCAAGAAATCCAGGTGACTAGATCTGTGTGCAATAGTCCAAATGTGGTCTTATTAATGCCTTGTAAAGTGGAACAATAACTTCCTTATTCCTACTTGCCAGTGTGTTCTTCAACAACCATGTAATTTCATGTGATGATTTGGCAACCTTTGCAGTATGCCCTTTAAACTTAAGTTCTCTGTCCACAATAACTCCCAAGTCCCTTGCCTTGTCAACTTCTTACAATTCATTTCCATTAGTATAGTAAACAACCGATCTCATCCTCCCAAAGTGCATCACCTTACACTTAGTTACGTTAAACTGACAGCCATTTACCTTAGCCCATGCCATCAGCCTATTCAGGGCTGGTTTTAACTGTTAGACGCCTGCATGTTAGAGATAATTCGCCGCCCTTGAGGCTACACTAGTGTTTGTTTTGTTTTTTTTTAAACATGTACAGCAGTGAATAGAACATATACAAGAATGGTGATAGCCACGTCGACGGAAAAAATTTGTATAGAACATCACCATTTTTGTGCATATGTTCTATTCACTGCTGTACATGTTTGGAAAAAAAACTAATGTAGCCTTACCCTAACAATGCAGATCGTGAATAAATTTACAGCATAACCCAGAATATTACTATTAGTACGTTTTTATGAGAGTATAACGTAGCCTAATTGACAAAGGAAAATTCATAAAATATTTTATATACTGTAGGCTATTTATTTTAATTTTATAAAAATAGAAAAAGTACAATGAATGTATAGATTTTTTAGTATATCCCATCTATAAGCGGATGCAGAGAAAAATGTATACAATTCTTGGATAATGTTAAAAAAATTAACTGTTTTTGAAACAGTTAATTTTTTTAACATTATCCAAGAATTGCCAAATTTAACATTAATTTGGCAGCATCTTTTACAACAAGATTTAAAGAATGAGATGCACAGGGTACAAAAAAGGCTGTAGGATTTATATTCCTAATTTTGTTCTGCAAACCATTATGCTTGCCACGCATATTGGCCCCATTATCATACCCTTGTCCACGCATATTTTGAATATCTAACTCATAATCTATCAAGAGTCCACCTAAAAGATGATTACATAAACCTTCCCCTGTAGTGTCTGAAACTGGATAAAGTCCAAGAAATAATTCTTGAATTGCAACATCAGACGTGTCAATATTTACAATTCTTAGGAGTGCAGTCGAGAATTATAGAAAAATATTTCGCCTTTTTACAAATTCCTTAATTTTTGATTTAATGCCATTTGCTAAAACAGATATAATTTCGTTTTGAAAAGAATGGCCTAAGTAATGGGGTATACTATTTCTAGAATTTTGACATTCTGTTATGTTATTTACATGCTGTGAAATAATCCGTATGTAGAGGCTTATATAGAAAACCCACACACACAGGTAGACACATACACAAACTCTCCCACCACCACCACCACCACCACCACCCCGCTCAACAATATGGCATTATTAAAACTCTTACCAAGAGAACCCACAATCTTTGTTCCAGTGGAACTGCCTTTACAACTGAGCTTGACCACAGTATTAAAAAATCATCAGGTCCTCCCCCTTTCCTCGGTCTTCTCTTCAGAAAGAGTTTAGAAATGCATCACCATTTCTAAACTTGCTACCATACCTTCATCTGTAGCACATCCGAAAAAATAGCCGAGATTTTAAAAAAGTACAACCTACACACAGCATTTAAGCCCCACTGCAAACTTGCTACCCTTATCCGCTCTACAAAAGATCAGCTCCCTCCTCTCTCAGTGCCTGGAGTCTATAAAGTACCCTGTTCCTGTAAACTGGCGTACTTTGGACAGACAGGCAGATCAGCTACTATCCGTCTGGAGGAACATAAGTCATACATCCGCAAACATGACTATGGTCAGTCAGGCCTGGCTGACCACGTCTTGGATACAACCCACAGGATCTCATGGAAAAAAACCACCATGCTCCACCACAGCAAATTCAAAAAAGAGAGACTATTCTTAGAATCAGCAGCAGCAGCTCTCAAAAATCAACTGAATCTCAACAAATATGGTTGCATTAAGCTTCCTAAAATTTGGGAAATGCTTATCACCAGAGGTCCCACTTTACATTCCAGGCCACCTACAACCTCCCTTAGAGGGCGCTCCACCTAGATAGGACTTTAGCGTCACCCATGTGGTTGGGCTTAGTATTGTGTGTTATTTGTTTTTATGTTACATTAGTTTTTTTTGTAATCCCTGAAGATGTCTCATTTACTGAGACGAAATATATAGGAAGTATTAAATTCTGTTTTAATCCTTTCTGAGTGCTGTATACAATCCATTAAGCCTCCAATATGCTGTGAAATAATAGGGTCAAATTTTGCCAACATTTCTACGGCCTTTAAAAAATTTCCATTATTTGCTTCATATAATTTATTATTTGTACCTCTGAAATCTAAACACTGCCCTGCTAAAAATTGTACAATTGCAACAATTCTTTTGATTGATGGCTTGCCATCGTCTTTTTTCAGATTCAAAATACCATTGCTGTTCTTTATCAGTTGTACAATTGTTGTCAAGGCGTGTTTTTAATTCATACCACTTTTTACAATTTTGCATATGTTCTACACTCATTTCATGTCGTGATAAATTAGTGGCCAAATGTCGCCAATCTGAAAACTCCTGACTATCTATTAATTTGTTTTTCTTTAAAGCAAACAGCTTACAACAAAAGCAAAATACACTATTGGATTTTTCAGAATAGATTAACCAAGTTCTTTGAACTTTTTCACCATTAGGTAAGAGTCTTACAAACTGTGACATGGAAAATGATCCTCCATTGTTATCTTTAATAAAGTTTATATTTTGAGGTGTGTTACAGGTCCCTTATGAATTATGAGTTCTAATAACCGATTCCCCTAAATCACATTCTGTCATGAATTCAGCACAATTACCAGAAGGCCTACTTTGTAAATTATCTCCACAGCTTGATTTTGGTGTTGGCTCTTCCTCCTGGCGCAGTTCTGAACGAAATTCAAACCTTTTCATTTGATTTTTCACATTCCTCTTTGATTTCGCCCTTACCGTCTGGAAAAGATTCTAAAGTGATTGATGTTGTCGAGTTATCTTCGTCTAACTTTACATATTTCAGTATGGATCCTCATAATTTTTCCTTTTCCTTATCACTTTCATTCTTTCTTTTGCAATAAAAAGCACCAGACAGACGTTTAGTTTTCCTAAACATATCTAAACATATAATAAAAAACATTAATAATAATGGTAATAATAATAAGCACAAAAATTATTTTTTCTTTTTTGAATGAATACATAAATGTTGTAATGACCCAAACTGACTTAAGCCTTTCTGTACAGATTCCGAAAAAACTCTGATCTGTCTGTCCTTCTGTCAGGTCTGTCTGAAAGACAGTGGTATATTTTATAACAGGTACTAGTAAAAAAACAAAAAATTGTAATTCCATTTTTTTCCCAATTATGTATTTTTAGTAGCAAAAAACTAGGCCAAAACTATGGTTCGTTTGAATGAACATTCCTTGTTGAGTGAGGTTTTTAAGGAGATAGAGAATGAAACCCCAAGAAGATATTTCGAAGTTAGCACCGCTATAAGTTTTAACAATGTTACATTCCTATTTCATCGCCAATATTTTAAAATTAACTATAGGCTATATCTAATTTATTCCATCGGCCGCCCTAGAGATTTGACCGCCTGCGTGCACGCACGCCCTGCACACCTATTAGAACTGGCCCTGAGCCTATTTAAATCATCCTGCAAGATATCTACATCATCTGAATTGACTATCGCTCTTCCTAATTTTGCATCATCAGCAAAAATTATATCCAATATCATTAATGTACAAATTAAACAATGGAGGACCAAGCCCTGAGATACACCACTAGTCACCTGCCTTCTCCTGACTCAGTATGTTATTTTTTTTTTTAAAGGTGTGGTAGGGTGGTTGGATGTTTTTTGAGGTGGGACAACATGGGTGGATATTTTTGGAAGGGCGTGTAGGTATGCATGCTACTGTAGGGAAAGGGGGTGTGCTTTTTGAGGTGGGTATGTGTGTATGTGCAAACATTATGTTAGCTCCTGAGGGACACAGACCAGAGGTGTTGCCCTTGTTTCTAGTACTACTCTTTCATGTTTATGGATGCCCTTTGTTTGTGTGGAGATAATGATTGGTTCATTTCCCTGAATTAATAGTCAGGTTAGCACATGGAAAAAGCACAATCCTTCAAGAGCTAATGCCTCTGGCCAATGGAGCTAAATTGACCATTTAAAGTAATTGAAACAAACAAACAAAAAAGTCAAAAACATGAAAAAAAAAAAAAAAACTGATACCAGAAATATTGCTTGTCACCTCAAAAACATCCACCCTTCCTATGTCCCAACAGTAACACATCCACCTTTTCTTTACATCAAAAAACACAAACACTCCCATTGCCAAACACTACCATACACAATTGCTCTCACATAAAGCACCTTTCCCCAAATATGCACACACTTGCCCTACACCTAGAGCAGTCATGAGAAACTAAGGCAGTTCCCTAGTGTGGCAGTTTTGGAGAGCTGTAAAGGGTGTCAACCACAAAAATACCTTTTTTTTTTTTTTTTTTATTTTGTTGTTGTTGTTAATTTTACATATTTTCATGGATTTAGAATTAGCAAAATAGTGCTTGCCTAGGTGTGACATATAGCCTAACAACAAACAACAGTCCTTTTCATCTGGAAGCAAATTGCTGCATATGCATACATGTTTAACATTAATCTAATGATTTTGCAAATTTCATGCTGTTCTTCACATAAACATAAATGAACATTGAAGAAGCTAGGCATTTTTTGCTATTTTTGACAAGATGTTTTTGAAAATCCACATATTTTAGAAGTTGTGCCTTGGGGTAGACTTTTCTTATTGCACTCATCAAATGAATTTGTATTCAAACATGGAAATTACGAAAAGATATAAGTACGTGCCAAGGGTAATTTGCAATTTATCTTACCAAGTACTTGCTTTATTCAGATAAGTAGTTATAGTCTAAGGTTATATATTAAAACTGCATGGGGACATTATTCCACATTGATCTGGTGAAGAAAATACCAATCCTTACAAATCCTTGGTTTCTAGGTTCTAGATGACAGCAGACTTCATCCACAATTTACCTGTGATGTTTTTAAAATTAAGGACAAAACAATACAATGCATACAACATGCATCCTTAGAAGTACTGCTGAAAAAAATGGGATATTTTATCCATATTTAAGAGTACAACTTGTAGAATTTTATTCACTAAATAATATATTACGTGACACTTCTATGGAATTTTGAGGCCACACAGCACAACAGCAAATAATCCATCGTATAGATTCCCAACCAGTTGCTTGCAGAGGTATGGAAGTTTGCATTAAAAATTCTGTAATGGCATCTCCTTATATCGGTATGTTTTTGTAAATTACAAAAGAATAATATTAACTTATGCTAAAATCCTGTTGCACATGCTCACCATGTGGAGCTTGCACCTTTCAGAGACAGACTCCAGTAAATGTTGCTAGTAGCTGTGCCATGCAGCACTATGTTGAATTTAGCTGTTACACAGTATTAAATTGTTTTGAATGTATTTTTAAACTTTAATGCTGAAATACAAGTCAACAAGGAGCATAAAAATGAAAATCATCCTTCAAATTCATCTCAATATGACCTTCAAAAAAAAAAAAAAACCACCTAAAATTCATTCAGCTGGTCAAAATTCACAAATATGACATAAATCTATTTAAAATATTGGCATGAAAATGAATATTAAACAAGAGGAAATATAATGAGTGTTATATTAAATGTGTTTTTTTTTTGTTGTTGTTTTTTTTCATTACTTGGAGATAAGGACTATCCACACCCACAGTGTGTTGTTTGCTGAGAAGTCATTTCCTGAAAACCTTATAAATTTTTGACTTGAATTGAAAACAAATTATCCATCACTTATTGGAAGAAACTGAAAATCCATCTGCTATTTTTAACTACTTGTATGTACAAGAGAGTTTTATTCAACTTGCACTTCGCTGAAGTCAAAATATCTTACAGACTTGTTGCAGAACCAGATTTGAGGCTCTCTCTCTTGAGTTAAATATTGTTACTTTCTTCAGCTAAACAAGCCCAACAATCACATTAAATATACGCTTTTTTTTCTGACTACTTCAGCGGTGTGAATAATAGTTTCAGTCCATGTGCTGCTACTTTGCCCATATAATCTTGTGTTCATTTTTTTTTTTTTCACGTAAGCTCTGAAAATATTATTCAGAATAATCCTAGAAAGAATAAAAGGCATTTTGTCAATAGAAATAGATAATACTCAGTCAGATTTCCAAAAAGATAAAGGTACAAAAGAAGGAATTTTCAATCTGAAAACATGTGAAAGAAGCCTTGATAATCAGAAAAGCATATATCTTTGTTTTATTGATTACACCAAAACATTTGATTCAGTAGATCACAAGAAATTAATACATATCCCAGAATAATGGTCTAAAAGGAAAAGATCCATTCATAATTATAAATATATACTGGAATCAAATAGCCTCAATAAGATACAAAAATGAATATTCTGATAGCTTTAAAATCAAAAAAGGAGTAAGACAAGGATGTATCTTATCACTTTTATTGTATAATATAATATATATATATATATATATATATATATATATATATATATATATATGTAGTGAACAAGTTTTTAAAGATATGCAGATTGAAGGGTCTAAAAGTGGGGTAAGAACTTCAACAACTTTAGATACGCAGATGACACAATCTTTATTGCAGAATCTGAAGAGGATCTTCATAACTTAGTCACAGAAATTTACAACCGAAGTTTAGACATGGAATTAATTATCAACCTGAAGAAAACAAAGTGCATGATCATATCAAAAGTACCAACAAATAAGAAACTAAGCATAACTGTTAATCAAAAGAAAATTGAACAGATTAAATCTTTTATATATCTGGGGCAAATGTTTACAGAAGGAGGAAATTTTCTTAAAGAAATAAAAAGAAGAAGAATAGAGATAGCAAGAATAACCTTCATTGGTATGAAAACTGTTCTAACATCCAGAGACATTAATAAGACCAAAGAACAAGATTAATAAAGTGCCAGATATAGCACTTTTTAAGCCTTTTCTACAATAGTGAAACTTGGACTTTAAATAAAGAAGCAGAGAAAAAATTAGATGCTTTCAAAATGTGGACCATCAAAAGAATGCTAAAAATATCGTGGACAGAGAAAATGAAAAATTAATATGTTTTAAAGAAAGCAAAAATGAAAAGAACATTACTGAAAATCATTAAAGAACAAAAACTTTAATATTTTGGACATCTAATTAGACAAGAAGTCATTCAGAAACTAATATTAGAAGGGAAAGTGGAGGGAAAACGAAGGAGAGGTAGATCCAGGAGAATGTAGTTTGAAGACATTAAGGACTGGACTGGCTTGAATTACCACAAATGTTCCAGAGCTGCAAAAGAAAGAAAAAAGTTCCAGACATGGTGCCAACCACCTAGGGGATGCTTGAAGAAGAAGGACATCGTGATGCCAAAAAAAAAAAAAAAAAATGATCCATGCAAAAAGAGCCTATAGAAACTTAGCCATGAATTGAATTAGAAATAATTAAAAGAATTGAGAAAAAAAATACCATGGAAGCCATCTGAAGCAAAAAAAGATGGAATTTTAGAAAGAGCCAAAAATTCTGACAATCTTGAGGCTCCTGTAATATACCCAAAACATCTTATCATTATTTAGAAATGGAAACACTTCTTAAATTTTGGTTTGATAGTTATATATAATTACAACAAAGGCTAAGAGCATTTATGATGATTTCAAAAGTAGGTTACGTGGAGGTTCTAGTGATGCGATGTCATTCGTGGGTACCCATCACTGATTTCATAGATTTAAGAAAAGTGCAAATCTTCAGAATTTGAAATTAACTGGTGAGACTGCATGTTCAGATATGATTATGTCATTGATGCCATCTGTTCACTTGCTGAATTATTCTCAGACTTCCCATATCTGTGGTCTCTATTCTTTGATTAGAATTTACTTCTAACCCAGCCTTCAGATCCATAAGATAAAATTGGTTTGAACACTTAAATACAGCTAGTGTAGTGTTTTTAGTGATCTCTCTTATTCCACATAAATTTCTTTAGTTGTTATTATTATTATCTCAAGACCCCATGGAGTCAAAGACTCATTCTAGGAGGTTCTTTTGTCATACACATAGCTCATCATACTCTACCTTAAACACACTCAAATTCTCTGCAGAACCACACTCTCAGGCAACCCATTCCAATCATTCACAACTCTACATGCAAAAAAACCTGCTTCTCATACCCTCCTTATACAGCTTCCAGGGATGACCTCTGGTTCTCCCACCATTTTCTGTAAAACCTCTCCAACATTTATCTTATAACAACCCTTTACTAACTTGTAGGTCTCTATCATATCACCCTTCTTCCTCCTATCCACTAGACTCTGTAAATTGCATCTTATCAATCTTTCCTCATACTTGACATTCCAGAGATCAGAAACTACCTTTGTCAGTTGCCTCTGGATCCTCTCCAACATCTCTTCATCCTTTTGAAAAATAGGTGAACAAATCTGTGCACAGTAGTCCATGTGCTGCCTAATCAAAGCTCTGTACAATGGAACAAGAATGTCCTTACTTCTACAAGTTAGTGTCCTCCACATCATTCCCAGAATTCTTTGTGTTGTCTTCACAATTTTGGCAGTGTGTCCCCTAAATTTCAGATCCTTATCCACTATCACCCCAAGATCTCTTATTTCTTCCACCTCTAATATATTTCCCCCACCAAGCATAAATTCTACATTACATCTTTGTTTCCCAAATTTTAAAATCTTACATTTTGCAACATTGAACTCGCATCCCCATTCCCATTCACTTAATTTATTCAACTCTTCTTGTAAGGTCACAACATCTTCTCTACTCTTCATAGTTCGTCCTAACTTTGCATCATCTGCAAACAACTGAATACTCCAATCCATATTTTCGCCAATATCATTAACATACAGGTTGAACAGCAGTGGCTCTAAAACGGGCCCCTGAGGCACACCACTAGTGACTTTCCTCTTCTGGAATATTGCTCTCCCATACACAACTTGCTGATACCTATCAGATAGCCAGTCTACGATCCAATGCACTAATCTAATCTAATATCCAACCCCATCCACTCTAGTCTGACTATCAACTTATCATGCGGTAATTTATCAAAAACATTTGCAAAATCTAAGTATACTACTGTGTATCCCTCTCTTCTCCAAGGAAGTTCAATAATACCATTGTTGGATCCTAGGATCCAACCCAATTCTGGATCCTAGTTCTCACCAGTTTTTCCTACAACTTAACCACACAACTAGGCCGATAATTGGATGCTTGAGTTCTGTCACCTCTCTTTTATGAAGTGGCACAATCTTGCCCTCCTTCCACTACTTTGGAACTTGATCCAATGCAAGACTCATATTAAAAAAAATATGTCAAGGCAGATGTCAACTCCCTGGCACATTTTTCAGAATGCATGGTGATATATTATCAAGTCCAACAGCCTCATTAACATCAAGTTTGCTCAATTCCCCATACATTTCTTGCTCACTTACAGCCAGTCTCTCCTGCCAGTCATCAACTGCTCTCAATCTCTCCATGATGTCACATTCACAAGAATGAAAGACTTTTATGAACTGATCATTAAGTATCTCCACTGTATCTTCTGCATCAGTTGTCTCAGATGACATTTTCTCCAATCAATGTCATCCTTCCATAATCATTCTTTTTTTTTTTTTTTTTTTTTTTTTTGCTGGCGACATATTGAAAGAACTCCCTAGGATTCTTTTTGGCTTCATTAGCTAACTGCTGCTCATACTTCGCTTTTGCTTCCCTTACCAACCAAGTCAGTCTCCTTGCCTGGTCTTTGCAATCCTCATGGAATTGGTTATTATCACTTCTTTTATGCTGCCTCCATAATGCTCTTTTTTTTTTCTCTGTATTGAATGTTTAATTTCTTCATTCATCCATTTCACACCTACCTTATTTAACCTTCTGACCCTTCGAATACATTTAGACATTGCTTCTACTAGATAGTTCTTGAATATCCCCCAAGCTGCATTGATCTCTTTTCCAGCTAACCCTTCATTCCATGTTACACCTGCAAGCTGTCTCCTGAGCGCCTCATAATCGCCAGCCTTTTAGTTTCTCATATACCCTTTTCTCACAGAGGCTGGCAACCATCCAATTAATCACCAATAGTTGATTCACCACCTGGATGGTAACCTCCAGGTAATCAACAATAGTTGATTTCCCATGATACCAATTTTGCTTATTCTGTTGTTTATTTTAATCATTAATTTGCCATTAATTGTGTTTAAATAGTGTTTTATTTGTTCAGTAGATATTGGTGTGATCCTACTAGGACTCACACTTTTGAATCAACAGTTTTATACATTTGTGGGACTACAGCTATTTTCAAGTATTCAAATAGGCTGGTTATTAATTCCAATTAGTTAGTAGATTGGTTTGGTTTATTTAGATTTACAGTCAAAGCAACTCAAGGGTTATGAGGCCAGTGTATTATGTATGTTAATTGTGTGTGTTCTAATGGCCGGTTTGCCTGTTCTGAGGGACAAAAAACCTGAGTTTTTGTGAGAAAAAAAACCTCTACCTCTGTATGAGGCCAGCTAACTAATCTTCAGTTGAAAAGCCCTGATAAAGGTTTCTTGCATCCTGAATGGGATTCGAACTCGGGTCTTTCCAACCAAAGGTCATCATTGAAACTGACTAGGCTACAGAGGCTCTTTAATTAGTAGATAACTCTACTTTATGGAATCATAAAATTGATGGATTATGCAATGAATTAGTTAGCAAGACACTGTAAACTTATAATTATTACAGTTCTTTTTCTTTATTATGCTCTATAATCAATTTATTTTTGGTTTTGATAATGCATCAAAAATTATAAGAGCCTAGTATGAAATGTTCATTTTCATTTATAGAAAATTCTGTGCAGTCAATGAACACTGCATTAAAACAGTTTAGGAGAAAGATTGAAGAAAGAGCAGATAATTGTGAATCAGATCAGTTAATTCTTCCAGATATTATATCACATTCTATAAATGAAGTACAGCATAATAATCGTAAGTTATTTTTCTTCTGAAATAAAAATAGTAAAAATGGATTATTGTTATGCACTTTATTATACTTATAAAAAAAAAATTATGTGTATAAGTGCGTTTTTCATCTCATCTTTGCATTTCGTGTGAGGTTCAATGGCCTCTCACCCACAAACAACTTGAATTCTTAGAAACCTAATTAATTGCCATGATTGGAAGGTCGGTGTTTTTTGCACCGACCTTCCAATCATGGCAATTAATTAGATGCAAAATCTGTATTACATGACTCTGCATGTAAACTCTGCACCTCTGTATGATACTGGTTACTCACCTTCAGTTGAAAAGTCCATATTTATATAGGTTCTATTATAACTGCTATTTTATATTTTTGAAGTAAAGTTTACATCTTATCAGTATACAATGAAGCTTCAACACTCAGTGGTAATTTGTTCCACAAACTCATCATATGTTGAAAATATTGTCAGCTGAAACCAATAATACACTGATTTTCTAATTCATTCCATACCCTTGATAGGCAACCCCGGTATCAAAGTAGGTATTTCCCACATGCTATACTTGATTTTTCATTAAAAACGAGTGTTTAATAAAGATTATTATTATTATTCAGGCCTCCATGGAGTCAAGTCAGTAGGAGTCTCTTGAAACCGGTCGTGGGAGGTTCTAAAGTCTATCATACCACTCCTTAAACTCATTGACTGTTCTTGCTCTCACCACTCTCTCACACAATGCATTCCATGGTTCAACCACCCTCCAAGCAAAGAAACCACTCCTCACTCTCTTGCTCACAGCTTCCTTTTGTAACTTCCAGGGATGGCCCCCTTGTTATCACTTCTTCCTGCGGTTCGACCAAGCGAGAGAACTCCCATATGTCCATCCTGTAACTGCCTCTCAACAGTTTAAAAATCCCAGTCATATCACCTCTCCTTCTTCTATCTACTAAACTCTGCAGTCCATATTCCCTCAGCTGATCCTCATAACCAACATTGTACAGTCCTGAAACCATCTTTGTTATCCGCCTCTGTAACCTTTCCACAGTTAATTTATCCCCTTCAAATCCTGGGGACCAAATCTGAGAACAATAGTCGATGTGTGGTCTCATCAGGGTCTTATACAACAGAATGATAACTCTTTTATCTCTGTAGGTCAGCATCCTTCTCATTATTGCAGCAATCCTCTGTGTTACCTTCACCACCTTTGCAATATGCTCCCTGAATTTCAGTTTTTTTATCAATCATCACCCCAGATCTCTTGTCTCTCTTACTTCCTACAGCACAGCTCCTCCAATAAAGTATGCAGCCTCCGATCGATGGATCCCAAACTTCAAGACTTTACATTTTGTGGCATTAAGCCGATTCCCCATTCATTTGCCCATCTGTCTAGTTTATTCAAATCCTCTTGCAGGGCTGCCACATCTACACTGTTACTGATAACCCTTCCCAGCTTCACATCATTCACAAACAACTGAATATCTCCTTGCAATCCATTGACAATATCATTAATATAAAGTGGAACAATACAGGTCCCAGTACTGAGTCCTGTGGAACCCCACTTGTAAGCTTCTGCCTCCTTGATATTGCCCCAATACACAACTCTCTGATACCTATCAGACAGCCAATCCTGAATCCAGTTGACTAACCTGACATTTAAATCCATGTGCTTCAACTTAAATATCAGTTTATCATGTGGCACCCTGTCAAGTGCCTTTGCAAAATCTAAAAAGCTGGCAGTATACATGCCTTTCCCTCATCAACTGCTCTTGTCACTTTATTATAAAAGGCAATCATATTACTAAAGCAAGAGTGTCCCTTAACAAATTCATGTTGATTCTCACAGATAACATCTGTAATCTGCCCAACACTATACATAGTCCCTCACTAATTTCTCTAAGATCTTAACAACTACTGTTGACACACAAACTGGTCTATAATTAGACACTTCCAGTCTGCTACCTCCCTTACACAATGGCACTATCTCACCTTCTTTCCATTCCTTGGGCACCTTTCCCATAGCCAGACTTTCATTGAAAAGCCAGGTTAAAACAGCTGTCAGTTCTTTAGCACATTCCCTCAAAACCCGTGGTGAAATGCCGTCCAATCCCACAGCTTTACAGACGTCCAGAGTACTCAGTATTTGGAACACACTACCCCTCTTGCACCTCTAAACCCTGAACCCACCCAATCCCACTAGTATTAAAACTTTCTTCTTCTTCACGATGTAATACTCCAATAAAGTGCTCGTTGAACAACTCCACTATGTCTTCTGCATCAGTCACTCTATTCCCATTTTTATCCTGCAATTTCATTCTTCCACAATCATTTCACCTCCTACCCACATAGCTAAAAAATTCCTTAGGCTTTTGTTTGGATCTTAGCGCCAATCTCTTATCATATTCAAGTTTTTCCTTCCTCACCATACTAGTCACTCTCCTGTCCTGCATCTTATATTCTTCATGCATCTGCTCTCCATCCCTCTCCTTATATCTCTTCCATAATCTCTTTTTCAACTGCAGTTCCTGTTTGATATTGTTTGTCATCTACTTTACACCAAATTATGTCCACTTCTTCACTCGTGGAATACAGCTTACTGTTTCTGCTAACAAATATTCCTTCACAATTTCCCAAGCAGTAATGATATCCTAGGCTTCCAATTCCACCCTCCATGGAACTGCCTCAAATTGATATCTAAGACTATTATAATCACCTGCCTTATAATGTCACATATGTTCCCTTTTCTTTGATATTCCTGCATGTCTATTCATCTTCCAAGTCAAAATCACATGGTCACTCTCTCCGACTGGTGGGAGAGATGTCATCTCAGTTATTATCAGCTCTTCTGATGCTATTAACAAATCCAAAAACTCCTGAACCTCTTGTTCCCTCTGTTACATGTTGCCTAAGACATTTGTGCCTCAAGAATTCTAGAAATTCCACTCCCTTATTACTACATGCATTTTCCTCTTCCCAGCTTATACTGCTGTAGTTAAAATCTTCCATAACAATCATTCTTCTTGCTTAAGTTCACATTGCCGAATTGAAGCCTTTGGCTCTTCATATAATTAGTAATTTATTAGGACACCTTGGCAATTCTTATAGTAGGATATGTAAGTTCTGTTTGCTACAAACTTGGTATTATCTAGGTCTACCTACTCACTGATGAGACCAATAAAGGTTAAAACCGGTCTGGGTAGTGACCTTCTCTCATAATGTAGAGCAGTAATACAACTCCTAAGAGCTGGGTTTCACATTATGGGTAAATACCAAGAATAGTGATCAGAGCTTGCTCCACCCTTACTATAAGTTGCCTTAGTGTTGCACTACCAAATGGGTTATGTGTTGCACTATCCAGGTATTTGCTTACGCTTGGACTCGCCGAACTTTATATATTTTCTATGTTCGGCATGAAACTCTTTGGAGTTTCTTATTTGGCTATGAAACTATATAGGATGTAATATCCCTTAACTTAAATAAGTTCACGTTGCCGAATTGAAGCTTTGGCTCTGCATATAATTAGTAATTCTTCTTGCACTTGCCAAGCTCAACTGCCTAAACATCTCCTGCTCCCCATCCTCTGCACTCCTTGGTTTGTAGCAACACCCTACTAAATATCCTGTCATGGCCACTTCTACTTCACACCATATGCTTTCAAAACCATTAGTGTCACTGCCTTCCTAAGCCTCAACTCTTAGAGGACTTAAGTCACACTTATCATAAGCAGTACTACACCACCATGTTTTCCTTTCCTATCCTGCCGAAAAATGCTGTACCCTGCTACTTCATTTCCTGTTATTATATCATCTTCCGTGAACCACATCTCCGAGCTCCCAATAATCTTTGGCCAGGCTGATGCTATCAGTGCCACCAGTTCATCTCCTTTATTTTGGATACTTCTGGCATTAGTATAAAGCATAAAAATGTCACTGCTTCTATACCTATCATTATCCCCTTTAGACCCCACTGGACTCAGTATTACCTGATGTCATCCCCTTCTCCCAAGCATCCATTCCCACAAGAGGCCACCCTTGCTATCATCTACCCTGGGAATTCTAGTTTCCCTGCATTGACACACTGACGTGTTCAGAAAACAGCAATCTCTCCAGATGCCTTCATCCTTCCTCATTCAAATGCAAGCAGTCTCTTGCATACAGTTCTCTTCTGTCCTCAAATGCCTTCCAAGCATCCACATATTCCAATCCTCTCTTCTGACACATTCTTTTTATTATGCTATTCAGTATTACTGCTCTTCTGTTCAGCTCGTCACTATCATACCTGGGCAACACACACACACACAGTCTTTTCTCTCTGTATTTTCTTTTGTACAACCTCAAGCAAGAATCTCGGCTCTCTCGCTGCCCAATTTACATTGCCTCTCAAGTGATTGGTGCCCACTATCACAATAATTTCATCCATCCTTTCACCCATCTTAATTGCCATAGCTACACTTTCTATCGTCCCTCCAGGCAAACACTCCTCTGGCTTCCTATTTTGCACACCACGGATCATCGAGTCTCCATACATAACACCAGTTACCACTCTGTTCCTTGATTGCTCACCTGCATCCCTCTCTCTCTCTCTCTAACCCTTTCTTTCTTTTTTTTCTCCTACTTACCTGCTCTCCTGGCATCACTCAATCCCTGGTTCCAACACTCCCTCTCATTCTTCTCATTTCCTCTCTCTGACTGTTTCCATTCTATCATTCCCATAACTCTCTCATTCTCTCTCTCTTCTACTGTTTCTTTTCTCTCCTCTTCTATCATTCTCATACCTCTCTCTCATTCCCTCTCTTCTGCTGTTCCTATTCTCTCCTCTTCTACCATTCCCATATCTCTCTCTCTCATTCCCTCTCTCCTACTGTTTCTCTTCTCTCCTCTTCTATCATTTTGATAACTCTCTCTCTCACTCCTACTCTGATTCACCTTGCATTCATCTCTTCCATTTGCCTAATCTCATCTTTCATACTTCTCATCTTGTTCCCGAGACATTCCACCTCCTCTTTCAGCTCATCTATCTCTCTCACTCTACAAGTTAGTCACTCCCTCACATTCTTCTCATTTCCTCTCTGACTTATTTCTATTCTCCCCTCTTCTATCATACCCATAACTCTCTTCTACTGCTCCTCTTCTACCATTCCCATCTCTCTCTCTCTCTCTCTCTCTCCCTCCCCCCCCCTTCCCTCTCTTCTACTGCTCCTATTCTCTCCTCTTCTACTATTCCCATAACTCTCTCTCACTCCTACTCTGATTTGCCTTGCATTCATCTCTTCCATTCACCTAATTTCATCTTTCATACTTCTCATCTCGTTCCCCGAGACATTCCACCTCTTCTTTCAGCTCATCTATCTCTCTCTCTCTCTACAAGTTAGTCACTCTTACTCGCCATTCATTCTTCCAATCAAGACCATCTCCAAAAAATTCACAGTCATTCAAGCCTTCCACACTCCCGACTCTTATTTTTCATTCATATTTCGCTCGTCATTCTCTCCTATCACACTACTTGTCTCCCGACATTCATTTCCCATCCCTGATGCAACTAGGTGAGTTATCAAAATAACTAGGTTCGATAACTGACCTAGTTATTTCGATAACTAGGTCAGTTATCGAAATATCTAATTCATTAAATTCCTCCCATTGCCAACATTTTGTGTATATGTTACCGCTAAAGTGCAGAAATCAGTTATTCTACAGATTATCTAGGTATTGTGCAGATTAACTAGGGTGATCCGTTAAAGTGCCGAAAATTGTTTCATTTCTCAAATTACCTAGGTAATCTGCAAATTATCTAGATAATCTGCACATTACCTACTAGGCACTCGTTAAAGTGAAAATAAGATCTTTGCTGGAACAACAGCAACGTTTCTGTACGCTTAAGTTAACATAATGTTATTTATTTATTTTTCGATATCTAAAGAATCAAGTTAATACAATCAAACAATCAACAAATTAGTTGATAGAATCAATCATCAATCAATTAAAAAACTATAATACAAAGAATCAAACGGTTTAAAATATTATTACAATTAAGGAAATGAATTTGCAAAACATATTACACTGGCGAAACCAAACTAAAAGTGGAGGGAGAGGGGGGAAGGAGTAGGGAAAGGAAATGAGAGAAACAAACTTTTGAACTTTAACGATAGGGAAGCCGTTAACGTGCACATTACCTAGGTAAAATGCGGAAAACCCTTGATTCTGCACCTTAACGGAGCAAATCAGTTAATCTGCAGATTAGCTAGGAAATGTGCACATTAACGGCTTTCGAGCTTTAGCGGTAACATATATATGCACTCACCCTTCTCTCACTGCCACATATCAACTCTTGTGACACATACGTACCGCAAGCACTGCATGCCACAAAATCCTTGATTATATTATGCAAAATTAGAGTCCTTAAATGGTGGACTTGGTGACACCCCATTTGTAGTTGGAGCTGCTGCCATCATTCACTTACTGCTGAGGAACTACTAAACTAAACGCTAAATATATATAATCTCTCTCTCTCTCTCTCTCTCTCTCTGTCTCTCTCTCTCTATATATATATATATATATGTAGAAAGTTTTTTTATTAAAAAACTTTCTACATCTATCTCTCATCCTGAGATTATGGTAACTAGTTTTGGTAAAATACTTATAAGCTCTGTATTACTTAAATCTTAAAACTTTCTACATCTATCTCTCATCCTGAGATTTTTATTTAATAAGGTCAAAACACCTTATGGTAACTTGTTTTGGTAAAATACTTATAAGCTCTGTATTACTTAAATCTTGGTATTTCTAAGCCTGGCTCCCACTGATGAGACCTCAATAAAAGTCGAAACCGGTCTGGGTAGTGGCCCCTTGCCTTCAATGCATAGCATCATACATCTCCTCAAGGAGATGTGCTTTGTATTAAGGGTAAATTACTATTACTATTATTACGGGCAACTCCACTGAGTCATTAGACTCATCAAGGGAGGCCCCAAATCATATTCATCACAACTATTTGACATTCATACAGTATCTATCATACCTCGCCTTAAATTCATTCACTGTCACAGCATCCACTACAGACTCAGGGAGCGCATTCCACTCATTCACTACTCTAAAAGTAAAGAACCCAGCTCTAACACCTTTACTAACCACACTTTTGCCCAGTTTCCATGGATGTCCCCTAGTCCTCCCACAACCAGCCCTGTTCTCAAAAATATCTTCTGAATTAATTTTATAGAAACCCTTCAGTAATTTGAATGTCTCAATCATATCTCCCCTCCTCCGCCTATCAACCAATTTTTGCAACCCACAAATCCTCAACCTGTTCTCATACGGTTCATTCCACAGACCTGCTATCATCTTGGTCACTCGCCTCTGGATCCTCTCCACCTCCTCCCCATCAAGAAGAAACCTAGGTGACCAAATCTGAGCACAGTAGTCTAGATGGGGTCTTATCAAGGCTCGATAGAGAGGAACAATAACCTGCTTGTCTCTGCTTGTCAATGTATTTCTCAGCAACCAAGTGATTTGATGAGCTGTTTTGGTCACTTTTGCAATGTGTCCCCTAAATTTCAATTCCTTATCTACCAACACTCCTAAATCTCGTGCCTCATCAATTTCCTGGAGCAGGGTTCCACCAATGCAGTAATCTGCTGCCAATCTTTTCACCCCAAAGTGCATAACCTTACATTTTGCCACATTAAACTGGCATCCATTCTCCTTAGCCCAGACCTCCAATCTATCCAAATCATCCTGCAAAATTTTGACATCATCTGCATTCACTATTGCCCTACCCAACTTCGCATCATCCGCAAACAAATGAACTGTTCCTCTCAGATCATTTCCTATATCATTTATGAACAAATTAAACAGCAGTGGTCCAAGAACAGATCCTTGTGGCACACCACTAGTCACAGGCCGTCTTGTGGACTCCACTCTCGAGTAAACCACTCTCTGATATCTCTCCGTCAACCACCCTCCTATCCATCTCACCAACCCCATGTCCATTCCCATATGCTGCAATTTACTGATTAGAATTCCATGTGGAATCCTGTCAAAGGCCTTGGCAAGGTCCAGCAGAATCACCGTAAACCCATTACCCTTATCCAGTTCAGCCGTCACTGTGTTATAATACGTGAGCAAGTTACTGAGGCATGATCTACCCTTCACAAAACCATGCTGTCCCCGATACAGTATCCCATTTTCTTCTATCCAATCTTGTATTTTCCTCTTGACTATTTTCTCTAAGACCTTGACAATGATTCCTGATATGCTAATCGGTCGGTAATTTACAACAGCAGTCTTGGAACCACCTTTATGCAGTGGAACTATTTTCCCCTCTTTCCACCCGCTCGGGACTAACCCAGACCCGAGACTCAAATTAAACAAAATGGTCAAGGGTACTGACAATTCTTTAGCTGCTTCTCGTACAACACGAGCTGGTATACCATCCAATCCCACAGATGTATTGACATTGAGGTTATGCAATAGACTACTCACCTCCACTTCATTAACCACAATTCCCGTATAATCTACTGGTTTATTCGTTTCTGCAATGTCACCACCTGGATGATATACTTTTGCAAAGTGCTCACTCAGTAACTCAACTATCTCAACTGATTCAGTTACCTCCCTACCATCGGCATTCTTTAAAATCAATCTGCCATGTACATTTTTCCTTTTACTTGCTACATATCTAAAAAACTGTTTAGGATTCTCTTTAGCCTGCATGGCCAATGTTCTTTCGTAATCCTTTTTTGCTTTTCGTACCACACTCGTCACCCTTCTGGCCTGCGCTTTATACCGTTCATGTGCCTGCCGGTCACCCTTCTCCTTAAATTCCCTCCATAGTTGTTTCTTTTTTTGCAACTCAAGCTTAATGGTGTTATTCATCCATTTAACCCCTACTTGATTTATTATTCGGACTCTAGGTATACAGTCAGCCATTGCTTCATGCAAGCACTTGTTAACTACCTCCCATGCACTATCAACTTCTAGTCCTTGCAGTTGTACATGCCATGGCACTGAACCAATCAAACTCCTAAGCTTGTCATACTTTCCCGCCCGATAATTCTACATGTACCCTGTTTTAATTGAAAATTCTACACCTTTAGCCACCTCCCAAGTTAAGACCCTATGATCACTCTCACCGATTGGTGGCAATGTGGTCATATTTGTTACAGCCAAATCCTCAGATGTAATTACTAGGTCAAGCACTCTCTGACCCCTAGTATTTTCCATTACATGCTGTCGCAGATAGTTATCCCTTAATAACCGCATAAAATCCAGTTCCTTCCTCCCGTGTGTCCTCTCCTCACTCCAATCGATGCGACCATAGTTGAAATCTCCCATAATAATCACCCTCCTTCCACCCATTTCTTCTATTTGCTTGTGCATACTGTCACCACCATCTTTTCCATCACCTGGTCTATAGCAGCACCCAATTGTATATTTAGTTCTGTTAGCCACAATCTCACACCAAATGGCCTCAAATGTGCTCTTTTCTCTATCCTGCAATTCAACTTCTATTCTCCTTGGCTGGAGCTCATCAGCTATCATCAACAATACTCCTCCGGCCATTTTATTCTCTCTGTCATTCCTGAACACACTATACCCATCACATTCAATCCCACTAGTTATATCATCTACAGTCAGCCATGTTTCACTAATACCTATAACCTGTGGTCTGGAAGCGCCAACCATGGCCAAAAACTCTTCCTTCTTGTTCCTAATACTCCTAGTATTAGTGTACATGAATTTAAGACCCCCATTAGCCCCAACCCTACCTTGATGCCTTATATTAACTATCCCACTCTGATTTGTTGTCCTTATTTGCTCTGGCATATTATATTCATTCTTACATTCAACTGCCTCCATAAGGACTGTATCTTCCCCCCCCCCCCCTAACAAATCTAGTTTCCCTGAATTTGCACATCCACTACATTCAGCAACACTTTCTCAAGTCTTCTTACACCGTAACCATTCAAATGCAAGCCATCCATCTTATATAGATCCTTTCGCCCATCAAACTCACTCCACACATCCACAAATTCCACACCACTCGTCATACATAACCCACGCATAAAGTCATTTGCAATTATAGCCCTCCTTTTAAACATTTCACTGTCATACCGTGGCAAAAGACTAATCATTCTAACTCTCTCACTCTTTTCTTTTGCTACCTCAAACAATTCATTCAGGTCTTCTATCATTTCCATTTTATCTCCTTTCAAATCATTCGTACCTGCCACAACAATCATTTCTTTCACCTTTTCCTTTTGCTCTCTAATAGACGCAGTTACGTCCTTTATGATCGCACCAGGTTGGTACGATTTTGTCAAATCCTCTACTAACACACCTCGTACTAACGAGTCTCCATACAGCACTCTATCCTTCATTTTGTTCATGTTCACATTCATACGTCTATTTTTCCTGTCATACCTTTTATTATTGGTTGGTTCATTCAGTCTACTTTTGTTCATGCACTCTAGCTACTGTTTTGCTCTTTCTATCGCACTATTCAGCAACGCGATCTCACTCAATGCATCTATCTCATCTTTTTTGTTCTCTGAGAAACCATTTATACTATTATTCACACTTTCTACATTAACACTCTCACAATTTTCATGTACAACCTTGCCGTTTCTTGTCATATCCCTATTTCCTTCATTCTGAAGGTTGACAAAAATATCACACTCACGATCCGAAATACACTTCAATTCCGCATTCTCCCTACATTTTCTACACACTGACTAGTACACTGACTCATTTCTTTTATGCTACCGTTCTTTGATAACGATGGCGAACCTTCATTACTGGCCGCCATTTTCCTACGCACAGGTGCCATATTTATCTGTAACGTGTTTTGTCAAATTAAACGTTATAACACACCAAAAATAGACGCACTAAAATACGCAAGGCAAACAAAACAAAACTACACAATATTAAGTAATTTGTATCGATAACTGAAAATGATACTTATCTTATCTGGAGCTTGCACGAACACTACTCATTACGAATTCATCTAGCGGCGACTTCCCGACATAGATTATGTTATAAAACACTTTAGTACACTAACCACGTTAATAAAGCTCTAATAATATACCAAAATTAAACACTTAAGTCCATTAAATTGAATCCAAAACACCAATAAATCAACAAAAAACACAAATCTCTCAGGAGCTCTCCGATAGCACGTCCGTTCACCAGCTAGCCTCGACACCGAAGTTATATGTTATATATATGTTATATATGGTCAATATATAATAAATATTAAGAATAGTGATCAGAGCTTATTCCACCTTTACCACGAGTTGCCTAGACTTGCACTACTTGCAGGCACAAACTTGACTTACTTGGGAAATTGATTAAAACCAGGTTTAAAATAGCTTGGTATCTTTAACATATATATATATATATGTATGTATGTATGTATATATAAATGATGAATATATATATATAAATATAAACGCTATATTTAACTATACTGAATAGCGAAAACTTATCTTCTCCACTGCAGGTGCATCCGACCTCGCCTTCTCGGTAACCCAAAAATAACACAATATATAAAACAACGAAACTCTAAAAGCAGCACCACTAAAGAACACTGGTGTTACGAACACTGTTGTTAAAAAATTAGCCTTTGCTGTAAACTTTGAAGTGCAGGGCTGATTAAATCATTGGTACTGTAGTAGTGCTGGCAGTAGGTATTCTTTAGAGCCATGGTCATTAATTTCAATTTATTTAAATAATGGAACTTCAAAATAATCCTTTTTGTGAATTATAATTAATTATAATTCACAAAAACATGTTCTGATCAACTGCCAGCGTATTTGATGTGGGAGGCTTTCTTCATTAGAGTTTGCTGAAAATAATACATAGCTGGAAAGGTGCTGGCTCTGCTCGAGTTCTGTTGTAGGAGATGTCTCTTTGATGCTCCTCTAGGTGGAGTTCGATGGATTTTTCTGTTAACGGAGAGGAAAGATTGGCAAAACAAGTATTCCCTGCCCATTTGGCAGGGAAAAAAACCAGAGGAAGACCAAGATATAGGTGGATTGATACAGTAAAAAGTGCCTTAGAAGATAGAAATATGAGATCTGATAATGTTGGAGTCTTGAGAGGTAACAGACCGATTTGGAGGAAAATTGTAGATTGGAAGTTAGTAATGATGTAAATTTTTCATGTAGTACTATCATATTCTGTACACCCCTTGAGGGTATATGTCAGGAATTTGATGACGATGATAGTGCATTTGTACTGTCAGTAAGCTAAGGAGTTTTTTCCCCCTGTCTGGAAACCCTGCTCTAGAGACCAAACATGGAACTTTTTTCAAGCCACTTCAGGCCTCCAATAAGCAGGGCAGCTCACACTAGACAATGAAATTCATCTCCCACCTAAAGACTATCATAAACATTCATGCCCACAGCAGGACTTGAACCCATAACCTGGTGGTTGGAGAGTGGTTATGCTAACCACTTTGCTAACCAGGCTGGCAATTGAACTTTTAATGTGATCATATTAGACAGAACAAAATTATCTTCACAGTTTTAAAAACTGCTCCAGGATCTATTATGATAATGAATTGTCACCCTATAGGAAACTATTAAGAAACATCTTTCTTTGATTGTTGGTTACTATTTCCTTACTTGTTTATATTGTAATAATTGAATGTCATGCTTTATTCTTTTTTTCTTTAAAAAAAAAGTTTATACTGGCATAATAGTTCATTCAGTTAAATGCTATCATATTAGTAGTTCTAAATCAATAATTTCCTTACTATTATGTATTTTTCCATTTTTACAGACAGCTCAAATGCTTGTGTGCAGCATTCACAGAACATACGAAGTGCAGATCCTTCCCTGTTAAATTCTTTTGAAGCAGCTGTGTTAAAATTGATAGAACAACAGGATAAACACTTCCAGCAGTTCATGGATTTCGAGAAAGAATGCTGGAAGAAGGAGATGGAATTTAAAGAGAAAATACTTCAAATGGAGGTTGCACAACAGGAGGAGAGAATGAAAAGATATTTGAAAGCTCAGGAATGTATGAGGAAAGAGGGGCATGCTTTACTTACACAAATGACTGAATTAATAAAACAGGCAGATAAATCCTCTATAATCCACAGAGTTAGAAATGCTGCAAACATATTTCAGTCACCAAGTGATAGCTAACATTCAACTGTATCATGTTACATAACACACACACACAAACTTCCATCCAGTATTAAATACATTTCACACAAAACATCATTTTTGTAAGGTTTATATAATCATTACATAAATTACTGAAAGAGTTATTACATTGCACACAACATTTATTGATGTTGTGTGCAATGTTTTTTATTTTTATTTATGTGTTTGTTTATATATTTATTGATAGATTAAATAATACCATAGATGCTTACTGTTGGAGACTGTAGTTAATAGTTTGTTGTGGTAGTAGGCTTAAAGGGAACATGGTTCGTGTGAGGGGGGGGGGGATTTCATCCTCATAAGTATATCAGTACACCTCTTAAAATATGAATCTCCTATCCATCTTAATAGAGTTGAAATGTTTTTAGAAGATTTATAGTTTATAAAATTTAATAATTTTATAGTTATTATTTCTTTAGAGGTAATAAATTTGGATTATGAATTCTGCAACAGAATTATTTATACTATTAGTTTGGATCTTAGAGGTCTATCTTACTGATAGTTTTTGTGAATACTGAGGAAAATTGTAAATTTAGTATAATGTTATTCAAATCATGTCAGTCAAATCATGAACCTGCATGATTTGAACAACTGATTAATATAAATCAATGAACTCGACAGCAATATGTAATATTTAATTATGATTAGTCAGTTTTAAGTCTGTTTTCAAGTAATAACTGGTGTTTCACTTTTGATTTGTACTCAAAAGTTATTCTTTTCAAGAATCAGCACTAAAATATTTAAGCCACAGATGCTGTTTTAGTTTCTTTATAGTTAATTTGATTACTTTATTGGTAATACCACCACCACCACCACCACCACCATCTTGATAGAAAACAATGTGCAATCAAAAGTAAATGTAAATAGCTCAAGATTTCCTTGACTCATTTTGTTGCTATTTTATCACTCATTCAGATGACTATATTTGACATTTCTTGATTATTTTATCTCTGGAAGTTTATTGCATATAGTCTAATTACTCACAGTGAGATGATCTTTCTTAGAGATTTTAACATCTATAATTCAGACTGGATCTTCTTTAACTTCACAGACTAAAATGGAAGAGAGAAGCTGAATTCTAACAAATTGGTCACCAGAATAACAGATAATTTTCATCGTTCTCTCAGCACCTGAGCTTTCTTAACTGGCTCTCCCTCCAAATACCCTGTGGATGTTAGTTCTTTTCTTGACAAATCTAACCATAACCTTGTCCATGTTTCTTTTTCTTTAGGTCATCTTTCTCTCAGCCTCGTATCTTGTAGCATAGTGCCAATGGGATGACCTGTGGGATTTCTATGCCTCTTTTTCATGATCTAATTATTGCTTCCACTCCCCTGATGCAGGTATTAATTGCTCTAATGAAATAACAAAAACTTCTTGTTGAAATCAGTCCTTTATTCTCCCTCAAAACTTCAACCCTCTCTCTTCCCTTGTTCTCCAGCAAATGTGCCAAAGCAGTCCATGACAAATTCAACATATATAATGGCTCAAGTTAAAAACTTCAGCTTCTCACTCAGCTGGAATTTTTCACTTCTGCTGATTTTTATAAAACAGATCTTTTTAAGGGTGAAAACCCTTACAAAGAGTGCTTTTCACCTATACAAAGGTCTGTTACCAAGTCTTTCCATTCCTGGTCTGTTACCAAAGATGTAGAGCAGAACTTCTGCTCTTCCAGGTTTCCACCTCTTTTTCTTCCTGATGGTACCAGGGGACGTCACCTAAAAATAAGGTAGACCAGACCTTTTAGCTTCAATCTTTACCTCTAACCATTGTCTAGATGACTTAGGTATTTCAGTAACACCCACAGTATGCTTCTGTGGGTGTTACTGAAATACCTAATCTCCTACTATTTCAGTAACAACCCACAGTATGCTTCTTTTATCTTTCACTAGAAGCATATCAGAAAAATAATCATTAGCCTTGATAATGATAAATCTCCTGTACCAGATGGTATCCCTCTAGTTGTACTAAAAAGAGTTGTGATCCAGAATTAACACCCATCCTGTATCACCATTACAAGCAGTTGTACTCGTCAGACATCTATCCAACAGTGTGGAAGCTCTTTACAGATGACCATTAGTTGGTCTGTAGAGAGCAGGAGCACTGAACATAAGTGGTTGTCTGAGTTGATGGCCCAGCCACCTCAGCTGACTTCTCTGAATTTTTTCTTTTATGACTCGTTGCTGTCTGGCTTCAAGAATGCCACGTGATCTTGCCATGTATATCCTAGTATTGATTGACAGCATATTGTCCCAATGCTATTGATAATTGTGATATTTCATGTCTCTGGGAACCATATAAATATGGTTCCCAGACATGGAATATCCCAAAATTCTACAAGTTAATTCCTTCACATATTTGGGATGCATGATTTCATGTGAAGATGAAAAGAACATAGATATGAAAATTACAAAATTCCTGTAAATAATGGGTGTAATAAATTGCATGCCTTAAACCCAACCTATTACATAGACTTAATTAAAAGTTTATAATACATTAGTTTTACCAACACTACTACTAAATGGAAGTGAAATTTAGACTATGAAACAAAAAAGATTATAAAAACAAAGAGACTATAAAAACAAAAATTAATAGCAGCTGAAATGAAATTTATAAGAAAAACAGCAAAATATACCTTATTTGATCATACAAAACAAATATAATGAGAGAATTAAATCAGGAACCAATAATATAGAAAATAAATATAAATGTAAATGGATGAAAATGTTAAAAGAATGCAAATGGAAAAACTAGTTTATTATAAACTATCAGGTTGTTTATTAAAGAGATTGATTGATGGGGCCAAAACAGGCCATATTGGGCTTAAATTCTTGAAGTGCATGAAGATGATAATGATCATAATGTTCACATGACAGAGATGTGATCTAGTACAGTGTTTCCAAACTCAAAGCATATCTGTGGTCAGTAAGATACTGTATTTCTTTGATTCTAAGATGGCATCAATTGTAAGGTGCACAATTATAATCTGTATTAACAAAAAAAAGTTATGATTCCAAATACAATTTATTGACAATATCTAAACTGTAGTAAATAATTTAATGTAGTTAACAATTTTTTTTACCATATACCTATTTCACTCCACAACTATCTGCATTCAAAACATTTACATTCAGTCTGATTTTTCTGAATCACTTTTTGACTCAAGAGTATTTTTATTTTGCCTTGTAAAATGTTGTCAATCCTAAATCCTAAACAAAATTTTAGGAACAAATCCTAAAACCCCATATCACCAGCCAGAGTTCAAGATCGGTACTATCAACATAAGAAGCCTGAATGGAAAAGAAATGGAGCTAGCTGAGGAATTGGATAAGCACCAGATCGACATAATAGGGATGACTAAAAAAAAAAAAAAAAAAAAAAACTGGTGAGATCTTTCTGAGCAATAAGAGGAATTTCAGAGAATTATAAGAGGTATTTCTCTACTGAGTGTTCCTGGTAAGATTTATTCCAGTATACTTGAGAAATGGTTGAGAAGGACTGTGGAAGGCTTGGTGAAGAACAAGCTGGATTGTTCTTCACCAAGCTATCTGTCTTCTCAACTATCTGTCGCTTTATGACAAATAGTTGAGAAGTTATGGGAATATAACAAAGATCTGTATTTAAGTTTTATCAATCTCGAAAAGCATATGACTAGGTGCCAAGAGAGAAGCTATTCAAAACGCTGCAGTTGTATGGTGTCAGTGGGGCATTATATCAAGCAGTACTTAGTCTTTATTTGAGCTGTAAGTCAGAAGTTAGAATTGAAGGAAGTACAGGAAGATGGTTTTATGTTAAATCTTGTGTCAGACAAGGATGTACATTATCCCCTCTGTTATTCATTATCTATATGGATTGCATTATGAAAGAAAGTGGTATTAAACCTGATATCTCCAATTTGGATATCAGGTTTAATACCAGATATGATGATGTTATATTTCTAAATAAATCCGCTACAAGTGTGCAAGATTCCCTAACTAAAATGAATAACTGTTGTAATAGATATTGTATGACGGTCAGCAATAACAAGACAAAGACAATGAAAATAGGCAGAAGCATTGAAAATATCAACTGCATTGTAAATGGAGAATCTATAGAA
Organism: Typopeltis vanoorti; assembly: GCF_054136105.1. Taxonomy (NCBI): domain Eukaryota; kingdom Metazoa; phylum Arthropoda; class Arachnida; order Uropygi; family Thelyphonidae; genus Typopeltis; species Typopeltis vanoorti. Next base: position 139,373,878 of record NC_143550.1, on the reverse strand, counting down.
CAAATAAAACATTTCAGCTATTTAGGCACAATTTTTAGTGAAGATGGTAAATTAAATATGGATATAGACAACAGAATCAACAAAGACAGTATGGTAGGAAGTCAACTGAATAAATTTATATGGAATAAGAAAGAAATTATTCAAAACACTAAATTAGTTGTATACAAGACAGTGTTCAAACTAATTTTAACTTATGGATCTGAGAGCTGGGCTAGAAGTAAAACGCTTGACCAAAGACTGGAGACCAACAGATATGAGAGTCCTGAGAAAGATTAGGGTGTGAACAGATGGCATCAATGGCAATATCATGTTAAAATCGAGGAAATTAGGAAAGAACTTTACATTGTTAACATCCAGGAATGTGTTAGCAGAGGTAATCTCAGATGGAATGGTCACTTAAACAAAACGGGAGAGGAAAGATTAGCAAAATAAGTGTTCTCTGCCAAGTTGGCAGGAAAAAGACTGGAGACCAGAGGAAGACCAAGATATAGGTGGGTTGATACAGTAAAAAGTGCCTTAGAAGATAGAAATGTAAGATCTGACAATATTGGAGTCTTGACAGGTAACTGATTGATTTGGAGGAAAATTGTACATAGGAAGTTAGTAATGATGTAAATTTTTCATGTAGTACTATCATGTCCTGTACACCTCTTGAGGATACATGCCAGGAATTTGACGATGATGTAAAATGTTGTCCTCTTTGCCATCTAATATGCTACTGATGGCATTTCTTAAATGAGTGTTCCATCAATGTTTCTGGCATTTTCTTCCAAGCAGTTCACTCATTCAGCTAGTTTTGAGAGTGGTGCTCTTTGTCTTATCAGAAGGCATCAAAAGGAAGGTTTTCAGGTTACTGCCAGAACTGATATTCCTTCATCAAATGGTTTAAATCCTAAAATGATTTGTTAACCGAAACATCAAGGGCTTGCAATTTAGTAGTCATGCCTCCAGGAATAACATTGAAGGCACATTGCTTTTCAGTAAGCCATTTTTTAAGTACTCAGATCAGTGTCCACAAAATGCATCAAGAGGTAACAGTTAAGTGGGATATGTAGAGTTCCTGAATGTCTGTTCCTGATGACCTCTAGTCATTCTTCCATTAATTATGCTTTCATTCATTCCTTTTTTTTTTTCTTTTTTTCCTCCCTCCTAGGAATCATTTTCCATTTTAAAAATTACATATGAGACAAATCGGCCATTAGCAGGTATGCATAACACCACAGTGATGTGCTGATTTTCATAACCTGTGTACTGACAATTGATAATTTTTTGACAGCTGTTGTAAGATTCATCCCATTTTAAGTGATGTTAAAACATGAAAAAATGTGCTCCTTTGAATTGAAAATTTGAAATATCCAGACTGTTAAAATTATTTAGGTAATAAATTCTTCAATAAGTACAATCAAGAGTATTTATTTACTTTTTTAATTACTGAAATCAGGACTTGACAAATATGATTGCCCCCTTGAACTTTTTTGAGTAGATTTTGCCCTCAATAGATGGCAAAATCTACTGGTGAATAGCTGCAGATTGGACAGAATAGGATATCTTTTAATTAAAAATAACTTTTTAAACAAATTCTTTTTAACTTTAAGAAGAATATGTGTAATGCAAATCGAATTCTAGTATCAAAAATTAATGTAGCAAATTATATTTAAAAAAAAAAAAAAAATTAGTATTTATATAATTTTTCCTATTATTATTTATTGATTTCTTCTTGGAAGCACAATGGAAATGTTCTCCAAGCAACAATACAGCTACTAATCACTTTTTGGAACTCTTATTGAATTCCATATAGTGGAAGGAGCGATCTTGGGTGAGTACTTTTTTTGTGGCAAGATTTTGGATAATTTGTCAATTCATGATTGAAATAAATCTCCAAATATCTGATTTCTCACACTTAGTCAAATGTAGAAATAGCTATCAGTCATTTTTGTAGAACTTATTAAATAAGCTTGTTATTAAATTTTTAAAGCTATATTTGGTACTGCAATGTACTGTTCAGGATGGAAAGATATATATATATATTCTCCCCCCCCTCCCCCAAAAAAAAAAAAAAAAAAAAAAACTGTATGAGTAGCATCGGTAAGCCCTGTGATGGGCAGCCTATTAGTAGGTATTAATGCAAATATTGAATGGGAAATGAGATGGCAATTTAGTATGATTTGTCGAGCACATTACATCTTGTATTGGTTTAAGTCAAACATATATTATGAAACTATAACATAATTAAATGTTGTGCTATATGAAATATCACTCAGTTGAACATATAGAGTGAGAGTTAGAAAGAAATCAGTTAGTCATACTTTGTAGTACCCCAAATATGAAATTTCTTTTGTAAGTCAGCTCAGAGAACTGATGGAATCCATGTCAGAATTATTATTATTATTATTTAGGCCTCCAAGGAGTCAAAAGACTCGTCGCGGGAGGTCCTTCCTAGGAAACACAAGTCTATCATGACATCGTGGAAAGTCCCTCCTAGGAAACACAAAGTCCATCATACCACTTCTTAAACTCCTTAACTGTTCTCGCTCTCACCACCCTTATCAGGCAATGCATTCCACGGTTCAACCACCCTCCATGCAAAGAAACCACTCCTCACCCTCTTGCTCACAGTTTCATTTCATAACTTCCAGGGATGGCCCCTTGTCATCACTCCTTCCCGCTTTTCAACCAAGCGAAAGACTCCCCAGTGTCAACCCTGTAACCACCTCATAACAGTTTAAAAGTCTCAATCATATCACTTCCCTCTTCTATCCACCAAACTATGCAGTCCACATTCCCTCAGCCGATCCTCATAACTAAACATTGTTCAGTCCTGAAACCATCTTTGTTATTTGCCTTTGTACCCTTTCCACTATTAATTCAGTCCCCTTCAAATCCTGGGGACCAAACCTGAGAACAATAGTCTAAGTGTGGTCTCATCAGGGTCTTATACAACAGAATGATAACTCTTTTATCTCTGCAGGTCAGCGTCCTTCTCATTATTGCAGCAATCCTCTGTGTTACCTTCATCACCTTTGCGATATGTCCCCTGAATTTCAGGTGTCTATCAATCATCAACCCCAGATCTCTTGTCTCACCTACTTCCTCCAGTATAGCTCCTCCAATAAAGTATGCAGCTTCCCATCGATATGTCCCAAACCTCAAGACCTTACATTTTGCTGCATTAAACCGATACCCCCATTCATTTGCCCATCTGTCTAGCTTATTCAAACCCTCTTGCAGGACTACCACATCTACACTATTGCTAATAACCCTTCCCGGCTTCACATCATCTGCAAACAACTGAATATCCCCCTGCAATCCACTGACAATGTCATTGATATAAAGGATAAACAATATAGGTCCCAGTACTGTGCCCTGTGGGATAGAGATCCCAGACACATTGGAAAAAAATATGGGACACTTATGACTGAGGGTGAAAGTTTAGTATGCGCATCCATCACATATGCCAGTGTTACAAAATGATTCTAACTTTCCAAGTGTGTGCGTGGTAAGGTTTACTGTGCACACACTTTACTAAGTATAAGTAAACAAATAGTAAATCAAATTGTTAGGCTGCATATTTTCATTAAGCCACTTTAAGTTGCCTTCGAATGGTTTTTTACTTACTATTATAGATACAAAATAGATTGTTGCATTATAGATATATAGGAAATGTATTATAGATACAAAATACAGTAATGCTCTTCTCACCTGACAATATTCTTATTTATCAATCAGTCTTGCCCACTCTTGAAATACTTTTCTGAAGAATGAATTTCACTTAACAATTGTTTGTTTTTAAGAATCATGTCATGAAAAGCTACACAATCCTCACTAAAGAATGATTTTACAGTTTTTACAGACAATTTGTTTTTCTCATCAGTCCACAGTGCGTTCATACGAGAAAACAATCTTTTGACACACGCATTTGTTCCAGGGATACACATAACAAACTCCACTACTTGCTTTAAATTTGATAGTTCTCTCTCAACATTTTTTAAGAGATCCACCCAGACTTCATCTAAATGTTTGGATTTCAAAATGTCCACTTCACTATCTTCTTTGGACTTCAGAGCTGTTTTCACTATCATTACTTCATCAAACAAATCAGATTCAACAATGTTTGACATGACAGCGGTTTGATTGATAGTTTGGACTGTTTGAAGAACATTTTCCCAACATAATGCTGTTCTCGGTTTCACCCAAGACATACTGTCTAATTTCAGCATATACTGTGACCATTCTTTTATATATAACACGTGTTGTAGAAATCAATTTTATGAGACTGGAATGCCTTTTCACTAATCAATCCTTCCTCTTGCAACTAATGAAGTAGCTTCTTTTCAGTGGTAGTTGTCAAATTTTCATCTCTTCTCATTTCAGTTTTTCCAACCAGTGACTGTATAATTGACTGTGCTTCAACGAAAGATATCATTTCGCTTTCTATGCTCCTGATAGTAGTATGGAACATTTCACATTGCAACTCCAGAAAAGCAGAAAACAGCTTCAACACTGGGTTCTGGAAAAAGTCTTTCAACATTGTCGGACATTTATCTATTGAAAGAAAATAGGCTTTAAGTCCTTCATACATTTCATTCAACCTTTTGATAGCTGGATGCAACGAAGACAGCCACCTTGTCTTCGAGTGTCCTAGAACTGTTTTATGCTCATTGTCCACAAATTCACAAAATTCTTTTAGGGACTGGACTCTTACAGAGTATATATACAAGTGTTGAAATATTTTAGCTATAACAGCCTCAGTGTCTACAGGCAATGTATCAGCTGCAGTTTGCACAGCATTATTTAAAATATGAGCTGAGCAACCAACTCCAATCAATCCACGGCCAAACCTAGTTCTCAATTTATGGTACACGTTTCTTCCCTTTCTCGAACATCCACCGAAATTAGTATTAGTATTGTCCGCTGACAAGGCTATGACTTTATCTTTAATCTTCCAAGATTTTAACAAGTCCCATATGTAATCCGTCGTTTTGCACTTTCACTAGGAAGGTCTGTAAATTCTAGAATCATGGTTTTAACACCTTTTTCTGGAACGAAATATCGAACTATCAATGGCACTAATTTTGAAGCATCAATCAGGATAAATATATAATTTGCTTTCTCCATTTCCAGTTTGAATTGCTTGATTGCAAATGGAGCCAAAACATTTACAATTAACGCTCATGTTTTTGTTTACCCAAACATAAATTTTATACCATATAACTTACATATTATTTTAGATGTACAATCCATTGATCGAAAATTCTGGTTTTGAAAACACGTGTGATGCACAAAAGTTGCTTCTTCTGCAGCAAGATTCTTTTCCACTTCCTCCATCTCTTTCTTGGTAAAGAAATCACTGACTTTTGCACTTGTAATAGCTCGAGATGCAGATTTATGTCTTTCATAGCAGTGTGCTGGGTAATGTTGGACTTTCCGCCTTGCTCAATGCTAAACAATCGCCAAAAACCATACACTCCATTTTATCTGTCTCACCCAATTTAGTAGATTTTTTTAAAAATGGAAATTGAGTTTTTAAAACGTCTGTATAATCACACTTCCCTTTCAGCATTTTCAACGTTCAACAGGGCCACAGGAGAATTGAAAAACCATACATTTTAACAGCAGCCATACAATAATTAATACTCTGCAAGCACCAACCTGTTTCTCTCGGAGCAAGCTTCTAAAATGGCATGGGCCAAGCGGACTGTTCCATGCTATTTAAAGCTGAGCTAATATCACCACACCAAAATATCAATGCACATGCGCACTGTTCTAATGAACTAATCATTGTAGTAGTGTTGCCATCACTCTCCTTGAGAAAATAACAACGCATCTACAGTTCTCTGTAATGACATCAATGTTTGTAATAGAATAGAAATTGTAACTCATCGATTTTGTTATTCAGTCTTGAACTCTAAAATAGAGGACAAAAAGCTGTCCTGAAGAGTTTTCTCGGGACAACGGGACGCATTAGCCAAAAACAGGGTGATCCTGTATTTTATAGCAAGTCTGAGATCCCTACTGTGGGACCCCACTTGTAACCCTCTGCCTCCTTGAAACTGCCCCATCATATGCAACTCTCTGATACCTATTGGACAGCCAATCCTGACATCCAAACCCATGTGCTGCAACTTTAATATCAGCTTATCATGTGGCACCCTGTCAAATGACTTAGTTAAATCCAAGAAAATGACTATATGCCTTTCTCTCGTCTACTGCTCTTGTAACTTTATTATAAAAGGCTAGAATATTACTAAAACAAGAGCTCCCCTTCACAAATCCATGTTGATTCTCAAGGATAATATTACCCTCATCTGCCCAATGTTGTATACGGTCCCTAACTAATTTCTTCAAGATCTTAACAACTACCAATGATACATAAACTGGCCTATAATTAGACACTTCTAGTCTGCAACTGCCCTTATGCAAGGGCACTATCTTTCCCTCCTTTCATTCCCTGGGTATCTTTCCTGTAGCCAGAGTTTCATTGAAAAGCCAGGTCAAAGGAGCTGTCAGTTCTTTAGCACATTTTCTCAAAACCCGTGGTAAAATACTGTCCAGTCCCACAGCTTTACTGACATCCAGAGTACTCAGTATTTGGAACACGCTCTCCTCCTACACCTCTAAACCTCGAACCTGCTCTATCCCTCTAGTATTAAAATTTACTTCTCCAGGATGAAATACACCAATAAAGTGTTCATTGAACAATTTCACTATGTCCTCTGCATCAGTCACTCTATTCCCATTTTTATCCCACAATGTCATTCTTCCACAATAATTTCTTCTCCTACTAGCCACATAGCTAAAAAATTCCCTAGGATTTTCTTTGGATCTTAGGGCCAATCTCTTCTCATATTCCAGTTTCGTCTTCCTTACCATACTAGTCACTCTCCCGGCCTGTGTCTTATATTCTTCATGCATCTGGTTTCACCTGTCTCCTTATATATCTCTTCCATGCTGCTTTTTCACATGCAGTTCCTGTTTAATATTGTTTGTCATCCACCAAATTCATTGTGGAATACAGAAAAATTGTGGAATACAGCTTACTATTGCTGCTAACAAATATTCCTTCACAATTTCCCAAGCACTAATGATATCCTGGCCTTCCAATTTCTCCCTCCAGGAAACTTCCCCAAACTGATGTCTAAGACTATTATAATCACCTGCCTTATAATTCCACATATGTTCCCATCTCTTTGATACTCCTGCATGTCTATTCATCTTCCAAATCAAAACCATATGGTCACGCTCTCTAACTTGTGGGAGAGATGTCATCTCAGTTATTATCAACTCTTCTGATGCTATGACCAAATCCAAAACTCTTGAGCCTCTTGTTTCCTTTATCACATGTTGCCTAAGACATTTGTCCCTCAAGAATTCTAGAAATTCCATTCCCTTGTTGCTACGTGCATCTTCCTCTCCCCAATTTATACTGCTGTAGTTAAAATCTCCCATAACAATCATTCTTCTTGCATTTGCCAAGCTCAACTGTCTAAACATCTCCTGGTCCCCACCCTCTGTGCTGTTTGAATTGTAGCAACACCCCACTAAATATCCTGTCTTGCCCATCTCTACCTCACACTATATGCTTTCAAAATCATTAGTGTCACTGCCTTCCAAGCCCTCCACTCTTAGAGGACATAAGCCGTCACTTATCGTAAACATTACTCCACCACCATGATTTCCCTTCCTATCCTGCCGAAAAATGCTGTACCCTGCTACTTCTATTCCTGTTATTATATCCTCTTCTGTCAACCATGTCTCAGTGATCCCAATAATTGTTCGCCAGGCTGATGCTATCAGTACCACCAATTCCTCTCCTTTATTTTGGATACTCCTGGCATTAGTATAAAGCATAAAAATGCCAGTTTCTATACCCAGCATTATCCCCTCTAGACTCCACTGTGCTCAGTGTTACCTGATGTCGTCCGGCTTCTCCCAAGTACCCATTCCCACAAGAGGCCAATCCTGCTACCATCCACCTTGGACATTCTAGTTTCCCTGCATTGACACACTGACTCGTTCAGAACAGCAATCTCTCCAGATGCCTACGTCCTTCCTTATTCAAATACAAGCGGTCTCTCGCATACAGTTCCTCTCTGTCCTCAAATACCCTCCAAGCATCCACATATTCCAATCCTCTCTTCTGACACATTCTAGCTATTATGTTATTCAATATTACTGCTCTCCTGCTCAGGTCACTATCATACCTACGAAGGTTGGTCGATTGGTAGAGCCTCTGCTACTAATGGCTCAGTTAAGTAAGTTTGAGCGCGGTTAGTAGTTGGGAGGGGGGCCAATCGTTCGATGCTGTCGGCACACTCTCCCTCGATGAGTCTTTGGACTCCCTGGAGGTGTCAAAATAATAATAATAATAAAATACCTAGGCAACACACACACTATCTTTCCTCTCTGCTTATTAAAAATATTAAGATTGATCTGGACTTCATTAGTATTCAAGAAGAGCTAATCTAAGAACTGGGAGATAGAAGATTAGTAAAATGCATTTGAATAGCAAGAAAAGATCTCGAAGAAGATTTAGAATTAAGTGGATTTTTTTTTTTTTAATCAATCATGCATATCAAAGTTTACAAGGCCTGTAATAAAGAAATGTATCTGTGGGCTAGGGTCAAGAGTAAAGTTATCGGTGGTATTCCTCTTAACCACCCAACTGGCACTACACATAAAATATCAAAAATATATGCTGTGTATTCATGTTATTTCTTTATTATCCAAAGGGTATATTGCCTTCAATAGACACTTCACATCCATGTAATTATGGACTTATATACATGTCGAGGCTGCAGAACAGTGGTTAAAAGAGAAAGTTGTAGTCTTGGTGGAATACCTCATATAGAAGGCTGTTCCACATCTCAAGTGGGTGAAATGAGAAATGGCTGGCAGCTGGTAAGTGAGTCAGAAGTTCAACTGTCAAAGGATGTTGGATAGCTGTTGCTATAGGATTGACAGAAACAGGTGGCAATGGATGCTAGATCTGCTGAACAACACCGTGGCAATATCTAGAAGAGAAATAGTGCAGAAATTGTCTGTGAGAGAGAGGAATGAGTCATTAATCAACCAAACTGTGCTTTCTGAAAGACAAGAATTTTTAAGAAACACAATATAAATTTAACTTATGTATATATTTTATTAGTATGAAATTTTTGCCCTAATATCAAGGGCATCTTCAGGATAACTCAAACAAGAACAGAAACCAGTAGATTAAAAACTTAAATGCAGCGAACTGCGTGTACATGATGTAGAGTGCCATAATCTAATTAGATTAAGGCTCTAGTAAAAATAACTTTAACAACAGATTTTAAATAAATAAAAATTAAATTCAGATAATTGTGAAAAACTATTTCCCATAGGAGAGATAATTTAAGTCTATTCCTTCTATTTGAATTCAGTCGATGTAGCAAGTCTCACTAATTTCTTGGTATAGACAGATATCAAAAAGTGGTATATGGAGCAGAAGAATCGAGGCAAAAACAGATGACTAGTGGTGTGCCCAAGGTTCAGTACTGGGATAACTGTTGTTTAATTTGTACGTAAATGATATAGAAAATAACCTGAAGGGAAATATTCAGTTATTTGCTGATGATGTGAAATTAGGCATAGTAATAGTTAATCAAGGCAATGTGGTGAGCTTGCAGGACGATTTAAATAGGCTGTCAGCATGGGCAAAAGATAATGGGTATCAGTTTAATGTGGAGAAATGTACAGTTATGCTTTTTGGGATAAATAGATTACAAACTGTATATCACACCGATGGCACTGTACTCCAGAAATAGGTGAGGCTATCGATTTAAGGGAGAAGGGGTAGTAGACATTTAAAGTTTAAAGGACATATTGCTAAGGTTGCTAAAGTAGCTCATGTGATTACTTGGTTATTGAAGAGCACACTAACAAGTAGAGATAAGGAAGTTGTTATCCCACCTTTTTAATTATTAAGAGATCTCATTGGAGGCCACATACTACATGCACCAGCTATTATACTTGTTCTTAAATTCATTCACATTGCTTGCACACACAACATCCATTAGCATCCATTCCAATCACACACTGCTCTATGAGAGAAAAATTTAGATCTCATCCCCTTCTTAGTGGCATTCATTCTCAACTTCTAAGGATGTCCTCTTGTTGAAAGGTTTTCACCTGGTTATATTATAAATTAAAGATACCAAGAAATTATATACTTGGTTTAATCCATTATTCAAGTGTAAACAAACAAAGTTTGCACTTGAAGTATCTTTCAGGACTTGGCAAAGGTGGTATAACTTCTCATCACTTGCCTCGGTATCCCATAATGCAAAGCACATCTCCTTGCTGATATGTATAATGCTATGCATTAAGGGAAGGGTCACTACCCAGAGCAGTTTTGAGGTTTATTGAGGTCTCATCAGTGGGAGCCAGACCCAGAGGTGGTGATACTAAGGTGGAAGTAATGGAGAAGTCATATTTCCATATACCAGTAATAAGTGATATCCATGGGGCAACTTGTGGCAATGGTAACTAGTAATAAGTGTTTCCATATACCTGTAATATAAAAAGGTGTGACACTTTTTGGCAACTGGTATATGGAAATATGACTTCTCCATTACTTCCACCTTAGTATCACCACCTCTGGGGCTGGTTCCCACTGATGAGACCTCAATAAAGGTTGAAACTGGTCTGGGTAGTGATCCTTCCCTTAATGCATAGCATTATACATGTCTGCAAGGAGATGTGCTTTGCATTATGGGATACTGAGGCAAGTGATGAGAAGTTATACCACCTTTCCCACAAGTTGCCCCAGTCCTGAAAGATACTTCAGGTGCAAACTTTGTTTGCTTACACTTGGATAATGAATTAAACCCAGGTACAGGTATCCCTTGCTTAACGCAGGGTTTGATTAATGCGGCAAAATTAATTGTGGAAATCCCTTGATATACGCAGCAAGAGTTTTGATTAACGTACCTTTAACCCTGTGGAGCTCGCAGCTGATCAGACAGATACATAGAAAATGTTTCATTTAATATAAATATTCTTACACAATTCAGTGTAATTGTATCTGAGAGATACCCCGACCTCCGATGTCAGTATGGTATGGTTCAGTTGTTTTTTTTATTTAATTCTTTGTTCATTAATTTCTAGATTGCAACTGAAAATAAATAAACCATCATGTATTACCGAAATAGAGAGCCAAAGGCTTATTTATCATACATGTCCTCCAGGAGATGTGCTATACAATGTAAAGAATGTAAAGTTTACATTATGGAAAATACTAAGGAAAGTGATCTTTCGCTTCCTCCACCTTTACGATGAGTTGCCCATAAGGTTGCTTATGCTTGCATCTGCCGAAACTTTTAGTTTCATATATTTCGGGACGAAACTCTTGTAGTTTCTATATTCGGCTATGAAATAATGTTGGATTCAATATCCATTTAATTTGTACCATCATGTATTATATTTGCAGTGTTTTTTTTTATGTTTTATTGCATTTTAGCACATACTAGTAATGAATGTATCTCTCAGATATACCGTGACCTACGCTGCAATTTTTACCACCGCAAGCTCTGCATAAATTTGTAACGTAAAAACATGTAAATCTCATGGCATGAGCATGATGACGTCATTCCTCCTACGCACCCTCCTATGAATTATTAATACAATAATCTATCATGGATGAATTGTTATTTTTACCATTGATTATTAGATTTGATTAATGCAATTTTGATATGTGCAGTAACATCGGGGGATACCTGTATATAATTTCTCTATATCTTTAATTGATGTCCTCTTGTTTTTTTCCCACACTCCATAAAATGAAAAATGTAAGATCTCCAGGGAGTCAGTGACTCATTAAGGGAGGGCACATACTTATACTTGTTTTGAATTCATTCACACTGCTTGCACATAACATTCAATGGCATCCATTCCAATCTCACACCACTCTATGGGAGAAAAATTCAGATCTCCGCCCCTTCTTAGTGGCATTCATTATCAACTTTCAATGATATCCTCTTGTCTTTTTTCCAATCTCCATAAAATGAAAAATTCCATTGACTGAAATCCTGTATGAGCCTTTCAGAAATTTGTAACTCTCAATCATATCACTCCTCTTTACTAGCATCTGCAGCCTACAAATTTTTGATCTGTCTTCATAATCAATATTCTGCAAACCTGATATCATTTGTAATGCTCACCTTTGACAAAAAAATTTACATCATTGCCAACCTCCTATCTACAATTTTCCTCCAAATCAGTCTGTTACTTATGTAACACCAACCAATATAAGATCTGATAATGACTCCAACATTATCAGATCTTATATTTCTATCGTCTAAGGCACATTGTACTGTATCAAACCACCTATATCTTGGTCTTCCTCTGGGTCATTTTCCTGCCAACCTGGCAGAGAACACTTCTTTTGCTAATCTTTCCTTGCCCATTATGTTTAAGTGACCATACCACCTGAGATTAGTTCTGCTAACGCATTCCTGAATGCTGACAATAATCAAGTTCTTTCCTAATATAATCGTTTTTAATATGATATTGCCATTGATGCCATCTGTTCACGCCACTCATCTTTCTCAGGACTCTCATATCTGCGGTCTCTAGTCTTTGGTCAAGTGTTTTACTTCTGACCCACCTCCCAGATCCATAAGTTAAAATTGGTTTGAACACTGTCTTGTATACAGCTAATTTAGTGTTGTTTAGACTAATTTCTCTCTTAATCCATATGAATTTATTCAATTGACTTCCTACCATGCCAGCTTTGTTGATTCTGTTGTCTATTTCCATATTTAATTTACCATCTTCACTAAAAATCGTGCTACGTAGCTGAAATGTTTTACTTCTACCACAAATTCTCCGTTCACATGCAGTTCACATTTTCAAAGATTCTACATATTTTCATTGTCTTCGTCTTCTTATTGCTGACCTTCATACCATATCTATTACAACAGTTATTCAATTTAGTCAGGGAATCTTGCAGACTTGTAGCGGATTTATTTAGAAGTATAACATTGTCTGCATAAAGCAAAGAGCTGACATTAACATCCCCAATTTTGACATCATGTTTAATACCACTTTCCTTCATAATGTGATCCATATAGATAATGAATAACAGAGGGGATAATGTACATCCTTGTCTCACACCAGATTTAACATTAAACCATCTTCCTGTACTTACTTCAATTCTAACTGCTGACTTACAACTCAAATGCAGACTAAGTATTTCTTGATTATAATGCTCCATTGACACCATATAACTGTAGCATATCGAATAGCTTCTCTCTTGGCACCTTGTCATATGCTTTTTCCAGATTGACAAAACTTAAATACAGATCTTTGTTATATTCCCATGATTTCTCCACTATTTGTCGTAAAGTGAAGATCTGATCCTGACAGCCTCTATTTGGCCTGAATCCAGCTTGTTCTTCAACAAGCTTTTCCTCCACAATTCTTCTCAACCGTTTCTCAACTATACTGGTATAAATCTTACCAAGAACACTCAGTAGGGAAATACCTCTGTAATTCTCACATTCAGTTTTATTTTCCTTTTTATATGTGGGTACTATGAGAGCTTTACTCCAATCATCGGAAATTCGTCCCTCTGTCCAGGCTTTGTGAGCTATGCAGTGCAGCCACTGTAAGACTTTTATACCACCATACTTCAGCATTTCTGGTTGAATATCATCTACTCCTGCTGCCTTTCCACATTTCAGGCCTTTGGTGGCTTTTTCTACTTCAAGTATGGTTATGTATTCCTGACTTGACTGTATGCCTGTTGAGTATTATTTACCACTGTGATATCACTGCTTGTTTCATTTAGCAATTTGTCAAAGTAATACTTCAAGGATATCTTTTTCTGTCGTTTTCATGTCATCTTTATCATCTCCTTTTACAGCACTCTTTCCACCATTTCTAAGCTTCTTCAAGAACCTCCAGAATATCTTACCACCTTCTTGATATTTATTTTCTATGTTCTTGCCAAAGTCCTCCCATGACTTTTGTTTAGCTAGTTTTACAAAGTGTTTAGCTTTCTTACATTTGTTTCTGTATTCTCTAATAGCACTAGCTGATTTATTTGCCAATAACTTTTGATATGCTTTCTTCTTTTCCTTCACTGGCTCTTTAACTTCCTGTGTCCACCATGGAGTTCTGATTTTTCTATCCTTGCAGACAACCTCACCACATGTCTCTGTGGCTGAATCAATCAGGGTTTTCTTCAAGGCTTGCCACTGAATCTCCAAGGTTTGGTTCCTGTTCTCAAATTCTCATTTTTTCTTCAATAATCTTTGTGTATTTTAGTCTACAGTTCACATGTGAGAGTTGCTTAACTTTAATTCTCTTTAAAACCTTACATGTCATTCTTTTCAATATGAAATTCAATTTTATCCTGCTCAAGACTAAATAGTGATCACTTCCAATTTCAAATCCTCTGTACACTCTGGTGTCCTGCACCAGGGAGAAAACATCACTATCAGCAATAACATAGTCAATGAAACTTTTCTTATTCCTTGCCTCTTCTCTCCATGTGAATTTGTGCACATTTTTATGTTGGAACATGGTGTTAGTAATAACCAGTCCATGTCCTGAGCAGAAATCCAACAGGTATTTGCCATTATTATTAGTTTTGTTCTTTTCTCCAAATTTTGCCAAAATATTTTTGTATGTCTGACAATCATTTCCTACTCTGCTATTTAGATTCCAACAAGGACCAACTTTTCCTTTTTCATTGTGTCAGTTGCTTTCTCTAAAGCCTCAAAAAATTCCTCCACTTCTACCTTAGTAGAACCTTCTTTGGGACCATAGACACAAATAAGTCTCATTGTCCAGTTCCCCATTCTGATATTGTCCACATCACCCTACTTGAGACTGCTTGCCATTCAAGAAGATTAGCCTCGTATTTAGTGTTGAATACTATGGCTACTCCTTTTCCTTCATTGTAATTGCCTGAATATAATATTTTGTTTTGTTACGTCTTCATTTTCCATAATTTATCTATTTTATTCACTCTATAGGGCCTCAAAGGTTATCTAGTAACTTGATTCCTGTGAGACATCCCCCTTTTAACTCAGGCAAATTTGTTTGATTAATTGCTGCACCAGCCTAAGTCTAAGGATAGAAATATCTTATCCTAGGGAAAGTTCACAGAGATTAAGTGTCACCAATAATATTAAAATAGATCAGGGAGCTGTGAATACCTTAGCTTTGTAGTCGTAGCCCTTTTACTCTTAATTTTCTTTGAATATTCCCCGCATGCAAAGGTTTGATAATTTTATGAGCTGTGAAGTCAGTCAACATGCTCAGAACACACACATGCATAAATTAGAAAACATGTTTATTTTACAACTAAAGATTACAAAGAAAGGCGTAATGTTAATGGCAATACTAAGATAAAGAATTGTTTAGAATTTCACGCACAACTCTCTCTAACTTAATATATACAAATCATTGTTATATTAAAGAATCATTTATGCAACTACTACATTAATCACATATTATCTGGTGCGTATTTGGCACAAAGCATTATTCAGGTTCTTAGATCACACAATACTAGGATTCTCAGACAAACAGTCCGAGATTTTCAAGTGTCCCTGACTATATTAAGTCATCAAAGTTCACTTCACTTCAGAAAGGATCTAAATTTCTTCCATTCACATATATCTAAACAATGTAACAAGAAATTTACTGTACTTATCAACACTGCACAGTCTGCATCAAGATCTTCTCATCTGTCACTTCTACTGGAATTTCACTGTTGTTACAACACTCTGCCATGTGGGAATCACGTGCACGATATGAATCTGCACTCGTCTTTGCTATTTAACATCTGCTTGCTTTCGCCGATGGCCCACGATTTGGATCTACCATTGTCTGATGCATCGCCTTGCCGCTACTTATGCTAGTCAGCTATCGGAACGTAGAGACTCGACATCGCGTTCTTAGCACGATGAGAAAACTGGAACAGAGAAATTAAATCGTGGCTTATTCAGACCTGCACTGCCATATTTATTTCATTTCTCAGTGCCCTCTTTTTGGCTTCAAATCTCACACATGGGAAACCCCTATTCGTTCTGACTGGGTGACATCATTCTGCCACCTTTTGGAGTCTTGTATTTTCGGGAACGTGTGGCCCCGAATGTCTTCCACGAATTCTTCAGCCTCAGTCGTTGCGTCATAACCTTGGTATTTCTGCAACTGTTGACCTTTTGTTGGTAGTGTGTTAACCTTCTTGCATGCACAGCTTTAATTCTACCGGTTAAGTTTTCACATATATTCAAAATACATTATTTCTATTTCATCGTTTTAGATTGCATAAAACCTCAGGTTTAATACTTCGTCTTTTATGTTATTCTTTCCACGTCAACATGATATTGTTTTCTTGATAAATTTAAGTTTGACTGCTAAAAGGGACAATATGTTCATCCATTTAAGCACCTCCTGTTAGATTCTGTATGGGTGACTCTTTTGTGAATAGTTTTCCATTCACGATATAACAGTATTTATTGCTCACAATATAACACAAAGATCTCACCAGTTTTTGTCTTTTTTATTTCAGTCATCCCTATTATGTCGATCTGGTACTTATCTAATTCCTCAAGCTAGCTCCATTTCTTTGCCATTCAGGCTTCTTATGTTGATAGTACCGATCTTTAACTCTGGTGATGTTGAGTTGTGGTGCATTTTCAGATTTGTTCCAGTAGCTGACCTTTCGCTGTTCACCCTGGTTCCCTGGCGAAAACAACAGGGGCCTTGTTTAACCGGGGAATGCCCCAGCCGGCATGAAATTTTGTATTTTGGTTTAAGCCAATTAGAATACAATTTGGTCTGCTAAATCCCAAATTACCAGCCCATCTTCATTCATTCAGTATCCAGGTAGATACTCAATAGGGTGCACCATGAGAAGGTGAGATTGGACGTTAGGTCAGAAGCCCTGGTCAGTTCTCCACATTCCTTTAAAGGCTATGTGGAAGTCTCCTCTCAGTTATACAGCTTTGTCCCTTTAGCACCCCCCCCCCCTCTTGTATTTTTCCCACCCTCCATAAAATGAAAAATGTAAGATCTCCAGAGAGTCATTGACTCATTAAGGGAGGGCACATACACTCCAAGTAAAAAAAACCTAGCTCTAACACCCTTGCTAACCACACTCTTACCAAGCTTCCATGGTTGGCCCCTAGTCCTCCCACTACCTGTCCTATTCTCAAAAATATCTTCTGAATTAATCTCATAGAAACTCTTCAGTAATTTGAATGTCTCAATCATATCACCCCTATTCTGCCTATCAACCAATTTCTGCAGCCCAGAAATCTTCAACCTGTTCTCATAAGGTTCATTCCATAGTCCTGCTATTATCTTGGTCACTCGTCTCTGGATCCTCTCCACCTCCTCCCCATCAAGAAGAAACTCTGGCACCCATATCTGGGCACAGTGGTCTAGATGGGGTCTTATCAAGGCTCTATACAGAGGAACTATAACCTGTTTGTCTCTGCTTGTGAAAGTGTTTTTCAGCAACCAAGTGATTTGATGAACTGATTTTGCCACTTTTTCAATGTGTCCCCTAAACTTCAACTCCCTATCCACCAACACTCCCAAATCCCCGGCCTCCTCAATCTCCTGGAGTACAGTTCCACCAATGTGATATACTGCTGCTAATCTTTTCACCCCAAAATGCAAAACTTTACATTTTTCCACATTAAGTTGACATCCATTTTCCTTAGCCCAGTCCTCCAAACTATCCAAATCATCCTGCAAAATTTTGACATCCTGAGCATTCACTATTGCTCTACCCAACTTTGCATCATCTGCAAACAGATGCACAGTTCCTCTCAGATCCTTTCCTATATCGTTAATGAACAAATTGAAAAGGACTGGTCCAAGAACAGAACCCTGCAGCACACCACTAGTCACAAGCCATCTTTTGGACTCCACTCCTGAATAAACCACTCTCTGATATCTCTCCATCAACCACCCTCCTATCCATCTCACCAACCCTATATCCATTCTCATATGCTGCAGTTTACTGATTATAATTCCATGTGGTATCCTATTGAAGGCTTTAGCAAGGTCCAGTAGAATCACTGTAAACCTGTTACCTTATCCAGTTCAGCCGTCACTGTGTTAGAACGTGAGCAAGTTACTGAGGCATGATCTACCCTTCACAAAACCATGCTGTCCCCCCATACAGTATCCCATTTTCATCTATCCAATCTTGTATTTTCCTCTTGACTATTTTCTTCAAGACCTTGACAACAATTCCTGATATGCTGATCAGCCGGTAATTTTCAACAACAGTCTTGGAACCCCCTTTATGCAGTAGAACTATTTCCCCTTCTTTCCACCCCCCTTGGGACTAACCCAGACCCGAGACTCAAATTAAACAAAATGGTCAAAGGCACTGACAATTGTTTAGCCGCTTCTCGTACGACACGAGCTGGTATACCATCCAATTCCCCCGGAGAGAATTGACATTGAGGTTTTGTAATAGACTATTCACCTCCACTTCATTCACCACAGTTCCCGTATAAGCTGCTGGTCCTTCCATTTCTGCAATGTCACCACCTGGATGATATACTCTTGCAAAGTGCTCACTCAGTAATTCTACTATATCAACTGATTCAGTTTCCTCCCTACCATCGGCATTCTTTAAAATCAATCAAGCTCCTTTGAGATCTTGGGACACATTCTGATATTGCATCATTTAAATATTTTTTAAATGCTTCCCATGCATTGTCGATATTCTTTCCATCCAGCAGCTGATACCATTGTACTGAACTCAGTATACCCCTCAGTTGGTCATAATTTCCTGCTTTGTAGTTCGACATGTAACCTTTGCTGAATGGAACATTCATCAACTTAGCCATTTCTCCTCTTTATAAGTCCTTGATACGTCCATATCTGGATTACTGTGCTCAAGTCTGGTCTCCTGGGTTTCTTGTGGATGAAGAAGCATTGGAGAAGATTTAGACATGAGTATTCAAGAGGGTTATTGGTCTGTGGAATGTTCCCTATGAGGATAGATTGAGCATGTGTGGATTGCAAAAACCGGTTGATTAGAGAAAAATACTGGTTATGTAAGAAAAAACCTCAATGTTACTTGAAGGGTTTATAGGATTAATGCAGGGGAAATATTTCAGCACTTGGCTAGAGGGACCAGAACAAGAAGTCATCTAGAAGTCAAATAAAGAGGTATTGTTAGTGGTGGGGGGGGGGAGAACTCGACATTTTGCTTGGAGAGTTGTGAATGAGTGGAAAGGGTTGCCAGAGTCAGTTGTAAGTGCTTTGTCTGTTAATGGGTTCCAGGAGAGAGAGAGAGAGATGATGGATTTTGTGGATAGTTTGGGTTCTCCTGCAATGAGTCTTCAGACTCCCCAAAGGTACCCATATAATAAAAGTAATGCATTTTCTTACAAAGAATTCGATGTTTAGTAATGATAGCATATTCTGCAAATCCCCATTTTCTGGTTTATGGAACTTAACATAGTGTAAATATTCATCCCGATTCACAGCGGCAGATCTATCTATCTGGTCAAAATGTACGATAATTCATACTGGTAAGAGAGCCTCTGTAGCTTAGTATAGATGAAGCCCTTTGTTCGGAAAGACCTGAGTTCAATTTTCGTCAGTGATATGAGGATCCTTTATCTGGTCTCTTTCTACTAAAGATGAGTTAGCCAGTCTCATACGGAGGTAGAGTTTTTTCACCCAGAAACTCGGGTTTTTCATCCCCCAGAACAGACAAACTGGACCCGTTAAACACACCCATGGAGTACAGTCATGAATACATCCCAGCCATACATGCTGATCCCAAGCCCCGATAAAATTGAGGGATTGGGGAAAGCAACGGTGAACTACCCTGTAAAAATCTCACCCGGGACACTTTGTAAGCAATGCATACAAAGTCAGCTATGGTTGGAAATAACTGAAAGGGAAAAAAACCAACCACACTGGTAAGAATTTGAATACAGGAGGCTCTCTTACCAGGGTAGACTAAAGTCAAAGGTTTATCTTTAGGCAAGACTAGAAAAGTAGCCATCTTGTGGGTTGAGTGGAAAGACACTTGTAGGTCAATAGACATGTGTAGTTTGACTATATCTTCTGAGACACCTTTAATATGGGGAATAGTGACAAGTTTAACAGAAATTGACCCAAACCAGACCCTTGAGATACAACACTAGTAACTTTCTTCTTCTTCTGGGATGGCATCCATTTTATTTTAATTACCAGCTTTTCATTTGGTGGCTTTGTAAAATCTAATTATATCACTGTATATGAATCACTTTCATCCATTGCATACTTTATCCAATCTTCCTTTAACAAACCCAAAGAGTTTGTTGACCACCAAAGAGTAGTATTTTTCTTTTGTCAACCTAAATCTTGAATCTTGGTCTTAACTAACCTCTCTAACACTTCAACCACAACTCTAAATACACAGCCTATAATTCAAAGCATTAGTCTTATCACTTTCCTTATGAATCAGAACAATTTTGACCTCTTTTCACTCCTGTGGAACATGATGGCCTACTGCAAGACTCATGTTGAAAAGATATGTAAAAGCTGTTATTAATTCCCCAGAACATACCTCAAAACACATGCAGTGAAATATCGAATCCTACAGCCTTATTAACATCAATTTTATTCAATTCCTGATATACTTCTTGCTCACTTATTAACAGTTACTCTTTCTCCCTTTCCACTGCATACTTGAATGCAGTGGAAAGGGAGGTATTATGTCGCATTTGTAAGAATCAAGTACCTTTAAGAAAATAAGTACAAAAATTAAACTCCATCTTTACCTAATAATTTATGTGTGCTTTTTTGTTCCTAATAAGTTCATTAATTCACTTAGAAATGGACTCTACCTAGAACACATTTTTCTTATTTTTGCATCTTGAAAACATACTTTTATAATGGACTATATTAAGTTTGTATCGCAATTGAATTTTCCAACTCTACTTTTCACTATGGCCCACAAATTTTCTATTGGGTTATTGTCAGGAGATGTTACCTGGCCACTGAAGCAATTGGATGTGATTTTTGAGGAACTCTTTCACTTTTTTTTGAAGTGTGGGATGGAGCGAGATCCCCTATTGGAAGATGAGTTCTTTGTCTTTTTGGATCTGTTGAACCACTCTTTTCTCCAAAATGTTTATGTTTTGGTCACTTTTCATCATACTGTCAACAGGGGCAAGTGATCCTGGACCCTCATGTCAAAGACAACCCCAGAATATTTTTTAGTTGGGTGTTTAGGAGCTTGTTGAAGGAGGACGGGAAGTCTTCTCAGCAGCTGATTTGCGATCATATGGACAAAGAAATAGCTCTTATCTGAGAATATGACCTTCTTCCATTTCTCAACAGTCCAATCTTTGTACACTTTTGCCCAATGGAACCTCTTTTTATGCATAGCCTTCATCAATAGTTGTTTATTTTATTTTTTTTATTTTTATTTTGTGAGCAGTACTTCACGCTTCCAGCAATCTTCGATGGACTGTCATGTCAGAAACATTAATCCTGCTAAACAGTAGCTGCTAAGTCTCTATTTAAGTCTATAGCAGGAAATCTTGGATTCATTTTGCTTGAGAAAGTGTACTTTTCCTTTTCTGTCAGGAGAAAAGTATCTGTCTACCCAAACCTCTTTAAAATCGATTAATAGCCCCCCCAGTCCAACAGCACACTCATTGGCAATTTGTCTTTGAGTCAAGGATGTGTGTGCTGAGAAAGACTACATATTTGTGAAAGATTTCTTGGAGATCTATCCATTTTTTAGCTATTTACTTACTGTCCTCTTCTGTCGGGGATGGGTTGAGTCTATCGTGTTTCCACGATAACCTCCAGGAGTCTCGGTTTCTTGCGTGACTGGTGAGCTGTCTATATGTTTGTAATCCGCAGTTGACCTTTATTGATGTTATTCATTTAGTTCTTGGTCTTCTTTTTTTTTCCTTTTTTTTTTTTAATCTTGCATAGAACACAAGGTTAGATAGCTATGCAAAATTTATAGCTACACAAAATGAATAAAAACAGTATGTGAACGAATGTGAACTTGTTTACACTATTAGAAATGCACAACTCTATTTATAAACATTGTAGAGACAGTTAAAACACACAGCACTCAACCAAAATAGTGAACTAAAACCAAACCAAAAAAAAAAAAAAAACTAATGAAAATTTGGCTTCTTCGGATTAATTTGTTCGCTACTGTGACGAAAAAACTCCCTAGGATTTTTTCGTTCTTTCATGATTTTAAAATGATAAGAATTTTAATTTTAATTTTAATAATCCTAAAATTTAAAAAAAATGCAGATTAATAATTAATTGAACTGGGGCTAATCACTTTTAATTAAGGTAATTCGCATAAATACTAAACCTATGCTATGCAAAAAAATAATGGATATGCATAGATAGAAAAATAACAGATATAACAACAATACCTAACGTTGCATTAATACAACAAAGAAGAAATGGGGGGGTCATCTTATACAGCCGACATAAGCATAAAACCTAAAAATAGCCTAAAATTTAGGCCTCGTCTTATATGCCGACATATACGGTATATAATTTTTCTAAAATCTGTAAATTTTCTATAAAAATTTTACTTATGTATTGGCATGGACATCTGCTCACACCATTAAGCTCTGATCAACATGGTAAGGTCAGAATCACTGATTATTTTAAATATTTAGGAAACTTGGTTTTATTATTTAAAAATTACATAGGTTTTATAATTTTTTTCCCCAGCATTTATAGCATCAGAATGTTCTCATCTTCCTTTTTAATTGTTGGATGCCTACTGCAGTTGTGAATTTCTCCTGCAAACCAGAACATGAAACTTTTTTAATTCACTTCTTCAGTCCTCAAATAAGCAGGATTATCCTGATTCTGAAATGTGTTGGAGGCTACTGCTAAATCACGAAGAATATTTTCTCAGGAAATTGAGAAAACAAGAATGCAAACATTCCTTCATTTTAATAAATTTAGTTTAATCCTTTATCCTTTATTTAAGCAAACAAAGTTTGTGCCTGAAAATATCTTCAGGACTGGGGTAAGGTGGTGCAACTCCGAGCAAAGGTGGACCAAGCTCTCATCAGTCCTAGTCTCAGTATCTCCCATAATGCAAAGCACATCTCCTTGTGGACATGTATACTGCTATGCATTAAGGGAAGGGCCACTACCCAGACCGGTTTCAACCTTTATTGAGGTCTCGTCAGTGGGAGGCAGACCCAAACGTGGAGATACTAAGGCAGAAGCAATAGGAGAGGTCATATTTACCCATACAAGTTGACAACAGGTGTAACACCTTATTATTGAATTACTCTGGATTTAGAAAAAGATGTAGGAAGTTTATTTTGCACTTGGTTAGACTATAATAAATTTAGTTTAATCCTTTATCCAAGTGTAAGCAAACATAGTTTGCACCTGAAAATATCTTCAGGACTGAGGTAAGGTGGTGCAACCCAGGCAACTCCGAGCAAAGGTGGACCAAGCTCTCATCACTCCTAGTCTCAGTATCTCCCATAATGCAAAGCACATCTCCTTGCAGACATGTATACTGCTATGCATTAAGGAAAGGGCCACTACCCAGACCGGTTTTGACCTTTATTGAGGTCTCGTCAGTGGGAGGCAGACCCAAACGTGGAGATACTAAGGCAGAAGTAATAGGAGAGGTCATATTTACCCATACAAGTTGCCAACAGGTGTAACACCTTATTATTGAATTACTCGAATTACTCTGTTGGAAGTTTAGGTCTGCCTCCCACTGACGAGACCTTAATAAAGGTCGAAACCGGTCTGGTTAGTGGCCCTTCCCTAAATTTCACCAACAGAAAAAAGTTGGTTTGGATCAAGTAAATACAATATGCTGTTCTTTATATGTATTATTGTGCTCATTTAATTTCTCATCTTAAATTTGCTTAAAATTAGCAATTAAAAATATAAATCCATGCTGCTTTTTTGAAGAAAAGAATATTCAGAGAATTGCATCCTGTTGTGAACCCAGGTGAAACCATGCTGTTTCAATTCCTCTTTTATTTTTATTCATTATAAAACTGATATTGTTATAAATAATAAAGAGCATGTATTATTCCATGGATGGCGAAGTTTTCTAGGCCCAAGAGCCACATAGGATGTTTTTCAGATTTTCATGAGCTTCAAGATATTTTCTAAAAAATTTAATTATTTTTAATTTGTAAATATAGACTATATAGAATAATAGAATGTTAAATATATGCATATGTTTATATGTGTGTGAAAAATATGATATATGTTATGAATATTTACCTTTTATGATAAATGCAATAAAAAACCATAACTGTCTCAAAAGCTGCACGAACCACCTCATGAACTGGGATTGGCTACCACTGTATTATTCCAAGAATCATGATTAAATAATGTTAATGAAATGTTAGTAAAAAAATAAAACAGAAAATATATATACACAGTTGACTCTCACTATAGCAAAGACCTTTAATAAATTTTTCAATATAAACTCAAAAAAAAAAGTCCAAAGTCCCATAGGTACGGTGCTGTTATGAAAAAAATTCACCATAGCAAACTGTTTATCATAAGTTATGGTTCCCATGAGAGTTTGCTATATCATGAGTGGACTGTTCATACTTATATGCCATCTTTCAAAATTACATTGCTAAATGATCAGACTGATTGTTCAATAATTTTTTTTAATTTTTTTTTTTATTGTTGTTGTTGTAACAGATAGCTGAAATGTTTATGAAGATTCTGAGAACACATCGAAGTATGATTATTCTCCCTTAAAGTGGCTTTCGTAAAATTAATAAAACAACATGAAAACCAAATACAGGAATTCATGGAGTTTGAGAAAGAATGCTGAATGGAGGAAATTGAATTTAAAGAGAAAATACTTCAAATTGAAGTTGCACAACAGGAAAGAATGAAAAACAATCAAAAGCTCAGGAATACACTCAATGGACAAAACATTAGAGATACCTACCTAATAGTGTGTCAGTCCTCCTCTAATAGAAATAACAGCCTGTACTCTGAGGCATTGACTCCATCAGATGCCAGAGGTAATTCCAGCCATGCCTGTTGCAGCATTGTCCACAACTGTGTCTCATTCATCGATCCTGGATACATGGATCTGATGTCTTTCTCTACAGCATTCCAGAGAGATTCAATCATACTTTAATCCACAGACCTTGGGAGCCACTGGATGGTCCCAAACTCAGATGAGTGTTCTTCAAGCCATGCCTGGGTGACAGTGATGCATTGTTCTGCTGAAACAGGCTATCGACTGCAAGATGCACAAAGGCCATGAAAGTGTGTAGTGATCATTCTGGTAGCATGCAGTGTTTAAGGACCTCACCAGATACACTATGTAACCTAATGTATCACATGAGAAGGCTCACCAAACCATCACAGAGCCACCACCCCACTTGAACATAGCCAACTGGCATGACGAGGCCATGACCTCATGCTGTTGACACTGCACCCTCCCATCAGCTTGGTACAACTGATAAGGGATTCTTCAGACCACACAACTCTGACCCACTCTGCAGAGGTCCAGTTTTGATGCTCCTGATACCAGGCAAGGCACAGTGCCTGATGACGTGCTGTCAAGTGGTTCACGATTAGGGCATTGATTCCCATAGCCCATGATATGCAGGGTACACCATACCATGAGCTCACTAATGCTGCTTGGACCTCCAACATTGAAACTGGATGTGATTTGTCCTGCAGTTGGTCTGTATGAGACTGGACAGTCTACACTGATCCTGATCATGAGTAGCTTGTAGTTGGCCACCACTTTCTCGCTGGTACTCCGTTGATGGTATACTTGTGGTAGACCCTTGATACAGTTGCCCTCAAGAACCCTAGGATTCTTAGCACTTGAGTGATAGAATGACCCATCTCTCTTGCACTGATAATACGTGTATGATCAAAGTCGCTAAGATCACATTTACTCATGTTCGTTGATTGCAGTAAACTGTTGGGAAACCCAGATGTCTGCCTGGTTACTGTCTGCATTCATTTTGGGTATGTTTCACTCTGCACAGTGTCAACATAATGTATTGTCCATTGAGTGTATATAAGGAAAGAGGGAACCTTACTTATGCAGATGACCAAGTTCATAAATAGGACACCTAATTCCTCTGTAATAATCTAGTGAGTCAGGAGTGGTATGACCATATTCAAGCAGAAAGCAGCGTGATATAATTGTTTACTGTTGCTTAATGTATACACCGCATTAACAACACGCCCTCCCCAACAGCCATTATACTGCAGATGCAAGAAAAACAAGTAGTATTATTGTATCCCTGAATAAGATACAGCCTTTTGCAGTCTGTGTAATATATTTCTCAAGAAATAGTGCAATTACAGACAGCTGAAATAAAAACAGCGCTAACTAATGAATCGCATGTCCCCTCTCATAGAGACTATGCAGTATAGACTCAAGCAAACCATATGTTGCACCAGAAAGACAACATCTAACTAAAAACTATTGTCCAATTTTTCAATTACATGGAAATAAGTGTTTGTTTTATTGCATTTGAAATTCTCGATGTCATTATGACAGATGACAAAGGCTAACTTCAAATACAATTCTACCACAAATTGAAATATGCCATATAATGCACGTGTGAGTTCCCCTGCCAGCTCAAATGCAAACAAGCAGCAGTAAAATTCAACTAAGGGTTGAAACTTTGTGCGAGTTGAGCCCACTGGTAATGAGAAGTTCCGTCAAAATGATAAACAACACCCCGTCGTGAATGTGTTAAAACTAAGAAATATATAGTGAATGTTGTTATGACAGATTTGTTTTTGGGTTGTGTGATCTTTTGTTAATACTGCGCCAATCATATGCATGTTTTCATAGCTGCTCTCTGGTGTAAAACAAAATTTAACTTGTACGTATTGTAACAATAAAAAAAAAAGTTGAATAATCTATAAGCGTATAAAAGGATATCACCTGTAAATCGTTGACGTGCCAGCAAAATTTTCGGATATGCCACCTCTGGCATGCATGCCATAGGTTTGCCATCTAGGGTGTAGGGCTTCAGCACTTTCTTTATACAAACATTCATTTTTATACATGGATCTATGTAACAGCTTTGTGTTTTCCAATTGGATCCTGTGGCTAGTATTATCAATCCTATCTTGTGCTAGCCCAGATTTGTGAGGTTTGATGAACAGGATGTGGTCCTGATGTTTAGAGATAGATTGATAGATTGTTTATTGATAGATCTTCATGTTTGTCCATAGTAAGACAGATTTCACGAATGTGGTACTTTGTATGCACCAGGTGGTATCATTGGTGAGAGGTAATAGTTTATGAATTTAGTAAACAGGTTTATAGGTAATGATGAGTTTATATTTTTTCATAATTTGTGCCAAAAGTTCAGAAACACATTTAATATGTGGTATAGAGTCCTGTGGATTTCTTGTCTTGGTTGCTGTGTAAGAGTTAATTATTTTCTGAGTTGTTCTTGATAGTTCTTCCAGTTCTTGTTTAAGAGAAGGAATTACAATGGGCTTACTATTACTTAACCTAGCCAACTTACATCTTCAGTCTTTAAAGAAACAATCCTATCTTGATCCCAAATCAATGATTTGGCTGTGGTACACTAAATGATGTCTTTGAATTGTGCAATCACACATAACCAGAATTCCATTTCTACCCTGCAATACCCTGCATCCTCATTAAGTTCACACTAGAAAAAAAATAATAAGTGAAAAATAATAATAATAATAATATCAGTGTAATATCACGATGAGAGACAGGAATGGGTAGGGGTTAATGTGGAGCCATAATACAAGAAGTGGGGTCAGTGGGACTTGTTATTAAAACAGAAATGAGCTAGTGTGTTTACAAATTCTAGAATTATTTGAAACATAAGGAATAAAATTGTAGCATTGATATAGTTCATTTGCCCAAAAATTGTTAGTATAACTGAGACATAGTTGAATGAGCATGACATTCTGACAGGAATAGAGATGGAGGGATATGTAGCCTGTTCATGAAGACAAGGTAAAAAAGAAAGGAGGAGTATTATGATGGCAGAGGAATTATGTCCATTATTATCATTATTGTATGGGCACCTCCATGGAGTCAGAAGACTCTTTGCGGGACACCCAAACTATTGACACAAACTGTCATACCTCTTTTGAACCTATTAACAGGCAAAGCACTCAAAACTGACTGGTAACCCACTTCACTCATTCACAACTCTCCAAGCAAAAAATCTAGTCCTTGCACCCCTACTAACCAGACCTTTATTTAACTTCCAGGGTCAGTAACTTATTTAACTTGTTCTGGCCCCTCTAGCCAAGTTCTGAGACATTTCCTCTGCATCATTCCTATAAAACCCTTTAAGCAACTGAAATGTTTCTATCATATATATCCTCTTTTTCTCCTATCAGCCAACTTCTGCAATCCATACACCCTCAATCTATCCTCATAGGGAACATTCCACAGACCACTCACCATTTTGGTTGCTCACCTCTGAATCTTCTCCACTGCTTCCTCATCCCCAAGAAACTAAAGAGATCCAGACTTGAGCACAGTAATCCAGATACGTTTGGATGTATCAAGGCCTTATAAAGAGGAATAACAACTTCATCTCTGCTTGTTAATGTGTTCTTCAACCTAGTAATCTTATGGGCAACCTTGGCAATATGTCCTCTAAACTTCAACTCTCTGTCTACCACCACCACCCCTAAATCTCTAACTTCATCTATTTCCTGGAGTAGAGTGTCATCAACGTGATACATGGCTTGTAATCTGTTTATCCCAAAATGCATCACTTTACATTTCTCCACATTAAACTGATGCCATTTTGCCCATACTCACAGCCTATTTAAATCGACCTGCAAGCTCTCCACATCATTGCCTTGATTAACCATTACTCTACCTAATTTTGCATCATCAGCAAACAACTGAATATTTCCTTTCAGGTTATTTCCTTGTCGTTTGTGTATAAAATAAACAGCAATGGTTCTTGCGCTGAACCTTGCAGCACACCACAAGTCACCTGTTTTCACCTCAATTCTGCCTCTCCATATACCACTCTTTGATATCTATCCAGCAACTATCCACTTAACCAATGTCATATCCATCCCCTTTTGTTCTAATTTGTGTAACAGTCCATGCAGTATTCTGTCAAATTTCTTTGCTAAATACAGCAGAATCATTGTGTATCCATTTCCTTTATCCAATTCATCTGCTATTCTATTATAAAAAGTTAATAAATTACTAAGGTGGAGATTCAAGGAGCAAATACTGACAGTGGTTTTGAAATGGTATGGTGTGAAATGGAGGTGGATAGGATGAGATAATTAAAAGAAACACACATATTAATCACAGTGAAAATTATTTAATTGTAAATATTTCATCCCAAGTATCTTAGGACATCATCAGTACAGTAGTTTTAAACAATAATAGGAATAACATACAGTTAGGGCGCATGATTACAATAGAATCTCATTAAACGTGCATAACGTGCTACAGTAGTACAAAAAAAAAAAAAATTATTTAACACAATTTTGTATGACAATTTCCCATACTTTAGGAATAGTAAGAACGTCGTTGCGGTTTAAGTTTGGTCTGTGTAGTAGGGCTTCAGAACTTTCTTTGTATAAACGTCCATGTTTATATAAAGATCTATGTAAAAGTTTAGACTTTTCCCAATGGATCCTATGGTTTGGATTTTCAATTCCGTGTTGAGAGAGGCCAGATTTCTGCGGTTTAAAAAGATGAATGTGGTCTTGATGTTCCGAGATGCGTTTCTGAACAGACCTACCTGTCTGTCCAAAGTAAGATAATTTGCATGAGCATGGAATCTCATAAACGCCAGGCAACATGAGAGTTTGTCCTTAGGAAAAGGTAACGAGTTGTAAATTTGGTTGATAGGTTTGTAAGTAGTGGCAAAAAGCCATCTTAGGATTGAAATGGAAACGCTATTGTCAGTGTGGATAGAAGATTGTAACCAAAAGAGAATTCCTCTTAGTCAAATGACTATAAAAACAAAAGCATTGAATTTGTTTTAAACAAACAAAAAATTTGTTTGTTTAAAAAGAAAACAATTCAAATTTTAGAAAGATGTTCTGAGATGCCTTTAACGTAAGGTATGGGAATCCTATGGACTTCTTCCTGTCTGGTTTGATGCGTGAAGTGACTACTGAGTTGTTTTAGGATTATATCCATTTAGGATGGCTGTATTTTTGATTACTTCTAATTCCTGGTTTAAATATTCTTCAGAGGAGCAGAATTTGTGTGCTCTGGAAACTAGTGATTTAATAATGCCAGATTTCTGAGATGGATGATGAGCAGAAGAATTGTGAATGTAGCGACGTGAGAATGTAGACTTGCGAAAGACTTTTTTTTTCTACTACTGTAGCATATTATGCACGTTTAATGAGATTCCATTGTAATCATGCGCCCTAACTGTATGTTATTCCTATTATTGTTTAAAACTACTGTACTGATGATGTCCTAAGATACTTAGGATGAAATATTTACAATTAAATAATTTTCGCTGTGGTTAATACGTATGTTTCTTTTAATTATGATCGCACCACAGGTTTCGTTATTTAAAAAAAAAAAAAAAAAAGGATGAAATGTTTAGTAGGGTGTTGCTATAGACCTGTTGGAAGGCAGTGAGAAGAAAATTCCAAATTGGTGTGAGTAATAACAAAAGGGTGATCATTATGAACACTTTCAATTATGGTAGTATAGACTGGAATGAAGAGACAACATCAGGAACCAAAGAATGAATTTGAGTTTTTAAGGAACAACTATCTTAAGTAGTACGTAAAAGAGGCTACATATGGATTGAGGATCTTGGATTTGATTTTCTCATCAGAAAATATTGTAAATGAAGTGTCACATCTTCCAGTTGGTAAAAGTGACCATGAATTGATCACTTGGTTGGTGGCCAGCTATATCAAGTCTTTTGTGAGAAAGAGTTATATGTGGAACTATAAGGCATCTAATTATGATAAACTCAGGAGGAGGCTTGTAGCAATGTTATGGAATGAAGAATTAGATGTGAAAGAAATCAATGCTGCTTGGTCTCTGCTCAGGAAGTATCTGGCAGAGGCAATTACTGAGTGTATTTCAAAGGTCAGGAGATTAAATAAGGTAGGGGTAAAGTGGATGACTGAAGAGGTGAAGCATGCAGTCTGAAAGAAAAAAAAGGCATCGTGGAGGCAGCACAAGATGAGTGGAGATAATCAGTTACATGGAAGCAGAAAGCAAGCAAGGAAAGTGACTCAGTAAGTGTTGCAAAAGTTCGGTATGATCAGCAGTTAGCAAATGATGCTAAAAGAAATCCCAGAGTTTTTTGATAAATGGACAGTAAAAGGAAGAATAATTATGGGAGGATGATAAAAACTGAGGACAATATAATAGAGGTGTTTTAATGAGCAGTTCAAAAGTATTCCATCGTTATGATTGTAAAATAATGCAGAATTTGAGAGCAGTAGGAATGGTGGAGGAACTACTGATGGTGAGTGAGCAGGAAGTATATGAGGAATTGAGTAAACTTGATATCAAGGCCATAGGATTTGATGGTATGTCAACATGTGTCTTGAGAGAATGTTCCAGGGAGTGAACAACAGTTTTAACATGTCTTAGATTAGGCCAAGTTCATGTTTATAGCAATCTGCTTACTTATCATAACAAGGTGACAAATGCATTGGACAAGAGGGATGCATGTACAATAATATATTTAGATTTTGCAAAGGCTTTTGATAAATTAACACACATGACAAACTAGTAATTAAATTGGAACAGATAGGATTGGAGATTGGCTAGCTGATAAGTATCAGCAGGTTATGATATGTGTATGACGTGGGGGGGGGGATATCCCAGAAGAGGAAAGTTGCTAGTGGTGTGCCCCAAGGGTCTGTTTTGGAGCCATTTGGAAAGGGCTTCAATGGTGATATAAAGTTGTTTGCAGATGATGCAAAGTTGAAGAGAGCAGCTAAGTAGAGGATTGGTGATGATATTTTAGAGAAGATAGACAAAAGATCTGGGGATTATTGGTGGATAGGGACGTGAAGTTTCATGGACATTTTGCTGAAATTGGGAGGGGAATCTTGGTTTCTGGTGTCAAGAATGTGGAATATGATGACGATTGAGAAAATGCAAATTATAGAGCCTAGTTGATGGAAAGAAGAAGGGAGACGTATAAGTTGATAAGTGGTATTTACCAGATGAACATGGATGAGAATTTTTGTGGAATATCTGGAGATGGGAAGAATGAGAGATCATTCCTGAAAGTTGTACGTATAAAGCGGGGATGAATGAGTAGACTTTTTGCATGGAGAGTGGTGGTTGATTGGAATGCATTGCCTGAGAGAGTGGAGTGGTGAGTGCAGGGACCGGGAGTTATGCATGTGAGAGTGGGACCTCCCAAGCCGCATGTTTCCATGGAGGTTTGTTGATAATAAAAGGAATTTCTTCTAGATGTAAGAAGGGAAAGTAATGAAATTTATACACTTGTGTCCAGAAGCTAGGGATGCACAACAGTTTTATCAGTATATATATATGAAAAAAAAATTCCATGAATACAGCCAAATGTGGACAAATTTATTGCCATCATACTAATAAAATTATATTACACAAAAATGTGTTACAAATTTCATACAAATTAAATTACAGTACGTTTTCGGCAAAAGATACTATGGATGTAGTTAAGGAATTAATGTACAGTGCTTACAGAAAATTATGCAGCGAGACATTTTAAAATATGTCCACCCGAAACTGCAATGCAGCTCTCACAATGTCATACCATGCTTAGCACCAAGTGATTCAGGAGTTCTTGAGGCAAACTGGTCCACTCCTTCAGAGCAAGGATAAGGCCTTCTTTGTTTTTTGGAGGGGAATTTCAAGCAGCAATGCTTGAAAAATGTGTTCTATGGGGTTGAGATCTGGGGAGCGTGCTGGCCACTCAATTTGATTAATATCCTTGATCTCCAGAAATATCTCCACTGCTCGTGTACAATGTGGCGTGGCATTGTCATCCATAAAAATTAATTCTTTGCCTACAACACCACAGGACATTGAAGAATTTCGTTGCATTGTCTTTCACCAGACAGAAAATTTTGTTAAAAATTTTTTTTATAGAAGGGGGGAACCTTTGTTAGATCTTGAATGGGAGAATTTATAAAAAAATTAATTCATTCAAGATTTAACAAGTCTAACATACCAACAAGGAGAAACTTGTACTTAAGCTATCAAAAGGATTGTAAATAGGGCTACAAATACCTTTAAATGTAGTATTATATAAGTAAACGTGTTTATTCAAATATAAGTAAAAATTTCCTGTTTGTAAAATGTAACTATGAAAGGGTATTCAATGTGAAATGAAATGTTTATCAAAGTGTAAACAAAAGTCCAAAGTTTGCGGGCAGACCATTCGAGTGAATCTTTGGCTTGAGGCATAAGCATATACACGGAAAGCGGCGCTAGTTCGTTTTCCCGGAAGGTGCTACACAAGGCGACGCGGTGTACCGGATCATCTCGCGGGCAAAGGAGATGAGTGCCATACGGAAGAATGTGGCAGTAAAGAGGGCACCAAGGATGCAGAATAAAAGGGGTTTGCTCCCCTCTATCGAGGCTTTTTTTTTTTGTCTTGTTCTCCGGACCCTTTCCGGGTGTTTTACGTGGTTGGACCTTGGGCATCTCTCTCTCTCTCGCTTCCTGGTGGATTCTGGATCACCCTGAGATGTTAGATGTTGGCATCCGCAGTTCCAGCGCCCTGATTAGCTATCTCCTTGGGATGAAATTCCTGAGCCAGCAACTCTGATGAGGACTGGCGGCATCAGAACCAGATAGATGTGGGCACATCGCCAGACGTTCGGTAAAGCCAAGTAGGATGACCTCTGTAAGTAACCACGTGGATAAAGGCCAAGCGGAGATGTTCTGACCCCAGTTCAAGGAAGAAGGTGATAATCGATGATAGCAGTGGCTTAACTCCACTGAGCATTTTGTTAGAGAAAGTTTATAGATGATTTGTGACAGGTATTTTATGTGAATAACTAACGTATTTTAGAAGAGAAATGAATGGATGAAATTAAGACTTGTATAATGTGTAGTTTAATGCTTAATCTTATAGAAGGAGCTAATGATTGTATCCAGTTGTGTTTAACTAGTTCTTTACTTTTTTTTTGTCTTGTTCTCCGGACCCTTTCCGGGTGTTTTACGTGGTTGGACCTTGGGCATCTCTCTCTCGCTTCCTGGTGGATTCTGGATCACCCTGAGATGTTAGATGTTGGCATCCGCAGTTCCAGCGCCCTGATTAGCTATCTCCTTGGGATGAAATTCCTGAACCAGCAACTCTGATGAGGACTGGCGGCATCAGAACCAGATAGATGTGGGCACATCGCCAGACGTTCGGTAAAGCCAAGTAGGATGACCTCTGTAAGTAACCACGTGGATAAAGGCCAAGCGGAGATGTTCTGACCCCAGTTCAAGGAAGAAGGATCCGGCTGTGTAAGACGAAAATGCGAATTAAGTGACGGATCTGTTAATCTTCCCAAGAGCTGGTAACATACAGAATTTTGTTATTCCTTTCCCACTTAGAGTGATGAAATGTTATATAGTTAGTGAGCAAGGACAATGTACTATAGAACTCTTAGGTGATAATCGATGATAGCAGTGGCTTAACTCCACTGAGCATTTTGTTAGAGAAAGTTTATAGATGATTTGTGACAGGTATTTTATGTGAATAACTAACGTATTTTAGAAGAGAAATGAATGGATGAAATTAAGACTTGTATAATGTGTAGTTTAATGCTTAATCTTATAGAAGGAGCTAATGATTGTATCCAGTTGTGTTTAACTAGTTCTTTACTTTAAAATGACATAAAATTGACTGACTGCATGAATGTAAAAATGTATAACCTTAAGATATGTAAAAATGTATAATCTCAATAAATGTGTTTTATGTTTTGTACCTGATATTAACCTGAGGATGAATTCAAATTACCATTGATAAAAACGGAACCTAAGCGGAGTAGAATATATGTTTAAAAGCCACGATTGCAAACGATATTAAACTTAGTGGATATTGAGAATTTCGGTACTAAGAATAAAAGTTAGATTCTTCACCTCTGTATGTTATCTGAGAGTTTCCCTTGTTAAGAATTCCTTCTAATCTAAAGATATTGGCTGGCGCAGCGTAATAAATAAATTTGCCAGTATCTGATCGAGAGACAATCTCAGACAGTAATCACAAAGGATAAACCCTTTGTCCGAGTAATTGATACACGGGATTAATCTAGAAATTCTAGATATATAGATCCTCTTTCTATATCGTGTACTGAAAGCAAAATTTAGGCTTAGATCTTGAGAGTAATTAGGGTAAAAGTAAATATAGATCTAAATAAGGAAAAACAAGTATAAATTAAAATAAAAGCCACGAAGTGGCGACGTAACAATAGTCCCTTTTTCCAGCACTCGTAGCTTGGTGCAACCATTAAGCATAATGCCGCACCACACTATGACCCAAGCAATACTATATGTATCCTGCTCAAGAAGATCATTGCGATGATAAGCAGTACTATTTTCATGTCAGATTAAGTGTTGTCTAGAATCTGAGAAGAGACTAAAACTACTCTCATCTGTAAAGAGTACATTAACCCATTGGGTTAATGTACTCTTTACAGATGAGAGTAGTTGAGATGTACACTACATCACTATCCACAGCTCATCTACAATGAGCTTTGGATAAAGTGATGTAGACTTTGGGCGTATAGGCCTACTTTTCCAAGATGTTTTGCCACAGTTTGTCGAGATGTATGTGTATCTTTGCTCGAAGTGAGCCAAATTGCAGGCTGACCTGCCATGGTGCGTCGATTACGTTTTGCTCTTATAACCAAAAGTCTGTGTGGGTGACCTCTTAGCGGATGTCTGGAACGCATTCTATTGGTTTGAAACGGTACCCAGTGGCTGGATAGAGTGCTATATGAGAGTCTAAACTCTGGCAATATGAGTAATTCTGCATCCTTCATGCTTTCCAATAATTCTTCCCAGTGTCAAATCATCTAGGTGATGTCTTTGAGACATTATAAGACATCCTAGTATGCAACTTTATTCCTTCACAAAAAGAACTTCCTTCAAGCACAATTCTCTTAGTACAGCCTTTTGCTTTTTATCCTGTTGAGTGCTACCACGTAAACTCTTTGCGCGCGATTCTAAACTTTGAATGTATACCCGCTTTTTAATCGAGATCATCAGTTATACAAATTGCCACAAACTGATTCGTCTGAATTTGCGGTTGTAATCTTCAAAAATAGGGTACATCCTTAGATTTTGGACAGACAGCATATAATGTAAATGAGATGTGAGAGTGTCAGATCTGGCCAGAGCATCAGAAAACTTCGCGGTGATCAATCTGCTCATGCTACCTCCACTTGGCAGAAGTGTTTATGTGGTCTTGACCTGGGAGTTTGCTTGGCATGCCCAAGTTTCTGTTAAGAATAGGTATATATATGTGTATATATATAATGTGTGTGTGAATTATAAAGCAAGTGATTATGATAAGCTGAGTCAGCTTGCAACAATGCAATGGCATAAGAATTTGGAGTGGAGAGATGGTGGAGCATGGGATATGATCAAGGGATGTTTGATGATAGCAGCATCAGACCATACCCAGAGTCAGGATGATAAATCAGGTAGCAATTGGATAGATGAATAGCTTCATTAAGTAGGAGTTGCAGAAAACGTTATTGAAGAAAAGAAAGATGATCAGTACAGGACATAGGGAAGAAGGGTAACTTCTGTGGTAAAGAAGGCCAAAGCTAATTATGAGAGAAAGCAGGATTATGAGGCCAAAAAATGATTCTAGACTTTTTTTTTTTTTTTTTTGCTATGCCGTGAGTATAAAGAAAAGTGACTATTGGAAGATAACTAAAAAGTTGCTGATCATAGGGAGATAACAGAAGCAGTTAAGTTGCTGTGTGATCATTTTGCAAATGCCCAATATCCAGGTGGCTATTGTAGTATCAGATGTAACATTGACTAATGTTGAGAATAGTTAATGAATGGGAGGTGCTTATGAAATATTTCCGAACCTTGGAAAGCAGAAGAATATGCCCAAATGTGACCTGGAAGAGAGAAATTGAAGCAGAGATAAAACAGCTGGGAAAATCCTGGCACAATATCAAGAAAGAAGCAATGAGCAGAGTCTGATGGAGAACAATTTGGGACTCTATGCTCTGCAGGGAGTGAGAAGGATAAGTAAGTAAGCAAGTCACTCTAATTCAAATCACCAGCTCCATATCAATCCCCCACTTGTTCCAATTTATGCAATCCTGTCAAATGCCTGTGCAAGGTTCAGCAGTATCTCTGAGTAATCTTTCCTTTATCCAACTCAATTGTCACTATTTTAAAAAGCAAGCATATTACTAAGGCAGAGATAGCTGCTCAAGACTATCACTTTAAGCAGCATCTGGTGAAGAGAAGGTAAAAAAAAGTGCTGCCATCTCATTGTCCCTAACACAGACACAATGTTTCTGAAATAGTGTAGGTTCTAAGGACGATTTTTTTGAGTTTAGAGAACTCTTTCTGATCAAAGGGGTCTGTCAAAACCAACTGAACTACGTAAGCTCATATTTGAGATATTTGATTAAATCTGCACAACCAGGATCTAAAAACCTCTTCGATATACTTAAAAAAGCATGAAAATGTGGAAACCATATGATGCAGCAACCTCCAATGTGTTTTAATATACACCTTGTACTACGTATAACAGTTAGCTTTTTTTCTTTATTGTTGCTTTTTTCTTTATTGTTGCAAAGACTATTGGATATAACTGAACTCTTAACATACTTAATTACATCGTGAACATTCTAAATATTTTTATTTAAATCATGAAAAATAAAATGAAATGAAACGCCAATGTCCTTCATTCTAGGGATATTTAGCCCTAAGATTTTTAAATTTAAATTTGTAAACTTCGAGTTCTTCCTCGTCATCATCTGAAAAATCATCTTCTGAATCACCGAACTATTTTCAAAGTATTTATTTTCATCAAAATTTGTCTTTTTCTGATAGAGAACCTTACAAACGGCTAAATGTACTATATACGAGGGTGATCTGAAAAGTTCTCGGCCAAACAATGAAAAAATGAATTTATAATTTCAAAATTATTTTTATTTTTCAACATAATCTCCCTTACGACTAATACATTTATTCCAGCGCCATTATCCCGTCCCTGTAATGGTTCTCAGTAAGATCTGCAAAATACCTCTCTACAGTTGCAATCACCTCTTGATTCGAATAAAAACGCTGACAAGCGAGGAAGAGTTTTAGTTTTGGGAAGAGATAGAAGTCAGAGGGAGCCAAATCTCGGTAATATGGTGGATGTTCCAACAATTCACAGTGCAGATCCCTTAATTTTCCCATTGCTAAAACACCTTTGTGCACAGGTGCATTGTCCTGATGAAATATGATTTTTTTCTTCTGCAAACCGGGTCTTTTCTCACGAATTTTTTCTTCTAGTCTGGTTAAAAGATCGGAACAATATTTCCCGGTTATTGTTTTACTTTTCAGGATAATTAATAAACAAAATGCCTTTAGCATCCCAAAACATCGATGCCATGACTGTTCCTGCTGGTGGAACTGACTTTGTTTTCTTGGGTGCTGAACAACAACAGGCTTCTGTCCACTGTTTTGACTGCTGTTTGGATTCTGGTGTGTAATGGTGAATCGAAGTCCCATCCATAGTAATAAATCGACGCTCTCGTTCACACGCTTTAAGCACTGTTCATAGATTTTCATTCGAGTGCGTTTTCGATCTGCTGTGAGCAAGCGCGGCACGCAACTTGCGCAAAGCTTTTTCATTTGCAATTCTTCATGTAAAATATATCCTACACATTCTTTTGAAATGCCTATAGGCCCAGCAATTTCACGCACTTTGACTCGTCGGTCATCCAATATCATATCGTGCATTGATCAATGATTTCTGGTGTTGTTACACTTTTTGAACGTCCTTCACTTGGATCATTTTGAAGGCTGGTACCACATTAAAGCCCATTTCTTAAACGTTGAAAACGAAGAAGGGTGGCCATAAACTTTTATGAACATCGAATGACTTTTTTTTGGCGTAAAACCTTCTTTTACAAAGAATTTTATAACAGCACGATACTCAATTTTATCCATTCCAAGGGATACAGACAACACTTTTGCTTTCATCAGCTGTATAAAATAAACTACTTAGTAGAATGACTTGCAATTTCACATGGATGCCTATGACAGATGTACCAACTTAAAAAAAAAAACCTTGCAAATAATGTTTTCATCTATGGTCGAGGGCGTGAACTTTTCAGACCACCTTCCTAATTAAGGCAGAAATAATACAAAACTGGCAATTCACGACGATAACTGATCATGCTGCTTTCACCGTCGTACGTGATCCCACAGTATGCCTATAAAAAACTGATATTGAAAGTTTAAAAAAAAATAAAAATCAGCTAAGGCCTTTTTTTATTCCTATATAGGTATGCGAGGCCGTTTCAGCCCTATCTAACTTTTGGAGACTGAGTGGGCAGTTCAATCTCTACTGGCACACAATCGGAGATAGCTGGCCCAAGGCTATCACTAATTAAGCAGCAAGCAGCGGAGAGGTTCTAAAATGATTTCTGCCAGTTGAGATTCTGAACATGAATTATAAATGTTGCTATCCATTTCATTCAGATTTCAGCGTATTTAAGGATACGTTGAAATTAGGTAGCGTCTTGGTACTTATCCATTCTTCTAGGATTAGACTAAATATCTGACCTCCCACAATTTTTCTTGCAATGACACTATTATCTTTTTTTTTTCTCATAAAGGATGACAACAGAAACTACTCTTTGGTGGACAGCATGAATTTCTTAAAGGAAGATGGTGCTTTAGTAATATGCTTAGTTTTTAGAATAAACTGACAAATGCATTGGATAAGGATATTGCATACACAGTGGTATATTTAGATTTTCCAAAGGCCTTTGATAATTTGCCACATGAAAAGTAATTAAATTGGAATGGATGGGACTGAATGGTAGATTAGTTCGCTGGATTTCACCGTCGTAGATGATTCCACAGTATGCCTGTAAAAACTGTTATTGAAAGTTAAAGTTCTAAAATGATTTCTGCCAGTTGAAATCAGTGAGTTGTCTATGGAGGAGCGATATCCCAGAGGAGGAAAGTTACTAGTGGTGTAACCCAGGATTCTCTTTTGGGTCGATTGCTGTTTAATTTGTATGTAATGATATTGAGAGGTATGAGTAATAATATGCAGTTGTTCACAGATGATGCAAAGTTGGAGATATCTATCAGAAGTAAAGTGGATGTTGTGGCTTTTCAACAGGAATTGAATACATTGGGTAGATGTGTGGGGATATCAATTTAGTGTTGCAAAGTGTAAGGTTTGAAATTTGGGAAGCAGAGCTGGATTATAGGGTACACAATCGGTCGAAATATATTGGAAGCGGTAGAGGAGATGAGAGATTGTTTACAAGGATCTAAAATTCGGGGACATGTTAAAATTGTGAGGAGAACACATCAGATAATGGGAATGCTACAGAGGGCAATCACTTGCAGAAGTAAGGTTGTTATGGTACCCTTGTATAAGGCTTTAATCAGGCCACATATGGATTATTGTCCACAGATTTGGTCACCTGGTTTTCAAAAAGATGATGTATTGGAAAAAGTCCACAGACAATTGAATAAGGGTTTCTGGTCCCTGGAGTGTTTAGTATGAAGACATTGAGAAAATGCAATCTTCAGAAATTGGTGGATAGAAGGAGGAGAGGGGATATGGTGGAGACATAAACTGTTAAGAGGTTAGTTATTACCAGATTTATTTCGAATGGGATTCCACCTTTCCTCCCCATCCTAAGAATATGTATTTTATGACTGTAGATCCGTGTGTGTTTACGGGGCAGGTTTGCCTGTTCTGAGGGACGAAAAACCCAAGTTTCCGAGAGAGAAAGAACCACATCCGTATGAGAACGACTAACTCATCTTTAGTCAAAAAGACCAGATAAAGTTTCCTCACGTCTTGGACAGGGATCGAATCCAGGTCTTTCCTACCCGAAGGCTTCGGCTATACAGACAGTGCTATGGAGGTTCTGTCGGGGAAGTTTTCTATAGAATAGATGAAAGATAGGGAGTGAACAGGGTTACCTTGGAAGCTGTATAAGGAGAGTGTGAACAAGGTGAAGGAGCAAGGTTTTTTTTTTGCATGGAGAGCAGTCAGTGATTGGAGTGCACTGTTCGAGAGTATCGTGAGCACAGAGACAGTGAACATATTTAAGGCGTGGTGTGATAATCTGTGTGTGTGTGTGTGTGTAACAGTGCGACCTCCCGCGATGAATCTTCTGACTCCATGGAGGTTTTATAATAATAATATTCATTTAAAAAATTGTGAATTAACTCATGTCGTCCCTTTTATACAGGGTGTCCCAAAATTCACGCAAGAAGTAATTTTGATAGAAAACACAGGTTTTTAATTAAAAATTGTAATTTCTTATTGATTCATAAAGTATACAGTATAGGGTTATTCATGAAATAGCATATCGGGTAAATGGCACGTACGCACTCTTTTGTCGAAAATTTCCATGACCGTTTTGCATAAATGTGGCTGAATTTCGTTGAATGTCGCACTATTTCCTCCTTCAAGGCGTGAGTGGTCGTGGGCTTGTTGGCATAAACCTTAGACTTCAAAAAACCCCAAAGAAAAAAGTTCAACCGCGTTAAGTCACATGATCTGGGCGGCCAATTCTGATCACCAAAACGCGAAATTACACGACCAGGAAATGACTCATGCAGTAATTGAATTGTTTCTCGGGCTGTATGGCATGTGGCACCGTCTTGTTGAAACCACGTGTCGTCCACATCCATATCTTGGAATTTAGGCACAAAAAACTAGATTATCATGTCGCGATAGCAAGCACCATTAATTGTTATTGCCTTAACAGCCGTATTTTCGAAGAAGAATGGACCGAAGAATGGACCTCCAGCCCAAAATCCGCACCAAACAGTGACACGTTGTGGATGCATTTGTTTCTCAACAATCACTCGTGGATTTTCTGAACCCCAAATGCGACAATTTTGTCGATTAACGAAGCCATCAAGACGAAAATGAGCCTCATCGCTGAAGATGATTTTGTTCGAAAAATAAGCATCCACTTGTTGTTGTTCCATAATCCATTCAACGAACTCTCTTCGCTGTGTGTGGTCATTTTTAATAACCCTGAACTGTCAGCTGTCACGCTGTCTTATTATTTTTTTTTTTTTTTGCCGTTGGCAACACTTTACCGCACAAATGGCGCTAAATTTAAATCTTGCGTGAATTTTGGGACACCCTGTACATACTTCAATAACACTTGATTTTTTGATTATGTTCATAATTATTGTCATATTATCAACAATTTCGTGAGTAAAACTAACAGTTTTATTCATGAAATTGCTGTCATTAAATATGATTTTTACGAAAGCTTGCCTCTTTGTGATTTGGTGTCATTCTGTAAAATAACTCCACGTTTAGCTGTTAATGTTTTATCATCGTTGAAGTGTTTCCATTTTTTCGCCGATACTTTTTTTTGTTAAACACTTTATACGTTGAACTTCAAGGTTTGTTGCTCACTGAAAATTTTCGAAATTTTTGATTTCTTTGCCACATTTAATTTTCTTTTTATCTGTTTATTCTTGCTGAACTTTATAAATTAAGAAATATTCAAACTCAAAATAAAAATACTTTTTAACGAAAATCAACATGTTCACATCCAAGCAGTTATATGTAGGCTACACTGGGTTTTTACTACGTGCAGGTTGAAAGAGTAGACATTGTCACATACATTGCTCAGAAAGAAGTCAAGGGATATCCATATGGGCAAGTGCATCGTGCCATGTATCGAGTCACGTGCTTGCAGCAAGCAGGGGCGGGTCGTGAATAGGCACTGCGGAACTGCAGCATCCCCAATTTTTCTCGATATATAAATATATTTATTAATTTATTTATATTTGCTTGTAATATTGAATTTTATCCTCAACAATTCTATGCAATTCTCTTATTTTGTATAAAAAAATAATAAAAATCAATCTTGTAGCACTTAGGAGGGTGAAGGACGCTAGCAGTACTGTGTTTACCACAGTGTCATATCGCTACGCTCGCATGCATATGCACGTCATAGTGAGATGCGAGGTATTAGCGTAATGCGGCACTGTCCGTCGCGCAGCTCCATTGCTTATATGCAGTTTTCGCCAGTAGTAATGTTCTTAGTGTTTATCATGTTTACTCCGTCTCTTTAAATATTTGGACAT
Organism: Typopeltis vanoorti; assembly: GCF_054136105.1. Classification (NCBI taxonomy): domain Eukaryota; kingdom Metazoa; phylum Arthropoda; class Arachnida; order Uropygi; family Thelyphonidae; genus Typopeltis; species Typopeltis vanoorti. The sequence goes on along the minus strand of NC_143550.1, from coordinate 139,330,617 downwards.
TACAAATTGTAATGTCCAAAAATTGTAAATCCATCCCTTTAATTACAATAAAGGAATGGATTTTATTTTAAAGTGATTTTGAATCATACTGAATTATATAATTTTATCGATAATAATATGTTTCCATGTTTAATTTTTACCATAATTTTGATATTTTATCCAAACACGTATACACAGTACTTACAGTGTATATGTATATTATGAAAGTTACAGCAACCCCACGATATCAAGCCACGAGCTGCCACTGATAGCAAGTATAAATTATAAAGGTAGCGAAAGAAAAGAGTGACAGAGTTAGAATGGTGAGTCTGTTTCCGCGGTATGGCAGAGAGGAGTTTAGAAGGAGGGCCATAATCGCAAATGATGTTATGCGCAGGTTATGCAGACGGTGTGGTGTGGAATATGTGGACGTGTGGAATGAGTTTGATGGGCGAAAGGATTTATACAAGATGGATGGCCTGCATTTGAATGGATTTGGTGTGCGGAGACTGGAAAAAGTGTTGCTGAATGAAGTGAAAATGGATGTGCAGAACCAGGGAACTACCAAGGAGGGGGGGAAGTGGTTATGCAGACATCAGTGAGATAGTTGAGTGTAAGAATGTATATAATGTACCCGAGCCAGGTACATTATATACATTGGGAATATGGGAATGGGATATTTAGAATAACGCATCAATATAGGGGTGGGACAAAGGGATCACTGCATTTCATGTATACTAATGCCAGGAGTATTACTAACAAGAAGAAAGAATTTTTGGGCTTGATTGGCTCTTCCTCGCCACAGGTTATTGGCATTAGTGAAACATGGCTGACGGAAGATGATATAGTTAGTGGGATAGAATGTGTAGGTTATAGTGTGTTTAGGAGGGACAGAGAGAATAAAATGGGGGAGGGGGTGTTATTGATGATAGCTGATGAACTGCAGCCAAAGAGAATTGAAGTTGTATCGCAGGATAGTGAAAAGAGATCATTTAAGGCTATTTGGTGTGAGATTGAGACTGGCAGAATAAAATATACAGTTGGGTGCTGCTATAGACCAGGTGATGGAATAGATGGTGGAGATAGTATGCATAAACAAATTGATGAAATGAGTGGAAGGAGGGTAATTATTATGGGGGATTTCAACTATGGCAACATTGATTGAAAGGAGAGGACACGTGTGAGGAAGGAAATGGATTTTATTCAATTATTAAGGGATAACTATCTGAGACAGCATGTAATTGAAAATACTAGGGGTGTCAGAGTGCTTGACCTGGGAGGTGGCTAAAGGTGTGGAATTTTCGATTAAGACAGGGTATATGTGGAATTACCATGCTGGCAAGTATGACAAGCTTAGGAGATTGCTTGGATCAGTGCCATGTCATGTACAACTGCAAAGGCTGGATGACGATAGAGCATGGGCAGTGGTCTAGGAGCATTTACAGGAGGTTATGACTGATTGTATACCTAGGGTCCGAATAGTAAAATAAGTAGGGATTAAATGGATGAATAACACCATTAAGCTTGAGCTGCAAAAAAGAAACAACTGTGGAGGGAATTTAAAGAAAGGGTGACCTACAGGCACACGAACGGTATAAAGTGAAGGCCAGAAGGGTAACGAGTGTGGGAAAAAAAGCAAAAGCGGATTATGAAAGGAAACTAGCTATGCAAGCTAAAGAGAATCCCAAACAGTTCTTTCAATATGCTGCAAGCAAGGAAAAAACTGTACAAGGCAAAATGATTTTAAAGAATGACGATGGTAAGGAGGTCACTGAATCAGTCGATATAGTGGAGGTACTGAACGAGCACTTTGCAAAAGTATATCATCCAGGTGGTGACATTGAAAAAATGAAGGAACCAGTGGTTTATTCGGGAATTGTGATGAATGAAGTGGAGGTGAATAGTCTATTACAGAACCTTAATGTGAATACATCTGTGGGATTCGATAGTAGATTGGCATGGGTCTTATGTGAAGTGAGTAAGGATTTATCGGTGCCCTTGACCATGTTGTTTAATCTGAGTCTCGGGTCTGGTTTAGTCCTGAAGGTGTGGAAAGAGTGGAAAATAGTTTCGCTGCATAAAGGAGGATCCAAGAGTACGGTTGCAAATTACCGACCGATCAGCAAATCAGAGGTCGTTGTCAAGATCTTGGAGAAGGTAGTCAAGGGAAAAATACAGGAATGGATTGATGAAAATGAGATACTGTACGGGGGACAGCATGGCTTTGTGAAGGGAAGATCATGCCTCAGTAACTTGCTCAAGTTTTATAACAAGGGGACGACTGAAGTGGATAAGGATAATGGGTTTATAGTGATACTGCTGGACCTGGCAAAGGCTTTTGACAGGATTCCACATGGAATTCTAATCCGTAAACTACAACATACGGGAATGGATATAGGGTTGTGAGATGGATAGGTGGATGGTTGGTAGAGAGATATCAAAGAGTAGTTTATTCAGGAGTAGAGTCCAAAAGACGGCCTGTGACTAGTGGTGTTCCGCAGGGATTTGTTCTTGGACCACTGCTGTTTAATTTGTTCATTAACTATATAGGGAAAGATCTAAGTGGAACAGTTCATTTGTTCGCTGATGATGCAAAGTTGGGTAGGGTAATAGTGAATGCAGAATATGTCAAAATCATGCAGGATGACTTGGATAAATTGGAGTTCTGGGCTAAGCAGAATGGATGTCAATTTAATGTGACAAAATGTAAAGTTATGTATTTTGGGGTGAAAAGATTAGCAGCAGTATACCACATTGGTGGAACTGTACTCCAGGAGATTGATGAGGCCAGGGACATGGGAGTGTTGGTGGATAGGGAGATGAAGTTTAGGGGGCACATTGCAAAAGTAGCTAAATCAGCTCATCAACTCACTTGGTTGTTGAAAAATACCTTGACGAGCAGAGACAAGCAACTTATTGTACCTCTGTACCGAGCCTTGATAAGACCTCATCTTGACTACTGTGCCCAGATTTGGTCACCTAGGTTCTTTCTTGATGGGGAGGAGGTGGAAAGGATCCAGAGGAGAGTGACTAAAATGATAGCGGGTCAATGGAATGAAACATGAGAACAGGTTAAGTTTGTGGGTTGCAGAAATTAGTTGATTGGAGGAAAAGAGGAGATATGATTGAGACATTCAAATTGCTAAAGGGTTTCTATAGGATTAATTCATAGGATATTTTTGAGATCAGAACTGGTGGTGGGAGAACTAGGGGGACACCTATGGATGCTGGGCAGGAGTGTGGTTAGCAGGGGAGTTTGAGCGCGGTTCTTTACTTTTAGAGTGGTAAATGAGTGGAATAAGCAGAATAAGAGTCTGTGTGGGTGCTATGACGGTCAGTGAGTTCAAGGCAAGGTATGATAGATACTGTGAGAATGTCGTACAATTGTGTGGACATGATGTTTAGGTCCTCCCTCGATGAGTCTAAGGACTCCCTGGAGTCGCCCATAATAATAATAATAATAATAATAATAATAATAATAATAATAATAATATATGATACAAGTCACTGAAACTCTGTCTGAGTGAAATGGTTTCAAGAAAGGAACTGTCGAAGTTTGAAAGAGGCATTTTGATAGGATGCTATGCAGGCATATTGTTCTGCAAATTGTTGACAAATTGGACTATCCCAGGTCCAAATTAGTGTTACCATTGTGAGAGGGAAGCGCAGGGAGTCATGTTTAAATATTACCTGCAGTGGTTGACTAACTACCCTCACTGATCTTACCTTAGAATGGAAGCTTGGAAAGCTGTGTTAAGGAGCGATGAATCACGCTGTAACCTAAACCGAGCAAATGGACGGGTCTTGGTGATTCGGATGCCAGTGAACGTATCTTATCAGAGTTTGTAACCCTAACTATGAACTTCGGAGGTGGCTGTGTGATGATATGGTTATGTTTTTTCTGGTTTAGCCTTGGACCTCTCTGGTTCACAAACATTGAATTTCAACAGGTATTTGAACATTCTGGACAATGCTTTGCTTCCTACTTTATGGCGTTTCAACAGAAGTGACGATTGTCTCTTTCAACTAGACAATGCAACATGTCATAAGGATGCTGCTGTAACTTCATTGTTTGTGAAAATGAGCGTCGCCATGTCTGATTTCAAGCCTATTGAATATCTTAAGGATAAACTGGAGCGTCGGATGAAGTCAAGGGACTGTGCCCTACAACAGTCCAAAACTGCATTGCTTGCCTACAGGAAGAATGGTACGAAATTACCATTGATCGCTATAGTACAGTTTTGAAAAGTGTGCTCTGCAGAATTGTTGCAATTATCACAACAAAGCATGTGTCGTATCTAATTATGGTGGGCACCATGAATGTTGGTTTCTCATATTATGGTGTGCATTGACTTCTTTCCAAGCAGTGAATATGTGAAACATGCAGACATCATCATCAACGACGTTCTCAATCCATTGCTGGACGAATATCTTTCCAATTGGGCTAGTTGTCATCAGACTGCTCCAGTGTGTTTTCTGATGTCATTGCTCCACTGGGTAAATGGTCATCTTCTAGGTCTTCTACAGTCTCTTAGGGTTCAATTCATTGTCTCTATAATCCAACTTTGGTCAGTTATTCTAATAATGTATCCTGCACATTAGCATTTTAGGATTTTCACAAGGGTGATGACGTCTTCGACTCTGCTCAGAATCGAAGATGTATTCGGTGCTTTTTTCTCATTTTAATTCCAATCATGCATCACTTCATGCTTCTAAGTGGTCTGCAGCCTTTGCATATCTCTCTAGGTAAGTCTCCAGTTCTTTGGTAGGAATTCGTAAGATGCATTTGTTAAAGATTTTCTCTTTAAGGTAGAATGCTCTTAAAGATATGATTTTTTACCAAATGCACTTCATGCTAGTTTCACGCATAATATATCCCTGGATTCTACCATCAGCTGTAATCTTTTGACTACATATGTGTAGTTCTTCAGATTTTTCCGCATTACATCCTCAATATATATCTGATTTATTATTATTATATGACATCTCCAAGGAGTCAGCCAACCCAGTTTATTCCCTAAATATGGATCAGGCCTTTATAAACATATGTAGCTTTTGGAGACTGACTGGACAGTTCAATCTCCACTGGTAGCCAATCAGAGATAGCTTGCCCGTGACTATCACTAATTATTAGTGGCAACCGATGAAGAGACAGGCAATCAAGTGCAGCTTTCTTGGTACCTAATCATAAGAGGATATGTTACTAGATGAAATATTGTGGATTCCACACTCAATTTTCTTGAGTTTACGGGACGAAAAACCCGAGTTTTGGGGAAAAACCCGCTTGCCCGTTCATCGGCCAAGCTAATTTTCTGAGATAGGCTAACTTGGTAATCGATCGATGAAAGGCTTGGAAAACGTTCCTACAGTCGGTGACTAGACTTGAACTTAAGTCTATCTTCAGGCGACCTAGCACAGAGAACGCAAGTGCCACTTCCAAGTGCACTGAGCTCCACAGACACTGCCCCTAATTCAGGAAAATATATAAATTTGAATTAAAACAAAATTGATTATTTAATGGTCGAAGTAAAATTTGGCCAGTTTTTACTACCGTCCAAACTTCCTGTCCTAGGCACTGCTGTAGTTGTTTAGTGGGTGACTACAGCGTTGTGTATACAAAATTTGTATTCTAACTAGCGATTTTTGTGTGGGTATCGATTCCGAATAAAAATTAAAAGACTCGACAAGGGTGGGTGTTCGGACTAAAAAAAAAAAAAACTAATTCCAACGTTTGGTTTTGTCTAAAAATAATAAATACACTCACCACAAATGTGTCATATCAACAGGGGAATAAAACAACCTCATCTATCTAGCTTACACTGCTGTAGAGTGTTTTCTGTGCACACTAAACACTCCTCTCAGTGAAGCTCATCCTTGGTTACTTACTACAAAGCATTCACCTTGATAGTCTACCCCAATGATATCACCAGAGTAGTTCATCCTGAAGAAGTTTTCACATACATAAACAGCATTTATATGCTATTTATGTCTGTGAAATATGCTGGGCCCACTGGTCTAATGAGGGGGCACAAACATCACAGAATCTATTTAAGATACACATATTCCATGCCAGAAGAAACCGAGGCGCACTAATCAGGACGTTTGTATGGCTTCATGCAAATACTAGTTAAATATGATCCACAGCCATTGCATCTATTAGAGAGAGCGTTATAATAATCATCATCCAAACTGAAGGAAGCGTGCTCTCACATACACTGAAAATTTTAGCTCCCCCAGAACACTTCTTCGAAAAATTCAATTAGAAATTGATATAGATCTACATGGAATGAAAACAACTGGCTCTCATACTCCTAGTTCTGTCTTCCCCTTCACAGGGGAGAGTAAGGCTTGGTTTCATTTGACTACATGATAGTAGCCTTTCCTACCCGTTTTTTATCAACAGTCTACATCACGAAATGCCACATAAACGGATCACAGAATACATTTATTCTGTCATCCAGCAGACATCTTTCCACTATCCTAAGAATGACAACAGTGCATATGCTACATCTAAATTGTAATTTATAGAGATTCCCCTCAGCAAATGCAACTTCACTTCCTGAAATATACTCAAGGAGTCTTTCTATTCTACAATAACTTGATAAGAAGTCCCACCACTGATAAGCAGCTCTTTTTCCCTGCCTAGTTTGACACAGTGTGAGAGTCATATGGGACATCTTCCATTCAGTTTCATATGGCACCTCCTCGCCCATAGCAATTCTGTAATATGAGACCAAACCTAAAAAGATGGGTGCTATCAAATTTGCGCTTCAGACGGTCATGCCAGAAATGGCACCTGATGCGGGCCTTTGAGAACCAAAAGCAGAACACCTAATGCCCACATCTGTTGCAAGCTGGAAAATTACTGTGACACTTCTAAGGATTCCAAGGACTCATCGTGGAATGGTACTCTACTCTACTCCACATATCTCACCATCTCATCTACTTAATCCTCCATCTACACACAAGCACTATTTTGCTTTTCTAAATTCCCGAAAATAGAATTCGGGAGTTTAGAAATTCCCGAAAATAGAAAAAAAAAAAACCGCTGTGATACAAATTTGTTGATTTTTGTTCTCATTTTTGCTATCTTGGTTGTTTAGGGTGTTACAACAATCCTGGATCTACCTTACTGGAGCAGGGCCACTGAACCCAGCATTGACATACAATGGAAAATATGACACGATGCTTTCCTACCATCTTCTTCTTCTTTTAATCCTTTCCACTTCTGGCTATAGGTGTCTCTCAATTCTCTCCATCTGTTTCTGTCCTGAGCTTGTTGGTGCGAAAGAGCTCCACTTGTGTTTCTTGTATCACTGACCATCTTCTTTCAGGTCTTCCAGCTGATCTTTTACCTATTTATGGCTGCCAATCCAGAATAACTTTGCCCATCTATTGTCCTTGAGTGTTGTAATTTGTCCCGCCCATTTTCATTTCTTTCAAAGTATGTTTTCTCCAATATCTAAAAAATTTGTTTTAGCTCTTTCTTATTTCTTCATTTTTGATTTGATCTCCGAGTCTTTTGTTTAGCAGAGATCTTTCCATTTTTCTTTCTGTTTTTTGCATTTTATCAGTTATTTCCTTTTTGATTGTCCAGGTTTCTGCACCGTATGTCATAACTGGCAATAACACATTAGTTGACCCGTCTTGCTCTGTTCTCAGGTTTTATTTTGCTGTTTAAAAATCTCTTCAAAAGCTGACCATCCCATTCCTATTCTTCTTTTCACTTCTTCCGTGACTCCTTGTTTCTTCATTGTTAATAATTTTTCTAAGTATACATACTCATCTGTTATTTCAATTTCTTTATTGTTAACCTTAATAACGTTGTGTCTTTCATCGTATCCTTTTCAGTTTTTAATTATTTTGGTTTTCTCAGAATTAATGTGTAATCCAATTTCTATTCATTTCTCCTACCACACCACATAAATTTAGCTCGGATTTACCAGAGAACTGCCTCTTCTGTGACCGAATCGGAACACTTCGTTTGGAATGCACCGTTCACAACAAATTGATTCAGAATATCTCAAACGTGTCCATGCAGAGTCAAGACACCATCCCCCACGCCAGTCCACAACTATGAGGGTGTGCTGAAAAGGTGTGATAATCAGCATGAAGGTACTCAGGTAGAATCGTGTTCTAGGTGTTTATCAACTTTTAAGCCCCCCCCCTTCGTATCTTCAGTACCTGAAAGCAGTGATATATAACCTTTATCTTAACACACACACACATGCACACACATGAACAAATAGCATGGCTTTTCACTGAGATAAGCTGGCATTTTCTGGTTCCTTACTACTCTAAAATTTGGTCTTCCACCTTAAGGCATTTATCATTTGACAGCTTCACTGTAGTTAACAATAACGTATTTGAATGCTGCATTTTCGTTACCTTCGATATCATGGAGCTGAGCATCTTTGTGCCACCAGCACAAAGACACTCAAATCCGTAATATCGATGAATGGGTTGGCTATGATATATGTAGAAAGTATTTCACCTTGGGTATAATAAATGTTAAAGATACCAAGCTATTTTTAAACTTGGTTTTACTCCATTTCCCAAGTAAGCAAACAGACAAACAAGTCAAGTTTCGCCTGCAAGTGTTGCAAGTCTAGCTGATATCCTGCACGTAGTGCAAGACTTACTAAAATCTTGGTATTTCTAGCCTGGCTCCCACTGATGAGACCTCAATAAAGGTCGAAACCGGTCTGGGTAGTGGCCCCTTGCCTCTAATACAAAGCATCATACATTTCCTCCATGAGATGTGCTTTGCATTAAGGGTAAATATTAAGATTAGTGATCAGAGCTTATTCTACTTTTACCATGAGTTGGCTTGGTCTTGCACTACCTGCAGGATCAGCTAGACTTGCAATACTTGCAGGTGCAAACTTGACTTGTTTGTCTGTTTGCTTACTTGAGAAATGGAGTAAAACCAAGTTTAAAAATAGCTTGGTATCTTTAACATGGATTGGCTAAGAGTTTCGCATTCCATTTGGGAAATAAAAATTGTTAGCAGGTTTGGTTTTTATTTATTGTTTATGTATAAAATATTCTGTATTTAAATTTTAGATATTTTTAATAAATAATTTTTATTACTTGCAGTTATCATTTGTTTATCTCTCAGTTCGGATATTCACCGCTACGATCGTACAAAATGAGAACTCGGATGATCCATCGAGAATTAACAGATCTCTTTCAGATTTTTTTTTTTTTTGTGTAGAAAGTAACAGTTTTTGTCACGGTCTTGTTTTGTTTAACTGAGTGACTTTATGTAAAAATACCTGTTTGTTGCATTACTAATGTCACTTCTTTATTTTGATGTAGAGATGAAATTTTTACATCATATCGAGGTCAGTGAACACCTACTTTCTCTTTTAAATGTGATGGATAAAGTCGCAATGTTATTGTAATAAGTGTAAGTAATGTTCGTTGATCACTTCTTATTGGTAGCATAGATGAGATAAAGTAGCGCTATGGCAACGGGACGAAAACTTAAAACATTATCTTTAGAAGAGAAGGTTCGAGTGCTACAGGCGGTTAACGAAGGCAAGAAAAAGAAGCGTCAGATAGCATTTGAATTTGGAATTCCTCCAAGTACGCTATCAACATATATCAAGAACAAGGAGTCTATATTAAGGGCTTACGAGAAACGTATATTTCAAGGGAACCGTAAACGTTTACGAGCTTCACAATATGCAGACCTCGATGAACTTATATTTCAGTGGTTCCGGTCAGCACGAGAACAAAATATCCCCATGAATTCCTCAATATTGCGAACGAAAGCTGAGGAATTTGCAAAAAAACTTGGACGCAATGAATTTAAAGGAAGTGCTGGGTGGTTTGATCGGTTCAAAGCGCGACATCATATATCGTTCGAACCTCTCTGTAGAAATACTGATGGCTTTCCTCCCGCATTGGAATACAGTTCGCTAGAAACAGGTAATTGAAAATTTCATAATTATTATGCAGTGTAAAGTAACGTGGTTTAAATCAGAGAAGCATAAAAGCTTTTAAATTTGTAAATTGTATTGATTTATATGATGACTAGAACCGTGTATGTTTTTTGCCCAAGCCAATTTTTAATCCCCTCCATTTTGTTGACAATTTTGTATATTGATGGGATGCCGCAGTCACATCAAGCTTGCACCTTTTACACCGGCGACCATAGCCGGTATTGTTGATTGATGTCTAGGGATATAATTTACTTAAACGTCGTAATAAATGTAGTATTTGGATATTAAATATTTTATAACCAATTAACAACCTTACCTAGGAAATTTCATTTAACCTTTCGTTTCATTTATTATGATGCAAGCAGAGGTTTATGCAGGAAACTGTTCAGGACAATATTGTATAATGAGCACAGATACCTTCACTACGAGTTCTCAATATATGCATCTAGATAAGAATATCTAGGTGGCTACATGAAATTATTCTGTTTTGTTTAGACAAAGCAAAAATAATTTCATGTGGGCCGTAATGTACTATTCAGCCAAATGGGGGGGGGGGGTGAGGGGGTTCCATGTATTATAAAATTCCTCCAGGATGAAGATTATCCTTTCCTCACATTCCTTAAATGCTGTTCGGATGATGTCACCATACTACCTGTGACATTAAGTGTTAACATATTGTTTCCAGCTATTTAGATGGAATAATAATATATTTTACAACTTACAATGTGCTGATAAATACTAATACAGTGTATAGTGTTATTAGAGGATCATAGAATGATCCTGAAATTAAAGTGAAAAATATACCACATTGGTAATCACTTGTAAAATTTGATGATTGCAGTGTGTGTGTCAATAATAAGATGCTAGGAAATATAGTACTTGTTTTTCACAGATTTTAGCTTTAAAAAAAATCTGACAGAAATGGTATAGAAACTTAAATGGATTTGAAATTAGGTGTTTCAAGAAAGCTTTGTTCAGTGAGAGTGTAAAAGTGTAAAGTTAAAACTAAAGCTGTTAAGATGGATGCAAGCGAGTGTGATGTGACCAAAAAATGTGGAGTCTAATCTCTTTAGCGAGTCTTGTACTGACTACCCCCCATTCAAAATTGAATGGGGGGTAGTCAGTACAAGACACAAATTTTTCTAAGCCTTTTTTCGACCAGGTCCCGAGTTAGTCAATCTCTGGCATGTTCAAGCGGGTTTTTTCTCCTGGAAACTCGTGTTTTTCATCCCATAAACGCAAGAAAATCGACCATAGAACCCACACTATTTCAGACATTAAAAATGTTGTGTTAGGGTTACGGACCACGAGATGGTGGCACTTGTTGAGTTGCCTCTTCACTGCATGCCATTTAATTAGTGATAGCCTTGGGCCAGCTATCTCTGATTGGCTATCAGTGTAGATTGAACTGCCCACTCAGTCTCCAAAAGTTAGATAGGGCTAAACGGCCTTGCCTACTCCCTATACGGGAACAAAAAGGCATTAGCTGATTTTTTTTTTATTATTTTTTTTAAACCACTTCCCAAATAAGGACTGCATGCTCGCTCTCACCATCCAGAGGCAGAATAGTTAGGTCTTTAACTGAAACCTCCTGTGACATTATAATCAGATCTAACACTCTTTAACCATGAGTTCCTTCTGTCACATGCTGCTTCAGGAAGTTGTTTTGTAACAGCTCAATAAATTCAGTTTCATTACTCTCATGAGATGTCATAGCTATCCAGTCAGTGTTTAGTTCAGCTTCTTCCCTCAAACTCACTCCACTCATCCAAATAGTCCCCCATGATTACTCTTTTTGTACCCATCATATTTATTTGGTGATGCATTTCTTCATCAATAGCAACCGATCTACTAGCCCTGTAACAACACTCCACTATGTATTTAATCGTTAGACTCCACTTCACACCATATGGCATCAAACTCACTGTCACATGAAAAACTGTTACTTGTATTGCAGTCATATGTCTCAACTCTAACTGGATTCAAGTCATCTGAGCATGCTCCCTCCTCTCTTATCCCATCTATCCTTCCTAAAAGTACTCTTGACATTTAATACCAGTTAGTACGTCTGCTTCTGATAGCCAAGTCTCACGAATGCCTATGATATAAGGTCCCAATATATTAACCAAGGCAACAAACTCTACTCCTTTGTTTCTGATACTCCTAGCATTCGTGTACAGACATAATAAATTACCTGCATGCTCTTTTGTATACATTTGTCTGTGATCTGCATGACACAGTTGGACAACTTACAGATCTCTTTTCTTATCTAGTTCTTTACTTATGTAGACATCATTACAGATGCTTGATAGGTCCGAACTGGATGAACACAGAATCGTTCTCTCTTCATAATCATTTCCATAATAATAACCAATAATAACTAAAAGTTAATAATTTTTCAAGACTCCTGATGCAAAATGCATTCAAGTATAGGCCATCCCTCTTATACAAATCCAATCTTCCCTCTGATTTACTCCACACATCCAAAAACTCGCATCCATTCCTTCTACACAGCATCAAACCATTTACAATCAAAGCTCTTGTAATTCATTTCTATCATATCTAAGTAATATACTAACGACTTTTATTTTTTCACTCTTCACTCTCACTTCTTCCATCAACCTTTTCATAACCACTCTCATACTGAATTTATTGCTAATTAAATTATTGGTCATACCAGAATTATGGCCTCTTTTGCTTTGCTTTTCTGTTTTTCAATTGCTTGCATTATATTTTTAATTTTTGCTCTGGGAAAACTTGACATTATAACCTGCTCATCAATAATAATTATGTTATTATTCTGAGGTCCTTTGTATCAATTCAAACATCTTTTAATATTTTTATTAACTTTTTATGGCTTATTGGCTGAATGCTTTTTGAACGTCTAGAAACATAGATATATCATTTTTTATTTCTATCGATCTTTCACTAAGTTTTTAATTCATAAATTGCATTAACCGTACTTTTCCTGGCATGAATCCTCTTTGCTTTTGCTGTTTTCTTATATGGCATTCAATTCTAGAATACGTTCTAATCTAATTTTTATTATTTTCAATAGTATTTTTGAAGCATGGTATATTTTTTGGTATCAGAATGCAAAGGATTTTATGAAGTCTTCTGGTAGTATGCCTCTTACTTGTTATCACCCCCCCCCCCCCACATACACACACACACACATATATACATATTCTGTATTATTTCTACTAAAAAATCTGTTTCCCCCCCCCATCTATTTTATTATGTTAGCTGTTATTCCATCACATCCCATCCCATCATTTTACCATTAGGTATTTCTTTTATTGAAATTTAAACCACAACACCTGACACACAGATTGGCCTATAATTTGAAACTTGGGTTCTGTCACCTCCATAACGAAGCAGTCCAATCTTAGTTTTTCCTTCCACTCCTTTGGAACTTGACCCAATGTAAGATTCATATTAAACACGTATACTAAGGCAGATGTCATTTCCCTGGTACATTCCCTCAAAAACATGCCAATATATTATCAAGTCTTTCAGCCTTATTAATATCAAGTTTACTCAATTTCCCATGTAGTTCTTGTTCACTCATAGTCAGTCTCTCCTCCTCTCCTTCAACTGCTCTTAAACTCTGCATGTGTCACAACAAGGATGAAATACGTTTATGAACTACTCATTTATATATCAACTGTATCATCTACAGCAGTTATCCACTTTCTTCAATCAATGTTATCTTTCCATAATCATTCTTTTTTTTTTTTTTTTTCTGCTGGTTATATATTGAAAGAATTCCTTAGGTATATTTTTTTGCTTCATTAGCTAACTGCTGCTCATATCGCACTTTTGCTACCTTACCAACTAAGTCATCCTTCTTGCTCATTCTTTGTATTCCTCATAAATCTGATTATTATCGCTCATCTTATTTTGTCTCCATAATACTGCCTTCTTCTGTATTACATACTTAATCTCTGCAATTCATCTATTTCACACCTACCTATTATTTACCCCTTCTGATCATTGGAATACATTTAGACTTTGCTTCTACTAGGTAGTTCTTGAATAGCATCCAAGCAGTATTGATCTCCTTTCCACCCAACTCCTCATTCCATGCTACGTCTGCAAGCTGTCTCCTGAGATTTTCATAATAGTTCCACATATATCCTTTTTTCATAGAAGTCCTATGGTTGGCAATCCAATCCAATCCAGGTATTCTGTTCATGGTCACTTTCACCAGTCAGAAGGAGATTCCATATAAATGTTAGTCCATATTAATGTATTCCCTGTTCCATATAAATGTATTCTGTTGTCTGTTTTCATGTTTAACTTGCCTTTCTCATTGAAAATTATGCTTAAATAGCTGAAATATTTTACTTGTCCTATAGGTTAGATTCTCCATTTAGAATTCAGTTTGAAGTTTTTCATATTCCTGCCAGTTTTCTTAGTTTTGGTCTTTTATTCCTGATTTTCATGTAAATTTTTTGCAGCAGTTATTAAATTCAGCTAAAGAATCCTGGAGATTGTCACCAGATTTGTTTAGCAATGTAACATAATTTGCATAAAGTAAAGAGTTCTCTCCATAATGCAATTGGAATAATGACAGGACGTCGAACTCTTTGACTGGAAAAGACTGAAGTTTGATTCTCATCATGACAAGAGGAATTTCTATGTGGACTTTTTTAATTTAAGGTGAGTTAGCTGATCTCATTCAGAGGCAGCAGGGTTTTTCTCACAGAAACTTGCATTTTTCATCCATCATACTTCCAAATCGACCCTAGTATACATACAATCTACAAACAAAAAAATACTATTATCTTAATGGCTAATATAGCCTACTTTCATTTAGGAGTGCCCCTATTTTTTAACAATGTCATTTGCTCTTTACCCAAAAATTAGGGCATTACTGAAGTGTTATAAAACTAATATATGAAGAATAAATATAGGAGGAAAATTTGGACATACCTTTTTGGATACTGTTTTCTATCTCCTTATCTTGGCGATGTACCTTCATCTGCTGTTAAAGGAAGAGGGAGGGTTTGGGTTGGGGGGGGTAAAATAATGTGGGAGAATTAGTTGAAAAAACCTGGGTTTTTTATATATATAATATTATTATTATTGAGGGTGGGTAGAGAACATTTGGGGGATGGTGAGAGAAGGATCTAAAGATAGAAATTATTTTTTGGAGGAACAGGAGGGATTTAAGGGAAAAAGTCAGGTGTGTTAGCCATTTTGATAGGCATTGTCTTCGGAACTCTTGGTGGGAAGTGGAGGCTATATCATGTCGACTAGGTGTTTCTGTCTTTGGGGTACTTGTGTTGTTCCTTATTGGTCGGAGTCGTGACCTAATTTTTGTATTATGGAGCTTCGAACTCTCGAAGATTATGTAGGATCGGTGGACGTTTATTGAGTTTTTGTCACATTTTATGGCTATCGTTTCCGATATTCTAAGCACTATTTCGTTGTCTTGTATGTCTAATATGGCCTTATCGATTTGCAGGGTATGTTTTTGTTCAAGGGAGTGGACTGCTATTTCAGTTTTTCCTGTACTTTGTATCCTGTTTTTCTTTTTGTTGTTTCATTTTTTATTGTTTAAATGTTCTGTTCTTTCGTTTGTTGCATTGTTCGGAGAGTGTGTGCTTGCAGCATCACGTGAATGCCAGTACATGATTACAGCTGAATAACTATATAACTATCTGGGAGGTTGTAGCTCAAGTTATTATTTAGATGTTCAGGGTTGAGGATGATTTCCCTAGATTCTACGATTTTTCTCTCCAATTCATCATGGCAACGAAAGATGTTAGTAGATCTGTCCCAGCAGATTGCATGATTTGTGGTTTCATCATTAGGATTAGCCGAGAAAAGGATATGGCTTGATAAGGCACTGGCTCGCTGTCTCTTGTAAGCAATGTCCCTCATGTGTTCCTCCATGTGTAATTCAATAGATTTGTCTGTCTGGCCAAAATAAGGAATATCACAATCACACCAAATTTTGTACACACCAGGAAATTTAAGGTGATGATGACATGGTTTTGGGTGGCTTATTAAGGAGTAGATTTTTGGAAGTGGAGTGAACAAAGTTCTGATATTGTATTTTTTTAGAACCTTAGCTAATTTTTGTGAAACTGAACTTATGTAAGGAATAGATATATTGCCTTTAAATGTATTTATTTCTTCCGTGTAATGTCTAGGAAGATTAAGAAGGAATTTTTCAGTAATTCTTTTAGAATATCCATTAAGAACGAAAGTAGTTTTGAGATAGTTGATTTCTTTTCGAAGTTCATTTGTGTCATCAAGAAGAGAGCGAGCTCTATGTCCCAAGGTAGAAATTATTCCAAGTTTTTGGGGAGGGAAGTGATGGGACTGACTATGAAGATATCTGTTGGTATGTGTAGGCTTTCTATACATCGAAATTTTAAGTTTACCAGAAGACCGGGTCAGCTTCACATCTAGGAAAGGCAGGGAACTATCAGTTTCAAGCTCTGCTGTGAACTTTATACTTGGATGTCAACTATTGAGATGTTCCAGGAAATCCATTAGGGAATCATGTCCATGGCTCCAAATGAGGAAAACGTCATCTACATAACATTTCCAAACTTTAGGTGTTAAAGCAAAGGAAGAGATAGCCTTGGCTTCAACATCTTCCAAGTAAATATTTGCAAGAACAGGGGATAAAGGATTACCCATCGCCAGACCATGATTCTGCTTGTATATGGTATCTTGGAATCTAAATTAACCGGACTTCATGCAATGGGTAAGTAAGGCCAACATTTTTTTTGGATAACTTGTCCTTGAATAATGTTATGACTTCGTCTGTTGGGATATTAGTGAATAAGGGAAATTATGTCGAAACTAGCCATGATTTCATCTTCATTAACTGTCGCATCTTTAATGTATGAAACAAAGTCCGCTGTGTTATTGATAAAGAATGAGGACTTGCCTGAAAAACATTTGAGGTATTTTGCAAGATGTTTAGAAAGTTTGTACGTAGGAGAATCAATACCTTCCACAATGGGACGTAGTGGGATGTTTTCCTTATTGATTTTTGGAACTCCATATAAGCGCAGAACAAGAGGATGGAGAGAGCGAAGAGATAGGCGAACGTTTCGAGATAGTTCAGTGGTAGTTTTCAGTAAGTTGTTGGTACGATTTTGAAGTTCTCTAGTTTTTTAACCTTCAGTATTTAGTGTTTTTTCTTTTATAATGTCACCTGAATGAAGACTGTTATAAGCCAAAACTAGTCATGTTTTGCTATTAAACCCCCTTTTACCTAACTCTCTGTTTAAGCCATTCAACTCATTTTACAATATATATATATATATATATGGGGTGCTTAAGGGTCAAAGCTGTATAACTGAGAGGAGACCTCTATATAGCCTTTAAAGGAATGCAGAGAACCGACCAGGGCTTCTGACCTAATGTCCAATCCTCACCTTCTTGTGGTGCACCCGGTTGGGTATCTACTTTGATACTGAACGAACGAGGATGGGCTGGCAATTTGGGATTAAGCCGACCAAATTGTATTCTTATTGGTTAAACCAAAATAAAAAATGATGGTACAACATGACAAAATTTCATGCCGGCTGGGGCGTTGCCCGGTTAAACAAGGCCCCCATTCTTTTCGCCAGGGAACCAGGGCGAACAGCGAAAAGTCAGCTACTGGAACAAATCTGAAAACAAACCCCAACTCAACATCACCAGAGTTAAAGATCGGTACTATCAACGTAAGAAGCCTGAATGGCAAAGAAATGGAGCTAGCTGAGGAATTAGATAAGTACCAGATAGACATAATAGGGGTGACTGAAACAAAAAAAGACCAAAACTGGTGAGATCTTTCTGAGCAATAAATACAAAATTTTATATTCAGGCAATGACAATCAAGGAAAAGAAGGAGTAGCCATAGTATTCAACACAAAATACGAGGCTAATCTTCTTGAATGGCAGTCACTCAAGTAGAGTAATGTGGGCAAATATGAGAATGGGGAACTGGACAATGAGACTTATTTCTGCCTATGGTCCCACAGAAGGTTCTACTAAGGTAGAAGTGGAGGAATTTTTTGAGGCTTTAGAAAAAGCAACTGACACAGTGAAAAAGGAAAAGTTGGTCCTTGTTGGGGATCTAAATAGCAGAGTAGGAAATGATTGTGAGACATACAAAAATATTTTGGGAAAATTTGGAGAAAAGAGCAAAACTAATAATAATGGCAAATATCTGTTGAATTTCTGCTCAGGACATGGACTGGTTATTACTAACACCATGTTCCAACATAATAATGTGCACAAATTCACATGGAGAGAAGAGGCTAGAAATAAGAAAAGTCTCATTGACTATGTTATTGTTGATAGTGATGTTTTCCCACTTGTGCAGAACACCAGAGTGTACAGATTATTTGAAATTGGAAGTGATCACTATTTAGTCTTGAGCAGGATAAAATTGAATTTCATATTGAAAAGAATAACATGTAAGAAAGTTTTAAAGCGAATAAAAGTTGAGCAGCTCTCAGATGTGAACTGTAGACTAAAATACAGAAAGATTATTGAAAAGAAAATGAAAGAGTTTGAGAACAGGAATCAAACCTTGGAGATTCAGTGGCAAACTCTGAAGAAAACATTGATTGATTATGCCAGAGAGGCATGCAGTGAGGTTGTTTGCAAGGATAAAAAAATCAGAACTCCCTGGTGGACACAGGAAGTTAAAGAGGCAGTGAAGGAAAAGAAGAAAGCATATCAAAAGTTCCTGGCAAATAAGTCGGCTTTTACTCTTACAGAATACAGAGACAAATGTAAGAAAGCTAAACAGTGTGTAAAACTAGCTAAACGAAAGTCATGGGAGGACTTTGGCAAGAATATAGAAAATAAATATCAAGAAGGTGGCAAAATATTCTGGAGGTTGTTGAAGAAGCTTAGGAATGGAGGAAAGAGTGCTGTAAAAGGAGTTAGAGATGATAAAGGTGAGTGACATGAAAACAGGAGAAAAAGATATCCTTGAAGTATGGAGTAATTACTTTGAAAAACTGCTAAATGAAACAAGCAGTGATGACAGTACAGTGATAAAAAAACACTGACCAGGCATGCAATCAGGAATACATATCCATACTTGAAGTAGAAAAAGCCATCAAAGGCTTTAAATGTGGAAAGGCAGCAGGAGTAGATGATATTCGACCAGAAATGCTGAAGTATGGTGGTATAAAAGTCTTACACTGGCTGCACTGCATAGTTCAGAAAGCCTGGACAGAGGGACGAATTCCCGATGATTGGAGTAGAGCTCTCATAGTACCCTTATATAAAAAGGGAAATAAAACTGAATGTGAGAATTACAGAGGTATTTCCCTACTGAGTGTTCCTGGCAAGATCTATGCAAGTATACTTGAGGAACAGTTGAGAAGAATTGTGGAAGAAAAGCTTGGTGAAGAACAAGCTGGATTCAGGCCAAATAGAGGCTGTCAGGATCAGATCTTCACTTTACGACAAATAGTCGAGAAAGCTTGGGAATATAACAAAGATCTGTATTTAAGTTTTGTCGGTTTGGAAAAGGCATATGACAAGGTGCCAAGAGAGAAGCTATTCAATACGCTGCAGTTATATGGTGTCAATGGGGCATTATATCAAGCAATACTTAGTCTTTATTTGAGTTGTAAGTCTGAAGTTAGAATTGAAGGCAGTACAGGAAGATGGTTTAATGTTAAATCTGGTGTGAGACAAGGATGTACATTATCCCCATCTGTTATTCGTTATCTATATGGATCACATTATGAAGGAAAGTGGTATTAAACTGATATCAAAATTGGAGATGTTAATGTCAGCTCTTTGCTTTATGCGGATGATGTTATACTTCTAAATAAATCTGCTACAAGTCTGCAAGATTCGCTGACTAAATTCAATTGCTGTTGTAATAGATATGGTATGAAGATCAGCAATAAAAAGACAAAGGCAATGAAAATAGGCAGAATCATTGAAAATGTCAACTGTGTTGTGAATTGAGAACCTGTGGAACAAGTAAAACATTGCAGCTACTTAGGCACGATTTTTAGTGAAGATGGTAAATTAAATATAGAAATATACAACAGAATCAGCAAAGCTGGTATGGTGGGAAGTCAGTTGAATAAATTCATATGGAATAAGAGAGAAATTAGTTGGAACACTAAATTAACTGTATACAAGACAGTGTTCAAACCAGTTTTAACTTATGGATCTAAGAGCTGGGTCAGAAGTAAAACACTTGACCAAAGACTAGAGACCGCAGATATGAGAGTCCTGAGAAAGATTAGAGGCGTGAACAGATGGCATGAATGGCAATATCATATTAAAAATGAGGATATTACGAAAGAACTTGACATTGTCAGCATCCAGGAATGCGTTAACAGAGCTAATCTCAGGTGGTATGGTTACTTAAATAGAATGGGCGAGGAAAGATTAGCAAAACAAGTGTTCTCTGCCAGGTTGGCAGGAAAACGACTCATAGGAAGACCAAGATATAGGTGGATTGATACGGTACAGTGTGCCTTAGACGATAGAAATATAGGATCTGATAATGTTGGAGTCTTGACAAGTAACAGGCTGATTTGGAGGAAAATTGTAGATAGGAAGTTAGTAATGATGTAATTTTTTCATGTAGTACTGTCATATCCTGTACACCCCTTGAGGGTACATGGCAGGAATTTGATGATGATATATATATATCAGACACTAAAGTCTTCAAACTATATTTAATTATTACATATTTTCATACATAATTACTTTTATCATACTAATAAATTTCTTTTATAAATATAATTTGTTTGCCCATCTTGTTTGTAGTCAGTTAATGTCTAATTAATAAATAAACTTTGATTTGAATTTATGTCAGTAAGTGACACCAGTTAACAGATACAGGAAATGTGACTGATTCAAAATAATTTTGGAGAAGTGAGTAGAAATGCATATAACAATTAATAGAAATTCATTACACCTAAATAGTTATAGTGCGAAAATTCTTATTGGACAAGGGGAGATGCTTGTGCAGTGATTTATTTGTCTTTTGCTAAGGCATTTGATCGAATATCACATGATAAACTGCTATTATGATTGAGCATTTTGGCTTTTGGTGGTTTGGTTGCAGGGATAGTTGGCTGGTGGGTGTCAGCAGGTTGCATATGGGGGAGGCAGTGTCTGAAAAAAGAAGGTGGCATATGGTTCTGTTGTTTAATTTGTGTATCAGTGATAAGGTTCGGGGTGTGAGAGGAGACATTTGGTTGTTTGCTGATGATACTAAATCGAAAAGAATAGTTTTGGAGGGTTCTGGTGTGGTGGTGTATTTGCAGGAGGCTATGGGTTGCAGGGATAGTTGGCTGGATTGGGGATGTCATTTTGATGTTGCTTAGTGTAGGGTTGTGCATTTTGGCCAAAGAAGATGGAATGAGGTCGATCATATTGGAGGAGCTTTGTTTCAGGAAGTGGAGGTAGCGAGAGATCTTGATGCATTGAGAGAGAATTTAAGTTCAGAGGACACATTGCAAAAGTTGCAAGGGCTATCCAAAAAATTGTTGCTATAATGAAAAACACCGATATGTATGAGATGATTAGTTCCACTGTATAAGGCATTAATCAGTCCTCTTTAGGATTTCTGTATACTGATTTGGTCACCTGTTATATTGGGAATAAGGAAACAATGGAAATATAGTGTAGAGACTAGTAACTGTCTCAGGACTCTTGAATGTTGAGTATGGGGATGGATTGAGGAGTGTGGTCTTCAGAGCTTGGCAAACAGGAGGAAGAGAGGATGATATGAGATCTACAAGTTGGTGAGAAGAGCCTATCAGATAGATAGAGGGGAATTATTGCATAGGGTAATGAGTTATGTGAGAATGAGAGGTCATACTTGGAAACTGTACAAAGGTCATGTGAGTGAGAAAGTGAATAGGAGATTTTTTGCCTGGTTTGTGGTGAATGGATGGAATACATTGCTAGGGTGAATGGTCAGTGCACCAGCATTGAATGTCTAAGGCAAGGTATGATAGCTATTGTGATGAGTCTTTGGACTCCGTGGAGACTTAGAAGTAATTCTAATACTAATGTTTGGTCTCTTGAGTAGAGTTTCTGGATTATCTAACCTTTAACCCATCCACGTACTAATGTGCTACAGGTTTACAACATTTCTTGGATGTTATTGGTATCTTTTCACTAGCTTTGATAGAAAGTTTAAAACATCTTCACATTTTTTTGGATTCCTCATATCACAAAATGGATTTTCTTTTGTAGGACCTGTAATCGATACTATTCGCAGTTATCCAGATGCCTTCTCACTGTTTTGTGAAAGAGCCAAACTAAATGAAGGGACTGAAAAAGTGAATGTGAAGAAAGAAAATGGTAATTAAAATTCTGTTTTCTGTTTTAAAATAATTAGAATAACTGCTGTTTCATGTACCAAGCATATTACCAGCAACAGCATAATTATATGCTGTTACTGGTAATATGCTTGGTACTATAAAGTCCTATATATAAATGAAAGCTAGAATGTTGATACATCATATTAAACTTTGTAATCATCTTTCATTTGTATATAGCTTTTCTTACTCAGATAATCTTGATATTACTTTGATTTTAAATTATAGTAATTATTTATACGTGATTAAAAATATCCCCAGAGCTTATATATATATATAAATGTGTTATGAGATGTTTTTTGCTTATTGCAGTGATTTTTCAGCATCTGAAACTAGTGATTACCTGTTTTAAAGAGCTAGGTAGCATTATAAAAGTATGTGTGGGGGTGGGGGGGGGGGAGAAGGGAAGAATTAGTAGTGTTGAAAGACAGAGCAATGAAGTTTAAATTGATTGGCCAATTTCTCTTTTTGTGATTGCTTTGATGTTTTGGTAATGGAAGGATTGTTTTGGCTCAAATTCAAGTAGGTAGTTATGAACACTTCAACCTAGATTAATCTATATACAGGTTGCCATGGTTCTTTGTGGATAAGGAAGTGGGTCAAGAAGATCCAGAGACAAGTGACTAAGATGGTGACAGGGCTAGAATGCTTCCTATTAGGAGAAATTGAAGGTTTGTGGGCTACAAAAATTGTTTGATAGGTGGAGGAGAGAAGATATAATTGAAACATATAGGTCACTAAAGGGATTTTATAGGATTGATACAGAAGAAATTTTTTAATATATTATAAGAAGGGAGAGAATAAGGATTCTCTCCCTGAAAATTGTTTAAGAGTGTGATTAGCAAGGGCATGAGGACTAGATGCTTTTTTTGAGAGAGATAAATGAGGAGAATGGGTTGCTACTCATTCATGAGTGTTTGTGAATTGAATGAGTTGAAGAAGTATGACAGGCGTATGAATAATGGTTAGTGCAGACCTCTCATGATAAGAGTTTGAACTTCATGGACATGCCCAAATAATATTAACCTTTTTTTGAAATGATATTTAGAAAATCATTTCAAATATTTCATCTCCAAAATTATTTATAAAAAAAAAATCAGCTAACGCCTTTTTATTCCCGTATATACGGGAGTAGGCGAGGCCATTTAGCCCTATCTAACTTTTTGGAGACTGAGTGGGCAGTTCAATCTCCACTGGTACCAATCAGAGACAGATGGCCCAAGGCTATCACTAATTAAGCGGTACGCAGTGAAGAGAGACGGCTCAAATGTGCCGCCATCTCGTGGTCTCTAACCCTAACACAATATATTTAATGTCTGAAATAATGTGGGTTCTACGTTCGATTTTCTTGAGTTTACAGGACGAAAAACCCGAGTTTCCGGGAGGAAAAACCTGCTTGCCCGTGCCAGAGATCGACTAACTCGGGAACGGGTCGAAAAAAGGCTTAGAAAAATTTCCTCTAGTCGCCGACTAGACTCGAAACCAAGACTTCCTTCGTGCAGCCTAGCGCGGTGGTGTGCAAACGCCACATCTACTGAGCTACACAGGCTCTCTCCAAAATTATCAGTTCTTTAATTATTTATTTAAAATTTGAAATGCTTATATCCCTTTCAGCTCTATTGATGGTGAATGTTACCAAGTAGTGCTGTTCTTAGTTTTATTTTTCTTCTCTGTAAACTTTGTGTAGCCATCTCCATCACTAACAGACCTTCTGTAGATCAGTTGGTATCGGTTGGAAACGTGGTTCTCATGTCAGAAATTTAACCATCCAACTGGCCATATGGATAAAATACATCACTCTGCGTACACTTTGTATCCATCATGTATTTCAATGTAATATCAATGGTATTTCAATTTTAATATACACTTTGCATCCATGGTAACCTTGACGTCTATAGACATCATGGCCAGTTGGGTCATTAATGGAGTGAAACAGCACTAAGAAAGGATTAGAAATGTTAATTTTTTCAGCATTTCATCTCAATCACTGTCATACTGTAATCTCTGACATATCATCAGGGATTACAGTATGACACTTGTAAAAACACACAGAGAGAGAGAGAGAGAGAGACAACACAAAACTAAGTGGGGTGCCCTCTGTGGGCACCTGACGGGGGCCCAGGATGTAAACTGGGATCTCAAAGTATTAAGAGTTTTGCATATTTTGGGAAGTTTAATGCAACCATATTTATTTAGATTAGATTGATTTTTGAGAGCAGCTGCAGATTCCAAAAATAGTTTTTCTCTTCTAAATTTACTGCAATGGAGCATGGTAGTCCTTTTCCAATTGATTCTATGAACTATATTTAAATCATGGTCTGCAAGGCCTGATTGACCATAGTCATGACTGCAGACGTATTTTTTGTGTTCTTCCAAGCAGATGTTGGCTGATCTGTCCATAGTAGGCCAACTCGCAAGAACAGTACTTTGTATACTCCAAGCACAGAAGAGAGAGAGAAGAGGGAGATGATCTTTAGTAGAAGTATGAGGGTAGCAAGCTTTTGGTTGGCTTGAAAGCCATTCAGAGATTGTATTTCTTAAAGATTCTGGCTATTTTCCCTAATGAGTCTCGGTCATATGGAATGTTAATAGCATTACTAAAATCTTTCTGAAAAGAAGGTAGAGGACTGGGGGAAGTTTTTTTTTTTTTTTTTTTTTGATACTGTGGGAACTGTAGCCATTAGATAAGAAGGGTGATGTATATTATTTAGTTCTGCTGTAAGAGTGGTCTCATTGGAACAAAGTTTATAGGCTCTATTGGTTAATGATACCATAATGTTGAGTGTAGTGGGGGGGGGGGGTGATGGGAAAGTTTGAATGGATCTGGCTGTGTTAGTGGGTTTCCTATATACTGAAAAGGGGAAGTTACTGTCGGATAGGTGGGCTACCAAGGTATTTAGAAAGGATCAACTATTATTAGTTTCTTTTTCCATGGTAAACTGGATTCTAGGGTGAAGACTATTGAGGTGAGAGAAGAAAGAGTCTGATGTGTTTGGGTCATGGCCCAAATGGAAAACACATCATCATAATTTAGATCATAATTTAAAGGTCTGTAGGCGAAGCAATCTCTGAATGATGTCTTATTGTATTCACTAGTATTAAGAATAACAGTAGCACTCCTCACTTATCAGCTGTGGTGATGACTTTACTGCTATCTTTGCATAGTTTCTTGGGGGCACTGAATTGGCTAGAAGATAGATTTCCTTTAGAAGGCGAAGATTGAGAAAGAATGCTGGCAATGTCAAGCTCAATGTTGTCAGCTATTTCCAGAGCTAAGTTACGGATACCACATTCAATGGTGAACATTAGATCTAATGCTGGTACTCGCTTTGAGATTAAGAGCACTGACAGTAGTATCACTTTGATGACATATTAAGTACAGTTTGAAGCTGCTACAAACACAGCCATCAGCTCATTGCAGTCTGAGCTCTCAGTTATTCTTAACTGAACTCTGTATCATTCTCTTTGATATTCTAGAAGCCTCTTCTCAGACAGAATTCTCAAAAAGCAAAAATAAACACATCAAAAAAGTACGATAGTCTTCTTTCTGGATTCTATTACCTTGCCCACACTGCCATTTTCTTTAAATCATCCTGCAAGATATTACCTTTATCAACAATATGCTCTACCCAGTTTTTCATCATCAGCAAAACTGATTATTCCCCCTCAGATCTTTTGCTATATCATTGATGTACAAATTAAAGAGTAGTTATCCTAGTACAGAGCCCTGAGGCACTCCGCTAGTCACCCTCGACTATTTAGATTTACATGCTGGTTTGAACTTATTATGGAGTTACAAAGTTCCTTGCTCCTGTAACTTATCTTATTATGGTCAAACTGGTCATAGATCTGCTAACATCTGCCTAGAAGAAAATAAAAATATACATCTATCATTATAACTATGATCAGTCAGGGCTTGTTGACCATGTCTTGGATACCTTGCACAGAATCAATTGAATAAAAAACTACTGTGCTTCATCGCAAAAAATGCAGATTTGGAAGACTTTAGAATCAGCAGCAGAATTAAAAAACCAACCTAATCTTAATAAATATTGTTGAATTAAACTTCTCAAAATTTGGAAAACTAATTCTCAGGTTTCCTGCCCAATACAGCAAAGCCTAGTCATTGAGGGAACACTCCTCATAGGACTTTAGGTTTTCAATTTAATCTTTTCTACTAAGTATTTGTGTGTTTTTGCAATTTTAATACTGTTTCCCTAATGGTGTCTCAGTTGACTGAGATGAAATATCATCATCAAATCAATCTGTTATCTCTCAAAACTCCAACATTATCAGATCTTATATTTATGTCTTCTAACTTTTTTGGCACTTTTTTACTGTATCAATCCACCCATATCTTGATCTTTCTCTGGGTCTTTTTCTGCCAGCCTGGCAGAGAACACTTGTTTTGCTAATCTTTCCTCTCCTATTCTGTTTAAGTGACCATACCACCTGAAATTAGCTCTGCTAACATATTCCTGGATGCTAACAATGTCAAGTTCTTTCCTAATATCCTCATTTTTAATATGATATTGCCATTGATGCCATCTGTTCACACCCCTTAATCTTTCTCAGGACACTCATACCTGTGGCCTCTAGTCCTTGGTCAAGTGTTTTATTTCTAACCAAGCTCTAATATCCATAAGTTAAAATTGGTTTGAACACTGTCTTGTATACAGCTAATTTAGTGTTTTGACTAATTTCTCTATTATTTCATATATATTTATTCAAATGACTTCCTACCATACCAGCTTTGTAAATCAGGATTTTTTTAGTAAAGAGCTGAGATTAACATCTCCAACTTTGATATCAACTTTAATACCACTTCCTTCATAATGTGATCCATATAGATAATGAATAACAGAGGGGGAGGGGGTAATATACATCCTTGTCTGACATCAGATTTAACACCAAACCATCTATCTATACTTCCTTCAATTCTGCCGACTTATGACTCAAATAAAGACTAAGTACTGCTTGATATAATGCGTCATTGACACCATGTTACTGTAGTATTTTGAACAGTGTTTTCCTTGTCATATGCCTTTTCCAGATCTACAAAACTTAAATACAGATCTTTGTTATATTCCCATGATTTCTCTACTATTTGTTGTGAAGTGGAAATCTGATCCTTTACTATTTGTTGTGAAATGGAAATCTGATCCTGACAGACTCTATGTGGCCTGAATCCAGCTTGTTCTTCACCAAGCTTCACTTCCACAATCTTTCTCAACCATTTCTCAAGTATATTCGCATAAATTTTACCAGGAACACTCAGTATGGAAATGCCTCTGTAATTCTATTTTTTTTTTTTTTTTCCCCTTTTTATATATGGGTACTATGAAAGCTCTACTCCAACCATCTAGAATTCGTCCCTTTATCCAGACCTTGTGAACTATGCTGTGCAGCCACTGCGAGACTTTTATAGCTCGATACTTGAGCATTTCTGGTTAAATATCATCTACACCCACTGCATTTCAACATTTCAGACTTTTGATGGCCTTTTCTACTGTAAGTAGGATACATATTCCATGCATGACTGCATGCCTGTTGAGTGTTTTAACAACTGTGCTGTCACTGCTTGTTTCATTTAGCAATTTTTCGAAGTAATTACTTGATACTTCAAGGATATCTTTTTCTCCTTTTTTCATATCACCTTTATCATCCCTAATTCCTTTTACAGCACTCTTTCCTCCATTTCTGAGCTTTTTCAGCAGCTTCTAGAATAGTTTGATGCCTTCCTGATATTTATTTTCTATGTTGTAACCAAAGTCTTCCCATGACTTTTGTTTAACTAGTTTTACACAATGTTTTGCTTTCTTACATTTGTCTCATAGAGCACAAGCTGACTTATTTGCCAGGAACTTTCGATATGCTTTCTTCTTTTCTTTCACTGCCTCTTTAACTTCCTGTGTCCACCATGGAGTTCTGATTTTTCGTATCCTTGAAGACAATCTCACCACATGCCTTTCTTGCTGAATCAAAATTTTCTTCAGTGCTCGCCACTGAATCTTCAAGGTTTGGTTCCTGTTCTGAAACTCCTTCATTTTTTTTTTTTTTTTTTTTTTTTTTTTTTTTTTTTTTTTTTTTTTTGAATAATGCTTGTGTATTTTAGTCTACAGTTCACATTTTAGAGCTGCTGAACTTTTATTCACTTTAAAACTTTCTTACATGTTCTTCTTTTGATTATGAAATTCGGTTTTATGCTACTCAAGACTAAACAGTGATTACTTCCAATTTAAAATCCCCTGTACGCTCTAGTGTCATGCACCAATGAGAAATCACTATCAACAATAACATAGTCAATGAGACTTTTGTTATTCCTTTGCCTCTTTTTTCCATGTGAGTGCATATTTTTATGTTGGAACATTCTGTTAGTAATAACCAGGCAATGTCCTGAGCAGAAATCCAACTAGTATTTGCCATTATTATTAGATTTGCTCTTTTCTCAAAATTTTCCCAAAATATTTTTGTATGTCTGACATTCATTTGCTACTCTGCTATTTAGATTCCCAACAAGGACCAACTTTTCATATTTCATTGTGCAGTTGCTTTCTCTAAAGCCTCAAAAAATTCCTCCACTTCTACCTTAGTATAACCTTCTGTGGTTATACTAAGGTAGAAGGCACAAATAAGTCTCATTATCCAGTTCCCCCATTCTCATATTTTTCCACATCACTCTACTTGAGACTGCCTGCCATTCAAGAAGATTAGCTTTGTATTTAGTGTTGAATACTATGGCTACTCCTTCTTTTCTTTGATTGTCATTGCCTGAATATAACATTTTGTATTTATTGCTCAGAAAGATCTCACCAGTTTTTGTCTTTTTTGTTCAGTCATCCCTATTATGTCGATCTGATACTTATCCAATTCCTCAGCTAGCTCCATTTCTTTGCCATTCAGGTTTCTTATGTTGATAGTACCGATCTTGAACTCTGATGTTGAGTTGGGGTAAGTTTTAGGATTTGTTCCAGTAGCTGACCTTTTGCTGTTTGCCCTGGTTCCCTGGCGACAACAACAACAGGGGCCTTGTTTAACCGGGCAATGTCCCAGTTGGCATGAAATTCTGTCATATTGTACCATCATTTGAAATTTTGGTTTAAGCCAATAAGAATACAATTTGTTCAGCTAAATCCCAAATTTCCAGCCCATCCTTGTTTGTTCGGTATCGGTAGATACCTAACAGGGTGCACCACAAGAAGGTGAGGATTGGACATTAGGTCAGAATCCCTGGTCAGTTCTCTGTATTTCTTTGAAGGCTATGTGGAGGTCACCTCTCAGTTATATAGCTTTGACTCTTAAGCACCCCTAGAGAGATTTGAAATTCAGAAGACATATTGCAAGAGTTGGCAAATTAGCTCAGAGGATTATTTTGATGTTGAAGAACACACTGACAAGTAAAGATAGGGAGGTTATTATCCTTCTTTATAAAGTTATGATTCAGCCACATGTTGACTACTGTACACAGATTTGTTCAGCTGCGTTTCTAGGGGGGGGGGGACTGGGAGGTAGTAGAGAGGATTCAGATATGAGTGACCAAGTTCATGACAGATCTGTGGAATGTTCCCAATCAGGATAGATTGAAAGTGTGTAGGTTGCAGAGTTTGGCTGACAGGCAGAGGAGAGGGGACGTGATAAAAACTTATACGTTACTAATGGATTCTCTAAGATTGACACAAAAGAAATTTTTCAATACATGGGAAGTAGGGGGGAAAACAAGGGTGTCACACTTGGAAGTTATCTAAGATTATGTAGATGGTTCTTTACTTGGAGAGTTGGGGAATAAGTGGAATAGATTACCAGAGGTAGTTGCGAGTGCCCCAGTTGTGAATAAGTTTAATGAGATGTATGCTAGGTATTGTGTTAATGGATAGTATTGGTCTCCCACAATGAGTCTTTTGACTCCATGGAGTACCTGTATAAATAATAATAATTACTTACTAGTCACTTTCTGTAATAAAAGTACAGTTTAATTGGGTAACTGGAATGGCTGCACATGATACTGATGGACTTTGCAAAGCATTTCACAAGATATCATGGAACAGATGGGAATGGACATGAAGCTAATGACAATGGATGAGAAGGTGGCTGATGGACAGACATCAAAAAGTAGTATATTGAATAGTATATGTGGTATTCTGCCAAAGGGGATATTTTGGTTGTTATTATTTAATTTGTATATTATTGATATGTGGAATGATTTGAGTGGAAATGTTCAGTTGTTTGCAGATGATGCAAAACTGTGGAGGGCAATAATTAATAAAGGAATATAGAGATCTTGCAGGATGATTTAAAAAAATTGACAGCACACACAAAAGATAATGGCTGCAAGTTTAACATGGCAAAATGTAAGGTATGCACTTTTGAATAAAAAAAAAAAACTCTACAAACTATGTACCTAGGCCTGCAGAAAGTTGGCAAGGATTTGGAGATGATGGTGGACAAGGATTTGAAGTTCAGAGGGCTTATCGCAAAAATGAGCAAAATAGTTCAAAGGATCACTTGGATGTTGAAACACAAACACTAGCAAGTATAGATAAGGATAAGTAGATATAGGGTATTCCTCTTTTGTGCAGATTATTTGCTTGGACTTATTAGGGATGTGGAAGTGTTTGATAGGATCCAAAGGCAGGTGAACAAAGTGTCACAGGTATGTGGAGTGCTCCTTATAAGGACAGACTGAAGATTTGTAGATTACAAACTTTAACTTGATTGGTAAAAAAGAGAATATATGATAGAAACACTTAAGTTGCTAGGGTTTTATAGAGTAAATACTGAAGAAATGTTCAAATACATAACTGGTCGGGAGGAAGAGATCACTTTTAGAGGTCACATAAAAAGTGTAGTTAACATGAGCACAAAATTACAGTTTTTGCTTAGAAAGTGGTGAATGAGTGTAATGTGTTGCTGAAGCAGTCTCTTTGTCAGTGAATGAGAAAATTTAAAATAAGTTCAAGATGGTATTGCATAAATAACAGTTAGTGTGGACCACCCCAATGTCTTTAGTTGAGCTTAATAAAATATAACCGTATAAGTTTCATAAGTCATCTGACTTGCATTGTCAGGGGTATTAACAAAAGTTGTACAGAAAATTATTATTATTATTTCGTGACACCTCCAAGGAGTCTGAAGACTCATCGAGGGAGGGCACCTACTCAGCAACATTCCATCTCCACCACTTAATCTACCAAATACACTGAACCACCACTACCATCATCATCTACTTCCCGCCACCACCACTAGTATTTTTTGTCTATAAATTGCATGTGTCCTGAAGGCCAATTTGTCTGTATGCAGAATGAAAAACCAGAGTTTCCAGAAGAAAAAAA
Source organism: Typopeltis vanoorti (assembly GCF_054136105.1). Taxonomy (NCBI): domain Eukaryota; kingdom Metazoa; phylum Arthropoda; class Arachnida; order Uropygi; family Thelyphonidae; genus Typopeltis; species Typopeltis vanoorti. The sequence goes on along the minus strand of NC_143550.1, from coordinate 139,299,024 downwards.
ATCCTGCTGCTTCTGTATGGGATTGACTAACTCACTTCAATTGAATAATTCCCATATGAAGATTCTTTTTGCTCCATTTCTTTGCCATTCAGGCTTCTTATGTTGATAGTACCGATTTTAATTCTGGTGATGTTGAGTTGGGGTGTGTTTCAGATTTGATATGGTATGAACGTCGGCAATAAAAAGACAAAGAAAATAGGCAAAATCGTTGAAAATGTCAACTGCATTGTGAACGGAGAACCTGTGGAACAAGTAAAATATTTCAGCTACTTAGGCACGATTTTTAGTGAAGATGGTAAATTAAATATGGAAACAGACAACAGAATCAACAAAGCTGGTATGGTAGGAAGTCAATTGAATAAATTCATATGGAATAAGAGAGAAATTAGTTGGAACACTAAATTAGCTGTATACAAGACAGTGTTCAAACCAGTTTTAACTTATGCATCTGAGAGCTGGGTCAGAAGTAAAACACTTGGCCAAAGACTAGAGACCGCAGATATGAGAGTCCTGAGAAAGATTAGAGGCGTGAACAGATTGCATCAATGGCAATATCATATTAAAAACGAGAATATTAGGAAAGAACTTGACATTGTCAGCATCCAGGAATGCGTTAGCAGAGCTAATCTCAGGTGATATGGTCACTTAAATAGAATGGGCATGGAAAGATTAGCAAAACAAGTGTTCTCTGCCAGGTTGGCAGGGAAACGACCCAGAAGAAGACCAAAATATAGGTGGATTGATACTGTACAAAGTGCCTTAGACAATAGAAATATAAGATCTGATAATGTTGGAGTCTTGACAAGTAACAGACTGATTTGGAGGAAAATTGTAGATAGGAAGTTAGTAATGATGTAAATTTTTCATGTACTCAAGGGGTGTACAGGATACTATCATATCCTGTACACCCCTTGAGGGTACATGGCAGGAATTTGATGATGATGATGAGATTCTTTTTGTCATGACAGAATCAAACTTCGTCCTTTTCCAATCAAAGGGCACAACTGTCATTTTTTCCAATTGCACTGCAGAGACACTTGAAAGGAAAAGAGATTAGAAACAATTAATTACACATATTAGATGTTATGAGACCTTTATAATTTGTGTATATAAATAAATAATGAATAAACACATTAAATTAATTACTGTATACGTGTTGGAACAATACTAATTGCTGCTGTCATGTTCTGTAGCATCTTGCATATCATATCGTATCCTAGGTCTGCAGCAGTTAAATTTTTAATGAAAGCAGACCAACTTGGTGTAGGATTTGGTGTTTGTTATACTGTGGTGATCTGCAGCATTTCAGAGGTTTCCTTTAACTTTCTTGTTGAAACGACTGTCTCTCAATATTAAAGATATAGAATTTTCTTAATTTAATTATACATCATTAAAGTTTTAATTAATAATATAATGTCTCTTCAGTTATGTGTCATGTATAACATCGCACAGCTCTCACTGTTTCAAATCAATCCACTGTTTGCTTGCTACTTTGTATTAAGCAACTGTTTGCCACTGATGATGGACTAATTTTCAGGCTGAAATACTTGGCCTTTGAATAAATATTATTCACTTATTTACTTGTGTTTTCATGTGAATTGAAGAAAAGTTTTTAATTTGAAGTTTTATCAAGATAAAAGGAGGATTAATTTTACATATTTCTTAAGCAGGGTTTCATCATTAGGATATTAGAAGTAAATGGGGAAAAGAGAAAGACAATTTCTCTTCCTTCTTTTTTAGATATATGCTTGATAAGTGCAGTATTTAATATGTCATGAACTCTTTTAACCCTCCTACTGGCCAAGGTGGATGAAATAGCAAGACTACTCCAGACTTTTTCATGGATCAAAACTTCATCGGCATTCTATCTTTTATCAAGTATTTACCCTCCACCGCTGTTAATCCTTTAACGGCGATTTGAGAGCCATTAGCGGATTAACTGTGGTCGAGCAACTTTTGTGTCAGTTGTCTTTACACGTACTCTGTTACTTTGGATTTTCTTCACTGTACTAGGATTTTTTTTTTTTTTTTTTTGCTGAACAATTTATTTCTTGTGTTTCTTTCCAAAAATAGAAGTTTCACATCTGCCAAAATAAATAATCAATCCTGAAATAACCATAGATCAGCCTTTGCAATGAATATACTTTAGTAATAGTTAATTTCCTCCACTTTACTGACAATATAGATTCTTTTTCACGAATTTTCAAATGTTTGTTTACTTGTTTACGTTTAAAATATTTTGTCAAATATTTATATTTTTAAATAACATTTAGTGAAATAAATATGACATTTTGCTTGCTTTCTTTGCAAAATACCTTTATATGGATTGTCACATTTCAATTTCAGGAACAATTGGTTTTTTTTTTTTTTTTTTTTTTTTTTTTTTTTTTTTTTTTTATGAACAACAAATGATTATAAACTGCATTACTCGGTTTCCGATATTGTATCTTTTTTAGCATCAAAAATTTATACCTAATGGTATTTTATCAGAGACTCTTTGCCTTCTTCTTTTGCTGAAAATTGCAACAGAGGGTTTTTTTTTTTTTTTTTTTTTTTTGTAGGATGCACATTACTATAATATCCAGTACTTAACCACTGTAGATATGTTGAAAATATAATAGGAAGGATATCTTGTATGGAATGATTAAAAATTTATGCTCATTTTTAGGATTTTTTACTGCAATCCCCCCTCTCCTGTCCTGGAACTGAGTTGCATAACTACTTTAAATTTCTATAGCTTTAAAAGCTTTCAGTCGGTATTCAAAATCTCTTATTTCAGTTTACCATTTTGACAAAAGAAATAAAGCAATAATATTGTTGTATATCGAAGCTTCTAATTCTGTACTCTTTCTTTGAATCTGAAATCAGCGGTCTGCTGAAATTATTCTAAGATTTAGAAATACTATGCTGTATTTTCAACATGTAAAACTGTATACCACACAAAGAAATTTCAATTGTGTTATTTCTGTTTCTTTTTTTTTTTTTTTTTTAAATCTAAATATTACTACTACTATTTCTGCTGATTGCTATTTTTGAAATACATCTTAGAAATGCTGGACAATAATCCTCTTACCTAGAGGAAAAGCTAAAAGTCTTAGATTACTCTTTTGAGAAACACAAGACAGAAAGTTTCCTAGACGTCGCACTAAATTGCCTCAAGCAAGAATGTCTTGTTTCGTTTTCTGTTGTTCAGATATCCTAACACAGTAAAACTGACATTTCTTTTACAGGCTGATGAAGTATTTATGCCAAAAATGATTTCTTTATTTATAGTGATCAGTTTCACTTTTATTATCAAAAAATTCTAAATTATTTGATAATTATCTTGAAAAAAATTACTGCTATTGCTGCTGCTGCTCTTGCTTGCCATCACACAAATGAATTGTATATTGGGTATACTTTCTAATATTCCTTTCTGCCCAGAAACAAGTTGTAGACTAACGGAGATTACTACCCCCCACACACACACGCACACCACTGGGAACCGGATCAAAAGAACATGCCCAGAAGGCAGCACACTAAAGTACCTTGTGCAATAACTGAATATTTTACAGGCAGAAATTTCTTGTTCTGTTTTTCCATCTTTCTGATTGATTAGCAGACATTTGAAGCATATTCTGATATTGCATTTGTAGGATGACATTTTTAATGTCATCCTACATTTTAAATATTAATTTCCCCTATTAGCCAACGTCACATAACTTCCTGATTTATAACAATAGGGAAATAATATGTATATTTTCTTATTTATAATTTGCAAATTTATAATAATCAAAACTTAGTTTCTGTGTCGAAAAAATTAAACGTTATGTGGAACAATTATTATGGAAAAATCACGAATGAAATAAAAACTGCACCTATGTTTCATAACAGCTTTCGGGTGTCTGGTAATGTTGCAATGGGAGGGGGGGGGGTGCTATCAAAGTCGAAATAAAGTTCATTTGTATTGTGAAAGGAAATGAAACATTTGATGCATTTGATATACATATTTTGAATGATAAAAATAAGCAAATGTATCACTTACGTTAAAAATTGGAGAATAAAATATCTGAATTATGCAGTAAATATCTATAACTGTTAATTTCATTTTGTAATGACCAATTATACAGGGAAACCAAGAAAGTGAAAGTACAAAGAACAGTAGATTACTATATAATATAAAGAAAAAATTTAGTGATGTGATTAAAGAATTTCATGTTATTCTCTATAAAGCAAAGTTGCTCCAGCGTGTCCTAAAGGAAATCTGTGAAGTATTATTCGATTTCGATGGTTTTGTACAAAAATAAAAATAATATAATCTGGAAGCAGCCAGTTTTCTTTTCTTTTTTTAAAAGAATATTTCAAATAATTATCGTGAATTAATTTCTTCGAGAACAAAGAATAATGTTTTGTCTAGAAAGCAATTAGAAAAAAATTAGCACAAAAAAATTAAAAATGAAATTGGTTCTCCAAGGTAAGGCAATATTTAAGTGAAGAAATTATGCAAGACCTTTATTTTGTCCAGAAATTAAAATTGTATTGTACAATAAAAAGAGAAAACAAAAATATAAGTAATTTCTCTATTTTTAGTCTATCCTATATAACTAAAATCCAGTTAACCAGCATAGAACAAGGATGTGCGTTTCTTGTTATAGGCAACTGAGAGGTGGCTACGAACGTGAGATAATCCGATTAACCGTTCTCTTCAGCGTGAGGGTTTATCACACCTTCTAATGGACAGGACGGTCAAATTGCACTTCTTATCCTGATTCTTTAAACAGGTGGGCTGAATCATATCCAGATTTAGTTGGACGTGTATAGACGTCCTGGCCGTTTGGAAGGTTAAAGCAAAAAGAATATATATATATGTACATGCCCTTAGTTTGTCATCTTCTGCCCCCCCCCCCCTCAAAAAATAACTTTTTGGCAATTGCATTACATATAAATGTAAATCATTCAGTATACTATCATTGAAATTTATCCAACATTATTAACCTTTTAGTTATTATTAACTAAGCTGTAATTTTCTTTATTCAATAATAATGACCATTCATAATGAGGTAGATCTATTTCTTGGAAGGCAACTACATGAGAAACAGACTTTCATTTAGTATAACTCAATAAGAATTAAGGATTCTTTTTTTTTTTTTAATGTGAATCTCGCCCATTTGTGAAGGGCTGTTAGTTTATTTTTTATTTTTATACCATCCCACGGAAATCATTGCAACATACTGTGGCCCTCACATCTAGGGCCAGAAGAGGCCTAAGCTCCAAGAATATCCTGTGTTATCCAATTCCAGACCAAAGAATCAATAAATCTTTCTCTGGTAAATTTGCTATATCACCAGTGTGCTTTGCAAGGTACTTAGCAAAAGTATTTAAAATCAGCCCAAGAGAGTCCAAAGCTTAGTAAGTCCCTGTAACTTCGTTAACACCATACACCTCTAAAGGATACAATGGTATGATGTAGTATTCCTCTTGAAGAAGATATACACAAGTTGGTTTTTAGTATAGTAGATAACTTTCTGGTGATGTAGATAGTGTGTAGTCACCCAACACCCACAAACCTGGATGTCAGTAATGGCCAACTCATCTCCTCGCTTTATTACAAGGTCAGGCTTCCTCAGTCATATGTTAGTTTAATAGTGGGGATTCTACTGCTGTTATCCAACCTTTGTTCTTTAACTTGTTATTGCTCTATAATCTCAATGATGCCAAAATGCAGTAGTAAGGATTATAAAGTGATAACTGCTGTGCAATATGAACGAATCTAAGTTTTTGTAATCTGATAACTTGCTCTGTTGTTCTTGACAACGTATCTTCTCTAAGTAGTATAAGCTCAAGTTGGCATAGTATTGCTTATCGTCTTGACTAAATCTCCTGTAGGATGTAGTACTTTCCAACCCTGATCTATTGTGGTTGAGAGGGAATTGCTCAACCTTTGGAATTTTCTGTGAAGAAAGGGGACAAAGCTGGTAATTATGGCAAACTTAGGTGACAACTTGGAGCATTGTCATGGTTATTAGCTAAGTATGCCAAAGTAAATTCAAAAGAGCTTTTCTATGTAACAAGTAAGAGAAAGAATGATTATGGAAGGATAATCATTAGTAACTGCTGTCTCCACCTCTGGAGACTGCAGTTACTAATGTGAGAATTGAGGTAGACCAAATAGAAGTGCTCAGCATATCGAAAAATATCAGTGTGAATTGAATACAGCAGTGAGAGTGAATGGTATGTTGGCCTATGTGCTGTCAGAATGTGCAGAAGAACTGGCAATGCCTTTGACGAAGTTCTTTAATCTAAGTCTCAGCTCGGGCAAGTTTCCAAAGGAGTGGGAAGAGGTGAGATAGTTTTATTACATAAAGATGGTTCTAAGACAGATGTAGCAAATTACAGACCAGTTAGTATAGTAGAAGTGGCGGTTAAGTTAGGAAGTATTGGAAAAGTTGGTTAAAGATAAAATTCAGGAATAGGTAGATAGGAATACAATACTGTATGGGAGACAGTATGCTTTGTAAAGGGTAAGTCCTGCCTCAGTATTATTTACATCAGGGAGCGTGAAGAAAGGAGATGAGAAGGTGGTGTACAGTGGAGTGGAATCAAGACAAATGAGGGTGACTAGGAATGTCCCAGGGTTCCATACTAGGGCCACCACTCTTTAACTTGTATAATAATGATACAGGGAAAGATTTAAGGGGGAGATATTCAGGTGTTTTGTGATAATGCAAAACTTGGATAGCAATAGTTGATTAAGGTGATAAAGATATCTTGAAGAATGATTTAAATAAATTGTCAGTATGGGCAAAGGACATTGGTTGTCAATTTAATGTTGCAAAATGTAAGGTAATGCGCTTTGGGATGAAAAGATTACATACTTCATATCATGTTGATGGTATGGGATTACAGGACATTGACAAGGCTAGGGATTTTGAGATGATGGTGGACAGAGATTTGAAATTCAAAGGACATATTGAAAAGTTAGAATAGCTTAAAGGATTACTTGGACTGAACACATTGATAAGTAAAGATATGGGGGTTATTATCCCTCTTTATAAGGCTGTGATTTGGCCACATTTTGACTACTATGTGCACACTTGGTCACTTGGATTTCCTGGGATCAGGAGGTGGTGGGTTGTGGAATGCTCTCTGTGAGGATAGGTTAAAGGTTTTTGGGTTGCAGAGTTTAGTTAACAGGCAGAGGAGAGGGGATAGGAAAGAAATTATAAATTACTAATGGGATCCTGTAAGATTGACACAAATTTTTCAATGTGTGATGAGCAGGAAGAGGACAAGGTTTCTCCCCCAGGAAGTTGTATAAGAGTCTGGTTAGTAAGTACACACAAGTTCTTAGCTTGGAAAGTGGTAAATGAGTAGAATGAATTGCCAGATAGTTGTGATTCTTTCTCTCTCCCCCCTCCCAATGGTGAATGAGTTTAAGGAGAGGTGTGATAAGTATTGTGTGAATAATAGTTAGTGTGAGTCTCCCATGATAAGTCTTTTCACTTCATGGAGGTATGTGTATATTAATAATAATAGTTATACTGGTTATACCATTAATGATAAAATAGTGGAATTCTTTGAGTCATTAGAAAGTGTATATAACTAGTTATATCAGTAGGAAAACTGGTTCTGCTTTTAGACATAATTATCAGAATAAGTAATATAACTAGAATTATGGAATGTTTTGGGAAAACATGGAGAAATTGGTAGAACTAATAATAATGATAAATGTTGTTGAATATCTGTCAATATGGACTAGTCATTGTCCATGTTGAAAGTTTTTCCACTTGGTTATACTATAAATTAAAGATGCCAAGAAATTATATTCTTGGTTTAATCCTTTATCCAAGTAAGCAAACTTGTTTGCTTACTTGGATAAAGTTTGCACGTGAAGTAACGTCACGACTGGGCATCTTGTATATAGAGGTTAATGACTTCACATTGCTTGCTTTAGTATCCCATAATGCAAAGCACATATCCTTATGAACATGTATAATGCTGTGCATTATGGGAAGGGTCACTACCCAGATTGGTTTCGATCTTTATTGATGTCTCATTAGTGGGAGTCAATAAAGGTCAAAACCGATCTGGGTAATGACCCTTTCTGTAATGCATAGCATTATTCATGTCTGTAAGGATATGTGCTTTGCATTACAGGATACTAAGGCAAGTGATGTGAAGTCATTAGCCTCTTATATACAAGTTTCCCAGTCATGAGGTAACTTCACGTGCAGACTTTGCTTACACTTGGATAAAGGATTAAACCAAGAATTTAATTTCTTGGCATCTTTAATTTATATTCATTGTCCATGCTGTGTTCTAATTTGGAAAACAAGTCCCAGAACTGTTTTAGAGACTGAATGGCAAAATCTTAAAGAAACTTTGATAGACTTCAGCATAGGAAGAATATGGTGACATTGTCTACAAAAAATAGAGAAAATAAGATTGTGATGCTTAGAAGTTAAGGATGAAACTTTTAAGTTCTACCTCAGAAGTTAAACGTGAAATCTAGGGAAGAAAAGAAATGATATAGAAAATTCTTTAAGTAAATAATTTGATATTATTTTTAACTCTGCTCTTAAAGAATATAGAGAAGAAATATAGGAAAGCCTAATTATATGTAATAAAAGTAAATAAATGTTGAATGGATCCTGAGAATAATATAGAAAATAAATGCTGTAAAGGTGATAAAGTATTCTGAGGGCACCGCTTGAAAAAACTTCAACATAAAAGAGCACAATAGCAGTAATCTGAGAGGTGGGAAAACAGACCTGCTATTTTGACTACCCATTAGCTGAGATTTCTTAGTGGCCTACATACAGTATGTCTGGAGATGATGTTCATCAGTTTGATTTCTTTAAAAATCTCAGTTTTATGAGTGAACCTTGTGTTCATCTAAGAATGGTTTTTAAGTTCTGAAAAAAAAAAGGTAGAGTAAATTATCTCCTATCGTTGAATGATAAAATTTGAATCTGAATATCTTTCCCAGGTGGTTAGCATTTCTCAGGAAAATTGAGTATTATATATGTGTGTGCACGCATGCACGTTATGCCTAGTTGACATCATCATCATCACATTCCTAACATATACCCTGAAGGTCTTCTGTATATATAGCTAGGTTTAGTGTTTTGACTAATCTCTCTTATTCCATATAAATTTATTCAGTTGGCTTCCTACCATACCAACTTTGCTAATTCTGCTGTCTGTGTACAAATTTAATTTTCCATCTTCACTAAAAAGTGTGCCTAAATAGCTGAAATGTTTTACTTGTTCTTTAGGTTCTCCATTCAGGATGCAATTGATGTTTTCAATGTTCCTGCCTATTTTCATTGTCTTTGTCTTTTTAATGCTGATTTTCATACCTGTCTAGTTGACATATTAATATAAATATTATTTTTGTTTTAGATCAACTACAGGATGATAATATTAACAGCAAAAATGTATTCAGTATTGCTTCGGAAGAATTGTGTAATTCACCCAGGAGTCCTGACAGTAGCATCTCTGAAGGTAAAATACAAAATGTGATGTGTGTTTTCATTTTTAGGAAGACTGTTAAAATATTCTTTTTTTTATTTTTATTATTTTTTTTTTAATTGTAGTGTAAATCAAAAAGTTAATGGATATTTGACTAAATGAGTTTATTATTGATTCTGCATTAAGAGCCACCATGTATCTCTCATCTCATCTTCCTGTTACCCTCTTTTTATCTTGCGGTGTCGAGGGTTTATTAATCATTGGACCTCAAACCGTTCACAGGATAAGGTGGTCAGCCCTGTGCCCTGGTGTAGCCTATGTCCTGTAGTGTTGAGTTCTCAAGGCTGGTTTGCCTGCTTTGCGGGATGAAAAACCCCAGGATAAAATGGGGGGAAAAAACCTACTGTCCATGCCCAAGACTGGCTAACTTTGCTATGACTGAGGAAGATACTTCAGCTCCTCATGTCACCGACGGAAATCGAACGTAGGACACTCCTTCCCCAGGCATATGGTTGCAAAGCGCACAGCCACTAGGTTAACTGCATACAGTGTATTTCAGCAGATTTACTTGAAATTTACTTTCAATTCAAATTCAATCACACAAACTTAAATGTATGTGCTATGTTGAAATACTATATCGAAACAGCAGTGTATTTCAGAGAAACCTAAATTTGCACATACCTCAATGTGTGGTATGTGCACAGACCTCCTTTGTCCCTGATCATTTTCACCAGTTGGTGATAATATGAGTGAGGTATTTTTTGCTATTTTCTTTTAATGCACCACTCTGATACGGTGCTGTGTCATTTCGTTATGTAATTAAATTTAATTGTATTTCAAATCACTTACTTTTAAATTTAGCCTTATTCTTATTTTAAGTAATCTTATTTATTGTAACCACCCACTAGGTGGCATCTGACACATGGCACAGCTCTGTAAATAGGATTAACATTCTTTGTTGTAGCTTCACCTTGTGATTATGCTAATGCACCGATGATGACCAGTTAGTTTCTGGTTGAAATAGTTGCAGTAATGCAAGTAATATGTTCTTGCAAATATCTGTATAATAATTGTGATAATGGCACAAGTTCCATTAAAATTCATCATATATAACCTAATCTCCTAAATTAACCCATTTAACTCATTAAACCCATTAAGAGATTGAGTTTTCACACTTTTTAATCAAAATAAAAATCTTTAATTTACAAATAACACAGATATATACAACATCCAATCATCCCAAGTGCAAGTATTTTCTCCAAATTGCTACAAGAAAAACACTTTAATGTGCATAACTTCCTTTCAATCATAAACCAACAGATATTGTCCTATGTGAACAAAACTAGAATTTCAGTTTCTTGCTTCCTACAGAAACTTATCATCATCATCATCAAATTCCTGACATGTGCCCTCAAGGGGTGTACAGGATATGATAGTACTACATGAAAAATTTACATCATTACTAACTTCCTATCTACAATTTTCCTCCAAATAAGTCTATTACTTGTCAAGACTCCAATATTATCATTATCAGATCTTATATTTCTATCATCTAAGGCACACTGTACCGTATCAATCCACCTATATCTTGGTCTTCCTCTGGGTCATTTTGCTGCCAACCTGGCAGAGAACACTTGTTTTGCTAATCTTTCCTCGCCCATTCTGTTTAAGTGACCATACCACCTGAGATTAGCTCTGCTAATGCATTCCTGGATGCCGACAATGTCAAGTACTTTCCTAATATCCTCGTTTTTAATATGATATTGCCATTGATGCCATCTGTTCATGCCTGTAATCTTTCTCAGAACTCTCATATCTGCGGTCTCTAGTCTTTGGTCAAGTGTTTTACTTCCGACCCAGCTCTCAGATCCATAAGTTAAAACTGGTTTGAACACCGTCTTGTATACAGCTAATTTAGTGTTCTGACTAATTTCTCTCTTATTCCATATGCATTTATTCAATTGACTTCCTACCATACCGGCTTTGTTGATTCTGTTGTCTAAGTAGCTGAAATGTTTTACTTGTTCCACAGGTTCCCCGTTCACAACACAGTTGACATTTTCAACGATTCTACCTATTTTCGTTGTCTTTGTCTTTTTAATGCTAACCTTCATACCATATCTATTACAAGAGTTATTCAATTTAGTCAGGGAATATTGCAAACTTGTAGCAGATTTATTTAGAAGTATAACCGTCCACATAAAGCAAAGAGCTGACATTAACATCTCCAATTCTGATATCATGTTTAATACCACTTTCCTTCATAATGTGATCCATATAGATAATGAATAACAGAGGGGATAATGTACATCCTTGTCTCACACCAGATTTAACATTAAACCATCTCCCTGTACTTCCTTCAATTCTAACTGCTGACTTACAACTCAAATACAGACTAAGTATTGCTTGATATAATGCCCCATTGACACCATATAACTGTAGCATATTGAATAGCTTCTCTTTTGACACCTTGTCATATGCCTTTTCCGAATTGGCAAAACTTAAATACAGATCTTTGTTATATTCCCATGATTTCTCCACTATTTGTCATAAAGTGAAGAACTGCTGACTTACAACTCAAATACAGACTAAGTATTGCTTGATATAATGCCCCATTGACACCATATAACTGTAGCATATTGAATAGCTTCTCTTTTGACACCTTGTCATATGCCTTTTCCGAATTGGCAAAACTTAAATACAGATCTTTGTTATATTCCCATGATTTCTCCACTATTTGTCATAAAGTGAAGATCTGATCCTGACAGCCTCTATTTGGCCTGAATCCAGCTTGTTCTTCATTAAGCTTTTTTTTCACAATTCTTCTCAACCATTTCTCAAGTATGCTTGCATAGATCTTGCCAGGACCACTCTATAGGGAAATACCTCTGTAATTCTCACATTCAGTTTTATTTCCCTTTTTTATATATGGGTACTATTAGAGCACTACTCCAATCATCGGGAATTCGTCCCTCTGTCCAAGCTTTCTGAACTATGCAGTGCAGCCACTCTAAGACTTTCATACCGCCATATTTCAGCATTTCTGGTCAAATATCATCTACTCCTGCTGCTTTTCCACATTTCAAGCCTTTGATGGCTTTTTCTACTTCAAGTATGGATATGTATTCCTGATTGTATGTCTGTTGACTGTTTTTTACCACTGTGCTATCACTGCTTGTTTCATTTAGCAATTTTTCTAAGTAATTACTCCATACTTCCAGGATATCTTTTTTTTCTCCTGTTTTCATGTCTCCTTTATCATCTCTAATTCCTTTTACAGCACTCTTTCCTCCATTTCTAAGCTTCTTCAACAACCTCCAGAATATCTTACCACCTTCTTGATATTTATTTTCTATGTTCTTGCCAAAGTCCTCCCATGACTTTTGTTTAGCTAGTTTTACACAGTGTTTAGCGTTCTTAAATTTGTCTCTGTATTCTCTAAGAGCAAAAGTTGACTTATTTGCCAGGAACTTTTGATATGCTTTCTTCTTTTCCTTCACTGGCTCTTTAACTTCCTGTGTCCACCATGGAGTTCTGATTTTTCTATCCTTGCAGACAACCTCACCACATGCCTCTCTGGCCGAATCTCCAAGGTTTGGTTCCTGTTCTCAAACTCTTTCATTTTTCCTTTAATAATCTTTCTGTATTTTAGTCTACAGTTCACATCTGAGAGCTGCTCAACTTTTATTCGTTTTAAAACTTTCTTACATGTTATTCTTTTCAATACAAAATTCACTTTTATCCTGCTCAAGACTAAATAGTGATCACTTCCAATTTCAAATCCTTTGTACACTCTGGTGTCCTGCACCAGGGAGAAAACATCATTATCAACAATAACGTAGTCAATGAGACTTTTCTTATTCCTTGCCTCTTCTCTCCATGTGAATTTCTGCACATTTTTATGTTGGAACATGGTGTTAGTAATAACCAGTCCATGTCCTGAGCAGAAATCCAACAGGTATTTGCCATTATTATTAGCTTTTCTCTTTTCTCCAAATTTTTGTATGTCTGACTATCATTTCCTACTCTGCTATTTAGATCCCCAACAAGGACCAACTTTTCCTTTTTTGTGATGGTATGTGATGTTTCTAACATCACATACCATCAAAGATGCCATAATAAATAAATAATAGCAACACTGTGGTTCAAATAAATTTCCATAATAGTCAAAAAATTATGAAAATATCAAAAATTACAACCCCAAAAAACACTATAAAACTCAGCAGCAACAACAAAAAAATTCTTTCATATTCAGTTCAACACCTAGGGCCTCAAAATAAATATTAATGATGTGCACCACTTGCAAACATCAAAATGTGATCAAAACTTCAACTCTCTATCTACTACTGCCCCCAAAATCCCCGTCTTCATCAATTTCCTGGACTACAGTTCCCTCAGTGGTACACAGCTAGTAATCTTTGTGTCCCAAACTGCATAACTTGACACTTTTCCAAATTGAAATGACATCCATTACGTTTTGCCCATACTGTCAGCATTTTTAAATTATCCTTCTACATCACTATGATTAGCTATTACTCTATCTTACTTTTCATCATCAGCAAACAACTGAATATCTCCCTTCAAATTATTTTTTATATTGTTTATGTACAAATTAAACAGCAGTAGCTCAAGCACAGAGCCTTGTAGCACAACACTAATCACATGCCTCCCTCTGGATTCTGCTCCCCCTCCCCCCCATATGCTACTTTTTTGATATCTGTCTAGCAACCAACCTTTTATCCATATCACCAGTTTCATATCCATCCTCATTGATTGCAGTTTACATAACAGAGTTTCATATGGTATCCCATCAAATGCCTTTGCAAAATTTAGCAGTATCATTGTGTAGCCATTCCTTTTATCCAACTCAGCTGTTAATCTATTATAAAAAGTTAATAGATTACTAAGGTGACCAACCCTTCCCAGAGCCATGCTGCCCCTCAGAGTATCATATTTTTATCCACCCATTCCTGAATTCTTTTTCACCGACTTTTCCAGTATACCACCACACCTGAAGTGCTGATTGGTCTATAATTTGCTACCACAGACTTAGATCCTTCTTTATGTAAAGAAATTATTTTGTCCTCTTTTCAATCCCTTGGAACTCTAACAGAACTGAGACTTAAATTAAAGAGCCTAGTCAGAGACACTGCCATTTCAATTGCACATTCTCGCAAAACATGAGCCAATATCCCATCCAATCTCACAGCTGTATTTGAATTCAGATTCTGCAATATCCTAAATACTTCCAATTCATTAACCTCTGTTCTCACATCAGTCCCTGTTACCTCTGCCATAATAATTCCTTCATTTGATATACTTTTCCAAAATGTTCACTCAGTAGTTCAACAATTTCATCTGCTTCTGTTACCTCTCTACCATCGGCACTTAAAGTTATCCTCCTTCTGTAGTCATTCTTCCTCCTACTTGCAACATAACAAAAAATCTCTTTGGGATTTCTTTTTGCCTACTCGGCTAATTTCTTCTCATAATCTGATTTTTCCTTCCTTACCATGCTGGTTACTTTTCTCCTTATATACCCTCCACAACATTTTTCTTTGTTTGCAGCTCATGCTTAATGATGCTACCCCTCCATGTGACTTCTGCCTGATTTATCCTCGTGACATTGGGTATACAGTGTGATATTACTTCCATCATGTACCCGTTGACTATCCCCCATGGACTGTGAACATCCCTGCCTTACAGATCTTTATGCCATGATACTGCTTCAAGCTGTCTCCTAAGTGTGTTAAAAACACCTGCCTTATAGTTCCACATATACCCCATATTCTATGAGGGTCAACATGACTAATGCATTAGTAATTTACTAACTTTTTATAATAGTGACAGCAGAGTTAGATAAAGGAAATGGCTACATTTTGCAATTGTAATTCCGACATGTTTTGCTATCTCCCAAGTCAAGACCACATGTTCACTTTCTTCAGTCAGAGGCAATACAAGGATCAGGCAAGAAAGGTGATCAGCATGGTAAGGAAGGCAAAATCAGATGACAAGAAGAAACTAGCCAAGCAGGTCAAAGGAAATCACAAAGGATTCTTTTGTTATCTCAGAAGTAAGGAAGAATGACTATGGAAGAATAACCTTAATGCGTGCTGATGTCACCTGCCACAAGGCAACAGAAGCAGATAAAATTGTTGAGTTACTAAGTGACCACTTTGCAAGAGTATATCATCCAAGCAAGGTTAATTCTGTGACATAAATGTGATAGATACTGATGTGGGAACAGAGGTGGATGAATTGGACATTCTTAGGATATTGCAGAATCTCAATGTAAATACAGCTGTGGGATTAGATGGGATATCAGCTGTCATTTTGCAAGAATGTGCAAGGGAACTTGCAGTGCCTTTGCTTGGGCTCTTTAATTTAAGTTTCAGTTCTGGTAGATTTCCAACTGATTAGAAAGTGGGCAAAATAATTCCTTTGCATAAGGATGGTTCTAAGACTTCAGTACCAAATTATAGACCAATCAGTATTTCAGGAGTACTGGAAGAATTGGTCAGAAAGAATCATCCAAGAGTGGGTGGATAAGAATGTGATATTCTATGTAAGGGTCAACATGACTTTGTGATGAGTCAGTGATGCATTAGTAATTTACTAACTAGTGACAGCAGAGTTAGATAATGGAAATGGCTACATTTTGCAAAGGCCACATGGAACTCTCTTATGCAAATTAGAACAAATGGGGATGGATATGATAGTAGGTTAAGTGAATAAGAGGATGTCTGTTCAGGAGATATCAAAAAGTGGTATATGGAGGAGCTGAATCCAGGAAAAAGCAGGTGACTAGGTGTGTGCTGCAAGGTTCCGTGCCAGGACCATTACTGTTTAATTTGTGTACAAATAATATAGGAAATATTCAGGTATTTGCTGATGATGCAAAATTAGGTAGAGTAATAGTTAATCAAGATGATGTGGAGAGCTTGCAGGATGATTTAAATGGGCTACCAGTATGGGCAAAAGATGACAGGTGTCAGTTTAATGTAAAGTTATACATTTTGGGATATCAATTACAAGCTGTTTAATGAATTGATGGAATCATATTCCAGGAAATAGTTGAAACTTGGGATTTAGGGTTAGTGGTAGATAGAGAGTTGCAGTTTAGAGGACATACTGCTAAGGTAGTTCTTAAGATTACTTGGCTATTGAACACACTAACAAGTAGAGATAAGGGCGTTTCTTTATAATGCCTTGATATGTTCGCATCTGGACATATCAAGTTTCTTTGGGGATGAGGAAGTGGTGATTATTCAGAGGTAAGTAACCAAGATGGTGGGTGGTCTGTGGAATTCCCTGTGAGGATAGATTGAGGGTGTGGATTGCAGAAATTGGTTGATTGGTGAAAAAGAGGGGATAGAAACATTTAAGTTGCTTAAAGATTTTTATAGAATTGATGCAGGGGAAATGTTTCAGAACTTGGCTAGAGGGTGCACAACAAGAGATCATTCCTGGAAGTTGAGTAAAGACATTGTTATTAGGGGGGTGTGAGGACTAGATTTTTCTCTTGGGGAGTTGTGGATGAATGGAATAGATTACTAGAGTTGTTGTGAGTGCTTTGTCTGTTAATGGATTCAAGGAAAGGTATGATATGTGTGGATAGTTTGGATCTCCTGCAATGAGTCTTTGGACTGTGTGGAGGTGTCCATACAATAATAATAATTATTTAGGTGACTCTCACTGTGACAAACTATCAAAAATTCCCAACCAAAATCCTATATGCTGTGTTCCCTACATGTTTCTTACAGTGAGAATCAGCTGTATCCCTTAATTTCTGTTGGTGGTGGAATAGCTATTTAGTATGCGTATGTTGACAAATACAGTTAGGTTTGCAATAGATAAACAGAGGGACAGTGTCTTAGTATTTTAACACACACACGCACACTGCGGTTTATTTAAATTACCGAGGGAAGCATTATTAGTTTGGCACCTATGTGGCTAAATGATTAATACATCAATATCAGTGCATCTAAACTAGCTCTGGGTTTTAGATTAGTGAAATAAAGAGTAATTGCTCTAAAGCTGAAATGTAAAAATTAGCTATATGGGGATTGAGGGGGGGGGCATGACTATGCCTTCTTATGTGCAAATAAAATTACTTTGCCATATGAAATATTCTGAGCATTTAGGTGGGCAGAGAGGATCATGATGTTGAGTTGGAATCTATTTTGCATTAAGAGAACAGAACATCGTTGATGGGAATATTTATAAAGAGTAAAGCTGACTAATAAATCCTCACTACTAGTATAGTTTGATTAATTTTTTATTTTTAAATGAATGTTGTACATTTTTAAGTAAGAAGATAATTTATTAGCTAGATTGGACTATACACTGGGTCACATTGGCAGATTATTGTAAATTTTTGGAAGTCCATAAATTCTTGGGAGATCAGGGATAATGTAAGTTTAATTTTAAAGTCCCTTTAAATGGCCTTGGTGCCAGGTTGGCATGAAGGTATCCTTCCTTGACACCTTGATTAGATTGCAACTTTATGGATTCCTGGCACTCTCTGTTTACAGAAAACTCACACACACACACACACACACACACACACACATAGGAAGGTAGATTTATCAGCAATCATCTACCACTCACAGCAGTATGGGTTTATAAAAATATTGTGATTAAACCAAATTGATTTGTTCCAAACATAATGCCTTCACCACTGAACCTGACCACATTTACAAAATCTTAGCCAGTGGCTACAATCCTCACTAAATTGAAAAAATATTAAAACCCCAAAACATACTGTCATAGACCAAATTATTACAATTCCATACAAACAGAAATGTAATAGATTTGTAAAAGACTCATCAAGGGAGGCTGTACATCAAACCAACTGTCATACCTTTTTTAAATTCATTCACACAAAATGCATTCACTACTTCAAGAGGCAAACTGTTCTACTCACTGCTCTGTGAGAGAAAAATCTCGCTCTCACCTGTATCTTAACTTCAGACAAACTTAACTTCCATGGATGCCTCTATGTTCTCTTTCCTACCTTCCATATAATGAAAATTTTCATCAGAAGATATCCTGTAACACTCATTTAGAAATTTATAGACCTCTGTCACATCACCCCTCTTTCTCCTATTAACCAGAGTCTATAGTCCACATACTCTCAATGAAATGAAGTGCATTATTTTTCTGTTTCAAGTGTTCTGTATTTAAGTACAATATTTTTGTTATTTGATTATTATTATTGTTGTTGTTTTTTTTAACCTAGGAGAGCTGAATGATTCTGGAGGAAATCACCATCAGAATAGTCATAAGGAATGTTCCTTTCTGAAAATAATGGAAGTGACAATGCTTAAACTAATTGAACAACAAGATGCACAGTTCCAAAAATTTATGGACCTTGAAACAAAACGTTGGCAAAGGGAAATGGAACTAGAAGAGAGAATGATGCAGTGGGAAATGGAACAGGAACAAGAGCGGACAAGGAGAGACACAGCTATGGAAGAATGGATGAAAAATGAAAGTCATCATTTCATTTCAAAAATGATTCATATAATGAACACCAATGGCACATTAACTGTACAAAACAGATCAGATGATAACACAGAGAGATTTCATATGAACAGTTGATAGTAAAGAGGAAAATGACCAATATGTTTTGAGCAATTTTAAAATATCAGGGAACTGCACTTTTATCATTTAGATTTAATTAAGGGCCACACAGCTAATTAATGTCTTCCGCATATTTCTACTATAATACCAACATTTCTATAAGGTCAGCATATTAGGTTTCACAGCATTATTTTCACATGTTACTGTAGTTGGTTAAATTACTATGTTAGCACCATACTAATTTGGTTAATTTATATATATATGAAACTATAGCTGACAATTTTTTTTTATATTTATTTATTCTTAAGTTAATATGTAATTTGCACTATGTTCCCTTTGTCATATAAGGTCCATTTGTATAAAAAATTAAAAAAAAATACTATATTATGCAAAACTAACTTATATTTTGTCCTACCTCAGCATCCAGAAATTGTGTAATGCAAGCAGATACTTTTTTAGTCACAACAGCACAAATCTTATACTGTGTAGCATACAGAATGATAATCATTATTTCAGCGGGAGCTCAGAGGTGTTGGTGACAGTCTAGTATCTGTGCCTAAACATGCGAGATATTTAATATTACTATCGTTTTATTGCAAGAGAGGAAAGAATTCAATATGAGTATGAGAAGATACAACATATAAAAAAAATGGTTGTATATCCTAAATGATGGTGATGATCACTGTATACGATAATGAAAAAAAAAAAATATTTCAGCTAAAGTTATAAAATGTAATCTTTTTATTTTTACAAAATTAACAGCTTTGGATAAGATAGCAGAAAGACCTTTTTACATTATCTAGGTCACAAGAACAAGAAGCAAGTCCTCTGTATTGAACTTCATTAAATTTGAAAGACAGCTGTTGTGGTTTTAATAAGAAAATGGTGGCTAATGAGTGTACTTGCTATAATTTTATTTGTGTTGACACATAATTAGCAGTGGCATTCTAGAATATTTATTTTAATCACAGGTATAAAAATATTTATCACTGCATTAGGATATTTAAAATAAATAAAAATAAACAGATCCATTGAAGGTAGAAAGTTTGAATAATGGGATTTTAAAAAAAGTGCTGCTTTTAAAGAATCAAAGCAAAAGTTTAAAAGGACAGCAATGATAAAATTGGTGTAGCAATCAGTAAAGCTGTTCAATATACAAAAAAATATTTATTTGAATACTTACTAAGTGTGCAAATATACACTTAATTAAATTATTAAGAACATGATATTCTCTTTTCCTCTTTAAAATTTAAACATGTTTTCAGAAATTAGTATCACTAATTGCTGGGCCAGAAATCTCATGCTTATTGCATGCATTCATTCAGTGTATTTTAATGCCCTGCTAATGCCCTTCACTTTTTTTACTTTATTTGTTTTTTTGTATTTGCTAAATGCAAATACTTCCCTGACACTACTATGTGTCAGGGAAGATTTTAGTTTAAAGAAAACAGCCTGCAGAAACCTACCCTGTCATCTAAATCTATTACAGCTTGCATTTACTAAATAAATTGGATTTCTATTACTCTGTTTTAAGTGTGAGTAAATACAAATGGTCTCTACAATCAGTGAAAGACAATTCTTAGGATTTAGAATATATTCAAGCATAGAAAAAATAAAGATATCTTTCATATATTATCATAGGATTTTTTTGTTATGTTTAGATATTATGTGATTAATACTCAAGGTATGATCATTTAGTCGGATTTTATGTTATAGTGTTGTGTTATATTCTGCCACCAGTGAATGTTAGGTGTTCACCTTTTGTAATGAAGTATATTTTTATTAGTAGTATATATTGCTATATTAGCATTTAGACTTTAGCCCTTGCAGATTCACTGAGATACGTTACTCACTAGCAGTTGCAAATTGCTTCAAAAAGAAAGCAGTTTTGAAATAAATTTTCAAACATTAAATGATATGTGATACAGTTTGCAAAACCTGATAAGTAGATATTTATTAAAGCATACATAGATAACTAGCAAGTGTGAAATTCCTTTGATAAAACAATTGTCATTTCATACATTTTAGTTAAAGCAAAATGATGTGTTGCAACCAAATTAACTTCCACCTCTTGGCCAAGTTTCACACATTACCTCTGGCTATGTCTGAGCCTTTTTCTTTTCACTGCTTTTAATTATTATTTTTTTTTAGCTTAGCAAAAACATTTAGTAAGAAAGAACAGGAAATGAACCATTTCCTGTTCTTTTTTAGAACCATACCATCTCAGATTAGCAGCTTGTTCTTTTCTTCATATATCTTTCAATAAAAAACATGTGAATAATATTCATGGTTATTATCATTTGACTATGAGAAGATAGTAGGCTATGTTTGAACTCCTGGATAGTTTGTCCGTGCCAAATCTGTTTTGTAGTTTTGGAAGATCACCATCAGTAAAGGTCCTTTTTTATTTTCAATTGATAAAGGATAGCATGCTGGAAGAGAAAAAAAAAAAGTTGCTTGCTATATGCCAGTATCCTATTGCTTATTTAGAGACTCTTATGTCTTTGGAGATCCTTACTCTAAAAAGTTTCTTTGAAAACAATAGGTATTAATTTCTAAGTACCTAGTTACTGTTATTGCAGGTTCCTTAAACCCACTTAGTGCTCTCTCTCTCTCTTTCTCTTCTCTTTCCTTGTAGTCTTTTGAAAAAAGATATTCCTTTATTTTAATGCCAGTATACGTTATGGCTACTGTTCTAGGAACACACCCTTAACTCTGTTGCATATAAATAAGTTCTTAAACGCTTTTTTCAAATTAATAGATTTATTCTGTTTCGCATCCTAAGCATGTAATGTCCTCTGTAAATACAAGTTATCCTACTAATAACCAATGTATAAGCCTATCTAACATAATTCATTTTTGAGTTCAAGTCCATTTTGATTTTATTTTTTAGCAACTGCAAACAAACATAGACAATACATGCTTAAGTTTATGGAAACATCCTTTTTAATAATTTATCTCAATCACATTTTAACTATACTTGTAATATTTTAAGTTACAGATTTTCATTTATTTTTTATTTTATTTTTTTTAATGAAGACAACACTGAGGCCATTGCCTCAGTGTCTTCATTGTGTCCTCAGTGTCGTGCCACTTGTATTGTCAATGTTGTTTGCAGTTGCTAAAAAAATAAAATCAAAATGGACTCGAACTCAAAACATGAATTATGTTAGATAGCTTATATGTTGGTTACTCAATTATTATTTTTCAGGAAATAATGTATACAAAAATATTAATTATGAAAACTTTAATTAATACTTTCCTATATTTTGGCAATGATGTGCATGCAGGTACTAACTCTGGACAAATGAGGCTGAAGAAAAGCAACCAAAGTCAGGCATAAAATGGCACCCCTATTGGGCTAAATTGGTGGTCTTGGCCATTGGACTGAAGATCTTGGGATGAATGCTTCCCAAATTTGGGACAGTCTCAGCACCCAAATTTCTTGAGGTTTGGAAAGTTTTATGTAGATGATGTGTTCTCCATTTGTTCACATGGCCTGGATACACTCTGCAATTTCATAATGCATCTAAACAATCAACATCCTAGGATCCGTTTACCTTAGAAAAGGAAAGCAACAACAGTCTCCCATTCTTAGACATCGATTACATGCCGGCCTGATGTTTAGAACCCTGGCATTCTTTGTTTACAGAACGCCTACACATACTGGTAGATATATTCAGTAGCAGTCACCCCCCCTCCCCCTCCAACAATATGGGATTATAAAAATCCTATATAACAGGACAAAATTAATCAATCAGTTCTGATAACAGTGCCCTAACTACTGAACTTGACCTTATCATCAACACATTCTTGTTACAACTCCCAAAGTTGTAGCCAATGGTTACAACTCCCAAAAAATATTAAAACTCTGTAACTGCAATCCTCCTCCCCCCCCCCTCAAGATCTATCACCATTTCATATATACAGGCCACATCTGAAAAATTGACAAAAATAATAAGGAAATACAACCTTACATAATTCGCATCTCTTATTTGCTCCACCAAAGACCTGCCACATTCCACAGACCTACCAGGTCCCT
Organism: Typopeltis vanoorti; assembly: GCF_054136105.1. Lineage (NCBI taxonomy): Eukaryota > Metazoa > Arthropoda > Arachnida > Uropygi > Thelyphonidae > Typopeltis > Typopeltis vanoorti. The sequence goes on along the minus strand of NC_143550.1, from coordinate 139,275,944 downwards.
TCTGGTTGCAGATTGTCATACTATGGCCAAACAGGCAGGATATCAGAATTCCTGAACACAAGGACTACATCCAGTTCTACCAATACAGCCACTCAGGACTTGCTGCCCATGCTTTTGACATCAACCACAGGATATGCTGGAAGAAGGCCACTCTTTTACACCGCAGCAAATACAAACATGAAAGACTATTCCTCGAATCTGCCTCAGCCCTGAAAAACTTTCCAAACATCAACAAATTTGGGAAGCATTCATCCTAAGATCTTCAGCCCAACAATCAAGACTACCCAATTTACCTCGCTAACTAAGGGGTACTGTTTACGACCCAAGGCCAACTTTGGTTGCCTTCCATCAGCCTCATTTGTGCAGTGTTAGTGCCTGCATGCACATGTCATTTTTTTTTGTGATCCCTGATGATGGCAATGTAACATTTCCGAAATATAGGAAAGTAATTAAAGTTTTTTATAATTAATATTTTAGTATACGTTATTTCCTGAAAAATAATAGGTATAAAAAAGAATATCTTTAATTAGTCACAAAAATGTCTACCGTGCTTTGGCATAGAAACACTTGGTGACTTCATTAATGTAATATTGCAACTCATGCCAATAGAATTAAAATCCAGCAGCAATATATTCATAAAGATGCTGAGTAGCACCGTCCAAACATGCCATTTCTAGTCCATGGAAAGGCAAAATAGCACTTTTCTTTTGTCATGTATTCTGTACTATAGATAACTTTGTCAAAAAAGAAATTCGTAGCTAATTAAATATAGTTATCATTTAAGTTAAAATCTGTTTTTATTTTATTTTATTTTATTTTTTGGCTTGCTTAATACATCTGTTTCTTCTTTGTGTTTTAAAGAAGATAAAACAGGTAATGTTTTATTTGTAGAAATAACTCAGTTTATACTGTTCTTTCATAAAAGGATTATTACACTAGTTTTCAAAAATCTGTTGGTCATACAAGTTTTTAGGTTTTACTGAAGGGAACTGGAAATATGATAATTATTGTTTTTGATTTTTACAAATAACTTCTGTTTAAATCTTAAACTATTTACTGAGTAAATTGAGAGTCTGATGTTTCAAAAATAATAATAACTACACTACTCAAAAGGTGCTGTTCAACTTGAGTAATTGACTGATTCTATTTCAGTGAACAGTTGATTTCATCCCAACTGAAATTAAAACGATTTGATTTTATGATTGGAAAATGTATACTCTGTCTACTAATATTATTAAATAATATATACATATTGAATTGACTGGGAAACTATGTACTCTTCTTTAACTCTCTAGTGTAAAGAAATGTAAAGTAAACAAACTAATACAGACATATTAGTTTGTTTACTTCAGAGGAGGAAAAAAAATCAACATGTTTTGCAATGTCTTTAATGCCAAGATGAAAGTATCAGCAGGATTAATTAGTTAGATTAACTGCATTTATCATTGAATGACCATATATAATTTTTAATTTGTATCTCCATTGTAATATATTAACAGCTACTGTCCTTCACTCTCTCATTCTAGTCAAGTGCATTCTTATCCAAGTGTGATTGGTCTTATGTCACTAATCAGCACTATATGTAAATATATAATGTAGTGCGAAAGCAGGTTTAACAGGTATTGGAATAGGCTATTTCTGTTTAATTGGTGACTTCATTAACTAGCATATGGATGTTGGCTGAAAATTTATCATTAGATAAAGTTATGTTAAAACAAAAAAAAAAAAAACTCCACTTATTTTACTATTTTGTGAAAATTTTGATATTTTTGAGAAACATGGCATGATATCAAAACACATATCTGCTTAAAATGAAAATACAGTTGATTCTCGCTATAGGAACCACAGGAACAGTTTTTTATCATAAATAGTGAATTGCTTTTAGCATACTATCATACCCATGTAGCTTTGGTCAGGATATTTCATTTGTTTTTAATAGAATAAGTCTGTTATAATAGTTTGCAATAGTGAAAGTCAAGTGTATTTACCAAGAAAAGTCAGTTCATTCCTTATTATTAAATATAAATGTTCTGATATTAAAATTATTATGTGAATAATTGTGGAAGTCTTGAGACATTACATATTTGAATTTAATTCTACAACTCATGTCTGTTAAATGGAAGCTATGACTATGAATTTTGCTATCTAGCTTCATATAAAATTTCATATATTTCATATGAACCTTCATATAAAACTATTCTTTATTTCAGCATCTACAAGAGTTTTATTGGATCTTAAAACCTCAAAGTGAAACTTCTATGCAGAAATAATATGCAGCCCTTCCTAATTACTGTTCAAAACATAACCTAATTTTTCATAAAAGATATTATATATAAATGAATAAACAAATATCAGAATGTATTTTAGATAGGATTGTCATTTTAGTGAGCTGTAATTCTTATAAAATGTTTATTTCCAAGAACTGAAATAGTTATATTGTCTAATGCATAATGGCTGTTAGTATGATTGTTTGATGATGTTTCTTAGCCAAAATGCACATGATTGAGATATTTGCTTAATCCTTGCCATATTAATACCTAGATGGTTAAAAATTTAGCATATGAAAAACATATAAAAACAGATGTCTTGTATTGTGAAAATACTGATCTGTCTGCTTTTAATTTATCACGGTTTTAACACATGATGTCTGTATCCTTGAAGTGAGCACTTGAGGTAAAAGCCAGTCCATGAAATCTAATAATGGATCTAGGAAAGATTTATGTATTCCACATTTCTTATGAAAATGTTTGAATAGCAACTTATAAAAGTTTGGTAACACTTTGTATTTAGGAAAGAGAAGTTGGATTATTTGCTAAGAAGGAAACTTGCCATCCTTGTTACCTCTCACACTCGAGTTGCATGTTTAGGTGGTTTGCCATCACCAATTCTAAGTAATTTTGTGTGTGTGTAGGGGGAGGGGGGGGGGCAGCTAAAATAAGCAACTTAATCGAGTTTTATAGCAATTCATGAAGCAGCTTACAAAATGTAGTGCCAAAGTGTGATTACTATCCTTTTTAGTCTTTTAGCATCTGTCTGCTTAGTTTTAAAAACTTTGGCTGCCTTTGATGGAATATTATTCTTCAGTGGATTATTAAATGTAGGTTTTCTTTTTTTGATATATTTTCCTACCAAATGATACATATCTTTCCAATTATTTTTCATTGTTTCCTGTTGAATAATTATCAGGGAGCAGTTACTTACCTCTTTTTTGTACTATTCATGTTATACATGCCATTTATTCATACTGGTCTGTCTGAGTGGATAATACCTTCTCTTCAATCAGCAGGCTTGTGGGGGTTTGATTTCCACTAAAGCATTTGTGCATTTGTGAACATCTTTAGATGATAGGTGAATTTCATTGCCTAGTGTGAAACCACTACTGCTTATCAGAGGGCTGAAGTAGCTTGACAGAAAATATTTTTGGTCTGTACAGCAAGGCTTCCAAATTTCATAGTCCTTTGTCTGTTCTCAGTACTAATATACAATAGGCATTGGGATTCGCTTAAAAAATATATAGTGATTTTTAAAATTTTCCTGGATTAGTTTTAACATGTAAGTTAAATTAAAACAACACTTTTCAGAATAATTTTTAAAATTAACAGTATAATCTCAATGATTAGTGGAAATTCTGGCTTTTGCATTGGAATTTTAATACTCAGTGTGGTTATTCAGTTTGTGAATGCAGCTTGCGTTTTTTTTTCTGAAACTGAAAAATGTTTTTAGGTAAGAAATTAATTTTGTAGTCATTAGTAGTTTGAAGCAGTGGTGTAACTATTGTACTGTATGAAAATAAGAAGAAAGAGTTCTACAAACTTAATTAAAACACCCTAAAAGAGATTTTTAAAAAATCCATTTAGCACTGGTTTCGAGAATAAAGTTTGCTAGAAGTTTTTTTTTTTATGTACAGTTTATATGCTAGAAGACATAGCATTTGCTATAGAACTGTTTTGAAAACTTTACATGAAAAGTAGTTTTAAACTGAAGTGCTAAAAATTTACTATTGTAAATATGTGAAATGCTCCTTTTTAAGAGCAATGGCATTTATTTATGTTTATGACATATATTTCGGTACTTCTGTACTGATTTTGTTTATAATAAAATTTATAAATAACTTTATATGGGCTATTATTTACACTAGTTGACAGAAAGAAAAAAAAAACAGCAACTAAGAAAAGCAACTGACCTCCCCCTACAGTTAATTCCAAAGCTTATTATTATTATTACGGGCGACTCCAGGGAGTTCTTAGACTCATCGAAGGAGGCCCTAAACATCATGTCCACACAACTATACGACATTCTCACAGTATCTATCATACCTTGCCTTGAACTCACTCACTGTCATAGCACCCACAACAGACTCTGGCAGCTTATTCCACTCATTTACCACTCTAAAAGTAAAGAACCGAGCTCTAACACTCCTGCCCAGCTTCCATAGGTGTCCCCCTAGTTCTCCCACCACCAGTCCTGATCTCAAAAATATCCTCTGAATTAATCCTATAGAAACCCTTTAGCAATTTGAATGTCTCAATCATATCTCCCCTTTTCCGCTGATCAACTAATTTCTGCAACCCACAAACTTCAGCCTGTTCTCATATGTTTCATTCATAGACCCACTATCATCTTAGTCACTCGCCTCTGGATCCTTTCCGCCTCCTCTCCATCAAGAAGGAACCTAGGTGACCAAATCTGGGCACAGTAGTCGAGATGAGGTCTTATCAAGGCTCGGTACAGAGGTACAATAACTTGCTTGTCTCTGCTCGTCAAGGTATTTTTCAACAATCAAGTGAGTTGATGAGCTGATTTAGCTACTTTTGCAATGTGCCCCCTAAACTTCATCTCCCTATCCACCAACACTCCCAAGTCCCTGGCCTCATCAATCTCCTGGAGTACAGTTTCACCAATGTGGTATACTGCTGCTAATCTTTTCACCCCAAAATACATAACCGTACATTTTGTCACATTAAATTGACATCCATTCTCCTTAGCACAGAACTGCAATTTATCCAAGTCATCCTGCAAGATTTTGACATCTTCTGCATTCACTATCACCCTACCCAACTTTGCATCATCAGCGAACAAATGAACTGTTCCACTTAGATCTTTCCCTATATCGTTAATGAACAAATTAAACAGCAGTGGTCCAAGAACAGAACCCTGTGGCACACCACTAGTTGAATTATGTATCCAGTTAGATATCTGCACTGTAATATGGTGCAGATCTTGCAGCAGTCATTGTGAAAAATGCATTTCATTTATAAATGATATCCCCCAACTATTAAATACAGGTGCATTTTTTATCCATTGCTTTACAGCAGCATTAATTTCCTGATATGTACTCCCCCCCCCCCATGGGGCGTTCGGTTGCTTTTTTTTTTTTAAATGTTGAGCCCATGCACGAGAGGTTGGTAGATCAACCTGTAGTACATTAGTACCATGTATGGGTTGGGAAAGAATGTACTTGTTCACATTGGATTTCAATGACTGTATATTGTATTCCTTTGGGAACACATCAACGGGATGACTGTTCCATAGTATAGCAGTTGCAGGAATGAAGGAGGAGAAAATTGTTCTGTGGGTTTCAAGGTGCACTGTGAAGGGATGTTGAGTAGCAGCTGCACGTGTTCCAATGAGCTTAATACTAAGTGGGAGAATTATTGATGCTATTTCGGATGAACATTTTCCGTTGAAATATTTGTAGAAAACATATAGTGCAGAGACTGATTGTCTGTACGAAAGTGGGGGGGGGGGATGGAGTGAGTTGGTAAGAAATGTGTCATTAATAAGTCTGATTGCTGTCCTCTGTATTGAGCCAAGCATTTTGAGGGAGCTTTTGGATGGTCTCTAGCCCATATGTGGGAGCAGTATTTGATGGTTGGGTAGATTTGTGATTTGTATAAGGTTAATAGCTATTCAGGGGAATGTCTTGAGTGAAAGAGAAATCCTAGTTTTTTAAAAGCTGAGGATGCAATGGTTATGTGTTTATGCCAGGAGAGACTTGATGTCAGAGTAATTCCAAGAACATAACAAGTGGTAGCAATCATGCTATGGCAGCACTACATGATTATATTTACATCATTATTAATCTCCTATCAGCAATTTTTCTCCAAATCATTCTATTACTTCTGAGCACTCCAGTATTGTCATATCTAACATTCCATGCTTCTAAGACACTTATGACTGAATCAATCCACCTATACCTTGGTCTTTCTCTGGGTCTCTTCCTACCATCTTGGCATCAAACACCTATTTTGCTAACCTTTCCTCACTCATTCTATTTAAGTGGCCATACCATTAAATTAGCATTGCTGACACATTCTTGAATGCAAATAATGTCAAGTTCTTTTCTAATATCTTCATTTTTAATGTGATTCTGCCATTGATGCCATTGGTTCATTACCTTAATTTTTCTCAGATCCATAACTTCAAACTGGTTTAGAAACTTGTTTTACAGGTGAAATATATATACCCTATGTTGGCAAAAGTATTTGATCCTAACACTGGTAATAAAAGGTAGGATGGGCTGCATGTTTTGCACTGTACTCTATGCCAAGATGCCACACTCAGCTGAACTGACAGACTTGCAACATGGGATGGTAGTTAAGTGTCACATCAGTGGTCTTTCTGTCCATGATATTGCTACTCATCTCATTATACTGAAATGCACCATTGCTTATTTCATTCATAGATGGAAAGTTGATGGACTACCTCAGCAGGAAAATACCCTGGGAGGCCACAGCACTCACTGACCAAAATCAACAAGTTCTGTCTTGGAATGTTAGAACATCCCACATGTCAACACCGGCAGACCTTGCAGTCAACCTGGAAAATGCTGCAGGAACATCAGTCTGCAAAGAGTTACCATTGCAGAGCTGTTGCAAACAAGCTACACATCATCTCCCCCCCCCCCAATGCCAAACAATGTTTGGACTGCTGTCTTTCACACCATTCCTGAATCATAGATGATTGAAAAAGAGTTCTCTGTGGAGCAGCAAGTCACGCTTCAAAATGTTTCACTCTGATGGTCATGTTTGGATATGGTGATTTCCCAGGGAACGGTTCCAACAAGACTGCATCATTCCAACTGTCAATTTTGGTGGAGGTTCAGTAATGGTGTGGGAGTGTTTCAGTGAATGGGGGTTGGTCCATTGGTAGATATGCCCAAAACTATGACATCTGTTGGCTACTGGACAACTTCATGCTTCTGATGCTGTGGAATTACTTTGTGATCCTTGCATGCTTCAGTACAATACTCCATGCCATACTGCATTGCATGTCCAAGATTAGTTTTCACAAAACAATGTTGAAGTGTTGGACTGACCATCTCAGAGCCCACACCTCAAACCCATCAAACATCTTTGGGATAAATTAGAATGCTAAATTCACTCCACACCATAGTGGCTGTGGGAGGAATGAAAGAATATTCCTGTTGTGATGTATCAGAAATTGGTTGAAAGCATGCCTCAATGGATAGTTGCTATCGTTCAGGCCAAAGGTGGTCCCACTCAATACTAGAAATGTAATTAAAACACTTTTTTTTTTTTTTACCAACTAATGTCCAAATACTTTTGTCAACATAATGTACATGAGACTTGAAATAGGAAGTTATTGCCATTTAGTTTGGAGCAAGATAAAAATGAGTATTGCATGGAAAAGAAATTTGCAAGAATGATTAAATAGAATAACAGTAGAGCAGCTTTCAGAGGTCAACTGTAGACTCAAATGTATAAATATTGTGGATGAAATTGTTTGACAACAAGAGCCTCAGTAGCGAAATCTAAAAATTATTTCACTAGATGCCTGTCTGGCTGAATCAGTATTCACGAGGATAGAAAATCAGAAATTCAGGTGGACTTCAGAAGTTGGTAGTCCTGGAAAAGAAGGAATCATATTAACTACTGTAATGGCCATATATAGGATGAAATTTATCAACTTATACTTTCTATCTGTGTCATTCTAATGACATCCAAATGTTATTTCAATTTTAATAAGCACTTTGCATCCTTGTATTTACTAGCATGTGAACACATCTAAGTGGTTAAAAGTTAATCACAAGTAAGTCAGCAATTATCCTAAGATAATACAGAGGAAAATATAAGAAACTAAGCTGTTGTGTAAAAATAGCTAAATAAAAGCTGTGAGAAGACTTGTGAAAATACAAGAAGATAAATGTAGCAAAACATTCTGGAGGCTATTGAAAAACCTTAGAAATGGAACTGTAAAATATGATTGATAAAGGTGTCATAAAAACTGAAGCTAAGGATATTGTGTTATGTGTTACTGTAAAAGCCCGAAAATTGGTAATTTTCTAGCATTTATCATAGTGAGGTGGTAAAAGTCCGAAAAATGCTTGTAAACACTTCCATTTCGGGCTTTTACCAAACCAATTGGTAAAAGCCCGCGTATAGATGGGTGTGAGCGGCTACGGTCTAGAATCAGTTTAGATTAGGTTAGGTTTCAAAAACCTACTCTCAGACAAAATGCTAGAATAAAAATACCAGCTATTGATAGAGCGAAGATGGATCCAAAATCAATAATAGCCGTCATCACTTAAAGGCGAAGAATTTTATGAACTTGGTACTAAGTTGGATACCATGCCATTTACCAACACCAATTGGTAAAAGCCTATTTTGTTTACATTAATCATTATATAATTTACCTTTGTCAATTTAAATTTCAAAACATGTTCAGAATAACATTAAACATAAGTGCTTTATTATTTTACTACATTGAATTAATGTATTCTCTTCCTTCTATGACGGGTTGAGTCTTCTCTTGAGCAGGATCTTCCAGTCTTCTCTATTCCTTGCTGTTCGAAAAAGTTCCTTATATGTTCTGCATTCCGAGATGTTCTTTATTAATTTCAGCCAGGTAATTCTTGGTCTTCCAGGTCTTCTTTTTTCAGTTGGAAAAGTATTGATTAGGACGTTAGGAAGTCTGTCTGCATCCATGCGTACAGTGTGTCCAAAACCATCTCAGTTGTTGTTTTCTAATTTTTTCTATTATTGTCTTTTTATACAATAGTTCTTGTCTGACTGTGATGTTTGTTTTCTTTTCTATCCAACTTGTTCTATTTATTTTTCTTAAGCATTTCATTTCAAATGCCAGCAGTTTTTTCTTCTCTCTTTTTTTAACTGTCCACGCTTCTGCTCCATAGATGACTGTTGGTATAATTATTGCTTCATATAATTTGGCTTGTTTAGATATCTTGTTTGTTTTCCAGATTTTCTGTAATTTTCCCATGGTGGTCCATCCTATCGCTATTCTGTGTTTGATTGTTTTGAGTTCATCTATTGTTTCTGTTAGTTTTGATCCAAGGTATATGAAGTTGTCTACTTGTTCTAATTGTTCTCCGTTTAGGGTGGCTGAGATGGTAGTTCTTTTCCTCCCTATTTTCATCACTTTTGTCTTTTGTATATTTATTGTCATGTCATATGTTTTACAGGTTTCATTTAGCTTGTTGATCAACTTTTGTAGTTCATTTGGGGTTCTTGCAAGAAGGACGAGATTATCTGCATATTTGATATTATTTATGTTTAAACCGTTGACATTGATTCCAGGCTCATTGTCTATTGCTTTCTTTACAACTTCTAGATATATGTTGAATAGGCATGGGGATAATGGGCATCCTTGCATTACTCCTTTTTGGATCTCTATGGGTTCTGTTGTGAGTGTGTCCTTTTTAATTATTGCATTTGTCATAGAGTAATATTTTATCAGAAACTGTATTATATTATATATTTGTCTTGCTTTTTCTAGTAGAATTTTGAGAAGGATTTCTCTGTTGATGTTATCGAAAGCTTGTTTAAAGTCCACAAAACAACAATATAGTTCTTTATGGTCTTCCCAGCTGAGTTCTGCTAGTTGGTGCAATGTGAAAATTTGGTCTATTGTTGAATAGTTTCCTCGGAAACCAGCTTGTTCTATGCCTATCATTTCTTCGTAGGTGTTTTTTAATCTATTTTGTATAATTCTTATGAATATTTTATAGGTGTGAGGGAGTAAATTGATTGGTCTGTAATTTCTGCAGTCTCTTTTGTCTCCTTTCTTGTATATTGGGATGATCTTTCCAGTTCTCCAGTCATCTGGGATCTCTCCTGTTTGTAGTTTTGTAGTATTTTATTGAATAGGGTTGTTAAATATTCTATTGATATGCTGCCTCCATGTGACCACAGTTCAGTAGGGATAAGTATCAATGCCTGGTGCTTTATTGTTTTTCATCTGTTTTATTGCGTATCTAACTTCTTGTAAAATTTTTGGGTGATCATTATTTCCTTCTATTGTTGGCATTGTAGTTTTGTTTCCTTGGTGGAAGATAGTCTTAAAATGGTTTGATCAGATTTTTCTTATATATTCAATATTCCTGGTTTCAGTCATCTTGTTGTTCATCATTGTTACTGCTTTTGCTGAGAATTCCTTTGTAATTTCTCTTACAGTATCATGGAAGACTTTTAGGTTGTTTTGTTGGTATGCTTCTTGGCATTTCTTAGCTTTTTCTTCTAACCATTTTTCTTTGGCTTTTTTGCATAGGTTATCAACTTTATTTTTTAGTGCTCTGTATTTTTCTCTATTCTCTTCATTGTTTTGTTGGTTTACAAGTATCTTGGCCTCTCTTTTCTCTTCTATGGTAGCTATGATTTCTTGGGTTATCCACTGTTTGTTTATTTTGGGTTTGGAACCTAGAGTGTCTTTTGCAATTGATAACACTGTTTCTTTTCCTTCTTCCCAGAATTTTCCACTGTTCTGTTAGATGGAGGGTTTTAATTTCAAGCACATCTGTTCTAAAAATCGACTTCTGCTTGAGCTATCTTTTAGTTTTGATAGGTTGATGTTTTCTTCTTTTCTGATATTATTGTTCCTGTTGAATTTTATCTTCACTTTGGCAGTTAATATTTCGTGGTCAGTGTCAAAATCAAAACCTCTTAATGTTCATACATTATTTACTGATCTTTTCCATTGTTTGTTTATGATGATATAGTCTATGCAGTTCTTTATATTACCATCTGGGGATGTCCATGTATATTTATTATTAGGGCATTGATAGAACAATGTGTTTGTAATCATTAGATCGTTTGCTTTACAGAAGTGGAGTAATTGTTCTCCTCTGTCGTTAAGCTCCCCATCACATCTTTCTTGTCTGCTGTGAACTGCCCTATTTTAGCATTAAAATCTCCCATCATTATCATGAGTTCTCTATTGTTGGGATTATCTATTTCCTGTTGTAGTTCTTCATAGAAATTTTCTATTTCTTCCTCTGAATGGTTACTGTCTGGTGCATATATTTGGATTATTTTAATTGTTTGACCTTTTTCTTTTGCTTGAAGTTTGGCTGTTATTATTCTAGGAGACACTGGGTTTATTTCAATTACTGAGTGTGTAATTTCTTTTCAATTAGTAATGCAACTCCTTTTTCCAGGTCGGTATAGTGATCTTATGTTGAAGGTGGCTACATGTTTCACATCCTTGGCTGACCACATTGCTGATTTCTCACCTCGTCTATGTGGTCTTTGAGTAGGCGCGTCGGTTATCCCGTATGCAGTAGCACTATCTCGGTTTGTAGACTTTCTCCTGCTCATGAAAGTTACTGGCATAATAATGTAGCCAGCTTGCCATGCCTCTGCTGCATCCTTTGGTCCACGGCTCTTTATTCAGAGCAACCCATTTGGGTTTCCGCCACCCGGGGGACGCGCTTGGTAGGAGTGTGGTCTCCCCCAAGGAATTAATGTATTATATTATAAAAATGTTCATGAAATAAAAGTAACTTATTAATCACAATTTCTTTCAACATTATCAAATCGTAATTAAACTTATTTGTTACATCAAGATTGACTGTTGTGACATTTTGAGTTACAAAGTAAATTGGCTGATTTTCACAAACACATCTTGGTACACTTCTTTGAACAGTTGCGTTTTTAGAATCCTTGTCCACCAACTAAAGAAAGCTTTTCTTACCACTTCACATGCACTTATTTTTTCCTTTCCGACTTCTTCAGTGCTTAAAAAATTTTCTTTGCACAAGATAAATTGGTTTCTTTTGTACAACGCTTTTAGTTTACCCAACTTAGTACCAAGTTCATAAAATTCTTCACTTTAATGTCAGTGATAACGGCTATTATTGATTTTGGATCCATCTTCGCTTTATCAATATCTGATATTTTTATTCTAACATTTTGTCTGAGAGTAGGTTTTTGGGAAAAAAATTCAAAAATTTTCACATTTGACGTTTGTAGACGCCATATAGTCACTGCCTTACCTGACATGGTTTTGGCAATGCTGTCTTCTGCTGGAATAAGTGGTAGGGTCGCAGATTCCCTTTCCACACAAAGTTTGTAGGACAATCACAAACATCCATGTCATTGGCGGGATTCGAACCCACGGCCTCTTGGCTGGAGAACGGACATGCTAACCAGGGAGGCCTAAACTGATTCTAGATCGTAGCCGCTCGCACCCATCTATACTCGCACTGTACTTGGGCTTTTACCAATTGATGTTAGTAAATGCTGGCATTTACAGAAATGGTTTGGTAAAAGCCCAAAACGGAAGCTTTTACAAGTCTTTTTCAGACTTTTACCACCTCGCTATGGTAAATGCTAGGATTTATCCCAATTTTCGGGCTTTTACAGTAACATATGCATGGATTAATTACTTGAAAAGTTATTAAATGAGATAGTAATAAAACAGTTGTAACTATCTCATTTAATATTTTTTCAAAGTAATTAATCCATACATACACAGTATCCTTATCTTCAGTTTGGATGACACCTTTATCAATTTATTCATTTTACAATACCATTTCTTCCATTTCAAAGCTTTTTAAATAGCTTCATGAATGTTTTGCTAGGACATTTTTTTTTTAAATAGAGAAGATAAATTTTGTATTTTTACATAATAAAAAATATAATTGGGAGTAATGTGGAAGGAAATGATTGGATTGTTTGAATTATGGCCAAAGTAACAGGCTATAAGGCCAGCATATCATGTCTGTTAATTTTGTGTGTATCCTGTTGGTTTGCTTATTTTGTGGGATAAAACACCTGAGTTTCCAGAAGGGGAAAATCCTACTACCTTTTCATGAGACTGGCTAAATCACCTTCAGTTGTCAACATATAAAGGCATATATGTAGTATAAAACCATCAGAAACCTGAAATGTACAGGGAAAGCTGGAGTAGATACTCGATCAGAAATGTGCTGAGATATGGAGATGTGACAGTTTTACAGGAGTTACATTGTATGATTCAGATGGTTGATATCTGGATGACTGGAGTAGAGATCATCATATATGTTCACTGGGCATTCACAGAGGCCGTATGGTCACTCCGATGCTCGATGATGGGCCTTGCCATGTAGTCCTGTTGTATGCTTTTCTGGAGGCTTCAGCTCTCTGAAGATCAGTCACTCCACATATACTATCCGTCTTATGTAAGGGATAGACATCCATGATGGTCTACCCCTTCCTCTTTTTCCAGGAACCTTCCCTTCCATTACTGTTCTGAGAAGTCATCCTTTCAGTGTATCCAAAATATTTTAACTTTCTTCTGTCAATATCCTTAAGGAGCCTTAAAAAGTTCAAATGACCTTTTCTAACATCCATTCATTTGCACACTTTTCAGTATATAATATCCACAACAGCCTTGTGTAACACCACATCTCAAAAGCAGCTATCCTTTTGTTATCTGATTTCAGGTTCCAAGTCTCGAAATCGCTGTTGGAAAAACAACTGCATCTAAAATCCTCAAGTTTGTTCCCATCGAGACAGATCCATCCTTCCATATTTAGACAAGTCTCCGACTGTTGTTTTAGCCATTCCTAATCTTCTGAACAGCAATTCTTCACATTAATAATGAGCAAATTAAAAAAAAAAACGGCTGCAAGAAAATTTCCCTACAAAGTGTTCCAACCAAGTTATTTGAGAAAATGCTAAGAAAATTACTTCAGAACTTTAGATTTTTACTTTAAAACAATTGTTGAAGAATTGTTGAGAAATCACTTCAAATCTATCTATTTGAATTAGGTTCCTATATGGTTCTTCAGGTGATAATAAGCAGAATCAAGAGTCTAAAACTTTTTCATCAGATTGTGTTTAAATTAGGTTGTCCTTAGACTTGAGTCAAAAAAGCCTCAAGTCTAAGGACAACCAGTAATGCAAAGGCCAACATGTGATGGTTAAAATATCGAAGATATTAAGATAAATAAATGAAATAATGGCAGCCTTCATCCCTCTGTGCATGGTTGTTATATTTTCACATCCACCTAAGCTACATCAGCTCCATAAAATAAGAGTACAAAATGTGTTGCCTTTGTGGTATCTGTTATTGAACAAACAGCCCACTCTGCAGAAATCTTCATGACAAAACACACTAAAGATAATAAATAAATAATTAAAAACAGATCTACCCTTCGACGCAAGAAATGTAAGCATAAAGTATGCTAAAACTGAAATGACTTATACTGCCAGCATCTACATACGAGGTTTCTGAAATGCAGTGAATCCTGTCCAAATATGATAAAAATCATATATTTGGACTCATCCAGATTGCTCCATTTTCTTGATTAATGCACAGGAATCAAGTACTGCTTCAGCAGGAGGCAAGTTTTCTATATTTTTCTGTTTAAAAGTTGGATTTTTATTTGTTCTTTTTGCAGCTGTTACTAGCTGCTGTCTACTCTAAAGTACTAAGCTAGAATTTTGGTCTCAAGACACCAGGTGATTAAAAATATTAAACAGACCATAGAGAAAAGGATTAGAAGTTATAGAAGTCATCCCATTTGGACACTTCCAATACCAATGCAGATGAGAGACTGGCTAGGAGAAGGGCCTTTCATAATAAAGGAAACTTTGTGTGGATTGAAGAAACATGGCACAAGGATCTTAAAGAACAATGATTTACCAAGAGGATATCCAACGTTTAGAGTACATCTGGAAGAAGAGCTGGCTGATATTGGATCTCTGGTCAGCAGGTACACTATGTCTTAGAATCAGTGGATCACCTTCATTAATGGGATTAGAGAAGGAAAACCAGCTAGAGTTGTGAACACTGAATTCCTCAAAGATTTTTCTAACTGAATATTGTACTGTAGAAAGTGAACCTTTGGAAATAACTAATGAAAGGGGCTGGAGTTCGACGTCAGAGTTTGGACAGATAGCAAATAAATTCCACAAGTTGCTGTAATAAAATTTTAAGTTAGAATAAATAAAAGGGAATATCCAGATTTTGCATTCTCTGAGAGGATGTCAGATTTGACGAATGTGAAGGCCCATGTAGATCTATGAGGAAACGACATTTTCATCCATAGTAATTAGGCCTCCTGAAGAAAGACAATTCTAAGTTCAATTCTGGTTGCCAACTAGAACTATTTCTAAGCCTTTCTTTGACCATTTCCCGAATCAGTTCAATCTCCTGCACTAGAAAGAGTTTTTCGGCCAGTAAAGTCAAGAAATCGATTGTAGATTAACCCACACTTCAGACAATAATATATTGCTCTAGGAACCATGATATGTAGTTCAGTTGAAGTGGCATTTTTACCTACAGCTTAACATTGTAGTTTGAAAATGTCCAAAGAAAAACCTAGATTCAATTCTAGTCACCGACTAGAGGAACTTTTTCTTAGCCTTTCTTCAACCTATTTCCAAGTTAGTCAATATCTGGTTTTCATCTTGTGAAGTCAGAAAAATTACCATAGAATTCACACTAATTCAGACAAATATAGTTTCAGGATTAGTGACCCCAAGATGGTGGCACTTAGCAGCCATCTCTTCACTAGATAACACTTAAAATTAATGATAGTCTAGGGTCGACCTACGTTATCACCATGTAGGGCAATACTTGTCTCAAAGACAGCTATTGCCTTATTTGAGACAACAATGCCTCAAAGACATCATCCAGATGACTTCACACGGGAAAAATTATTAGAAAGCTTGAAGAAGGCTGCAGAATTATTGGTATTGCTATAGAGAGAGAGAGTTGCTGGAATCTCACATAGTGTTGTATTATCTAGGCTCTGGTCAGTTTCAGAATAATGGAATATATCTCAGACGTTTGCTAAGAAGTCATCCTCCTCTATCACTGAGCATGAAAATAGATGTTTGGTTATAACAGCAAAATATAATCAACACACTATGTCAGATGAACTTGCAAGTTACTGAGGCATGATCTGTCACAAAACCATGTTGACCCCCACACAGTATCCCATTTTATTTTTGACCAAGCGATAGAGCGAGGATGACTTCTTAGCAAACATCTGGAACACATTCCATTACTTTGAAACTCTGACCACAGCCTGAAGAATACACACAACGCTATGTGAGATTCCAAACTCTAGCAATACCAATAATTCTGCAGCCTTCTTCAAGCTTTCCAATAAGTACCTTGACAACTCATGATATGCTGATCGGTCAGTAATTTGCTACATCAGTCTCAGAGCCTCCTTTATGTAATGGAACTATTTTCCTTTCTTTCTTTCCACCCCTTTGGACCCTCTCACAGCCGAGACAGATTAAACAATGAGGTCAAAGACACCAACAATTCCATAGCATCTTCATGTAAAACTTGAGCTGGTATACCATCTAATCCCATAGTTGTATTCACATCAAGGTTCTGTAATATGCTATTAACCTCCATTTTATTTACCTTAGTTCCCACACTTACTTTTTTTGTGACTCTCACTCATGAAAGGGTTGTAATCCTACACTGTCAACGGACACAAGCGTGAGGAACAACCAGCCATGGCGTCCAACTTAAGATATAGGAACCTTCTTTCACTTTAAGATATAGGATCTTCTTTCATTTATTGCAGCAATAGGATTGCTGCAATAAATGCAGCAATCCTATCGAGCATACTTTCCACAAGCATACAATAGCGATCATAGGAATTTTGGACCATTCTTCCTGTAGGCATGTAATGAGATCCCGGACCGTTGTGAAGTGGATGCCTCCCTTGATGCTCCAGTGCTTCTTAGATGTTCAATAGGGTTTTGTGGCCAGTCAAGTGTAGTGACATTCATGTCCAAAAAGCAATTACAGCAGCAACCTTATGAATGGTGCATTGTTTGTTTTGCTAAAAGAGACAATGGCCAGTTCTGTAGAAATGTTACAAAGTAGGAAGCACTGCATTGTCCAGATACTTCTCAGAATTCGATGTTCGTGAAACCAGAGATCCAAGTCCAAACCAGGAAAAACAGGACCACATACACACCACCAGCTCCAAATTTCATGGTTGAAATTATGCACTCTAAGAGACTTCCAGACATCCGCCATTTGTCCACCTGCTCGGTAGAGGATGGAGTGCAATTCATGACTCCATAACATAGTTTTCTAAGCTTCCACATCCCACTATACATGCTATTTGCACCACAGAATACGATTCTACATGTTGGTTCATGTAATGTGAAGCTTGCATATCGTGGTCCTAACATGGAAACCCATCGTGAGCATTGGTTCTGATTGTTTTTCTATGTAGATTCATGTGGTGAATCCACATTGGTTACCCAGTTAATACCCAGAACTCCCCATTCAACATGTTGGCCGATGAATACGGTTTTTACATATCCTTTGTAGCAACCTGCAGTCACATTCGGTGACTGCGGTGGGTCCTCCACTGTGGGTTGCACTTGCAATCGCCTCCCTGAGCTTCTATCTCAGTATGAAATCACTGACTATTGACCTGGGATAACCCAATTTGTTGAACCTACAATGACCAGTTCTGTAGAAATGTTGCAAAGTAGGAAGCACTGCATTGTCCAGATACTTCTCAGAATTCGAGGGCCTGCAATGCACCTGCTATCACCTCACCACTTTCAAACCCTGTCAGTTCCTTTCTCACAGCCATTTCACCCAGTCACAGTTGGTCAGTCAGTTGCACTGACTTGAGAGCATCAAATTTCTTCAATTTATACTGGCTACATACACGACTCATTACATGGAATGATACATCTTGCCCATGGGGGTATGCATCCATTGACTTCTTTCCAAGCATGTATAGTACTCATATATTTGTAATGTGGGTGGGCTAAGGATATTTTTAAAATATATATATATATATATATATATATATATATATATATATATATATAAAATCAGCTAACGCCTTTTTTGGTCCCGTATAAGGAGTAGGAAACGCCGTTTTTATGCCCTATCTAACTTTTGGAGACTGAGTGGGCAGTTCAATCTCCACTGGTAACCAATCAGAGATAGCTAGCTCGTCTATCACTAATTAATCGGCACACAGTGAAGAAGGCGGCTAGTAAGTGCCACCATCTGGTGGTCCCTAACCCTAACATAATATATTTAATGTCTGAAAATAGTGTGGGTTCGACAGCCGATTTTCTTGAGTTTACGGGACGAAAAAGCCGCTAGACCATGCCAGAGGTCGACTAACTCTGGAACCGGTCGAGAAAAGGCTCAGAAAAAGTTCCTCTAGTCGGCGACTAGATTCGAACGCCTTTCGTCGTGCGGTCAAGCGTTGTAGAGTGCAAATGCCACTTTTACTGAGTTACACAGACTCTCAATTTTAAAAATATTTTGTATTTAAAAAAAAATATTAATGTTTCGTATGTTTTTCAAATTCATTTTTTACCTGGATCAGAAACCCTACTCTAGAGACCACACATGGAACTTTTTTCAAGCTCCTTCAGGTCTCCAATAAGCAAGGCAGTGGTATAACACCAGATCTCTTAATATTCCTTCTAGCTTTACAAGAGTGGTTCCTTAAGTTTTTGCCTAACTTTTAGTGGTGAAAAAAACTGTCTTTTCAATATAATCTCCCTTTACTTCAACACACTTCTCACATCTTTGAAGTAACATTTCTATGCCCTTCAACGAATAGTCTGCAAAATGGCCTAAAACTGAACCTTTCACCTCATTTCATCTGCAAATTTCTTCCTCAAAGTCTTTCTTCAGTTTTGAGAAGGGGTAATAGTCACTGGGTGCTAGATTTGGACTGTAGGATGTGTGTTCAATCTCCTGGAAGCCATAATCCTTCACAACAATAGCTGTATGGATTGGAGCATTGTCGTGAAGCAGCAAACACCATGACTTAGCATTCCTCATCTTTTCTCCTTTATGGTGTTGCACAGTTTGTGCAGGAGTGAAATATAATATTCTGCATTCAGGGTGGTATTCCTTTCTTTTAAGTCGATCAAGAGAATTCCCTGGCACTCCCAACAGATTGTTTCCATGATCTTCTTGGTGGACTGAGTGACCTTGGCTTTTCTCAGCGGTGCTTCACCTGGTTTGTGTCACTCCTCAGATTCTCTTTTGGAAAGAGGATCATAATAAAGGACCGTGGTTTCATCCCCAGTGATAATGGATTCCCGCACTTCTGATTCCCTCTAAAAACTTGCAGGAACAGGTCGCATGATGCTTCTTCTGAATTCAAGAGAAGTAAGGACACCCACGTTGCACTAACCTTCGTCATGTGGAGCTTCTCGTGAATGATGCGAAAGATGATTGTTACAGAAAGCCCGTCTTGCTGAGATTTCTTTGAGCTTCAGCCACCTGTCATTGAGCAGTTCCTCCTCAACAAGAGAGATGTCCCTCAGTACTCACTTCCACATCACGAGGATCATCTTTGATGCTCTTCCTAGGCAAAACTATTTAGCCCATTCCTTCATGGTGGAATACGAAGAAGCTTCCCCATAATCACCATTCAATTGCTGTTCGATAGCACTTGGACCCCTTCTTTGGCAAAAAAACTATCACAGCACGATACTCAATTTTTGACATTACAAGCACTTAGTGTGCCGCGTGTTAGTCAAATGAGTGCCTCCAACTAAATGATGCAGGTAGAGTTGAAACTATTAGGCTAAGCTCTCCATAGATGGCTATCTGCCATGCATGGCATTTTAAAATCGGTGCGAATTTTGTATATCAGGCTGGAAACTTTTAGAACCTACCTCATAATTTCTTGAATGCACTATGAAGTTCAGAATTTCATATCCTTACATTTTGCCATATTTTTTTCTAGGTAAATCAACAAACGTTTTATTCAGATGGCAATCTAAGTTTTTGGTATTTGTTTTCAAATGTATTCAACTTTCCTTCCTAAAATATATGAATCTACAATTCACCTCTGAAAGCTGCTGTATTTTTTTTTTTTTAATAAAGCTTTTACACATCTTTTTCTTTTCAATATGGCATTCATTTATACTCCGCTCAAATTAAATGGTGATCACTAGGATAGTAACGACCATAATTTCTGAATCTAGAAAGTAAATACTTAACATTATTAATTTGCGTTTTTCTCTACATTAAACATTTCATTAGGACATACCACCAGACTAGAAGAATTGTTGTATCTAAATTATTTGAAGAGCCTTCTGGGTTTTTTTTTTCAAAAGACCAAAGGGGACATTAGTGTATGTACTGTTCTTGGCATGACTTTTAGCGGTCACTAATGTAAGTGGTGCTAGAGGAAGAAAATAATGCCAGGGGATCAGTTTTGTCTTGGTAATGTTGAATGTCTGAGAGATGAGAGGGCTAAAGGTGTTCCAAATGGCCTTTGCACAGGACTAGAAGACATGACTGCCATTTGAACATGAAAATTTTCTCCATTTTCCCCTTCTATTTGCTTTGATTTTTTAACAGTTGAAAGCTTGGTACAGGCTGAGAGCAAAGCAACACTAGTTCTTTCAAGCCACTGTGATATGTACACATTTATTGGACCAAGAATAGGAGGGTGGGACAACATGGGAATTTTGCCTTTGTAATGCCAAAAACATGAGAATAGGATGGTTGAGATGAAAGCATTCCAAAGAAATAAAGTTTGGATGAGGTTCTAGTTAGAGTTAAGAAGTGAGCTGAGCTTTACAATATACTTGAAAGATGTTAATAAAAGGTCTAGAGCAGGGGTCAGGAACCTTTTTGAACCAAAGAGCCATTCCACCAAAAATATTAATTAAAATAAAATTTTGGGAGCCACAACTTCTATTCCATTTTTCCTGGTGACTCAAATTTGCATTTAATTCAGACTTAGGTAAATTTGTTTTTAATTCAGTATGTCCAGATATCAAATACCACTTATGTTTGCATATAAATTTTTTACATTTTCAATAAATAAAACATTAAATCTGATTAAGTTTTTAATCACAAAACATGTTTAAGCAAGTATAATATTGCAAAAAAGTCAGAATTTGCATTGCAAAAAGAATTAGTCCGAACAAAAATGCAATATTATGTATTTTAATAGATATTTGATTGTTTTAATTTAAAATTCACTAATGAGACTTTTGATTTTGCATCTTCTCGGTCAATTTACTTAAATCCAGATTGTATATCGTGCACATTAATAGTAATTCGGCTTTCAAACTTTCATCAGTCAATTTGTTCCTATACTTATTTTTAATGTAATTCATTGAAGAGAAAATTGTTCGTAATTGTATGTTGAAATGAAAAGAGTCAAAACCACAAAAGTTGCCTGGTATTTGAATAATTAGTTGGGAAAGAATTCCAACATTTAAATATAATTCCCTGTGGTGTTTCTTCCATAGTTTCCTCATTTTCTTCAATTCATTCTACCATTTCCTGAAGTTTTTGTACCCAGATGCTTTTATCTGAATTTCCAATATCTATTAATTTTAAATTGCAATTTAACGGATGTAATATAAATTTCATCATCTCCTGATGTTTTATAAAACCCTGAAATCTGCTTGTAAAAATGAATCTAAAATTACAGTCATCATTTCAATGAATATTTTGCAATCAACTTTTTCTCGATTTAAATTCAATCTATAATTTTTTAGATTTTCAAATTATATAAATTTTTCTTCAGTAACATCTTTGAAAAACAGTCTTAGTTTCTGTTCAAAGGTAAGAACTTCCTCTAGTAATTGTAAGGCTGTGTTTCCCTTCCTTTGCAACTTCAAATTTAGCTTATCAAAATGTTGTTATATCAAGCAAAAAAAAACAAATTTTGTATCCATTTGGGATTACTGAGAAGTTCCACATGATTTACATTATAATTTGTGGTGTTAAGAAAACTATTACTTCTTTTAAGCACTGAAAAAAAAAAGTTTTAATGCTTTTCCTCTTGATAACCATCATACAGATGTAAATGTCACTAAATCTTTATGTTGACTACCTAGTTCCTCTAAAAATGTTTCAAAACGTATGTGATTCAACGCCTGAAATTGATCATTGGCACAACAACATTCATCACTCTTTTTAGTTGTGATAATAATCCCAAAGAATTTGCAATTAAAGCTTCTTGATGCAAAATGAAATGAAATAACTCCATGTGGAATATGAGTGGAGAATAATTTAACAAACCGCTTATTTTTCGCAATCGTAGAAGGCATGCCATCGGTCGCAATGCATGCTATAGTATTACTATTTATATTTTTATTCTGTATACTTGCAAGAAGGTTTTCTGAAATATCTTGACCTGTAGTGTGCCCTCTAAGTGTTAGCAGATCAAGACGTTCTTCTCGAATACCGGAAGATGCAATATTTTTAACCTTCACGCAGCATTGTGCCATATTAGAAATATCATTTGATTCATCAACCGCAGTAGACATAAAATCGGCAGAATTAATATCCATAATTTGCAGAAATTATTACAATCCGTTCCTTGACAGTTCTAGCCGAAAGAGGTAAATTAAAAATTTTTTTTTTTTACTCGTCCTTATTTTTCATATCCTTAAACAGAATTTCTCCTGTGTAGCTCAGTGGATGTGGCGTTTGCACACCATCGCGCTAGGCCGCACGAAGGAAGTCTTGGTTTCGAGTCTAGTCGGCGACTAGAGGAAATTTTTCTAAGCCTTTTTTCGACCGGTTCCCGAGTTAGTCGATCTCTGGCACGGGCAAGCAGGTTTTTCCTCCCGGAAACTCGGGTTTTTCGTCCTGTAAACTCAAGAAAATCGACCGTAGAACCCACATTATTTCAGACATTAAATATATTGTGTTAGGGTTAGAGACCACGAGATGGCGGCACATTTGAGCCGTCTCTCTTCCCTGCGTACCGCTTAATTAGTGATAGCCTTGGGCCATCTGTCTCTGATTGGGTACCAGTGGAGATTGAACTGCCCACTCAGTCTCCAAAAGTTAGATAGGGCTAAATGGCCTCGCCTACTCCCGTATATACGGGAATAAAAAGGCGTTAGCTGATTTTTTTTTTTTTTAAATAGAATTTCAGAGACATTATACATGCAATTTTTTAGAAATTCACCATCGGTAAAAGGTTTCCCCGTTTTTGCTATTTCAAGGGATAACAAAAAACTTGCTTCAGTAGTATTCGACGAAGATTTCGTCCAAGTTTACAAATTTCTTTGCTGAAGTAATGTTTTCTTTTGTAATTCTTTGATAGCT
Source organism: Typopeltis vanoorti (assembly GCF_054136105.1). Taxonomy (NCBI): domain Eukaryota; kingdom Metazoa; phylum Arthropoda; class Arachnida; order Uropygi; family Thelyphonidae; genus Typopeltis; species Typopeltis vanoorti. The sequence goes on along the minus strand of NC_143550.1, from coordinate 139,252,646 downwards.
TTTTTTCTATTATCACCCTCAGGATATTTTTTACTGAAGTCTAAATATTTTCTTCGAAATGTCGTTCGACACTTGATTTGTTATTTTAAAGTCATAGATGGCAAATTAAATATTGCGGAATTCCATTTACTTCTATAAATGCAAATTTGTCTATCCACATTTTATTGAAGCCTCTGTTTTCTTCGATTATTTTTCTTTTTCTTGAACTCATATTAGGAGGTTATTATGACAAATTTACCTGCAAGTAAAAACACAAATTCAACATAACATAATAAAAATGAATTTGTGCATAACATTACCTGACACCAGTTTAGTACCACAATAAATAACTACAGAATACTTATTTTGACAGTTAAAATCCGTATGTATCTAAAAACCGTGGTGTTTGACATGACAACTGATCAATTAGTTCAAATTTCGGCGTGGCACTAGTTACCTTAGGCAGGGTTAACATTTAGCGGTATTTCAAATGTAACGTAGTTGTCCATGTCATAAAATTTCATGCATAACACATGTCACGAACACGCCGTATCAAAAAACAATATTTAGTTCTTTGTATTAATTACGTATCTTTTAATTCAATATAAAAGAGCTGCACTTTGTTCATCCAAGAGCCGCAAGTGGCTTCGGAGCCACCAGTTCCCAATCCCTGGTCTAGAGCATTGGGAGAATTGTAAGCATTATTTGATAATGCTAGCAGGTAGAGAGACAATTTGCATCATTTCATGCTAATAATAAATACACTGGCATCTCTTCAGCTGGGTTAATGGAATTGAAACAAAGGAATTGCACTGGAGTTGTGAATATTAAGTTCCTTCAGATAATCAAGCTTCAGGGATAAAATTCAAAGAATCAGGGTGATTATCTGAATTTGGAAACAATAACAAGAATAAATTAATGTAACAGAATGGAGAAAAGAAAGAAAGAAAGAAAAAAGGATTCCAGACATTCTCTTGAATTGGTTTTTCAAACTGATTTTTGCATTAGTAAAAGATTTTTTTATTATTATTATTTTTTTTTAATCATCTGTATACAAAATAAATTAAATGTTTAGTGTATATTAATTAACAAAAAAGATCCATATTACATCTTAAAGCTTTTTTATTATCAAACCACTTGCAAAAGAATACAAATACTGAAATAACTATTCAGTTCTTCCACATATATATATATATATATATAAAAAAAAAACCTATTCATTTTGGATTACCAGGTAAAGAATATGGTTCACAGATTTGGTTTTATGATGTTTTGCCTGAGGCTTAAATTCAAACAAATACATGCTAGAAGCACTAGTATCATTTCATAAGCTGAAAAAGGAGGGACACAGCAGAAGTAAATGTAAACCTTGAATATGTTTTGCCGTTCCTCTGATATAATTGAAGACTTGTGATTAACCTAAAGAATTATTACAATGGTAAAGCAGCTGGTCCAAATATGATTATTAGCAACTTTCAGAGTTCCATCCAAAAACAAATCCATGTTATGGTTTCAGCATCTCCCTGTGACATGTTCTTTCTAAGGCTGAAAATACTCTGGGGTAGTAGAGCACACGTATGAGATGTCAAGTAATTGAGCATAATTTGAAATTTTCTTTATGAAAGGTTTGTTTACTGCGTCTTTTTGATAAGCTATGTATCCTCAGCAAATGTGCACTGCAAAGTGAGATCTTTTTAAGTTTGTACTTCCAGTGGTATCTGTTTTCTCCAAAAAGATAAACTGTGATTATAACCAAAGTGTTTTGTACATGAAACAGTTAAGCAGCTTCTAGTTAGTGTTTTCCAAGTAAAAGTTAGTCTAGCAATTATGTAACATCCCTGTTCTGCAGGTGAACACTTCATGGTTAAAGATTATTTTAATAATAAAAAAAGCAGTTTCAATTTCATTTGATTTTTTTCAACTTGTTTGCAATGTGTTTTGCTTTACTCTAATGTAAAAACAGTTTTGTGTGATCATTAGCTGTTTTCTAGGGTAATGAACTCAGCATAAGTTATAGTAAAAACACACATATGCAAAAGGATTTTATATTACAGTTCAGTTTGGCAAAATGTGGCATCTTTTTAAAATTCTATTTCAAATGTCGTACATAAGGACAAATAAAAAAAAAAAATCAAAAGGTAAATGGGTGAAAATCTGTGGCAGAATTTGATAGGTAAATAGGATAACAGAACTGACAAAATAATCTCAGTTCTTAAAGTACATATCACTAATACATTTTTTAACAGACTGTTAGGGAAAGAAGAGAAATAGAATTAAAACTGTTGCTTACATGAGCAGAGCAAAATACTGCAAATCCTGTCCAATTCATGTACTTACAAATAATATACACTAATTAAAACTGCTGTTGGCAACCCTAGAAGTGTCAGAAGAGACACCTGATCATATGAAAGAAATCCCTTTGGAATTAGTTTAACTTTCATTCTTTAACCACTCTCAAAAATATCACAGTGTGTGCAAAAATTAAATGAATGCATACATGATTTTAATTCTTCCTAATCAACAAAGAGAAGGAATTCAAGAATATCTTGGAACCATCTCTAGGTTAGAAGCCCATCACTAGTTATTATATAGTTTGTAGATTCAAATCATACACCTCAAAATATCATGGTCTTCTTTGGGTTAGTATTACAACATTTAGTGCAGCATAACAGCACACAGTTTAAATTCAAGGATGTCAGGACTAGACTCCAGTTTTTTTAAGGCCGACCAGATAAATAGTTTCGGATGGCATCAGCATCTCTTTCTAACCATGTAGCATTCAATCGAATCGTCTCCAGAGACTGCTGTACTGTTCTTTCTGTACCAGGGAATGGATTTTGTGCAAAAAATGCCTGTGAAAAGAATAATGGGATATTTAAATATTCAAACAGAATGTAAAATTTATATTATGAATATCCTGATCACAATTTAAGTCCATTAAAGTTAAGAATTAATGACAAATATTTTAATTTATTTATAAAAAAATAATTTTAACATACATTATTCAAGCTTCTTACAAGTCCCTGCTTCATGGGTGACAATGTTCATACTTGCAATACATATATGCAGGGATTGATAAATTATGCAAAACCCTACTCGCCACACACACAAAAAAAATTTATTTATTCAATTATCCTAGTTTTCTTTCATTATTATATCCCCCTAAGTCAACATGAGTTCCACAAAATGATTAACCCTCTGATGCATGAATTTTTATATTCATTTATAAAAAATTATAATGATGATACAGAACCACTTAATCTTACAGTATTACCATGAATTCATTAATTTTGCTAAATTTGTGCCCTGTATATGTTAAAAATGATGTCCTTATGCATGAGAGGGTTAATAGTGCTGTACCATGGTTGGAGAAGGAAGTTTTTTTTTTATTATTAAATAATAAAGTGTTTATTTGTCAAGCTTTGCAAATATAGATGTATTTTATTCCAATGTAAGCTGTACTTCTGGCCTCATAAGACTTCTAAAAGAAGAAACTTGTGGCATAGTATAATTATTAAAAGAACATGTAAGACCACAGTGATAACTATTTAATTAATAAAGTACAGATATTTCATACTAAAACTAATAGTACATCTTCAGTGTCACACAAACAGTTATAGGAATGGAATACAAGTAACGAACATTCGGTGGATCACCTATTAAAATACAATTGTTGCCATGTGCTAGGAAATGATAGCAAATAATAATCAATTAACATTTAAGATAATTGGTTTTTTTTATTGATTACATAAAATAAAAGTCTCTCAGATCTTCGAGAGAGAGAGAGAGAGAGAGACAATCATTTCGATTCAAATTCAGTCGGTGTGAAATAGCTTCACAACTTTTTTTAAAAAGGCGTTCATATTTGAACCTGCATCTATGAAGAAGAATAGCTTTATCCCACTGGATATTATGAGTAGTGTTAATACTGTGTTGTGCTAGACCAGACTTTTGAGGTTTGTTGTATTCAATATAATATTGATGTTCTTTAATTCTTTTTTCCACAGAACGGCCAGTTTGTCCAAAATAAGAAACATCGCATTCACATGGTATTTGGTAAATGCCAGCCAAAGATAGAGATGACAGTTTATCCTTTGTAGAAGGCAATAAAGAAGAAATTTTGTTGATAGGAACATATGTGGGAATTAATTGGTATTTTTTCAAAATTCTACCTATAGGTTCTGAGATTCCTGGAATGTAAGGGATTGGAACTCTGCAGACTGTTGAAGAAACCTTAGGTATTGAAACATAAGATTCAATTATCTGTTGGAATTGATTGGGGTTGTAATTATTCGATTCCATTAACCTTTTAATGATGGAAAGTTCTTGTTGTAAGATTACTGAAGAAGAGCAGACTTTTTATGAATGTATCTGCCAGTAAATGTGGGCTTTCGAAAGACACTTGTACATAAGGTACCCGAAGAAGTTCGAGTAAGGAGATGTCCAAAAATGGTAAAGTACCAGAATTTTCTTTTTCCATGGTGAATTGAATACTTGGGTGAAAGCTATTTATCTGTGGTAGAAAAGTTGAAAGCTCATCTTCAGTATGTGATCAAATAGCAAAAACATCATCGACATAACGATATCAAAGAGATGGTTGAGGATGAATGGATGAAAGTGTTTTAGAATTGTTTCAAAAAGTAGTTTGCCAAAGGTGGAGAACAGAGGGCTACCCATGGCAGTACTTTCAACTTGTTTGTAATCTTGTTTTTCCAGCTGAAATAACCTGAATGGATAACAAATTCGAAAATATTTGCTATATCTGGAAGGCAATCTTCATATAATTATTTGACTGTGTCAGCTAATGGAATATTGGTAAACAGAGAAACAATGTCGAAACTGACTAGCAATTCAGACTCTTTGATTTTTATATCCTTGATTTTTTCAAGAAAATCTGTTGAATTTTTTATGTAGGATCTGGAATGTCCAGTGAGAGCACTTAAAGAACGTGACAAGACTTTTGCAATTTTTAAGGTAGGAGAATCAATGCAATTCACGATAGGTCGCACTGGATAGCCTTCTTTATGGATTTTCAGGAGTCCATATAGACGGGGAGTTCTTCCAAAGTAGGTGCATAATTTGGGTCCCAACTGATAATCTCATCAAGAAATTTATTTAATTGTTTAATTTGTGAATTTGTAGGATTATGCGTGATTATTTGGTAGGTAGAGGTGTCTTCTAAAAGGCTGGATACTTTTGTCTCATAGTTAGTCTTATTCATGATTACAATAGCTTTTCCTTTATCGGCCTTAGAAATAGATATGTTATTATCTCTCCTTAAAGAAGTTAGCCCTTTGATTTCAGCATTTGATAAGTTGCATGGAGGTAATTTGCTTTTAAATAACGAATAATATCTTTTAAATATCTTTTGTGTCACGACATTTTTTGAGAAAGGCAATCCGTGCTTGAAGCTTATCTTGTAAAACAGATAGTTTTCCTAACCCGTTCTTATGAAAGAAATTTTTACAGACTTTTGCAAAAATATAATTCTTTATATTACAAGCAAAAGAAAAAATCTCTGACATGACCTCTACTAATAAATGGATTATTAATATTTCCGATTGCCCTTTATCCGATGCCGAAACCAGTGCTTTAGCAAAAGGCCTTGATTTTGCAGTTATTCCTACACACCTTCCGTATCTTGATTTTTTACATAACATAGAACACAATCTGTCAGAACTTTCTAGCGACGATGCTAACAAACTTCGTTATTTAAAAGCAAATTACCTCCATGCAACTTATCAAATGCTAAAATCAAAGGGCCAACTTCTTTAAGGAGAGATAATAACATATCTATTTCTAAGGCCGATAAAGGAAAAGCTATTATAATCATGAATAAGACTGACTATGGAACAAAAGTATCCAGCCTTTTAGAAGACACCTCTACCTGCCAAATGATCATGCATGACCCTACAAATTCACAAATTAAACAATTAAATAAATTACTTGATGAGGTCATCAGTTGGGACCCAAATTACGTGGGTAAATTATGCAACTACTTTGGAAGAACTCCCCATCTATATGGACTCCCAAAAATCCATAAAGAAGGTTATCCAGTGCGACCTATTACGAATTGCAAAAGTCTTCTCACGTTCTTTAAGTGCTCTCACTGGACATTCCAGATCCTACATAAAAAATTCAACAGATTTTCTTGAAAAAATCAAGGATATAAAAATCAAAGAGTCTGAGTTGCTAGTCAGTTTCGACATTGTTTCTCTGTTTACCAATATTCCATTAGCCAAGACAGTCAAATTATTATATGAAGATTACCCTCCAGATATCGCAAAGATTTTCGAATTTGTTATCCATTCAGGTTATTTTAGCTGGAAAAACAAGATCTACAAACAAGTTGAAGGTGCCATGGGTAACCCTCTGTATCCAACTCTGGCAAACTACTTTTTGAAACAATTTGAAGACACTATGTTTTCATCCATTCATCCTCAACCATCTCTTTGGTATCGTTATGTCGATGATGTTTTTGTTATTTGGTCACATATTGAAGATGAGCTTTCCACTTTTCTACAACAGATAAATAGCCTTCACCCAAGTATTCAATTCACCATGGAAAAAGAAAATTCTGGTAAATTTTTGGAGATGTCCAAAAATTTACCATTTTTGGACATCTCCTTACTCAAACTTCTTCTGGTACCTTATCTACAAGTGTCTTTCGAAAGCCCACATTTACTGGCAGATACATTCATAAAAAGGCTGCTCACCACACATCTCAAAAATTTGGCATTCTTAAATCTCTAATTAATAGAGCACATAAAGTCTGCTCTTCTCCAGTAATCTTAGAACTTTCCATCATTAAAAGGTTAATGGAATCGAATAATTACAACCCCAATCAATTCCAACAGATAATTGAATCTTATGTTTCAATACCTAAGGTTTCTTCAACACTCTGCAGAGTTCCAATCCCTTACATTCCAGGAATCTCAGAACCTATAGGTAGAATTTTGAAAAAGTACCAATTAATTCCCACATATGTTCCTATCAACAAAATTTCCTCTTTATTGTCTTCTACAAAGGATAAACTGTCATCTCTATCTTTGGCTGGCATTTACCAAATAGCATGCGAATGTGATGTTTTTTATTTTGGACAAACTGGCCGTTCTGTGGAAAAAAGAATTAAAGAACATCAATATTATATTGAATACAACAAACCTCAAAAGTCTGGTCTAGCACAACACAGTATTAACACTACTCATAATATCCAGTGGGATAAAGCTATTCTTCTTCATAGATGCAGGTTCAAATATGAACGCCTTTTTAAAGAAAGTTGTGAAGCTATTTCACACCGACTGAATTTGAATCGAAATGATTGTCTCTCTCTCTCTCTCGAAGATCTGAGAGACTTTTATTTTATGTAATCAATAAAAAAACCAATTATCTTAAATATTAATTGATTATTATTTGCTATCATTTCCTAGCACATGGCAACAATTGTATTTTAATAGGTGATCCACCGAATGTTCGTTACTTGTATTCCATTCCTATAACTGTTTGTGTGACACTGAAGATGTACTATGAGTTTTAGTATGAAATATCTGTACTTTATTAATTAAATAGTTATTACTGTGGTCTTACATGTTCTTTTAATAATTTTAAGAAGAAAGTAATCTCTCCATTTTATTTTCAGAGAGTTTAATGCAAAAATTTGCTGATAATAAAAATATTGCATCACAGGTAAAGTTTAAATAACTGCGAGAAAACCTACACATGTTGTAAGAAGTGTGGACAAACAACTGGGACTTCCAACCCAAAGTATAATCCTCAACTTCCTGTTGGTGCTCTATTACTAAGTATTTGCCTAGACAATAAACAAGAGAGCATGTGCTGGCAATCTGAGACTTAATCGACTAAACTGTGTTCAGTATTACTTTCTACCATACATATATAATGATACAACCTGATGATATGTTGTGCCAGTTTGGGATAACATTGATTAAACTAGGGTCCTACTAAAATAGTAGGTAAGCAGTTAAGTCAGTGTAACCAAGGCAAAAACAGAGAAAAGTCAGCAATCGGAAGAACAACTTCCAAATCAGCAGTTCTGCTGAGTTGGAGTTGAAGAACCTGAAATACCATGTTGATGAGACAAATATGACAGAAAACCAGTATGATACTCTTCAGAACTATAAGATTATATTCAGGCAACAGCAATCAGAAGGAAGCAGTAGCTGCACTATTTAACATTTAAACACAAAAAATAACAATTATTGAATATCAGGCAATTTCAAGTAGTAATATAGAAAGTGATATTTCAAGACGTAAAATTGGACAATGAAACTCATTTATGCTTATAGCTCCACAGCAGAGTAGAAAATAAATACAACACAAAGAGAAAAGTTTTGGGAAATTTCAGGAAAAAGAGTTAAATGATAAATACCTGCCAAATGTTGTGAAAAGAAATTCAAGAAACCTTTTATGTTGGAATTAGAGTAGTCATTAACACCATGTTCTGATATAAAACATGCATAACGAACATGGAGAGAACATAATAAATAAATGTCATTATGTTATTGCTGATAGCAATACTGTATTATCTTCAATTACTGAAGTTATTAAATTTAATTTTGAAAAATTAAAGAGAATAATGTTAAAGTCGTTTTTAACTATGAATAAAGCAACTTAAGCATCGAGGTCAATGTATTTATGTCTGTTAATCATGTAATGTTCTTCTGGCCAGTTTGTGTTTTTTTAGTATGAAAAACCTCGAAACCCCTGTATGAGACCAGCTAACCGAACTTTAGCTGAAGGCAAGTTAAATAGGTAGTCCAGGAAAAGAAGAAATTTTACTGAAAGTTCCTTGGCTACTAGTAAATCAGCATTAATAAATCAGATAGTTGTGGGACAGAAAATACTGTCCCACAACTATCGGATAAAAAATGGATTATATCTTTTGCATTTGTGGTAGACATTACAACTCCCATAATGAACTTAATTTGACCCTGCAGGGCCAAGGTAAATTACTAACAAAACTGTTTTCTGACATAAAAGCTTTTGAAGGCAAGCTATGTCTGTTGAAGAAATATATGATGGAAGAAAATCTACATCATTATATATGTTGCAAATCTGCATCTACAGTTGGATGGAAAACACAAAAGGAAACTTATTGAATATTTACAAACGGAATTTTCAATAAGATTTGTGGATTTTCATAAAAATAGCATCGAAATGCATTTATTTTCATGCTCTTTTAATGTCGACATTGATGACATACCAAACGACTATAGACAAAAGTTTTGGAATTACAACAAAATGAAACATTAAAGAATGCATTTTCGTCAGAAAATATCCAAAAAATTTTATCAATGCTTACAAAAAAATTTGAAGGTTTAATCATTTTCGTAGAGAAGATGATAGTCGCATTTGGAAGCACATACATAAGAGAACAAGCATTTTTTGCCATGAGTTTTAGAAAAAAAAGAAATATTCTTCTCGACTGACTGATGAACATTTGCATGCTTTGATTCGAATTTTCACCTTAGGTTATCAAGTGGATCTAGGCTTATTAAGCAGAAAGACACATATTGTGATGCATAAACTATATTACTTTGTTTTTACGTGATAATAATTTTTCATCGAGTTTCATTTTCATTGTTTCATATCTCGTACTTTAAATATTATTGAAGTATTTGAAGTTTTTGAAGTGTTTTAAGATTGATAACTTAAGTATTTTTTTCACTCAGTATTTTCTATTAATTAAACGCTTGCAGGCCGATTATTAAAAATAAAAGTTGAATGTGGCCCGCAAGTCTGAAAAGGTTGCCGACCCCTGATTTAAACCAAATGAGAGAGGAAAAGTTAGCAAAACAATGTTCAATGCTAGAATGACATGAAAAAGACACAATGAAGAAAATCAAAATGAATTAATGCTGGCATAGAAGAATGAAATGCAAAATCTGACAATTATTGGAGAACTTTTGATGATCAGTCTATATTTTCACCCACTATTTCATATTTCAGTTCTATATTTTTCAGCATTTGCTATCATTCTCACATCGTATATAGCAATCTTTCTTTAGGCTTTGGGCATTTTATTTTGTAGCAGAATGTCAGTTCCATTGCTCTGCTTTTCTCTAACAACACAGGTTTTCTGGGATTTTACAGACTTACAATTCCAGAGCTCATTTTAAAATAGGGCTAATTCATGGTTTTAACCAGGGGGGGGGAGGTTGCTTTATTTCCCCATTTAGTATGGAAAATCTTCAAAAATGAATTGACTTGGGAGAATATTGACAATAGCTCATCTAACTGCAGCTGCAGAATGCCATTCTTGATATTACTACACTTCCCATCCAAAAGGATAGGTGATCTTCTTTACTTTTCCTGCCCATACTGCTCTGCCTCAGAATATGTCTAAGTGAACCAAGTAAGTTCTATAGTTAGCTGTCTCCATCAAGGGTTAGATTTATGCATGAGCTATACAAGCTACAGCTCTTAGGACCTTACAAGGGCCTCCACCTCAGAATAAATAACCTAAAATTTACCCATTAAAGGGGCCATTTAAAATATGGTTTAGTGACCACAACAATCCTAAATACAGTCGTGTTTTACACCCTGAGATTAGAGGGGGGGGAGCAGTAGATGTTGGAAAAGCTATTCCTCTGGAATATCATCGTGCGCAAGAATCCATTCCTATTAGTCTGGCTCTCAACATTTCCTTATCCAGCTTGTTGGAAGGCCTTGATGGTAGAATACACTACCACTAGTATAGTTCAATATATCTTCAAAATGAACAAGTTTTCACTAACAAAGTGAGGATTTCTGAGGAGTTTCATTTATAGAACAAATTTCTGCAGATTTTCCTTGGTATCTTTTTATCAAAGCTTAAATAGAGATCTTATTATAATCCCATGATTTCTTGACTCTGTCATACAGTTAAAATCTAGTTTTGGTAATCCTTATATGGCCTAAATCCAGCTTGTTGTTTGTCAATTTTCGGTTCCACAATTTTTCTCATTATTTTTAAGTTGTACGCCTAAAATATTCATGGGGGAAATTCTTCTACGATTGCCATATTGTTCCCCCCCCCTTTTTATGTATGATAGTTCAACAATTTCCTTGATAACAATCAAGGAAAAGAAGGAGTAGCCATAGTATTCAACACAAAATACGAGGCTAATCTTCTTGAATGGCAGTCAGTCTCAAGTAGAGTAATGTGGGCAAATATGAGAATGGGGAACTGGACAATGAGACTTATTTGTGCCTATGGTCCCACAGAAGGTTCTACTAAGATAGAAGTGGAGGAATTTTTTGAGGCTTTAGAAAAAGCAACTGACACAATGAAAAAGGAAAAGTTGGTCCTTGTTGGGGATCTAAATAGCAGAGTAGGAAATGATTGTGAGACATACAAAAATATTTTGGGAAAATTTGGAGAAAAGAGCAAAGCTAATAATAATGGCAAATATCTGTTGGATTTCTGCTCAGGACATGGACTGGTTATTACTAACACCATGTTCCAACATAAAAATGTGCACAAATTCACATGGAGAGAAGAGGCTAGGAATAAGAAAAGTCTCATTGACTATGTTATTGTTGATAGTGATGTTTTCTCTCTGGTGGAGGACACCAGAGTGTACAGAGGATTTGAAATTGGAAGTGATCACTATTTAGTCTTGAGCAGGATAAAATTGAATTTCATATTGAAAAGAATAACATGTAAGAAAGTTTTAAAGCGAATAAAAGTTGAGCAGCTCTCAGATGTAAATTGTAGACTAAAATACAGAAATATTATTGAAAAGAAAATGAAAGAGTTTGAGAACAGGAATCAAACCTTGGAGATTCAGAGAAGGAAACATTGATTGATTCTACCAGAGAGGCATGTGGTGAGGTTGTGTGCAAAGATAAAAAAATCAGAACTCCCTGGTGGACACAGGAAGTTAAAGAGGCGGTGAAGGAAAAGAAGAAAGCATATCAAAAGTTCCTGGCAAATAAGTCAGCTTTTACTCTTACAGAATACAGAGACAAATGTAAGAAAGCTAAACAGTGTGTAAAACTAGCTAAACAAAAGTCATGGGAGGACTTTGGCAAGAATATAGAAAATAAATATCAAGAAGGTGGCAAAATATTCTGGAGGTTGTTGAAGAAGCTTAGGAATGGAGGAAAGAGTGCTGTAAAAGGAATTAGAGATGATAAAGGTGATATGAAAACAGGAGAAAAAGATATCCTTGAAGTATGGAGTAATTACTTTGAAAAACTGCTAAATGAAACAAGCAGTGATGACAGCACAGTGATAAAAAACACTGACCAGGCATGCAGTCAGGAATACATATCCATACTTGAAGTAGAAAAAGCCATCAAAGGCTTGAAATGTGGAAAGGCAGCAGGAGTAGATGATATTCGACCAGAAATGCTGAAGTATGGTGGTATAAGAGTCTTACAGTGGCTGCACTGCATAGTTCAGAAAGCCTGGACAGAGGGACGAATTCCCGATGATTGGAGTAGAGCTCTCATAGTACCCATATATAAAAAGGGAAATAAAACTGAATGTGAGAATTACACAGGTATTTCCCTACTGAGTGTTCCTGGCAAGATCTATGCAAGTATACTTGAGAAACGGTTGAGAAGAATTGTGGAAGAAAAGCTTGGTGAAGAACAAGCTGGATTCAGGCCAAATAGAGGCTGTCAGGATCAGATCTTCACTTTACGACAAATAGTCGAGAAAGCATGGGAATATAACAAAGATCTGTATTTAAGTTTTGTCGATTTGGAAAAGGCATATGACAAGGTGCCAAGAGAGAAGCTATTCAATACGCTGCAGTGATATGGTGTCAATGGAGCATTATATCAAGCAATACTTAGTCTTTATTTGAGTTGTGAGTCAGCAGTTAGAATTGAAGGAAGTACAGGAAGATGGTTTAATGTTGGATCTGGTGTGAGACAAAGATGTACATTGTCCCCTCTGTTATTCATTATCTATATGGATCACATTACGAAGGAATGTGGTATTAAACCTGATATCAAGATTGGAGATGTTAATGTCAGCTCTTTGCTTTATGCGGATGATGTTATACTTCTAAATAAATCCGCTACAAGTCTGCAAGATTCTCTGACTAAATTGAATAGCTGTTGTAATAGATATGGTATGAAGGTCAGCAATAAAAAGACAAAGACAATGAAAATAGGCAGAATCATTGAAAATGTCAACTGTGTTGTGAATGGAGAACCTGTGGAACAAGTAAAACATTTCAGCTACTTAGGCACAATTTTTACTGAAGATGGTAAACTAAATATAGAAATAGACAACAGAATCAGCAAAGCTGGTATCGTGGGAAGTCAGTTGAATAAATTCATATGGAATAAGAAAGAAATTAGTCGGAACACTAAATTAGCTGTATACAAGACTGTGTTCAAACCAATTTTAACTTATGGATCTGAGAGCTGGGTCAGAAGTAAAACACTTGACCAAAGACTAGAGACCGCAGATATGAGAGTCCTGAGAAAGATTAGAGGCGTGAACAGATGGCATCAATGGCAATATCATATTAAAAATGAGGATATTAGGAAAGAACTTGACATTGTCAGCATCCAGGAATGCGTTAGCAGAGCTAATCTCAGATGGTATGGTCACTTAAATAGAATGGGAGAGGAAAGATTAGCAAAACAAGTGTTCTCTGCCAGGTTGGCAGGAAAACGACCCAGAGGAAGACCAAGATATAGGTGGATTGATACGGTACAAAGTGCCTTAGACGATAGAAATATAAGATCTGATAATGTTGGAGTCTTGACAAGTAACAGACTGATTTGGAGGAAAATTGTAGATAGGAAGTTAGTAATGATGTAATTTTTTCATGTAGTACTGTCATATCCTGTACACCCCTTGAGGGTACATGGCAGGAATTTGATGATGATGATGATGATAGTTCAACAATTACTTGGGACTTGTCCTGATTCATGCAGTGTAACCACTATACACTATCTACCAATAATTGTCTAGACACTTTAGCAATTTACAACTGATACAACCCTAATATCAGGTATGTCCACCTTTGGCTTTGATTACCTCCTGCACCCTTTGAGGGAGGCTTTCCACCAATATGCAGCAGACATCGGGTGGAATTTGTCTCCATTCCTCCATAAAAGTAGCACTGAGTTCTGCAACAGATCGAGGACATGCTGCTCTGGAACTCAATCGCCAATTTGTCCCACAGGTGTTCAATGGGGTCGACATCAAGGCAGTCATTTAAAACCCATCTCTTCATAATGAATGATATTCCATAACAGCATGGGGCATTGTCATCTTGATAATAACATGGGTCTGTTCCATAACTCCACAGTGTGGGCAGTGCCTGATCATCCAGAATATCAAGGTACCAAGCTACCTTCATGGAACCATGGACAACGACTAGTGGTCCCACTCCAAACTAGCTGAATGCAACCCACACCATTACTTCACCACCACCAAACTTTACTATGGGTATGACACACTGTGGTAATAAGCGTTCACCAGGCTGCCTCAACACCCACACCCTTCCATCAGAGTGAAAACAGTTGAACCTTAATTCATCACTCCAGAGTACTGTTTTCCAGTGGTCAATTGTCGAGTTCACACAGTCCTTGCATCAGGCCAGACAAGCCACGTTGTTCATTGTTGTGATGTTCAGCTTGTGTGCTGCTGCTCTTCTGTGGAAACCCAGTAAATGGAGTTCTTTTTGTACAGTATTTGTGATCATCATAGTGGTAATGGCACTCTGGAACTCATCATGAATGGCCTGTGCTGATTGTAGCTGGTTTTTGCATACCACCCGTTTTAACACCCACCTCTCCCTGTCAATCAGTTTCGGCAGCTGCCTCGGGTGTTTTCCTGCACTAGTGATGCCAGAATGTCTCCATTTGTTAATTACATTGCAACCATTGATTTTGGATACTCCAGATGAGTGGCAATGACACATATAGACATGACACTTCTCTCTAAATCATGGAGTTCATGTAGTGTTGCTATACCACCCGTATGCAACTGCTATGATGAAATACTGCTTCCTGCTATCTGTACGCTGGTTTTTATTTTATAAACAAACCTGGAATGTTCCATAGCTTCAAATAACAGGGGTGTCCAGACAATTATTGGTGGACAGTGTAATCTTTTATATGACCATATTTCAGATCAAATATCTAACTCCAGCTGCTTTCCCATTTCAGATTTCTGATGATTATATGTATCCCTGTACAAATTTATGATCTTGATTGCATTCCTCCCAGATATTTTATACACCTGTTCTATCACATATTACCTAATAGGTTCCCCCCAAGTAATTTCTCCAAACATGCAGAATATCCTTTTCTTCAGTTTTTGTATCCAATTTATTGTCTCTGATTTCTTTTGTAGTACTCTTTCCTTCACTTCTGAACTTTCTTAGCTATATTCTGTATTCTTTCCAAAATCTTCCCATGATTTTGTTCAGTTACTTGAACCCATAATCTTAGCTTCCTACTTTTTTCTCTATGTTCTCTTAATGCATATACTGACTTAATAGTCAAGAACTTTCTATATGAAATCATCTTTTAATGGGCTACGTCTTAAACCTCCTGCGTGCACCACAGAGTTCTCATTTTTCTATTCTTGTAACAACTGTCATATTTTCCTGTGATTGTGTCAATCAATGTTTTCTTCTGATTTCCTAATAATATAATCACTAAAACTTGGTCCTTATTTTCAAATCTCTTCACAGTGATGTATTTGTATATTTTAGTCTACACCACAAATGCAAGAGATCACAAATGCTACCATTCTTTATGCTAGATGACATCATTTTAATCCCCCCCCCCCCCCAGACACTCATACAGTAGGTGGGCATTACAGCAAACAGCAATGCAATGAAATGATACACTATAACAAATTACTACAGAAAAGTCTCAGACTATGTCCCATAAAAACAAAGCTATATAAGTTTACTGCAGCAAACAGCAAAAGTTCAAAACCTTCACAATAGCAAAACAATGTTATAGGAAGATAATGTCACAAACCATGCATGGAAATATTTATTTGCTGGACAGATACATATTAGCCAGAACAATGACAACACACAATATCTGCATTGGTGTGGCAACGAATGTGAAAGGAGGTAATTATATTACAGAGGGAAGGGGGGGTTTGCTCTCTGTAATGTTTACATAGATTGACTGCTGAAAACCATGAGCACAAAATAGAGCTGTTGAGAGTAATGTTGTGGGGAGTACTGCATAAACTTTATTCACATTCTCTACTGAAAGCAGCAAATTAAAGAAAGGATGAAACTAGTTTCTTCTCTAGCTTATACAGTAATTTGATATTGAGTACCGTGTTATTTCAATTAAAAAAAAAATCAAAAATTTTTTTGCAGTCAAGACAACATGACCTTCTGGCAAAGACTACTAAATTTGGGGAGAAACCCAAGGCTAATGTCAGTAAACAAAGGAAACAGAAATTATATACTAATGATAAAATACAAAGAATTAGCCAGAACCACATGTGAACCACACTAAATGACAACGTGATAAAGTAATTCAAACAATAATGGGAGACATATAAGAAAGAAGAGAACTAGAAAAGTAAGAAATTATAAAAATGAATATCCAGAATTAATATTTAGCTTATATGTGAGGTTAATGACATTAAGCATACATCATCATCAAATTCCTGCCATGAACACTCAAGGGGTGTACAGGATATGATAGTATTACATGAAAAAAATTACATCATTACTAACTTCCTATCTACAATTTTCCTCCAAATCAGTTTGTTACTTGTCAAGACTCAAACATTATCAGATCTTATATTTCTTTTAAGGCACTTTGTACCGTATCAATCCACCTATATCTTGGTCTTCCTCTGGGTCGTTTTCCTGCCAACCTGGCAGAGAACACTTGTTTCAGGAATTTGTTAGCAGAGATTAGTTCTGCTAACACATTCCTGAATGCTGATAATATCAAGTTCTTTCCTCATATCTTCGTTTTTAATATGATATTTCCATTGATGCCATCTGTTCACGCATTTAATCTTTCTCAGGACTCTCATATCTGCGGTCTCTAGTCTTTGACATGTTTTACTTCTGACCAGGCTCTCAGATTCATAAGTTAAAATTGGCTTGAATACTGTCTTATATACAGCTAATTTAGTGTTCCGACTAATTTCTCTCTTACTCCATATGAATTTATTCAATTGACTTCCCACCATACCAGCTTTATTGATTCTGTTGTCTATTTCCATATTTAATTTACCATCTCACTAAAAATCTTGCCTAAGTAGCTCAAATGTTTTACTTGTTCCACAGGTTCCCCGTTCACAATGCAGTTGACATTTTCAACGAATCTGCCTATTTTCATTATGTTTGTCTTGTTATTGCTGACCATCATACCATATCTATTACAACAGTTATTCAATTTAGTCAGGGAATCTTGCAGACTTGTAGCAGATTCATTTATAAATATAACATCGTCCGTATAAAACAAAGAGCTGACATTAACATCTCCAATTTTGATATCATGTTCAATACCACTTTCTATCATAATGTGATCCATATAGATAATAAATAACAGAGGGGGATAATGACATCCTTGTCTCAAACCAGATTTAACATTAGACCATCTTCCTGGACTTCTATCAATTCTAACTGCTGACTTACAACTCAAACACAGACTAAGTATGGCTTGATATAATGCCCCATTGACACCATATAACTGTAGCGTATTTGAATAGCTTCTCTCTTGGCATCTTGCGATATGCCTTTTCCAGATCGACAAAACTTAAATACAGATCTTTGTCATATTCCCATGATTTCTCCACTACTTGTCGTAAAGTGAAGATCTGATCCTGACAGCCTCTATTTGGCCTGAATCCAGCTTGTTCTTCACCAAGCTTTTCTTCCACAATTCTTCTCAACTGTTTCTCAAGTATACTTGCATAGATCTTGCCAGGAACACTCAGTAGGGAAATACCTGTGTAATTCTCACATTCAGTTTTATTTCCCTTTTTATATATAGGTACCATGAGAGCTCTACTCCAATCATCGGGAATTCATCCCTCTGTCCAGGCCTTTTGAACTATGCAGTGCAGCCACTGTAAGACTTTTATACCACCATACTTCAGCATTTCTAGTGGAATATCATCTACTCTTGCTGCCTTTCCACATTTCAAGCCTTTGATGGCTTTTCTACTTCAAGTATGGATATATATATTCCTGACTGTATGCCTGATCAGTGTTTTTTACCACTGTGCTGTCATCACTGCTTGTTTCATTTAGCAATTTTTCGAAGTAATTACTCCATACTTCAAGGATATCTTTTTTTCCTGTTTTCATATCACCTTTATCATCTCTAATTCCTTTTACAGCACTCTTTCCTCCATTTCTGAGCTTCTCCGACAACCTCCAGAATATCTTGCACCTTCTTGATATTTATTTTATATGTTGTTGCCAAAGTCTTCCCATGACTTTTGTTTAGCTAGTTTTACACAGTATTTAGCTTTCTTACATTTGTCTCTGTATTCTCTAAGAGCACAAGCTGAGTTATTTGCCAGGAACTTTTAATATGCTTTCTTCTTTTCCTTCACCGCCTCTTTAATTTCCTGTGTTCCACCATGGAGTTCTGATTTTTCTATCCTTGCAGACAACCTCTCCAACATACCTCTCTGGCTGAATCAATCAGGATTTTCTTCAAGGTTTGCCACTGAATCTCCAAGATTTGGTTCCTGCTCTCAAACTCTTTCATTTTTTTCTTCAATAATTTTTGTGTATTTAAGTCTACCGTTCACATCTAAGAGCTGCTCAATTTTTATTCGTTTTAAAACTTTCTTACATGTCATTCTTTTCAATATGAAATTCAATTTTATCCTGCTCAATACTAAATAGTGATCACTTCCAATTTCAAATCCTCTGTACACTCTGGTGTCCTGCACCAGGGAGAAAACATCACTATCAACAATAGCATAGCCAATGAGACTTTTCTTATTCCTTGCCTCTTCTCTCCATGTGAATTTGTGCACATTTTTATGTTGGAACATGGTGTTATTAATAACCAGTCCTTGTCCTGAGCAGAAATCCAACAGATATTTTCCATTATTATTAGCTTTGCTCTTTTCTTCAAATTTTCCCAAAACATTTTTGTATGTCTGAGAATCACTTCCTACTCTGCTATTTAGATCCCTAACAAGGACCAACTTTTCCTTTTTCATTGTGTCAGTTGCTTTCTCTAAAGTATCAAAAAATTCCTCCATTTCTACCTTAGTAGAACTGTAGGCACAAATAAGTCTCATTGTCCAGTTCCCCATTCTGATATTTGCTCACATCATTCTACTTGAGACTGCCTGCCATTCAAGAAGATTAGCCTCGTATTTAGTGTTGAATACTATGGCTACGACTATGGGAAGAGATTAAAGATATAATTAAAACAGAAGCAAAGAAGAATATCCCAACAGTTTGTAAGAAGAAGAAGACGTCCAAATGGCTGTCAGAAGATGCCATCAAAACTGCTCAGAAAAGGAGGAAAATGAAGGCCACAGGAAACATGCAGGAAGTACAGCATTTGAATGCAGAGTTTCAACGACAAGGAAAAATACTTTAACTGGGAATCTTTTCAAAAAGATCAGAGAACTAACAGGAAAGTTTAGTGCCATAGTGACAATATTGAAAAGTAAACACAAAGGATATCTTGCAGAAGCTGCAGTTATCAAAGAAAGATGGAAAGAAGATACAGAAGACCTTTATAGACAGGACTCCAAAATTAATGAGAAATTTGAAGAGCAGAATTATACACAGGAACCAGTACCAGTGGAGAGTGAAGTGGGTGGGCAATGCAACAGATATCCACTAAGAAAGCACCAGGAGGAGATGGAATACCCATTGGGCTGCTGAAAGCCCTGGGAAAATTAAAGTTAAATTATAATTAGAGGCAGTTAAAATTTTAACAGCTCTATGTCAGCAAATTTGGATCACAACATGGCCTAGAGAATGGAAAAAATCAGTTTATATACCTTTATTGAAGAAAGGCGATGCAAGAGAGTGCAAAAATTACAGAACTATAGCATCGATTTCTCATGCAAGTAAAGTCTTACTTAAGATCATTCAGAAAAGACTGGAATCATTCATGAAGAGAGAAATGCCAGATGAACAGACAGGATTTCGAAAAGGCAGAGGAACAAGAGATCAAATTGCCAATGTGAGATGGATAATAGAAAGAGCACAGGAATACCACAAGAATGTCTACCTTGGTTTCCTTGACTATAGCAAGCTTTTGACTCTGTAGAGCACGTGAAACTGTGGAATGTGTTAAGAACAATGGGAGTCCTAGAGCATTTCATTATCCTTCTGAGGAATCTTTACTATGAACAAGAAGCTACTGTCCAAACAGATCTTGGAGAAACTGAGTATTTCACAATAGGTAAAGGGGTGCAACACGGATGTATTTTATCTCCATACCTTGTACAACAACAACAACTTCCACAACTTGTACAGCAAATACATTTAAAAAATGGCAGGGCTGGAGGAGTCTTCAGTTGGAATCAAAATTGGTGGAAAAAATATTAATAATTTGAGGTAGGCAGATGATACCACCTTGCTAGCAGAATGCAAAGAAGATTTGAAGAAACTTATTATGAAAGTTAAAGAAGAAAGTGCTAAATATGGTCTTAGACTTAACCTCAAAAAGACAAAAGTTATGGCAACATGTGAACTTAATGATTTTGAAGTAGATGGGGAGAAAATGGAAGCAGTTAACAATTTTGTGTTCCTAGGATCCCGAATTGATAAAGATGGTTATTGTATCGAAGAAGTTAGAAGATTATTACTCGGAAAAAAGGCAATGATAAATTTAAGCAAGATCTTTAAAAGATATTAGCTTCACAACAAAAATCAGAATCGTGAAAGCAATGGTATTCCCTGTGGTGCTGTATAGATGTGAAAGCTGGACCCTGAGAAAAAGTGAAAGAAGAAAGATAGATGCATTTGAATTATGGGTTTGGAGATGCTTACTAAGAATACCATGGACTGCAAAGCAAACCAATAAATCAGTGATAGACAGAATAAAGCCAGATTGCTCCCTTGCAGCTATGATCATCAAGCAAAATTTATCACACTTCAGACATATTATGCAAGCAAATGACAGTCTGGAGAAGATGATGCTTGCTCAAATTGATGGAAGCAGGAGAAGAGGAAGATCAAGAATTAGATGAGTGGATGGAGTTAAAGAAGCAACTGGAGTGCGCTTGGAGGTTCTGAAAGACATGGTCAGGGACAGATCGGAATGGAGAGTGTATGTTCATGGAGTTGCCAGGAGTCGGAAACGACTCGATGGATCATAACACACACGCACTATGGCTACTCCTTCTTTTCCTTGAAGCATACGGTTAGCTTAATGTCACTTAATGCCCAAATTCATCACAGTGAATTAAATGTGTAGTATGTACCATTAAAATCAAAACAACTTGAAAACTATGGCAGTCAGTTAACTTTATAACTGGTCACTTCAAATAATAAAGAGGAATAAATTACAAGTGATGAACAACAGGCTTGCATCAGTCTGCCTAAGGAGGAACAGAAAAGTGATGGGTACAGCTGGTGTGTACAAGTCAACTTCCTAACTGAACAGAGACCTAACAACAGACAACTGGCATGAGTTAATATTGTTCTCTTAAAAATCCTAATTAAAGAAATATGGTACTATAGTTTTTTTAATTATAAGTTTAATTAAAAGTTATTATGAAGCTTGTAACAGTTCATTTTGTGTTCGAAAAGTTATTTTTTCATCCATAAGGTAAAAATTCTAAATTGTTTGCTGATAATCACACAATGGCTAATTCTTTTCCTAATGAAAAAGTATTTTAGATCCATAATCATATCTGCTCTCCAACCAACAAGTTGTAGGTACGAATCCCATTATAGGTACAAATGTCTGCAACTGACTTTATGTGTGAGAGGAATTTCCTTTCCTGGTGTGAGACCACTACCTTGATTATTAGAGACTTGAAGTGGATTGAAAAAGTTCTGTGTTTGGTCTCTAAAGCAAAGTTTCCAAGATCAGGTAAAAATGAATTTAAAAAAAAAAAAATTATCACCATCATCAAATTCTTGACAAATAACCTCTGGGGTATTATCATAGTAACAATGTAACTTTTCATACACTAATAACTTCCTATCGACAATCCCCTCCAAATTAATTCGTTATCAAGGCTCCAATTTATCAGATGTCAAAATCCACCTAGATCTTAGTCTTCCTCTGGGTCTTTTTCCTGCCATCATGGCAAAGAACAAAAAGTTTTGCCAATTTTTCCTCTCTCATTCCGTGGCCAATCTCATACCACCTGAGATTGGCTCTGCTAATACATTCCTGAATAATGTCAAGTTTTTTCCTAATATCCTCATTTTTAATATGATACTGCCATTGATGCCATCTGGTCTCTCTGGACTTTGGTCAAGTGTTTTATTTCTAACCCAGTATAAAAAAAAATATTTAAAAATGAATGAAAATAGAAAAATAAATAATACTTCAAATAAGTACGCATCTCTTTGCAACCTTGATATACATTAAAAGCAAATGAAGAAATTTCTTCCATGAACATATCTTTAAAAGAACTGTAAAGAAACAAAATTTCTATATTTTCTCAAATAAGGTACAAAATAAGTCACAGTGTTCAATTCTTCATTTTGTTTGTTACATCGTTCTATTTGCAAACGACTACTATTCAGTAGATAAGCATGAAGATTATCTTCATATTTAGTGTTGAATACTAAATCTGCTTCTTTCCTTCTCTGGTCACTGTTGCCTGAATATAACATCATGTAGTCATTATTTAATTCTCTAATCTGTTTTAGTCTTCTTAATTTCAGTAACATCGGTTATGTCAATATGACATTTTTCTAACTCTTCTACCAGCTGCCTTTTTATTATTGTTATTATCATTGATACTTTGTTATCTTGCATTTTGCTGATTGTGAATTTATTCTAGCAACGGATTTTGCAGTGTTCATCTTAGTTAGCTGATGAACACAGCAAAGTTTTTTTTTTTTTTTTTTTTTTTTTTTTTTAACTGGGCAAAGGCCCAGCTAGCATGACATTTCATCTTATTGTACCAACATTGTCTTTTGGTTTAAGCCAATATAAAATACAATTCAGTTTAGTTCCTATCCTCATTCATTCAGCATTCAAGTAGATACCTATTAATAGGATGAACCAAAAGAAGGTGAAGACTAGGCACTAAGAAGCTCCAGATGATTCTCCATTTCTCAAACGCCAATGTGGAAGTCTCCTCCATGTTATCTAGCCATGACCATTAAGCAATCCCTAACATTCACGAAACTTTGCGAAAATCATTAATTCTGCCATTCAAATAGTTACTGAACTTTTTTCCCTTTTTAAAGCAGTAGTGTGCATTGCAAAATTTTGTAAATTTTACTATTCAGAATTACTATTCGAGGCAAACTAGTATGCGTTATTGCATACTAGTTTGCCTCGAATTGTCCTCTCCTTCAAAATTATGCATCTAAAATACTTTGTTTTTATCAGGAAAGAAATTAAATTATGTGGTTATCATCAACCAACAATTCAGAATTTTTTACTTTATAGTTAAAGAATTAGCTTTTCAAACACAATATATCAGCTATCTATCATTAAGTGCTTTTAAGAAGTTGTGTTCCTAAAAGTGACCAGCTGTGCTGATCATCCCCCCCCCCCCCCACAAACACCCACACATCCTTTAGGCTAATTGCCTGGCAGAATGTTCCAGATATTCTTGATTTTAGTGGCACAGGACACATATACTTAATTCATTATGAAGATTTCATATAAGCAACATTAACTTAAGCTAAGATAAAGTAAATTCAAAACTGTTATAAAGGATCTGAGTATGAATTTCTAAGATGTTCACTGCATGAAAGCAAGTAACAAAAAACATCATTACAAAGTTCATGAAAACAATGACCACTCAGTCTGCATCGGGACTTTCTGCTCACCATGTATATAAACATACAGAGTAGGTGAATCAAAACAAAATAAGTGACTTCATGTGTTCTTATCTTCATGCTGTGTTTATCTAGCACAATCTTTTAGGCAGTCAAAAAAGACAACTTGTAATTTTGTAGTATTAAGCTTCACAGATGAAGACTCGACAGTTGTGTACTTCACTTAGTCTCTCTAAGAAGTACACATGATCTCCCCCCCCCCGCAAATTCACTCTGAGCTACCAACAACTTCCTTTTTGAAGCCTTTCCCCCAAACACATTTGTAAACAGTGGATCGCTGTTATAATGAACCCCATGGAACAAACACATTAACTCTATATGCCATCATTCAGTTCATCTAACAAAATTTGATCACATAATGAAATTATGTGATTAGATTTATGATTTTTACCTTAATGCCTCAATCAGCAGGTGTGATACATCAGCCAATCAGTGCAATATGCATCACAAAAGCTCACTGCAGACTGAGTGGTCATTGTTTTCATGAACTTTGTAATGATGTTTTTGTTATTTGCCTTCATGCAGTGAACATTTAGAAATTCATACTCAGATACTTTTAACAGTTTTGAATTTACTTTTGGGGATATCATCATCATCATCATCAAATTCCTGACATTTACCCTCAAGGGGTGTACAGGATATGACAGTACTACATCAGGTTTAATACCACTTTCCTTCATAATGTAATCCATATAGATAAAGAATAACAGAGGTGATAATGAACATCCTTGTCTGACACCAGATTTAACATTAAACCATCTCCCTGTACTTCCTTCAAATCTATCTGCTGACTTACAACTCAAATAAAGACTAAGTATTGCTTGATATAATGATCCACTGACACCATACAACTGTAGCGTTTTGAATAGCTTCTCTCTTGGCACCTTTTCATATACTTTTTCCAGATCTACAAAACTTAAATACAGATCTTCGTTATATTCTCATGACTTTTCAACTATTTGTCGTAAAGTGAATATCTGGACCAGCTTGTTCCTCACCAAGCTTCTCTTCCACAATCCTTCTCAACCGTTTCTCAAATATACTGGCATAAATCTTACCAGGAACATTCATTAGAGAAATAACTCTGTAATTCTCAGAATCAGTTTTATTTCCCTTTTTATATATAGGTACTATGAGAGCTCTATTCCAATCATCTGGAATTTGACCTTCTATTTAGGCCCTCTGAACTATGCAGTTTAGTCACTGTAAAACTTTTATATCTCCATACTTTAGCATTTCTGGTCTAATTTCATCTACTCCAGCTGCCTTTCCACATATCAGACTTTAATGGCTTTTTTTTTTACTTCAGGCATATATCACTGTGCTGTCATCACTGCTAGTTTCATTTAGCAATTTTTCGAAGTAATTACTCCATACTTGAAGGATATCTTTTTCTCAAGTTTTCATATCACCTTTATCATCTCTAATTACTTTTACAGCACGCTTTCTTCCAGTTCTGAGCTTCTTCAACAACCCCCAGAATATCTTGCCACTTTCTTGATATTTATTTTATGTTCTTGCCAAAAGTCTTCCCATGACTTTTGTTGAGCTAGTTTTACACAATGTTTAGCTTTCTTACATTTGTCTCTGTATTCTCGAAGAGCACAAGCTGATTTATTTGCCAGGAACTTTTGATATGCTTTCTTCTTTTCCTTCACTGCCTCTTTAACTTCCTGTGTCCACCATGGAGTTCTGATTTTTCTATCCTTGCAGACAACCTCACCACATACCTCTCTGGCAGAATCAATCAGTGTTTGCTTCAGAGCTTGCCACTGAATCTCCAAGGTTTGATTCCTGTTCTCAAACTCTTTCATTTTTTCTTGAATAATATTTGTATATTTTAGTCTACAGTTCACATCTGAGAGCTGCTCAACTTTTATTCGTTTTAAAATTTTCTTACATGTTCTTCTTTTCAATATGAAATTCAATTTTATCCTGCTCAAGACTAAATAGTGATCACTTCCAATTTCAAATCCTCTGTACACTCTGGTGTCCTGCACCAGAGAGAAAACATCACTATCATCGATAACATAGTCAATGAGACTTTTCTTATTCCTTGCCTCTTCTCTCCATGTGAATTTGTGCACATTTTTATGTTGGAACATGGTGTTGGTAATAACCAGTCCATGTCCTGAGCAGAAATCCAACAAGTATTTGCCATTATTATTAGCTTTGCTCTTTTCTCCAAATTTTGCCAAAATATTTTTGAATGTCTGACAATCATTTCCTACTCTGTTATTTAGATCCTCAACATTTCATTTTTCACTGTGTCAGTTGCTTTTTCTAAAGCCTCAAAAAATTCCTCCATTTCTACCTTAGTAGAACCTTCTGTGGGACCATAGGCACAAATAAATCTCATTGTTCAGTTCCCCATTCTGATTTGCCTGCATCACTGTACTTGAAAGTGCCTGCCATTCAAGAAGATTAGCCTCGTATTTAGTGTTGAATACTATGGCTAGTCCTTCTTTTCCTTGATTGTCATTGCCTGAATATAACATTTTGTATTTATTGCTCAGAAAGATCTTACCAGTTTTATCTTTTTTGTTTCAGTCACCCCTATTATGTCGATCTGGTACTTATCTAATTCCTCAGCTAGCTCCATTTCTTTGCCATTCAGGCTTCTTATGTTGATAGTACTGATCTTCAATTCTGGTGATATCGAGTTGGGGAGTGTTTTCAGATTTGTTCCAGTAGCTGACTTTTCGCTGTTCGCCCTGGTTCCCTGGCAAAAACAACAGGGGCCTTATTTAACCGGGCAACGGCCCAGCCAGCATGAAATTTTGTCATGTTGTACCATCATTTAATATTGTGGTTTAAGCCAATAAGAATACAATTTGGTCGGCTAAATCCCAAATTGTCAGCCCATCCTCATTCGTTCAGTATCCAGGTAGATACCTAACAGGGTGCACCACAAGAAGGTGAGGATTGGACATTAGGTCAGAACCCCTGGTTTGTTCTCCACATTCCTTTAAAGGCTATGTGGAGGTCTCCTCTCAGTTATACAGCTTTGATCCTTAAGCACCTGTTATCCCCTTTTTGGGGATATTGCTGCTTATTATTTCATCAGATGAAATCATCTATGTGCATCTTTTAATTAACCACATCAATCAGTAACCACTTATTAATACTAGACTGTATTATATTTTTATTTAAGTTATAAATTATGTTAAAAAGCACAATCTTATAGGATGGAAATATCTAGATTTCAAGGAGTTGGAACAAATTATCAATAGATACTTGTTTCCCATTAAAATAATGGTTCACATTACAAAAATTATGTAATGACCTTGTGAATGACCTTGGGTATCAATTCTCTAATGTGGGATCTGCTGTATTTGGTATTAAGAGATGAAGTTCATTTGGAAAAATTACTTCATATGCTCTCTAATAGAGCAAAATTTGACAGAAGGGCCCTACATAACAACGGTGAACGTTCCTAATTAAAATATAACAATACAGCCAAGTATATGCAATTGTTGCTTTCATCTCTATAATGCAAAAATCATCACCATCAATGTCCGCTGATTCAATGCAGTTCTATTTTTTACAATCTCTTTCTGTCTATTGCTATGTGGATCAACTCTATAGCAAACTTAGCAAACTCTCTCTCCACACAGCTCCTTCACATCATTTACTTATTCTACCAGACATCAATTTTTATCTTTCTGTTGTCATCCATTCTGCAATATGTCAAAAAAACTGTTTTGTTATCTACATTCATATCTCATTGTTTACAGTCTAAATGTGTTGTTGCTCCCTGGGTAAACAAAGTCCCCTAACCTCTTCCAACTCATGTCAATGTATTGATTCATTTCTTCATCCTTTTATCTCTGAATATTACTGTTTGATAATGAATGTTTTTTCAACATTGATTATTAACTTTTACATCTCTATTTCTTCAATAACTTCGAGCGTTCCAGCAAAGTAATTATTAAGAAAATACACTTTTGGCTGGTATACACATAATCAGTGAAACTAATGAAGTACTTCGTTATTTCAAATACTTCATTGCAGTGTTAATATTGTGAACAAGTGCTCCCTTCCCTCAAGTGATATTTCACTAAATTAGGTTAAAATCTACAATTTTTATATCCTTTTTCAATAGTATAAAAAAAATTAATTAGTTGTAAAAGAAATTTTTTTCTTCTTACCTCCACTTCTTGAGCTTTCTCCTCTGAGGCAAAGTTTTCTGTGGTGTACTGGAAGTCATAAAATGCCACATTAGAACAATATTTCTGAGTAAAAAATCCTTAAATCTAAATCACATCTAAAACACTTCAATCATTTCCTTTAGCTTAAGTAATAGAGTAACAGCTTGCTTCAAAGTTTATTTGGAATTTCTAGTTCATAGTTCATTTCTGTTAAAAAATATAGGCTGGAACTAGATGTTTATTTAAAATAATTACTAAAGAAATGAATTAATTCCTAAACTAACATTATTTAAAAAACTACTTATGAATGATAGTAGAACACATGAAACATTTTATATATATATATATATATATATATATATATATATATATATATATATATATATATATAATGTATATATCATTAATATATCATTAAAATGTATATATATATCATCATCATCATCATCAAATTCCTGCCATGTACCCTCAAGGGGTGTACAGGATATGACAGTACTACATGAAAAAATTACATCATTACTAACTTCCTATCTACAATTTTCCTCCAAATCAGTCTGTTACTTGTCAAGACTCCAACATTATCAGATCTTATATTTCTATCGTCTAAGGCACTTTGTACCGTATCAATCCACCTATACCTTGGTCTTCCTCTGGGTCGTTTTCCTGCCAACCTGGCAGAGAACACTTGTTTTGCTAATCTTTCCTCTCCCATTCTATTTAAGTGACCATACCATCTGAGATTAGCTCTGCTAACGCATTCCTGGATGCTGACAATGTCAAGTTCTTTCCTAATATACTCATTTTTAATATGATATTGCCATTGATGCCATCTGTTCATGCCTCTAATCTTTCTCAGGACTCTCATATCTGCAGTCTCTAGTCTTTGGTCAAGTGTTTTACTTCTGATCCAGCTCTCAGATCCATAAGTTAAAATTGGTTTGAACACAGTCTTGTATACAGCTAATTTAGTGTTCCGACTAATTTCTTTCTTATTCCATATGAATTTATTCAATTGACTTCCCACGATACCAGCTTTGCTGATTCTGTTGTCTATTTCTATATTTAGTTTACCATCTTCAGTAAAAATTGTGCCTAAGTAGCTGAAATGTTTTACTTGTTCCACAGGTTCACCATTCACAACACAGTTGACATTTTCAATGATTCTGCCTATTTTCATTGTCTTTGTCTTTTTATTGCTGACCTTCATACCATATCTATTACAACAGCTATTCAATTTAGTCAGAGAATCTTGCAGACTTGTAGCGGATTTATTTAGAAGTATAACATCATCCGCATAAAGCAAAGAGCTGACATTAACATCTCCAATTTTGATATCAGGTTTAATACCACATTCCTTCATAATGTGATCCATATAGATAATGAATAACAGAGGGGATAATGTACATCCTTGTCTCACACCAGATTTAAAATTAAACCATCTTCCTGTACTTCCTTCAATTCTAACTGCTGACTCACAACTCAAATAAAGACTAAGTATTGCTTGATATAATGCCCCATTGACACCATATAACTGCAGCGTATTGAATAGCTTCTCTCTTGGCACCTTGTCATATGCCTTTTCCAAATCGACAAAACTTAAATACAGATCTTTGTTATATTCCCATGCTTTCTCGACTATTTGTCGTAAAGTGAAGATCTGATCCTGACAGCCTCTATTTGGCCTGAATCCAGCTTGTTCTTCACCAAGCTTTTCTTCCACAATTCTTCTCAACCGTTTCTCAAGTATACTTGCATAGATCTTGCCAGGAACACTCAGTAGGGAAATACCTCTGTAATTCTCACATTCAGTTTTATTTCCCTTTTTATATATGGGTACGATGAGAGCTCTACTCCAATCATTGGGAATTCGTCCCTCTGTCCAGGCTTTCTGAACTATGCAGTGCAGCCACTGTAAGACTCTTATACCACCATACTTCAGCATTTCTGGTCGAATATCATCTACTCCTGCTGCCTTTCCACATTTCAAACCTTTGATGGCTTTTTCTACTTCAAGTATGGATATGTATTCCTGACTGCATGCCTGGTCAGTGTTTTTTATCACTGTGCTGTCATCACTGCTTGTTTCATTTAGCAGTTTTTCAAAGTAATTACTCCATACTTCAAGGATATCTTTTTCTCCTGTTTTCATTTCACCTTTATCATCTCTAATTCCTTTTACAGCACTCTTTCCTCCATTCCTAAGCTTCTTCAACAACCTCCAGAATATTTTGCCACCTTCTTGATATTTATTTTATATATTCTTGCCAAAGTCCTCCCATGACTTTTGTTTAGCTAGTTTTACACACTGTTTAGCTTTCTTACATTTGTCTCTGTATTCTGTAAGAGTAAAAGCTGACTTATTTGCCAGGAACTTTTGATATGCTTTCTTCTTTTCCTTCACTGCCTCTTTAACTTCCTGTGTCCACCAGGGAGTTCTGATTTTTTTATCTTTGCACACAACCTCACCACATGCCTCTCTGGCAGAATCAATCAATGTTTCCTTCAGAGTTTGCCACTGAATCTCCAAGGTTTGATTCCTGTTCTCAAACTCTTTCATTTTCTTTTCAATAATATTCCTGTATTTTAGTCTACAGTTTACATCTGAGAGCTGCTCAACTTTTATTCGCTTTAAAACTTTCTTACATGTTATTCTTTTCAATATGAAATTCAATTTTATCCTGCTCAAGACTAAATAGTGATCACTTCCAATTTCAAATCCTCTGTACACTCTGGTGTCCTGCACCAGGGAGAAAACATCACTATCAACAATAACATAGTCAATGAGACTTTTCTTATTCCTAGCCTCTTCTCTCCATGTGAATTTGTGCACATTTTTATGTTGGAACATGGTGTTAGTAATAACCAGTCCATGTCCTGAGCAGAAATCCAACAGATATTTGCCATTATTATTAGCTTTGCTCTTTTCTCCAAATTTTCCCAAAATATTTTTGTATGTCTCACAATCATTTCCTACTCTACTATTTAGATCCCCAACAAGGACCAACTTTTCCTTTTTCATTGTGTCAGTTGCTTTTTCTAAAGCCTCAAAAAATTCCTCCACTTCTACCTTAGTAGAACCTTCTGTGGGACCATAGGCACAAATAAGTCTCATTGTCCAGTTCCCCATTCTCATATTTGCCCACATTACTCTACTTGAGACTGACTGCCATTCAAGAAGATTAGCCTCATATTTTGTGTTGAATACTATGGCTACTCCTTCTTTTCCTTGATTGTTATTGCCTGAATATAACATTTTGTATTTATTGCTCAGAAAGATCTCACCAGTTTTGGTCTTTTTTGTTTCAGTCACCCCTATTATGTCGATCTGGTACTTATCTAATTCCTCAGCTAGCTCCATTTCTTTGCCATTCAGGCTTCTTACGTTGATATTACCGATCTTTAACTCTGGTGATGTTGAGTTGGGGTTTGTTTTCAGATCATTAAAAATCATCAGGAACAGATAATGCAAATCATAAATGAGATAAGCATAATTTATTATTTGGAAATAATATCTGAAATAAAGAGAAGAAATAAAAGCTATTCAATGAACAGCTTTATTCCATAAAATTATAAAAGAATCTAAGAAAAACTTCTTAAAAATACCTAACAAAATGCCACAACAAAAAACTAAAGGAAGAAATTAATTTCTAGACTTCACACTAATCAGTGGAAAATAGAATAAAAGAATGTGTATTCCTTTAAACCTTTGACATTCAAGAAACATACCCACAATTTCCTTCATTCTCCTTAGCCATATGATCCCACATAGTACAGATGTTGCAAAACCATCATTTGGCCTAAACCAAGCTTGATCGTCACTTCAGCGATTCTGAGCCTTTTCTCAAATATACATTATCAATCTATGCTGGGACAGTTAGCAGAAAAATTCATATGAAATTCTCACATTCTATTCATTTTTTTATTTCTCTCTTTTAATAAAAACATGATAAAGTAAAGCAAGGGGGGGGGGTTTCTCAAATCATTTGGGATGTGTTCTTCTGACAAGAAATCTGAATTATGCAGTGTGACTATCACAAAACTATTACTTTTAGGTATTCCACTCATGAAAGACCATGGATGCAACTTTTTGCTCAGTAATGCTTGTATGAGTTGCACTTAACTTTAAACTATATACCCCGCCCCCATACACACACACACCTTTTTGGCGGTCTGATACTAAAGACTTTATTGCATCTCTAGTTTGCTCTCTTAATACGATTTTCGGTACATCCCATGTTGGAATATGGTGTGTGTGTGCGCATGCGTGCATGTGTCAGCTAGTTTGTATTCTGAGTAGAAACCCAACAAAAACCTAAGTATTTATTATTATTACTACTAGCTGGTGAAAATTCTAAGATTAGGCACATTTGGATTTATAAGCATCAGAATTTCCGCAAACATGAAGCAAGCAAACAAAGACATGAATATCTTTGTCAATCTATGAAGGTTTGATGCAACGGAAAGAGGCCAATGAAGTAGTGTTTTGAACAAAAGAGAACACCGAGTTTATGGAGGCCAAAGAGACTATCTATGTGTATGATATATTTGTGCAGGATAGTTTAGATGTGAAAGTTACTCCAAGAAATGACTAGAGATTGGAATATTATCAAAAGTAGTGAAATGAGATGTTTCTTATGGGAATAGGACTATTGTTTGTCAGCTTTGATATTCACTACATTTTCTTTCCTATTTGAAAATGACGAGGAGATCAGCGTTTAAAACATTGATACAGAATCTACAATCATTTGAGTTTTTACAAAGTTTCTTGGGCATGTTTTTCAAAACACTCCATATAATAATTGGATAGAGGGAGGAGAGCCCATCGCTATGCCCTCAATCTGTTTATAATTGGTATCTTTCCAATGAAGAAACCAGAATGAATGATAAAATTAAAATGATCAATGATATTGGAGGTGGGTGATAGGGTTTAGTAGATTTAAATATCCAAAAGAGAGATACCGGTAAAAAAGAGAGGTGATATCAAAGCTTACCATGACATTGTTATTATCTAAACTAAATTAAATATAAAGAGCCAATAGGCTTCACTTAGACTTTGATTCCGATCTTTGAGTTTCTTATTCGGTTTTGAAACTATGTGGGATTTAATATCCCCTTAATTTAAATAATGTTACATCGCCAAAGTGAAGCCTATTGGCTCTTTATATTTAAGTAATTTAATGGGTGCACCTTTTTGACAACTCGTATAGCAAAATATACAAGTTCTTTTCGCTATACCCTTAGTATTAATTTGGACTACCTACTCAATAAAGGTCGAAACCAGTCTGGATAGTGACCTCCCACCATAATGTATAACATCATACATCTCCTAGGAGATGTGTTTTACATTATGGGAAATACTAAGAATAGTGATCAGAGCTTTATTTACCTTTGCTACGAGTTGCCCTAGTTTGTACTACGTGCTTTAGCTTACGCTAGTAATTGCCGATACTTTTATAGTTTACTATATTCGGCATGAAACGCTTTGATTCCGATCTTTGAGTTTCTTATTCGGTTTTGAAACAATGTGGGATTTAATATCCCTTAATTTAAATAATCTAAAACTAAATTTTCAATTAAAGATCTGAAATCAATGGAATTTTTAATAAATAGTTGAGCGCACAGCCATGGTTCCTGCCAAAGTGAAGACATTTAAGGGTTCATGAGATTTTAAATTTTAACAAACAATAGCTGTAATATAGACTTGGTCAGAAGTCACCCAGGAAATATATCACCAGTTATCATACAAAAAAAGATGGATCCTAAAATGTTTGAATAACTGAAGTGCATTCTTAACACAGCCTCTTATAAAGGCTAAATTCAATAAACCAATTTACTCAAAAACTTTAAAAGGCTCAATATTCAGATTATTGCACCTAATTTGAAATTGGCTTTAAATGGTACCAAAATGATATGAAATGTAAACAAATTGTGTCAGTTATTGCTGATGTCTTTAAACAAAAATTAGATAATCAAAGACTCCTGTAGTGTCTTCAAGATGCTTCAACAGATTGTTCAAATGAAAAGTAACTCCTCCATTATAAGAGATGAGTAGATAAAAATCAGAAGATGCAATCATTTACATAATTTCTTTCCAAAATTCATCTATTATATACTTTGATAGAATAAAGCAGGGGGTTGCTTAAGGGTCAAAGCTGTATAACTGAGAGGAGACCTCCACATAGCCTTTAAAGGAATGCGGGGAACCGACAATGGCTTCTGACCTAATGTCCAATCCTCACCTTCTCGTGGTGCACCCTGTTGGGTATCTACCTGGATACTGAACGAATGAGGATGGGCTGGCAATTTGGGATTTAGTCGACCAAATTGTATTCTTATTGGCTTAAACCAATATAGAAAATGATGGTACAACATGACAAAATTTCATGCCAGCTGGGGCATCGGCGGTTAAACAAGGCCCCCCCCCCCCGT
The DNA here is from genome assembly GCF_054136105.1 of Typopeltis vanoorti. Classification (NCBI taxonomy): domain Eukaryota; kingdom Metazoa; phylum Arthropoda; class Arachnida; order Uropygi; family Thelyphonidae; genus Typopeltis; species Typopeltis vanoorti. The sequence goes on along the minus strand of NC_143550.1, from coordinate 139,218,154 downwards.
TGTTTTCGCCAGGGAACCAGGGCGAACAGCGAAAAGTCAGTTACTCGAACAAATCTGAAAGCACACCCCAACTCAACATCACCAAAGTTAAAGATTGGTACTATCAACATAAGAAGCCTGAATGGCAAAGAAATGGAGCTAGCTGAAGAAATACCAGATCGACATAATTAGGGTGACTGAAACAAAAAACAAAAACTGGTGAGATCTTTCTGAACAATAAATACAAAATGTTATACTCAGAAAATGACAATCAAGGAAAATAAGGAGTAACCATAGTATTCAACACAAAATACGAGGCTAATCTTCTTGAATGGCAGGTAGTCTCAAGTAAAGTGATGTGGGCAAATATCAGAATGGGAAACTGGACAATGAGACTTATTTGTGCCTATGGACCCACAGAAGGTTCTACTAACGTAGAAGTGGAGTAATTTTTTGATGACTTAGAAAAAGCAACTGACACAATGAAAAAGGAAAAGTTGGTCCTTGTTGGGGATCTAAATAGCAGAGTAGGAAATGATTGTGAGACATACAAAAATATTTTGGGAAAATTTGGAGAAAAGAGCAAAGCTAATAATAATGGCAAATATTTGTTGGATTTCTGCTCAGGACATGGACTAGTTAAAACTAACACCATGTCCAACATAAACATGTGCACAAATTCACATGGAGAGAAGAGGCAGGAATAAGAAAAGTCTCATTGACTATGTTATTGATGAGAGTGATGTTTTTTCCCTGGTGCAGGACATCAAAGTGTACAGAGGATTTGAAATTGGAAGCGATCACTATTTAGTCTTGAGCAGGATAAAATTGAATTTCATAATGAAAAGAATAACATGTAAGGAAGTTTTAAAGCGAATAAAAGTTGAGCAGATCTCAGATGTGAACTGTAGGATAAATACACAAAGATTATTGAAAAAAAAATGAGAGTTTGAGAACAGGAACCAAACCTTGGAGATTCGGTGGCAAGCCTTAAAGAAAAACTTGATTAATTCAACCAGAGAGGCATGTGGTGAGGTTGTCTGCAAGGATAGAAAAATCAGAACTCCATGGTGGACACAGGAAGTTAAAGAGGCAGTGAAGGAAAAGAGGAAAGCATATCAAAAATTCCTGGAAAATAAGTCAGCTTTTGCTCTCAGAGAATACAGAGACAAATGTAAGAAAGCGAAACACTGTGTAAAACTATCTAAACAAAAGTCATGGGAGGACATTGGCAAGAACATAGAAAATAAATATCAAGAAAGTGGTAAGATATTCTGGAGGTTGTTGAAGAAGCTTAGAAATGAAGGAAAGAGTGCTGTAAAAGGAGTTAAAGATGATAAAGGTGAACATGAAAACAGGAGAAAAAGATATCCTTCAAGTATGGAGTAATTACTTCGAAAAATTGCTAAATGAAACAAGCAGTGATAGCACAGTGGTAAAAAACACTCAACAGGCATACAGTCAGGAATACATATCCAAACTTAAAGTAGAAAAAGCCATCAAAGGCTTGAAATGTGGAAAAGCAGCAAGAGTAGATGATATTCGACCACAAATGCTGAAATGTGGTGGTATTAAAGTCTTACAGTGGCTGCACTGCATAGTTCAGAAAGCCTGAACAGAGGGACGAATTCCCGATGATTGGAGTAGAGCTCTCATAGTACCCATATATAAAAAAGGAAATAAAACTGCATATGAGAATTATAGAGGTATTTCCCTACTGAGTGTTCCTGGCAAGATGTATGCAAGTATACTTGAGAAACAGAGCTGGATTCAGGCCAAACAGAGGCTGTCAGGGTCAGATACTTTACGACAAATAGTTGAGAAAGCATGGGAATATAACAAAGATCAGTATTTAAGTTTTGTCAATCTCGAAAAGGCATATGACAAGGTGCCAAGAGAGAAGCTATTCAATATGCTACAGTTATATGGTGTCAATGGAGCATTATATCAAGCAATACTTAGTCTTTATTTGAGTTGTAAGTCAGCAGTTAAACTTGAAGGAAGTACAGGAAGATGGTTTAACATTAAATCTGGTGTGAGACAAGGATGTATATTATCCTCTCTGTTATTCATTATCTATATGGATTACATTATGAAGGAAAGTGGTATTAAACATGATATCAGAATTGGAGATGTTAATGTCAGCTCTTTGCTTTATACGGAAGATGTTATACTTCTAAATAAATCCGCTACAAGTTTGCAAGATTGTCTGACTAAATTGAATAACTGTTGTAATAGATATGGTATGAAGGTCAGCATTAAAAAGACATAGACAATGAAAATAGGTAGAATTGTTGAAAATATCAACTGCATTGTGAACGGGGAACCTGTGAAACAAGTAAAACATTTCAGCTACTTAGGCACGATTTTTACTGAAAATGGTAAATTAATTATGGAAATAGACAACAGAATCAACAAAGCTGATATGGTAGGCAGTTAACTGAATAAATTCATATGGAACAAGAGAGAAATTAGTCAGAACACTAAATTAGCTGTATACAAGACAGTGTTCAAATCAGTTTTAACTTATGGATCTGAGATCTGATTATATCTTTCCTAATATCCTCTGATCGAGGATATTAGGAAAGAACTTGGCAATGTCAGCATCCAGGAATGCATTAGCAGAGCTAATCTCAGGTGGAATGGTCACTTAAACAGAATGGGCGAGGAAAGGTTAGCGAAACAAGTGTTCTCTGCTAGGTTGGCAGGAAAACGACCCAGAGGAAGACCAAAATATAGGTGGATTGATACGGTACAAAGTGCCTTAGATGATAGAAATATAGGATCTGATAATGTTGGAGTCTTGCAAAGTAACAGGCTGATTTGGAAGAAAATTGTAGATAGGAAGTTAGTAATGACGTAAATTTTTCATGTAGTACTATCATATCCTGTACACCCCTTGAGGGTACATGTCTGGAATTTGATGATGATGAAGCAGGGTTTCTCAAACCTTTTCTATTAGTGAATACTTCACAAATCCAGAAATTTTCACGGAATGAAATTGTTTGTTAATTAATACATGCATTAATTAACAATTAATTGGTAATTTAGCTGTTTTTATTATTAATTAATAATTGATAATTGAATTTTGAGAACAGGAATCAAACCTTGGAGATTCAGTGGCAAACTCTGAAGAAAACATTGATTCTCCCAGAGAGGCATGTGGTGAGGTTGTCTGCAAGGATAAAAAAATCAGAGCCTTCTGGTGGACACAGGAAGTTAAAGAAAAGAAGAAAGCATATCAAAACTTCCTGGCAAATAAGTCAGCTTGTGCTCTTAGAGAATATAGAGACAAATGCAAGAATGCTAAACACTGTGTAAAACTAGCTAAACAAAAGTCATGGGACGACTTTGGCAAGAATATAGAAAATAAATATCAAGAAGGTGGCAAAATATTCTGGATGTTGTTGAAAAAGCTTAGGAATGGAGGAAAGAGTGCTGTAAAAGGAGTTAGAGATGATAAAGGTGACATGAAAACAGGAGAAAAAGATATATTTGAAGTATGGAGTAATTACTTTGAAAAGCTGCTAAATGAAACAATCAGTGATGACAACACAGTGGTAAAAAAACACTGACCAGTCATGCAGGCAGGAATAGATATCCATACTTGAAGTAGAAAAAGCCATCAAAGGCTTGAAATGTGGAAAGGCAGCTGGAGTGGATGATATTCGACCAGAAATGCTGAAGTACGGTGATATAAGAGTCTTACAGTGGCTGCACTGCATAGTTCAGCAAGCCTGGACAGAGGGACGAATTCCCGATGATTGGAGTAGAGCTCTCATAGTACCCATATATAAAAAGGGAAATAAAACCGAATGTGAGAATTACAGAGGTATTTCCCTACTGAATGTTCCTGGCAAGATCTATGCAAGTGTACTTGAGAAACGGTTGAGAAGAATTGTGGAAGAAAAGCCTGGTGAAGAACAAGCTGGATTCAGGCCAAACAGAGGCTGTCAGGAACAGATCTTCACTTTACGACAAATAGTCGAGAAAACATGGGAATATAACAAATATCTGTATTTAAGTTTTGTCAATTTGGAAAAGGCATATGATAAGGTGCCAAGAGAGAAGCTATTCAATAAGCTGCAGTTATATGGTGTCAATGGGGCATTATATCAAGCAATACTTAGTCTTTATTTGAGTTGTAAGTCAACAGTTAGAATTGAAGGAAGTACAGGAAGACGGTTTAATGTTAAATCTGGTGTGAGACAAGGATGTACATTATCCCCTCTGTTATTCATTATCTATATGGATCACATTATGAAGGAAAGTGGTATTAAACATGATATCAAAATTGGAGATGTTAATGTCAGCTCTTTGCTTTATGCGGATGATGTAATACTTCTAAATAAATCCGCTACAAGTTTGCAAGATTCCTTGACTAAACTGAATAACTGTTGTAATAGACATGGTATGAAGGTCAGCAATAAAAAGACAAAGACAATGAAAATAGGTAGAATCGTTGAAAATGTCAACTGCGTTGTGAACACAGAACCTGTGGAACAAGTAAAACATTTCAGCTACTTAGGCACAATTTTTACTGAAGATGGTAAATTAAATATAGAAATAGACAACAAAATCAGCAAAGCTGGTATGGTGGGAAGTCAATTGAATAAATTCATATGGAGTAAGAGAGAAATTGGTCGGAACACTAAATTAGCTGTATACAAGACAGTGTTCAAACCAGTTTTAACTTATGGATCTGACAGCTGGGTCAGAAGTAAAACACTTGACCAAAGTCTAGAGACCGCAGATATGAGAGTCCTGAGAATGATTATAGGCGTGAACAGATGGCGTCAATGGCAATATCATATTAAAAACGAGGATATTAGGAAAGAACTTGACATTGTCAGAATCCAGGAATGCGTTAGCAGAGCTAATCTCAGGTGGTATGGTCACCTACACAAAATGGGCGAGGAAAGATTAGCAAAACAAGTGTTCTTTGCCAGGTTGGCAGCAAAACGACCCAGAGGAAGACCAAGATATAGGTGGATTGATACGGTACAAAGTACCTTAGACGATAGAAATATAAGATCTGATGATGTTTGAGTCTTGACAAGTAACAGACTGATTTGGAGGAAAATTGTAGATAGGAAGTTAGTAATGATATAATTTTTTCATGTAGTACTATCATATCGTGTACACCCCTTGTGGGTACATGGCAGGAATTTGATGATGATGATAATTAAATATTAATTAATAATTAATTAATCAATTAAACCATCATTAAATCAAATTGTGCTGATTTTCATTAACATATCCCATTAGAATATTAGAATTTAAATCTGTAATCCTATTACTTTAAAAAAATCACAGCACCTCGGTTTCAGAACAAGCACACAATATGAAGAGATTTGAGAGCCGGATACAGACTACCTTGATCTTCAATTTCAGTGGAAAAATTTTCTTTATACTTCCTTGCTGATTGGTCACTGACATTTGCAACACAGATGTCATTTTGTTCAGTTATGAGAACACACCACCCATTGTTGTAATCGGCTTGCAGGCAATTTTTATGATCGGGTATAAACGGCAGTATCCTCTTTTCTGATTGTTGAAAGATTCCGATATGTGAAAATTAACGATAATTCATGAATATTTCATTGTTTAAAAATATGCCGCTTGGTCACTGACATTTGCCTACACAGATGTCATTTCCTTCAGTTTTGAGAACAGAAGATATGCCACACGTTGTTATAATCCGCTTGCAGGCAATTTTTATGACCGTCATAAACAGCGGTATTCGTTTTCCCAAATGTTGAAAGGTTTTGATGTGTGAAAATTAATGATACACAGATGTTATTAGGCGTTCTGGGTCTGAGCTTTGACGTATTCACGAATATTATGCTCCTCAGAATATTTCTACTGTAAAATATTTATTCATGAAAAATGCTTAGAAAACTAAAATGACAAATTCCAGAACTTCTCATGGAACACAATTTGAGAAACCTTGGAATAAAGAATGAAATGAACAAGCTTTTCTTGCTAGAGAACTGATAATTGGTTAGCAGTCATTTGGAACAGAAGTAGCATGCAACATGTTGAGGTAAAAAAGATAATGGACTAGCAACAAAAATGTCAGATTTTACAAATTATTGCACCTAATTTGAATTTGGATGTTTTAAATTCTATTAAAGACATTCCCTTTGTTGCTGACATTGAAATGGAGGCGTGTGCACATGCACACACACACACAAAATCTTTCACCAAAATTTCTTCCAGACATTGGATGAGCAAAATGTTTTTTTGCAACTAGTAGATATAAGTGGTATTGTAAAATCTTGCATGATAAGTTATATTAATAACTTATCGAGATTGGTTTTACAAGGGTCTTAAATCAAAATATTAGAGAAAATCTAATGCAAAATTGATGTAAGGTATAAATAAAAAATTAGTTAAAATGTATCTATGATCTGATATCTGTAAAACTATCGTGATCAACACAAAGAGAACGAGTCTTTGTTAAAGTAATGAGTCAGCAAAAGTTGTCCAAATTAGTAAAGAACAAAAGAAACGCTGAAGTAAAAAGTCGCAAAAGACTGACTTGTGAAAGTTGAAAATCATCAAGAAACAAAGACTTTGGTAAAGGCAAGTGAGAGTGACGTCGACACACCTGAGGAAAGGCACAAAAATTGCAGAGGTAAAGACAAAGAACAGGAAAGGATATTTAAGGGACCTAGTGGGTAAGAAACTGTGTTCACTCGTCACGGGGGTTCACCAGAGTCCCCCCTAGCTAGTCCGTTGATTACACCATGTTGTTATAGTCTTGTGTATTGTGACAAACTGTGTTTTTGTGCTCTGAAGATGCTGGTTATAACACCAGCGAAATATCAGCAATAAGTTAATAAATTAATTATTTACTTATTTTTCTGTGTTCTAATATATACCGTTAAAAAATAAACAACATGCATGACGAACAAATAAGTCTGTCCACACATTTAAGGATTCTTCACAGAGATGATATCGTACGCAAGACACGACAATATGGTAAGTGGAAGTTAAAATTGGCGTGGCAACTGAACAGGTTAGCCTTCTTAAAGAGGTGCCGAGACACAAATTTAATACCGAACTGTGTTAAAATCAAAAACAAGTGCCACTCGGCCAAAGCCAACGCATTTATAAACGAGCGAGTGTAGCGCTATTACGTGAACAGATCAATGCCACTCGTCTGGAATTAGCAAAATCAAATTCAACCATCAACGCACTACGTGAATCACTATATAATATTCTGAATATGGAACTATGGGAGATCCTAGATAACATCACCGATGCAACAGCTAAAACAGAATTCAACATAGTCAAAAACCAACACCAAAATAAATTTGAAAATCTCCAACACGCAGCACTATACAACGACTGCAATTACAACAAGACCTCGGTAATCGTGAATTTATCTTCGCTCACCTTAAGCAAAGAAGCCACTAGTGCTTTAAGTCGAGGACACAATTTTGCCGTGACTCCCAAACAAGTTCCAAAAGCCAAAATAATGGCGTCCATCGAATGGAGAATATACGATCTGCCTCCAACAATAGCCAACAACATACGTTTAGATGTGGCCAACATCCTAATCAAGTCTAAGCCTCCCAAAAATAATATCCTGCATAAGAAAATCATTGCTACAAGAGCTACAGAATAATAGCCAGATTATCATAACAAAAGCAGACAAAGGGAATGCAACCATGGTGATGAACAGAACAGAATATGAAAACAAAATGCACACAGTGTTACAAGATCAGTCAACATACAAAATTATAGATCGCAATCCCACCAACACAAAAAAATAAAGCACATAAATTATTGAAAAAATCACTTCCTGGCCCAAAGACACAGTAAACAAACTCAAGCCCTTCCATGTTAAAACACCTAGGATTTATGGAGCACCAAAAATTCACAAACAAGGTACACCTTTATGCCCAATTGTGGACAGTATAAATAGTCCCACATACAAACTGGCTAGACATTTAGCTAAGCTACTAGCCGCCCTCACAAACAATTCTGCCTCCTTTGTCAAAAATTCAGCCCACCTAAAAAGCATCTTACAACACCATACCCTAAAAAGCTCAGACTTAATGGTAAGCTTTGATATCACCTCACTATTCACAAATGTACCACTAATAGAAACCCTCAATCTACTGAAGTCACACTCCCCCCCTGATATATTTGAACTATTCAAATTCACAATACATGCAGGATATTTCACATGGAAAGAGGGAAAATATACAAACAAATAGATGAGACAGCTATGGGCTTTTCCATGGACTTAATCAGTCCATGGAAAAGAGATTTAAAAAAAAAAAAATTAAGATATACAATTGCTAATAACAATTCCATATTCTGGGCAAAGCAGTCTATCATTGAGATTGAGATTTGGATGATGACCTCCTGCACTTTACATGAAAAGTGCATTCAAATTTGTATGTGCTTCTATGCAGAAACTTATTATCTCACAAGATCTTAAGGTTAGGGTATCAATTCCATGTTCTGCAAAGCCAGATGTTCAGAAATGTTTGACAGAGTGGACTGTTTATCCCAAAAAGGAAACATTGCAGTTAGAGGGAATTTGATGGGCTTCAGGTAGCAAAACTGTACTTCAACTTTTGGAGAAGGGGTGAAAGGAACTTGATTTTGGTGATGGATTTGTATGCGACTGAAAGATGGATTTTTTTTCCCAGGATATGAGTAACACATTTAGAGGTTCCTTGAATATATTGAATTGATATCATATAAAAGTCACTGTTCTCATAGAATTTGGAGAAAAATGGTTGATGATTCTGTTTATAATTCTTGGACTGTAGCCACTTAGAGAATCAATTTTCTTGATGGTGGAAATTTCTTGTTGAAAAGATGCTGTTGAAGAACAAAGCTGCATGGGTTGTTGATAGTAATGATTTCATAATATCATATTTCTATGATAAAGGATGCTGTTGATGCATATAGCCAGGGATGAGCAAATTATACAAAACACTACTCAACATGCAAAAAAATCTACCCCTTCCCATGTTTCAAATGATATGTCCCAGCAAGTCAATAGGAGTTCCATAAAGTGATTAGTGCTGCATTTGAGTTTTCTTAGATTCTCTTTAAAACATTATTTTTTATTAAATAAAAAATTCTTTTTGTCCAGTCCAGCTCTTTGCCAAGGGGAATGGGGAAGCATATTTTTTGAGCCCTGGATATAGCAGTCAGTGAATCATTTTCTTCAAATTTTATAAGGATGTTAAGAAAGGATGTGGTTTTGTTTGATTCCATTTCAAAGTGAATTTTTGATCGTAAGGTGTAAGCATTTAAATTTTTGAAGGAAGACTAAGATCCTGATTCTTCTAGATGGTAAAAAAAAAAGTCATCCATATTTTTAAATACAAAGAAAATGTTTGGGTTTTAGGATAGATATTTTTATTCCATGTGTTTATAAATAAACGTTGGTCAAAACTGTGGATAATATTTTTGTCATAAAAAAACTCACATGAAGACTAGAAGTCTTCCTTCAATAGATCAATAACTTAGACTGTAGGATCAAATTCACCTTGATTGGAAATACAATCAAGCAAAACCTTTTTTCATGATGTCCTTATAAACAAGAAGAAAATGGTTCAGTCACAACTTCTGTCTACTGGAAATTACTTTCTCTGGCTGCTACATCCATCAGGATCACCATCCTTCACAAAAATATGGTATTATGAAATAATTACTACAAAGAGCCATACAGTTTGCTGTTTGATAACATCTTTTCCACAAGAAATTTCCACTATCAAGAAACCTCTTCTAAATGACTACGATCCAAGAATTACAGACAAAATCAACCATTTTTTTTCCAAATTCTGTAAGAACATATGACTTTCACAGGATATCAATTCCACATATTCACAAAACCTCAACATGTATTGCATATATCTGCAATTTATATCTGCCATTAACCAAATCAAATTTCTCTTACCTGTTCTAAAAGATAAAATACAATTGCAACTGCTACCTGGAATCTATGTTACTGCAACTTATCTTATTTCAGGTAAAAAAGGACACAGCCACAAAACATACCCCTGAACATTAGTTCCACACTCATCCAAATCTCAACGATGGACTTTCTATGCCAAAATTTTTATTAAAAATTATATTTCTTCTTTCTTTTTTAAGTATATATGCAGAATCCTAATAGAGGTAGACCACTGCTTTTCCAGCACCTTTGTTCCAGAGCTTTGTTGGTTAGTCATTTTGCTGGACCAAAGGAGGTCACAATAATAATTCATCAGTACACTTCTGACCCACCATTTATACCTCTTCCATATCTCTCAATCACCACAGACAGCTAAAAACTTAAATATTCACATGATTAAATAAAATGCATTAGTATAAAAGCTATGCAAGTGGATATGGACTTGTGCTTACATTTGACACCATCACTACTGTGAACTGGTCCTTGTTTAAAAACCCTAGCTGGTTAAATGTAAACAAAATAAGCTAAGAAATACTCAAAACCACAAGATCACCATCTTGTACAGATGTAAATAAGTGAGCATGTACACAAGCAACCTTTAGCTGGCAAGTGAATTAGTTGGATAGTCACAGGAATTTCAAGTGAGCTGTTATAATTTTGTTCTGGATTTAAAGGTGGTGCTGAAACATCCATTGCTGAAAAATCAGTGGTGTACCTGTAGTAACAATACATTTTTTTTTGCTAAACTTCTCACAACCACACAAAGAAAGATACCATACTCCATGAGTACATCATTTTTTTTTTATTGTATAGACTGTGCGTGATTTTGTGTGGCCCACTGTGGGTTTTGAATTTTCACGAGAGAAAAAATAAAATAACAATTTGAATCTAATGCATATTAGATATTTTAATTCTATCACTAATCGATAATTGCGATTTAGGTAATTTTATATGGTGTTTTTACATCACTATATACCCATGTGTTTTTCAAATTTTTTAGATGTGTCAAATAAATGTTCTTATACTGTTTTGTTCTAATGTGCATGCTCTGGGAGCTCATGGGGGAATGCGAGTGTGCGATTAGTGTTGTTCGTTTGTTCAGCTATCAAGGCTGTGTCGCTGCTACTCACCAAATTACTAGATATGCATTGTGATGTGGCCCTAGGATAAATCTGTTTTTTTTTTTTTTTTTTAAATGCGGTCCTTGGATTACCTAAGGTTGGACAGCCCTGGTATAGATCATAGATAGTTATCATTCCATCATAGAGGCAACTTTTTTGTTACCCCTTAAATGATAGCTAGCTGAACCTCTTCCATTAATGAAAATTATCAGCAATTAAAGTAAAACTCCATTTTGGGAAGAAGCAGGCATAAAGGGAGAAAAGTCTGGACACAGATGATTACTTATGACAATGACCTGCACCCTTGAGCTCTCTCACTGCAACAGTCCATCCATGTCCATCAATCCTCACCAACTCCATATGCTGATCTCTTCCATTAAAATGGTTCGATGTTCTATGATGCTCCTCCACTTCTTTTTTTACCGAGTCTCTCATATTTCTGTATCATTGTTCTGTAACATTCAGTTGGAAATTTTCCAAGTTTAACATAAAATTTTCACTGTATGCAATTCATATCACTGACAATTCTAAGAGATACTTCATGTAGGAAAGAAGCAAATAAAAGGAGAGAAAAAAAACTGATAAATCCCTATATATTAATTAATCTTTTAATTAAAGCACTGACTGAAGAAAAACAAGATGTATTATTAAAATCATGGTTTTGTGCAAATTTAGTTTTAATTTAGAATCATGAATTTGCGCAAATTTAAATTAAAAAAAAGTAACATTCTATAATGGATTATTGATTACCTTGACCAGCCTAGAAATGAGGAAGCCACCCTCATACCGTTTCTTGAGTTCATCCTTTTTCTCTTTAAAAAAGTTCCAAGCTAAATCCCTACCATACTTTGTCATAGCTACTGATATTATTACAAATACAGTATCTTGGGAACGAACTTCTGACTGTAAAATAAAAGAATAAGATCTGTTTTCAGGAATAAATCTAACAAAAAATTAGCAATGATCTGTCTAGTCTGGTATTCATTTTAATTAATGCCAAGTTTTTTTTTTTTTTTTTTTTTTGAATTTCACAGATTATGTTTATTAGCTCTCCCAAGAAAATATTATTTAAATTTTAGAAATGATGAATAAATATATGCTACAAACTTTAATTTATAAATTTTAAATGGAATAAAATACCAGTTAAAATAAGGCATTTATTAAAAGTAGAAATTCAAATGTTAATAAAATAAATAATAAAACTGTCAAATTCTCAGAAATAGCTCTCAATTCACTGAGGTATATCCCGGGTGATGACATCTGTAAAATAAGATGGCTTAATATGCATTTCAATATAATCAGAGTGCATTATTTAAAGTGATAAATTCAACATTTCATCAGATGAGAATACAGAAGTTGCAAATAAATATCTTCAAGGGCGTCCAACCAAATTAAGTAACTGATACGACAAATTCAGTATGAAAATAGGCATAAAAACATAAAACATCAACTACATTCTCAGCAGTATGCCTAAAGAAGTGGTTACACATTTTAACTGTTTAAGCACAATATTTAGTGAGGATGCAAATTAAATATGAAAATAAAGTAATTCTGATAGTGTTAAGTCGAATGAATAAGCATATGTTAGTATGTTATTTTCAACCACAAAATTAATTTAATAAGATTAAATTAATTTTATTCACAATGATGAATGAACTGAACTGGGTTTTATTTATCGGAATTGAATACAACTAGTAAGTGATTAGTTTTGCCATGTTAACTAGTAGCTTCATCTGGGTTTTGATGAACATTCAAATATAAACTTAAAACAACAAGCTTTCATTATGAATCAATACATAACTGAAAAAATACCGAATGCATAGGAACCGTTACACAATATAAATACGTGGATGCTAGTACATGGTCAGTCATTGTTCAGGAGGTGCACTCTATAGTTAGCCATGAAATTAAACTCCGATGTGTTGAGAGATCTTATAAGTGATTTCCAAATGTCACATAGGATCATCCCTTGGTTTCTGTTCGGGATACCTCGTGAGCAGATTACCACTGTAGCTTCTTATATGTTGCAGGAGCTGTAGTCATCTTCTATGTATGGCATAGAACTTCTATCCCATCCTCATATGGTGAGTATTGGAAAAATGGAATGCCAACCTGAACTGTCCTCTCTGTTGTTGGTGAGATCTCCAATGTTCTCCTTTTGTCATATTTCTAGACTTCTTCTTGAAGTTTGTCCTATGTAATTAAGGCCACAAGAACATGGGATGTTGTAAACTCCAGGATGTTTGTTGAAAACATTGTGGTCTTTAGGTGAGCATAAGATATTCCATACTGTCCTAATCGGTTTGAAGGCTATTCTAATGTCGTGAGACCTTAGGAGATTAGCAATTTTTTGTGAAAGTACATCAACAAAAGGAATGGAAATTGAAGTCTTATAATGAATGTCCTGGATTTGCTGGAGAGGGATTAGAGAGTAGTATTCTTTTTGTTATTTTTTTAGAATATCCATTGCTGGTTAATATTTGGAGAATAAAATCTAATTCTTCTGTTAATATTCTTTCATCTCTTATAATAGAAATCGCCCTGTTCTTCAGCATATGTATAATGCTCAATTTCTGTGAAATATGGTGTAATGAGGAGAAGTGTAGGTAATGACCTGTGTGTGTCGGCTTATGGTACACATTGAGGGAAATTCTTTCATCTGCTTGTTTCGTAATTAAAATGAACAGAAAAGGTAATTTTCCTTCATTCTCAAGTTTTAAGGTGAACTTGAGAATGAATGAACTTGATTTTATGGTGGATGCTAGAAAATCATGTAACTCTGCTATACTGTGTTTCCATATTATGAATATGTCGTCAACATATCTCCACCAAATTGATGGTTTAGGATTTGTACGAAACAAGATGTCATTTTCGAACTTTTCCATGAAAAAAGAAATCTCCATCTCAAGAACAGACATTCTAGCTAGTTTAGATGTCGTGTCATTATTTACAAATCTGCCGGTAAATGAAGTTTTGGTTCTTATAGATAATCTGTTCTTTCAAGACATCTCCCAACTCTATAAACATTGTCTCAACTCAAATGTTTTCTCATGGAATGGAAAAATCTAAAAATAACTTTTGGGCCTTGCAATGGGAAGCTCCTCTATTTCCTCCCTGTGCAGACTTATTCATGGAAGTTCAAAAATGTCATCTTCTATGCCATACATATGACTACATCTCCCACAACATAAAAGAAGTTACAGTGGTAATCTGCTCACAAGGTGTTCCCCCAAATAGAAACCAAGGGATGATCCTATGTGACATTTGGAAATCACTTATAAGATCTGTCAACACATCAGAGTTTAATTTCGTAGCTAACTATAAGGCGCGCCTGCTGAACAATGACTAACCATGTACTAGCATCCATGCTCCATGTATTTATATGGTGTAATGGTTCCTATACATTCAGTATTTTTTCAGTTATGTATTGATTCATAATCAAAGCTGGTTGTTTTAAGCTTATATTTGTATGTTCACCAAAACCCAGATGAAGCTGCTAGTTAACATGGCGAAACTAGTCGGTTACTAGTTGTATCAAATTCCAACAAATAAAACCCGGTTCAGTTATCTTATTGAATAAGCATATATCAAACCACACTCAAACATGAGAAGTATCAACAAATGTGGAACTGGAAGAAGAATGAGACATAATTGGTGTTACAAGAAGACAAAAACAAGTGAAAATATTCTAAATGACAAATAAAGTTGTTAAATTCAAGCAAGGATGAACAGAATCTTCAACACCAAACAATCTTCTTGAATGGCAGACAATATCGAGTAGAGTGATGTTCAGCAAACATCAAAATGAGACTTGTTTGTCAATGGTACAACAGAAGGTTCTACTAAGGAAGAAGAAGAATTTTTCAAGTTATTACAGCAGAAAGCTGACAAAAAGAAAGAATTTGGTTGGTCCTTGTTAGAGATATAAACAGCAGAGAAGGAAATGAATACCAGATATATAGAAATGTATTTGGAAAATCTGAAGAAACAGGAAAGGCTAATAATAATGGTAAGTATCTGCTGGATTTCTGCTCAGCATATGAACCAGTTGAACTAGTCATTAGTAAAACCATGTTCCAATATAAATATATGCAGAAGTACACATGGAGAGAAGACATAAGAAATAAAGAAAGCCTCAATGACTTATTGTTGATAAGTGATATAGCTCCATGCTGGTTCAGGATACATGAGTGTAGAGAGGAATTGAAACTGGAAGTGACCATCATCTAGTTTTAAGCAAGATAAAACTGAATAGCACATTGAAAAGAATAGTATGTACAAAAAGTTTAAAAAATAATTAAAGTTGAGCAGCATTTACAGGTAAACTACAGACTATGCAAATATTATTGAGGAAAGAATGAAACAGTTTGAAAACAAGAACCAACCTTGAAGTCTCACGGCAAACTCTGAAGAAAACATCGACTGAATCAGCTAGGGAAGCATGTGATGAAGTTGTCTTAAGTTTTAGGTTATGGATACGAGAGGTGGGTTGGAAATAAAGCACCTGATCAAAGATTAGGAGATTACAGATATGAGAGTTCTGAGAAAAATCACTGGCTTGAACAGATGGCATTGACAGCAGAATAAATATTAAAAATGATGATACAGTAATCCTCCCCTTATCCATGGGGGATACCTGAAACCAAGGATAGTATCAAATACTCTATAAACTGTTTTTCCTATACATACATATCTATGATAAAGTTTAATTTATAAATTAGCCACAGTAAGAGATTAACAACAATAAATAATAAAATGGAACAATTATAACAATATACTATAATAAAAGTTATGTGAATGGAATCTTAGCAACCTCAGAATGTGATTTTTTCCCCTTTCCTTATGAAATCGAGAACTTCCACTTAAAGGAAGCACTTTATGCCTTTTCTTTGGTATATTTGAATTGCAAACATCACAACTCTTGTGCTTTGTGTCCCTTATTAAGTAAAATAAGGGTTACTTGATAACTCTTACTGATAACTACTCACAGCAGCATGCAATTTAAAACTTATGAAATGTTTATTTCTGGAATTTTCCGTTTAGTATCTGGGTTGACTGCAGGTAAATGAAACCGAACCCCTCAGAGAAGTGAGAAGGGGAACTACTGTATTAGGAAGGAACTTGACATTGTTCGCATTCAAAAATGTGTGAGTAGGGCTAATCTAACATTCCATGTTCACAAAAAACGGGCAGAAAGGAAGAGGATTGATTCTTAGAATTACCTTAGAAGAATGCTATAATGAAATGTTAGATATGACAATATTGGCGTCTGACAAATAATATCCTCATTTGGAGGAAAATTGTTGATAGGAAATGAATACTAATGTAGATTTAACCATGTAGTGCTATCATAGTAGCCTGAATACCCTTTGAGGGTATATATATCAGGAAATTGATGATGATGATAGCTAAGTACATGATGGATTTCTGTTCAAGGACACAGACCAGTCATTAACACCATATTCAAACAGAAAGATATGCATAAATTTACATGGAGAAGATACAGATGACATCAATGACAGTATTATATTAAAAATTAGGAAAGAACTTGACATTGTTAGCATTCAGTAATATGTTAAGCAGAACTGATCTCAGGTGATATGGCCACTTAAACAGAATGGAAGAGGAAAGGTTAGAAAACCTCTCTCTCATGATGCCCAAAGAATAACCAAGAGCTAAGTGGATTGATACAGTAAAATGTGTCTTAGAAGAGAGAAATATAAGATTTGATAGTATTAGAGTCTTGACAGATAACATTAATTGTGATGAAAATTGTTCAGATAGGAAGTTAGTAATGATGCAACTTTTTCATGTAGTACTATCATGATATCCTGTACACCTCCTGAAATTCATATCAGGAATTTGATGATGTATTTCTATGAGGAGGAGGGCAGCTGTAAGCAGGCTTGCTGAAAACCATCTTTTCTCTAGATAATAATGTAAGCATAAGGAACATCTTATACTGAATGCCTTACATATTGTTTTTAGCTATCATCAACCACCACCATTTTGGCTGGTCAAATGGATCTTATATCTGTTCTTTAACCAACATGCTTTGAATTCAAATCCCACTATGACATGGTTCTTAGTGAATGTCTTTAGATGGTAGATGAATTTCACTATTGTTAAAAGCCTGAAGCAGATGGTCCCCAGAACGGGAGAAATTTGTTTTCTACATAATATGTAAACTCTGCTCTACAGACCAAATGTGAAACTTTTTCAAGACACTTCAAGCCTCCAATAAGCATGGAGATTGTCTCATACCAAGGAATGATATTCATCTCTCACCTAAAGACAGTCCTACAGTCCTAGACATCTGAGTCTAAAATGGATTTTGAATATTTTTATTTGAAAAAAAAAAAAAAAATATATATATGAATAAAAAATTCAATAATGTTGAATAACAGTACAAAAAAAACAACAACAGGATGGTGAAAAAGTATTATTATTAAGGGATGGAAAAATACTAATTAAGGCATCAGAAACATAAAACAGCATGTCTGAAACAAAAGTTAATTCAGCCTTGATGGAAAATCTACAAGTCATTCAAAACAAAAGACTCCATAATTATATCTTTATGACATGCAATTAGAACATTAGGGGACAAAATTTTGCTCAAGTACAGTCAACTCATAGGGACCACAGAGATAATGTAATGCATGCTTACAAAGAAATGTGAATTGCAACTTACTTCCAATTTCAAGGAAATATAGAATTCCATCTTTATTACAGTCTTATCAGCATGAAGCTAAACCTAGATTACCATTAATGAGACTTTAAGTTAAAATTGATCAAGGAAGAGAGTTAAAATGGAGTCATTATGGGATATTCAGGGCAATGTGATAAAGCCGACTGCTTTCAGTAGTCATGTAAAAACTTTTAATGTCAGTTTATGCTTCGATAAAATATGGATAAAAACAAGAATATTATTTCTTGTCAAGTATAGTACATAACACAGATTTGCAGCTTTAAACCATGAATTGATTTCAGTGTAATCTTTTTTCTGCATGTATAGAAGAAAAGAGATTATGTTGATTTTGACTGACTACAGCCTAGCTTGGAACCTACCCCTCTGCTTCATCTAAAGAAATGTTACAGGGATTATCCTTCAAGATAATGGAGGATATGCCCTGTAACATATATATGGGTATTAAATTTCTTGATGTTAAATGTCTTGATATATGGGTGTTAAAAAACACCCATACATCAAGAATTTGTTCTAGGAGAGATGCTGTCAATAGATAATTTTAAGCAGCTATTCAGGCATGACAACTGCATGCAGATATAACAGAAGGCAACATAGCTGAAAATAGCAATGGACAACAATCTCAAATGGCTGCTTACAAGCCAGAAAAACAAAGAGCTGTATGACCAGTATCCTCCTCAGAATATTAAATAGATAATCAATATCTATTTAATATAACATATATGGAAGTATTGAAAAAATATGCCATTTTGAGTCATCTACTGTTACATAAGTGGCTGCAATAATGCTTAAAAAAAATCCTCATAACATTGTTTCTGGGTAAGATTCAAACTTTCATCTACTAGCAGAAAAACAAGGCCATCCCAGAAATCTCCCTAAGTATGTCAGTTAAAGTTAAGCATAAAAAAAAATTATAGATAGAAGATAAAGAAAAGGTTCATTATATTATTGCTGAAAAAAAAAGTTTTCTTAGCAAAATTTCTACTGCAATTAGAAGACTTAATAACACAGTCATATTTCGACTGAATGACAGCTAACTGCAAATGTGTATGAGGAATGTGATAAAGCAATAATAGGAAACTTTTGAATATTAAAATTAGTAGAAATGCTTCGTTTGTAGGCACTTACCGACATTGCAAAATCGAGAACTCTTTGAATTAGCGATTTATTTTTCAAGCCACCCAGTGCTCTTGAAATACGATCCTTTTCTTCGAGGAGATCAGCTTCACGGTACAGCTACAATAATTTTTAAACAAATTTTTAAAAATTTAAAAAAAAACTTAATCTCTTTGCGTTTACACAAAATATTGTATTATAGAAAGAGGTTAAAAAAGTTATTACTAAAAACTTATTCCTTTGTAAGAGATCTTGATTCAGTTATTATTTTAAAGAATAGCATTTTTGCTTTATTTTTTACTGAATGCACATAAATTTATGACAAGACAGAATCTAACCATGTGAAGGAACAGATGAGATAGTTATGAAACAATGTATCCAAGAAAAGTCATACAGAAAAAACAATACTCAGGATATAAAATGCAAGCTATTCACTTAAATTTATTTTATAAATAAAAATATGTGCTCCCGTACATTCATTTTATTCAGTCAAAAGAATGGCCTTCGTTGAAAGAGCAGGTTCATATCCTGATAGGAGGCAAGGAACGTTTGAAGGACTCTCATTGCAAAATAGACAAAATGGTTTGAACACATGTTCTAACAGATCAAGGTTGGAATTGTTTGAATTACAACTTAAGAAACTAAGAGCTATGAAGCCAGTAAATTATACTTAATTATGTATGCTCTTCTAACCAGTTTCCCTGTTTTGAAGATGAAAATCTTTACAAATCTGAAAATAAACCCCAACTCAACATCACCAGAGTTAAAGATCAGTACTATCAACGTAAGAAGCCTGAATGGCAAAGAAATGGAGCTAGCTGAGGAATTAGATAAGTACCAGATCGACATAATAGGGGTGACTGAAACAAAAAAGACCAAAACCGGTGAGGTCTTTCTGAGCAATAAATACAAAATGTTATATTCAGGCAATGACAATCAAGGAAAAGAAGGGGTAGCCATAGTACTCAACACAAAATACGAGGCTAATCTTCTTGAATGACAGTCAGTCTTAAGTAGAGTAATGTGGGCAAATATGAGAATGGGGAACTGGACAATGAGACTTATTTGTGCCTATGGTCCCACAGAAGGTTCTACTAAGGTAGAAGTGGAGGAATTTTTTGAGGCTTTAGAAAAAGCAACTGACACAATGAAAAATGAAAAGTTGGTCCTTGTTGGGGATCTAAATAGCAGAGTAGGAAATGATTGCGAGACATACAAAAATATTTTGGGAAAATTTGGAGAAAAGAGCAAAGCTAATAATAATGGCAAATATCTGTTGGATTTCTGCTCAGGACATGGACTGGTTATTACTAACACCATGTTCCAACATAAAAATGTGCACAAATTCACATGGAGAGAAGAGGCTAGGAATAAGAAAAGTCTCAGTGACTATGTTATTGTTGATAGCGATGTTCTCTCCCTGGTGCAGGACACTAGAGTGTACAGAGGATTTGAAATTGGAAGTGATCACTATTTAGTCTTGAGCAGGATAAAATTGAATTTCATATTGAAAAGAATAACATGTAAGAAAGTTTTAAAGCAAATAAAAGTTGAGCAGCTCTCAGATGTGAGCTGTAGACTAAAATACACAAAGATTATTGAAGGAAAAATGAAAGAGTTTGAGAACAGGAATCAAACCTTGGAGATTCATTGGCAAACTCTGAAGAAAACATTGATTGATTCCACCAGAGAGGCATGTGGTGAGGTTGTTTGTAAGGATAAAAAAATCAGAACTCCCTGGTGGACAAAGGAGGTTAAAGAGATAGTGAAGGAAAAGAAGAAAGCATATCAAAAGTTCCTGTCAAATAAGTCAGCTTGTGCTCTTAGAGAATATAGAGACAAATGCAAGAATGCTAAACAAAAGTCATGGGAGGACTTTGGCAAGAATATAGAAAATAAATATCAAGAAGGTGGCAAAATATTCTGGAGGTTGTTGAAGAAGCTTAAGAATGGAGGAAAGAGTGCTATAAAAGGAATTAGAGATGATAAAGGTGACATGAAAACGGGAGAAAAAGATATCCTTGAAGTATGGAGTAATTACTTTGAAAAACTGCTAAATGAAACAAGCAGTGATGACAGCACAGTGGTAAAAAACACTGACCAGGCATGCAGTCAGGAATACATATCCATACTTGAAGTAGAAAAAGCCATCAAAGGCTTGAAATGTGGAAAGGCAGCAGGAGTAGATGATATTCGACCAGAAATGCTGAAGTATGGTGGTATAAGAGTCTTACAGTGGCTGCACTGCATAGTTCAGAAAGCCTGAACAGAGGGACGAATTCCCGATGATTGGAGTAGAGCTCTCATAGTACCCACATATAAAAAGGGAAATAAAACTGCATGTGAGAATTACAGAGGTATTTTCCTACTGAGTGTTCCTGGCAAGATCTATGCAAGTATACTTGAGAAACGGTTGAGAAGAATTGTGGAAGAAAAGCTTGGTGAAGAACACGCTGGATTCAGGCCAAATAGAGGCTGTCAGGATCAGATCTTCACTTTACGACAAATAGTCGAGAAAGCATGGGAATATAACAAAGATCTGTATTTAAGTTTTGTCAATCTGGAAAAGGCATATGACAAGGTGCCAAGAGAGAAGCTATTCAATACACTGCAGTTATATGGTGTTAATGGGGCATTATATCAAGCAATACTTAGTCTTTATTTGAGTTGTAAGTCAGCAGTTAGAATTGAAGGAAGTACAGGAAGACGGTTTAATGTTAAATCTGGTGTGAGACAAGGATGTACATTATCCCCTCTGTTATTCATTATCTATATGGATCGCATTATGAAGGAAAGTGGTATTAAACATTATATCGAAATTGGAGATGTTAATGTCAGCTCTTTGCTTTATGCGGATGATGTTATACTTCTAAATAAATCCGCTACAAGTCTGCAAGATTCTCTGACTAAATTGAATAGCTCTTGTAATAGATATAGTATGAAGGTCAGCAATAAAAAGACAAAGACAATGAAAATAGGCAGAATCATTGAAAATGTCAACTGTGTTGTGAATGGAGAACCTGTGGAACAAGTAAAACATTTCAGCTATTTAGGCACGATTTTTACTGAAGATGGTAAATTAAATATAGAAATAGACAACAGAATCAGCAAAGCTGGTATGGTGGGAAGTCAATTGAATAAATTCATATGGAATAAGAGAGAAATTAGTCGCAACACTAAATTAGCTGTATACAAGACAGTGTTCAAACCAGTTTTAACTTATGGGTCAGAAGTAAAACACTTGACCAAAGACTAGAGACTTCAGATATGA
The DNA here is from genome assembly GCF_054136105.1 of Typopeltis vanoorti. Lineage (NCBI taxonomy): Eukaryota > Metazoa > Arthropoda > Arachnida > Uropygi > Thelyphonidae > Typopeltis > Typopeltis vanoorti. The sequence goes on along the minus strand of NC_143550.1, from coordinate 139,196,030 downwards.
GAGTCCTGAGAAAGATTATAGGCGTGAACAGATGGCGTCAATGGCAGTATCATATTAAAAACGAGGATATTAGGAAAGAACTTGACATTGTCAGCATCCAGGAATGCGTTAGCAGAGGTAATCTGCTAACGGCAGGAAAACGACCGAGAGCAAGACCAAGATATAGGTGGATTGATACGGTACAAAGTGCTTTACACTATAGTAATATAAGAGCTGATAATATTGGAGTGTTGACAAGTAACAGACTGATTTGGAGGAAAATTGTAGATAGGAAATTAATAATGATGTAATTTTTTTCATGTAGTACTAACATATCCTGTACACCCCTTGAGGGTACATGGCAGGAATTTGATGATGAAATCTTTGCCACCCACATATACTAGCTAACTCACCTTGCTGAAAAATCTTCTAGATGCTTATCACATCCTAAATGGGATCTGAATCTAAGAATTTTCAAGTAAAGGGCAAATGTCAATATTCCTCACAACTGTACTACAAAGATGCAAGCCAAAATAATAGATTAACTGCTAAATTATAGCAAAAAAAAACTGGCCTTAATGGAAAAGCAAGTAACAGGTTGTTGGGCCCAATACATTAATAGAAGATGGGATGAGATTTAATTATCAATCTTTATGATTATTAGAAAGAAAGGAAGAAATAGAGTAAAACCCATTTAATTGGAAGTGCAAGGAACTGTGACCTATCAACTTTAAACTAAATAAAGAAATTAAATCTCTTTGGTTGGATCTATCACAAAGATCATCTGAGCAGGTTCTCATCCTCATACATTTCACAATTGGGCAGCTAATTTCCACTTAGGCTATCCAATTGAGTGGTGATGAGTAGCATTTTATCCTCACACCAAAATATGTTTGCTTACTCTTCTCTTTCTATTTAAGCTTTCTTTCTTTCTTTCACTAACTACAATCAATTTCATTCATATCTTTCCAAATGACTGTACTCTGCACTATTCAAAAACAACTAAATTTTCGGTGTACATTTCTGGTTGAATATCATCTACCCAGCTGAAGTGCTACATTTCAGGTTTTTGATGGATTTTTACTACTTCTAGCATTGATACACCTATTCCTGATTGCCTTCATCTTGAATATTTTCTAGTACTGTTCTGTCACTTCTTGTTTCATTCAGCAATAATTCAAAGTAATCACTCCAAACATCCAAATATCTTCAGTTTTTATACCACCATCATTCTTGATTCCTTTTATACTTTTCCCTCTATTTTAAAGCTTTTCAATGGACTCCAGAACATTTTTCCGCCTTCCTGATATTTATATTTATCTTCTATATTCTCACTGGTCTACTCATGACTTTTGTTTAGCTACAGTTTGCATAACTTAGCTCTGTTAAGTAAAATAACTGACACTGGGTTTTAGCTCTGTTACAATTTGCATCTGTATTCTATTAGGCCAACAGCCAACTTACTTGCAAAAACGTTTGATATATTTTATTCTTTTCCAGGACCACCTTAACTTCTTTTATCCACCATGGAGTTCTGATTTTTCTATTTTTATACACAACTTCATCCCAACCTCTCTGGTTGAATGAATCAGTTCAACCAGAATGCTGAGTTCCCACAGTTTGTATTTGGTTTTCAAACTACTACTACTTATTATTATTAAGAGAGACCTCCAGGGAGTCAGGAACTCGAGGATGGCCATACTATTCGCACCAGCTGCCCTACCTGTTCTTAAATTCATGCTACTTACATATACAACAGCAATTCATTCCAATCATGCACTACTCTATGAGAGAAAAATTTAGCCCTAATTCCCTTCTTGGCAGCATTCTCAACTTCCATGGATGTCCTCGCATCCTTCACCATCCTCCATAAAATGAAGATTTTGTATAACCCGTTTTGTAAATCTCAATCATATCACCCCTCTTTCTCCTGTTTGCTAGTATCTACAGACTACAAATTTTCAATCTGTAACCCACAATGATATCATTTTTGACACTCCTTTGCAATATCTCCACTGCATCAGAATCACCACAGAAACCAGGAGACCAGACTTGTGCATAATAGTCCAAGTGAGGTCTTATCAAGGCCTTGTAAAGAGGCAAAATGACTTCTTTATCTTTACATGTGAAGGTTAGTCTCAGAATTGTGATTATTCCCAATCATATTTACAATTTTTGCTATATGACCTTGAACTTCAACTTCCTGTTTACTAAAACTCCAAGATTCCCCTGGCCTGATCAGTTTCCTCTAGCAAAATCCCATCAATATAATATGACATTGGATATCTAATCATGCCAAAGTGCATGAATTTACATTTACTGATATTGAACTGGGAAACAGTGGGAGTTACACACACAACATTCAACAGCAATTCATTCCAATCACAAACCATTATGAAAACCTGGGCAGGTGAGGGAAAAATCGACATAAAAAATGCAGCATATTTTACTCAGGAAGGAAAGATAACCATCACAGAAAAGGTGTAGCACTAATCATTAAAAAATGGCTCCTAAACTCATAGTTAATGTAAGATTCAAAGCAAAAGAAAAAGGAATATACGAGGGTGGTCTGAAAAGTTCTCAGCCTAACAATGAAAAAAAGAATTTATAATTTCAAAATTATTTTTATTTTTCAACATAATCTCATTTAAGACTAATACATTTATTTCCAGGATTGCTCCAGTGCCATTATCCTGTCCCTGTAGTGGTTCTCAGTAAAATCTGCAAAATACCCCTTTACAGCTGCAATCACCCGTTGATTTGAAGAAAAACGCTGACCAGAGAGGAAGAGTTTTAGTTTTGGGAAGAGATAGAAGTCAGAGGGAGCCAAATCTGAAGAATAGGGTGGATTTTCCAACAATTCATAGTGCAAATCCCTTCATTTTCCCATTGCCAAAATACCTTTATGTGGACAGGTGCATTGTTCTGATGAAAATTGGTTTTTTTTCTTCTGCAAACTGGATCTTTTCTTAAGAATTTTTTCGTCTAGTCAAAGGATCAGAATAATATTCCCCAGTTATTGTTTTACCCCTTTCAAGATAATTAATAAACAAAATGTCTTTAGCATCCCAAAATACTGATGTCATGACCTTTCCTGCTGATGGAACCGACTTTGTCTTCTTGGGTGCTGAACAACCGGCTTCTGTCCACTGTTTGGATTCTGGTGTGTAATGGTGAATCCAAGTCTCATCCATAGTCATAAATCAATGCACAAAATCAGTTTTATTCTTATTAAAATGCTCCAAGCACTGTTTATAGATTTTCGTGCGAGTGCGTTTTTGATTTGCTGTGAGCAAGCGCAGCACCCATTTTGTGCAAAGCTTTTTCATTTGCAATTCTTCATGCAAAATACATCCTACACATTTTTTTGAAATGCCTATAGTCTCAGCAATTTCATTCACTTTGACTTGCCGGTCATCCAATGCCATATCGTGCACTAGATCAATGATTTCTGGTGTTGTGACACTTTTTGGAAGTCCTTCACACTGATCATCTTCAAGGCTGGTATGGCCATGTTTAAACTTGGCAGACCAATTCTTAATTGTTGAAAACGAAGAAGAAGAAGAGTGCCAATAAACTTTTATGAACTTCAAATGAATTTCTTTTGGAGTTAAACCTTCTTTTACAAAGAATTTTATAACCGCACAATACTCAATTTCATCCATTTCAAGGGATACAAGACAACACTTTTGTTTCAAACGTATGTATAAAGCAAACTACTTGATAAAACATTGAAAGAAAAATTAAATAATCTTGCTTTAGATACAATCTCGGAGTCTTGGAAAAAAGGTAAAGAAACAGCAACAAAACACCTGGCTACTAGACAAGAGTAAATAAAGATTGGCTTACACGGAGATTTTGGACTTATGGGAAAGAAAAAGAATATCCAAAACTAACCTCTCAAAAGAAGATAATGAAGAAAATAGAATATTATACAAAAATTTGAAAAAAGAAATAGACAAAAAATACAGATTAGCAAAAATCATACATTTAGAAGAAAAAGCAGGAATGTGTGAAGAAGCATACAAAAAAAAAAAACATGACTCCAAGACCATTTATGAAATAGTTAAAGAGAACTAGAATATACTCACTCAACCCAGTTTCAATATTGCAAAAAGATGGAATCACAAGTAGAAGTGAAACAATAAAAGTAATATGGACTAATCATTTTAAAGAAACATTTGCAGCTGAAGAAAACAAAGATCAAACGCCTTCAACCCAGAAGAAACTTTTGACACAAAAGGCATCCTAAATGAAAAAATACATAGAGCAATCAAATAAATGAAAAATAATAAAGCACCAAGCATAGACAACATTCAAAAAGAACTTCTAGAAAAAAGGGGGGAGAAAGCATAATAACTTACCTAAGGAAACTATTCAACAAACTACTAAAGAAAGGAAATTTACCAACAGAATGGCCAGATCATACCCATCCAGAAAAAAAGGAGATGTCAGATCCTGCACTATAGACCTATCATCCTTCTAAGCCACTGCTATAAAATATTTATCAGGATTCTTCAAAACAGAGTTAAACATTCGTATGAAGAAAAGATAGATACCTATTAAATTGTATCAAGAATTACTATTCAGAAACACAAGCAATAGTGAAATACAACATAGAAACAGATCAAATAGCAATTAAAAAAGGAGTTATGCAAGGCTGTCCATTGTCACCATGTTTATTCAACCTGTACTTAAAAGAAGTAGTAGCTGAAGGACTGCAGATGTGTGAAGGCATAACTGTAAATGGAAGAAATATAACACATTTAAAGTATGCTGATGACATAGTTATCACTACAGACAGCCAAGAAAAATTAGAAAATATTCTGACCAAGCTGCATCAACCTGTGTGCTTGCCGCTGTTCAACCATGTGCCATATAGTTTGAAATAATCACACAACAATTCATGGCATGCTATGTGACGCATGCGTTAATGACACATGATTAGTATTAAACGCATACAATGTAAAGTAGACGCGCATTCGAAGTTGTTCATTCCAGTTTAAGAACTGGAATATCATCATATTCTCCTAATTATGAAGCACTGGCCAATGAAATGCAATGCCAAAGATCACACTAACTTACATATATATATTTTATATATATATTTAAACATGTATATATTTAAATTTTTATATAATGTAAACTTTTAAGTAATAAAACATTTGATTATAATGTAAACTTTGCATGTATTCATTTACCAAAGGAATTCAAAAAAATTGTTTGAAAAAATAGATGGTGTCCGTCGCCCTATCGGTATTTTAGAATGTGCTCTAGGAAACAAAAAGGTTGGGAACACCTGATCTAGACTATTTCAAAAACCATAAAACATTGAATCAATCGGATGGACAACAATGAGTAGACTACAAAAGATATGGAACAATAACAGATTAAGCAAAGAACTCAAATTAAAGATATATAAAACAATGATAATTCCCATAGTACTCTATGGCTCAGAATGCTGAATCTTAAGAAACAAAAATTGATAAACTCGATGCTTTTGAAATGAAATGCCTAAGAAAAATCAATAGAACAAACTGGATGGAAAGAAAAACAAATGAAAAAGTCAGAGAAGAACTTAACTTTAAAGAAACGATAATTACAGCACTAAAAAAGAGCCAAATAAGCTGATTTGGGCATGTTTCAAGAAAGAACACAGAAAGACTATCAAACATATTATTAAATGGTAGAATTGAAAGACAGCCCAACAGAGAAAGACCAAGAAAGAAATGGATTGACAACATTAAAGAAAGCACCCACTTAAACTCCATAATAAAACTTCATAAAAAGACAGCAAATAGAAAGAAATGGCAAAAATTCGTCTTTGAGGAACTCAACCTGTCATGAGCAGAAAAAGACAGTGAAATGACATCCATTTTCCCATGTCCATAATTACAGCCTATTCAAATCATTCTCCAAGTACTGCATATCAGCAGCACTCCTGATTTCCCTACCTATCTTTACATCAACAGCAAATAGCTGAATGTATGTCAAATCCTTCCCAATGTCATCAATCATCATCAAATTCTGCCATGTACCCTCAAGGGGTGTACAGGATATGATAGTACTACATGAAAAAAAATTACATCATTACTAACTTCCTATCTACAATTTTCCTCCAAATCAGTCTGTTACTTGTCAAGACTCCAACATTATCAGATCTTATATTTCTATCGTCTAAGGCACTTTGTACCGTATCAATCCACCTACATCTTGGTCTTCCTCTGGGTCCTTTTTGCTGCCAACCTGGCAGAAAAACACTTGTTTTGCTAATCTTTCTTCACCCATTCTGTTTAAGTGACCATACCACCTGATATTAGCTCTGCTAACGCATTCCTGGATGCTAACAATGTCAAGATCTTTCCTAATATCCCCGTTTTTAATATATATTGCCATTGATGCCATTTGTTCGCAACTCTAATCTTTCTCAGGACTCTCATATCTGCAGTCTCTTGTCTTTGGTCAAGTGTTTTACTTCTAAACCAGCTCTCAAATCCATAAGTTAAACTGGTTTGAACACTGTCTTGTATACAGCTAATTTACTGTTCCGACTAATTTCTCTCTTATTCCATATGAATTTATTCAATTGACTTCCCACCATATCAGCTTTGTTGATTCTCTTGTCTATTTCCATATTTAATTTACCATCTTCACTAAAAATCGTGCCTAAGTAGCTGAAATGTTTTACTTGTTCCACAGGTTCCCCATTCACAACACAGTTGACATTTTCAATGATGCTTCCTATTTTCATTGTCTTTTTATTGCTCACCTTCATACCTTATCTATTACAACAGTTATTCAATTTAGTCAGGGAATCTTGCAAACTTGTAGTGGATTTATTTAGAAGTATAACATCATCTGCATAAAGCAAAGAGCTGACATTACATCTCCAATTTTGATATCATGTTTAATACTTCATAATGTGATTCATATAGATAATGAATAACAGAGGGAATAATGTACATCCTTGTCTCACACCATATTTAACATTAAACACATCTTCCTGTACATCCTTCAATTCTAACTGCTGACTTACACTCAAATAAAGACTAAGTATTGCTTGATATAATGCCCCATTGACACCATATAACTGTAGCGTATTGAATATCTTCTCTCTTGGCACCTTGTCATATTCCTTTTCCAAATCGACAAAACTTAAATACAGATCTTTGTTATATCCACATGCTTTCTCTACTATTTGTCGTAAAGTGAAGATCTGATCCTAACAGCCTCTATTTGGCCTGAATCCAGCTTGTTCTTCACCAAGCTTTTCTTCCACAATTATTCTCAACCGTTTCTCAGGTATACTTGCATAGATCTTGCCTGAAACACTCAGTAGGGAAATACCTCTGTAATTCTTACATTCAGTTTTATTTCCCTTTTTATATATGGGTACTATGAGAGCTCTACTCCAATCATCGGGAATTCGTCCCTCTGTCCAGGCTTTCTGAACTATGCAGTGCAGCCACTGTAAGACTCTTATACCACCATACTTCAGCATTTCTGGTCGAATATCATCTACTCCTGCTGCCTTTCCACATTTCAAGCCTTTGATGGCTTTTTCTACCTTCAAATATGGATATGTATTCCTTACTGCATGCCTAGTCAATGTTTTTTACCACTGTGCTGTCATCACTGCTTGTTTCATTTAGCAGTTTTTCGAAGTAATTACTCCATACTTTAAGGATATCTTTTTCTCCCGTTTTCATGTCACCTATATCATCTCTAACTCCTTTTACAGCACTCTTTCCTCCATTCCTAAGCTTCTTCAACAACCGCCAGAATATTTTACCACCTTCTTGATATTTATTTTCTATTTTCTTCTACCAAACTCCTCCCATGACTATTGTTTAGCTATTTTTACACAGTGTTTAGCATTCTTGCATTTGTCTCTGTATTCTCTAAGAGCACAAGCTGACTTATTTGCCAGGAACTTTTGATATACTTTCTTCTTTTCCTTCACTGCCTCTTTAACTTCCTTTGTCCACCAAGGAGTTCTAATTTTTCTATCCTTGCAGACAACTTCACCACATGCCTCTCTGGCTAAATCAATCAGGGCTTTTTTTCAAGGTTTGCCACTGAATCTCCAAGGTTTGATTCCTGTTCTCAAACTCTTTCATTTTTTCTTCAATAATCTTTGTGTATTTTAGTCTACAGTTCACATCTGAGAGCTGCTCAACTTTTATTCGCTTTAAAACTTTCTTACATGTTATACTTTTCAATATGAAATTCAATTTTATCCTGCTCAATACTAAATAGTGATCACTTCCAATTTCAAATCCTCTGTACACTCTGGTTTCCTGCACCAGAGAGAAAACATCACTATCATCGATAACATAGTCAATGAGACTTTTCTTATTCCTTGCCTCTTCTCTCCATGTGAATTTGTGCACATTTTTATGTTGTAACATGGTGTTAGTAATAACCAATCCTTGTCCTGAGCAGAAATCCAACAGATATTTGCCATTATTATTAGCTTTGCTCTTTTCTCCAAATTTTCCCAAAATATTTTTGTATGTCTGACAATCATTTCCTACTCTGCTATTTAGATCCCCAACAAGGACCAACTTTTCCTTCTTCATTGTGTCAGTTGCTTTTTCTAAAGCCTCAAAAAATTCCTCCACTTCTACCTTAGTAGAACCTTCTGTTGGACCATAGGCACAAATAAGTCTCATTGTCCAGTTCCCCATTCTCATATTTGCCCACATTACTCTACTTGAGACTGCCTGCCATTCAAGAAGATTAGCCTCGTATTTTGTGTTGAATACTATGGCTACACCTCCTTTTCCTTGATTGTCATTGCCTGAATATAACATTGTGTATTTATTGCGCAGAAAGAGCGCACCAGTTTTGGTCTTTTTCATTTCAGTCACCCTTATTATGTTGATCTGGTACTTATCTAATTCCTCAGCTAACTCCATTTCTTTGCCATTCAGGGCTTCTTATGTTGATAGTACCGATCTTTAACTCTGGTGATGTTGAGTTGGGGTGTGTTTTCAGATTTGTTTCAGTAGCTGACTTTTCACTGTTCGCCCTGGTTTCCTGGTGAAAACAACGGGGGGGGGGGGCCTTGTTTAACTGGGCGACGCTCCAGCCGGCATGAAATTTTGTCATGTTGTATCATCATTTTTTATTTTGGTTTAACCAATAAGAATACAATTTGTTCGGCTAAATCCCAAATTGCCAGCCCATCCTCGTTCGTTCAGTATCCAAGTAGATACCCAACAGGGTGCACCAAGAGAAGGTGAGGATTGGACATTAGGTCAGAAGCCTCGGTTCTACGAATTCCTTTAAAGGCTATGTGGAGGTCTCCTATCAGTTCCTTCCTATCCAATAACTGATACCATGGCACAGAACCCAGCATACACCCCCCCCCCCTCAAGGTGGTCATAATTTGCTGCTTTGCAGTTCAACATGTAACCTTTTCTAAATGGAACATTCATAAACTTAGCCAATTCCTAAGTGAGTACTGCATGATCACTGTCACCAACTGGAGGGAGAATAGTTACATCTGTAACTGAAGCCCTATCTGACACTATAATCAGATCTAACATTCTTTGGCCTCGAGTTTCTTCTGTCACATGCTGTTTGAGGAAGTTGTCTCACAACAGCTCAATAAATCCAGTTTCATTCTTCTCATGTGATTTCATAGCTCAAATATCTTCAAGCTGTCTTTCCTACCTGAAGTTTTGATATGTACTCCTCTTTGCATTCCTCTTGAAAATGTCCTACTACTGTTCTATCACTGCTTGTTTCATTAACAGTCTTTCAAAGTAAGTACTCCAGACATCTAAGATATTCTTATCTTCTGTAGATTCAATAATACAAATATTATTCAGAGAGAGAGAGAGAGAGCTGAAATGTTGAAACTGAGACCAAATTTTCGAGACTGTAACAAATTCTGAAAAAATGGTTTCAAGCAGGGTATACTGAAGCTGTTCTGCAGAGACAGAAAAATTTCTTGTTAGTTTTAAGAAATTAAACAGACAATCCAAAAATTACTAGCAAATGAATGGGCAGGTGTTCTGAGAAAATACAGAGAGCAATATAAGAAAGTTAAACCAAAGCTAAAACTAAAAATGGCTAAAAACAGTAGTTATGGTAAGAGTTTGGAATGAACATAGAAGATAAATATGACAAAGATGGGAAATTCACACTGCGCATTTTAAAAAATGCAAATGCATTCAAGAGGAATTGGCCTACTTATTGTTTTAGGTAAGATTTATGCAAGAATACTTGAGACTAAGAAAACCTAAGAAAGAAAGCTGTGTGGTGTTCTTTCTTGACTATTATGTATATAAACTATTACACTTTTTTTGTAATGTTAGTCAAGTGGCTTTTAATTTATCATCCTACATGTTTCACCAATTTTTCTATCGGCATCTTCAGGGAATACAAATTAGTAAGCTATATGAAGGTAACAGACTAGGTTATAACTGATGGTTCTAATTTGTATTCCCTGAAGATGCCAATAGAAAAATTGGTGAAATATGTAAGATGATAAATTAAAAGCCACTTGACTAACATTATTAAAAAAAAAAAAAAGTGTAATAGTTGATAAGAAAGAAAGCTGTTTAGAAATGGTGATAAAAGTTGTACATGTCTGCAATAATTACTTTGACAGATTATGCAGATGAATAAGCAGTTACAGAACACTGGTAGTAAATATTCAAATAGAATGTAATCAGGAGTACATGTATCTGCACAATTCATCATGTGGAATATATATCATGGAAGTCATTGCAAGAAAATATATCGCAGGGAAATTCTTCGCAAGAAAATTTGAAATCCTATGGTCATGTCATTCCCATATATGAAAAAAAGAAATATTTTATGTATTACTTCGATTATATTTAGAGTTCTGAAATTTTTTATTCCATATACAGTTATTAATATTCTTTCTTACTTAGATACTACAGGCTCTATAGATGGAATATTAATTTTTACAAAACTGGGATAGGGTTGTTAGGGAGAAAGTACACCATATTTATATTTAAGAATAATAGTTATTTCCAACTAATATTTACAGTTAACTATTTACATATTCCTATTAACTATTCTAACTATTAATAGTTAGAATTGCTATTAGGGAGAATAAAATATTTATTCTTCTAACCATTCACTATTTTTCTGTTCTGCACATTTAAACATCCATTCAGGTGTGATATATTTTTTATTTGAACTAATTCAGAAGGTGACATGTTTCAATTATTGAATATACATGTATTTTGAAAATCACTGTACTTTTCCTGCATAGTAAAGACATCTTGTATGCTACTTACAGAGCTAGTTTAAGGTCATAGGTGCACTTTGAAGTAATTATATTAAAGAAAACAATAATATGTAAATCAGCATAAGTTAAATCGTCACTGCAGCTTCAATATCTTTTCCTCCAATACTAGTAATTTTGTAACACTAAGAAATTTTATATTTAGTCTTCTTTATTGAAAAAAAAAAGTAAAATATGTAATTAATTACTTCTTTAGTGAACCATTCAAAAATAAACTGTAATCAGAAATATGTTGCTAACAACCAATTAGATAGCATACCCTCTCCCACCAATGAGTTGTGGATCCAAAACTCGCAACGGGCATGGATGTTTTTAATTGTTTTTAGGTGAGAGATGAATTTTGTTGTCTGAAAATACTAGCATTGGAGGAAATGGTAAATACTAGTATTGCAGCTGCAGATGGCAATTTAGCTGATGCTGATTTACATCATTATGATAGCATTTATGTAATTTTATTGAACCTGGAGTACATATCATTTTCTTTAATATAATTACTCAAAAGTGCACCTACGATCTTAAACTAGTTCTGTACGATAACAGCATACACATCTTTCCTATGCAGGAAAAGTGGAGTCATTTTCAAAATACACAGGTATTCAATAACTGAAATACCTCATCTTCTGAATTAGTTCAGATAAAATGTATTATCACATCTGGATGGATGTCTAAATGCACAGAAAAACAGAGAACAGTTTGCAGAATAAATATTCTTAAATATGGTGCCCTTTCTCCCTAAACCACTCTATTCCAGTTTTGTAAATATTAATATTCCATCAACAGAACCATATCTAAGTAAGAAAGAATATTTATAACTTTTTAAGACAACACAGAAATTAGGAAACTCTCTGAACAATAAAATATTACTTTCGCTGTATGAGAATAAAAATATCATTAAAATCTATATACATAATACATAAAAGAAACTATATTTTATGAGATTTATCTTGCACTGCATTTACTTTAATATATTGGTATCAATGCAATATCATTTGTTTTCTAGCAAATGTTTTCTGTGATAAATTGTTGGTGAACCAGGAATACATATCACTATCTGCAGTAGAAAAAACTGTCAAAAACCATAAGAAAGGCAGCTCTGCTGGAGTAGAGGATATTCAACAAGAAATGCTCAAATATGGAGGTATAATGATATTTTTACTTTAAGACAAAGTCGTGAAATTATGGGACCATAACAAGATATATAATAATGCACCAAAAGAAAACTGTTCAAGGCAGTACAATTGTATGAGACAAATATGGAATTATACAGATACAAGGCAGCACACTGATGGTTCCCTACAAGTTTGCTATAGTGTAAATCAACTATCCTATTATAGTATTGTAAAGGCATCTAAATTCATTTAAACATCTTTACATAACTAGTCCATAAAAAAGTGTTATTAGTTGAATTATTGAATTAAGTTAAGAATGAATGTATTTAAATATAGTTATGCTGAAGAGAATGAAGCAACATTCACATGTGGATTTGCTATCAATAAAAACGAAAGAAGCCATTAAGCTAAGCCACACCTCATAGTAAGTCCCTGATGGAAAAGACCTCATTTAGTGGCAACAAGAAGAATCAACAATTGTACATCATTAGAACTGAAATACTTATAGCTGTTCTCTATAAACAATGTTAAATAGATTTCAGTGAAGGTGGCATGGTCCAGCCACTAATAAGCATATCTTGTCTGTCATTACTGAACTGAGCTTTGCTGTTTGTGATACTTGGCTGTCGTGATTCAATCACTGCGACTGCATGAATGACAAGTACAACGTATACTATGTTGTGATATAGAAGAACATTTGATGGACACATGAAAAAAAAGATGTATTAGAAGCAGAAAAGGAACAGAGCTATGTAAAAAAGGAGAAGGGAGAATTGTTAAGAAGTCTTAAAAACAAATAAGAAAGATTGGGTTTCTCTGTTTTTGCCATTATTGAAAGTTCTTGTGAATGAATTAAGTTATCTTTAATGACGTCAGTCCGTGCGGTTAGCCTAGTGGCTATGCGCTTCGCAACCATATGCCTGAGGAAGGAGTGTCCTAGGTTCGATTCCCGTCAGTGACGTGAGGAGCTGAAGGATCTTCCTCAGCCATAGCCAAGTTAGCCAGTCTTGGGCGTGGACAGCAGGGTTTTTTCCTCAGTTTATTCTGGGGGTTTTCATCCCGCAAAGCAGGCAAACTGGCCTTGAGAACTTAACACTACAGGCCATAGGATATACTGGGGCATAGGGCTGACCACCTTATCCTGTAAACGGATTGAGGTCCGATGATCAATGGACCCTTGACACCGCAAGGTAAAAGAGGGTATAAAGAAGATGAGATGAGATTAATGATGTCTTTTGAACTTTTGTGATCCACAGCTTGAAAGGAAAATCATGTTATTTATGGGCCTGACAATTGTCAGTTAAAAACACAGGAATGTTTCAATTATTCATCTTTAGACAGTAAATCTTAATGAGAATAATCATTAAGCTATTTGGTTTCTGAGTGAACAGACTAAATATATTTACAATAAGATACAGCTGATAGTACAGTTCCTTCATGGATTTTCAATGTTCTTTATACATGATTCTATACAAGAATGTTTGTTGCTGCTATTTCTGTTTCCCTTGAGAAATCTCTACTAAAGATAAAATCAGACAATTTTCTTAAACTACTAATGCTTTTTTTGTGTCTGAATCATGTTAATTTTTATGTCCACAGACAATTTATAAATAATATAAGTAGTAGGGGAGGCAGTTAGATGTGCATAGAGCAGAGTGGAGTGCTCCCTGTCCTCCTGTGATAAGTCCTTAGATGTGTTACATATAATAATATCAGAAAAGGACACATGAAAATGTGTCACGATTCTGTATAGTTGTTTTATTTTTTTAAATATTAATTCCTCATATATTTTGATAATAAAGTGCTAAAATACATATCTTTGATTCATTTAAATGCATGAAAACTTAAGCTTTAAGTGTGTATATAATGAAACGCTAAATACATAGGTCTGGGATAAGAATCCATATGATTAAAAAGGGGAAAATCAACTTTTTTTTTTTCTGGCTTTCTTCTTGGGAAATATTTTTAATACAGAAACAGTAATTAGCATTTTGGTCCAGTCCATGGCAGGATTAATTAATAAATAGGTTTAATATCCTATACACTCTACAATTCCTAGACATGTTAGGAATTTGATAATGATGTATTTCTCCTATGAGAAAAAATAAAATTTTATGATATTTCACTTAATTATAAGATATATCAATGTTGGTTTAGATATGATGCACATGCTATGTTGAATATTTGTTGAGTGGATGCTGCAAAATAAAAAAAAATGTGTAAGAAGAAAAGTGGCTAAGAGAGATATTCAGTACAGCATGTACATCATATCTAAACCAACATTGCTATATCTTATAATTAAGTGAAATATCATAAAATTTTCCTGTTTCTCACAGGGGAAATACATCATTATCTACTCTTATTATGGCAAGCAAAAGTCCAATCCACAGCAATTATGCTCTCTTAAAGGAGATCACAATAGTAAATGTTTCCTAATAAACTATTCCTTTGTTCTACATGACTCACCACAATGAGGACTGATTGCAACATTTTAGTGAAAGATGATGATTACAAAGACTGCAATTACGGATCAAGAACCATAATTTCCTGGAATGTATCCCAAAAAGGGTGTTAAGATCTGTTAAAATCCAATACAAGATTTTATTACTAGTTTACTATCCATGATTTGATTCCATATTAGTCTAGCAGCTCACCTAATGTGAACTAATTATATTAGTTAATACTCACATTCTATTCCTTTTAACACATTCCTCTAGCTGCATCAATCTGTCCAGCTCTTGATCTACCACAGAATGTCTCTTTGAGGCTTCAAACAACTGTTTGAAGAAGAGACATTCTGAGGTAGATCATCCTTGTTTTTGCTGATTTTTCATTTATCATTCTGGTTAAGTACCCACACCTTAGATTATTCAAGAATATGTAAGTAGAGCTAATGTCAAGTTATTTTCTATTATTTTCATTTTTAATATGATTCAGGTAGTAATGCCATCTCTTTATTTCTCCAATTTTCCTCAGAGCTTTCTTATCCCGCTGACATAACAGCCCTGAAGAAATAAAATGAGTGATCAGATCAACAGTTTTGTTTCTGACCACACCCTTGAAGCCAATGTTAAAGATGGTCTGATCAGTTTTAAAGACTATTAGTTCAGTGTGTGTTCTGGTTGATTTTTATAAGGTTTCATATAAATTTATTTATTGGCTCTTAACTATACTATTGCAGCCTTATTCCATTACCTGTTTCCATATTTAATTTCTCCTTTTGCCAAAAATGATGTTTGATTAGTTAAATTGCATTAATTATTAAGCATTTAATTAATAATTAAACACCATAAAATGATGTCCTCAGTTTCCTGAGGATATCAAATTGCAGCAATAGTTATTTAATTTGGTTAAAGCATCTTCAAGACTAACAGAATAACACCATACACCTAAAGAACCAACATAATGTGGTGCACAAAAAGCAGATTATAAACAACTGTGCAGATATGATACATACATCTTATCCAGATTTAATATAAAATACACTTTCCTTAGTATACTTTAATACTAACTACTGCCTTGCAACTTAATTAGATGTTTAAAGTGAAGACAGCACCTTGCTTATTCAAGTTTTAATCAAGTAGCTTGACAAAGTATAATATTTAGGCACTAGAGACCAGATGTTCTCTGTATAGGTGACATGTCTAAGAGTATCTCATCTCACTGCAAATTCTGCTGCTTTTTTCTTTGCCTTTGTAATATCAGCATGAGAGTAAACCTAAATAAATAAATTAATGTGGTTAAATTAAATAACAAACCTCCCTCAAAAAATTCCCCCAAAACATTTAAAAACTCAAGCATACAAAAAAATATCTTTCACCACAATATAAACACCAACCTAAATGATATGTATCATCACTGGCAGACATTAAAATCTTGAACTTCCTGTTTTCAACCTTCTATGACTTTTAAGATTTCCATGCCTGATTATATCTCATTTGCCTGTTGTCTCTACCTTTCCCTCAATTCTGAAAACAATCTGACGTCTTTAACTATTAATCTGCGAAGCTTGATTCACACAATCCAAATTCCCCAACAGTAATGTCTTATTCCTTGGTGACTATAATATCCATAATTCTAACTGGTTTCCTTTTTCAAATTCCACTGACCAAGCTGGAAGAGAAGCAGGGATACTTGCTATAAATAATGATTTAAAACAAGCCTGGATGTGGTTCCCAACCAGAACCACATCCAGTGCATTTTTTTTAACTACTTCTGCTTCTAGGTATACTGTTGAAGTAACTGCTCCTCTTGGTAATTCAGATCACAACCTCACCCAAGTTTCATTTCTTGTGGAATACTCCTCTCAGCCATTCACAGCCTTATATATTTGGCACTACACCAATACCAAGGGAAAATCTCCATGACTTTTATTCCTCCTTTCCATGGTTAGACTACTGTTTCTGTTCTTCAGGTCCATATACTTGTGATCTTGTTACAGTAATTATCCATGTTGGAATGGAGGTCCTCACTCTACTCAAAATTTCCACTGTATATTCAAGTCATGGTTTTCCAAAAAAAAGCATGCCAGAGCAGTATAAGAAAAGAAAACAGTTCATCAAAAGTGACTTGAAACAAAAATTACACCTTCATTCACAGTCTTCACCTAACTTTGATAGAGCTGAATGTAGAAAACTCACTGCTTGTACCAATGGCAGTTGTGCCTTCTGGTTCTTCACAAAAAAGTTGTTGGGAATAACTTTTGTCAATCGTGAAGAACCAGAAGGCACTTCCATCAGAAAGACATCAGAAGGATTCTTCTGATGTCTTTCTGATGGAAGGCTTCTGGAGGCGTGTGATGCAGTGTTCCAGATAAAGGAGATTTACCTTGATCATCTGTATATGAATTTGATAAGAAGAATGATGCCAAGAGGTCAGCCTCATCTTTAGGTGATGTTGCAGTTCTCTAACTTGTTTAACCTCTTTCTCATCTGGATGGTGGCACTGCAACATCACCTAAAGATGAGGCTGACTTCTTGGCATCATTCTTCTTATCAAATTCATACACAGATGATCAAGGTAAATCTCCTTTATCTGGAACACTGCATCACATGCCTCCAGAAGCCTTCCATCAGAAAGACATCAGAAGAATCTTGAACATCCTGGATACTAAAAAGGCTTCCAAGTCCTAATGGAATCCCACTAGCTGTATTCAAAATATATGCTCATAGTATGTCTACTTTGATGGTGGGTGCTCATTTCTTAAATGCATTTCTTGGTCCTCAAACTAACCAAAACAGATACAGCTCCTGGCATTGATAGCATCCTGTCAGATTTTCTTACTAAACTTGGTCTAAGAGGAAAAACCTGGCTATCTGATTTCTTCTCCTCAATAATAAATAACTCCTGAAACTTCAGCATGAGAAAGATAATAAATAGCCTTGCCAAAACCCAAAAAATGTCAACAGATGACCCTAACAACTGTCCTATAGCACTGCTCTGCACTCCTTACAAACATTTTTAAAGGATTATCCTTTCTAGGATTTCTCCAGAAACAGAAGCCATCTTACCCAATGAATAGGCTGTGTTTAGACTTGGTTTAAAAACAGATACTGCCTTCATAGACCTAACATCAGCTTCTGATGCCATATGAAAGAAAAGCTAACTGTATAAAACAGACAAATGTTCTTCAATAGAAAAATAAAGGTTCATCTGAATTCACAAAAAAGCAGAACATTAATCCTACAGGATGGACTGGCACAAATATGTCCTGGCACCACCTCTATTCATAATCTGTATACAAGTGAACATCCCTCCAACAGTCAGTCAAAAGTATATCTACACTAAGATGACATAGCATCACCACCCAAAACAATACCTTCTAAGGCCTTGAGGAAACACTAAGCGAAGATCTTAGGTCACTGCAAAACTACTTTAAAACCCGAGGACTATTCCCCAAATACAACAAAACTGTCGTTTCATCTTTCCACCTATATAATCATGAGGCTCATAGTAAACTAAAAATAAACTGCAACAGAACTCAAATCCATAAAAGCAACCCTTGCTATCTTGGTGTCACACTTGATTGCAGATTCATATACCAACGTTTTCAAAAAATTAAGTTAAAGGAACAACAACATAAACAGGCTCATAGACACAACTTGGAGTTGTAATGCTTCAACTCTTAGAACACAAGCTGTGGCTCTGATCTTCTCAGTGGCAGAGCAATGCTCATCAGTTTGGATCTGAAGCCACCACTTGACTTGTACACATGCAGCTCAACATAACAATGAGAATCATCTCTGGTACCTTAAGGTCTACTCCTTTCCCATGGTTGCTTGTTCTTTCCCAAATCACTCCATGTTTCAGAAGAGTAGTTACCATGAAATAAATAAATAAAATCAGAAATAACATCAACCTTCCATACATCAAGTTCTCTCTTACCTCCCCCAAATCACCAATGTGACTTGTGGAAATACCAGATGATGGTCTGCAGGACTGGTGGAGAAGACTAGAAACAAGCACCTGATCACAGATCCACTGTCAAAATCCAGGATTCAATATGCCTTGACACCTGAAGTCAGCTAAACAATATTTGGGACTGCACAAGGGTGTGCCCACTTACGTCTGTGGGGAATTTCACAATAATCCTTTTTTTTTTCTATGCGTTACATTGTGCAGGCCATGCATCATATCACTCATGAATGCCACATTCTTTCCAGATAATGTGCCAACAATCAGTTAACTGAACCAATGTGCATGTAGTTTTGCTCATTAATTTCTTATATTTAACCCACATGCTAAATAAATAACAGAAAATATGCATACTGTTGTTTACTCACACTTAAGATATAGAATTAAAACAAGAATATAATCTCTTGTCAAGTATAATTTATATATCATTTCATTTTTGTGTTCTGAGCAGCTTATCTCCTGATACTTGATCATATAACCTTCCATAACTTATTTTAACAGTATTACAACACCAAATGAACTAAATTATAAAAAGATGTTTATTAACTGGCTTATATTTCACTGGATTTCAAACCAGCATCTTCAGAGCACAATACAACATGTTACAGTTTACATGCGACAATTAGTAAGTGAAACAAATTCAAATTGTAACGGATAAATGGTAGAGAAAAGGTTGGCAAAATGGATGTCTGTTACCAAGATGGCAGAAAAAGGACTCAGAGGATAATGAAGATCTATGGATTGAATGAATCAGAAGAACCCGAGAAGACTGAAATATTAGATATGACAATACTGGAGTGCTGACAAATAATAGAGTAATGGAGGAAAATTGTTGATAGAAGATTAGTAATAATGCAAACTTACTGATGTGTTTCTTTCATGTTATCCTGTATACACACATGTATTAGGAAACTGATAATGATATGCACTTCTGCAAACATTTGAATAGGAAATAAAGGCTATTTAGATCCTCTGGTGTGTTCATGTGTTACATAGGGTTCATTTCACATCTGCATTTAAAAGAAAACTCACCATTATGAATCTGGTAGTAGTCAATCTGATGACAAATTTAAAAAAGGATTTTTCAGAATCCTTACCCTAAGCATGGTCTCAAAGGTCTTCTCATCACCACTTACTGCTGCTGCTCTGTACACCTACAAAAGAATGAAAAGTGATTATATAAAAAAAAAAGAAAGAAGAAAAGTATGTGTTTTTTTTAATACTGTAATATTTTTCATGTATTTGAATATAATTAATAAAATGTCTTTTAAAATGTCTTTATATTATATGTCTTAAAACAAAGTTGCACTGAATTAAAAGTAATGAAGAATGTTAAAAATAACTGGGTTTTTATTGGTCATGATATTAAGTGAAGTAAATTTAAAAAGAATAAACACAAAAATATAAATGCAAGGTTAGCAACCACTATCCAGCATTCTCTGTACATGTTCTGATGAGTTGAAATCTAGATTTTTCAACAATCTAACGAAAGATTTCCAAATGTCACATAGAATCATTCCTTGGTTCTTATTAAGGATGCCATGAGAAAAGATGACCATAGTTGATTCTTTTATGCAACGAGAGATGAAACTGTCTTAGTAGGGCGCCTGATTCGTCTGTTATTATTCAACACTGAAAATTTCAGTGGTCGAAAATCTTTTAAACAAAAAAGTAATGAAATATCTCAAGTATATTTTTATAGAATCATTAGAAATCACACTTAAACACCTTGAATTTTATAAATTATACATATATGATGAACAGCCTATTTTTCTATCCACTGCAGGGTGAAGGCCTCTCCCATTGAGGGAGGTTTGGGTCTACTATTCCCATGGTGACCCAGTCCATATTGGGAGAGTGTATCTATACTTGGGCGAATGAATGTATGAAGGTGGAAGGACAATCACAAACATCCATGCTGGAGAGCAGATATGCTAAACACTCGGCCAACTAGGCCGGTATATTTATATATATATATATATATATATATTTATATATATATAAAAAAACAGACAAGATATCTAGCATATCACATCATTCATCATTGAATTATGCAACGAAATTGATTACTCTTTAAATGAAAACTACTAGGTATAATTTTCTTTTTTTAATACATTCTGAATCTGTACCAATATGCTCAATAACAGAGTTATATTTTACATTTTATCTGTCCTAGAATATTACTCTATAAAAAGTTAAATCCAATTTAAAAATTAAAATGATATAGTAAATGTAAAGTCATAGTAATAATATAGTCATAATAAATATAAAGCCATTCACTTCAGTTGATTAGATATCCAATGTCGTATTATATTGGTGGGATTAAGCTAGAAGCAACTGATGAGACTAGGGATCTTGGAGTGTTAGTAGATAGGAAGTTGAAGTTTGGGGCCATGTGGCAAATTGCAAATACAACTCAAAAGATAATTGCAATGCTGAAACAAACATTCCCATGTAAAAATAAGGATGTTATTTTGCCTCTTTACAAGACCTTGATAAGACCTCGCTTGGACTATTGTGCACAGGTCTGATCTCCTGGTTTCCATTGTGATTCTGATATACTGGAGAGAGAGTACAAAGGAGAGTGTTACAAATGATATCAGGATTGTGGAATACTGATTATGAAGACAGATTGAGAATTTGTAGACTGCAGACACTAGCACACAGGAGAAAGAGGGGTGATATGATTGAGACTTACAAACTTCTGAAAGGAAGCTGAGAATGAAGGCCGCCAAGAAGGTATGAGGGCTAGATTTTTCTCTCAGAGGGTGGTGCATGATTGGAATAGATTGCCATTGAATGTTGTGAGTGCAAGCAGTGTGAATGAATTCAAGAATAAGTATGATAGCTGGTGTGTGGCCTCCCTTGATGAGTCTCTGACTCCCTGGAGGTCTCTCTTAATAATAATAATAATAATATCCTTACCACACTGCGAAGATCAGCATGCAGAATTCCAGTGCCATTGGCATGAGCTTCAAATCTTCGTTTAGCTTCTGCAAGTACAGTTTCATCTTCAAAAGTGGCAAGTCTACCAATAGCAAGGCTGCGTAGGAGAGTATCCAAATGTGCTAATGTGAACAAACAAAGAAAAACTGTAAATGGAATTGCAAACATTTCAGTCATAACTATGTAAAATAAATAAACTAAGCAGTTAAATTACTTTAGCAACTCTTTACTACCTATAAGAGTTCACAACTTAAACACTGTAGTATACAATGACAAATAAATTGAAATATCATTATTCAAATGGTAGGTTTATCCTTAACATGAAAATAAATACAGGAATATTTAAAGACTTAACAAAACAATTTAAATGTACAGAATTTTTTTTTTGGTGGGGGGGGAGGAGATAAGAACTATTAGAAATTTCTATAATCCAACTGCTCGTAATGACTACTTACATTCACCTTCAGATGGTTCCCATCCCAAATTGGAATGTATTTTCCCTAATAGTTGTCTGCCATATGTATGAAAGAGAGAATGAAAATCTGTATGAGAAAGTTGCATATTTAGTTTCCCTAAGCAGGCATTGATAGAATTCCATACTGTATAATTGGTTTCATTAGCAAAGGCTTCCATGAGTTTCAATATTTCAACTGTTGAAGTGCGACCTGCTTGCACCTAAAAGGAACAGTATAGGAAGATAGAAAACTTCACAAAATCAAAGGAATTTTAAGGTGATAAGAATGTTTATAATTGACTGATACAATACTTTTATATCTGACTCAGATTTGAATCTCAAGTAACTTTTATGAAATTAAGGTATGAATACTTAATGATAAATAAATGCACAATCGCATCCAAATAATACTAGCTACAACTTTTTCAGGTACATAATTCTAAATATTTACCAAGGCAAAAAGATCATTCTGCAACCCTAATCTATCTAGTGGAGGAAGTGTTTGATTCTTGATAGCAGGCAACAACTGGGCTAACATATCTGGGGTATACTGGCATCTGAAGAAGCCCACAGTTCCTGGGTTGATCTAAATTATTAAAAAAAAAAAAAAATCAGATTTTAGTTATTGTTAAGTATTATTATCTCTTAAGTTATTTCATTTCACATGCAGACATACTCTAAATTTGAAAGGGATGCATTCCCTGAAAAGGCTGAATCTCTGGGACAGTTTGTCCATAATGTTAGATGTTATAATTGTGATACACATACTTGACCAACAAGAAAAAATATAATTTTACATTTCTATGAAATACTCAAAAGATAACTTTAGGTGTTATTACCATATCATCATTAATATACTTTGTAAACATTTCAAATTAAGTAACAAATCTATTTTACAAATCACTCCCAAAAGGTATTTATGCACTGCTGTTATTACACTAGCATTAATTTGCAAGTGTTGAATAAATAAGTGGGTCAGATCTAGAACATTTGAAACATAAGTCATTTTTACCATATCATAGTTTCTTTTTTTTTTGGGAGGGGGGAAGATAACCTTTCACCCAGAGACTCAAAAGGAACACGTCTCTAGCAGTTATTGTAGAAATAGGGGGAAGGCTTCCCATTTCTAAACTGACATCACCATGCCAGGAATGCAGAGTAACAACACCTTTTAAATATATTTAAAATGCTATCTGCTATCCTTTGGTTTCATATATATCAAACTAATAAATAAGGAAATATTAATGATTGAGCTACTTCACTGTGGCTTTTACTTTTTCCAGTTCTTTTAATTACATTTATCTTCAATTCACAGTTATGATTTTTATGAGATCTTAGTGAATGGCTTTTTTTTTTTTTTTATCCCATTTTCTTGTTTTTGGTGGCATGATATACAGAGTAAGTTCAATTCAAGCCAAAAAAATGGAAAACATTACATTATCTGATCAAAATGGTGCTTAGTTGGCATAGGTAAACTAGGTGAATATTCATCCATACTTTCTAGAAGTTTCATTTTTAAACATTCAACCATTTCTTCTTTTGGTTGAATTATACAGAAGTTATAACAGATAATGGCTGACTAGATGAGCTGGTCAGATCTCAAATAGGCAAATTACTAATACTTTACAATAATAGCAATTTTTAATAATATATGACCCTTATGCAGGAGGTGATTTTATTGCTCTGAAGGTGCCAAGAAGAGTTTAACAAGAATGCCATAGTGCAGGCTTCAAGACTAATGCATAATTATGTTTTCAGGAATTTAAAACTAAATAAAAATAATAATAAAAATGCTAAGAATTTTGGCGACACAATGCTGCCATGAATAAACAACTGAGCCATAGTCTACAAAAATTGAGCAGTTTTTGTAGACTATGGCTCCGTGTTCAGAATGTTTGCTCAATGCATCTCTTCTGTGTTTCACTGTGAATTATAAGCTGCTTATAACTATTATTTCATTTTATTGTTGTTAATAATGGCTGATAAAAATCAAAGTACGAGTACTGTCGCATCCAGTGAAAAGAAAACATGTAAACCTCATATTACACACTAAGATTAAAACGATTAAATCTAGTAATGATGCTGAAAGTTTTTTTCACTTGGTTATAATATAAATTAAAGATGCCAAGAAATTATATTCTTGGTTTCATCCTTTATACAAGTGTAAGCAAATAAAGTTCGTATGTGAAGTCACTTTACGAATGGGCTACTTATATATAGAGGTTAATGACTTCACATCAGTTGCCTTAGTATCCCATAATTACTTCAACCTTGGTATCACTTCTGGGTCTGGCTCCCACTGATGAAACCTCAATAAAGGTTGAAACCGGTCTAGGTAGTGGCCCTTCTAATGCATAGCATTATGTGTCTGCAAGGATATGTGCATTGCATTATGAGATACTAAGGCAATTGATGTAAGTCATTAGCCTCTACATACAAGTAGTCCAATCGTGAAGTGACTTCATGGGCAAACTTTGTTTGCTTGCACTTGGATAAATGATGAAACCAAGAATATAATTTATTGCCATCTTTAATTTATAGTATAAGCAAGTGGAAAAACTTTCAACATCTATCTCTAATCCAATGTATTTTAGTAATAATATGTGACACATTTTGGCTATTTGTATATGGAAATATGACCTCAGTTAACCTTGATATCAATTCTGGGTCTGTCTCCTTCTGAAACCTTAATAAAGGATGAAACCGGTCTGGGTAGTAGCCATTCCCATAATGCATAGCATTATACATGTCTGCAAGGATATGTGCTTTGCATTATGGGATACTAAAGTAAGTAACGTGAAGTCATTGGCCTCTATACATGAGTTGTGCAGTCATGAAGTTATTTCATGCGCAAACTTTGTTTACTTACACTTGGATAAAGAATGAAACCAAGAATATAATTTCTTGGCACCTTTAATTTCTAGTAATGATGGTATATCAAATAGTGAAATTAGCAGAAGGCTAAATGTACCTCATACTACTGTTGTTGTTATTGTTCTTCCTAACATAGATTTTAGATCAGGTGGCCTGTTCCGGTCTCATGCCATCTCTTTCATGGTCTTCCAATTCTTTTTTTCCCACTTATTTTGTATCTGTATAATATTTTTGATAGCCTGCTATTGTCTGTTCGATTTAAATATTCTATCCATTTTCGTTTCTACTGTCTTATGTAGTAATTAATTGGTTTTATATTCAGCGATTGTAAAATTTCTTCATTTGTTTTAAAGTACCACTTGGTACATCCAGCTGTTTATCTGAGAAACTTCAATTCTGCTGTTTGAATTCGTTTTTCATCTTTTCTTTACTTTTTGTGGTCCATGTTTTGTTTCCGTATAGTAGAGTTGGTTTTGACAAGACATCATATAGTCTGATTCCAGTGTGTTTTTGTACTAGGGATGGCTTAAATATATTATTTATTATGCCATTTACTTTGACAAAGTTTGATATTTTGATGTTGATGTCTTTTTGTACATAAGAACTACTATTATTATGGTTGTTAAAAACAAAGTTTGTAGTGAAGTGAAAAGTTAATACTAGCTATCCATAAATGTGACAATCTTATTGCCAAAATGGAAAGACTTAATGGTGTACATTGATGACCAAACTGGTTGGCATGTGTTTTCTGAAGTCAAGCTATTCGGAATAATTTTACATGTACAAAAATTATTCTGATTTTCCATTTGATTGGAAGTAAATCAATGTTTTGTTTTATGCTATTTATGCATATATATGTGGCTGCTTAAAGACATTATTAAACCAGTATATGCATCTACAAGTGCAAGAAAAAAGTTTTGCTATATGATGAAATTCACTATATGGTGAGAACCTAATGTCTCATATGACAAGCATATACCTGTGTGTGGAGAGAGAACTCCAGAAATATAACTTAAACCTACCAGCCACAAAAAAAGAAATAAAATAAAACAATATATATATATTTTTTTTAATTGTCCAAGGTATCAACTACTTTATATAAATATTGTTATAGGTGGCTTTCAAAAAACTAAATTTTATGTTAAATCTACCTATTACACAACTTGTCACAATTTAGTTTCGGTTTTCTTTTAGTTATTGTTTATAATGAAGTGTGAATATATATATATAAATTATCCATAAACAATAATTTAATAGGAAAGACAATAAAAATCAGGGTGCTTAGGGGTCAAAGCTGTATAACTGAGAGGAGACCTCCACATAGCCTTTAAAGGAATGTGGAGAACTGACTAGGGCTTCTGACCTAATGTCCAATCCTCACCTTTTCGTGGTGCACCCTGTTAGGTATCTACCTAGATACTGAACGAACGAGGATGGGCTGGCAATTTGGGATTTAGCCGACCAAATTGTATTCTTATTGGCTTAAACCACAATATTAAATGATGGTACAACATGATAGAATTTCATCCCGGCTGGGGCATCGCCCGGTTAAACAAGGCCCCTGTTGTTTTCGCCAGGGGAACCAGTGTTGAATTGTGAATGAATACAATTCACTAAGGAATGTTTCATTCATGGTTTAACAAGCTTAAGCACATAGAAGAAAAATGCTTGTATTTTGGTATAAGTTGTAAATAGCCTGCAAATTTTAAGAAAATGTGATTAGTGCAATTTTGTGAGTATTCCCGTATGAAGTTCCTTCTAAACTGTATATTAACAATGAAATAATATATATCTTGTCTACTAGCAATGATAGAAAGTTTGTGAATTGTATATAACTAACTTGTAACATAAGGTCAAAGTATGCGGGCAAGACACCAGGATTAGTAAGATGCCTGAAGCGGTCACGTACGCGTAGGGCACGTGGTGCGCTCGAGTCTTCATGGAAGACGTTACAGAAAGGCAAGATCCACGAGTGCAAAAGAATAGCGCATCAAGTGAAAATTAAGTATTGCAGAAGAGTACCGGTAGGGTTGATATAAAAGGGCTGGACACCCCCCCCCGGAAGGGCCTTATGTTTTCTCTCTCTCGGTGTTATTCTCTGTTGTGTATAACTATCGATATGTTAAATAAACCTTGCTCTTATCCATTTGGTTGCCTGTGTTTAAGAATCCGATGCAACACTCAAAATATTCTGACCGAAGTGAGATATATAGAGAGTAGACTTTATAAAGGAGGGTTACGACTAGCATTAGTATTTGATTTAGAAAGTATTATCATTTCAAAGTGGAGTAATTTAAGTATGAGAAAGTAATTATGTACCAGTCTGAGAGTTCTCTCCTTGGCTGAAAGGTATTTCCAATCTAGGGGTTCAGTATGCCGCAGCGAAACAAATAAATTTTCCCTGAACCGTAAAAAAGGAGATAACTCCAGACATCTACATCTCTAGCAACAGAACTGACTCCTCACAAATACAGTTGACTTTAGGAAAGGTCATATGCTTATTTGACTATGTATACAGCAAGAGTGCACATAAAGCCCTATATCTTAAACTATTAAAAAGGAGATTGTATGCAGTGTCATATCTAAATATAGTATAGGGTTAAGGGAGGCAAGACAGAAGGTAAAGGAAAATATACACAAGTGTCAACATAAACAAGAACAGAAACATAACCAGCAAAAAACAGCGAAAAGTCAGCTACTGGAACAAATCCAAAAACACACCACAACTCAATATCACCAGAATTAATGATCAGTACTATCAACATAAGAAGCCTAAATGGCAAAGAAATGGAACTAGCTGAGGAATTAGATAAGTACCAGATCGACATAATAGGAGTGACTTAAACAAAAAAAGACAAAAACTGGTGAGATCTTTCTAAATAATAAATACAAAATGTTATATTCAGGAAATGACAATCAAGGAAAAGAAGCAGTAGCCATAGTATTCAACACAAAATACGAGGCTAATCTTCTTGAATGGCAGTCAGTCTCAAGTAGAGTAATGTGGGCAAATATGAGAAAGGGGAACTGGACAATGAGATTTATTTGTGCCTATGGTCCCACAGAAGGTTCTACTAAGGTAGAAGTGGAGGAATTTTTTGATGCTTTAGAGAAAGCAACTGACACAATGAAAAAGGAAAAGTTGGTCCTTGTTAGGGATCTAAATAGCAGAGTAGGAAATGATTGTCAGACATACAAAAATATTTTGGCAAAATTTGGAGAAAAGAGTAAAGCTAATAATAATGGCAAATACTTGTTGGATTTCTGCTCAGGACATGGACTGGTTATTGCTAACACCATGATCCAACATAAAAATGTGCACAAATTCACATGGAGAGAAGAGGCAAGGAATAAGAAAGTCTCATTGACTATATTATTGTTGATAGTGATGTTTTCTCTCTGGTGCAGGACACTTTGGAAGTGATCACTATTTAGTCTTAAGCAGGATAAAATTGAATTTCTTATTGAAAAGAAGAACATGTAAGAAAGTTTTAAAATGAATAAAAGTTGAGCAGCTCTCAGATGTTAACTGTAGACTAAAATATACAAACATTATTCAAGTAAAAATGAAAAAGTTTGAGAACAGGAATCAAACCGTGGAGATTCAGTGGCAAGCTCTGAAGAAAACATTGATTGATTCTACCAGAGAGGCATGTGGTGCGGTTGTCTGCAAGGATAGCAAAATCAGAACTCCTGGTGGACACAGGAAGTTAAAGAGGCAGTGAAGGAAAAGAACAAAGCATATCAAAAGTTCCTGGCAAATAAGTCAGCTTAAGCTCTTTGAGAATACAGAGACAAATATAAAAAAGCTAAACACAGTGTATAACTAGCTAAACAAAAGTCATGGGAAGACTTTTGCAAGAACATAGAAAATAAATATCAAGAAGGTGACAAGAGGCTCAGAAATGGAGGAAAGAGTGCTGTAAGAGGAATTAGAGATGATAAAGGTGACATGAAAACGGGAGAAAAAGATATCTTTGAAGTATGGAGTAATTTCTTCGAAAAATTGCTAAATAAAATTAGCAGTGATCAGAGCACAGTGATAAAAAAACACTGACCAGGCATGCAATTAGGAATACATATCCATGCTTGAAGTAGAAAAAAAACCCATCAAAAGTCTGAAATGTGGAAAGGCAGCTGGAGTAGATGATATTAGAACAGAAATGCTCATGTATGAAGGTATAAACGTTTTACAGTGGTTATACTGCATAGTTCAGAGGGCCTGGACAGAAGGACGAATTCCAGATGATTGGAGTAGAGCTCTCATAGTACCATAACATAAAAGGGGGAAATAAAACTGATTGTGAGAATTACAGAGGTATTTCTCTACTGAGTGTTCCTGGTAAGATTTATGCCAATATACTTGAGAAATGGTTGAGAAGGATTGTGAAAGAGAAGCTTGGTGAGGAAAAAGGCTGGATTCAGGCCAAATAGAGGCTGTCAGAATCAGATCTTCACTTTACGACAAATAGTTGAGAAAGCATGGGAATATGACAAAGATCTGTATTTAAGTTTTGTCGATCTAGAAAAGGCATATGACAAGGTGCCAAGAGAGAAGTTATTCAAAATGCTACAGTTGTATGGTGGATCATTATATCAAGCAATACTTAGTCTTTATTTGAGTTGTAAGTCAGCAGTTAGAATTCAAGGAAGTACAGGAAGATGGTTTAATGTTATATCTTGTGTCAGACAAAGATGTATGTTATCACCCGTGTTATTCATTATCTATATGGATTACATTATGAAGGAAAGTGGTATTAAAGCTGATATCAAAAGTGGAGATGTTAATGTCAGCTCCTTGCTTTGTGCAGATGATGTTATATTTCTAAATAAATCTGCTACAAATCTGCAAGATTCCCTCACTAAATTGAATAACTGTTGTTGTGATAAATATGGTATGAAGGTCAACAATAACAAGACAAACATAATGAAAATAGGCAGAAGCATTGAAAATATCAGCTGCATTGTGACTGGAGAACTATAGAAAAAATAAAACATTTCAGCTACTTATACACGATTTTTAGTAAAGATGGTAAATTAAATATGGAAATAGACAACAGAATCAACAAAGCCAGTGTAGGAAGTCAACTGAATAAATTTATATGGAATAAGAGAGAAATTAGTCAAAACACTAAATCAGCTGTATACAAAAGTGTTCAGCAATTTTAACTTATTGATCTGAGAGTTGGGTTAGAAATAAAACACTTGATCAAAGACTAGAGACAGCAAATAAGAGTCTGGAGAAACAATAGGGACGTAAACAGATGGCATCAAGGGGAATTCATATTAAAAATGAGGATATTAGGAAAGGACCTGACTTTGTTAGTATCCAGGAGTGCATTAGAAGAGCTAATCTAAAGTGGTACAGTCACTTAAACTGAATGGGAGAGGAAAGATTAGCCAAACAAGCGTTCTCTGCCAGGTTGGCAGGAAAAAGACCCAGAGGGAGACCAAGATATAGGTGGATTGATACGGTAAAAAGTGCCTTAGAAAATAGATATATAAATATAAGATCTGACAATGTTGTAGCTTTGACAGGTAACAGATTGATTTGGCAGAAAACTGTAGGTAGAAAGTTAGTAATGATGTAAGTTTTTCATGTAGTACTATCATATCCTGTACACCCACTCCTTGATGGTAAATGTCGGGAATTTGATGATGACAATAAAAATCACAAAAACAACAAGAAAGTAGGTGGCACTTGTTGTGGAGCCAAAAGGTGTTGTAAGAATAAGATGAATAGATGCACTGCAGTATTTAATTAAATTGTGCTAATTTTAATTTGTATTTATAATTACTGGCTCTTTTGCAGATGAAATTATGATCATGATACGGATACATAATATGTATATTTAATGCCACAATAATAAATGGTAAAGCTAAATAACAGAGAAGAAACCTCTACATGGATTGTAAGGAATGAGGAAACTGATTAAGGCTTCCAATCTAATCTAATCCTAATTTGTGCCTATAGTAACACAGAACGTTCTACACAAAGTTAGCACATTTGCACCGGGCAGTGTTCGCCCATGCAAAAACATAAATACATATATACAGGGTGTCCCAAAATTCACGCAAGATTTAAATTTAGTGCCATTTGTGCGGAAAAGTGTTGCCAACGAGAAAAAAAAGACAGCGTGACAGCTAACAGTTCAGGGTTATTAAAAATGGAGCGCTACACGAAAGAACATCGCATTTTCATTGTTAAGTGATATTTTTAAAATAATGTGCGATTTTCGAACAAAATCATCTTCAGCAATGAGGCTCATTTTCATCTTGATGGCTTCGTTAATCGACAAAATTGTCGCATTTGGGGTTCAGAAAATCCACGAGCGATTGTTGAAAAACAAATGCATCCACAACGTGTCACTGTGGATGCAGAATTGGCCGCCCAGATCATGTGACTTAACGCCGTTGGACTTTTTTCTTTGGGGATTTTTGAAGTCTAAGGTTTATGCCAACAAGCTCACGACCACCCACGCCTTGAAGGAGGAAATTGAGCGCTGTATCAACGAAATTCAGCCACATTTATGCAAAACAGTCATGGAAAAGTTCGACAAAAGAGTGCGTATGTGCCAGCAAAGTCATGGAGGCCATTTACCCGATATGCTATTCCATGCATAACCCTATACCGTATACTTTATGAATCAATAAAAAATTACAATTTTTAATTAAAAACCTGTGTTTTCTATCAAAATTACTTCGTGAATTTTGGGACACCCTGTGTGTGTGTGTGTGTGTGTATATATATATATATATATATATATATATATATGTATGTATATATACATATATATGTATATATACAGAATGATCATTGACTCAGTTAACATACATCGTTTTATGAAGAATTAAATGACTAAATGACTAGAATCGAGATTTAAGTAAAAAGGTTTTAATATAAACGCACTACTAGTTTTGGCCTGTAACAGCCTTCTTCAGGTGACATTATAAAAGAAAAAACACTAAACATTGAGGGTTAAAAGACTATGAACAACACAGACAGTCTTTATACATAATTAGCATGAAAACGTTGATCAACATTCTAGTCATTTAATTCTTCATAAAACTATATATATATATATATATATATATATATATATATATATATATATATATATATATGCTGCTTCTACGTCAGGCAGTCACAAAACTTATACAGTATGTTAGTAACAACTTTTGTTACTTACATACATTTTTGTTTGAAATTCTCAAATGCCATTCAAATTGACTTCAAGTTATATACACCTGTCTATACATAAATACCGTTGCAACTCAAATATCATAAACCTTTAATCTATCAGTAAATCATTTACAACTTTCAGTACATACAAACCACATGTATAATGTACATATAGCAAAAGCAGCACTCAATGTTCAAAATGTTCTCCTTTTAGCTTCAATGACAGGGTGTCATTTCTTGCAAGCTGCTATCTTAAGCTCTGACTGCAATTTGAAGTCCAACAATTTCATGCTTTCCAAGCAAAAGCGAATCATCATTACTATTAGTACCAAGATGCTACTTTGTAAATATAATTATATATATTATTATATTTATTAAAGTTACTTAATTAATGGCTTATGTGTCTTTGTGACATATGTAAAATGGGCTATTATTAATAACTTATTAACACTGATATTTTATTAGGTTTAACAGCTAATACAAAGACAAGTAGAACCATTAAAAACAAGTAAAACAGAATGTGATATGTAACATGATGAAATAGATTATATATATATATGATGATCCAAAACTAACACGATCCTAAAGGATACATATTAGTTTTAAAAACTATAATCTATGTATATAATAACTTTCATATGTTCCCCAAGTCTGAATAATCACTTTTCGTATTCTTGATATACACAGAGAATTGTTCTTATTAAGATTATGTTGATGAAAAAATGAAAAACAAAGTTTCTCAAATTTGAAAGCACTGCAATTAAGGAATATCATTTGGGAGTAGCAAACTATGGTCAGCTAGACCAGACTATCCAATGTTGAAGTAACTGAATGTAATCTACATGTTCTTATATTGCAGCAGTGTCCAGCCTGTTCATGAGATGTCATTAAGGCATGGAAAAAAAATTTAGAATGCAAGCAATTTTTTCAGAGATGCTTTTCACATAGGAAAGGGACTGAAATTTGATTTAATAATTGCATCAATTAGTTTTTTGTAGATTTAAAATATTTAAGAGAGATAGATCTGACTGAATATCATATTTTTGCAATAAAGCATTATTAGAGCAAATAATATCGACTTTTATAAGATGCAGAACTACAGCCTAGACATTACCAACACTGTAATTCAAAATACTCTTGGTAATTGCAAGCTTTTTACTATCTGGTTAAATGTGCCTCTATGGATATATTGTAATTTAATAGTAGTTTTCTCTAAATAGAAAAATTTTAAAGATACATCTAATTATGGGATGGTCTTAAAATAGTCAAGTATTATGATTAAGTAGTTTCTGAGGATGGCTATCAAGCTAATATTGTCAACATATCAAACCAACATTTAGGTTAAGGAAAGGTTGTTGGAGAACAGTGTAGTTCAGAATAAACTATAAAAAATTTGGCTAAATTAGGGGACAGATGAGATCCTGTGGCAGCCTCCTCTTCTCGCTTGTAAATTTTCCTTTTGTACTTGAAATAAATAACAGTATGGAACACAAAATCAAACAGTTGGATTCTGTCAGGAGAAACTTTTTTCATAAGAGCTCAAGTGTATCTTGCAAAGAAATGTTAACAAATAAAGATGCTATATCAAAGCTCACAATAATACTGTTGGTTTAAACTAACTTTGAATGATATATGCACGTAACCACAAGAAAGATATTTATTTAACCAAATATTTCGGTCTGGAAATAGCAGACCATCCTCAGTGGTATTACAAGAACAGCTTAAAAAAATACAAGCTAGAATACTAACAATAGATCGTTAAAAATAGAACACGCCGCATGATTTTTAACGATCTATTATTAGTATTCTAGCTTGTATTTTTTTAAACTGTTCTTATAATACCACTGACGATGGTCTGCTATTTCCAGACCGAAATATTTGGTTAAATAAATATCTTTCTTGTGGTTACATGCATATATCATTCAGTCTTATGTCACAAGTATCCTTAAAACACCTAAACTAACTTTTTCACATCTGAAATGAAGCTAGGCATATTAATGAAATACATCTGAGGCAACTAAAGCATTTTAGAATTACTTTATTCTGAAACTTCATTAAGAAAACCAAATGATAATGATTTTGGAAGCCAATGGTTTCAAGCACTAGTGTCTAAATAGAATACACAAAGATCTCAAGAGATGAGACCACAACTTTAGATTGATTTTCTTCTGTAGCCAAATATCTGAATATTGACTTATCAATGTTTTCTGGTTTCAAAATCAAAAATTAAATATATGAATAGAAAGAGGGTTCAGCTACGGACTCTACTCACTCCCCTCTCCCAACTCAACTGGCCAATTTCTGTCAGAGTATTCAGAGTCTGACCAAAATGTTAAAAAACAAATAAATAAATAAAAAATTTAAAAAAAAACTCATATTATTGCAACAAGAAACAAGGCATTATCCTACATCAGGTTTGGCCATCTGTCATCTTTTATTAAAAAACTGGCAATGCAGACATCGAATGCTCTCAATTAGATTGCTAACCACCAACATATATAAACACACACACACACACACTTTCCACTGTGGTCTTCTCTTCAAATAATTAGACTTATTTGTACATATGTACTCACATTTAACCTGTCTTGACACAAGCACATTATGTCCATAGTCTCTTCAGCCTCTAAAAAGCTTTATATTTTTTCATTGAAAACAGTATTTCTCTCCTGCTCAACTCCTGATACTTCATAAATACACCTAAGCTTAGGTATTTGAGCACTGAAGAAACAGTACATCTCTGTATGCATATTCATGTATCTAATATACCATGCTTACATAAAATGCTAGGCTTTCAGAACAGCTTATAGATTAGTATTTAAGCAAACACTAAGGCTATACAAAAGCAATATTTATAACTGTATCAAAAAAATTCACAAATATTATGATCATACCTTAACCCAATGCTCATTGTTGACATTTTGTAGTATCACATTTGTGGAAGGATTATTTAGTAGTACTTTCTGTATTTCTTTACCAGGTGCAGCTGCTGTACTAATACTGATAGGCACCATCCACTGAGTATTGTCTACAATAATCAGAAATAATTAAACAAACAAAATACTGGTAAAAACTCTACATGTAATAAAAGCTTTGTATTTCTAATATTAACATAATTCATGCATAAAAAGACTGCTCATAGATTTTCATGTTGCTTGATCACATAAACTGATTTTTTCTACAGAAGAGCCTGGTTGTATGTGTAAGAAGTGCTTCATTATCAATTTTCCCCCCAGGAGCCAGAAAGAAACTAACAGACAGACAGTTTTTTTTTTTTTTTTTAAATGTGACGAGTTCAAAGAAATTGCACTATTTTGTAGCAGTACAAATTTGTCGATGGGGTGTTTAAGGGTCAAAGCTGTATAACTGAGAGGACACCTCCACATAGTCTTTAAAAGGAATGCAGAGAACCAACCAGGGCTTCTGACCTAATGTCCAATCCTCACCTTCTCGTGGTGCACCCTGGATACCAAACAAACAAGGATAGGCTGACAATTTGGGATTTAGCTGACCAAATTGTATTCTTATTGGCTTAAACCACATAAAGTAAAATGATGGTACAACATGAGAGAATTCTATGCTGGCTGCGGCATTGCATGGTTAAACAAGCCCCCTCCTCCAATTGCTTTTGCCAAGAAAAGGGGCAAACAACGAAAGATCAGCTACTGGAAAAAATCCTGAAACACCCCAATTCAACATCACCAGAGTTCAAGATCGGTACTATTATTATCAACATAAAGACCCTGAATGGCAAAGAAATGGAACTAGCAGAAGAACGGGATTGACATAATATGGATGAATGAAACAAAAAAGACAAAAGATGGCGAGATTTTATTAAGCAAGAAATACAAAATGTTATATTCAGGCAATGACAATCAAAGAAAAGGAGGAGTAGTATTCAACACTAAATACTATAATCTTCTTGAATGGCAGGAAATATCAAGTACAGTAATGTGGGAAAATATCAGAAAGAGGAACAGGACAATGAGACTTATTTGTGCCTATGGTCCCCACAGGGCTCTACTAAGGTAGAACTGGAGGAATTTTTTGAGGCTTTAGAGAAAGCAACTGCACAATAAAAAAGGAAAAGTTGGTCCTTGTTGGGAATCTAAATAGGAAGAAAGAAAAAATCCAAATTTTTGCCAAAAAATTTTCCCAAAATATTTTGGGAAAATTTGGAGAAAAGAGCAAAGCTAATAATAACGGCAAATATTTGTTAGATTTCTGCTCAGGACATGTACCGGTTATTACTAACACCATGTTCCAACATAAAAATGTGCACAAATTCACATGCAGAGAAGAGGCAAGAAATAAGAAAAGTCTCATTGACTATGTTATTGTTGATAGTGAGGTTTTCTCCCCAGTGCAGGACACTAGAGTCTACAGAGGATTTGAAACTGATCACCATTGGTCTTGAGCAGGATAAAATTGAATTTCATATTGAAAAGAAGAACATGTAAGAAAGTTTTAAAGTGAATAAAAGTTGAGCAGATCTCAGATATGAACTGTAGACTAAAATACACAAACATTATTCAAGAAAAAATGAAAGAGTTTGAGAACAGGAACCAAACTTTGAGATTCAGTGACAAGCTCTGAAGAAAACATTGATTGATTTAGTCAGAAGCATGTGGTGAGGTTGTCTGCAAGAAATAGAAAAATCAGAATGGTGAATAAGTCAGCTTGTGGTCTTATAGAATACACAGAAAAATAGAAGAAAGCAAAGCACAATGTAAAACTAGCTGAACAAGTAATGGGAAGGCTTTGGTAAAAACATAGAAAATAAATATCAAGAAGGTGATGAAATATTCTGGAGCTTACTGTAAAAGAAATCAGAGTTGATAAACATGACATGAAACCTGAAGATAAAGATATTCTGGATGTATGGAGTAATTACTTTGAAAGACTGCTATATAAAAAGCAGTATCAGCATGATGGTAGAAAAGTCCCATTGGGAATTAGTCAGGAATACGTATTTATACTTGAAGTGGAAAAAGTCATCAAAAACCTGAAATGCAGAAAGGCAGCTGGAGTTGATGAAATTCAATCAGAAATGCTCAAATGTGAAGGTATAAAAGTTTTACAGTGGCTGCATCGCATAATTCAGAAGGTCTGGTCAGAGAGTCGAATTCCAGAGGATTGGAGCAGAGCTCTCATAGTACCCATCTATTAAAATGGAAATAAAACTGAATGTGAGAATTACAGAAGTATTTCCCTGTTGAGTATTCCTAGTAAGATTTATGCAAGTATACATAAGAAACAGCTAAGAAAAAGTGTGGAAGGGAAGCTTGGTGAAGTCCATGTTGGATTCAGGCAAAATAGAGGTTGTCAGGTTCAGATTTTCATTTTAAGACAAACAGTTAAGAAATCTTGGGAATATAACAAGAATTTGTATTTAAGTTTTGTTGATCTGGAAAAGGCACATGACAAGGTACCAAGAGGAAAGCTCTTCTCAAAACACTACAGTTATGTGGTGTAAGTGGGACATTATATCAAGCAATGCATAGTCTTTATTCAAGCTGTAAGTCAGAACTGAAGGAAGTACAGGAAGATGTTTTGATGATACATCAGGTGTACATTATTTCCACTATTATTCATCATCTATATGGATCACATTATGAAGGAAAGTGATATTAAACCTGATATCAAAGTGGAGATGTTAATCTCAGCTCTTTACTTCATGCAATTCTGCAAGATTTCCTGACTAAATTGAATAACTTTTGTAATAGGTTACGTATGAAAATCAGTAATGAAAAGACAATCTCCCAAAGGGAACATTATTCTCTTTTATACCAAAGTTCCAGGCAGAAACATTCAAAACATCAACTGTATCCTGACTGCTGAACCTATAGAATAAGTAAAACATTTCAGCTATCTAGACAATAATTAGTGAAGATGGAAAATTACATATGGAAATAAACAGAATTAGTAAAGCTAGTATTTTAGGAAATCAGTTGAATACAAGACAGTGCTCAAACCAATTTTAACTTAGGGATCTGAGAGCTGGGTTGGAAATAAAACACTTGATCAAAGACTGGAGACCTCTGATATGAGATTTCTAAGAAAGATTAATAGAGTGAACAGATGGCATCAATGGTAGTATCACATCAAAAATGAGAATATTATGAAAGAACTTGCCATTGTTAGCATTCAGGAATATGCTAGAGCTAATCCTACACTTAAACATAATTGGAAAGGAAAGATTAGCAAAACAAGTGTTCTTTGCCAAGTTGGTAGGAAAAAGACCCAGAGGAAGACTAAGATGTAATAGATTGATACAGTAAAAAGTGTCTTAAAAGATAGAAATATAAGATCTGATAACCAATTGGAGTCTTGACAGATAACAGATTAATTCGGAGGAAAATTATTCATCGGAAGTTAGTAATGGTGTAACTTTGTCATGTAGAGCTATCTTAATTATCATGTAACCCCCTGAGGGTACATATCAGTAATGTGATGATGATGATGGTGGTGCTCACCATTTGACTGAAGAATACAGAAATGATATTCAGTATCATAACTGAAGAGAAGATTTAAATGAAAATATGATAAATATCCGTCAATCTTCCCATTCCCACTTGGTATATATAAAGTCATTAATCATCATCAATTCCTATCCTCAATGAGATTACAGGATACTATGACAGTACTACATAATTAAGTCTACATTATTATCTTCCTATCAACAATTTTCTTCCAAATTAATCTGCATTTGTCAAGTCTGCCAACACTGTCACTTGCTTTTAAGTCTTAAAAGAATAACTATATCAATCTATCTAGAACTTGGTCATACTCTGTCATTTTCCTACTATCTTGGCATCGCATAGGCCTGTTTTTCTACTCTAATTTTGTTTAAGTGACCACTTAAATTAGCTCTGCTACATTCTTTAATACTAATGATACCAAGTTCCTTACTAGCATCTTCAGCCACTGATGCAATCTGTTCATTTCTCTAAACTTCCTTAGAACTCTGATATTGGTAGTCTCCAGTCAATGACTAACTGTTTTATTTCTAATCCAACTTTTAAATACATAAATTAAAATCAGTTTAAACATAGTCTTGTATAATGCTAGATGAGTATTTTAGCTCTCTCTTATTTTACATAGCAAAAAAAAAAAAAAAAAAAAAAAAAAAAAAAAAAAAAAAAAAAAAACTATTCAGCTAGCTCCTCACCATATCAGTTTTGCTTATTCTTTTATGTATTTTCATATTTAATTTGACAACCTCACTAAAAAAAACTACTCCTAAAAGACAAATTTTTTACTTATTCTATAGCAGGTTCACCAATGAGAGAGAGAGAGAGAGATGGAGAAACGAGTATTTTTCAAACAAATGGGAAAAATAGTTGCTTCTTAACTGCTTTTAGTTCTCTGAGCAATTCAGCTGAACATACTAAATTGAGTATATTCTTTCATTGTTACATGGTGGTTGCTCAGCATTCATTATATGAAAAATTAAAACAATCATGCTTGAGTAATAACTTTACTTTCAATTAAAATAAAATAACTGCTCATGTATTTTATTTTTAAATTAAAATTACTACCTCAGCACAGTAGTTGTCTGCATAATTTTTTTTTATACATAATAAACACTAAAAATAAAAGGTGGTGTGGGTAGGGAGGAAACAGCTTCCTCTCCAGATAATATTATTCAGTCAACTTTGGCCAAATTTGAAATAGAGTTGTTTTCTCTGTTATAATGTACCAAAAGAAATTTAGCCTAAAAATGAGAAGAGTTATGGGTGGAGACATTTTCGCTAAGCATTTTTACAAATGATGTCATTCAATCAATTTTTATTAAAACTAGAGTATAGATGGTTCTTGCAATGCTTAAAGTACAATGAAAAATTTGGCCCAATAAGACTAAAATGAAAAGAGGTTATTTCCAGTGGAAATAATTCTACAGGGAACTGTTTAATTGATTTTAATGGGCTAGTCTTCAACTATTTTACCTACCTCTAAAAAAATGTCTCAACATGCAAAAAACGAGCTAAGCAGAGAAAGCACAAGATTAGAAACCAATTTAGAAGCAGCTATACGGTTAGAATTTCAATACTCAGGAATGCAAATATCATTCTGAAATTCCAGTAACACAATTACACAAGGCCATGATCAATAAAAAATAAAAATAAAAAAAATGCCAGCAAGTAGCCCCTAACATTTTGATTTCTTGGTATACTATTTTGCATATGAGTAAAAGGTCAAAAAGATAATTTGGGAATTAAAAAATTACATATTTGTTTAAAGACCCTACTAAGGCTTTCCTCATCCAAACAAAATGATTCAATGTCTATTTCAAGAATATGAGTTATTTCAGTATGAATATATAAGCATTTATTTTCTTTTCATAGTTCATCTATAACTCCACATCTTCTAGCTACAACTACACACTGAATGCATACGTGTGTAGAGGCTTAAGTGCTGCGAGGACATCATGTTGGAGGCTTAATGGATTTTTTACAACACTCAAAAAGAATTAAAATAGACTTTAATACTTCCTATATTTCGTCCTAGTCACTAGGACATCTACGGGGATTACAAAAAATTAATGTAACATATGCACAAATAACAAACAATACTAAGCCCAACCACGTGGGTGACACTAAAGTCCTATCTAGGTAGAGCGCCCTCTAAGGGCAGTAGTAGGTGGCCTGGAATGTAAGTTGGGAACTCTGGTGATGAGTGTTTCCCAAATCTTCGGAAGCTTAATGCACCCATATTTATTGAGATTTGGTTGGTTTTTGAGAGCTGCTGCTGCTTCTAAGAAAAGTCTCCCTTTCTTGAATTTGCTGTGGTGGAGCATGGTGGTTTTCTTCCATGATACTCTGTGGGTGGTGTCCAAAACATGGTCAGCCAAGCCTGAATGGCCATAGTTGTGTTTGAAGATGTAAGACTTGTGTTCCTCTAGACGGATGGATGCTGATCTGCCTGTCTGTCCAAAGTACGCCAGCTTACAGGAACAGGGTACTTTGTAAACTCCAGGCAGAGAGATAAGGGGGTGGGGGGAGGGGAGGCGTTTTTTTTTTTTTATTTGATGTGTACTATATACCCCACCCCATGTCTTCTTTTGTTCGTTTGTGTATTACATTACCCCGCCGCTCTATTTGGCCTCATGGCCCAGACACGTTAGACTCCTTCCTCAGTCATCTCAATAGTCTACATCCAAGAATCCAGTTCACTATGGAAAAGGAAAAGAAAAATTGTTTACCCTTCCTAGACACCTTAGTCACACGCCTGCCTAATGATACACTTACCTTCACCGTATACAGAAAACCCACACACACAGGCAGATACATTCACAAACTCTCCCACCACCACCCCTCTCAACAATATGGCATTATTAAAAC
This sequence comes from Typopeltis vanoorti, assembly GCF_054136105.1. Lineage (NCBI taxonomy): Eukaryota > Metazoa > Arthropoda > Arachnida > Uropygi > Thelyphonidae > Typopeltis > Typopeltis vanoorti. The sequence continues at coordinate 139,154,437 of NC_143550.1, read as the reverse complement.
TCTTACCAAGAGAGTCCACAATCTTTGTTCCAGTGGAACCGCCCTCACTAATGAACTTAACCACATACACAGCACTTTCCTCTCCAATGGCTACAGCGATCACAGTATCAAAAAAATAATCAACTCCTCCCCCATTCCCCTTCCTTCTCGTCAACAAGATTTTAAAAATGCCATCACCATACCCTACATCCGTGGCACATCGGAAAAAATAGCCAAGATACTAAAACAATACAATCTACACACAGCATATAAGCCCCACCGCAAACTGGCTACCCTTATCCGTTCTACGAAAGATCAGCTCCCTCCTCTCTCTCTGCCTGGAGTTTACAAAGTACCCTGTTCCTGTAAGCTGGCGTACTTTGGACAGACAGGCAGATCAGCATCCATCCATCTAGAAGAACACAAGTCTTACATCTTCAAACACAACTATGGCCATTCAGGCTTGGCTGACCATGTTTTAGACACCACCCACAGAATATCACGGAAGAAAACCACCATGCTCCACCACAGCAAATTCAAGAAAGAGAGACTTTTCTTAGAAGCAGCAGCAGCTCTCAAAAACCAACCAAATCTCAATAAATATGGGTGCATTAAGCTTCCGAAGATTTGGAAAACACTCATCACCAGAGTTCCCACCTTACATTCCAGGCCACCTACTACTGCCCTTAGAGGGCGCTCTACCTAGATAGGACTTTAGTGTCACCCACGTGGTTGGGCTTAGTATTGTTTGTTATTTGTGCATATGTTACATTAATTTTTTGTAATCCCCGTAGATGTCCTAGTGACTAGGACGAAATATAGGAAGTATTAAAGTCTATTTTAATTCTTTTTGAGTGCTGTAAAAAATCCATTATGTCTCCAACATGAAACACTGAATGCATATCTGAACTAATTCCATATTACATACTGACAGTTTCTCTAACTTTATATAAATCCTTGCAAAACAACAACAAAAATCATTTAATTATTTTGCTTAATACCAAATAAACCTTTTTCCTTATTAAATGAACAAATACAGTTGATTCCCACAATTTATGAGCACCACAGGAATAGTCTATTATAGGCAAATAGTATCTTTCTTTCTTAATCTTTCCCTCTTTTACCTTTACAGTGTTGAGGGTTTCTATTCCTTTTAACTGCAACCATTATATGAGGATAAGGTGACTCAAAAAACTTCTCTACTGTTTTCTTACTAGAATTTTCAATGGGACCAGAGAGAGAGATACAAATATATGTCTCATTTTTCAAATTCTCATTTTGAAATTTGTCCACACATACAATAACTATTTGTTCCTTCAAATAAGTAGAAACAAATTCAAAAGTTTCATAGGAGAGAGGGAGAGAGAGAGAAACTAGAAGTATTATTTTCTTGCAATAATGGTCAAGTTTCAAATTATTTTCTAAACTATCAGCATCAAACACTTGAATTTACTTTAATTTATGGGAGAATCTGGAAATAAAAATACCTGAAAATTAATTGTTTTAGAGCTAAGCTATCCTATACTTCCTTAGATCATATTACATTCATGTTTCCCACCTTATACTTAACAGCAAAAAATAAGCATGCTCTTACCTTCAGATCTGCCATCTGCACAAAACTTTTCCTGGTTGAGTGTTAAAATTCTGTGATTTCCATCTAGTCTACTTGATACCTGAAAATAATGTAAACATTGCAAACAACCTACATATGAAAAAAAAAAAAAAACTATTAGTTTTTTTTTAAACACCCTTTAGATATATATGAGGTAATTTGTTTATAATATGCACACTTGACTCTCCTAATCTTGCTTGCAGGGACAGCAAGGGTAGTTTGTTATAGTGAAATTTATTTTGTTTTCACCAGGGCGAACAGAGAAAAATCAGCTATCATAACAAATCTGAAAGCACAGCTGAACTCAACATCACCAGAGTTAAAGACCAATACTATCAACATAAGAAGCCTGAATGGCAAAGAAATGGAGCTAGCTAAGGAATTAGATAAGTACCGGATCGACATAATAGGGGTGACTGAAACAAAAAAGACAAACTGGTGAGATCTTTCTGAGCAATAAATGCAAAATGTTATATTCAGGAAGAGGCTAATCTTCTTGAATGGCAGGCAGTCTCAAGTAGAGTGATGTGGGCAAATATCAGAATGGGGAACTGGACAATGAGACTTATTTGTGCCTATGGTCCCACAGAAAGCTCTACTAAGGTAGAAGTGGGGGAATTTTTTGGGTCTCTAGAGAAAGCTACTGATACAATGAAAAAGGAAAAGTATGTTGCAACATGGTGTTAGTAATAACCAGTCCATGTCCTGAGCAAAAATCCAAGAGGTATTTGCCATTATTATTAGCTTTGCTCTTTTCTTCAAACTTTCTTTATTGTGGATCTAAATAGCAGAGTAGGAAGTGATTGTGAGACATTCAAAAATGTTTTGGGAAAATTTGAAGAAAAGCTAATAATAATGGCAAATACCTGTTGGATTTCTGCTCAGGAGATGGCCTGGTTATTACTAACACCATGTTGCAACATAAAAATGTGCACAAATTCACATGGAGAGAAAAGGCAAGGAATAAGAAAAGTCTCATTGACTATGTTATTGTTGATATAGTTCGCCCACTGTTTGTAGGTCCCTGCTTCGCGTCTTTCCAAGAATAGTCGATTCATGCTGAAGGGGAGAAAGAAATGAAGGGCGTCCGAACTGGTCGCCAACACGCGAAATCACGTGCTTTATATGTAAAATTTTACAAATGTTATACAAGCAACATAGTTAACTACAATAATCATAAAAGAGAAGTTAATTTTCTGACCTGTAATAATAAACAACTCGTCCCACAAAACGGACTGATTATCCTATTATCGGAATGGATTCTCCTTTTTCTGAGATGCGCAGAAGTGTCGAAGGATCTCTAATCGGTGGGCAAACTATAGTGATGTTTTCTCCCTGGTGCAGGACACCAGAGTGTACAGAGGATTTGAAATTGTAACTGATCACCATTAGTCTTGAGCGGGATAAAATTGAATTTCATATTGAAAAGAATGAAAAGAAAGTTTTAAAGCGAATAAAAATTGAGCAGCTCTCAGATGTGAACTGAAGACTAAAATACACAAAGGTTATTGAAGAAAAAATGAAAGAGTTTGAGAACAAGAACCAAACCTTGGAGATTCAGTGGCAAAACTTGAAAAAAAACCCTGATCAATTCAACCAGATAGGCATGTGGTGAGGTTGTCTGCAAGGATAGAAAAATCAGAACTCAATGGTGGACACAGGAAGTTAAAGAGGCAGTGAAGGAAAAGAAGAAAACATATCAAAAGTTCCTGGCAAATAAGTCAGCTTGTGCTCTTGGAGAATATAGAGTCATATGTAAGAAAGCAAAACACTGTGTAAAACTGGCTAAACAAAAGACATGGGAGGACTTCGGAAAGAACATAGAAAATAAATATCAAGAAGGTGGCAAGATATTCTGAGGTTATTGAAGAAGCTTAGAAATGGAGGAAAGAGTGCTGTAAAAGGAATTAAAGATGATAAAAGGTGACATGAAAATGGGAGAAAAAGATATCTTTGAAGTATGGAGTAATTACTTCGAAAAATTGCTAAATGAAACAAGCAGTGATAGCGCAGTGTTAATAAAAAAACACTCAACAGGCATACAGTCTGGAATACATATCCATACTTGAAGTAGAAAAAAGCCATCAAAGGCTTGAAATGTGGAAAGGCAGCAGGAATAGATGATATTTGACCAGAAATGCTGAAGTATGGTGGAATAAAAGTCTTACAGTGGCTGCACTGCACAGTTCAGAAGGATGAATTCCTAATGATTGGAGTAGAGCTCTAAATAGTACCCATATATAAGGGAAATAAAACTGAATGTGAGAATTGCAGAGGTATATCGCTATGGAGTGTTCCAGGCAAGATTTATGCAAGTATACTTGAGAACCAGTTGAGAAGAATTGTGGAAGAAAAGCTTGGTGAAGAACAAGCTGAATTCAGGCCAAATAGAGGCTGTCAGGATCAGATCTTCACTTTACGACAAATAGTTGAGAAAGCATAGTAATATAACAAAGATCTGTATTCCCTTGAGGGTACATGACAGGAATTTGATGATGATAATGTATTTAAGTTTTGTCGATCTGGAAAAGGCACATGACAAGGTGCCAAGAGAGAAGCTATTCAATATGCAACAGTTATATGATGTCAATGGGGCATTATATCAAGCAATACTTAGTCTTTATTAGAGTTGCAAGTCAGAAGTTAGAACTGAAGGAAGTACAGGAAGATGGTTTAATGTTAAATCTGGTGTGAGACAAGGATGTACATTATCCCCTCTGTTATTCATTATCTATATGGATCACATTATTAAGTAATGTGGTATTAAACATGATAACAGAATTGGAGATGTTAATGTCAGCTCTTTGCTTTATGCGGACTACGTTATACTTCTAAATAAATCCGCTACTAGTCTGCAAGATTCCCGGACTAAATTGAATAACTGTTGTAATAGATATGGTATGAAGGTCAGCATTAAAAAAGTCAAAGACAATGAAAATAGGTAGAATCATTGAAAATGTCAACTGTGTTTTGAACGAAGAACCTGTGGAAGAAGTAAAACATTTCAGCTACTTAGGCACGATTTTTAGTGAAGATGGTAAATTAAATATGGAAATAGACAACAGAATCAACAAAGCTGATATGGTATGAAGTCAATTGAATAAATTCATATGGAATAAGAGAGAAATTAGCCAAAACACTAAATTAGCTGTATATTTACAAGACAGTGTTCAAACCAGTTTTAACTTATGGATCTGAGAGCTGGTCAGAAGTAAACACTTGACCAAAGACTAGAGACCGCAGATATGAGAGTCCTGAAAAAGATTAGATAAGTGAACAGATGGTATCAATGGCAGTACCGTATTAAAACGAGGATATTAGGAAACAAGTTGACATTGTCAGCATCTAGGAATGCATTAGCAGAGTTAATTTCAGGTGGTATGGTCACTTAAACAGAATGGATGAGGAAAGATTAGCAAAACAAGTGTTCTCTGCCAGGTTGGCAGGAAAATGACCCAGAGGAAGAACAAGATATAGGTGGATTGATATGGTACAATGTGACGATAGAAATATAAGATCTGATAATGTTGGAGTCTTGACAAGTAACAGACTGATTTGGAGGAAAATTGTAGATAGGAAGTTAGTAATGATGTAAATTTTTCATGTAGTACTATCATATCTTGTACCCCATTAGGGTACATGTCAGGAATTTGATGATGAAATTTATTTAGCACACTCATACATATGGAGCTTTCTTCAGGTATTTTTCACAGTTTCTTTATAGTGACTGAGTGAGTTGGTTACAGTCAACTTCACATTAATTGCCTCTATATACAAGTAGCCTAGTCGTGAAGACACATGCAAGCCTTCTTTTGATTACACTTGGATAAAGGATTAAAAAAGAATATAATCTCTTCACATCTTTAATTTAATTTATATATTTGGGTGTATAGTTCTCTACTGTAAACATCAGAATGGGTAATTAAATAATACAACATTTGTACCTATGATTGAACAAAAAGGTTCCACAAGGAAATAAATGCAAGAATTTTTTCAATCATTAGAAAAAGGTAGCTCATACAAAGAAAGAGTTGGTTATGGTTGGAGATCTAAACAGCAGAGTAGGAAATGAATAGCAGACATATAGACATATAGAGATGTCTTGGGAAAACTGCAAAGCTAATAATAATAATAATAATGCTTAGTATCAGCACCTACTGAATTTCTGTTCAGGACATTATTAAAAGGGTTGCTTAAGGATCATTAAGTGGAGGTATCTCAGTTATACAGCTTTAAAGGAATGTGGAGAACCGACCAGGGCTTCTGACCTAATGACCAATCCTCACCTTCACGTGGTGCACCCTGTTAGGTATCTACCTGGATACTGAACGAACAAGGATGGGCTGGCAATTTCGGATTTAGCCGACCAAATTGTATTCTTATTAGCTTAAACTCAATATTAAATGATGGTACAACATGATAGAATTTCATGCCGGCTGGGGTGTTGCTCGGTTAAACAAGGCCCCCATTGTTTTCGCCAGGGAACCAGGGTGAACAGCGAAAAATCAGCTACTGGAACAAATCCTAAAACACACCCCAACTCGACATCACCAGAATTGAAGATCGGTACTATCAACATAAGAAGCCTGAATGGCAAAGAAATGGAGCTAGCTGAGGAATTACATAAGTACCAGATCAACATAAGGGTGACTGAAACAAAAAAGATAAAAACTAGTGAGCTCTTTCTGAGGAATAAATACAAAATATTATATTTAGGCAATGCAAATCAAGGAAAAGAAGAAGTAGCCATAGTATTCAACACTAAATATGAGGTTAATCTTCTGGAATGGCAGGCAGTCTCAAGTAGAGTGATGTGGGCAAATGTGAGAATGGGGAACTGGACAATGAGACTTATTTGTGCCTATGGTCCCACAGAAGGTTCTACTAAGGTAGAAGTGGAGGAATTTTTTTGAGGCTTTAGAAAAAGCAACTGATACAATGAAAAATTGGTCCTTGGTGGGAATCTAAATAGCAGAGTAGGAAATGATTGTTAGACATACAAAAATATTTTGAGAAAATTTGGAGAAAAGAGCAAAGCTAATAATAATGACAAATCCTTGTTGGATTTCTGCTCAGGACATGGACTGGTTATTACTAACAGCATGTTCCAACATAAAAATGTGCACAAATTCACATGAAGAGAAGAATCAAGGAATAAGAAAAGTCTCATTGACTATGTTATTGTTGATAGTGATATTTTCCCACTTGTGCAGGACACCAGAGTGTACAGAGGATTTGAAATTGGAAGTGATCACCATTTAGTCTTGAACAGAATAAAATTGAATTTCATATTGAAAAGAATAACATGTAAGAAAGTTTTAAAGCAAATAAAAGTTGAGTAGCTTTCAGATGTGAACTGTAGACTAAAATATACAATCATTATTCAAGAAAAAATGAAAGAGTTTGAGAACAGGAATCAAACCTTGGAGAATCAGTGGCAAACTCTGAAGGAAACATTGATTGATTCTGCCAGAGAGGCATGTGGTGAGGTTGTGTGCAAGGATAAAAAAATCAGAACTCCCTGGTGGACACAGGAAGTTAAAGAGGCAGTGAAGGAAAAGAAGAAAGCATATCAAAAGTTCCTGGCAAATAAGTCAGCTTTTACTCTTACAGAATACAGAGACAAATGTAAGAAAGCTAAACAGTGTGTAAAACTAGCTAAACAAAAGTCATGGGAGGACTTTGGCAAGAATATAGAAAATAAATATCAAGAAGGTGGCAAAATATTCTGGAGGTTGTTGAAGAAGCTTAGGAATGGAGATTAGAGTGCTGTAAAAGGAATTAGAGATGATAAAGGTGAAATGAAAACAGGAGAAAAAGATATCCTTGAAGTATGGAGTAATTACTTTGAAAAACTGCTAAATGAAACAAGTAGTGATGATAGCACAGTGATAAAAAACACTGACCAGGCATGCAGTCAGGAATACATATCCATACTTGAAGTAGAAAAAGCCATCAAAGGCTTGAAATGTGGAAAGGCAGCAGGAGTAGATGATATTCGACCAGAAATGCTGAAGTATGGTGGTATAAGAGTCTTACAGTGGCTGCACTGCATAGTTCAGAAAGCCTGGACAGAGGGACGAATTCCAGATGATTGGAGTAGAGCTCTCATAGTACCCATATATAAAAAGGGAAATAAAACTGAATGTGAGAATTACAGAGGTATTTCCCTACTGAGTGTTCCTGGCAAGATCTATGCAAGTATACTTGAGAAACGGTTGAGAAGAATTGTGGAAGAAAAGCTTGGTGAAGAACAAGCTGGATTCAGGCCAAATAGAGGCTGTCAGGATCAGATCTTCACTTTACGACAAATAGTCGAGAATGCATGGGAATATAACAAAGATCTGTTTTTAAGTTTTGTTGATTTGGAAAAGGCATATGACAAGGTGCCAAGAGAGCAGCTATTCAATACGCTGCAGTTATATGGTGTCAATGGGGCATTATATCAAGCAATACTTCGTCTTTATTTGAGTTGTGAGTCAGCAGTTAGAATTGAAGGAAGTACAGGAAGATGGTTTAATGTTAAATCTGGTGTGAGACAAGGATGTACATTATCCCCTCTGTTATTCATTATCTATATGGATCACATTATGAAGGAATGTGGTATTAAACCTGATATCAAAATTGGAGATGTTAATGTCAGCTCTCTGCTTTATGCGGATGATGTTATACTTCTAAATAAATCCACTACAAGTCTGCAAGATTCTCTGACTAAATTGAATAGCTGTTCTAATAGATATGGTATGAAGGTCAGCAATAAAAAGACAAAGACAATGAAAATAGGCAGAATCATTGAAAATGTCAACTGTGTTGTGAATGGAGAACCTGTGGAACAAGTAAAACATTTCAGCTACTTAGGCACAATTTTTACTGAAGATGGTAAACTAAATATAGAAATAGACAACAGAATCAGCAAAGCTGGTATCGTGGGAAGTCAACTGAATAAATTCATATGGAATAAGAAAGAAATTAGTCAGAACACTAATTAGCTGTATACAAGACTGTGTTCAAACCAATTTTAACTTATGGATCTGAGAGCTGGGTCAGAAGTAAAACACTTGACCAAAGACTAGAGACCGCAGATATGAGAGTCCTGAGAAAGATTAGAGGCGTGAACAGATGGCATCAATGGCAATATCATATTAAAAATGAGGATATTAGGAAAGAACTTGACATTGTCAGCATCCAGGAATGCGTTAGCAGAGCTAATCTCAGATGGTATGGTCACTTAAATAGAATGGGAGAGGAAAGATTAGCAAAACAAGTGTTCTCTGCCAGGTTGGCAGGAAACCGACCCAGAGGAAGACCAAGATATAGGTGGATTGATACGGTACAAAGTGCCTTAGACGATAGAAATATAAGATCTGATAATGTTGGAGTCTTGACAAGTAACAGACTGATTTGGAGGAAAATTGTAGATAGGAAGTTAGTAATGATGTAATTTTTTCATGTAGTACTGTCATATCCTGTACACCCCTTCAGGGTACATGGCAGGAATTTGATGATGATGATGATGATGTTGGAGTCTTGACAAGTAACAGACTGATTTGGAGGAAAATTGTAGATAGGAAGTTAGTAATGATGTAAATTTTTCATGTAGTACTATCATATCCTGTACACCCCTTGAGGGTATATGTCAGGAATTTGATGATGATGATGATGAAGTCTCCCAAAGTTTTTGAGAGACTTATCTTAAGTTTATTCTCCTAACTGTTTCAGGTTAGGAGAATGCTTCATAGCCATTGCTGACTCCAAAAATATCTTTCTGACCTATAATGACTTATATAGCACATTGATATTTTTTTTTCCATTTAATCCTTTGTGGAAGGGTGTCCAAAGTGTGATCTGTTAGTCTGGACTTGCCATAATAATGGTTGTGAATGTATTTCTTATCTTCTCCAAGGTTGATGGTAACCCCCCCCCCCTTTAAACTCACAAGAGCAAAACACTATTCCTAGTCCCTATGTCTTAGGTATATTCAGGTAATTTGGTTAATAGGTAAGATGGCCAGAGTAATAATAAAATATGACTGTTACACCACCTTCAAACCACATTAAATTAACAACTTCGATCCACTCTTCTAAGAATAAACTCCATCACTAGCATATTCAGGAGTGTATAAAGTTCCCTGTGACTTCGCCTTCTATGGACAGACAGGGAAATCGGTTAACATCTGCTTTGGAGAACATAAGAAATACATTCACTGCCATTATTAACGCAGGTCTGGACTGGCAGACCACGCTTTGGACATTGTCAAACAGAATTAGCTGGAGGAAAAGCAGTATGCTATATAAGAGTCATTACAGGTTAAAAAGATTATTTTGGAGTCAGCAATGACTGTGAAGCATTCGTACACAACTAAGAATGCTTCAGATCTTTAAAGTCTAATAATTTGGACTTTAAGATCTAAAGTCCAAATTAGGACTTTAGATCTTTTGTCCGTTAATATTTGAATTGTTTCACTTACTCATTGTCATGTATAAACTGTAATATGTTTTGTTCACTGAAAATGCTGATTTGAAATCCAGCAATATAAACCCAGTTAATAAACATCTTTTCATACTTTATTTCTTTTAGTATTGTAATACTGTTAAAATAAGTTATGATTTCTGCATTACTTCAACCATGGTATCTCTTCTGGGTTGGCTTCCACTAATGTGACCTCAATAAAGGTCGAAACTAGTCTGGGTAGTGGCCCTTCATAGTGTATAGCATTATATACACCTGAAAGGATGTATGCTTTGCATTATGGGATACTAACGCAATTAATGTGAAGATACTTCACATATGCAAACTTTTTGTTTACACTTGGGTAACAGATTAAACAATAATATAATTTTTTGGAATCTTTAATTTATATATTTGAGTGTGAATTCACTACTGAAAGCTCCAATACTTTAATTGCTTTTTAAGACTTTCTTACACACTTTTCTTTTAAATATGATATTTAGTTATATACTGCCTAGAACTAAATGATGATAACGTCTTATTTCAAATCTCCTGTCTACTCTTCCTGAACCAGTGTGAAAATATCTATCAACAATAACATTGTAACCAAAACATTTTGTCATTTCTAGTTTCTTCTCTCCTTCTGAATTTGTGCACATCTTTATGTTGGGACATATTAGTAATAACTAGTGATTTCCAATTGTTGGTTGATGAAACAAATTTCAGTAGAACTATGAGAGAAACAGAGCAGATGTCTCTTTGCAGAAGGATTACAATTGACTGTATCGAGCAGGCATGAGTTGAGCTATCAGTTTAATATTGCGTGGATACAATTAATGGAGAAATTTTGAAGGAGGTAGAAGAGATAAGATAAAATAGAAGTGATAGGGAATGGAGACTTGAAGTTTAGGGCTCACATTGTTAATATTGTAAGAATATCACAACAATGGCAGTGCTGAGGAGGACTTTGACATGCAGAAACAAAGAGGTTATGGTTCCCTTGCATAAGGCATTGATTGGGCCATATTGGTCACCTGGTTTTCAAGAGGAAGAGGATATGTTAAATTAGTTTCAGGTCAATGGAATGTAGGTATAGGGACAGATTGAGAGAATGCAACTTGCAGAGCCTTGTGAATAATTGAGATGTATAAGTTGGTGAGGAGTTGTTACCAGATTAATGCGTAGAAGGATTTTTGTAGAGTAGAGAGAGAGAGAATGGAAAAACAAAAAGCCATCCTTTGAAAGCTGTAGGTGGTGGTGGGGGGGTAAGCAGAGTGAAGAGCAGGTTCTTCATAGTTTTGGGATTCAGTCATAGTTTCTGCACTCACTCACTTTTAGGCAATGCATTCTACTCACTAACTGAATGAATTTAAGCCATGATTGGATGATCCTGTGATGAGTGTTTTGACTCCATGGAAGTCTAATGTTAATAAAGCCATCATCATCAAATTCCTGACATTTACCCTCAAAAGGTGTACAGGATATGACAGTACTACATTACTACATGAAAAATATACATCATTGCTAACTTCCTACCTACAATTTTCTGCCAAATCAATCTGTTACCTGTCAAAGCTACAACATTGTCAGATCTTATATTTATATACAGTTGTAATAGATATGATATGGTTTGAAAGTCAGCAATACAAAGACAATGAAAATAGGCAGAATCGTTGAAAATGTCAACTACATTGTGAACGGAGAACCTGTGGAACAAGTACAACATTTCACCTACTTAGGCACGATTTTTAGTGAATATGGTAAATTAAATATGGAAATAGACAACAGAATCAATAAAGCTGTATAGTAGGAAGTCAATTGAATAAATTCATATGGAATAAGAGAGAAATTAGTTGGAACACTAAATTAGCTGTATACAAGACAGTGTGTTAAAACCAGTTTTAACTTATGGATCTGATAGCTGAGTCAGAAGTAAAACACTTGACCAAAGATTAGAGACCACAGATATGAGAAAGCTAAGAAAGATTAGAGGCGTAAACAGATGGCATCAATGGCAATATCACATTAAAAACGAGGATATTAGGAAAGAACTTGACATTGTCAGCATCCAGGAATGCGTTAGCACAGCTAATCTCAGGTGGTATGGTCATTTAAACAGAATGGGCGATGAAAGATTGGCAAAACAAGTGTTCTCTGTGAGGTTGGCAGGAAAACAACCCAGAGAAAGACCAAGATATAGATGGATTGATACAGTACAAAGTGCCTTAGACGACAGAAATATACAATCTGATAATAATGGAGTCTTGACAAGTAACTGACTGATCTGGAGGAAAATTGTAGATAGGAAGTTAGTAATGATGTAAAAATTTTCATGTAGTACTATCATATCCTGTACACCCCTTGAGGATACATGGCAGGAATTTGATGATGATATATTTATATATCTATATTTTAAGGCACTTTTTACTGTATCAATCCACCTATATCTTGGTCTTCCTCTGAGTCATTTTCCTGCAAACCTGGCAGAGAACACTTGTTTGGCTAATCTTTCCTTGCCCATTCTGTTTAAGTGACCATACCACCTGAGATTAGCTCTGCTAACACATTCCTGGATGCTATTGATGTCAAGTTCTTTCCTAATATCCTCGTTTTCAATATGATATTGCCATTGATGCCATCTGTTCATGCTCCTAATCTTTCTCAGGACTCTCATATCTGCGGCCTCTAGCCTTTGGTCAAGTGTTTTACTATTGACCCAGCTCCCAGATCCATAAGTTAAAACTGGTTTGAACACTGTCTTGTATACAGCTAATTTAGTGTTTTGACTAATTTCTCCCTTATTCCATATAAATTTATTCAGTTGACTTCCTGCCATACCAGTTTTGTTGATTCTGTTGTCTATTTCCATATTTAATTTACCATTTTATAATTTACCTCACTAAAAATCGTGCCGAAGTAGCTGAAATGTTTTACTTGTTCGATAGGTTCTCCATTCACAATGCAGTTTATAGTTTCTGTACTTCTGCCTATTTTAATTGTCTTTGTCTTGTTATTGCTGACCTTCATACCATATCTATCAAACATTTATTCAATTTAGTCACGGAATCTTGCAGATTGTAGCGGATTTATTTAGAAGTATTACATCATCTGCATAAAGCAAGGAGCTGACATTAACATCTCCAATTTTGATATCAGCTTTAATACCACTTTCCTTCATAATGTGATCCATATAGATAATGAATAACAGAGGTGATAATGTACATCCTTGTCTGACACCAGATTTAACATTAGACCATCTCCCTGTACTTCCTTCAATTCTAACTGCTGAATTACAACTCAAATAAAGACTAAGTATTGCTTGATATAATGATCCACTGACACTACGCAACTGTAGAGTTTTGAACAGCTTCTCTCTCTCTCTCTTGGCACCTTGTCATATGCTTTTTCCAGATCTACAAAACTTAAATACAGATCTTTGTTATATTCCCAAGACTTTTCAACTATTTGTCGTAAAGTGAATATCTGATCCTGAGAGCCTCTATTTGGCTTGACCAGCTTGTTCCTCACCAAGATTCTCTTCCACAATCTTTCTCAACTGCTTCTCAAGTATACTAACATAAATCTTACCAGGAACACTCATTAGAGAAATACCTCTGTAATTCTTACAATCAGTTTTATTTCCCTTTTTTATATATTGGTACTGTGAGAGCTCTACTCCAATCATCTGGAATTTGTCCTTCAGTCCAGGCTCTCCTGAACTATGCAGTGTAGCCACTGTAAAAATTTTATACCTCCATACTTGAGGATTTCTGGTCTAATATCATCTACTCCAGCTGCCTTTCCACATTTCAGACTTTTGACGGTTTTTTCTACTTCAAGGATGGATATGTATTCCTCATTGCATGCCTGCCACAGTGTTTTTCATCACTGTACTGTCATCACTGCTAGTTTCATTTAGCAATTTTTGGAGTAATTACTCCATACTTCCAGGATATCTTTTTCTCCAGTTTTCATATCACTTTTGTCATCTCTAATTGCTTTTACAGCACTGTTTCCTCCATTTTTGAGCTTCTTCAACAACCTCCAGAATATCTTGCCACCTTCTTGATATTTATTTTCTGTTCTTACCAAAGTCTTCCCATGACTTTTGTTTAGCTAGTTTTACACAGTGTTTAGCTTTCTTAAATTTGTCTCTGTATTCTCCAAGAGCAAAAGTTGACTTTGCCAGGAACTTTTATATGCTTTCTTATTTTCCTTCACTGCCTCTTTAACTTCCTGTGTCCACCAGGGAGTTCTGATTTTTCTATTCTTGCAGACAACCTCACCACATGCCTCTCTGGCAGAATCAATCAATGTTTCCTTCAGAGCTTGCCACTGAATCTCCAAGGTTTGATTCCTGTTCTTAAACTCTTTCATTTTCTTTTCAATAATATTTCTGTATTTTAGTCTACAGTTCACATCTGAGAGCTGCTCAACTTTTATTCGCTTTAAAACTTTCTTACATGTTATTCTTTTCAATATGAAATTCAATTTTATCCTGCTCAAGACTAAATAGTGATCACTTCCAATTTCAAATCCTCTGTACACTCTGGTGTCCTGCACCAGGGAGAAAACATCACTATCAACAATAACATAGTCAATGAGACTTTTCTTATTCCTAGCCTCTTCTCTCCATGTGAATTTGTGCACATTTTTATGTTGGAACATGGTGTTAGTAATAACCAGTCCATGTCCTGAGCAGAAATCCAACAGATATTTGCCATTATTATTAGCTTTGCTCTTTTCTCCAAATTTTCCCAAAATATTTTTGTATGTCTCACAATCATTTCCTACTCTACTATTTAGATCCCCAACAAGGACCAACTTTTCCTTTTTCATTGTGTCAGTTGCTTTTTCTAAAGCCTCAAAAAATTCCTCCACTTCTACCTTAGTAGAACCTTCTGTGGGACCATAGGCACAAATAAGTCTCATTGTCCAGTTCCCCATTCTCATATTTGCCCACATTACTCTACTTGAGACTGACTGCCATTCAAGAAGATTAGCCTCGTATTTTGTGTTGAATACTATGGCTACTCCTTCTTTTCCTTGATTGTCATTGCCTGAATATAACATTTTGTATTTATTGCTCAGAAAGATCTCACCAGTTTTGGTCTTTTTTGTTTCAGTCACCCCTATTATGTCGATCTGGTACTTATCTAATTCCTCAGCTAGCTCCATTTCTTTGCCATTCAGGCTTCTTACGTTGATAGTACCGATCTTTAACTCTGGTGATGTTGAGTTGGGGTTTGTTTTCAGATTTGATCCAGTAGCTGACTTTTCGCTGTTCGCCCTGGTTCCCTGGCGAAAACAACGGGGGCCTTGTTTAACCGGGCGACGCCCCAGCCGGCATGAAATTTTGTCATGTCGTACCATCATTTTTTATTTTGGTTTAACCAATAAGAATACAATTTGGTCGGCTAAATCCCAAATTGCCAGCCCATCCTCGTTCGTTCAGTATCAAAGTAGATACCCAACAGGGTGCACCACGAGAAGGTGAGGATTGGACATTAGGTCAGAAGCCCTGGTCGGTTCTCCGCATTCCTTTAAAGGCTATGTGGAGGTCTCCTCTCAGTTATACAGCTTTGACCCTTAAGCACCCCTCCAACATTATCAGATCTTATATTTCTATCACTATAGCATACCACCCACATTCCTGTTGTCCCTGCATTTTGCTATAGTGAGAGGCAACAGTATTACCAAATTTACAACTGAAATAATCTTATTACATAATTGGCATGACTGTGCAAATGATTTCATGAGTAATTCAGGATAAGTGTTCTCAAACAATTTTCTTTTAGTAAATACAGGTGCAGAAAATATTCACATGTATGTAAATAACAGA
The DNA here is from genome assembly GCF_054136105.1 of Typopeltis vanoorti. Classification (NCBI taxonomy): domain Eukaryota; kingdom Metazoa; phylum Arthropoda; class Arachnida; order Uropygi; family Thelyphonidae; genus Typopeltis; species Typopeltis vanoorti. The sequence goes on along the minus strand of NC_143550.1, from coordinate 139,138,556 downwards.
CGAAGACAAGAAAGATATTCCAACTGTTTTTTTTTTGTTGTTTTTTTTAACCAGCTGACTGTCAATATGAATGAAATATACCAAATATTTATGCTTCATATGCATATTTTTATAGCTGTATCTGAATGCTACTTCAATTTCAAAGGAAGTTTAAAACATGACTAAACATTATTGCAGGTACAGTGGTTAAAGGGAAGCATGATGGTAGTGCTCTGATTTTCTAGTTGGCTATTTAAATTAAGTTGGTATATTAGTTATAGTGCAGTGTTGTGGATAATTATTTTAAGTTATGCAAATATCACCTCTAAATAAGATGTAATAACCATCATATGAAATCAAAACAAACAGCAAAAGAAAATCAGAATTCATTTTTGTATAAATTTCACAGAGGAATTAGATGAATATGGTTGTTATTATCTAATTAAGTAAACTAGTTAACATGATTCGCATGGTGCCTCCATATGCTATGCTGAATTCAAGTAGGAATTAAAAATTATATATTTAGTTTAATCCTTTATCCAAGTGAAAGCAAACAAAGTTTGTGCCTGAAGTATCTTCAGCACTGGGGCAACTCATGGTAAAGGTGGTATAAGTTCTCATCACTTAGTATCTCCCATAATGTAAAGCACATCCAGACCAGCAAGAATGGAACATGTTAGGTTAATTTTTAACTAGTATTAAATAAACTGTGGTTTAACTGTGCTAATTCAAAAAGTATTATTTGAAACTTTGTAAAGTGAGGGATTCCTATATCAGTTTGGAAAATGTTCATTATTATTCAATATGGACTTATTAGGTTTGTGTTGTCAACATTTTTAGGAAAAGAACATCACTATTCTTAATGAATACAGTTGGAATTTGGCATTTCAAATCTCAACTAAAATTGTCGAATCATTTCAATTTTGAGTTAAATTGAACAACTTCTAATACCTAAAGTATGCAACATAAAATGATACAAAATTATATAACGGAAGCAAAGGACATGGGAAAAAATATATTATGTATGTCAGTGAATTGTTCTATACGAGAAGAGACCAGTTAACAAGGTTTCAGTAAAAAGACTTAGAGAGAGAGAGAGAAGGGGAAAGGGGCTTGCATTGTCAAACCTTTAAGCCTAGTATAAATTTCACATGGAGACTATTTGTTGATAAATTTTACCGAGTTTTAACTTCAGGAGAGTGAAATAAAATATATATATATATATATATATATATAAAAGATGGCTGAGTTAAACAACAAGCAAATTGTTGCCCTGGTTAGTATGTGTTTACACTAACCAACAGGGCTATACACTCTTTGGAAAGAAGTCAATGGATACCATAGTGTTAGGAACAAACAGCCATGAGACCCACCTTAATATCTAGAACCTTTCACTGCAATCTTTTTACATATACTTTTTTACAAGCATATGGTAATGATCAATGGGAATTTTGTACCATTTTTCCTGTAGGCATGTAGTGAGGTCCTGGACTGTTTTGGTGCAGATACCCCTTGGCCTCACCTGATGCTCTAGTTTGTCCCACAGATGTTAATAGGGTTGAGATCAAGGCTCTATGGAGGCCAGTCAAATGTGATGTTCATGTCCACAAACCATATGGCCTTATGACATTGTGCATCATCTTGCTGAAAGAGACAATGGTCAGTTCTGTAGAAATGACACAAAGTAGAAAGCACTGCATTGTCCAAAATGTTCAGGTATCTCTTAGAGTTCAATGTTCATGGCAGTACAGAGGTCCATGGCCAAAACAAGAAAAACTGGACCATACCATCACACTGTCACCTCTAAATTTTATAGTTGGGGTTATGCACTCTGGTAGGAGATGTTTACCAGGCATCTGCCACACTCATCCATCTGCTTGGTAGAGGGCGTAGCTTCCAAGCATCCACATGCTCTTTGCACCACTAAAGACACTCAGTTTTGAATGTTTTTGTGCACATTTGGGTTCCAGCCAATGCCAGAACTCTACATTCAACTTGTCGGCTGACAAATGGTGATTTTTACATATTATTCTTCATAACACACTCTCTGGTCATGTTCACCGAGTGTGGTGGGTCATCCACTGCATGTAGTACTTGCAGTTTACCCCCCCCCTCCATCTCAGTATGGTATCACTGATTGTTGACCTGGAATGGCCAAGAAGGCCTGAAACATGGCATCCTATCACAATGCTTCTTTTAAACTCCATCAGTAGTTCCTATCTCAGCCATTTCACTTGGACACAGTTGCACTGACTTGGGATCATCATATTCCTTCAATTTACACTGGCTATAAACAAGTAACTCATTACGTGGCACGATGCACCTTGTCTATTGGTTTCTTTCTGAGCAGTGTATGTTTGAATAGGTGGTAGATGAATTTCATTGCCTGGTGTGAGATGACTGCCTCACTTAATGCAGACCTGAAGTGGCAAGAAAAATGCCATGTTTTTGTTTCCAAAGAATATAAAAAGATTATATAAAATGAAATTATATATAAAATAAAAAATATATTAAAAATATAATAAAATAGCACAACACTATGTATTATATGTTTACAAAAAAAAAACTTTTTTGTAAAAAAAAAGCCACAAAAAAAATAACAGGAACAAATTCCCTTTGAAAAAAGAATAACAATGGTAAGCACGAGAAAATTTATATTGTTTTAAAGATCTGCATGAATCAATTTTCTCATGAAAGATGAGCAAACTTGTTGGATACTTTGTTTCTTGTTACACTGATATCAGTTTTTAACATTTCCTATAATTTTTTGAATACTCTGATGAAGAATATGTATATGTAGTCAATACAGGTGATTTTTTTTTTATCATATTATAGTACTTGATGGTTTGTGTCTGTTGTACATGCTACTAAAAATGATTTGTGCTTTTTTTCCTTTTTATTCAAGTTCTTGATATGCATAATCTCTCTTGACCCACACAGCAAGTATGCAAGTATAGTATTTGTCCCACATAAGTTACACATGTGGAACTTATGTGGGAATAATCATAATCTTGTATACTTTTTGATTTTTTGAGTGGTGAATGGGGAAGTTTTGGAGATCATAAGAAACTTCAGATTGTGTTTAGCAGGGAAAAAAATTTAACTTTTATTCCTTGTTGATGTGACAGATATGTAAAAGAGGGACACCATTCCTCTACATTCTTGATTTTTCTGTCCTACATTATTTCTTTATACTGCTTTTTTTTTTCTCCTCTGTTTTACTATTAACTAACTTTCTTCTTTGTGTTATTTTCCGTCATCCATGGTTTCTTTCTTTGCTCTCTTTCCTCTTCTTTTTTGACTAAATGCAATTCTGTAGCAGTAATTATGCTTTCCTTCAGAATCTTCCATTTTTCACTTGCATCATCATTTACTTGTATATTTCTCTCGTTCATTTCTTCCTCTACTTTCTTTGAGAATTCATTCGTCGTACTTGGTATCTTCAGCCGCTCCATGTTCCATGATTTGTTCCGTTTCCCTATGGTTACCTTTTTTAGATTAATCCTTATCTTAGTTGATAACAATATGTGATCTGTATCACAGTCTGCTCCTGGATATGTTGTCACATCTTCTATAATGTTTCTATATCTTTTGTTTATCAAAATATAATCTAACTGATTTCTTCTACTATTTATATCCTCCCCTGGGGCTTTCCATGTGTACAATTTTCTTGGATGTTTCTTAAACCAAGTGTTCACAATTGCTAAATCATGCTTTCTACAGAAATCCAATGACATATCTCCTCTTTCATTTCTCACTCCCAATCTAAATATCCCAACAATATCTTCCTCTCATCCTCTTCCGATTTTTGCATTCATATCGCCTTGTATTATAATTATATCTTTTGTTTCTTTACATTTCAAGCCCTGTTCTATATCGCCATAAACTCTCTCTACCTTCTCATCCTCATAATCACAAGTAGGTAAATATATCTGGATAAGTAGAATATTTCTTGGTTTTGCTTTCAACTTTACCACTAAAACTCTGTCTGAGATTTGCCAGTAGCCTTCCACACTGTCACTCGTTTAGTCAATATTATTCCAGCACCTGCTTGATGTTGCTCTTCCCCTCCTGAGTAAATTATTCTTATTCCATCCTCTGTTCTAAAATCTCCTTTTCCTTTCCATCTCACCTCAGCCATTCCCAGAACATCTATTTTCAATCTTAGCATCTCCATCTTTACAATCTCCAATCTTCCAGTTTGATGTAAGGTATTCACATTCTAAGATCAAATACGAAAATTACTTTTAGCCCCTTTTCCACATGAATACTTTCCATCTTCCATTTCTCCACCTCCCACAGGCTTTAGTAAAGAAGATTCATATGATTGACATGCAATCTGGTCCATATCCATACAGGAACAAGTGACCTCCCTGGTAGCCAATTGCGCAGTTCCGGACCCAGGGGACCCATCCTGAGCTGTGCATCGCTCGTCATTCAGATCTTTACTGTTCATCCAAACTAGGGAAAAAGTAGAAGCATAGTGGTTTCCCGTTGCCTTCTATGCACGAAGAGATGAAAAAAGTAGAAACATTGAAAGAACATTGAGTAGGGAAATACAAAGAGAGATCAGATAAGATAAGAGATAAGAAGGAAAAAGGAAGAGTGGTTAGATGAAATAAGGAAAGATATAACAGCAAAGATGGGGCGAGCAAAGATTAGCAAAACAAGTGTTCTCTGCCAGGTTGGCAGCAAAACGACCCAGAGGAAGACCAAGATATAGGTGGATTGATACGGTACAAAGTGCTTTAGACGATAGAAATATAAGATCTGATAATGTTGGAGTGTTGACAATTAACAGGCTGATTTGGAGGAAAATTGTAGATTGGAAATTAATAATGATGTAATTTTTTTCATGTAGTACTATCATATCCTGTACACCCCTTGAGGGTACATGGCAGGAATTTGATGATGATGATGATGATAACAGCAAAGGCAAAAAGAAAGGACATAAAAGGTGTTTATAAAAACATTAATATGATGACAGGAAGGAGAAAGATGCTAAGGACTGGAGCAATCAAGAATGAAAGAGGTGAAATTCTGATAGAAAAAGAGAAGATATTACAGAGATGGGAAGAATATGTAAGTAAACTTTATGAAGACAGGGAAAGAGGAGAAAATCAAAGGAAAGAACATAGTGGGCAGAGACTGTGCATCATGAGGGAGGAATTGAATCTAGCAATTCAAAAGATGAAAGAAGGAAAATCCCCTGGAATAGATGGTATACAGATAGAACTTATAAGGAATATTGATGAAAAAGGTATGGAAGTGTTATGGCAAATTATTAATGGAATTTATGAAGGACAAGAATTACCAGAGGAGTTTAGAAGATCAATTTTTATCCCCATTCCAAAAAAGATGAGAGTTTTAGACTGTAACAATTTTAGAACGATAAGTCTTATAACTCACACAGCAAAAATTCTGGTGCAAATAATTTTAGAGAGAATTAGGAATAAAATAGAAAAAGAAATGAATGAGGAACAGTTTGGATTCAGAACCAACAGAGGAACTAGAGAGGCTCTAAGAATTATTGGGGAGAAAACACTAAACCATGGTAGAAAGTTGTTTTTGGGATTTCTAGATTTTGAAAAGGCATTTGATACAGTGAAATATGAAAGACTTTTTGACATTCTAGAAAATACTGATATTGACTCTTATGACTTGGAAATTTTAAAGAGATTATATTGGTCACAAATAGCATCAGTATGTGTAAATGGAGAGGAAACAGGAGAATTCCCAGTGGAGAGAGGAATCAGACAAGGATGCAAGTTATCACTATTATTGTTTAACTTTTATAGTGAACAAATGTTTAGAGAGGCACTTGAGGATGTAGAAGAAGGAATAAAAATAAACGGAAGAATCATTGATAACTTAAGATATGCAGATGATGTGATGGCAGAAAGTGAAAATGGGTTACAACAAATTATTCAAAGAATTGAAAACTCTTGTAAAGAGTATGGACTAAGAATTAACACAAAAAAGACCAAGATAATGGGTAGAAAAATAGGAGATAATGCAAAAATAAGATGTGGAGGAAAGATTTTAGAAGTGGAATGATTTCAATATTTAGGTAGCTGGATCTCAGAAAAGGAACTTCAGAGTTGGACATTAGAAATAGAATAGGCAAAGCTGAATCGGCATTTATGGAAATGAAGAGAATTTTAATAAACAAGAACACTAAAATAGGTGTTACAATTGGAATAGTTAAACCAACAGTTTGGAGTGTTGCAAGTTATGGAAGTGAGTAATGGACACTCAGAAAGATAGATATGGAAAGAATTAATGCATTGGAAATGTGGTGTTATAGAAAGATGGAAAAGATTAGCTATACAGAAAGAATATCAAATCCAGAAGTTTGAAGATGAGTCGGGATGGAAAGAACACTGCTAAAGAATATTATGCAAAGAAAGACTAGATTTGCAGGAGATCTTCTGAGAGGTTCTTCGGGACACCTAACAAGAACTATATTACAAGGGAAAGTTGAGGGGAAGAGAAGACGTGGAAGACCAACTAGAGAGTGGTTTAATGACATTGTGGAATGGACTGGTTTAAGAATGATGGAAGTGATAGACAGAGAGAAATGGAGAAGAGCTGCTCATCTGCTGCAACCCTCTTGCTAGAGGATGCTACCAGATGACGACATTATTTCTGTTTTTTGGAAGGATTAGAAAACGAGAACCTGAGAAGTCAGGTTCTTGACTTCTCCATACTGCTGGAAATGTTATATGCACCGTCTTAAGGATTTTTATAACACCAATGTTAAAATGCCCACATCAATGCAACAAGTGTATTCTTTTTTCATCAAAAACCTGATGCATGCAGATCGCAGATGTTCTTCATGCAACTAGCAATCATAATACAAGATGAATCATGAGTGATCACAATTATTATTTTAAATATTCTGTGTTACTGTCTCTGTCAATAAGCTTGTTGTTTAACTATTTCACTCTCCTTGATGAAGTATACTACTAAAAGGTATACAAAAGTAGTAGAAGTTCAAACAACAATCCTTGTGTGGAATTTATATTAGACTTGCAAAGTTTTACATAACCCATCCATAGCTGCCTCAGTAAAAAGGATTTGCATTGCTCTTCTAAACACACCAGGCAGGCAATCTATTATGCTAATTTTACATGTTCAATGTATGACAAACTATGTATTGTACATATTACTCTTCAACAATGCCAGTGACCTGTTTTCTGCAGAGCTGATCCCAACATTAATCCAAACTTTTGTTAAATTGCAATTTGCAGCTGTCTACTGACTGAGGGGGGGGGGGGGATTCAAGATAATGCAACAATGCATATGGATGGTTGCACAGTAGACCATACAACTTCCATATGCTATGTATCAGTTGGATATTAACTATCATAAGAACAAATGGCTGTCGGTTCATAGCCTCAGCAGGAAGGCCATGAATAGGATCAGAATTTAGCATGATAAACGTTTTTTTTTTTTTTTTTTTTTTTTTAGAGTATCTCACATGATTTCCATACAATCAAATTACAGAAAAGCTTATTTTAAAACTTGAAATATACTTACAGAGATGACAGGAAATCCTTTCTGCTTTGTCCATGTACTCATAACAGCAGCAACAGGTAGCTTACTAGCTTCTTCCAAAGCTTGCCAAAGATCTTCTGTATGAGTATTTTTATATGCATGCCTAGTCAGGTACAAGTTCATGCCCTTACGAAAGTTCTGAAAGATAATATTTCTCTTAAGTGGTACTTATATTTTTGATTACAAGTGTCATTAATTTTAATGACATTTTTAACATTTGAATATGGACAATAATGAATGCTTTTCTTTGCTGTATAAATTATTTTTATGATGATCTGCCACCAAGCATGTCACTGACTGAACAGTGAATTTTTTAACATGATATTTTGAAGATTGTAGTATCCAATAACAGTTTAATGTGAAAAAGCACAGATTTATGCATTTTGAAAGAACATAAGCTTTGCACTATAATCATGGAACTGTACTCCAGGAAATTGAAGCTAGAGATATAGAGTTATTGATGGATAGGGAACTGAAGTTTATAAATTCATACTTTGGATACTGCAAAGTAGTTAAGAGAGCTCATAGAATTACTTGATTATTGAAAATGCACTAACAAACAGATAAGGAAGTTATCATTTCCCTTTATAAAGACTTTGCTAAAGAGCTATATCTGGATTACTATTCACATGTGTGATCACCTTGGTTTCTTGAAATGAGAAAGTGATGGAGAGGATCCAGAAGCGAGTGACCAAGATGGTATGTGGTCTGTGAAATGTTACCTATAAGGGCAGCATGAGAGTTTGCAAGTTACTGAAGTTGGGTGTTTAGGTGGAAAAACAGAGAAAAAAAAGTTTTCAGCACTTGACTAGAGGGAGCAAAACAAGGCGTTATCCCTGGAAATAGAGTAATAATATAGGTAGCAACGACCTCGGGACTAGATTTTTGATTGGAGAATGAGTAATCTGGGTTGCCAGTCTGTTGTGAAGAAAAGGTACAAAAGGTACTGTGCTGAGTCTTGACTTGGTAGAGATTCCTGTGCAATGTCAAAAATCCCAACCGTTTTAGATTAACACACAAGAAGAGAGCAGTGGGGTTTAAGGCCAAACATCTTGTGATACCACAATATTAACTCAATAACTGAAGTATGAAGTTTAATTTTCCATTATACTCACTGTATGTAAAAATCTTTTGTTTCTATTGACACAGCATGTGTGTGTGTGCATACAGTACTTCAAAATAAAGGAATGCTACAGAAAATAAATGTCATAAAAGAAAATTATAACAGATTCTAATGACAAATGGTGCATGAATGATTTTTGGTACAACCTCTCCAAACTATATCTGGAATATGAAAAAGATATCTATTATCTTCCTTATTATTTATAAATAATAAAGAAGATATGAGACTGATCTGGCATGATGCAAGATCATGTTTAGAACAGGTAGAAATGGCCAGATATCAGAGAATAAATAAAACTCTAGGTGACCTAGATTATGTATACTCACATTACAAGAAGAAACACTGTAAGTTGGTTTAAAAGTTAATACAAATAAAATGAAAGAAATGATGAAAATAAATATTTTGAAGGATAGAGGAGTATTAATATATTGATATAAGAATTAAAAAAAAAAAAAAAGATATGCATATGTTAAACTTAACATCTACAGAAAATGAAAAATTATTCAGATATACAAAAATAAAAGTATTTAATTTGTGAAGTCTGAAAGTTCTGTATCTGCTTTTGAACAGCAACCTGGTTATAAGAATTTTTATTTATTTATTTATTTATTTATTTTTGTTAAATACATTCGACTCACACTTTATTAAACTCAAAGAGACCATAACGATAGTTTGTTATAGTAGATTGTCTGTTATGGTGAATTTCTTCTAATACAGCCATCATAAGCTATAAAGCTTTGATTAAGACTTTTAAAAGCAGGTTGTTGTTATAGTGAGTGAGTTTGCTATAGCAAGCGATAACTGTAACAGAGCCCATAATCAGCACCTGGTAAAAAAAAAAAGTAGTGGCCAAGGAGATAAGCCTGTATTTCAATCTCAAGAAATATTCTCCAGAAAAGTTTAGTTATTAATTAGATAAATAAAGATCTCTTAATATCACTTAATGTTAGTTGAATACCCAATGAAGATGTGTCAGTGACAGACATGACATGAAACCTCCAATATGATCCTCAGGGGTATGTAAAAAGTCTTTATGGGGTATGAGACACTTTTTTTAGAATTTATTACTTTTTTTTTTTACTTTTATACTTATATTTTTACCACTGTTGCAAATAAGTGCAACTTTATTCTGTAACCAATATTTCAATAACTAATTGTTTTTTTCTGAAATTGCATTTTACTTGTGAAGTTCATCTCCCCCCCCCCACACACACACAGATAACTTTACATTTACTTGGCCGAATCAATCAAGATTTTCTTCAGATTTTGCAAAAAAAGTCTCTAAGGTTTGGTTTCTTGTTTTCAAACTTTCATTTTTATCTTCAATAACATTTGTTATTTGAAATCTGAAAGCACATCCCAACTCAACATCACCAGAGAGATCGGTACTATCAACATAAGAAGCCTGAATGGAAAAGAAATGGAGTTAGCTGAGGAATTAGATAAGTACCAGATCGACATAATAGGGGTGACTGAAACAAAAAAAAAAAAAGCTAATTTTCTTGAATGGCAGGCAGTCATAAGTAGAGTGATGTGGCAAATATCAGAATGTGGAATTGGACAATGAGACTTATTTGTGCCTATGGTCCCACAGAAGGGCTCTACTAAGGTAGAAGTGAAGGAATTTTTTGATGCTTTAGAAAAAGCAACTGACACAATGAAAAAGGAAAAGTTGGTCCTTGTCGGGGATCTAAATAGCAGAGTAGGAAATGATTGTCAGATATACAAAAATATTTTGGGAAAATTTGGAGAAAAGTGCAAAGCTAATAATAATGGCAAATACCTGTTGGATTTCTGCTTCAGGACATGGACTGATTATTACTAACACCATGTTCCAACATAAAAATGTGCACAAATTCACATGGAGAGAAGAGGCAAGGAATAAGAAAAGTCTCATTGGCTATGTTATTGTTGATAGTGATGTTTTCTCCCTCGTGCAGGACACCAGAGTGTACAGAGGATTTGAAATTGGAAGTGATCACTATTTAGTATTGAGCAGGATACAATTGAATTTCATGTTGAAAAGAATAACATGTAAGAAAGTTTTAAAGCGAATAAAAGTTGAGCAGCTCTCAGATGTGAACTGAAGACTAAAGTACACAAAGATTATTGAAGAAAAAATGCAAGAATTTGAGAACAGGAACCAAACCTTGGAGATTCGGTGGCAAGCCTTGAAGAAAACCCCCGATTGATTCAACAAGAGAGGCATGTGGTGGGGTTGTCTGCAAGGATAGAAAAATCAGAACTTCATGGTGGACACAGGAAGTTAAAGAGGCAGTGAAGGAAAAGAAGAAAGCATATCAAACATTCCTGGCAAATAAGTCAGCTTGTGCTCTTAGAGAATACAGAGACAAATGTAAGAAAGTTAAACACTGTGTAAAACTGGCTAAAAAAAAGTCATGGGAGGACTTCGAAAAGAACATAGAAAATAAATATCAAGAAGGTGGTAAGATATTCTGGAGGTTGTTCAAGAAGCTTAGAAATGGAGGAAATTGCTGTAAAAAAGAGTTAGAGATGATAAATGAAAATGGGAGAAAAAGATATCCTTGAAGTATGAAGTAATTACTTCGAAAAATTGCTAAATGAAACAAGCAGTGATAACACAGTGGTAAAAAACACTCAACAGGCATAGAGTCAGGAATACATATCCATACTTGAGTAGAAAAAGCCAAAGGCTTGAAATGTGGAAAGGCAGCAGGAGTAGATGATATTCGACCAGAAATGCTAAAGTATGGTGGTATAAAAATCTTACAGTGCCTGCACTGCATAGTTCTGAAGGCCTGGACAGAGGAACGAATTCCCGATGATTGGAGTAGAGCTCTCATAGTATCCATATATAAAAAGGGAAATAAAACTGAATGTCAGAATTACAGAGTTATTTCCTTGCTGAGTGTTCCTGGCAAGATTTATACAAGTATACTTGAGAAATGGTTGAGAAGAATTGTGGAAGAAAAGCTTGGAGAAGAACAAGCTGGATTCAGGTCAAATAGCAGCTGTCAGGATCAGATCTTAACTTTACGACAAATAGTTGAGAAAACATGGTAATATAACAAAGATCTGTATTTAAGTTTTGTCGATCTGGAAAAAGCAAATGACAATGGCCAAGAGAGAAGCTATTCAATACTACAGTTAAATGATGTCAATGGGGCATTATATCAAGCAATACTTAAGTCTTTATTTGAGTTGTAAGTCAGCAGTTAGAATTGAAGGAAGTACAGGAAGATGGCTTAAATGTTAAATCTGATGTGAGATAAGGATGTACATTATCTATATGGATCACATTATTAAGTAATGTGGTATTAAACATCATATCAAAATTGGAGATGTTAACGTCAGCTCTTTGCTTTATGCGGACGATGTTATACTTCTAAATAAATCCGCTACAACTTTGCAAGATTCCCTGACTAAATGGAATAACCGTTGTAATAGATATGCTATGAAGGACAGCAATAAAAATAACAAAGGCAACGAAAATAGGCAGAATCGTTGAAAATGTCAACTGCGTTGTGAATGAAGAACCTGTGGAAATAGTAAAACATTTCGGCTACCTAAGCACAATTTTTAGTGAAGATGATAAATTAAATATGGAAATAGACAACAGAATCAACAAAGCTGGTATGGTAGGAAGTCAATCGAATAAATTCATATGGAATAAGAGAGAAATTAGTCGGAACATTAAATTAGCTGTATACAAGACAGTGTTCAAACCAGTTTTAACTTATGGATCTGAGAGCTGGGTCAGAAGTAAAACACTTGACCAAAGTAGAGACCGCAGATATGATAGTCCTGAGAAAGAACAGAGGCATTAACAGATGGCATCAATGGCAATATCATATTAAAAACGATGATATTAGGAAAGAACCTGACATTGCCAGCATCCAGGAATGTGTTAGCAGAGCTAATCTCAGGTCACTTAAACAGAATGGGAGAGGAAAGATTAGCAAACCAAGTGTTCTCTGCCAGGTTGGCAGGAAAACAACCCTCAGAGAAGACCAAGATATATGTGGATTGATACAGTACAAAGTGCCTTAGACGATAGAAATATAAGATCTGATAATGTTGGAGTCTTGACAAGTAACCGACTGATTTGGAGGAAAATTATAGATAGTAAGTTAGTAATGATGTAAATTTTTCATGTAGTACTATCATATCCTGTACACCCCTTGAGGGTACATGTCAGGAATTTGATATTGATAACATTTGTTTTGAGTTCACCTCTGAAAACTTGAATGATTATTTTTAAAAATTCATATTTATCTTTTAAATAATATAATACTCTACTTTTATCCTTCTTAAAACTAGATGGTGATCACTTTATATTCCGATTTTCTGTCTTGTATCTTTAGACCAGTTAGGTTTAGTTCTTGAAAACAAGACCCAAACCTTAGAGACTTGTTGGCAAAATCTGAAGAAAATCTTAACTTTACATTTACCTGGCTAAATCATCTGTGTGTGTGTGTGTGTGTGTGTGTGTGTGTGTGTGTGTGTGTGTGTGTGTGTGTGTGTGTGTGTGTGTGTGTGTGTGTGTGAATGACATCTTTGCAATCTAGTCTCTCACTCTGAAACAGAATTACTTTATTCTGTCCAAAATATGAACTCCTTAGACATCCACATGAAGTTCACTATTGCAAAAATGAATCAACAAGAGTCTTCCCTTCCTCGATACATTAATAATCTGAAAATCTACAGGAAGCCTTCCTGGCAGGTATATCCAACCAACTTCAGATCATCATCATCATCATTCACAAAAGACAGGTATTATCAAAAGTTGTGTAGACATAATTTGTACTTTGGACTCCTTCTATTAGAAAAATTAAATAAAATAAGAATCCTGATCAGTAATGGATATAAAGAACCTACCATCTAGAAAATTGATAATTATCATCCTCCAATTTGATATTAAGAGGATTTTCATACCCTACCTTAAAGGTACTTCTGAACAAATAGCAATGATTCTCTGCAAATACAATCTGTACACTACTTTCACCCCAACATTATCTTCTTTCCCACCATCTACTAAAGGTAAATTGCCTCCACTATACCTGGTGCTTATCACAGACAAAGATGTTGCACTATGGTAGATTTAAATTCGATCATCTATTCCTTGAAATATGTGAAATCCTGCTTCATCTCCCTAATCTTAATGGAACAGACTAAATATCTATCTCTAAGTTCTAGGAAGTAATTACCATAAATTGTTCCTAAATATTTTTTTATTATTATTTTCAAAAATTAATTTTCAATTACACAATTATACATAGTTGCCTGGAACTTGAAGTGTTTTCTCCTGTTCACTGAGTTGCAAACAAGACATGTAGAGGTATACTCATCCTGTATGTTCATATTTTGAATGTTATAACAAATTCTTCTGCTCTCTCTGAATGATGCTCATGTCACAGTGAGCAAAATATACGAGTTCTTGATAAATTCTAATTTCCCTTACATGTGTTAAATCATCCCCCCCCCCAAGTATTATAATTTCGTCAACAAACTCCTTGTTTTCTATTAATATCTCTCATACTGAATGTGACCATGTTTAATTCGTGGTAAAAGAGCTTGATGTGGTACTAGCTATATGCATTTTTCAGATTTGGGTAGAACCATATGGATGCACTTTCAGGGGATGCATGTATATGTAGTATCTGGAAGATTTGTAACATTATTATTGTAGTTGATTTAGATGTAATTATTGTATTTAGATTAACTAACCTTTCGCCTACCCTGGTACTAATCTAATCTAATGTACTATAGACCAAGCCTTTCATGGGTGGAATTCATGTGAAAAATAATAAATAATAATAAATAAGCTATATGCATTTTTCAGATTTGGGTAGAACCATATGGATGCACTTTCAGGGGATGCATGTATATGTAGTATCTGGAAGATTTGTAACATTATTATTGTAGTTGATTTAGATGTAATTATTGTATTTAGATTAACTAACCTTTCGCCTACCCTGGTACTAATCTAATCTAATGTACTATAGACCAAGCCTTTCATGGGTGGAATTCATGTGAAAAATAATAAATTACCAATAAATAAATAAATATTTATTTATTTATTTTTATATATTTATTTATTTATTTATTATTATAAAAACAAAAAATAAATAAATTAGCCAGCCTGACTGGCTGAGTGGTTAGCATATCCACTCTTCAGCCAAAAGGCTGCGGGTTCAAATCCAAGCGTGGGCATGGATGTTTGCGATTGTCTGTGGAAATACCGGTGGACGGCAGTAGATGGCACCGGTGTAGTTTCTGTCAGACAGTTGTAGAGCAGGTGCCCTCCCTTGATGAGTCTATGGACTCCCTCGAGGTGTCTAGTAATAGTAATAAATAAAGATAATTTGAATGCAAGAAATACGATTACACTTATTAACATTTTATATTTGCCTTCAATATTTTTGAGGATACTACTTACTTCATCACCTATGTATCTATGCAACATCCTAATCACAGATGCACCTTTATTATATGAAATATCATCAAATATTTCATCAATTTCTGAAGGATGACCAACGGGAACCTGACAAGGAAAGCAAACATATAAGTAAATAAAATCAAAATATCCTCTACTTTATTACTCTACTTTACCCTGAATTGTTGTTTAGGATAAGTCATCCTCTAGTCTAGTACAATTAAGATGTTATTAGATAATGCTATACAGAGCATAAAAACAGTTTAAAACTGTTTTTGTGCTCTGTATAGCATTATGGCCCTTCCCATAAAATGTCTACCATTATACACATCTGAAAGGATGTGTGCTGTGCTTTATGGAATACTAAGGCAATTAATGTGAAGTCATTGGCAATTATATACAAGTAGGTTGTGAAGCTACTTCACAAACTGTTTACTTACACTTGAATAAAGGATTAAACAAAAACATAATTGCTTGTCAAGTTTAATCATGGATCTGAGTTGGGTTAGAAATACAGCACTTGATCAAAGACTAGAGAACACAGATATGAGAGTTCTGAGAAAAATTAGGGGAGTGAATAGATGGTATCAATGGCAAAATCATATTAAAAATGAAGATATTAAGAGAGGATTTGATTTGATTCTTATGACAAAAAGACATCAAAGATCATACTGAGCAAAGACACAGGTTACAGCAGTACATATATTAAATGATTAGTAGGACGATCACAAACATCGATGTCCTTGGTGGGATTCAAGCCTGAAGTCTTATTAGAAAGGAAGTTGACATTGTTAGCATTCAAGAATGTGTCAGCACAGCTAATCTAGAGTACAAGGGTGGTGTGAAAAGTTCTCGGTCTCAACCATAGGTGGCAACACTATCAGCAAGATTTTTTTTTCTAAGTCAGTACATCTGTTCAAAAGCATCCATGTGAAATTGTAAGTCATTCTATCAAGTAGTTTGTTTTATACAGCTGTCTGAAGCAAAAGTGTTGTCTGTATCCCTTGAAATGGATAAAATTGAGTATCATGCTGTTATAAAATTCTTTATAAAAGAAGGTTTAATGGCAACAGAAATCCATTCTAAGTTCATAAAAGTTTATGAGCACTCTTCTCCTTCATTTTTGACAATTAAGAAATGGGCTGCCAAGTTTAAATGTAGCTATACCAGCCATACCTGATCCATGTGAAGGACGTCCAAAAAGTGTAACAACAACAGAAATCATTGATCAAGTGCACGATATGGTATTGGATGACTGGCGAGTCAAAGTGTGTGAAATTGCTGAGACTATAGGCATTTCAAAAGAACATGTAGGATATATTTTACATTAAGAATTGCAAATGAAAAAGCTTTGTGCAAGATGTGCTTAGAGCATTTTAACAAGAATAAAACTGATTTTGTATGTCGATTTATTACTATAGATGAGACTTGGATTCACCATTACACACCAGAATTCAAGCAGCAGTCAAAACAGTGGACAGAAGCCGTGTTCAGTGCCCAAGTCGGTTCCATCAGCAGAAAAGGTCATGGCATCGGTGTTTTGGGATGCTAAAGGCATTTTGTTTATTAATTATCTTGAAAAGGGTAAAACAATAACTGGGGTATATTATTCCAATCTTTTAACCAGACTAGAAAAAAATTCGTGAGAAAAGACCTGGTTTGCAGAAAAAAAAATCATCTTTCATCAGGACAATGCCCACAAAGGTGTTTTGGCAATGGCAAAATTAAGGGATCTGCACCATGAATTGTTGGAACCCTATTCTCCAGATTTGGCCCCATCTGACTTCTATCTCTTCCCAAAAGTAAAACTCTTCCTTGCTGGTCAGCATTTTTCTTCAAATCAAGAGGTGATTGCAGCTGTAGAGGGGGTATTTTGCAGATCTTACTGAGAACCACTACAGGGATGGGATAATGGCGCTGGAGCATCACTGGAATAAGAGAGATTATGTTGAAAAATAAAAATTATTTTGAAATTATAAATTTGTTTTTTCATTGTTGGGCCGAGAACTTTTCAGATCACTCTTGTATGGTGGTATGGCTAATGAAATGGTATACACAACTGGAGTTCTGGTAATTAATAGACTAATTTGGAGGAAAATTGTTGATAGGAGATTAATAATAATGTAAACTTAATCATGTAGTGCTGTCATAGTAGTCTGAACACCCCTTGTGGGTACCTATCAAGAAACTGATGAAAATTTACCTCTGCTCAAGTAAAAACACTTCATCTGACAAATCCTATATGGAATAAATCTAGCTATTATCACTTATTTACATGAAAACACAAGGCATAGGTAATACTATTTATTTGTTTAGAAGGCCAGATATTTCATCTTCGGTGGCAATGACAGTTGATTACATCATGTGGCTCTTCCCCTGTTGTGTTTTCCAAGGAATACGATATACAGTCTTTCAAATCAAATGTAAACAAGTTCCTCCTTTCCCAACCAACATATGGTACTAATTTTATAGGTTGATCAACCAACCTCTCGTGTATGGGCTCGACATTATAATCATCATCATCAAATTCCTGCCATGTACCCTCAAGGGGTGTACAGGATATGACAGTACTACATGAAAAAATTACATCATTACTAACTTCCTATCTACAATTTTCCTCCAAATCAGTCTGTTACTTGTCAAGACTCCAACATTATCAGATCTTATATTTCTATCGTCTAAGGCACTTTGTACCGTATCAATCCAACTATATCTTGGTCTTCCTCTGGGTCGTTTTCCTGCCAACCTGGCAGAGAACACTTGTTTTGCTAATCTTTCCTCTCCCATTCTATTTAAATGACCATACCACCTGAGATTAGCTCTGCTAACGCATTCCTGGATGCTAACAATGTCAAGTTCTTTCCTAATATCCTCATTTTTAATATGATATTGCCATTGATGCCATCTGTTCACGCCTCTAATCTTTCTCAGGACTCTCATATCTGCGGTCTCTAATCTTTGGTCAAGTGTTTTACTTCTGACCCAGCTCTCAGATCCATAAGTTAAAACTGGTTTGAACACTGTCTTGTATACAGCTAATTTAGTGTTCTGACTAATTTCTCTCTTATTCCATATGAATTTATTCAATTGACTTCCCACCATACCAGCTTTGCTGATTCTGTTGTCTATTTCTATATTTAATTTACCGTCTTCAGTAAAAATCGTGCCTAAGTAGCTGAAATGTTTTACTTGTTCCACAGGTTCTCCATTCACAACACAGTTGACATTATCAATGATTCTGCCTATTTTCATTGTCTTTGTCTTTTTATTGCTGACCTTCATACCATATCTATTACAACAGCTATTCAATTTAGTCAGAGAATCTGCAGACTTGTAGCAGATTTATTTAGAAGTATAACATCATCCGCATAAAGCAAAGAGCTGACATTAACATCTCCAATTTTGATATCAGGTTTAATACCACTTTCCTTCATAATGTGATCCATATAGATAATGAATAACAGAGCGGATAATGTACATCCTTGTCTCACACCAGATTTAACATTAAACCATCTTCCTGTACTTCCTTCAATTCTAACTGCTGACTTACAACTCAAATAAAGACTAAGTATTGCTTGATATAATGCCCCACTGACACCATATAACTGCAGCGTATTGAATAGCTTCTCTCTTGGCACCTTGTCATATGCCTTTTCCAAATCGACAAAACTTAAATACAGATCTTTGTTATATTCCCAAGCTTTCTCGACTATTTGTCGTAAAGTGAAGATCTGATCCTGACAGCCTCTATTTGGCCTGAATCCAGCTTGTTCTTCACCAAGCTTTTCTTCCACAATTCTTCTCAACCGTTTCTCAAGTATACTTGCATAGATCTTGCCAGGAACACTCAGTAGGGAAATACCTCTGTAATTCTCACATTCAGTTTTATTTCCCTTTTTATATATGGGTACTATGAGAGCTCTACTCCAATCATCGGGAATTCGTCCCTCTGTCCAGGCTTTCTGAACTATGCAGTGCAGCCACTGTAAGACTTTTATACCACCATACTTCAGCATTTCTGGTCGAATATCATCTATTCCTTTCCTGCTGCCTTTCCACATTTCAAGCCTTTGATGGCTTTTTCTACTTCAAGTATGGATATGTATTCCTGACTGCATGCCTGGTCAGTGTTTTTTATCACTGTGCTGTCATCACTGCTTGTTTCATTTAGCAGTTTTTCAAAGTAATTACTCCATACTTCAAGGATATCTTTTTCTCCCGTTTTCGTGTCACCTTTATCATCTCTAACTCCTTTTACAGCACTCTTTCCTCCATTCCTAAGCTTCTTCAACAACCTCCAGAATATTTTGCCACCTTCTTGATATTTATTTTCTATATTCTTGCCAAAACCCTCCCATGACTTTTGTTTAGCTAGTTTTACACACTGTTTAGCTTTCTTACATTTGTCTCTGTATTCTGTAAGAGTAAAAGCTGACTTATTTGCCAGGTACTTTTGATATGCTTTCTTCTTTTTCTTCACTGCCTCTTTAACTTCCTGTGTCCACCAGGGAGTTCTGATTTTTTTATCCTTGCACACAACCTCACCACATGCCTCTCTGGCATAATCAATCAATGTTTTATTCAGAGTTTGTCACTGAATCTCCAAGGCTTGATTCCTGTTCTCAAACTCTTTTTTCAATAATCTTTCTGTATTTTAGTCTACAGTTCACATCCTGAGAGCTGCTCAACTTTTATTC
Source organism: Typopeltis vanoorti (assembly GCF_054136105.1). NCBI lineage: Eukaryota > Metazoa > Arthropoda > Arachnida > Uropygi > Thelyphonidae > Typopeltis > Typopeltis vanoorti. Next base: position 139,118,779 of record NC_143550.1, on the reverse strand, counting down.
GCTTTAAAACTTTCTTATATCTTATTCTTTTCAATATGAAATTCAATTTTATCCTGCTCAAGACTAAATAGTGATCACTTCCAATTTCAAATCCTCTGTACACTCTGGTGTCCTGCACCAGGGAGAAAACATCACTATCAACAATAACATAGTCAATGAGACTTTTCTTATTCCTAGCCTCTTCTCTCCATGTGAATTTGTGCACATTTTTATGTTGGAACATGGTGTTAGTAATAACCAGTCCATGTCCTGAGCAGAAATCCAACAGATATTTGCCATTATTATTAGCTTTGCTCTTTTTACCAAATTTTCCCAAAATATTTTTGTATGTCTCACAATCATTTCCTACTCTGCTATTTAGATCCCCAACAAGGACCAACTTTTCCTTTTTCACTGTGTCAGTTGCTTTTTCTAAAGCGTCAAAAAATTCCTCCACTTCTGCCTTAGTAGAACCTTCTGTGGGACCATAGGCACCAATAAGTCTCATTGTCCAGTTTCCAATTCTCATATTTGCCCACATTACTCTACTTGAGACTGACTGCCATTCAAGAAGATTAGCCTCGTATTTTGTGTTGAATACTATGGCTACTCCTTCTTTTCCTTGATTGGCATTGCCTGAATATAACATTTTGTATTTATTGCTCAGAAAGATCTCACCAGTTTTGGTCTTTTTTGTTTCAGTCACCCCTATTATGTCGATCTGGTACTTATCTAATTCCTCAGCTAGCTCCATTTCTTTGCCATTCAGGCTTCTTACGTTGATAGTACCGATCTTTAACTCTGGTGATGTTGAGTTGGGGTTTGTTTTCAGATTTGTTCCAGTAGCTGACTTTTTGCTGTTCGCCCTGGTTCCCCGGCGAAAACAATGGGGGCCTTGTTTAACCGGGCGACGCCCCAGCCGGCATGAAATTTTGTCATGTTGTACCATCATTTTTTATTTTGGTTTAACCAATAAGAATACAATTTGGTCGGCTAAATCCCAAATTGCCAGCCCATCCTCGTTCGTTCAGTATCTAGGTAGATACCTAACAGGGTGCACCACGAGAAGGTGAGGATTGGACATTAGGTCAGAAGCCCTGGTCGGTTCTCCACATTCCTTTAAAGGCTGTGTGGAGGTCTCCTCTCAGTTATACAGCTTTGACCCTTGACCCTTAAGCTCGACATTATAAAAAAAAATAATAAAAAATCCTTTGAACAAAAATAATATCAATAACGGGCACATCACAAGTGCTGATTATACATCTTATGAAACCAAAACTAATAACATGCTAACAAAAAAGATTCATAATTTTAAATTATGATTATGTTTACAAAAAGTATATCATTCACAGTTTAAAACACTCATTTTACACAAAAATTTCAATAAAAAAAAAAAAAACTAAAGAAACATCCCATAAATGTTGAAAAATGAGCCTGATTGAATGCAGAAAGGAGATACAATATACACAAGTAAATTCACATCTGACTTATGCTACACAGTCTAGGATATGTGTGTATTAACTAAATTGAATAACTGCTATAACAAATGTGGGCAAGAAAAGAAAAAAAACATTAAAAGAACAAAAGCAATGAAAATTAGCAGGAACATGGAAGGCATTAACCACATTCTCAATTGAACAAATAAAATTGTCTATTTAGACAATTTTTAGCATAGATGCCATATTCAATATGGAATTAGAAATAAAATATGCAAAGTTGCTATGGCAAGAAGCCTGTGGAATAAATTCATGCAAAATAAAGAAATTAGCCAAAACATTAAACTAGGCAGTATACAAGAAGGTGTTAAATCAGAACACCTTGTGTACTGCTGTTAGCATTCAAGGTTGTGTGAGCAGAGCTAATCTAAGGCGGTATTGGTCACTTCAACAGAATATTAGATGTAAGATTAGTAAAACATATGATACCAGAAAGGCAAGAAAAATTTCTTTTTGCTATTTACATGTCAGTGGTCTTCACTGTTCACTTTAGTAACTAGGCATTTTTGAAAATCTAATGCTTCTTACAATTACATAAAATGCACATTATTTCAATGAAAGCAAACAAGATATCTGGTTAGCTAATTAAAAATTTTACTTCTTAAAGAAATATTTTTGCAAAATAGATTTATCATTTGAAGAAAAAAATACAATTTTTAATTTTGAAAGATAAGTTTCTTTATAAGTCTGATTTAAGTATGGTGGTGCAGTGTTTTTGTTCTTAATGAAGTCGGATGAGCTGACGATAATATTTCCAAGTCAACAATAAATAGTACAACAAAAATAATAGAACACATTTTTATTTTCTACTGTGCAATTTTCTCTTTGATTAAATAAACTAATGAAAGGCTAGAGTTTTCAACAAAAATTAAACATCTTTCTTATTCTGTTCTATAGTTTCTCTCACTTATCAATTTTTCAACTTAGAAGTCAAATAAAATTCTCAAGGCAAAGAGAATTTTATTAGTCACAGGTATTTTTTTCATGTTGAAATTGAGGATAAAATTTTTCTTAAATAAAAGAAATTTAAAATGAATAAGATATAGTATGAATTATGAATTTAATATGAATTATTCAAATTTTTATGTGGATGACTGATGCTGAGATTCAAATGGTCCATAGTTGCATTTTTCTAAAAATACATAAGACTTACCTCAATAGGATGACTATTACAAAGAGCATCAAGTTCTAATGCTCGACTGTATACATCAGTAACAAACTGTGTCCATATATCATATTCAGGGAAAAGATGATCAACACAGAGAAACTCAATAAAAGATGCAAAACCTTCATTCAGCCATAAATGAGTCCACCATTCCTAAAAAAAAAGAAAAATCAGTCTGAAAATAATTTCACAATAAAAATTATTTTAAAACAAAATATTTTGTGACGTATTATACATTAAAAAGGATTTTTGACATAAAATGCAATATTTTAAGTAAAGAACATGTAAATTTCAATGTGATAGGTAGTGTTAACAGCAGTGATGTGACTAAACATTTATAATACATTAAAATGTAATAGAAGTAGTGGAATGTTTCCATTCTCGATAAGTAAACAAAAGTGCCAACGAACTCACTTTTTGGCACAGTTTGGGAACTACTGATATAATGCAATGAATATATATCTTTGCAGACATGTATAATGCTGTGCATTATGGGCTAGTACCATAATGCATAGCATTATGGTACTAGCCAGTACTTACCCAAACCATCTTCAACCTTTATTGAGGCCTCATCAGTGGGACCCAGACGTGATACCAAGGTTGAATTAGTGCAAAAGTCATATTTCCATATACAAGTAGTCAAAAGGTGTCACACATTATTACTAAAATACTCTAGATTAGAGATAGATGGTGAAAGTTTTTCCATTTGATTATACTATAAATTAAAGATGACAAGAAGTTATATTCTTGGTTTCATCCTTTATCCAAGTATAAGCAAACAAAAGTTTGCATGTGAATTCACTTCCAACTGGGATACTTCTATATAGAGACTAATAACTTCGCATCGGTTGCCTTAGTATCTCATAATGCAATTAGTTCAACATTAGTTCAACCATGGTATCACTTCTGGAGTCTGGCTCCCACTGATGAGACCTCAATGAAGGTTGAAACTGGTCTGAGTGGCCCTTACCATAATGCATAGCATTATACATGTCTGTAAGGATATGCGCATTGCACTGATGTAAAGTCATAAGCCTCTATATACAAGTAGCCCAGTCGTGAAGTGACTTCACGCACAAACTTTGCTTGCTTACACTTGGTTGAAGGATGAAACCAAGAATATGACTTCTTGGTATCTTTAATTTATAATATAACCAAGTGGAAAAACTTTCAGCAAGCGAACGTTATTAAGAATATGCAGAAGGATAAAAGGATTAATTACCTATTAATGCAATAATTAGGGTTCTAAAAAGGTTGGCAATGATAGGCTATTGAGCCTAACATTAAAGGGAACAAGGGATGGAAAACAGCTACTAAAGTCAATGGTGAAGCAAAATTGAGAAAAGTTATTAATAAAGCAAGTTATAAAAACAACAAGAAAAAAAGTTTCAAATTTTGGAATGAAAATATTGAAAAAGCAATTAAAGAAAATCAAACAGCCTGCCTGAATTATTTACAGTAGAAGTTAAAGGATACAGAAGACCTCTAGGGAAAAACAGAAATAAAATCAAAAATAGAATATCTCAAGCACATGAGAAATTTTGGAACAGATTAATAATGTCAAATATGATGTTCATTCCTGGTTGACAGATTTCGGCTTACAAAGTTTAAAAAAAAATTTAACACTATAGAAAGGGATAATGTAAAATTATGTTATAAGTAAACATCAAATGAACAGAATACTAAAAATCCTTTTGGTATGCTCCAGAACTTTCAATAGCAATTTAAAACAATTAAATACTGATAAAGAACTAACTAGTATAGAAGTTCTCCCAAATGTACTGGAAATTTCAAAACAGAAGGCTGTAAGCATTGAGAAAATAAACCTAGAAATCAAATATGGAGGCAACATATCAAATGAAAAGTTTCTATATTTGCTGAGTAACTGTTGAAAAATTTGAATAATCCCAAGTGAATGGCTTTAAAAGCCAGAGTTATTTCTTTATAAAAAAAAAAAAAAAAAAAGAGAGAGAGAGAGAGAACGAAACTGCAGTGAAAATTAGAAAAATAAACCTTCTGATAGTGTATGTAAACTTTGCAGTAAAATATTTAATAGAATATTTACAAATACAGCAGATGCCACTTATGGTGATAACATTAAGCAAAGGATATAAAAATTTGCATCATTTATTTCAATTTATTGTTATGAACATTATCTAATATATTGTTATAAACAACTTTTTAATAAGCAACAACATAAAATTTATTTTAAAAACTTATCTAGTGTTGTCTGTCCTGTTTGAATATAGCAGTTCATGAATAAATCGCTCATACTCATAATGACTTTCGAACTTTGTTGCACACTGAGACGAAGTATTTGTAGAACTTCTTGAATCTGAGCATTGGTTGGAGGAGCTTCTAAAATTTGTTCTTCTATACTTGTATTAGGTTCACTTTCTTCTACTAGTTTAACCCTATCAGGACCATGGGACATATGTGTCCCCACATAAATTAAATAAAATTTTAATTTATTTGCAACCCTTTACATCCATTGGGACATGTGTCCCATGAAATTCTATAAAACCTATGATTTTTTCCTACATAATTATGATGTTTTATGTTAAATAGATACCTAATAAAGTCATTTAATACCTAAATATTTTGTATTACTTCATAAGTCCTTCTAGTCCTGAAAGGGTTAAAGTTCTCATTAGAAGCAGCTTGACATATTTCTGACACTGTTATTGTGGCCACCACTTCAACGTTGTCATCAATATCCAACCAATTTTCAAATTCTTCTTTTGACATACCATCTGGGATTTTATCAAAAGTTTCATTTGTAAGATATTCAAATCCTTCAGAATAAGGAGTTTCAGAGTTTGTTTTAAAAAAATGTACTTTTTTGGAAGCAGTTTTCAATAGGCTTCTATGAGACTTGCTACCAAATACAATGCATCAAGAAGGGAAATCTATTTTTTGCAATTGCACTTGCATCAGATTGGTCTTTTATATCAAGTTCAGCTATAATTCTTGCACAAACTTCCCTGCAATAATAAGCTTTAAAAGCTTGTATGCCTTGGTCACATGGTTGAATTAATGATGTAGTTTTCAAAGGCAAGAATGTTACTTTGATGTTCTTTAATGATAAATTGTTTGTGCAGTGGTCTACTAACAAGACAATTTTTCGCTTTAAGATCCCACTTAATTAACCAATTGTTGAAAATGGCATTAGTCACATAAGCATTTGTGTGACTAATGCCATTTTTAATTTTAACTTATAGATCTGAGAGCTGGGTCAGAAGTAAAACACTTGACCAAAGACTAGAGACCGCAGATATGAGATTCCTGAGAAAGATTATAGGCGTGAACAGATGGCATCAATGGCAATATCATATTAAAAACGAGGATATTAGTAAAGAACTTGACATTGTCAGCATCCAAGAATGTGTTAGCAGAGCTAATCTCAGGTGGTATGGTCACTTAAACATAATGGGCGAAGAAAGATTAGCAAAACAAGTGTTCTCTGCCAGTTTGGCAGGAAAACGACCCAGAGGAAGACCAAGATATAGATGGATTGATATGGTACAAAGAGCCTTAAACGATAGAAATATAAGATCTGATAATGTTGGAGTCTTGACAAGTAACAGACTGATTTGGAGGAAAATTGTAGATAGGAAGTTAGTAATGATGTAATTTTTTTCATGTAGTACTATCATATCCTGTACACCCCTTGAGGGTACATGGCAGGAATTTGATGATGACACAAGCATTTGCACTAGAACAGCAGTCAGCAGGAAAACTTTTGACACCTTTAAAATACTGAGGATTTTTACTTTTTCCAATCACTAGGACCTCTCGTTTCTCACCTTTCATATTAGCACAGCAAAGAACTGTAACTTGCTCTTTTGAAAATCTAAATCCTTTAGTTCTTTCATTTTTAAACAAATAAGTATGCTCAGGCATTGCACAAAAATAGTCCTGTTTTGTCTGCACTGTTAATATCATTGGGAGAATATTCAGCAATAGTTTTTGGCCACTCGATCTTAATCCATGCGTCAGCTGATAAAAAAAATCTACACTTTTTTCCTTCACCATGAATACGCTTGTACACAATATTCTCTTGCTTTTTCTACCTGTTAAACCATCTATCAGTTGTGATGAAATTTTCTTTGCCCATTGTGTTTGCAAGTTCTACTTTTTGAAGCATCAAAGCATTATTTTCATGAACATTACTAAACCAAATTTTTAATGCTGATTTAACTTGATTATCCTTACCAGATCGGACTCTCTTCCGATCCATGTTCTCATTAGTAAGATCTGAAGTTTCAATGTTTGATCTGTTCTTTAAGATCTTACAAAAGAGTGGTTGCGAAATTTTTAAATGTACAACTGCACTACGCTGACTCATTCTGGGCAACTTATCATAGCACTCCAAAATTCTTTGCTTTTCTTGAAAAGATTAATCTTTATGTTTTTTACTTGCTTCTTCTGTCATAATGCTAAGGGCTGTTTAACGAGCACTTAAAGTCAAATTCACTTACTGAAAGACAGCACAAAAATAAACTTGAAAAATCACAATTAGACTGTATATATACCCACCTCAGGGGCTCACTTTAGTGAGTATGGGCATGGCAAAACCGAGGTACCTGATGCTGGAATCATGCCTTACTTCATGTAATATACATCTGTTATATTATCTGTAGACTGGTCCCTCCTCTTCCTTCCTTGCTTGCTCCTTACCCCAAATGCTATTAGAGTATTCGAGGGCTAGGAGTGAATCTTTTCTATTTGCTGTGTCATTTCATCTCATCTACTATTGTGAGGAGCCAACCTGTCTGGCCAGCGTGGTGCTATAAGGCCAAATACCTCCCCATGAGGACAATGCAAATTATAAATAAAGTAGGAAAATTACATACTGGCTTGTCCGTCACCCAGCATAAAAAGGGACGCATCCTGGACTTAGGCAGAGGGTCTAGGTCAAAAAATATATCTCCATCGAAAAATCTACAGTCTCCACTAGCTACAATGATATTAGTAGGAACATACAATGCAGATCTCTCTACAGGATGATGACAGATTGGAACTGATGAAGGAATTGGACCATATAAAATGGGACTTGTGGGCCTTTCAGAGATGAGAAGGAAAGAAGAAACTCTCATGCGATTAAAAGATGGATACTGTGAATGTGACAGAAACTCAACTGGTGGTGTAGCTGGTGGTATTCCTAATAAATAAAACAAATCAAGGACAATGTCCTGTTTGTTAATAAAATAACATCAAGAATAGCTGAACTAAGTCTCTTCATAAATAAAAGATACCAACTGAAAATTATACAAACATACGCCCCAACTATGGACCATCCAGATTAAGAGATAGAAGATTTCTATGAAACATTAGAATCCACATTAAATAATTCTAAAGAGCTCTACATAATTATAATGGGTGATTTTAATGCCAAGATTGGAAGCAGATATGACCATCTGAACTCCATCAGTAAATTTGGATTTGGACAAAGGAATGAAAGAGGAGAAAGACTTACTGAATTCACAGAAGAAAATAACCTCTTTATTATGAACAGCTTTTTCAAGAAGAAAATCAACCGAAAATGGACTTGGAGAAGCCCAAATGGACAAACAATGAAATAGACTTCATCCTCTCAAAGAGAAGATATATAATAAATAATACCGAAGTGCTTAATAGATTTAATACAGGAAGAGACCACAGACTAGTAAGGGCAAAGTATGGATCAACAAAAAATGGGAATGGAATAAGTTCATAAGAAAAAAGTCCAATTTAGTGAATCTACAAAACCTCTACCACAATAAAAGTTGTTATAGAGAATCACTCAAAAATGAACTAAAAAGGTTAAACACAGCTGCTATCATCGATGATGCTAATGAAATCTTAACAAAATCTATCTTCAATTGTGCACTAGAAATAGGAGGTGCAAAATGGCACCAAAGAGAGGAAAAACTAAGATAGGAAACCTTAGATCTGATGAAGAAAAGAACAGATATGAAAAGAGATTTGAATGACACCAATAAAATGGAATATGCGGAAATTTGTAAAACTATACATAAAAGGATGAAACATGAAATTAGATCGCATAATATTAGGAAAATTAAAGAAATAATAGAAAACAATAGTAATGTGAAGGTCCTAAGACAAACATTATCAGTTGGAACAAAAGAAATAGTTGCTGTAAGAGGAAAAAATGGTGAACTTATTATAAAAAAAAAAAAAAAAAAAAAAAAAAAATAGAGATGAAATAATCAAAAGAATTCAGGAATTTTATACTGAACTCTATTGATGACAAAGACCGAGACATCTAAGAATCATCTATGGATAGCTCGAGTGAAGAAGAACAGTATGCCCCTGAGATCTTACAAGGCGAAGTGGAAATGGCACTGCGGGAAATGAAGAATGGAAAGGCCCCAGGAGAAGATGGAATTATGGTAGACTTCTTAAAACTGGGAGGAAGTCCTGTCATCAAACAGCTGACTAAACTCTTCAATAACAGAGAGACCGCAGAGAAAAATTCCAAAAAATTGGAACAACTCACTTCTAATATTAATTTTTAAAAAGGATAATAAGGAAGAAATTAAAAACTACAGACCTATAAGCCTACTCCTCACCATATATAAAGTCTTCACAAAAATTATAAATAATAGAATAAAATCTAAGCTAGAGGGAATGCAATCCTGTGAACAAGCTGGATTTAGAAATAATTACAATACTTTGGACCATGTTCACACATTAAGACAACTCATTGAAAAATCAATTGAATACAATAAATCCTTATGTCTGGCCTATATAGACTATGAAAAAAGCATTTGATTCAGTTGAAACATCAGCAACACTAAAAGCTCTTGAAACCCAGGAAACTGAGAAACCATATACTGAAACACTAAAACATATTTACAATAGTGCAACTTCTGTAATTAAATTATATAAAAACAGAGAAAAGTTCCCAATACAAAAAGGCATCCGGCAAGGTGACACCATATCTCCCAAAGGAAGATATGGTGTCACCTTGTCATTATTTCAGCTTCGTTAGAAGCCTTGATTGGGAAACAAAATGAATAAACATAAATGGAGAAAGGCTGCATCATCTGAAATTTGCAGATGATATTGTCCTAATAGCAGATAATCTTCAAGATCTGGAAGAAAGGCTAAATCAGCTAAATGAAGCCTCCAGAGTAATTGGATTAAAAATAAATAGAGAAAAAACAAAAATAATGAAGAATAAATACATAAACCATAGAACTGTCAAAGTTGAAAACCATGAAATAGAACAAGTTACTTCATATGTATATTTGGGCCAATTGTTATCCTTTGAGGATTGCCAAAGAAAAAAGATTGAACGAAGAATTCATCTTGGATGGATGGCTTATGGGAAAACGAGAGATGTTCAAAAGTGACATCCCTATTAGTCTAAAAAGGAAAGCTTTCGACCAGTGCATACTTCCCGTCCTAACATACAGAGCAGAAACATGGATTTTAACAGAAGCTCTAAACAAAAAACTGAGAACAACACAGCATTGCATGGAGAGAAGTATGATGCTAAAAATAACATTAAGAGCTAAGAAGACAAATACCTGGATAAGATCTCAAACAGGTGTCATAGATATTGTAAAATACATTAAACAGGCTAAGTGGAGATGGGCTGACCATATTGCCAGATGCAGTAATGGGAGATGGACTAGAAAAACAACAGAGTGAAGACCAATGGATGGAGCAAGACAAAGAGGAAAACCGAGAAGAAGGTGGAGGGATGAACTGGAACAAATTGCAAGAGTGAGATGGATGGGAGAGGCAGAAGACTGAGTGGTCTGGAAAATCATGGGGGGGAGACCTTCATCCAGCAGTGGACAGAACCAAAAGGTTGAAGAAGAAGAAGAATATATCCACCTGCATTTGCCTGGAAAATATGATTTATGGAAGAATTAAATTTAAAAAAATTAACACAAAAGTCAGATTTTGACAAATGTTATTTTCAAATTTTCTCCTGATTAACCCTTAAAGTTCTTAATTCTGAGATGTAAAAGGCTAAACATTTGAGGATTTTGATAACAATAACCGGAACTTTGATTATAATAGATGGATTATTTTTAATTCATTTTAAATGATGTGTTTTGGGACCAACTCATTTTGATAATGATAGCCGATTTATAATATTCATCCATGATCACAATAGTGGATTCTACTGTATCTCTTGTGCTCTTTTACTTGAAGAACAAAGTGAATTAAAATACACTACGAATTGTTTGAAAATGTAAATATGCTGTGAATAGATTTTCTATATACTCTGAAAGATAAGATGCCACAAGGAAGATGTGTTACTGAAGTATCTAGAAAGGGCAAACTATTGTTTTCTCTTTCTATAATGAACTGGATTCTGAGATGCTGGCTGTTGAGGAATGCATGAAACATATCTGGGCCATGCAGCCAAACACATCACTGATATATCTTAATCAAACAAAGGAATAAGCTCTTTTTTTTTTTTTTTTTCAGAATCCTCTGGGAAGAAAGTGGACATGAAGGGTCAAGCCTTCAAGTAGATCCTTGTTTGTATATTTTGTTCTTTCATGTGAAGTATCTGGCACAAAAGACAAAACCATAGAGATCTCTAATGTGAGATGGCCATGAATGTATTTTCTTTTTAAATTAATGACTTTTGATTATCCCTTTTGGAGTTTTTTTCTACAAGTCAGTGGGATTAATCTATTAGCCTAAGTGGTGCAGTCTGTAAGTAACCTGTAAGTAACATTCATTTTATGGGTATTTACTACTATTAAAAATTACAGCAGCACTACCACTATTTGTTTGAATGATGATCATTTTATTATCTTTCTGCACATTTTTTGATGATAGTGAACTGACAGACAGATTTGTTTTTGGAAATATGCCTTGCATGAGCCTGCCTAATAGTAGCTTAGATAGTAAAGTCACCATCCTAAGCTTGTGACTTATACAAACTCATCTACAGACGAGCTTGTACAAGTATTGAGTTTGTAAGGGTTTTTTTTTTTAAAGAAAAAATCCTTGAAGGATGTTTAACCGTGTGGAAATGACATTTGCATCCATAGTGCAAAGCTGCCTGAAGAAAGACATAAGTTTGATTCTAGTCTCTACTAGAGGAACTTTTTCTAACCCTTTCTTCAACCAGTTCTTGAGTAAGTTGTTCTCTGGCATGAGAAAGTGGGCTTTTCATCTGGTGAAGTCAAGAAAATTTAACACAGAACCCACACTATTTCAGATGATAATATATTGCGTCAGGATCAAGGATTATGAGATGGTGGCACTTGCCTGATGTACTCCCCCCCCCTCACTCTGCCAGATGCCATTTAAAATTAGCAATGGTCTTGGGCCAACTATCTCTAATTGGCTAACAGTGGGTACTGCATTTCAGTCTCCAAAAATTAGAAGGCTAAAACAGCTTCACTCTACTTCCTGTGGAAATGAAAGGCATTAGTAGATATTTTTTTAAAGAAAAAAAGGGAAGAGAGATCATTATACAAGCATGAGTTTCGAAACATTTTCATACTGCAAACATATTTTATATGCACCATACACAAAGTCTAATGCTGTTATTTGTTTCATTCCACCTTTGAAGTTGTGGAAAAGATTAGTGATGGATACTTTATTGAGTGTCTTTAAAGGCAAAAAAGGCTTAAAAATGAAGGAGAGATTATTTTATAGTGAGCACTTGCACTGACTGTAATGACAAAACATGCAGCAATCTGTTTGGGTAATAGAGTAAAGTTGGTATCTATAGATGTGAAGGGCATCAAAGTTTGCATTTCAGCTTGATACCAGTTAATATAGTTGAATTCCTACATCAGTTGAAGAAAAACACTAGTTTAAGTGTTAAGAAAGTCAGTTTCCATGAACCATATTGTTTTGCTTTGAATAATATAATCTCATATGCAATATCATTAAGCACATGTGTAAGATTAAATGCTGGATAGAAATCATTAATTTGTAAACATAACCATATAATGCACAGAACTTAAGAGTAAAATTAAACAGTGATTCCATATTTTGTATCTATCACAGAGACACCATCAGGGATAAAACCAGCACATATACACAGGAAACAAAAAAGGACTAGAAACAATTAGACTTAAAACTTTGGAAGTCTTAAGGAGAGTACCCTCTATGGGTGTAATCAATAATCTTGATTGTTAGGCATGAAGCCTTAAAATTAAATTTCAACATATATTTCCAGGTTTTGCACATCCATGCTTATTAAGGTTACTATGGCTTTCAGGACAGCTGTAAATTCTAGAAAATGCTTCTTGTTTGAAATTGTGGAGTGCTTAAGGGTCAAAGCTATAATTGGGAGGAGACCTCCATGTAGCCTTTTAAGGAATGTGGAGAACCGACTGAGATTTCTGAACTAACGTCCAATCCTCACCTTTGCACAGTGTCCTGATAGGTAACGAATGAGGATAGGCTAACAATTTGGGATTTAGTCAAATTGTATTCTTAAAACAACATGACAAAATTTCATGCCGGCTCGGGCGTCACCCAGTTAAACAAGACCTCCCATTGTTTTCATCAGGGAACCAGAATAAACAGCGAAAAGTCAGCTACTGGAACAAATCCCAACTCAACATCAGCAGAGTTCAAGATTGGTACTATCAACATAAGAAGCGCCAATGGAAAAGAAATGGAACCAGCAAAACACTATATCAGCAAAGTACTATATCAACATAATAGGTGTGACTGACATAAAGAAGACAAGAAAAAGTGAGATATTTCTAAGTGACAAATATAAAATGTTATAATCATAATCAGGCAATAACAATCAGGAAAAAGAGGGAGTGCCATAGAATTCAGCATTAAATATGAGGATAATCTTCTTGAATGGCAGGCAATATCAAGAAATGTGGGCAAATAACAGAATGGGGGACAATGAAAAGTATTTTTGCTTATGGTTCCACAGAAGGTTTAACCAAGGAAAAAAATGAAGAAATTTCTTGAGGCATTAGAGAAGGCAGCTGGCTCAATGAAAAAGGAAAAGCTGGCCCTTGTTGGAGATCGAAACAGTAGAGTATGAAATGATTACCAGAAATATAGAAATGTTTTAGGAAAATTTGGAGAAAAGTGCAAAGCTAATAATAATGGTAATTATTAATAATAAATAATAATAATAATAAAGAATAATAAAAAAAGCTAATAAAAATGCCTTCTGGATATATGTTCAGGACATGGATTAGTTATTATTACTAACCATGTTGCAACATAAAAATATGCACAAATTCACAGGGAGAGAAGAAGCAAGAAATAAGCAAAGTCTCACTGCCTATCTTATCACTGATAAGATAGTCAGTGATGTTTTCCCACTGGTTCAGGACACAAGAGTATGTAGAGGATTTAAAATATGAAGTGATCAGTTTTGAGCAGGATAAAATTGAATTTCATATTGAAAAGAAGAGTGTGAAAGGAAGTTGTAAAATGAATCAAGGTTGAGCAGCTTTCAGAGGTGAAATGTAGACCGAAATACACAAACATCACTGAGGGAAAAATGAAAGAGTTTGAAAACAAGAACCAAATCTTCAAGATTCAGTGACAAATCCTGGAGAAAACATTAACTGATTCAGAGAGAAGCATGTGGTGAGGTTGTCTGTAAGGAGAAAAAAAAATCAGAACTCCATAGTGGACTCAGGAAGTTAAAAAGTGAAGGAAAAGAAGAAAGCATATGGAAAGTTCCTGGCAAGTAAGTCAGCTTGTGCTCTTAGAGAATACAGAGAAAAATGCAAAAAAGCAAAGCACTGTGGAAAACTAGCTAAACAAAAGCCATTGGAAGACTTTGACAAGTACATAGAAAATAAATATCAGGAAGGCGAAAAATATTCTGGAAGCTATTGAAAAAGCTTAGAAATGAAAGATCAAGTACTATAAAAGGAATCAGAGATGGTAAAGGTGACATGAAAATTAAAGTAAAAATATTCTAGATGTCTGGAGTAATTACTTTGAAAGACTGCAAAATGAAATAGCAGTGTAAGCATGATGGTAGATAAGTCCCAACAGGAATGCAGTCAGAAATACATATAAACTTGAAAACAGAAAAGTCATCATAAACCTGAAAAGTAAACAGACAGCTGTAGCAGATAAAATTTGACAGCTGCCTGCTTACATTTCAGGCAGCTTCTGAATCATGCTCAAATACAGAGGTATAAGTTTTACAGTGGCTACACTGCATGATTCAGAAGACCTGGTCAGAGGATTAAATTCTGGATGAATGGGGTAGAATGCTCATAGTACCTGTCTATCAAAAAGGGAATAAAGCTTCTTCTTCCTTTTTACGTATTAGGCCTAGTGGCCTAATACGTAGATGCATGTGTTCGTGGGGCTGAAAAACCCGTAAATGCTGTGCTGGGGGACAAAAAACCCCTACCTCCGTATGAGATCAGCTAACCCACCTTTTGTCGAAAAAGACCAGATAAAGGGTCTTCACGTTACTGATGGGAATCGGACCCGACTTTCCGACCAAAGGGCTTCGTCTATACTGACTGAGCTAAGGAGGCTCAGGGAATAAAGCTGAATGTGGGAATTACAGAGGAATTTCTCTACTGAGGGTTCCTGGTAAGATTTATGCAAGTATTTTTGAGAAATGACTAAGAAAAATTGTGGAAGAGAGAAACAAGCTGAGTTCAGGCCAAACAGAGGTTGTCATCATCAGATTTTCACTTTAAGACAAATAGTTAAGAAAACATGGGAATATAACAATTATCTGTATTTAAGTTTTGTAGAACTGCAAAAGGCATGACAAGGTTTCAAGAGAAAAGCTGTTCAAAGCACTCTAGTTATATGGTGTATATTGGGACATTATATCAAGCAATACATAGTCTCTATATGAGTAGTAAATCAGCAGTTAGAATTGAAGGAGGTACAGGAAGATGGTTGGATGTTAGGGTCAGGTGTGCAACAACGGTGTATATTATCTCCAATGTTATTCATTATCTATATGGATCACATTATGAAGGTAAGTGGTATTAAACCTGATATGAAAATCTAAGATGTTAATCTCAGCTCTTTACTTTATACATTTCTCTATCTGTCTCTATCACACACTGCATCTAGTGGTAGTTCATCTAGATATCATATACTTCTGAATAAATAAAGTATAAGTCTGCAAGATTCCCTAACTAAATTAAATAATTGTAGTAATAAATTTAGCATGAAAATCAGCATTAAAAAGATAAAGACAATGAAAATAGACAGAAACATTGAAAATATCAGCTGCATCCTGAATGGAGAACCTATAGAACAAGTAAAACATTCAACTATTTAGGCAACATTTTTAGTGAAGATGGCAAAGTTCTATACAAGATAGCATTCAAACCAATTTTGAGTTATGTATCTGGGTTAGAAATAAGACTCTTGATCAATGACTGGAGACCACAGATATGAGAGTCCTTAAAAAGATCAGGGGGACTGAACAGATGGCATCAATGAGAATGTCATTAAAAATAAGGATATTAAAAGAACTTGATATTGTTAGCATTCAGGAATGTGTTAATCAGGTGGTATATGATCACTTAACCAGAATGGGAGAGGAAAGATTAGCTAAACAAGTGTTCTTTGCCAGGTGGCAAGAAAAAGACCAAGAGGAAGACCAAGATAGCAGTGAATCGATACAATAAAAGTGCCTTAGAAGACAAAAATGCAAGATCCGATAATATTGGAATGTTGATGGATACCAAGCTAATCTGGAGGAAAATTGGTGATAAGAAGTTTAGTAATAATGTAACTTTTTATGTAGTATTATCATAAGATCCTGTACACCCCCTGAGGGTATATGCCAAAAATTTGATTATGATGAATTTTTTAAATCCATATTTTCTATAATTAGAAATTACTATCGTCAATAAAATTTTTATTAATTGGCAACATATTTTTGGAGACTAAAAATATGTTGCCAGAAATGCTTTGGGAAGGAGTCAAGATGATAATACAGGATACAGCGAAGAAGTATCTCGGCCCAATAAGAAGACCAAGAGACCCATAGATATCAGATTCAACATGGGAACTAATCAAAAGGCAGTTGGAAAAACAAAGAGACACAGGGACTGAAGAATACAAGAGATTACATAGAGAAGTCAGAGGAGCCATCAAGCAGGACAAGGAAAAGTTCTATACTAATAAATGTGAAGAAATAGATTTCCAGATGAGGAGGCACAATTATAAAAGGATGTAATGGTAATGTGTTTCTTAGACTACTCTAAAGCTTTTGACTGTATTGAGCATGTGAAACTGTGAGAAGTAATGAAAAGAATGGGTTTTTCTCAACACACTATCAGGTTGATAGCCAACTTGTATAGGGAGCAAGAAGCCACGGTAAGAACAGGTGTTGGATTGACTGACTGGCTTCAAGTTGGAAAAGGATGTTTACTTTCTCCTCACCTGCTTATTATATATGCAGAGGACATCATGCATGAAGCATTGGATGAGCTCAGGCCAGGAATTAGATTAGGAGGTAGATTGATCAGTAATCTGAGGTATGGTAATGATACAGCACTCCTTTATAATGACATGGAAGAACTAGGACTAAATCTTGAAAGTTAACAAGATCAGTAATAACAGAGGACTTTAACTCAATCCTAGTAAGACAAAGATTATGGTCCTCAAAGGAAATACAAACAAACAGAGAAGCTCTTGAGAAACAAGTGTATCTTATGTAGAAAGAATTGAGGAAGTCGGCAAGTCTGAGTACCTGGGATCCATTATTAATGTGAAGAATTGCCTGTTCAGAAGACATCAGAAAAAGATTAGGAATGGCTAAAACAACAGTCAGAGACCTGTCTAAAATCTGGAAGGATGGATCTATCTCCATGGGAACAAAGTTGAGGATTTTGGATGCAGCTGTTTTTCCAACAGCGACTTATGGATGTGAGACCTGGAACCGTTAAAGAAGTCTGATAAGAAATGGATATCTGCTTTTGAGATGTAGTGTTACAGAAGGCTGTTGAGGATATCATATACTGAAAGGCATACAAATGAATGGGTGTTAGAAAAGATCAGTATAACTTTAAGGGTCCTCAAGGATATTGACAAAAGAAAGTTAAAATATTTTGGACACATTGAAAGGATGGAAGGAGGCCTTCTCAGAACAGTAATAGAAAGTAAAGTTGCTGGAAAAAGAGGAAGGGGTAGCCCATCAATGAGATGGATGGATGGTGTGTGTGTGTGTGTGGAGTGACTGATCTTCAGAGAGTTGAGGCCGCCAGAAAAGAAAACAACAGGACTACAAGGCGAGGCCTGGTGTGGCACATCACTGAGCATCGGAGTGACCATACAGCATCTATAGATGCCCAGTGAACAGAGAGAGGCAACGTGTTTTTAATGTCAACCTTGCCTAAGAATGATGCATTAGAACAATGGGTGAGCTAAGATACAGATAATCAGGGGAAAAAAAAAGCCACTATAATTGCAACACAAAACATTTAAGTCACTTCAGACTTCCAATATGCAGGGTGATTGTCTCATACTGAACAGTGAAATTCATGTACCACTTACAAAGGCCTTCCCAAACATCCATACCTATAGTGGGACTTGAATCCAGTATACTGGTTGGAGAATGGAAGTGCAATCACTCAGCTAACCATGTCAACAATTCAAATATATTACTAGTAAAAAGGAAACAGCATAAATGTAATAGATATTTTATGTTAAGAATGGTAGAAATATAATCTCTATTAATCCTGAATGCATAAATACAGTTACTTGCAAATGAAATATACATTTTGCAGATATCATAATATGCAGGACTTTAGCAGTTACACTTGAAGATGCCCATTCTAAAGAGCTTAATGATCCATTAGCATCAAATTCCTCCTCTTTAACAGATTAATGGACCATTTAGGTCTAATGCTAACATCACTGCATTTCTTTATCTGTCTCTATCATACACTGCATCTGGTGGTAATATATCTAGATGTCATAGATCTTTCATTAATACATCCATCCATCCATTCTACTCAGGGGAGTCTTTTCTTGTTAATTTTGTGTGCCCTTGTTTGATTAACTGGTCATCTGTTCTCCAAATGAGACCAAACCTCATTTCTCTCACTTCTTATAAATGACAAAATGTTGAGTCTTTGAAAGTTGTTTCATAGTTTCTCATTATGTCTTTGTTCATAACTGATTGTAAGATGGTCCAAAACTTTCCTCAGTACTTTTCTTTCAAATGTGATAAATTTTCTATTATCTTCTTTTGTTGTTGATCATGATGTCATGTTATTTTAAAAAATACTAAAATGTTCACTTGTTAACAGGGAAAATTTATCCTATTTATCCTATTATAAAAAAATTAAAAAAAAATTGTGAAGCAATATATTAACCTAATTTCTACATAGTTTATTACCATTGTTACAAGATTGCCAAACCACTGATGAGCCAGTTCATGAGCAACAACAACAGCAATCCACTGTTTTCTGTCAGCTGATGTGTTCTGAGAATCAACCAGAAGACAAGTTTCCCGATATGTTACCAAACCCCAATTTTCCATAGCACCTAAAACAGCAATAATAAAAAAAAAATTGTTAATATTAACATAAATAGCAAGATATTACAAATAAATAAAATTATTGCAAGGCAAGAAAAAAAATTCTATATATATGCACACACACACACACACACACAAAATTCTATTAGAAGTTATGGAATACCACTCTAACTTAAGAAAAATGGATGACTGCAATATGCAAATTTTGTACCCTATAAAGAAAATCAGTGGTTTGCTCAGAAGCCATTCTAATCGTGTATGCAAAGATGAGTAGACAGAAAGAATAAGCATTTCAGAGAGGAGTAGACAGAAAGAATAAGCATTTCAGAGAGGAGTAACAGATTGTCAGTGAATCCAACATACAACCAGGCAAGCCTAAAGTAATGATTAACAGTTTTTAAAGACTGGCTACCTCCTCTCAGCATCAGATCCTATAAAATCTGTGTTTGAAGATATAAGCAGCTACAAGTAATCCCTGAAGGGGACACAGAGCTACATGATTGAACTGAGGCCCACAAACCTTTGTTAACAATGAATACACATTACAGATTAACAACTTTAGTATAGAGAATGATTGAAAAATGCTTTTTTACCTTAACATGTCATCCCAATGATGAAATTTGGAGATCATTAGATCCACTGATTGTAGTGAATGGGTTCAGTTCAGAGCACTAGTCTCAGACTAGTGCTCTGAACAACTGTGTGCACACTCTATACTGGGCCAATTTTATGGTACTGAGCCCATATTCAACACAATGCTCCATGTTACAGAGTAATGGCTAAAATATTCGAGGATTTTAAGGCAGTGTCTAGCAGGACTCCAACCTAAATGTGATAAACATCTGCAAGATGAAATGGAATACAAAATAAACCAAGAGAGCATCCTCCTCTTTAATGGAACTTAAAAATAAAAAAATGATTTAAAGGAGTAGAGCACAATACACCACCAATCAGATATCTAGAGAAAGCCTTTGCAATGTATTAATCTTTATTAGGAACAAAGATTTGACAACACACTATTAATAAACACGTTTGGTTTATATTTGCATGTGTCCCATGGTATTTGGTATAGGGACAGTGTATATGATATTTGCCATCTGCATTTATAACTTTCTGGTTGCAGGCCCTCTGCACACTTTTTTTTTTTTTAAATGAAGACAAGTCTTATAAACTTGCTATCATGCTTGTCTAGAGAGCAGGCTTTTACAAACATCCATGTCCAAGGTAAGATTTGAACCCACAACCTGTAGGTTAGAGAGCAGGTATACTATTCACTCAGCCAACCAGGCCAGTGCCTCCATCTTTCTCTATTGATGGCTTCGCAATGCCAACATTCTTCAACTATCTCCACTAGTCATCCAGGAATTTATCTACTTTCGTATGCCTCTGAGTGATTATCTTGGTTCATTGATCACTTTTCATCTGTGTAATATATCCTGTCATTTTCATTCAAATTTTAAAACCTCTTCCCCTGTATCCAACACTTTTCTTATACCTTCATTCTTTGTCTTGGTCTGATTATCAGCATGGCTCTCTCCATTGGGGTGCTTAAAGGTCAAAGCTGTATAACTGAGAGGAGACCTCCACATAGCCTTTAAAGGAATGCAGAGAACCAACCAGGGCTTCTGACCTAATGTCCAATCCTCACCTTCTTGTGGTGCACACTGTTGGGTATCTACTTGGATACTGAACGAACGAGAATGGGCTGGCAATTTGGGATTTAGCCGACCATATTGTATTCTTACTGGTTAAACCAAAATAAAAAATGATGGTACAACATGACAAATTTTCATGCAGGCTGGGGTTTCACCCAGTTAAACAAAGCCCCTGTTGTTTTTGCCAGGTAACCAAGGCGAACAGTGAAAAGTCAGTTACTGGAACAAATCTGAAAACACACCCAAACACAACATCACCAGAGTTAAAGATCGGTACTATCAACGTAAGAAGCCTGAATGGCAAAGAAATGGAGCTAGCTGAGGAATTAGATAAGTACCAGATCAACATAATAGGGGTGACTGAAACAAAAAAGATAAAAACTGGCGAGATCTTTCTGAGCAATAAATACAAAATGTTATATTCAGGCAATGACAATCAAGGAAAAGAAGGAGTAGCTATAGTATTCAACACAAAATACGAGGCTAATCTTCTTGAATGGCAGGCAGTCTCAAGTAGAGTAATGTGGGCAGACATGAGAATGGGGAACTGGAAAATGAAACTTATTTGTGCCTATGGTCCCACAGAAGGTTCTACTAAGGTAGAAGCGGAGGAATTTTTTTGAGGCTTTAGAAAAAGCAACTGACACAATGAAAAAGGAAAATCTGGTCCTTGTTGGAGATCTGAATAGCAGAGTAGGAAATGATTGTCAGACATACAAAAATATTTTGGGAAAATTTGAAGAAAAGAGCAAAGCTAATAATAATGGCAAATATCTGTTGGATTTCTGCACAGGACATGGACTGGTTATTACCAACACCATGTTCTAACATAAAAATGTGCACAAATTCACATGGAGAGAAGAGGCAAGGAATAAGAAAAGTCTCATTGACTATGTTATTGTTGATAGTGATGTTTTCTCCCAGGTGCAGGACACCAGAGTGTACAGAGGATTTGAAATTGGAAGTGATCACTATTTAGTCTTGAGCAGGATAAAATTGAATTTCATATTGAAAAGAATAACATGTAAGAAAGTTTTAAAGCGAATAAAAGTTGAGCAGCTCTCAGATGTGAACTGTAGACTAAAATACACAAAGATTATTGAAGAAAAAATGAAAGAGTTTGAGAACAGGAATCAAACCTTTGAGATTCAGTGGCAAGTCTTGAAAAAAGCCCTAATTGATTCAGCTACAGAGGTATGTGGTGAAGTTGTCTGCAAGGATAGAAAAATTAGAACTCCATGGTGGACACAGGAAGTTAAAGAGGCTGTGAAGGAAAAGAAGAAAGCATATCAAAAGTTCCTGGCAAATAAGTCAGCTTGTGCTCTTAGAGAATACAGAGACAAATGAAAGAATGCTAAATACTGTGTCAAACTAGCTAAACAAAAGTCATCAAGAATATAGAAAATAAATATCAAGAAGGTGGCAAATATTCTGGAGGTTGTTGAAGAAGTTTAGGAATGGAGGGAAGAGTGCTGTAAAAGGAATTAGAGATGATAAAAGGTGATATGAAAACGGGAGGAAAAGATATCCTTGAAGTATGGAGTAATTACTTTGAAAAACTGCTAAATGAAACAAGCAGCGATGACAGCACAGTGATAAAAAACACTGACCAGATATGCAGTCAGGAATACATATCCATACTTGAAGTAGAAAAAGCCATCAAAGGCTTGAAATGTGGAAAGGCAGCAGGTGTAGATGATATTCGACCAGAAATGCTGAAGTATGGTGGTATAAGAGTCTTACAGTGGCTGCACTGCATAATTCAGAAAGTCTGGACAGAGGGACGAATTCCCGATGATTGGAGTAGAGCTCTCATAGTACCCATATATAAAAAGGGAAATAAAACTGAATGTGAGAATTATACAGGTATTTCCCTACTGAGTATTCCTGGCAAGATCTATGCAAATATACTTGAGAAACGAGTGAGAAGAATTGTGGAAGAAAAGCTTGGTGAAGAACAAGCTGGATTTAGGCCAAATAGAGGCTGTCAGGATCAGATCTTCACTTTACGACAAATAGTCGAGAAAGCATAGGAATATAACTAAGATCTGTATTTAAATTTTGTCGATTTGCAAAAGGCATATGACAAGGTGCCAAGAGAGAAGCTATTCAATACGCTACAGTTATATGGTGTCAATGGGGCATTATATCAAGCAAATCTTAGTCTTTATTTGAGTTGTAAGTCAGCAGTTAGAATTGAAGGAAGTACAGGAAGATGGTTTAATGTTAAATCTGGTGTGAGACAAGGATGTACATTATCCCCTCTGTTATTCATTATCTATATGGATCACATTATGAAGGAAAGTGGTATTAAACATGATATCAAAATTGGAGATGTTAATGTCAGTTCTTTGCTTTATGCAGATGATGTTATACTTCTAAATAAATCCGTTACAAGTCTGCAAGATTCCCTGACTAAATTGAATAACTGTTGTAATAGATATGGTATGAAGGTCAGCAATAAAAAGACAAAGACAATGAAAATAGGCAGAATCATTGAAAGTGTCAACTGTGTTGTGAATGGAGAACTTGTGGAACAAGTAAAACATTTCAGCTACTTAGGCATGATTTTTTGTGAAGATGGTAAATTAAATATAGAAATAGATAACAGAATCAGCAAAGCTGGTATGGTGGGAAGTCAACTGAATAAATTCACATGGAATAAGAGAGAATTAGTCGGAACACTAAATTAGCTGTATACAAGACAGTGTCCAAACCAGTTTTAACTTATGGATCTGAGAGCTGGGTCAGAAGTAAAACACTTGACCAAAGACTAGAGACGCAGATATGAGATTCCTGAGGAAAGATTATAGGCGTGAACAGATGGCATCAATGGCAATATCATATTAAAAACGAGGATATTAGGAAAGAACTTGACATTGTCAGCATCCAGGAATGCATTAGCAGAGCTAATCTCAGGTGGTAATGTCACTTAAACAGAATGGGCGAAGAAAGATTAGCAAAACAAGTGTTCTCTGCCAGTTTGGCAGGAAAATGACTTAGAGGAAGACCAAGATATAGGTGGATTGATACGGTACAAAGTGCCTTAGACGGTAGAAATATAAGATCTGATAATGTTGGAGTCTTGACAAGTAACAGACTGATTTGGAGGAAAATTGTAGATAGGAAGTTAGTAATGATGTAATTTTTTTCATGTAGTACTACCATATCCTGTACACCCCTTGAGGGTACATGGCAGGAATTTGATGATGCTCTCTTCTTTATATGGTCAGTTTCATCATTCTGTCCAGTATTTGTTTGTTTGTTTAGTGGCTGTCCCTGATCTGTATGTCACAATTGGGATGATACATTGGTCATTCCTACTGCCAACTCTATTTCAGGTTTTATTTTACTACACAAGAATTTTTTTGATTTGCTAGAAGCCAGATTCCTTTTATTACATCATGAAGGCTATGAAAAAGCAAGACTCAGAGAATAAATAAAAATTCATCTGAGAAATTATAGAGAGAAAGAAATGAGATAATATGCAAGAGAAGATAAGGGGAATTATGTGGACAGTATGGGAGAAGAAATACAGAAGCCTGCAGTGCTAGGCCACCCTGGAAAATTGTATGAGGTATTATATAACAAGAAAATATGCTCTGAAAAAAGGAAGCAAAATAATATAATGAGGAATAGAAAATGGCATGCTGTTAACTGAAAAGGATAAGAATAAGATTGTTGAAAGAATTTAAATATTACACTGGAAGCAATATCTAAAAAAATGAAATAATGAATGTATTAGAGAAGATGACAAGTGGAAAGGCATATGGCAGAGAAATGATTAGGCAACTACAGAAATTTCTGCTGTTAAGTTGCAAGTGATCTTTAATAATGTGCTGAAGAGTGAAAAGAAGAAACAATAACCATAATCACAAAGAAAAGTCATCTTACTAAATGTGAAAATTGGAGGAGAAAATTGGTCTAGTGTCAGCACAGTTGCATTTTTTTTTTTTAAATTAAGATAATAAAAATTTCATTATGAGAAAATATATTAAGACATGAGTAACTTGGGTTTTAGAGTATGTGGAAGTACTTATTGCATTTTTACTTTACAGAAGATAATGAAACAAAGCATAGAATTTGGAACCTCCTTATATTTCATAGATTTCATACTTTTCTAATCCGTTTGGGAAATTGTATGTTATCAAGTAATGGAGGAAACAAATAATTTAATTCCTTCCTTGCAAAACTAAGAATACTGTTAAAATGACACAATAACTATCAACATTTAGTGGAAACCCAAAATATAACATTTTTTTTTTTTTTTTAACCAATCTACAGGAACCAAAAGTTTGCTTTAATTTTATTTATGCAACCAAAGTTTCAAAATCACATGTTAAGCAGTTTTAGGAATTTAAAGAAGTCACCTTGGTTATGAACTATGATCATTTTGGGTGTATACACTCAAGGGTATGTGATAGTCAAACACAATATTTCATTACTAGTTTCTTATTAACAAATTTCTTCAAATTAGTCTATTATTTGTTTAGATCACTGAAATTAACTCTTACATTTCAATGCACTCCTGAATTACATCAATCCACCTGTATTCATCTGGGTATTTTTTTGCATTTTTTTGTTTCAAACACTCTGTGCATTCATGCATGCGTGTATGCTAATCTTTCTTTAAAGTGGCCAAACCATCTTAGAATAGCTATGCTTACAAATTTTTGAATATTAACAATGTCGTGTTCCTTTTCTGATATCTTCATTTTTAACATGGTTCTGTTTAGTACATCATCACACTTATAATTTTCTTCCAGACTCTCATATCTCATAGCTGTGGTCACCATTCTCTGATCAACTAGTGTTTTATTTCTAACATGACTCTCAGATCCATATGTTAAAATCAGTTTGAATGCTAGCTTTATGTTTTGGATACTTGCTCCCTATAAATTTATTCAAGTGGCTCTATACCACACCAGCCTTACATATTCTATAGTACACCCACAGATTCGAGACCCTTTGACACTTCTGCACATGTCAACAGGAGGAGAATCCATTCCGATAATAGGGTAATCAGTCCGTATTGTGGGATGAATTGTTTATTATTACACATCGGAAAATTAACTTCTCTTTTAAGATCATTGTAGTTAACTATATTGCTTGTATAACAGTTGGAAAATTTTACCTATAAAGCATGTGATTTCGCGTGTTGGTGACCAATTCGTACATCCTTCATTTCTTTCTCCCCTTCCATGCATCGACTATTCTTGGCAAGCCACCAAGCAGAGATCTACAAACTGTGGGCATACTATATCCATATTTTATCCATATTATATACTATATCCATATAACCAAAATGCATCTGATCGCATATAAAAGGTAAGATGCTATTCTCCTTTTGTAGATCTTGTCTTTTATAGTAATACAATAACAAAAGTTGCTTTTTATAAATGTAGGTTAAAACTCCAAACTCGGTAAGTATTGTAATAATTAAATTTTGACTTTGTAAGTAAAAACCTTATATTAGATATGACCATTACTAAAATCCAAGCAAAAACAGTTATTTGAATTCAAAAGTTACTAAATCAGCATTACTCCCCTTTAGACAAAAGCCAAAAAAATTCTGGAAAAAGTCATGAGATTTCTCCCTGGAAACATCACTTTGAGTGATGTTTCCAAGGCATGTGATCTAGTCTAGAATGGGCACCTACTTACCAAACTACAATTGGGATGCTAGTTTCCTCCTTGTCATTCACTACATACTTCAATTAATGGATGGTTTACTCTCTTTGGAATTTTTTTTTTTATCAATGCTGGAAGTACCCTAGAGCTCTCTATACTTTAGTCCACATTTCTTCCTATTTGTAATGACTTCTCACTAACCTCAGATCATACCCATAGTCCTGCCTTATTCCGTACACCAAAGATCTCGCTTCTCTTTACCTTGGATTATATTCAGATCTACAGGCAAGATCGCATTTCTACTTTCAGGCTGTCACACATCTCTTGCCTTTCCTAACACAAGATAGCTCTGAAGACTATGCATAACCTTAGAACACTTCTCACATTTCGGTTGGGACACTGAAAATCTTAAAAATGCCAGAAGAGAACAACCAGTTAAAGATGCTTCTCTTTCTCACTCCAACAATTTCTCATAGACACACATTCTGTTCTTGTCTTATGACTTTTCTACAAGTATTTTCATAGGTACCGTTCTGCCAAACTGGCCATCATCTTTCCTTTAAGCCCATACAAAAAAAAAAAAAAAAAAAAAAAAAACATGCTGCTGGTCAACATTCATACAGCACAGCTTTAAATCTATCAAACAAGCCTCTCATCTTTCCTTCTGTCTACCTCTCCTCTGCGATGACCTTCCACCACTATTTCCTTAAAGATTACATTCAGCTGTTCAAGAAATCTGTCACAAGGTTTCTTCTTTTTTTCTTAGTATTTCACTTTCTCTCATTTTTACAACCAGGAATTTAATACTTCATTTTATATAAAAATAACCTTTCTGTTTCAATTAATCATAATACAGATTTTATTATTAAGTAGGTGAAGGAACCCAAAAATTTATCTGACTGGATAAACGACTAATGATAAACAATTTCAGTAAGTAATATTTCTATTTTTCCCCCCTCCATATTTCAAATATGTCTGCATCTGAGCAAGAAATGTTCTTTTAAATATAATGTATTAATCAAATTTTATTATATAAAAAAAAAATTTTAATTAATTAAAAATGCTTACCAGATGAAAAATCTGCTATAGCAATAAGATCCATCTTTGGCAAAGGGTATGGAAGACCAAAATATTCCTTATAAAATGGTAATGCTTTCTTTGCAACCTGGAAGTGGTAATATGATCACTGATTTTAACCTTTATGTGTCTAACAAATGATGATAACATAAAATACAGAATAACTTCACGAACACATCTTCTGTTATTCTAAATTTACTGGTCTGACTGAGAAAACACCCTCAAAAGGAAAAACATTTGCAATAGCATTATACTCAGGAAAAAAGGAAATGTTTTTACAATGATTATACAATAATCTAAAGCAGCAGTTTTACAAGTGCAGAGTGATCATGGGGCAATTCCAGAGGAATCACAGAGAAAAATGTTTAGGAATTAAATCAAAGTAAATTTAAAGATAAAGCTTGCGGTTGTTTACCAGTGCTGGTTTCCTTTTCTTCATGTTTGATCTGATTTTCCCTTTCAGTCGTTTCTGACCGTAGGTGACTCTAGGCATTGCCCACAAAGTATTTCCGGTGAGATTTTTACAGGGTAGTTCACCATTGCTTTCCCCAACCCCCCATTTTTTTCCTGGGCTCAGGACTGGCATATGGCTGGGAGGTATTCATGATTGTAATCCATGTGTATGTTCGTGGGGACGGTTTGCCTGTTCTAGGGGGGGGGGGGGGACAAAAAACCAGAGTTTCTGAGTGAAAAAAAAACCCTACCTCTGTATGAGACCGGCTAACTCACCTTTAGTCGAAAGAAACCAGATAAAAGTTCCTCATGTCACTGACGGGAATGGAACCCAGGTCTTTCCGACCAAAGGGCTTCGTCTATACTGACTGAGCTATGGAGGCTCCTTCATGTTACCTGAATTAAAATAAACACAGTAACAGATCAAATTTTCCAAAATACTGATTACGTCCTATCCATTAAAGCACTAGTTCTAAACCAATATGCAAACACAAAACTTCCTCTGAAATTTTCAGACAAGTTTCTTTAACAGAAAGAATCAATAATTCTGATATTTCCAGTCTGATTTATGGATATAGAACTTTGGAAGCTTAAGTGACTCTCCATTAAATCTTTTTCCTCTCCCCATTTTTTAAATAATAACAATCTACTGCTCTTTTGAATGAATGCACATTGATATTGTGAGTTTGTCAGCAGATGATAAATGGGAATGCTTTGAAACTCAAACAGCCTTTGTCAAACATGCCAATAAACAATGGGATAAGCTCACACCAGATGATGAAAGTCACCTACTGCCCCCTCCCTTTTATAAGCTACAATCTACATGTATGATAAATTCTGGCACTGCATATATCAACAAAATGTGAACTCATAGCAAATTCTCACTGTCATTAGTAAAGCAAAAACTTTTATTCATAACTCCAACAAGGTATTTGATAAATCCATTTCTACAAACATGTTTACATAAATGATTGGAGTAAAAAAATTAAATATTAATAAAAATCTGTATTAAAAATCTCTCTCTATATATAATGAAAGTTTAAAAGAAAAAGAGAAAATATATATATAATGAAAGGTTTAAAAAAAAAATTAGAAAAGAATTTGAAGTGAATTAGAAAAATAAATACAAATGTAGATAATGTCCACTGAGTGATACATCAAATCAAAACAACTGCCTCCATAAAGTTGTGCCAGTTGAATACTTGATAGTATTTGCTTACCTCCAAAGCAAACTGTCCCTGTTCTTTCTTTCCAACTGGTGTATAAACTCTTACTTTAACACCATCTGCAGACTGCCCTTCTACATAGTCATATTCCCCTACTACACATGCAACAAGATATGTAGACATCAGTGGACTTGTTGCAAAGTGAACTTCATGGAGAGATGGATCTGAAGTAACTGGGCATTCTTTCATAACACTCTATCAAAGATATGAAATGACTGAGTTTAATATATATAAGAAAACTACATCATCTAAAGGTCATTTAAAAATATTATGCTAATATAATGTATTATTATTATGAAATATAATGTATTAAACAATACATAAAGATTAATTCTTCATTTATTTTTAAAATGTCTGCTTACCAAATAAATATTTAGAGACAAATCATTAAAGATATTACTTCTCATGGATATGAGCATTGTTTTAAAAAGTTAAAGCACATCAGAAATATTGAAATGAAAAGTTAGAGTTGAAAAATTGAACATTAGCACCCAGATGAATGAAATATAATGAAATTGCAATGGAGTGTAGCGTATCATTTAACATTCATCTGCTGATTTTACATAAATAAATGTTAAAAGCCAATATACTGGCTTTGGGTTTTAAATTCCAGTATGGGCACACATACGTTGCCTTATTTCAGCTAGTTCTTATCAAAAAATGTATGATTCACTTTATGATAGTACTGAATTTCCATAATAATATTATATTTTGTCTTTCTAAAAAAAGTCTGACATCTCAGTCAAAGTTAAGTAATTATCCTATCAATTGCCACAGCAATTATTTAATAGCAGGATAATTACAATTGCTATAACAAGTAAGCAGAAGCTTAAGCATCTTTTCTTAAGTATACCAAACATTCAGCAAGAAAGCAGACTATAGCTCTTTTAAATATTATTAAGCAGCATAATGCATCCAAACAATAAAATAAACTACACTTCAGAAGTATCAATTTCAGGCAAAATCAATTCCGCGTAATAAATTTCTAAATAGTGATACAAGTCAACTCTCAATATCAAACACAACTATAACAAAAACTCTCTCATTATAACTAATGAAAAGTCCCAACCATAGTCTCACAAGTACAATGTTTAAGGGACTATGGTTGGAACTTTACAGCAGTTTGTTATAGTGAGAGAGTTTCTTATAGTGGTGTCTACTATAGTGAACACAGACTGTGTTTCCATATTTAATTTGCACTGCATACTAAAAATTATGCCTACATAGCTATCTGAATAGCTAGTCAGTACTAATATAAAATTGATTATATAGTGCAGTTGACTTTCACTAAAGTGAGCACTACTATACTGTAGAGCTAATAGAATAAGCAAAGCTTGTAAGGTAGAGTCAGCTGGATAATTTTAAATGATATAAGATGTGGATAAGCTAAAACATTAGCAGTTTACAAGGCAGTCTTCAAACTAATTTTAACTTATAGATCTGAAAGTTTGGTTATAAAAATTGTATCAAAGAATAAAGACCACAGATATAAGAATTCTGAAGAAAATAGAGGATTGAAAATAGATATTCTATTAAAAAGGAAGACATTAGAAAGGAACTGACAATAAATTTCATTCAGTAATCTTAAGTAATCTTGTTTGTAAGTGATATTACTAAATAACATAACTAGCTCTTACATTCAAGAATGCGAGAGCAGAATTATCTAATACAGCATGATCATTTATAATGAGAAAGAAAAGATTGGCAAAACAGGCTAGGATGCCAAGAAAAGGAACCAGGGGAGGACCAAAATCTAAACAGCTTGATGTAATCATTAGTGCCTGAGATTGAAATGAAGATTCAGATCTAACAGATTAATCTGGAAGAAAATTTGATTAATATGATAGTAAGCCAGTAATAATATAAACTTAATTATGTAGTACACTCACCTCTGTTATAGTAATGTTTGCTATAAGTGAAAAGTTTCAACAAAGCTCCATAAATACAAAGTGATGCAAAATGAAATTCATTATAGCAAACTATCCTCTAATGAACAGTTTCCTATGTCTCTATGAGTTTGCTATAGTAGGAATGTTACTGTACCATTTTAACATCGTGTATGAGGAAGTTATTATTATTATTAATGATGTTCATAGTCCAAATGCAATATAAGTCATAGTTCATAGTCCAAATGCCAATATAAGTAACTCTACTAAATTCAATTATACTTTGTACCCAAATCTTGTTTGACAAGATCTAAGTAAAATATATACCTGAAACACCTAATTACAATCTTATTTGCTTCTATTTCATTTTAGTTACTCATATGTTTGAATTTGCTCCTTTCATTCAATTCAGTCCTTTTACAGTCAATTCTATTGTAATTAGAACAAACTTATACATTACTAGTCTACAGGAACAGTTAATATGATTAGTTTGCCAAAGTGTCACTTTCATCATAGTATTGTAGCTATGGGGGGTGTAGTTGAGACTTTTCAGATGTTTGTTATACTGTGTATGTGGGGGGAGGGGGGGGGGGGGTATTTGCTGCAGTGAGAAGTCAATTGTAATTTTTTTCCTTCAATTTATTATTATTATTTTTTTTAATTTTTAAAATTTGCAGTATAATGGCAATGAAAATGTTTTCTTTCATACTGCACCTCTGTATTTGATGTTATATATATATATTTGCATGTGCACCATTCCCATGAAATTTATTATTTCTTCCATGCTGCCAAAAGCACAGTAACAAGCAGAAGGAAAAATAATTGTAGTAAGTTTTAGAATGTATTTTTTATCCAAATAATTGTTTAAAAATTCTTTGATATATGAACCTACAATAACAAAGTTTAACAAAGGCTTACTGAATTGTGCAATACACACAAAATATGCAATTGGAGCTATCCATAAGATATCATTACATTTAAAATCAAAACTTCCCTTGAGAAGAAGTGGATACAGTAACAGTGGTAAAAGTGGATATGTATCCAGCAAAATTACTACATGCATCATTCTGTTCTTGCTAACAGACAAGTATTAGCAGAATTTAAAAGTTTCACTCACCATGTTGTGTCTGCATGCATGTGCAACACTACATCTCACAATGTGTTATACATGCATGTCAAATTGTCACCATTCAGAAAGCAACAGAAAGTGCAGTGCTTTTGGATTATTGAATTCAAGCTGTCACTATGAATGGAAATTCAGAGAGGAATATAGTAAAGATCTGTCAGGATGACATAATATGAACAACTGTTGAGAGCTGTCCGTGTATGACCATTCTACCTACAAAAGGTTATAAACTCATAGGGCAGTACTTCCACCACAGGTCAGCTAAGGACTAGATAATTCAGTAGTCCTGACCTCCAATATGCAGAATTGTAGATCTCATTAGTGATGGAAATCATTCCATCTCAAGACCTTAGCAAACATCCATACTATAATGGAACTCAAACCCACAGGTTGTTAGTTGGAAATTGGAGGTACTTTCAACTTTACCAGTACAGACTTGAAGCAATACAGTAAAACACTTTTTAATGTGCCTCCCATCAATCTATTTGTCAGACTAGTTGAACTGCATATGCATCTACCTTATACAATGTTTGCATAGTAAAGACTGTGACTTAGAATTTACAAGATTCAGCAGACACAGAAGTTAAAAACTGACAACAAACTTAACTGGAACACATCTGCACCAAAAGCATTATGATGATGCATTTCTCATCCATACACACAATAATTGAATTTGGAAAAGTGAAAACTAACACACTTATACTTTGTACTCAGATCAAGAAAGGTGCAACAGCTGCAAACTGGACACCATGTGTTCTGACTTCAGATTCTATAATTGGGCCAATTCTTCTTGGCAGATATAATCCTTTGGATAATATGAGGTATCTTCTGGCATGTGGGAGACCAGCAGCATGTAGGCCTGCCTAAATGACAAACCTATTTTTCCCAATCTGTCTGGACCTCCAGACAGACAGACAGAGAGAGAGAGAGAAAAAGAGTTTCATTACTGGCTCACTGGTTGCCAGATTTGATCCTTCCAGATTTCTTTTTTGTGATGGTGCCCAAGTCATCTTATTGTAAAATAATGTGTATCGTTATGTTTTTTTTTTGGTTGTTAATTATTAATTGTTTTCTTCAATATCTATGTCGTGCCTTTTGTATTATTTTTCTGTTTGTCTTTATCCTTCCTAAGCCTACTTTATTTCTACTCTGTTAAATCTTTCTGTTAACTACTTTTTACCTTGTTCCAATTTAAGCTGGTTAATTTAGTCCCCACTTCTAATCCTTTATACTTCCTACAGGTGTTAGGGCTGTTAGTGAAAGGCCTCTGAAATAGGCAATTCACAGTTACAGTTAACTATCTCCCACACTATGTAATTCAGGGAAAATTTATAGTTTTTCGACTGTGACACCCTGAATTAATTTTATAGCATGAGAAGATTTAGTTATAACACTTATAGAAAATATCAGTTTCTAACATATTTTCTTAAATAGTCAGTCGTGGCAATTTCTCTAATTTTAGCACACAGGTTCGGTTATTTTTGTGAAACAGTGCATTGGTCAAAGATCAGGCAATAATTTTAAGCAAATACAACATATTTATTTTACCTTATGCAACTTGACAACATGATACACAAATAAACAATTTCTCTCTAATAATGCCTATCTTAAACTCAAATCATAACCTTACAATTTAGACCAGCTATTCACGATGCTTGATTAACTTGCTCTACAAAATCTAGGCAATTACTGGTTGTTACAATCTGTATCTTTGGCTAACAGTTTCTTCTCAATATATATACTAGCTAATTTTCAGCCTCAATTATTTCTTATAGCGGCTTATATAACTATTTTAAGAATACTATGTTCAGTGGACATACAATTCTTAATCACTACCTCAGCATTAATACAATAGAATCTACTCGCAAATTCATAGAAACATATATAGTCCTACCAGCTTTGAAGATTTGTAGCAGTCCTGTTGACTGCTGTCGTATATACTATCCTTCATTGAACGGCTTTTCTTCTCGGTCGTCCTGGTATAGTCCTCTTCCAGGAATTGTGGCATAGCTCATCATTGGTTCTTGATCTACTGTAGATGGCGTGTATCTGGTCGCGTGTGGTATGTTCTGTTACTGAAAATATATCTCAACAGAATGATCTACCGCTCCTGGCCTTTCCCCGTGCCTATGGGGTCATTATCCGACGAACACAGCAAGACGAAAAACTCCTGAGCCCTCCACAGGTCTCAAGACCTCTTTTATACAATTCTGAGGTTCCTTGTTTTAAGGTCCAAGACCCTGAATCTTCTGTAAATAACTGATGTCACTGTTGTCTTGCCCTTCAGTTTTGGCGGCAAAATCTCCACATCTGAATGACCTTCAATACCTTTGTTCACTATCACGTCAACATAATCTTGTCTAATCCTCTTAACTTGGGACAGAATTACTTTTATATTCTGTTACCCCTACAACTTCAAATCAGAACTTAATATTAACTCAACTTAATGAGTAATTCCAACTTTACAACATTGTATAATTTTTGAACAATTCTATCTCATTCTTTAGTCAGTTACATTTACAAGTTTACAATTAGTATTTCACCATTAATTTACAGATTTCATGCCAGCTGGGGCATTGCCCGGTTAAACAAGGCCCCTGTTGTTTTTGCCAGGTAACCAAGGCGAACAGTGAAAAGTCAGTTACTGGAACAAATCTGAAAACACACCCAAACACAACATCACCAGAGTTAAAGATCAGTACTATCAACGTAAGAAGCCTGAATGGCAAAGAAATAGAGCTAGCTGAGGAATTACTTAAGTACCAGATCAACATAATAGGAGTGACGGAAACAAAAAAGACAAAAACTGGCGAGATCTTTCTGAGCAATAAATACAAAATGTTATATTCCGGCAATGACAATCAAGTAAAAAAAAGGTGTAGCCATAGTATTCAACACAAAATATGAGGCTAATCTTCTTGAATGGCAGGCTGTCTCGAGTAGAGTGATGTGGGCAAATATGAGAATGAAGAACTGCACAATGAGACTTATTTGTGCCTATGGTCCCACAGAAGGTTCTACTAAAGTAGAAGTGGAGGAATTTTTTGACGCTTTAGAAAAAGCAACTGACACAATGAAAAAGGAAAAGTTGGTCCTTGTTGGGGATCTGAATAGCAGAGTAGGAAATGATTGTCAGACAAACAAAAATATTTTGGGAAAATTTGGAGAAAAGAGCAAAGCTAATAATAATGGCAAATACTTGTTGGATTTCTGCTCAGGACATGGACTGGTTATTACCAACACCATGTTCCAACATAAAAATGTGCACAAATTCACATGGAGAGAAGAGGCAAGGAATAAGAAAAGTCTCGTTAACTATGTTATTGTTGATAGTGATGTTTTCTCCCTGATACAGGACACCAAGAGTGTACAGAGGATTTGAAATTGGAAGCGATCACTATTTAGTCTTGAGCAGGATAAAATTGAATTTCATATTGAAAAGAATAACATGTAAGAAAGTTTTAAAGTGAATGAAAGTTGAGCAACTCTCAGATGTGAACTGTAGACTAAAATACACAAAGGTTATTGAAGAAAAAATGAAAGAGTTTCAGAACAGGAACCAAACCTTGGAGATTCAGTGGCAAGCTTTGAAGAAAACCCTGATTGATTCAGCCAGAGAGGCATGTGGTGAAGTTGTCTGCAAGGATAGAAAAATCAGGACTCTGTGGTAGACACAGGAAGTTAAAGAGGCAGTGAAGGAAAAGAAGAAATCATATCAAAACTTCCTGGCAAATAAGTCAGCTTTTGCTCTTAGAGAATACAGAGACAAATGAAAGAAAGTGAAACACTGTGTAAAACTAGCTAAACAAAAGTCATGGGAAGAACATAGAAAAAAATATCAAGAAGGTGGGAAGATATTCTGGAGGTTGTTGAAGAATCTTAGAAATGATAGAAAGAGTGCTGTAAAAGGAGTTAGAGATGATAACGGTGACATGAAAACAGGAGAAAAAGATATCCTGGGAGTATGGAGTAATTACTTCGAAAAATTGCTAAATGAAACAAGCAGTGATAGCACAGTGGTAAAAAAACACTCAGCAGGCATACAGTCAGGAATACATATCCACTCTTGAAGTAGAAAAAGCCATCAAAGGCTTGAAATGTGGAAAGGCAGCAGGAGTAGATGATATTCGATCAGAAATGCTGAAGTATGGTGGTATAAGTGTCTTACAGTGGCTGCACTGCATAGTTCAGAAAGCCTGGACAGAGGGACGAATTCCTGATGATTGGAGTAGAGCTCTAATAGTGCCCATATATAAAAAGGGAAATAAAACTGAATGTGAGAATTACACAGGTATTTCTCTACTGAGTATTCCTGGCAAGATCTATGCAAGTATACTTGAGAAACGGTCGAGAAGAATTGCAAAGAAAAGCTTGGCGAAGAACAAGCTGGATTCAGGCCAAATAGAAGCTGTCAGGATCAGATCTTCACTTTACGACAAATAGTCGAGAAAGCACGGAAATATAACAAAGATCTGTATTCAAGTTTTGTCGATCTGGAAAAGGCATATGACAAGGTGCCAAGAGAGAAGCTATTCAATACGCTACAGTTATATGGTGTCAATGGGGCATTATATCAAGCAATACTTAGTCTGTATTTGAGTTGTAAGTCAGCAATTAGAATTGAAGGAAGTACAGGGAGATGGTTTAATGTTAAATCTGGTGTGAGACAAGGATGTACATTATTCCCTCTGTTATTCATTATCTATATGGATCACATTATGAAGGAAAGTGGTATTAAACATGATATCAAAATTGGAGATGTTAATGTCAGCTCTTTGCTTTATGTGGATGATGTTATAGTTCTAAATAAATCCACTACAAGTCTGCAAGATTCCCTGACTAAATTGAATAACTGTTGTAATAGATA
Source organism: Typopeltis vanoorti (assembly GCF_054136105.1). Lineage (NCBI taxonomy): Eukaryota > Metazoa > Arthropoda > Arachnida > Uropygi > Thelyphonidae > Typopeltis > Typopeltis vanoorti. The sequence goes on along the minus strand of NC_143550.1, from coordinate 139,081,762 downwards.
TGGTATGAAGGTCAGCCTTACAAAGACAAAGAAAATAGGTAGAATTGTTGAAAATGTCAACTGTGTTGTGAACGGGGAACCTGTGGAACAAATAAAACATTTCAGCTACATAGGCACGATTTTTAGTGAAGATGGTAAATTAAATATGGAAATAGACAATAGAATCAACAAAGCTGGTATGGTGGGAAGTCAATTGAATAAATTCATATGGAATAAGAGAGAAATTAGTCGGAACACTAAATTAGCTGTATACAAGACAGTGTTCAAACCAGTTTTAACTTATGGATCTGAGAGCTGGGTGAGAAGTAAAACACTTGACCAAAGACTAGAGAATGCAGATATGAGAGTCCTGAGAACGATTAGAGGCGTGAACAGATGGCATCAATCACAATATCATATGAAAAACGAGGATATTAGGAAAGAACTTGACATTGTCGGCATCCAGGAATGCTTTAGCAGAGCTAATCTCAGGTGGTATGGTCACTTAAACAGAATGGGCGAGGAAAGATTAGCAAAACAAGTGTTCACTGCCAGGTTGGCAGGAAAACGACCCAGAGGAAGATCAAGATATAGGTAGATTGATACGGTACAATGTGCCTTAGACGATAGAAATATAAGATCTGATAATGATAATATTGGAGTCTTGACAAGTAATAGACTGATTTGGAGGAAAATTGTAGATAGGAAGTTAGTAATGGTGTCAATTTTTCATGTAGTACTATCATATCCTGTACACCCCTTAAGGGTACATGTCAAGAATTTGATGATGATGATTTTGTTCCTTTCACATGATTTGTGACCTCTGTAAAATTGATAGGAAATTTTAAATAAAATTTTACGACATTGAATTTTACATTATGTATCAAATGCAGATGAAGGAAGTGAGTGAACTGTGTCAGCAAATAATCACTGTTTGCAATTCCATCACCCCAGATATGATACAGAAGAGCTGATGAGTGATCAATCATAACCTTGATGTTGTTCAGACTATCAGGGGCACACTGAAGACCACTACCAGACTGTACATAGATGATTAATTCTTAAATTTACTAAACTGAAGTGGATCAAAATGATTAGGAACCACTTGCTATTAGTGAGATAAGCTAAAGCACTATCAAATTTTTCAACAAATAAATATAAACTCCCGTCATGAAGTTAAGATCTCATATACTATCTGATCACAGAACCTATATTGTTGCCATTATCCAAGAATTTCAGTGGTTTTAAGGCTGATTTAAATAAATTTTTCCATTTGAAGAAATGGAAAAATTTATTAAATTAATTAATTAAATAAATAAATTAATTAATTAAATAATTAATTAAATAAATTTTTCCATTTGAAGAAATGGAAAAATTTATTTCCATTTCTTCAAAATATAATTCCATACTTATGTATTTATGAATTTGAACTATAATTATCAAAGTAGAGCCAAATTTTCAGAAGAACATACCATATTTGAAAGGGCAACTCTATCTTTAGGAACTACCAAAATTACATCAAATGTGGATTTAATGGCTGGTTCATCCCAACAAGGAAATGCTCGTCTTGCATCTGTGGGCTGCAAAATGTAACTCATATATTAAACTATATTAAAAGAGACTGACAACACCAAACATTTCATACTGTTAGAATATTTCAATTAAGAGCAATGAATGTGATCAAATTAATTAATTATGCTTTCTTTTAAATGCTAAAATTTTTAAACTAATTTAACTTTGTTTAGAAAATTATTTCAATTCTTTAATTCAAATATCTTAATTTCATGAGTTATTCAAATATAGATTATAGTAGAAAACCAAACTGGCATTCTCTTTTCTCAATAACATTGTTTCACATAATTACTACTTTTTTTTTTTTATAACAAACTACAGTAAGTTAGAAAACATCCTGCATCTAAATATCCATAGCAATAGATAAGGAATAGGTAAAGGGAATAGAAACCTCAATGCTCAAAATCTACAACTAGTCACCAGAGGTATACATTTTCTTGTGTGCACATTTCTGTATCCCAAACTACAGCTTCAAAATGGAGGAAGAATAAACTCAGGTCAGATAATGTTCATTCTGAATGAAATGCAGAGCTATATAAAGTATCTAATCTTATGGGAAATATACTATACATGGTTCTGTATTTTCATGCAGAAAGAAGGCAAGGGCATCCTCACACCTATACATTAATGCTGCAGACTTCGATCTATTACTTATGTTCAAAGAACCACTCTGTAAGAAAATGCATTATAAGTTTTCTGCTGACGTGCCCTGACTAATCAAACACATCAATAAAAAAGGTTTGATGACAAAACTTATCCAAATGTTAGTCAGCAGTGATAAGGGAAGTTATACTGAAAGGCTGTTCATAAATGTATTTTGTTAAATAAAGGTCTGCTTTAACAATAGGAGTGTGCAGAGCTTTTGAAATAATCTTTGTATGACAGACTTTTTTTTCTGCAGCTGTTCTTAAAAACTGTTCTAACTTAAATATGTGGATGTGTGTGATTCTTTTCAAGATAAGGAAGACTAATTTTAAATCCTTCCATCCAAACAATTACAGCTACCAACAGAGCTCTAAACTCTTACCAGAAGAAGATAATCTGATGTCTCTCTGATCGAACCGGAATATTCAAATCATTGAACAAATGTTTAATTTCATTTCTCAGTATTATTATTTTCATGATATCTGCATAAGGAGATAGTTCTGCCTTATATATGATTTCGCATCAATCATACATCCATTAATTCTAAACTGCTGACTTGCACTTCAAATAACCTACAGTATATACACTGCTCTATACATAGTTAGATCTCATACCAAAGAATGAGATGCTCTAAACTCCCTTTTCAGCTATTTCTTCACATGCCTTTAAAAGATCTACAACTCAAAAATACTTACTAAATTCCCATGATTTTGAGAACAGGAATCAAACCTTGGAGATTCAGTGGCAAACTCTGAAATAAACATTGATTGATTCTGCCAGAGAGGCATGTGGTGAGGTTGTGTGCAAAGATAAAAAAATCAGAACTCCCTGGTGGTCACAGGAAGTTAAAGAGGCAGTGAAGGAAAAGAAGAAAGCATATCAAAAGTTCCTGGCAAATAAGTCAGCTTTTACTCTTACAGAATACAGAGACAAATGTAAGAAAGCTAAACAGTGTGTAAAACTAGCTAAACAAAAGTCATGGGAGGACTTTGGCAAGAATATAGAAAATAAATATCAAGAAGGTGGCAAAATATTCTGGAGGTTGTTGAAGAAGCTTAGGAATGGAGGAAAGAGTGCTGTAAAAGGAATTAGAGATGATAAAGGTGACATGAAAACAGGAGAAAAAGATATCCTTGAAGTATGGAGTAATTATTTTGAAAAACTGCTAAATGAAACAAGCAGTGATGACAGCACAGTGATAAAAAACACTGACCAGGCATGCAGTCAGGAATACATATCCATACTTGAAGTAGAAAAAGCCGTCAAAGGCTTGAAATGTGGAAAGGCAGCAGGAGTAGATGATATTCGACCAGAAATGCCGAAGTATGGTGGTATAAGAGTCTTACAGTGGCTGCACTGCATAGTTCAGAAAGCCTGGACAGAGGGACGAATTCCCGATGATTGGAGTAGAGCTCTCATAGTACCCATATATAAAAAGGGAAATAAAACTGAATGTGAGAATTACAGAGGTATTTCCCTACTGAGTGTTCCTGGCAAGATCTATGCAAGTATACTTGAGAAACGGTTGAGAAGAATTGTGGAAGAAAAGCTTGGTGAAGAACAAGCTGGATTCAGGCCAAATAGAGGCTGTCAGGATCAGATCTTCACTTTACGACAAATAGTCGAGAAAGCATGGGAATATAACAAAGATCTGTATTTAAGTTTTGTTGATTTGGAAAAGGCATATGACAAGGTGCCAAGAGAGAAGCTATTCAATACGCTGCAGTTATATGGTGTCAATGGGGCATTATATCAAGCAATACTTAGTCTTTATTTGAGTTGTGAGTCAGCAGTTAGAATTGAAGGAAGTACAGGAAGATGGTTTAATGTTAAATCTGGTGTGAGACAAGGATGTACATTATCCCCTCTTTTATTCATTATCTATATGGATCACATTATGAAGGAATGTGGTATTAAACCTGATATCAAAATTGGAGATGTTAATGTCAGCTCTTTGCTTTATGCGGATGATGTTATACTTCTAAATAAATCCGCTACAAGTCTGCAAGATTCTCTGACTAAATTGAATAGCTGTTGTAATAGATATGGTATGAAGGTCAGCAATAAAAAGACAAAGACAATGAAAATAGGCAGAATCATTGAAAATGTCAACTGTGTTGTGAATGGAGAACCTGTGGAACAAGTAAAACATTTCAGCTACTTAGGCACAATTTTTACTGAAGATGGTAAACTAAATATAGAAATAGACAACAGAATCAGCAAAGCTGGTATCGTGGGAAGTCAACTGAATAAATTCATATGGAATAAGAAAGAAATTAGTCGGAACACTAAATTAGCTGTATACAAGACTGTGTTCAAACCAATTTTAACTTATGGATCTGAGAGCTGGGTCAGAAGTAAAACACTTGACCAAAGACTAGAGACCGCAGATATGAGAGTCCTGAGAAAGATTAGAGGCGTGAACAGATGGCATCAATGGCAATATCATATTAAAAATGAGGATATTAGGAAAGAACTTGACATTGTCAGCATCCAGGAATGCGTTAGCAGAGCTAATCTCAGATGGTATGGTCACTTAAATAGAATGGGAGAGGAAAGATTAGCAAAACAAGTGTTCTCTGCCAGGTTGGCAGGAAAACGACCCAGAGGAAGACCAAGATATAGGTGGATTGATACGGTACAAAGTGCCTTAGACGATAGAAATATAAGATCTGATAATGTTGGAGTCTTGACAAGTAACAGACTGATTTGGAGGAAAATTGTAGATAGGAAGTTAGTAGTGATGTAATTTTTTCATGTAGTACTGTCATATCCTGTACACCCCTTGAGGGTACATGGCAGGAATTTGATGATGATGATGATGATGATGAAGTATTTTGAGTCTCAAGACATCTAATCTTTACCATCTTGTCTGTCATTTTACAGACAAGACAGTAAAATGTCTTATCTTGTCTCACTGTAAAATTTTTAGAGCTTTTCTACTGGTCTGATTGAATATTGATCAATAGCTAATTAAACTTCTTTAATTTCTTAAGTTAAACAAAGAACTCTTCCTCCACTGCTCTCTAGAGAAAACTTTACTGCATACTTCCTTTGCTGAATCTTGTCTATAAGTCTGATTCCTGTTTTTAATCTGGCATGTGTTTAACTCAATGATCTTATACATATTTTAGAATATTTCTGTCTGTCTGTATGATCAAAAATTGTTCCTAAATAATAAGAACCACATTCCTTTCAAAATTAACATTAACAGTCATTAAATTATTTTTTAAAATTTAAGCCTGTTTTAGTTACATCTTACTTCATTTAAAACAATTCAAAAATTCTTTTAAATGAAGTTAAAATTAAATATTCAAGTTAAAGCTATAATTAAATATTCAGGGTGTAGTTTGAATTAAACCCTCAGTTCTAAAATTCAGAAGAGTGAAAACATGGAATCATATCTGGCTATTATTTAAATGGGTGCATTATTTCAAGCTTTATTTCTGCATAAATACACACAAATTAACTTGCCGTCAAATTTGTATCAATCAAAGAATTAATTTCATTTTTTAGATTAATACAAATAGCACATTTGACCAAAAAAAAAGGGTTCATTTCATCTGTCAGCATTTCCTGGAATGTAAGATATATCACTTGTAAGTATATAGTTTCAACAGTTATATAGGATACTATGATAAACTAACACAAAGGTTTGTTACCTAGATTCATATCAGTAATTATTTTCCAAATTGAGTGAGCTATTACTCATCAAGTCTCTGATATAATAATGATATGCATTTACAATGCTTTCTAAAACATTCTGTTATATCTATCCATCTACATCTTAGTCTTCCTTGCAATCTTTTTCCTGCCTTTTTTTTGCTTCAAAAACCTCTCACTAATATTTTATCTCCCACTCTATTTTAAATGAAGTTACTACTGTAGATTACCACTGCTTACACATTCTTAAATACTAATAATCTCTAGTTTCCTTCTTATAATTTCATTTCAACTACTTCTCAATAATCATGTGATTTATAATCTTATAATTTTCTCTTAACTCTAGTTTAAAGTGCCCTACTAAAACAAACTTAAAAAAACAGCAAGACATTTTACTATAAATCCCAAATACAAAATTTGATCAAATCTATCTCCAAGACAGGTTCTGTTATGTATAAATAGGCAATACAATGCTGACAAGTGTTTATATTCCTTCAAAAAAAAAAAAAAAACATATCCCTTGATTAACGCGATTAATTAATCCCTCGTGTTACCGTGTATATCAAAATCACTTTAATCAAATATAACAATCAATGTTAAAAATTACAATTCGTCCATGATCGATTACTGTATTAATAATTCTTTTTATATGGTACTCTTTTAGGAAAGATAAAAAATGAATGCAAAGTAAATGTTTAATAAATGCTTGTACCTACATTAGTTACTGCAATTTTTTTTATCAAAGAAAGTTATCAAGAGTCATTTGAACAGTTTCAGTTTTTTCTTATCAGCATAAATTCTATGATAACAAGCAAAATGACTCGCTAGACCTTGGCAAAAACAAGCATTCTTCAATTAACATGTGGATCCATATCCATTAGCTGCTGCTTAAGCGATTCTAAACTGCAAAATATTCCATCCAGTTCTTTGATTGTTATCTCCTTTAGAACCTCATCTTCATATTCCATTTGTTCGTTATCTTCATATGTGCGTTGTTGTTCAATTTCAAGAAGATAGTGGTCACTGAAATCTTTTCAATTTGAATCCAATAATTCTTTAACATCTTCTGCATCAACACCATCAAAACCAAGATCTTCGCCAATTGCAACAATTTCTTCAAACCATGTTTGAAGAAATTGTTGCAATTGAAAACCACCTAAGTCATTAGCGCATTCTGGTAAAAGGTTTTTACAAACAGCAGTTAGAAGACACTTGCAGTGTCTTCTAACTGCTCATGCATTTTGAAGACACTTGCTCCCACGAGTCATGAATGTTTTCAATTGAGTGTTTAATATTAAAATTTTTCCAAAATTCTTGGAGCGTAATTGCATTTTCTCCCGTTGTTGTTTCTACTGCCTTTGAGAATGTCATTTTTCATTTGAGAATGAAAATTACAACAACTATGGGTTGCAGTAATGATGTATTTCGTTAAAAAAAATTAAATAAAATTTTCACATTCTCAAGATCATTAAGAGAATTTGGATGAAATTTTTTTTTGAATGAAAAAATTTATGAAGAACGTAATTTGTAAATACAGCAGAACAATTGGAGCTTGTAATACACCCAATCTTATGTTTAATGGGAGAAATGATGTCGTCATGCTCACGACTTGTTTTCTCTTGGCCAGGAAACATGCATGTTTCCTGGCTTGCATGTTTTTGCATGGTAAATACAAAGGCACATTAATTAAAACTCTTGCCTCGTACATAAAGGGATTGTTGCAATTAATTCACTGTGTTAATGAAATCCTGCGTTAAGCAAGAGATACCTGTACATGAAAATCTCAACAATAGCTTAAACTTAAAAAAGGAATACATGTAGTAAATGTAGTCTATATAATAGCTTCCAAATTAAGTTTTAACAAATTGCTGGTTTAAAAATCTGTAAGGTTACAGCAACTTACATAGGTTTCCTTAAAAAAAAATTGAAACAAAAACCATAAATTCTTACCTCAAATTGTGTTACTGCAGCAAACTTTTCTTTACGATCTGTATCAAAATATTTGCTACGATAGAAACCCTTCATCTTATCATTAAGCTCTCCAGTAAATTCGATATACAATTCCCCTTCCCCAGGTGCCAAAGGTGGATCAAACATCAATGTAAGAATTTCATCATCATTAGAAATTTGGACATCATTAGCTAGTTGAACTAAAAAAATAAATAAAATAAAATAAAGAAACACATAAATGATGAAAAATAAAATTCCACAGTATACGAGGGTGGTCTGAAAAGTTCTCAGCCTTGGCCATAGATGGCAATGCTATCGGCAATTTTTTTTTTTTTTTCTAAGTTAGTACATCTGTCATAAGCATTCATGTGAAATTGCAAATCATTCTATGAAGTAGTTTGCTTTATACAGCTGTCTGAAGCAAAAGTGTCTGTATCCCTTGAAATGGATAAAATTGAGTATCGTGAGGTTATAAAATTCTTTGTAAAAGAAGATTTAACACTAAAACGAAAAAGAAATTCATTCAAAGTTCATAAAAGTTTATGGACTCTCTTCTCCTTCATTTTGAACAATTAAGAAATGGGCTACCAAGTTTAAACATGACCGTACCAGCCTTGAAGATGATCATTGTGAAGGACGTCCAAAAAGTGTCACAACACCAGAAATCATTGATCAAGTGCACAATATGGCATTGGATGACCGGCAAGTCAAAGTGCGTAAAATTGCTGAGACTATATAGGCATTTCAAACATGTAGGATATATTTTGCATGAAGAATTGCAAATGAAAAAGCTATGCTCGAGATGGGTGCCACGCTTGCTCACAGCAGATCAAAAATACACTCGCAAGAAAATCTCTGAACAGTACATAGAGTGTTTTAACAAGAATAAAACTGATTATTTGTGTTGATTTATTACTATGGATGAGACTTGGATTCACCATTACACACCAGAATCCAAACAGCAGTCAAAACAGTGGACAGAAGCTGGTTGTTCAGCGCCAAAGAAGACAAAGTCGGTTCCATCAGCAGGAAAGATCATGGCATCGGTGTTTTGGGATGTTAAAGGCATTTTGTTTATTAATTATCTCGAAAAGGGTAAAATGATAACCAGGGAATATGATTCCAATCTTTTAACCAGACTAGATGAAAAAAATCATCTTTAATCAGGATAATGCACCTGCCCACAAAGGTGTTTTGGCAATGGAAAAATTAAGGGATATGCACTATGAATTGTTGGAACATCCACCATATTCCCCAGATTTGGCTCCCTCTGACTTCTATCTCTCCCCAAAACTAAAACTCTTCCTCCCTGGTCAACATTTTTCTTCAAATCAAGAGGTGATTGCAGCTGTAGAGGGGTATTTTCAGATCTTACTGAGAACAACTAGAGGGACAGGATAATGGTGCTGGAGCATAGCTGGAATAAATGTATTAGTCTTAAGGGAGATTATGTTGAAAAATAAAAATAATTTTGAAATTATAAATTCATTTTTTCATTGTTAGGCTGAGAACTTTTCAGACCACCCTTATGAAGTAATGCTTAGTTTCGTAAACAAAATTCTATATGATCAATACTACTCTGTATTGATTATATAGTAAGAACCACAACAAAATGTTCTATACTGTTACACAAATTCTGTAAATATGAGTTATTTGACTCTCTTGGTTCTAGGAAAAGAACAAGGGAATCAAATATTCCACTTGCTAAAATCTAATCTTCCTAAATGTCAGGGGATGGGAAAATCAATGAAGTAATACACCTACAAATAATGATTGGAATGCTCAACTATCAAACTTTTCCCATGTTAGGAAGGAGGTGAAATAACCAGTAGGACTGCAAATAACAGGCATCAAAATGATGGATATCTGTATGGTGTTGAAGGTTGAAAAAAAAAAGTGAGTTTTTATGTAACTCATGTATATGAAAATTTTGCATAACAATGACAAAACTGCTACGTCTTTTGAATTCCCTTATAATACTCATTCTGATTGGTCCTCTTAAGAGCCCTCACCAAGCTCTTGAATCTCTTGCACAGTGGGAGTGGGGAGAAGTTTGTGATACAGTTGTTATATCCGGATAATAAAAAGAGAAATCAATAAATCAAATTTGTAATTCAAAATTTATTGCTTTTTATACATTTATCTAAAATCAGAATAAAATTATTTATTATTATCATCATCATTAGAAGTCCATGGAGTCAAAGTCTCACTGTGGGAGATCCCGCACTCATATGCACAGCTCATCATACAGTGCCTTAAATACATTCAATGCCTCGGCACTCACTACGCTCAAACAATGAATTTCAATCACCTACCTGCTTCCATGCAAAAATCCTACACCTCCTCATTCAACTTTCAAGGGTGGCTTTTTGTTCTTCTCCCCATTCTATGAAAAATATGATCCATCTCCTATCCACTAGACTCTACAAACTGCATTTCCTCAGTCAGTCAGTCTATTCAATATTCCAAACTCTAGAAACTAGCTTGGTCAATCATCTCTAGACCCTTTCCAATATCTTTTCATCCTGCTTAAAACCATATTACCAAATCTCAAACAGTAATCCACATGCAACCTGATCAAAGCTTTATACAATGGAACCATATGCTTACTTCTACATGTGAGTGTCCTCTACACCAGCATTCTTCAACCTTTTTACACCTGCGGACCAGGGAAAATAGAAGAAATATTTTGTGGACCGGCTGACTGCTAAGACAGAAACATAAACCAATGTAGATAGTATTTTATTTATTAAATCCACTGTTATAAAATTACAATTTTTAGCTAGTGTAACATCTGCTGCTGCTGCTTCTAGGTTAGAAAATTTGACATACGTGGCTGGAGCGTTGTTTTGAGAGATGAAGCGCTGCAATAACATCCATTCGATTTCTCTGTTTGGTTTTTATTACTGATATGGCTGAAAAAGTCTTTTCACACAAATAGGAAGTCGAAAAAACAACCAACAATATGATAGCTTTATAACTCAGAGATGGATATTCTTTTTCAAGTGATATCCAAAACTGAGACAATGATTGCATTTTATGTCTGGACACCAGAAGACAATTTGACCAGCTTTTATTTTTCACAAGGATCAAAAAGTGCACATGATTTTATATCTTCCAAGAAGGGATTATTAATCCAGAGGTTACCTTTATGAGGAGCCTCATTTTCAGGGAAATAATTATTAAAGTTTTCAGCTAACGCCCTTAAATGTTGACTTATGTTGATTATGACTTTCTTGTTGACATCAGCAGTAATCAAAAATTCTCCCAAATGTGGAAACATTTCTATATCTTTCTCTTGTATGCGACTATCCCAAAGAGCCAGCTTCTTTTCGAACACATCCATTTTATTTCTCAGTGTAAAAATATTTGTACAAGACCACTGAAGAGAAATATTAAGTTCATTAAGAAGGCTAAATATGTCTGCCATATATGTAAACCTTAACCACCCATTCTTCATTCAACAAAGGCTCTACTACATCAGATTTTCGCTCCGCAGAAACTGCTTTACTTCTTCCCTCAGTTCGAAAAGGCATGCAAGAACCCTTCCTCTCGATAACCACCTCGCTTCTGCATGGAGAAGGAGATGGTGGTGATGCGAGTCCATCCTCTTACAGTGTCATGAACAGCCTGGAGGTCATAGCTCGACTACAAATTTCATTAATGATCTTCACCGCACTGTTCATCACAGTGCTTAATTCAGTAGAAGTTTCTTTGGAGCTAGGTGCTCCCGGTGGATCATACAGTGAGTGGACAAAACTTCTGGGTGCGTGACTTCCTTTATTTTCACAACTACTCCTGAGCATCGTCCAGTCATGCTCGCAGCACTGTCCGTACACACTCCGCTGCATTTGCTGCAGTCTAAGCCCTGCGCTTGAAAATACCCGTCAAGAGCATTAAATATCTCTGAACTAGTGGTCGATCCAGGTAAGTCAAAGCAACAAAGAAGTTCTTCCCTTAAGTCTTTATCTTCACTATACCTCACAAAACAAAATAGGATAGCATGGTTACTCATGTCAGTTGATTCATCAAGTTGAATCGTGAAATACCTCAATTTCTTTATCCCTTCTACAACTTGCTTTTCAATATCGGTGGCCATATCAATAATTCTCCTCTGAATGGTGGAGTCTGAAAGCGATATAGCCTCCAGTTTTTTAGTGGCTCGAGGACCCAAAATTCTCGTACGACTAAGATGCAAGGCTTTACTAACTCCTCACCAATAGTAAATGGTTTTATCATTTTAGCTATTCGAATAGCAACTAAACAAGATGCTCAAAGCAACGACTTGTCACTAGTAATCATTTTCATTTCACTTTTCTGACTTTTCATCTGGTCACGTAATCTTTGAAAAAAGTCCAGTGGCTTATCAATAAAATCTCTGTGCTTCAAATGCAAATGACGAGCAAGTTTGGAAGGTTTCATAGCGTTATTTGACACTATGAAATATGTGAATATTTCATAGTGTCAAGGTCTGTACTCGCTGAACTACTGCTTGACCAGTGGGCTGCCCAACGACATGTCCACACACTCCTGCAACCTTCCTCGGGAATTCTGGAACTCCAATCCGTAGAAAGAAGGGAAAAAAAGCCACGAGCTGGCGCCGCCAAGCTCTATATATCCGAGGCACGCTGTTCACCTTCCTACATCACGGTCTCCCCTCCTTTTTTGTGCTCAGCACCTAACTCCTCCAGCACTCAGTGCCGCCACTTCTCCTAGCATGCTTCACCAGAAACTTCCGCACGTAACTAGACTCTGGTGCATTTGTTCGCCTCAGGTCTTCAATGCTTAATACGATTATCTTGCTTGCAATATGACTCAGATACTTACACATTAACGCAACATTCACATATTTTTAACTTCTGGTAAATTTAACAATGACCAATAATAATATAAAGGATAAAGAAAAATACTTAAATTATAAATGTTATTGGTAATTTATAATTAGTTTTCTGTTCTCTGATGCACAATTATTAGCTCTGGGAATGTTGTTACTTGTTAAATCTGAACAAAATAATTATGGAATAAATTCTCTTTCATTCAGAATTTAACAGTATACCATCACTACTTTTCTCCAGAATATTGTCCTTGACTCTACTAAACAAAGCCATGGATAAGCTTATGTGTTCATCAGACATGTTGTAATAGATTTCCCGGTATTGATATGAACACAGATGGATAAGAAAATAACTATTTATTAACTTAAAAGCTAATATTTCACTGGTATTATATCCAGCATCTTCAGAGCACACAACACGAAGTTTGTTACAAATGCAAGACAACCACAATCTGGTGTAACAGTGGAGCTAGTATAAGTAATTGCAGTGTGCAACACAAGACTAAAGTCCTAATAAAGCGCCATCTAGGTTTAAAAAAAAAAAAATCAATTCAAATTTTTGAAATAACAGTCCAAACAATAGTCTTAGAAAGTTTGAAAAAAATAAAATAAAAGTAATAAATATTAATTTGGTCTTAGGATGACTGTCTCCCAAATCTTTGGCAGATTTATACAGCCATACCTGTTAAGGTTTGGAGTATGTTTTAAGGCTTCTGTTGATTCCAGGAACAACCTCTCTGACTTTTAGACAAGCTTCTGTGCATGACTTTTGTTTTTTTTAAAATTGATCCTGTGTGCTGGGGTATCCAAAGCATGGTCTGTCAGACCCGACTTGCCATAGCAAAAGTGTCAGATATATTTTTTGTGTTCACTGAGGCGGATGTCCACAGTTCGTCCTGTCTGTCTGTAGTAGACTTGATGGCAAGAACAGGGCACTTCATAGACTCTTGGATGTGATAAAGGAGTGCATTTGTCCTTAGGTGAACAGATGAGAGATTGCTCTCACTGCTGAACTTTCTCACCTACGTCACATCTTCCTAACAATGGTTATAATCCCCATAAGATAGATAACATACTAAATGCTACCCAGAAATCCCCTCTATCTACCACAGAAGACTACAACAAAAATATCACTATCCCATACATTAAAGGCACATCTGAAAAGATATCTAGGGTGCTTAACAAACACCAACTGCACACTGTATTTAAACTTTATGTGAAATGAGCAACTCTCATCCGTTCACCTAAGGACAAATCACATCCAGGAGTCTATGAAGGGCCCTGTTCTTGCCATCAAGCCTACTATGAACAGACAGGAAGAACTGTGGACATCCGCCTCAGTGAACACAAAAAATACATCCGACACTTTCGCTATGGCAAGTCGAGTCTGGCAGACCATGCTTTGGATACTCCAGCACACAGGATCAATTGAAAAAAACAAAAGTAATGCACAGAAGCTTCTACAAGTCAGAGCGATTGTTCCTGGAATCAACAGCCACCTTAAAACATGCATATTATTATGCATATTCTATTAAAGCTATTTAGACACAATTCAAACCAATTGTTCAGTGAAGATTTGGCAAATTAAATATGGAAATAGACAACAGAATTAGAAAAGCTGGTATGATAGGAAGTCAACTGAATAAATTTATATCAAATAAAAGAAAAATTAGTCAAAACACTACACTAGCTGCATGCAAGGCAGTGTTCAAACCAATTTTCACATAAGGATCTGAGAGTTGGGTTAGGAATAAAACACTCGATCAAAGACTAGAGACCACAGATATTATTATTATTAAGAGAGATAATAATATTATTATTAAGAGATATTATTATTAAATTATTACATATTAACAGATTTGTAAGTTCTGAGGAAAATTAGGGGCATGAACAGATGTCAATGGCAGTATTACATTAAAAATGAGGATATTAGGAAAGAACTTGACATTGTTAGCATTCAGGAGTGTGCAGGGCAAAGATAATCTCAAGTGGCATGGTCCCTTGACCATGCCACTTGAGACTGCCAGGGGGAAATATCTGATAATGACTTGAGACTTGACCATGCCAAGGGAATATCTGATAATATTGGAATCTTTACAGATAACAGATTAATTTGGGGGAAATGTTTCGATAAGAAGTTAGCAATGATGTAACTTTTTCATGTTGCACTGTCATGATATCCTGTACATCTTCCCAGCCCTCAGGGTACATATCAGGAATTTGATAATGATTTTACTGAAGTGGCCATGTGATTAGAAAGTTCCAAATATCAGGAATTTTTTAACCATAGTAAAACGCTATTGCTCTAGTTTCTACTGAATCATTACAATGAATTTGCATATGCATTAGTGAATGCAAGTATACTAATGATGAATGTGATGTCCATCTATTAATGTTCCTTATATTACTATTTATGTATTATATTTTAACAGCCATTCCCTTTTGGTTTTTTAAATTGGGGAAAATATCATTTTCAAGTACAGAAGAGTCTCTTATATTTAAATCTGTCCTGACTTAAGATTATGACTAATTCAATATAATAAGTGATGTTAACCTTTAGAATATAATTTATAACCCACTCATTATTTCTAAATTTTTATTAACCACTCTATAGTGGTTAATAGACTAGTGCTATCTCCAAAATTCTGAGACCTAGAGTATAACATTTGTTTCTTCTAGTAGACTAATGCCATAAGATCTACCATAACATGTTAATATAATATACAACATTATAAAATGATAATGAATGATCATAAAAATCAATCAAACACTGTACAAATAGATCGAGAAATGAATAAACATATTTCTGGAATTAAGCATATTTGTAAGAATTTTATTCTTTTCAATCAAGATAAGTACTGTGTAGCAGCAAGTACTGCTACACAGATGGAAGATGAATGTCATTGCCTGGTGCAAGATCACTTAATTCTTAGCCCATCCACAGTATAAAATATACTGTGGATGGGCTAAGAATTAAGTTTGCAAATAACCTTTCGTGTATGGGAGCAACATAAAAACATGTTAATAGATTTAGAAGAAAATGGTGGTGCGTGGGTGGGGGAATTATTTGTATAAAATTCAAGTTGCAGAAAATTAACACCAATGTGAAAGAGAAAAGAGTGAATTAGTGAAAATGCATTATTAATCAACCAAAACTGATTTTTATTTGAAGAACTACAGAAGAGAATGAGTAATTTCTTCTAGATGTTTCTACTTGTTTACTGTTGTTTTTTCCTTAAAATAATTAATTAGCATCTGATAGTATATTATTGTTGAAATTCGGGTTTTTATTGTATTCGACTATCTGATTTACTTCCTAATATATTTGCTGATACATTGCAAATTCAAGTAGAGAATGAAATGGCAGCAAAACACCCAAGAACAACAGGAGAAGTTGAATACAAGAAAGATACCATACTCGTCCATACTTCATGCATGGCATCCTTGGAAGTTTAGAATGAGTGCAATCAAGAAAGGGATAAGAGTTAATCCCCCCCCCGTAAAGCTGTGCATGTGCATGAGAATCATGAAATCAGTAATAAAAAGACCAAAACTATGAAAATATGTAAGAGCATAGAAAATTTCAGCTGCATTCTGAATGGAGATCCTATAGAACAAGTAAAATATTTCAGCTATTTAGGCAATTTTTAGTGAAGGTAGCAGGTTAAATCTGGAAATAGACAACAGAATAAGCAAAGCTGGTATGGTGGGTAGCCAGCTGAATAAATTTATACAGAATAAATGAGAAATTAGCCAAACTGGCAGTATACTAGACAGTCTTTAAACCAGTTTTAAGTTATGGATCTGAGAGCTGGGTTAGAAATAAAGCACTTAATCAAAGACTAGGGACAACAGATATGAGGGTTCTGAGAAAAATTAGGAGAGTGAACAGATGGTATCAATGGCAGAATCATATTAAAACTGAAGATATTAGAAAGGAACTTGACATTATTAGCATTCAAGAATGTGTCAGCAAAACTAATCTAAAGTGGTATGGACACTTAAATAGAATGGGCAAAGAAAAGTTAGCAAAACGGGTGTTTGAAGCCAAGATGGCAGGAAAGAGATCCATAGGAAGACCAAGATCTAGGTGGATTGATTCAGTCTAATAATAATATTTCATTTAGGTTAAAAAGTTTTAGTTTTTTGCATTTTTAAACAAAAGAAGTTCAGTTTTAGAGTTGACATATCTTTTAAATTAACAACTAAAATTTCTATTCAAATCTGTTTTATATTAAATCCTTGGACATGAATCTTCAAAGAAAACTTACTGTTGATGAACAATGAAAAAAAATATGGACCAGTTTTATACAAATGAAATCCTGAAACTGAAAAGGAAGTAAAAAATTTAATGCAGGTCATGAAGTAAAATACATCTTTTTTTTTTTACCTGATCCTGATGGAAGTTTGATTTCTGCTTTTCCTATTTTTAGCTCCAGAACATTTAGTACAACACGCGAAGTTGATTCATTTATCTAAAAAAGAAAAAGAGGAGAAACACTGAAAAACCTTTTGGAAATTTACGTATCTTACTCTAGTAATATAAAAAGCATACTTAATTCTACTTTTTTATTAATTTTATTATTTATATGTATTTCATTTTTATTTATAAATTAATTTTATTTTTATATGCAATTTTATGTAAAAAATTAACTATTTAAATGTACTGATCTCATTTCTCAAACTGAAAGAACATGTAATAGTGTGGAAAAAGATACAAAATTGTTGAAATTTGTAAAACATGGCATTTTTCAAACTGAATGTTGTGGTTTGTCAATCCATAAAAGGAAAGTGTGAAGAATTCACATACTACAATAGGATTTCTTGAATATACAAATATGATTGCTCATTCAACTATTTTACGGAATACTGTGAACAATACTGTGTCCCAAAGTATATACAGTATCTGAACCATTCTTTGGCTAACTGCTCTAGATAATTTCCATACATGTACAAGTATGGAAATTATCTAAGACAATTATATAAAGTATATTTCTTTTACTAAAAAATGAGCAAAACCAAAATTGAGATAACTTGGATTATAGAAAAGATCCTAAGTAACAAATTACATTAAATTCCATTGAGTCAGAATGGAATTATTGTAATTGTTTCAAATCTAAATTTTTCCATTTCTCACTTTTGGTTCAGATCTATTTTTAATGAAGCTTAAAATAGATCCATTAAAAATAGATCTGAACCAAAAGTGAGATGGCCTAACAAAATGTAGTCAATATCCAAAATCTGAATAAATTCCATGTGGCCAGAAAAGTTACTACATGCATACATTGAAGTGACAGATGCTTCTCATATTTAGAAAGGCTTACAAAAAAAACTTAATACAATGAAACAAATGCAATCTTCATAATTATATCTAATTATAATAATAATTATAAAAATATCTAATTAACTTTATTAAAACACACTCACCAGTCCCAAACATGAGGTGCCAAGATCTATGGCACCTCATGTTTGGGACTGGTGAACATTCCTTTCTTCTCTTTAACCACTTGCCCATTTATGGGCAAGTGGTTAAAGAGAAGAAAGGAATGTTGATATGTTTCTTGAAGAGCTGAGGGTTATAATCATTGAGGAAAACAGTGTTGGGAAGACTGTTCCAAAGAGCAGAGAAGAAGAATGAGAAGTTGGTTACGTTTGGAGCAGACCTGTATATAAATGCTGACCAGCAGGCATGTGTGTTCATACATGATTTGAGGCAAGTGGAGGAATGGTAATAGCAAGTTCAGTGGACAGCATCCATGGAAATGCTTATAGAAAAGACATAATGCAGTAGCAGAGTCTATGAGAGAGAGAGGTCATCAATTAAGTGAATGGCTCTCTTCTGAATACAGTCACGTACTCTGAGGAAGTCTGTAGGGGCACCATCCCAAATGTGAAAACAATATTCTAAGACTGAGCAGATTTGAGATTTATAGTACCAGGAGTTGAGCAGGAGAGAAATAATACTTAGAGTAAAAAAGAATACCAAGCTTTCTGGAGGCCAAAGAGGCTGTGGCTTCTTGGCAGGATAGGTTTGATGCAAAAGTCAACCCAAGAACAGAAAACTGGTCCTGGTTGGTAAGCAGAATATTATCAGACTAAGCAACTCGTATATAGAAGCTAATGACTTCACACATCAATAAAGGTTGAAACTGGTCTGGATAGTGACCCTTCCAATATTATACATGTCCGTAAGGATATGTGCCTTGCATTATGGGATGCTAAGGCAAGTGATGTAAAGTCATTAGCCTCTATATATTGAGAGTAGATTAATAACCTGATAAACAATAAACATTATGCCAGAGTAACAAGAACTTTTCTAAAAGTTCAAGTTGTTGATCCTATTAACATGCACTTCCATGTAACTGGTCCAAAATGCATCAATATTACTGTGGTCAAATAGTGTACCAGCAAATAGCTGCTTATGAGGTTCTGTATGAGGAAGATTCTCAATGCATCTTTCACATTGTACCTGGTAAAACTATTATTGTTACAATTACAAATCAGCAGAATTCGCTAATGATGCAACAGATAACGCTGATATGAGGGATGATTTCATATTTTTTTAGCCCTTGATGCTGAGAAAAGTGCTGGACAATTCAGTACCATATTTCTATTCTGGATGAATCTAACTTTTATGAGTTACATCAATGATGAACCTTAGTTACTGATCATGACATCACTGTTTTATGTCCTGAAAAACAGGATATTCACAGGTTGTTTCACATCAGGCAACAATAACTATCTACCATGTAAAATATAGCACAATAAAAGTGAAATGATTATTACTACCATTAAATTTTGTAAGGATCAATGTGATGATACATTCTATTCTAAATATGACCTCACATTTTTTATGTCACTGCCACTCACAATAAATATTGTGAGTGAGTTAAGATTTTTTTATTTTAAATTTTATTTATTCATTTTTATCTTTTTACATAATTCAGAAATCCCGCTCTAGATACCTGACATGGAACATTTTGCAAGTCACTTCATGCCTCCAATAAATAGGAGGGTGGTCTCACAATGAAATGAACTTCACCTCACAGCTAAGAACAATCACAAATATCCATGCCCATGTCACAATTTTAACCTGCAACCTGCTGGTTGGAGAACAGGTACATTAACCAATCGATTAACATTTATAGTACAATTTGCCATTGAAATAATCCTTTTTTTTTTTTTTTAATACACTGTAATTATTCAGTGTCAAACTAGGCCAGATGGTCAAATGGTTAACATGTCTGCTCTAATCTGTATGTCTCACCGCTCCCCTTCTGTATGAGAAACATTTAAGATGAGGGCTTTTCAGTGAAAAGCCCTCATCTTAAATGGGATTTGAACCCAAGACTTTCCAAATAAGCAGCAAATATCACAAGTACACTACAGAGGCACATTTCTCATGGTGATGATGTTTAATGGAGAAAACATCTAAAATAAACAATTAACTAAATTTATTTAGATAACTGGATATTTCTCCTTAGTCACCAAGGCAACTTCATGGACACACAAAATTACTAAGTATGTGCATGCAGGTACACCAGAAGGAAGGCAAACATACACCGATTTCAAAAGGCTCATTCTACAGTCCTAACTGACACTATCTATGGACGGAATCTTGCTGAAGGTCTCATACAGTGACGGTCTCCCAGATTTTTGGCAATGTTATACAGCTGAATTTGTTTAAGTTTGGAGAATTTTGTACTGATGCGGAATATTCCATGAACAGTCTCACTGATTTGTATCTGTTTTGGTATAAGAGACTTCCTGGAATCCACTACAGCAGTCGTTCTTAACCTTTTAGTAGTCGTGGCCCCCTAAGTATCCTGAAATATTTTTGCGGCCCCCTAGTTTGTAGTAACATTTTTTTTTAAACACTTTATTTTGTTTGCTTACATATAATAATTACATTATAAAATTAGAGAAATTATAAAATTTAAAGATTATAAAAATTACATTGATTTCTGAAATTTTTTCACACAATTACAATAATAGTCCTTAATAACATTCCAGCTTGTAATTTTTACAAAATTCAGCACTAAGTGCTGCATATGCAATTCATTTTCCACATTGCATTTCAATTAAAATTGTTGATAATAATACTTTTTTGCATCTATATTTACAACACGTGTTCTTCTAATATTAACAATGAAGATTGCACAGAATTTTTGAATAATGGATAATAATAATAATACGATAATGTCTCAGATAAATTACATACATATGATTATTACAGATATTTTTTTACATGTTTACACATTATGTATAAAATAATAATTTTTTCTATTTTCATCGTACAAAGTATTTACATATTTACAATTAATGAATATTACACTTGATGCTCTGTACATTATACTGTATGCAGTTTAAGGCACATTATTTTTTTTCAGAATTTTTTTCCTTTGGAAACAAATTCATATACTTTTTTTTTTAATATCTGTATCTTCATTATTATTATACACCATACTGACTGTTTTGTAACATAATGTGCAGTCTTTGATTATGAGGATTACGTGTGGATGAGTGAGGCGAATTAATCCCACCTACTTCGAAGCTTGGGTTAGTTTTTATGAAAAGAGTGGGATTAGCCTTCACTATTTATGTTGTTGTTACTGTTCATGGATGGGATGTAGGCATTGGATGCTGGTGATTTGTGATGTGTATATTAGTGTTAATGGTATATTAACTTTGTTAGTATATTTTCCAGAGTTCGTGTTTTAATGTTCTGTAGTTGTCTATGTGTTTTAAATTACTTGGTAGGTTGTTGAGTAGCGTCGGTATCTGATGTAATCTCACCAAAGAACCATATAATTTGTTGAATGGTGTAGGGATGTAGAAAGTTATTGTGGGTCGTGTTATACAATATGTGTTTCTGTTGTTTCGATAGGTGATGCTGAAGTAATTCCTTAGTAATATTATGTAGTGTTTCAGATTTTTAATGCTTAGGATTCTGTGTACCACCATGTGCTGGTCAGATATTGGCTGTTGTGTATAAGGTGTCCAAATCACTGTAGGCATAATTTTCCTATGTAACATTTCTAATTTTGTTAGGTGGCTGTTTGATTTGTTTGCATAGACTGTTATACTGTATCTGAGTAGGGATTCGCAGATACCATGATATAGGAGTTTTTTTTATGTTAGGTGGAATAATGTTGTTTACTTGGAAGAGTTTTGCTACAATGATGCGGAGTTTGGTATGTAGGTATTCTATATGTTTTGTCCATTTAAGGTGGCAATCTATGTAAAGACCAAGGTATTTTGAATGTGTTACAGGTTTGATTTCAGGACATTGGCAGGTTTTTTTTTTTTGTTGTTGTTAATGCATTGTTAATGGTATGTGTGACAGTGTATCAATAGTGGTGCGGGGCGCATGATTCTCAGGTTGTGTATTATTAACATCTGTGTTTTGGTGCCGTTGATTACAATTGCATTTTGATAGAAGTATGCTGGAATTTCATTTAGATCTTGTTGTGCTTTGGAGAGAGCCGTGTTGATGTCTGTGTGGATTGTTAGTAGTGCGGTGTCACCTGCATACTGAAATATTTGACTTCTTGTGGCCAAGTTATGAACATTGTTAATGTATATGTTGAACAGAGTGGGTGATAATATGGTGCCTTGAGGGATACCATGTTTTATTTGTATACCCTGGTTGTGACATGTACCTATTTTTGTTACTTGTGTTCTGTTTGAGAGATAGTTCCTGAACCAGGTATGCAGTGTTCCTCTTATACCTACTGAATATAGTTTGGTGAGTAGCATGTCATGTTCAAGTGTATCAAATAATAATAACAACAATTAAATCTTTTTAAAATAGTGGTTTTACTTTCCGATTATAATGACAAAAAAAATCAGAAAACAGAAATCAACTTTACTTAAATATTACTGTAAAAACTTTACTCTATTTAGGAAATCAAATAATGTTCTTTGTTTGCTCATTTTATAAGAGGGTAAATTTTAAGAAATAACAAATCAGTATTACAGAACTGAAAGTTTCGAAAAGTAATTGCACTTAACAACGTTAAGTTCTATGCATTCGTACTAGTATTGTTTAAAACTTCAGAGAATCACTTCTATCACCCGTCCATGTTATGACTTGCAGTGTTGTAGCAGCGAAAAGTCGACTTGTGGCACCACCATCACCACAAAAGAAATTACTGCATTAAACTGCATAATTTAGATTACTAATACAAAACAATACAAGTTTGAAACAAAGTAAAATAAGGAGTAAAAAATAATTAAGAGATTTCAAAATTTTAAAAACTAGAAATACTCTACAAATTTTCTGTGCCCCCCCCCCCCCAAGTGGCCGCAGCCCACCCGTTAA
Source organism: Typopeltis vanoorti (assembly GCF_054136105.1). Lineage (NCBI taxonomy): Eukaryota > Metazoa > Arthropoda > Arachnida > Uropygi > Thelyphonidae > Typopeltis > Typopeltis vanoorti. The sequence continues at coordinate 139,058,795 of NC_143550.1, read as the reverse complement.
GAATCACTGCACTACAGCAATATGAAATTCTCCAAATCTAAACAAAATCAGCTATATATCACACTGCCAAAAGTCTGGGAGGCCATAATTGTGAAACCTTAGCAAGATTCTACCACTGCACCTATACATCGTGTCAATTAGGATTGTAAGAGCCACACTTTTGAAATAAGTCTGTGTTTGCTTTCCTATTGGTGTGCCTGCATGCATGTGCTTAGTATTTCTGTGTGCTCATGAAGATGTCTTGGCAAAATATTGGCTTATAATCTAATTGGCTATAAGTTAGTTACTTATTAACTTTAATTAAACATCAACATGAGTGATAATGTCTAAGCATCCATACCAAATGAGAGGCACAGTTAAGATGGTAGAAGCCACTATTATTATTATTATTACTACTACAACAGACATCCAAGTAGTTAGGAACACATCGAGGGAGGCCACACATCATTCGCACCATCTGTTACACTTCTCTAATGCATTCATACTATCTGCACTCACCACCTCCAAAAAAAAATTATTTCAATCAGGCGCCACTTTATGAGAGAAAAATCTAGCTCTCAATCCTTCTTGACTACACTGATTCACAACTTCCATGGATGCTTTCTCGTCTTGTCTCCTGTGCTCCCATTCTGCTGCATCTAGATCGCCTCAGAAACTAGGAGACAAGATCTGTGCACAAAAGTCCAGATAAGGCTGTACCAAAGTCTTCTAAGGAGACAAATGACTTCCTTATTCTTACATGTCAGTGTTCATTTTGCACTGCAATTATCTTCTGAGTTGTATTTGCAACTGTTGCTATATTGTCCCTGAACTTCAACTTCCTATCTACTAAACACTCCATGATCCTTGACCTGGTCAGTTTCTTCTAGCATAACTCTTGCCAATATAATATGCCCTGGATATCTCATACACCAAAATGCATAACTAGACTAACACTGAAATGACAGCCATTTTCACATGGCCATAATTCCAGCTTATTCAAATCATTCCGCAAGCATTGTGTCAGTCGTATGGCAGAATAGTCATGTCTTTAACTGAAATCCTACTGGCATCATAATCAAGTCTAAAACTCTTTGACCTTGAGTTCATTCTGTCAGATGCTACTTACATGAGTGCTCACAACAGCCCAACAAAGTTAGCTTCATTTCTTCTTGTGATATTTCACTGCTATCAATAAAATTCACCCAATGATGATTTTGTTGAACACTTGGCCAAATTAAATCAGCAGCTATTTATTTTTGTCCATACTACTAGTCTGTTTAAGTCCTCCTGCAGGATGTCTGCATTACGTTCATTTACCATTGCTCTTCCTAGTTTAGCATTGTCAGCAAACAACTGAAAATTTCCTATACCACTGATATACAAATTAAACACCAGAGGACCAAGTACTGAGCCCTGTGGTACACCACTGATCAATTGCCTTCTCCTGGACTCAATTCTCCCATAAACCACTCTTTAATATCTATCCATCAGCCATCCTCTAATCAAAATCACCAGATTCATATCCATCCCTATTTGCTACAATTTATTCAATAGAGTTCTATGTGGAATCCTATCAAATGCTTTTGCAAAGTCTAGCAATAGCCATTTCCCTTATCCAACTTCATTGTCATTCAATTATAAAAAGCAAGCATTACTAAGGCAAGACCTACCTTCGCAAAACCATGTCGTCCCATATAGAATATCATATTCCCATTCACCCAGTTCTGAATTCTGTCTTTCTCCAATATCTTAACCACCACTCCTGAGATGCTGATTGGCCTATAATTTGTAACTTCTGTCTTGGAGTCTCCTTGATGCAATGGGAATATTTTGCCCTCTTTCCACTCCATTGGCACCTTCCTGATACTGAGGCTTAAACTAAACAAGTCAGAGGTGCTGATAATTCCCTTGCACCTTCTCATAATACATGGGCCAATATACCATCTAATCCCATGGCTGTGTTCATATTGAGGTTCTGCAATATTTTAATTCTTTCCTTTAGTGCAATATTTTAATCCTCCATTTCTTCAACTTCTATTTTATCAGACAATGTCACATGTGGCATTGCAATGGTGCCACCTAGATGGTACATCCCTGCAAAATGTTCACTCAATAATTCAACTACTTGGTTTGCTTCTGTTACCTCCACACCATCAGCATCCTTCCATAGTCATTCCTCTTTTTATTTGCTACACAGCAAAGGAACTCCTTAGGGTTTCTTGTGGCCTCATCAGCTAGCTTTCTCTCATAATTAGCTTTAGCCCTCCTTACCATACTGATCACCCTGTGCTTCTTCCTTGCACTTATACTGCTCATGGGCATGCTAATGACATTTCTCTTTATAATCCCTCCACAACCTTTTCTTTGTGTACAACTCTTGCTTAATGGAGCTATTCGTCCATTTAACTCCTACCTAATTTATCCTTCTGACTCTAGGTATACATTCAGATACTGCTTTCTTCAAACACACCATGACCACCACCTATGAACCACAAATATCTCTCCCCCTTCCAAATTCTTATGCCATGGCTCTGCTGGAAGTTGACTCCTCAACATGTCACAATCATCTATTTTGTAAATACACATCAATCACATCATCCAAAAGGTGCATTACACCTTACATCTCTTCTTAATAGAAAATTCTGCAAATCTGACAATCTCCCAGGTCAAGACTACATGATCACTTTCTCCAAGTGAAGGCAGTGCAGCTAGATTGGTTAGTGCTAAATTCTCTGATGCAGTGATCAGATCCATCACTTTTGAACCTTGTGTCCCCTCCAATACATGTTAACTCAAGTAATCATCTCTCAGCAGCTGTGATGATTTCTCCTACCAATCTATGTCGCAATAGCTGAAATCCCACATAATAATAATAATTACTCGACCTGTACTCATCATGCTAATATGAGAGTGCATGTCATCTACATTCTCCCCTATACCCCCCCCTCCCAGGATTATTATTATTATTCAGGCCTCCATAGAGTCAAAAGACTCATCATGGGAAGTCCTTCCTAGGAAACAAAGTCCATCATACCCCTCCTTGACCGTTCTTGCTCTCACCACTCTATTAGGCAATGCATTACATGGTTCAACCGCCCTCCATGCAAAGAAACCACTCCTCATCCTCTTGCTCACAGCCTCCTTTCGTAACTTCTAGGGAAAGCCCTTTGTCATCACTCCTTCCCAATATTCCACCAAGCAAAAGAACTCCCCAGTGTTAACCCTGTAACTACCTCTCAACAGTTTAAAAGTTTCAACGATATCACCTCTCCTTCTATCTACCAAACTCTGCAGTCCACATTCCCTAAACCAATCCTCATAGCTAACAATGTACATTTGTAACCATCTTTATTATCCGCCTCCATACCCTTTCCACATTCAATTTATCCCTTTCAAATCCTGGGGACCAAATTTGAGAACAATAGTCTAAGTGTGAGCTGATCAGGATCTTATACAATGGAGCGATAACTCCTATCTCTGCAGGTCAGTGTCCTTCTCAGTATTGCAGCAATCCTCTGGGTTACCTTCACCACCTTTGCAATACAGTATGTTCCCTGAATTTCAGTTTTCTATCAATAATCACCCCCCCCCCAGATCTCTTGGCTCTCCTACTTCCTCCAGTACAGCTCCTCCAATCGAGTATGCAGTCTTCCATCGATGTATCCTAAACTTCAAGACTTTACATTTTGCTGCCTTAAACTGAAACCCCCATTCATTTGCCCATCTGTCTACTTTATTCAAATCCTCTTGCAGGGCTGCCACATCTGCACTATTACTAATAACCCTTCCAAGCTTTACATCATCTGCAAACAACTAAATATCCCCTTGCAATCCATTGACAATGTCATTGATATAAAGGTTAAACAATACAGGTCTGAGTACTGAGCACTGTGGGACCGCACTTGTAACCTCCTGCCTCCTTGATATTGCCCCACCATACACAACTCTCTGATACCTATCAGACAGTCAATCCTGAATCCAGCTGACTAACCCGACATCTAAATCCATGTGCTGCAACTTAAATATCAGCTTATCATGTGGCACCCTGTTGAATGCCTTTGCAAAATCTAAAAAAATGGCAGTATATGCCTTTCCCTCATCAACTGCTCTTGCCACTTTATTATAAAAGGCAATCATATTACTAAAGCAAGAGCACCCCTTAACAAATCCATGTAACAGATAACATTACCCTCATCTTTTTTTTTTTTTTTTTTATGCTGGACCAATATACAGAAGGTTGGCTGGTCAACCTATAGTACGTTAGTACCGCATATGGGTGGTGGGTTGTAAAAGGAGAAACTTGTTTACATTAGATTTGTAATTCTTGTAATTTTGACTTGTAATAAGACTGTTCCACAATACTGTAGTAGCAGGGATGAATGAGGAGGAAAAGAAACTTGTTCTGTGGGTTTCAAGGTGTACTGTGAAAGGATGTTGGGCGACAGCTGTATGTGTTCCAATGGGGTTAGTACAGGGTGGGGAATTATGATGCTGTTTCAGATGAACATTTCCCATGGAGATATTTATAGAATATACAGATTGCGGAGACCAGGCATCTATGCGAAAGTGGAGGAGGTGAGATGGTGAGGGATGGGTCATTTATTAGTCTAATTGCTCTCCTCTGTATTGAGTCGAACATTTTGAGAGAGCTTTTTTGGAGCCCCACTCCAGATGTGAGAGCAGTATTCGAGAGCTGGGCGGATTTGTGACTTGTACAGTGTTAACAGAAGTGTTAGAGGTGAAGTAGAGTCTTGAGCAAAAGAGAAAGCCTAGTTTTTTGGAAGCTGAGGATGCAATGGTTGTGACATGTTTATGCCAGGAGAGGCTCGATGTCAAGGTAATTCCGAGAGGAGAAATTTCATCTTGTCTGAGAATTTGAGTGTTGTCGAAAAAACAATGCTGGGGGAAAATGGTTGTTTTTTGTGAGAAATAAGACAGAACTGGGCTTTACTAGCGTTGAAGTTGACAAGGTTATCTGAGCCCCACTGGAGGACGGCTTGGAGGTCGGAATTAAGGGCAGTGGGGGTTGATGTTCTGTGGGTTGAGGTGAGTTGTGTAGAGTAGGGTTTATCAAATGAAAGGGAGGAATGTAATATGCTGTCATCTGCAAAACTGTGTATTGGGTTAGAAGTCAACTGAAGTAGGTCATTGATATATAGAAGGAAGAGGGCTGGTGAGAGAACTGAACCTTGTGGGACCCCAGCATTAGTTGGATGGTGAGAGGATAGGGAGCCATCTACCATCACACATAGTGTACGTCCAGACAGAAAGCTGGCAATCCATCTGCAGACGTCCTGAGGCAGTCCAAATGATGGGAGTTTGCTTAATAAGCCTTTGTGCCAGACTCGGTCAAAGGCTTTGGAGATATCAAGTGCAACTACTTGGGATTTGTTGAATTTCTCCATAGCATTTGTCCAGTGATGGGTGATGTATAAGAGTAGATCTCCTGTTGAACGGCTTTGGCAGAATCCGTACTGGTGGTCGCTTAATAGCCAGGTACCTTCAAGTAGATTAGGAGTTGAGAGTTGATGATTTTCTCCATTACTTTAGATAGGACTGAAGTGAGTGAGATAGGGCGGTAATTAGATTGCAGCGATTTGTCACCCTTTTTAGGAATGGGTTGAATATAGGCCAGTTTCCAGGTTTGGGGATATATATATACCAGTGGAGTAAGAGAGTGTGTACAGATGACATAGGATAGGAGTCAGTTCAATTGCAAGAGACAAAATGGCACCGCAGCCATTTGGACAGGCTGCAAGCTTCCTGATTTTGGCCAGTTCAAATTCTGTTTTGGAAGTATTGATAATTTTCTTGCATTTGTTTTGGGCTTCAGTATAGGCATTGAATAAGGATGGGGTTCTTGATTTGAGCCAGTTGTGATATGCCTGAGTTTCTGTTCGTACAGCCTTGGCACATTTTTTGAAGAACCCTGGGAATATATGTTTTCATTCGTATATTCATATAGGGGAATATATGTTTTCATGCCAGTGAGGATCACTTTGGTGATGCGTTCAGTGCATATGTTTGGACTGGAACGCCGGAAACAATAGTCTAACCATGGGAATGAAGCATAGTAGTCTCGGTGACTGTCCCATTTGGCACTGTTATAATGCCAAACTACTCGTGTTGGGGTGACTGTGTAAGCTAAGTTGTGGTCAGAATTGCCCAGGGGGGGGTCACTACATTCACTGCATATTTGGAGGGGTCATTAGTAAGGAAGAAATCTAGGGTATTTGGGGAGTGATCTGGGTTATCTGGTATTCTGGTCGGTTTTTGAACAATTTGTGTGAGGTTAGTGACTGCAAATGTTTCAGCATCTCTGCCTAGAGGATCTGTATAACCGGAAGAGGAAAGCCAATTGGTGTTATGGACATTGAAGTCACCCAGGAGGATGATTTCGCTGTTAGGAGAGTGGGACTGCAGAAAATCAACTTTTAAGGAGAGGTAATTGAAGAGTTCAGAGTGATTGGTGGTATTAGGCAAGCGATAGAGACAGCAGATGAATTTGACTGAGTGGGGGAGGGATATCTTCAGCCAAAGAAGGTCGAAGTAGGGCGATTCTAAGTTAGTTTCTCTCTGGCAGGGTATGTCAGAGTGGATATATGCACAGACACCACCCTTGGGTCGAAAGGAGTTAAATAGTGTATAATTAGGAAGGTTGAGATAAATAGTGCTGGGGGAAGGTGAGATTTGAGTTTCTGTTAAAAAGAGTAGGTGGGGTTTGGTGGACTGCAGATGGTAGTGGATGCTATTAAGGTTGGAGTTGAGGCCACGATGTTGGTGAAGTGGATATGCAAGGTTCTGTTAGGCATGGATTTGACCCCAAGGGTCTTGCACATTTCCTATGCAGTGCCTGCATATTAGTTTCGATTGTTTGTAGTCTATCACCCAACTGTTGTCTCCATTTTGGCGATTTTCTTCTAGTTCTCTTTGTTCTCTCTGGGCAAAGGTTGAATCAGGTCGAGCACATATGCGTGACTGGGGGAAAGTGTCCTTTAGCTTGTTGTTTATTGCTGTTATAAATTTGGTTGTGTTTATTGGTGAGTCGCCAGTCACTTTCACAAGACATGGAAAGTTCGTTCCACCCTTTCTTTAGTTAATGGGTCCGATATGATGCCATTTGACGATATTTCTGGGATCAAAATTGCATTCTCCTGCAAGTTTGCCGACGTCTTCTTTTAAGGATGTACCGTTTTCCACCGGAAAGTTCAGGATAACAGCGTTGAGTTTCCCATTTTTGGCCTCGAGCGACTCGTGTACTGATGATGTGATTAGTTCACGAAGTTCATTAGCAGGCACGTGCACACTGCGGTCAGGCGCTGGTCATTGAGCATCTTGAGCTTAGTTTCCAACTTTCTGATTTTGGAGGAGAAGGTATCGATCACGGTATTAAACTGTTGCTCGAGATTATTGACTCTTTTGCCTAGGTTTAGTATTTGTTTCACAGAAGGGAGGCACGTCGTACAGAAGTAGGGCTGGTTTAGATCAGTAAAAAGTTTGCACGCCGATTCATTTATTTTCACACAGCCAGTTGTAACATAAATCACACAATATACCTTTCACAATTTTCCTTTCTTTGATTTCGGTTTCACAGCTGCGGCACTTCATAATGTCATTCAGTTTGTTGGTGATTGGCGATGCTACGCTGACCGAACTTGAGGTAATCTTCCATTGTTGGCCACCATCTTTACTTTGCATGGTAGGCATAGCACTTTCACGTGGCTGTTTTTTAGTTGTAAAATATAGCACATTTAATGGACTATGGGTACTTATGAGTTGTACTGAGGTAATCAGCTGCTTAGTACCTTCTGTTACTTTTCCGTTTGCTGCTTATTTTGCACAAAAAACACTTATTACGATAAAATGCGGGAGCACAAGTTTAACATTACTTATTCACGGGCGCCACCTATACTGCCCAACACTGTATATGGTCCCTCACTAATTTCTCCAAGAGCTTAACAACTACTGATGAAATACAAACTGGCCTATAGTTAGACACATCCAGTCTGCTACCACCCTTATGCAATGGTACTATCTTACCTTCCTTCCATTCCTTGGATACCTTTCCCATAGCCAGACTGTCAGTGAAAAGCCAGATCAACGGGCTGTCAGTTCTTTAGCACACTCTCTTAAAACTTATTTGGGACTGGATGGTATTTCACCATCCAGTCCCAAAGCTTTACTGACATCCAGGGTACTCAGTATTTGGAACACACTCTCCTCTTGCACCTCTAAACCTCGAACCTGCCCTATCCCTCTAGTATTAAAACTTGCTTCTCCAAGACAAAATACTCCAATAAAGTGTGTATTGAACAACCCCACTATGTCCTCTGCATCAGTCACTCTATTCCCATTTTTATCCCACAATTGCATTCTTCCACAATCATTTCACCTCCTACTGGAAACATTGCTAAAAAATTCCCCTAGGATTTTCTTTAGATCTTAGTGCCAATCTCTTCTCGTATTCCAGTTTCACCTTCCTTACCATACTAGTCACTCTCGTGGCCTGAGTCTTATATTCTTCATGCATCTGCTCTCCACCCGTCTCCTTATATCTCTTCCATAACCTCTTTTTCACCTGCAGTTCCTGTTGTTTGTCATCCACTTTACACCAAATTGTGTCCTCTTCTTCACTCATGGAATACTGCTTATTATTGCTGCTAACAAATGTTCCTTCACAATTTCCCAAGTACTAATGAAATCCCAGCCTTCCAATTTTGCCCTCCATGGAACTGCCCCAAGCTGATATCTAAGACTATTATAATCACCCGCCTCATAATTCATTCCACATACGTTCCCTTTTCTTTGATACTCCTGCATGTCTCTTCATCTTCCAAGTCAAAACCACATGGTCACTCTCTCCAACTGGGAGGAGAGATGTCATCTCAGCTATTATCAGTTCTTCTGATGTTATGACCAAATCCAAAACTCTTGAACCTCTTGTTCCCTCTATTACATGTTGCCTAAGACATCTGTCCCTCAAGAATTCTAAAAATTCATTCCTTATTACTGCATGCATTTTCCTCTTTCCAACTTATACTGCTGTAGTTAAAATCTCCCAAAACAATCATTCTTCTTGCACTTGCCAAGCTCAACTGCTTAAACCAGAGGTCGGCAACGCAGTGCCCGTTGGTGCTGGTAGTGAATTTTTAGTGCGCCCTCAGAGAAATTATTGTAAACTGCTTTGGAGCTCGCAGCGGTAATTTTGCAGCATAGATTGCAGTATATCTGAGAGATACATTCATTACTAGTATGTGCTAAAATGCAAGAAAACAAAGAAAAAACACTGCAAATATAATACATGATGGTACTGTAACAATGTTGTTCTTTATTTATCTATTTATTTATTTACGACCTTATATTTCCTTTATATATCATTTAAATATATATATCTTTATCTCTTATCATATATATATTTCTTTAACTTAATATTCTTTTTTGTATTTTCTTTTCTTATTGTTCTACCTTAAGTATTATTTTTCTCTTGCCTGGGATCTCCAGATATTTATTTGATTTAAGACTGCACCTCTGAAATTCCCCTATAGGCAAAACAAAGTTTTTATACCCTAGTAGATCAAATAATCACTTATATCCTATTTTAGCCAAGGTTTGCAGTCATGGCAAAATTTATTCATAAATCACTACTAATCAATGGGGTTCCACCATCAGGTCCGAAATAGTGTTTTTTTGGATCAGTGCATTGCAAAAAGATTGAATCGGACAACTATTTTTATCAACAATAACAACAAGTTTAATTTCTGATCAAATAATTATACATATCACATGAAATCACAAGATTCATTTACGAAAGGTAATTCTCAGTCTTTCTCAATCACTCAACTTGGTTTCTAATATATTCTTTCACACTTACTTAGACTCTCAAACAGCATGCTTTATATTACAACTATCAGGAAGTTATACACATAACTTGAATTCATTAGGTGCGCTTGACATTCCTAATTTAGTATCTATCAAAATACAACATATCTCTCTCAGAATCTCATTCCTTTCAAGTACTTAATCATATTCTAGGCAATAATATTTATACAATCCACCTCATTGAGTTTCAAACATTCCAATGGTATGATATCAGGAACATGCTCTATCATAAGAATTAATCATAAGTACACATATAATCAATCAAAGAACTTTCAATAGCTCAATATTTTCCCCAGGGAAACTAACTGAGCTCATATTTCACTTATTAGCTATCTCACACTTTTATGAGAAATGTTAACATTCTAAATACTATCTCCTTAAACTAGACAATTTAACAGTTCGATATGGAATTCTTTCTTAAATCACAAACAAATTATGAATAGATAGACTCACATGGGTCTCTTCCTACCTTGCATGCGTCTTCCATCTTTTTTCCCTTTTCCGCCACTCGAGGGGAGTTTCGTTCCTCCGTTCTGTGTTTTGGAATTCTCCTCTAAGCGTTATATAGGGCACTGATGAATAGTCGCGGCAGCTGGTGGGATATAGGACAGGCTTTTCAGACGTCTTAAACTGCCCGGTGAAGGATCTCTGCATAGTTCAGGTCACATGCTTACTCAACGTCAGGACCAATACGGCAAGATTTCTCCTTAATTTATCGCCTCCGGATATCTTCGGCTGTGACTGGAACGACTATCAGTGGATGGGCCTCTCCGTCTTCCCCACCGGAATTTACGACACCTCGGTCCTCGATCTCTCATGGATGGATCACTCAAGATGAAAAAAAGGAAGCCCTTCACATCTCCAAACCAATCCTTTTAAACACCAGAGTCCCTACACTTTGGGTTATGCTTTTGGGACCCCTAGCGTCCCCGTGCGAGTCTTGCTAGTAGTTTGGAGAACCCTGGATAAAGTTTCTCGAACATTTGCCGACAAATCTTACTTCCTCACTTTATTGCCTTAATCCTGCCTACGGGCCTTTCCGTTTGATTCGCACCATGCCCTTTCAATATTGACCTTGAAGGTCACCTGCGACGGGACTTGCAAACAGTTTTTCAAAAGACATGCCGAATTTCGGGCGATGCTTTTGGTTTCAATATTTCTACATCCCTTTTTAAACAATGAGCGAGTTAATTCCCTTTGAGCTTATTTTGCTCTTTATACAGATGGCTTTACATAAGAACTAAAATATACATTTTTAAAAGAAAATTTAGGTGAATTCCTACTGTAAAAAGTCAATGTTTTTAGATAATTTATTTTGGCAACATCAAATTTTTACAGTACAAATTAAGTGAATATTGAATCCAACATTATTTCATAACCAAATATAGAAACTACAAGAGCTTCGTGCTGAATATATAGAAACTATAAAAGTTTCGGCAGATGCAAGCATAAGCAACCTTATGGGAAACTCTTAGTAAAGGTGGAGCAAGTTCCAGACCTCTTTCCTTAATATTTTCCATAAATGTAAAGCACATCTTGCAGAGGTCAGTGACCTTTTTAATATGAAGAGCACAATATAAAATTTGAAAATTACGGAGGGCTCATGACACAGGCATTTTTTCTCTTATTTCAGGCTTAGAAATTCTATATTAGTTGTTTTTAAGAAAAATGAGATTTCAAATTTTAACATTATTTTATTTACCTCGCTTTTACAACATATTTTTGCCACATATGAATGAATATAAAATACCATAAAAAATATAAATAAAAAATGAATACAAAAAAGAATATTCGTGTTAACAATTAGCATGTATCTGTCAGATCAGATGCGAGCGCCTTGCTTCATCAATCATAATGGCAAATGTATTTGTTTATTATGCAACAATAGTGTGACTATTTCTAAAAAAAAAAAGTAATATAGAAAGACATTTCAAACCATTCAAGCCAACTGTAATTTTAAGTTTAATTATTTAAATCAGGAGGAGTCGGCAACACAAAGCCCACGAGCGTCATGGTGCCCTTCATATTAAAACGGTTGCTGACCACTGGTTTAAACATCTCCTGCTTCCCACCCTCTGTGCTCCTTGGCTTGTAGCAATGCCCCCATTAAATATCCTGTCTTGCCCACATCTACCTCACACCATATGCTTGCAAAAACATTAGTTCACTGCCTTCCAAAGCCTCCACTCTTAGAGGACATGTCATCACTTATCTTAAGAAGTACACCACCACCATGTTTTCCCTTCCTATCCTACCAAAAAATGCTGTACCCTGTACTTCTGTTATTAAATCATCTTCCGTCAACCACATCTCAGAGATCCCAATAATCTTTGGCCAGGCTGATGCTATCAGTGCCACCAATTCATCTCCTTTATTATAGCAGCAACCCATTACATATTTAGTCCTGTTGGTCTCTATCTCGCACCAGATAGCTTCAAATGAACTGTCCTCTAAATCTCTGTCCTCGTGATACTTCTACTCTTTTTGGCTTTAATTCCTCTGCTATCATTAACAAAATACCCCCCCCCATCCTGTTCCTTATGTCCTCTCTGAAGACACTATATCCCTTTCATTCTATGACCATATCATCCTCAGTCAACGACATGTCACTAATGCCTATAACTTTTGGCCAAGTTGTGTTAACCAATGCCAAAAACTCCTCAATCTTATTTCGAAGACTTCTGGCATTAGTATACATAAGCTGCAATACTCCATTCTACAATCTACCCTACACCTTAGTCCACAAAAGTTAACCTGGGGCACTAGTGCTACAGTTTGCATCATGTGATCACTGTCCCACTTACTAACATCCAGGTTGCCTAGACCCACATTCACCTGCATCCTTACCCTTAACATTTTAGTTTCCCTGACTTTTAACTTCCAAACTTTCACTGAACAAGACTTTTTCATGACTCCTGACACCAAATCCATTTAGATACAAGTCATCCACCTTATATAAATTCTTCTTTCCATCAAACTCACTATACCAGTTCCATAAACTCCACACTATTCTTTCCACAATCTGTACATGACTTATTCGAAATCATAGATCTCCATCTCAGCTCGCCTCTATCATAATGTGGAAACCGACTGAACTTTTACTTTCTCACTCTTCTTTTTGGCATGCACTAGTAACTCCTTCATGTCTTCTCACATACTACACTGTCACCTGCTAAATCATTTGTACCAGCCAAAGTAAACAACTTTCACCTTAACTCTCTGTATCCTTACAACATAACTGGCATTCTTTATCTTAGCTCTGGGAAAACAGAATTTTGTCACACTCTACTCAAGGAGTCCTTGTATTAATGAATACCATACAAAACCAATCCATATTTTCACAGTTTTACTCTTTCCTGCTCTGCTTTCTCTCTTTGTTTCATATCTGTTGAAAGTTTATTTTTCACTTGGTTAGACTATAATAAATTTAGTTTAATCCTTTATCCAAGCGTGGGCAAACAAAGTTGCACCTGAAAATATCTTCAGGACTGGAGTAAGGTAGTAACAACACCGGACAACTCGCAGCAAAGGTGGAGCAAGCTAACATCACTCCTATCTCAGTATCTCCCATAATGTAAAACACATCTCCTTATGGATATGTATAATGATATGCATTAAGGGATGGGCTACTACCCAGACTAGTTTCGACCTTTATTGAGGTCTCTTCAGTGGGAGCCAGGCCCAGAGGTGGAGATACCAGGCAGAAGCAATGGCAGGTCATCTTTATCTATAGGAGTTGCCAAACGGTGTACCACCTTTTTATTAAATTACTCTGGATTTAGAGAAAGATGTTGAAGGTTTATTTTTCACTTGGTAAAGGATTAAACTAAATTTATTATAGTCTAACCAAGTGAAAAATAAGCTTTCAACATCTTTCTCTAAATCCAGAGTGATTTAATAAAAAGTTGGCACACACACCATTTGGCAACTCCTATAGGTAAAGATGACCTGCCATTGCTTCTGCCTGGTATCTCCACCTCTGGGCCTGGCTCCCACTGAAGAGAACTCAAAGGTTGAAGCTAGTCTGGGTAGTGGCCCTTCCCTTAATGCATAACATTATACATATCTGTAAGGAGATGTGTTTTGCATTATGGAAGATACTGAGATAGGAGTGATGTTAGCTTGCTCCACCTTTGCTGCAAGTTGCACGGTGTTGTACTACCTTACACCAGTCCTGAAGATATTTTCAGGCACAAACTTTGTTTGCCCACACTTGGATAAAGGATTAAACTAAATTTATTATGTTTGACATCTGTCATGTGTTTCTCCAACTACTCACTGGAACCACTTAGTGGTTTCTCCAACCACTGTATTAAACTATAATACAGCTGCAAAACAGTCACTCTTTCACACACAGATTCTCACCATTCCACTCATTATAATGTAGTTTCCCTGATTCTCCATATTAGGTCCCATAGCAATGAATAATTTCTCCAGACTCCTGATACCATAAATGCATTCAAATACAGGCTGTCCATTTCTAAATTTCTATTCATCTTTCAAACTCACTCACTCCAAACATCAATTATAAATTATTATTATTATTATTATTATTATTATTTTTATTATTGTTCCGGGAAACTCCAAGGAGTCGACAGACTCATCGAGGGAGGCCCTAACATCATGTCAAGAACAACTATTCAACATTCACACAGTATCTATCATACCTTGCCTTGAACTCATTCACAGTTGTAGCACCCACAACAGACTCTGGAAGCTTATTCCACTCATTCACCACTCTCCAAGTAAAGAACCTAGCTCTAACACCCTTGTCAACCACGCTCTTGCCCAGCTTCCATGCATGGCCCCTAGTCCTCCCACCACCAATCATATTTTCAAAAATATCTTCTGGATCAATCTTATAAAAACCCTTCAGTAATTTGAATGTCTCAATCATATCACCCCTCCTTCGCCTATCGTCCAATTTCTGCAACCCACAAATCTTCAACCTATTCTCATAAGGTTCATTCCACAGACCTGCTATCATCTTGGTCACTCGTCTCTGGACCCTCTCCACTTCCTCCCCAAATGTTCATAATTTAAACACGTTTTTTTTTTCTCCCCAAATATACAGAATCTGACTTTATTACAAAATGCTGGACTTTTCACTGCCCAGTAATTATTTGTAAATGACAATATTGCTTTGTGATTATATAAACTTTTCCAGATGACAATGAACTATTAGTCAATCAAAAGGCTAGAATAAATTATTTGTATTCTCTAATACAAGTGACAATTTTTTTACATACACATTACATACAGACATATATTAATATATCACAACAATGAAATAACTTATCTCCATGAAATGTTATTACTTTACATTAACAGGAATTAACAGGAATGGTATATCAGAATAAGGGTGCTTAAGGATCAAAGCTATATAACTGGGAGGAGACCTCCACATAGTCTTCAAAGGAATGCAGAGAACCAACTATAGCTTCTGACCTAATGTCCAATTCTCACCTTCTCATGGTGCACCCTGTTAGGTATCTACCTAGATACTGAACGGACGAGGATGGGCTGGCAATTTGGGATTTAGCCAACTAAATTATATTCTTATTGGCTTAAACCAAAATTTCAAATGATGGTACAAAATGACAGAATTTCATGCCGGCTGGGGCGTCACCCGGTTAAACAAAGCCCCCGTTGTTTTCGCCAGGGCAAACAGCTATTGGAACAAATCCTAAAACTTACCCCAACTCAATATTACCAGAGTTCAAGATCGGTGCTATCAACATAAGAAGCCTGAATGGCAAAGAAATGGAGCTAGCTGAGGAACTGGATAAGCACCAGATCGACATAATAGGGGTGATTGAAACAAAAAAGACAAAACTGGTGAGATCTTTCTGAGCAATAAATACAAAATGTTATATTCAGGCAATGACAATGAAGGAAAACAAGGAGCCATAGTATTCAACACTAAATATGAGGCTAATTTTCTTGAATGGCAGGCAGTCTCAAATAGGGATGTGGGCAAATATGAGAATGGATAAACTGAACAATGAGACTTATTTGTGCCTATGGTCCCACAGAAGGTTCTACTAAGGTTGAAGTGGAGGAATTTTTTGAGGCTTTAGAGAAAGCAACTGACGCAATGAAAAAGGAAAAGATGGTCCTTGTTGATAGCAGAGTAAGAAATGATTGTCAGACATACAAAAATGTTTTAGGAAAATTTGGAGAAAAGAGCAAAGCTAATAATAATGGCAAATACCTGTTGGATTTCTGCTCAGAACATGGACTGGTTATTATTAAGACAATGTTCCAACATAAAAATGTGCACAAATTCACATGGAGAGAAGAGGCAAAGAATAACAAAAGTCTCATTAACTATGTTATTGTTAATAGTGGTGTTTTCCCATTGGTGCAGGACACCAGAGTGTACAGAGGATTTGAAATTGGAAGTGATTACCGTTTAGTCTTGAGCAGGATAAAATTCAATTTCATATTGAAAAGAAGAACATGTAAGAAAGTTTTAAAGCAAATAAAAGTTGAGCAGTTCTCAGATGTGAACTGTAGACTAAAATACACAAACCTTTTTGAAGAAAAAATGAGTTTGAGAGCAGGAACCAAACTTTGGAGATTCAGTGGCAAGCCCTGATTCAGCCAGAGAAGCATGTGGTGAGTAGTGCAAGGATAGAAAAATCAGAACTCCGAGTGGACACAGGAAGTTAAAGAGGCAGTGAAGGAAAAGAAGAAAGCATATCAAAAGTTTCTGGCAAATAAGCCAGCTTGTGCTCTTAGAGAATACAGAGACAAATGTAAGAAAGCTAAACACTGCATAAGACTGGTTAAACAAAAGTCATGGGAAGACTTTGACAAGAACATAGAAAATAAATATCAAGAAGGTGGTGTTGTGTCCTGAATAAACTAAGAAAGAAGATTTAACATAAATTATTCAGGAACAACTTTAATTTAAATATAGGCAGAGAATGTGGTGTGTTGGCTATATACTGGAAAGGTAATTTTATGTATATAACACTAAATTACCCGTGTGGAGACACCTGTAACCCCCATCGGGCGCATCCCCTGGTGGCAGATCGGGGGATGCTCGTCATAGTTTACTATGAAGGGTAGGAGGGAAATAAAATACCTCCCCACGGACGAACAGGATAGCAATTCCCTCATAGGCCGGTCCGGGGGCCTCGAAGGTGGCAGCCCCACCAACAGACTCGGGTGCTGAAAGCTAATCCCCTGCACACCTTAAAATTTCACTCATTAAAAGAAATAACAAAGAGATAGCCGAACTGCCTAAATGGTTAACGACAAAGCGAGGAAAAAGGTATACATGAGATAAGGAACATGGAAATGTTAAAACTCTACATGGAAAAGAAAACGAATTAATTGATGAATTTAAAAAATCAAGATTGGATCTGCTAGCAGTCACAGAAACAAAAAAAGAAAGGTCAAGGTTGCCAGAAAATGAAAGATGGGTATATACTTTTCTATTCAGGGGTAAACCCAAGAGAATGGGGAAAACAAGGGGTAGCTTGCATAATTAAACCAGATCTCAAAGAATATACTACTAAATGGCAACTAATAAACGAAAGGTTGTTGACAATCACTATAGATTTTAAATCAGACAACCAAGTATTCACTGTAATTGTTGCATATGGCCCAAACGATAATGCCAAAGAAATTAAAGATGAATTCTTTGAACTCTTACAAAAAACAATTGAAGAAGTTCAAGGGCATATCATACTACTAGGAGACCTTAATGGCCGGGTAGAGAATCAAGTAGATGAAGAAACGAAACAAGTGTTGGGATCACAAGGAGAAATAGCCCGGAATAATAATGGAGAAAGAATAATAAATCTTTGCCTTACAAATAATTTAGTAATAGCAAATACTATGTTCAAGCATAAAGAAATCCATAAGTTTACCAGGGAAGAGCCCAATAGAAACGAAAAATCTATAATCGACTACGCCATCATAAGCAAATCGTACTGGAAGCATACAAAAAATGCAAGAGTCTACAGAGGTCCTGAAATAGGCAGTGACCACTACTTATTAGTATTGGAAACAATCCATAAAATAAAAGTTGAAAAATGTAGAAAAAGTAGCAAGGAAATAAATGTTAAGATAAAGAACTACAAACTAAAGAAAGAAGAAACAGCCATTGAGTATAAAAGTAAAATAGAAGAGAAGATGAAAGAAGTAGAAAAAGAGATATATGAAGACCAAGATGTAGAAAACCTATGGTACACGTTCAAAACACTTCTTCTAGAAACAAGCAAAGAAATTTGTGGTGTATCATTAAATAATAAACAGAAGAATCATAAAACACCCTGGTGGACTGAAGAACTAAAAGAAGAAATTAAAAAGAAAAAGCAATTATGGAAGAGATATATAACATCAAAGCTGCAGGTTGATAAAGAACTATACAACAACCAAAGAAATAAAGTTAAAACCTTAGTGAAAGCAGAGAAAAGAAAATGCTGGGAAGACTTCGGACATACTTTAGAACAAAATTTTAAAGGAAACCAAAAACTCTTCTATAACGTTTTAAGAAGAATGAGGTCACAGAAAGAATGCCCCATAAAGTTCATCAAAAATAAGGATGGAAAGTTACTCACAAATTCCGAAGACATCATGGAAAGATGGAAACAGTACTTTCAAGAATTATTGGAAGATGCAGGACACGGAAAAAATAGAACCCTAAGAGCAAGACACACAAGCAAAATAGAAGATCAGAGTGAAGAAATTCATGCAAATGAACTGTTAGCAGCAATAAATAAAATAAAACTGAGCAAATCAGCAGGCCATGACCAAATAACACCAGAAATGGTAAAGAATTTAGGAACGAAAGCCATAAAATTTCTATTACACCTATTCAATGTTGTATGGAAAAAGAAAATTATTCCCAAAGACTGGGAAGTAGCTATAATAATCCCCATATTTAAGAAAGGAGACAACCGCAAATGTAAAAACCATAGAGGAATTTCGCTTTTAAGCGTTCCAGGAAAATTATATACCCACATTTTAGAAGCGAGGCTTAGGAATCAAATAGAGGACACACTGGATGAAATGCAATATGGCTTTCGAAAAAATAGAAGCACACAAGATCTTATCTTCAGTCTTAGACAAATATCAGAGAAAACATTGGAATATGGAAAAGAACTACATTCATGTTTTATAGATTTTGAAAAGGCCTTTGACCGAGTTCCCAGACACTTAATATGGCAAACATTAAAGAAAACAAGATACAAGATAACTTAATAGCAGCCATACAAAGCCTCTACAAAAGTAATAGAAATTATGTAAGAACCTCTAATAATAGATCAAAAGAATTTGAAACAAATGTAGGAGTGAGGCAAGGCTGTATCCTCAGCCCTCTTCTCTTCATTGTAGTAACGAATGAAATTTTAAAGGCATGCCAAACAAAAACAAAAAAGTTCCACTTAGGATACAGGAAACTGAAAGAAACCAGGATTTCACATATGGCTTTTGCAGATGATGTAGTGATTCTAGCAAATACAGCTGAAGATCTGCAGTACAATATCAACATTTGGTATGAAGAAACAAAGAAAAGGAATATGACCACAAATATAAATAAAACTAAAACAATGATCATATCTAGAAACCAACAAAAACACATAATAAAAATAGAGAATCACCAACTAGAACAAGTCCACTCCTCTAAATACTTGGGATCATATATACAAGAAGATGGTAGACTAGACACAGAAATTAACAACAGGACAAGAGGGGGGGAACAAAGCTATTCTATGCAATGAAAGGACCACTCCTAGATAAGAAAGAAGACTCACAACTGTATGTTAATGT
Organism: Typopeltis vanoorti; assembly: GCF_054136105.1. NCBI lineage: Eukaryota > Metazoa > Arthropoda > Arachnida > Uropygi > Thelyphonidae > Typopeltis > Typopeltis vanoorti. Next base: position 139,039,148 of record NC_143550.1, on the reverse strand, counting down.
TGGTAGAAACACTGAACGGTACACTGCCACCCAAAATACCAAAATGGCAGTGTACCGTTCAGTGTTTCTACCAACATTAACATACAGTTGTGAGTCTTGTTGTTTAACAACAGGAAACACAAATAAACTACAAACTCGAAATGAAATATCTCAGGAAAGTGGCACAAAAAATAAGACTAGACCGAATAAGAAATCAAACCATAAGAGACAGCCTTCAAGTTGCAACTCTGAATCAATTCATAACACAAGCCCAAATGAGATGGTTTGGACATCTCAATCGAATGGAAGAAGGAAGAATAGCAAAAACTGTATACAAAAGCCAGAAAATAGGAAAAAGAAACATAGGAAGACCCAGGAAAGGTTGGCAAAAGGAAATTAAAGAAAAATTGGAAAAGAAGGGAATTAACTGGAAAGAAGCAAAACAACAAACCTTGGACAGGAAGGCATGAAAATCTCTTTGGCAAAATCTCGACGCTTAAAAGCATAAGCGATCATAGACGAAGAAGAAGAACACTAAATTAGGAGTAAGAAATTGTATAACAAATGAAAGAAAATTGTAAGACCTAACCTGTTATGCATAAGGATCAGATAAAGAAATTAATTAAAATGTTAAAATTATTTTAAGAACCCCATTTCATGTGTTATGAGGTAGCAAAACCTGTAAGCCAGAGTCCAAGGGTCACCTTTTGACCGTCCAGTGTTACGTATACATGGGGGAGAAGTTATGAGAAAGAGAAACTAGAGCACTTTCCAAGAAAAACACAACAAGCGCACGTGCGATGTAATAGAGGGAGCTGGACGCCGTGACGTAAACCCACGTGATCGCGTTGGCGGGCATCGCGATAACTGAGAAGAGAAAGAAAACAAAGTTTTCTTTGGAAGAAGTTCCAGGTGGCCGTGGGAGGTATGAGGCATCTGTCATAGCGTACTAAGTAAGGCTAGCTATTTCCTTGCACTAGGATGGCTGTGTTATGTCATGCGACGGAAGAACCAAGTAGATGCTGTCCATTCTGGCTAAGCTCCTGAGCCATATCGTCTTTCCCACGGAGGATTCAGCCGTACAGTTTGTAGTAGGTGACCAGACAGATAGCAGACTGAGAAGAAGCCTTGATGTTCTAGACAAGGCAGAAGAAAGCATCGAGTGTCATTCCAGGGACGGTAACGTAGACTCTTGCGATATATTTTTCAGTTGAGGAATTGTGTGCTTTCTAGAGAGCAATTTTGTGTAGTGGACTTATTTCATGGAACTTTAAGATACTGTCTACAACTTGGCATAGGCCCATTTTGTTTGAGAACTGTCTGCCTAGAAAGGTCATGTTTATTCTGTATGAATTAGTAGTAATGTGCTAGATAATATAACTAGTGACCACGTGAGTGTAGAAAGTGTGATGTGTTAAGTTGCATATAGAGGTGGTCCAAGCAAGTGTTTGTTCATGTATTTTGTTTAGTAGTATTGAACCAAAGATCTTACTTGAGAATGATTCAGATCACTTAGTAACAATGCTTACTTGTATAATTTCTTTTATTAATAAATGTTTCTTAATACCTGCCTGATCTGATTTAGTATATGAATTCAAACAGCTACTCATAAAATTACTATCAAACTTAGCGGGAAGAACCCACGTGTATGATTAAACAAAGCGGACCACGACTGCATGTAAGAATTTAGTGAACAGAGATTTTATTATAGTTTAATTATTGTGTATCATTCTGAGAGAGCCATCCAGGATAAGAGTCTCATCTATCCTTGGTATTGGCTGGCACAGTTAAAATTTAAATTTGTCAATGCTTATCAGGTGGACTGTCTCAGACGATATGTTAATGGTCACGTCCCATGCAAGGACAAAGCCCTAAACATTAAGTAATAACCTACACGTGGTTAAACTATAGAGAGGCCAAAGAACTGATTGTTTAGAAAGGGGAAAGATTTAAAAGAACAACAAAATAAGTATAGAATAAAGCTTAAAGGGGAAGATAAATAAGAATTAAAGATAAAATAAATAAGAAGAAGTAGTTATAACAAATGGCACAGCTGATAGGATTTATTTAGATAGATAGCGTAACAAATGATATAACAGTGGCAAGATATTCTGGAGGTTGCTCAAGAAGCTCAGAAATGGAGGAAAGAGTGCAGTAAAAGGAATTAGAGATGATAATAGTGACATGAAACAGGAGGAAAAAAGATACCCCCTGAAGTATGGAGTAATTACGAGGGCTGTTCAATAAGTAATAAGACTAATTTTACTGTTGCGAAACCACTCATCACAATATTAATTTCTGTGGAATAAAGAAATGTTGCTGTCTGTATTAACAAAAGAGGTTGATAGATGGCGTATATGGGCTGATGTGCCAGAGTGTCACATGACTAAACGCAAGCTTGTTTCGGCATGCCTACAAGCCCCGCCCAGTCGTCGAAATGGAAGCGTCCTTGGAACAGCGTTATGCGATTAAATTTTGTGTGTGTTTGCAAAAATCGGCATTGGACACTTTTAAAATGATACCCAAAGCTTTCCACGATGAAGCAATGTTGAGGGCAAGTGTTTTTCGCTGGCATAAAACTTTTAAGGAAGGAAGGCAAAATGTGGAAGATCTTGAAAGTGACGGAAGACCTTCAACATCCATCACAGAGACAATGATCAACACAGCAGCGATTATCATCAAGGAGGATCGCAGAATTACAGTATGCCAGCTGCATGTTGTCCTGAATATTTCTGTGGGAAGTGTTCACTCAATCATGGCTGAACATTTGGGACCGAAACGTGTCTGCGCCTGATGGATTCCCAAACTCTTGACACCAAAGCAAATGCAGCATCGAGTGGATGTGTGCACAGAATGGAAAGAAAGACTGGAACAAGAAGGCGACAACTTCTTAAAACGCATCATTACAGCAGATGAAGCTTGGTTTTATCACTATGACCCTACAATGAAACAACAAAGCAGTGAATGGAAGCATCCGTCTTCGCCTACCCCCAAGAAAGCAAAAACTGTAAAATCGGCGGGTAAAGTTATGACCATAATGTTTTTTTGACTACGAAGACATTGTTTACCAACATGCTGTAGAACCCGGGAATACTGTAAACGGCTCATACTATGCGGATGTTTTACGGACAATGGTACAGCATGTCAAAAGGAAGCGTCCATTGCTGAAGAATGGCTTCTTATTGCATCACGATAATGCAAGGCCACAATTGCTGGTTGTGTAGTGGACGTTCTGCAGAGGAACAATATAGATATCCTACCACACCCTCTATACAGTCCTGATCTCGCACCATGCGATTTCTGGCTGTTTCCTCAGCTCAAGAAACCACTAAGAGGCTGCCATTTCGAAAGCAACAAAGCATGTGTAAAAGCTGCGGAGGCGGTTTTGAAAGAACTCTCAAAAAACGGACTTTCACATGTGTTTAAGAAGTGGATGCAACATTGGGACAAATGCAGTGCGTCTCACTTCGAAAAAGACCATGTAAATGATGACGATTAAAGGTAATCTGTTTTCTGTATAAATATAGCCTTATAACTTATTGAACAGCCTACATACCTTGAAAAACTGCTAAATGAAACAAGCAGTGATGACAGCACAGTGGTAAAAAACACTAACCAGGCACATGCAGTCAGGAATACATATCCATAGTTGAAGTAAAAAACGCCATCAAAAGCCTGAAATTTTGGAAAGGCAGCAGGAGTAGATGATATTCTACAAGTCGTACAGTGGCTGCACTGAATAGTTCAGAAGGCCTGGTCAGAGGGACAAATTCCAGATGACTGGAGTAGGGCTCTCATAGTACACATATATAAAAAGAGAAATAAGACTGAATATGAGAATTACAGAGGCATTTCATTCCTGAGTGTTCCTGGCAAGATATATACAAGTGTACTTGAGAAATGGTTGAGAAGAATTGTGGAAGAAAAGCTTGGTGAAGAACAAGCTGGATTCAGGCCAAATAGAGGCTGTCAGGATCAGATTTTCACTTTACGACAGATAGTTGAGAAATCATGGGAATATAACAAAGATCTGTATTTAAGTTTTGTCGATTTGGAAAAGGCATATGACAAGGTGTCAAAAGAGAAACTATTCAATACGCTGCAGTTATGTGGTGTCAATGGGGCATTATATCAAGCAATACTTAGTCTTTATTTGAGTTGTAAGTCAGCAGTTAAAATTGAAGGAAGTACAGGAAGATGGTTTAATGTTAAATCTGGTGTGAGTTAAGGATATACATTACCCCCTCTGTTATTCATTATCTATATGGATCACATTATGAAGGAATGTGGTATTAAACATGATATCAAAATTGGAGATGTTAACGTCAGCTCTTTGCTTTATGTGGATGAAAATATACTTCTAAATAAATCTGCTACAAGTCTGCAAGATTCCCTGACTAAATTGAATAAATGTTGTAATAGATATGGTATGAAGGTCAGCATTAAAAAGCCAAAGACAATGAAAATAGGCAGAAACATTGAAAATATCACCTGCATTATGAATGGAGAACTTATAGAACAAGTATTCAGCTACTTAGGCACGATTTTCAGTGAATATGGTAAATTAAATATGGAAATAGACAACAGAATCAACAAAGCTGGTATGGTAGGAAGTAAACTGAATAAATTTATATGGAATAAGAGGGAAATTAGCCAAAACACTAAATTAACTGTATACAAGACAGTGTTTAAACAAATTATAACTTATGGATCTGAGAGCTGGGTTAGAAGTAAAACACTTGACCAAAAGACACAGATGGCATCAATGGCAATATCATATTAAAAACGAGGATATTACGAAAGAACTTGATATTATCAGCATCCAGGAATGCATTAGCAGAGCTAATCTCAGGTGGTATGGTCACTTAAATAGAATGGGAGAGGAAAGATTAGCAAAACAAGTGTTCTCTGCCAGGTTGGCAGGAAAAAGACTTAAAGGAAGACCAAAATATAGGTGGATTGATACAGTAAAAAGTGCCTTAGAAGACAGAAATATAAAACCTGATAATATTGGAGTCTTGACATTTAACAGACTGATTTGGAGGAAAATTGTAGATAGGAAATTAGTAATGATGTAAATTTTTCATGTAGTACTGTCATATCCTGTACACCCCTTGAGGGTATGTATATATATATATATATATATATATATATAATTCCTGATATATATATATCAGGAATTAGATGATGATGTAAATCAGAATATCAGTATGGTATCATTCAGAATGATAAACAAAAAAGTAAGTATCAGATCTCAGTTTGTAAAATTTTAATTATTTGAAGAGTATATTTCTGTTTATAATTTTATGCAGATAATTTCTCCTAAGATGATATGCTAACCTTGCTATCCATACATTCTTTTGTATTAATATTATTTTTATTATTATTTGACACCTCCAGGGAGTCGAGGGAGAGTGTGCCAACAGCATCGTACGATTGGTCCCCTTCCAACTACTAACCTAATATGCACATATTTTTTTTTTAATGTTACTTCATCTAACAATATATGAAAAATAGATTCTCAAAATAAAATATCTAATTAGTATAAGCTTTCCATCTCTACAACTATATAGTGAAAAGCTGCTCCTCTACTTCTTTTATAGTGAGTCAATATATTGAAAAACTACATATATGCTGAAATGCAGGGGTATAAAAATTCATTACTTTCGATTTATGATTTTGCAACCGCAAGAAAAGAATAATTAACACACACTCTCACTCTCTTTAAACCTGCAATAACTATTTGAATTTAAATACTATTTATTATATATTTAGAAAGCGAGTAGGATCGTAAATTTATTTATGTAAATAAGCTATTTCGAGAGAATAGGACTGATTATAGAAACAAAAAATTAAGTCTATAATATTATTCTCTTACCAAGACTAATTTATCTATGAGCCAATGCTCGGTAGACGAGGCATTACACCCAAGAATCTTCATTCCCTTCTATAAAAGAAGGAACTTAAAAAACTACACCAGGAAAGAATAAACACATCAAAAATTTGTTATTAATAATAAAACAGAATCATACCTGTATCTTAACTGTGACAGATCCACTGAACACACACGTTTGTAAATCGGGTTTTAGACGAATAGAATAATGCAGGGGCAAAACAGTTTTTGGTAACCGTTGGAAATGCTGAGCTTCTGGCATTTTCAATTTAAGTGTGGATACTTCAAAACTAGATGAGCTAAAGTTTAAAATCTGACTACCAAAAAGATATCGCTTCCTTTCGGGAAACCTTACTTTACAATATGGACTGCTCAGGACTGTCGACTTTCGACAAGCCCAACAAGAGAACCGGCTAGATAACGATTTATGTTGCCTCAGTGATGAAGCAGCAGATATGTCTGTATGTCTTAATACGCTTAGGCCTAATACAACGTTTTGCTGGAAAATAGATTTCCCTGAAGAGACAAGTGAAGAGACCCAAAGGTGACAATTAGAAAACATAAACTTTGTATTTATTGAGAAAATACATGCGATACCTCTCCACACATGGACACAGTATTAATGATGACAAAAATGCAAGTAAATCCGCAATATACAGCAAACCCTGCAAACATGTGCTTTACACAACGGAGCCGGTCTATCTAGTTTCAAGACGAGTGAAAAGAAAACCACTTAAATTTTAAAATAAAAAAAATAGAGAGAGATATATTTAAGCATTGACCTTTAAAGAAATTATTTGATAGTTTCATTGTGATATATGCTTTTATTTTCAGCTTATTTCAATTTTATATTTTTATAATTATATCATCCTTAGAATTTTCACCACTAGAGGGCAAAGGAAGTTGAGAGCTAATAGATAGCAAATGTTTTCCTTTCATTTAAAATAAGAAGTGAACTTGGCGTTACTGCATCAAAAGAAAACAGACCAGATATATTAATAAACATTGCAGCTAACAAAAAATGACCCTAATGATTCGAATCATATTTTGCATCATAATTATCTCGGTTATTCTCCCTTTGCCTTTAAATGCTCAGAAATAATTAATGTTTGCAAGTAAATGAAATATTATTTACAATTTTTTTTTTTTTAATTAGAAAATTATAATAAAGGATATTTAAAGCCATGTACTTTAATATCTTTTAATGCGTTAACAAAAATTTAAACCTGTGGCTCGTTGGTCTAGGGGTATGATTCTCGCTTAGGGTGCGAGAGGTCCCGGGTTCAAATCCCGGACGAGCCCAGGTGAATCTTTTTTCTTACCCTTAACTTTCTTTTTTTAAAACAATTCTCATGACATAATCATCATAATATAGTGTTCTTTTTTCCATATTTCCAGGTTTATTTTCATGCAGCAACTTACATCACTAAACGTGAATATTCGTGTAACTTACAAAACAAAAAGAGTACGCTCCAATTTTAGAATAAAACTGCTTGTTAAAGAGTTTTTAGCTTTATTAATTATAAAGCTATTTTATTTACAAATAATGTACAACTATAATTAATTGTACAATTAATTATAATACAGTATAATTAAAATATATAAAATGCTGGATTGTAATTATCTGAATAAATAATAAAAATGAACATCTTTTTTTTTTAATTTTAGGTTATTGTAGTATAATTTAATTTTAACTTTTTTTAAAATTTAGCATGTATGGAACTTCTCAGTAACGTTAATTAAAGAGTGTACAGTATTTCTGTTCTTAAATTAATTTTCAATATATCAATACCAGGCTACGTCGTGTTGTATAGATGATTTCGGTTATTTACCCTTATCATTTTTAGATGCATTCACATGCATACAAGAAGCTTCGTCATGTTGTTTCATGAGGATAAACCTAATTTGATGAAGCTTGATGTTTAAAACTTCGAAGAAAAAGTGTCATTTTTTACTTCAATCAGACAATAATAAGAACCAGTTTAACATCGCAATCCTTCTTCGCTGTTATGTTCTACGCATTGACGACTGCTGTTCATAAATGCTTTTTAGACCAGCGTTTTCGACATATTCTGGGGGGAGGGGGGGGTATTGAAATGGTTCGAGAAATATTACCGATGGATTCGTAATGAAACTGACTATTCCATATATCGTGTTTTCTTGTTCTTTTTTTCTTTCTTTCTTTTTTTTAGATGTATTCCTAGATATATTAACTTGAACTTACGAACAGTAGAGCAGGTGTTGTCAAAATTTTATGAACTCTTATTCTTGTATGCCTTTGAACTTGCTTAGGCGTGAAAATATTATTGAGAATTCCTGTTATCTTTAGGAAGTTTGAAATTCTGATATCAATGTCAACCTCTTTTGTATATGATACAGCGCATCCAAGGTATTTTGAAGCAATTAAATTTGTTCAAAAATTATATTTTCAATCATGGTTTTACTTCTGCCTGGAGATGGTCCTTTGAAAGCTATGATTTTTGTTTTGTCTGTTGATGTTTGCATTCCAAATTTTTTAGCAATTTGTGTTTAAAGAAAATATTGATCTCTGGAGTTCATCTTCACTTCCTGTTATGATAAGTGGAATATTTCCTACTCTGACATTGAAATGTTCCATTATTAATAGATGGACATTCCAGTTTATTTTATCTTTAATTTTTGTCATTACGACAAATAATAATATAGATAATAACAACTAATATGTAAATTTGGATTGTCGATAGGAAATTAGCAACGTCAACCTTAATTGTTGGATTATCATTGCGTTTTGTACGCTGTTTGAAGGTAGAGGATGATAAACCGATCAAATATTGCTTCATGCTCTATAGCGTTGCAAACAAAAAAATATACAACGGATATGTACAACGTACAATGTACAAGGTCCATGACAAGTAGAGGAGACGGTAGGCTGTGTGGAGTGGAATGTCTTCCCATTATGAGTCCAAGGACTCCTTGGAGGTGTGGCCTAATAATAATAATAATAATAATAATAAACCAAAAGATTCATGCGATATATATCTGCACGTTTCAACGTATTTAATTTTTCCAATGTAGTAGTATATTTAGATAACATTTTAATATGAATAAAGATGAAACATGTAGAAGCATAAAATATTATGCTATAAACGAATGTTTTCTCATTATTTCATTTATTCATATTTAGACCTCGCATTGCTCCTTTTAAAAACATGATGCTGGATAGCAATGGGAAAAAAAAAAAAGTTGAATTTTATAGTAACTTCACATTCTTCATAAAAATCTTAGACATTTCTTACTGTAGTTTATACGATGTTTTTGTTTTCTAGTAAGCTATTGTTTATTTCTAGTTATGACCAAAGCAGTTAAGGCTATGAAGTCAGCGTTTATTGCGTGGGTTCTTCGGGTCGATTTATCTGTCTTGTGGAATAAAAAAATAAAAAACAGACTTTCTGGGAGGTAAAAACCTTTCCACCGTGGTATGAGACTAACTCACCATCAGCTGAAAGGCCCTTAAAAAAACAAAAGAACCTTTCTTTGGGAAGACAGGCTTCTCGACAAGACTAGGAACACAGTTGACTACAGATATAGATCATGTAAAGAGATTTAAAAAAAAAAAAAAAAAAAAAAAAAAAAAAAAACGAGACGGAAGGCATCGAATGATTATTATTGTTTTGATAGAATTCATATACGAAATTACAATATCAATTTCTAAAAGGTTCGGGTATTGAAAGCGAATTACAGCTGTAAAAGTCTTGATTGAATGTGCTAAAATAATATAATATATAAAATAACAAAACTGTCTCACTTTATCACTAACATAACGCTTAAACATTATCCGTTGCTATAGTAATCTGTTATCTCTGGTTGACACATGTACCAAGTTATCATTCGAGATTGCGTCTATGATTATAGCAACGCGAACTTGTACAATCGTTTTTTCTACTACATTCATTCATGAAACAACTATTTCCATAAATAATGTTATCGTGGTTTTAACAGTGTGATTTATAACAGGGATTTGTAGGACTGGAAAGATATATAGAAAACACTCATTCTTGTGGGTGACCTACATTTTTTTCCAAGGTCGTTTTTAATAGTTTAATTCAAAGTTCATTTAATTGTCTAAAGTAATCAACACAATTTTTTTTATTAACAAAAATCCTTTTGCTCTTCATAAGCAAAGTCAAGCAAAAGTTTGTAGATATGAAAAAAATATTACAAACCTCAGATTCACTGAGCATTCGATTTTTTTTTTTTTTTTAATAATCATGACTGCTTCCATAGTTGCTTAATTAATTAAAAGTATATAACCTCGTTAAGTAAATTATTTTTCTAATTTAATCTAAAATAAAGCTGTTCCTTCAGTAAACTGTGCATTTACGGTGGTCCAATAATCTAAAGAATCCAATTTCTTGACGTATTTCAGTTTCTAAAATAAACCTGTATGATTTGAAATAACAATCAACGTGTATTGTGTGGTGTATATTTGAAAAGAGAGGAAGAATTGAAAACAAGGCACCAACAAATCATGTTATAAATTTTAAATTGGTTATGATTTATATTTATTGATTAAGCAAGTTAAGAATAGTTCATAATGTGAACGTGGTTCACAAAACTAAAATGATGAATTAGTATTGCAGTCTGAAATAGTTACTGTCTTGGTTGGCAGTATTATATAATATCGCTAGATGGCACTACGTGATTGTTGCAAACAGAAGTCAGCTAAACGGGCTACTATTATACGTGATTTAGACTGTTGCTAAAATATAACCAAAATATCACATGCTGGGAACTATTGGTTAAAATAAACACACTATAAATATAGGTGTGGGCTTAGTGGTAAGAAAGTTTCAAAATTAACAAGAAGTGCAAAGAATTTAAAAATTGCTGATATCATTATACAAGAATTACTTCCTCTGACCTCCTTTTTTTTCTTCTTTTTTTTTCTCAACAGGAATAGATGCATTTTTGTCCGTAAGTAATCTTTAAAAATCAGACGGCAGTGTCCACCTAAATTGTCTCTGAAATATTAGCTTATTGCTTTCATTAATCTTAGGCATCGGGGGAAACACGGTAGACAACTGTGGCTTATTAATTAATTAAGTGTAACTTAATTTCCCCAAGCAACACGCACCAGTGGCGCACTCAGGATTTAATCTTGGAGGGGGCTGATCAGTCAAGATTTAATCTTGGGGGTAGGGGGGAGCTCTCAAGATTTAATCTTGGGGGGGGAGAGTTGAGTAGACGATTTGAGAATACACACTGTGCATTGCATACGAACTATGGCTGAGCATCTGCACTGATCGCCAGTACATAATACCAGTTATGTCCTCTGGCCCTGCTCGGGCAAACGAAGTAGCTCCCGAGCACTACTTCGTTCGCCTTGCGTTCACAGCGGCCAGGATTCCAGAGAGCTATAAAGCATTCCCACCTTATGTGACCGCTAATTCATAAGTAGCAGAGAAATAGGAGACACGACACAACATAAATAAAAAAAAGAAGAATTTTAATTAGAAAAGATTTTTCTAGTGTTTTCCTTTTTCTTTTGGAGGGGGCCAGGGCCCCTTGGCCCCCTCCCTGGGTGCGCTAATGACACGCACACTTAAAGGCTGGCTGAAGCTCACCGGCTAGAGCTACGTTGACTGCGTATGGACTGTGGTTTAAGCAACAGAGTGAGACGACATGAAATGGCTATGTGCGTGCATGAAATCACAGTGCTGCTGCGAGGGCCTGTAAGCTCCTCCAACCGAGCAAGCCAAGGTAGCTTTGACTAGACGAGCAAGCATCGGCCTTCGATACACAACACAAAGCTCAATTATTGCCGCACAAGCTTAAGACGTCTGCTGTTCTACAAAAATAAAAGCCTAAATGGAATGCTTATAAATGCGTGCATTTATTAACAAATAACTATTGCTTCCTTCTCAAGGAAGGAACTTGCACAGCAAGCATGAAGAATTCTCCTCTGTTGTCTTCCCTGCCTAAATCTCTAGCTTTTTCTATTTCCTGAACTACAGTGCCATCAATGTGATATTTGTAATCCATTTATCCCAAAAGTCATTACTTCACATTTCTCGATATTAAACTGACACCCGTTAACTTTTGCCCATATTGACAGCCTATTCAAATCTTCCTGCAAGCTCTCTGCATCACCTTGATTAACTATTACTCTATTCAATTTTGCATCATCAGCAAACAACTGAATATTCCTTTCACGTTATTTCCTATATCATTTACATAAAAATTAAACAGCAATGGTCCCAGCACTGAATCCTGTGACACACCACTAGTCATCTGCTTTTGCCTCAGTTCTGCCCTTCCATATACCGCTTTTTGATATCTCTCCAACAGCCACTCTCCTATCCATTTAACCAGTCTAATTTGCATAACAGAGTTCCATGTGGCATTCTGCAAAGTCCTTTCTAAAATCCAGCAAAATCATCGTGTAGACATTTCCTTTATCCAACTCAGCTGTTACTCTATTATAAAAAGTTAGGAAATTAGTAAGGCATGACTGACCCTTCACAAACCCATGTTGACCCTTGTAGAGTATCATATTTTTAGCTATCCATTCTTGAATTCTCTTTTTTACCAATTTTTCTAGTACTTTTACCATCACGTCTGAGATACTGATTAGTCTATAATTTGCTAATATGGTCTTAGAACTCCCTTATGCAAAGGAATAATTTTGCCCTCTTTCACTCCCTCGGAACTCTACCAGAGCTGTAAACTTAAATTAAACAGCCTAGTCAAAGGCATTGCCAGTTCCCTTGCACCTTCTTGCAAAACCCTAGCTGATATCCCTTCTAATCCCACAGCTGTATTTATATTGACTCTGTAATATCCTAAGAACTTCCAATTCATCCACCTCTGTTCCCACATTAGTGTGTGTCATATACGTAAAGGCAGTAACTTCACTAGGAAGATATACCTTTGCAAAGTGATGACTCAGTAACTCAACTATATTATCCACTTCTGTCTCCTCGTGATCATCATCATCACTCATTAAGGTTAATCTTCCGTAGGCATTCTTCCTCTTACTTGCCACATAGCGAAAGAATTATTTGGGATTTCCTTTGGCCTGCTCGGCTAGATTCTTCTCATAATCTGATTTTGCCTTCCTTGCCATGATGGTCACCTTTCTTGCCTGAGCCTTGTATTGTTCATGAGTATGCTGGTCACCTTTCTCTTTATATACCCACCACAGCATTTTCTTCTTCTGCAGATCGTGCTTAATTATATTACTCATCGATTTAACTACTACCCAATTAATACTACTTCCTCTAGATCAGTGTTTCTCAACGTGGGGGCGTACGCCCCACAGGAGAGCAATTTGAATATTTTGGGGGTAAATTAGAAAATGTACATGTATATATTTATACATATTTATATTATACTTTTTCAGAACTTGACTAAGTATTATGCTAGAGGGAGGGGCATCAAAATCTTGGAGACGTTGAGGTGGGGCATGATCCAAAAAAGGTTGAGAAGCACTGCTCTAGATGAACCTGTATCTATATCTCATGCACTACTAACATCCTTACCCTGCAGTGTTTTATGCCATGGTACAGATTTAAGCTTCTTCCTAAGCATAACATAATCACCTGCTTTGTAGTTCCACAAATACCCCTTTTTGATAGAATATCTCTCATGTTTTACAATCTCCCAAGTCAAGACTGCATGGTCACTTTCACCAATTGGAGGCAACGTCACCTTGGTTATGGATAGCTCTTCTGATCCTATGACCAGATCCAATACTCTCCCACCCCTAGTCTCCTTCATCACATAATGAAGGGGACTAGGGTTGCCTTAAGTAATTATCTCTCAGCAAATGTATAAATTCTATTTCCATTCTGCCATGCGATCTTCCTTCCAGTCTATATTTTCATAGTTGAAGTCCCCATAATAATCACTCGACCTGTACTCTTTGTACTAATTTAGCGATGCTTGTCTTCCAGATCATCTGTGGTTCTCCCTGGCCTATAGCAACAACCAACTATATATTTTGCATTAGTGGCCTTAATCTCAGACCAGATTACTTCGAATGAAAGCTCTCCCCCCCCATGCCTATCTCTTATTCTTTTTGATTGCAATTCATCTGTTATTATCAGCAGTACTCTTCCCCCATTCTATCTTCTCTATATTCCCTGAAAAAAAACTAAACCCTTCGCATTCAATCCCTGTAACTTCATCATCTGCTGTTAGCCAAGTCTCACTAATGCCTATAACTTTTGGCGAGGTTGCACTAACCAATGCCAAAAACTCCTCCCTCTTGTTCCTGACACTTCTGGCATTAGTTGCCTACCATATTCAATATTTCCACTTTGTCATTCTCATACTCACTGGCTTCATGATTGCCTTCATATAAACTCACTTATTTCCGCCGTAACTTCTTAAGTTTCCCTGAATTTGCTCTTCAGCATGCTCGGTGAACAAAGCTCTCTCCAGACACTTAACACCAAACCATTCAGAGGCAGGCCATCCGCATTGTACAAAATCCTTTTTTCCGTCAAACAGAGACCACAGATCCACAAATTCTGCATCATTCCTTTTGCACAATTTACGTGTAGATTCATTAGCTATCAGTACTCTCCTCCTGATTTCGCCTCTATCATAGCGTGGTAGGAGACTTGCAATCACCTTCTCGCTCTTCAGTTTTGCCACTTCTAACAACTCCTTTGCATCCTCCCTCATAGAATACTTGCTCACTTGCTAGTAAATTTCGATACGTCTCTTCCATGATTGCCCTTTGAACTTCCTAAGGACACCATGGAGTTCTGATTTTTTTATCCTTACGGACTTCACCTTTTTAACTGACTCAATCAATGCTTTCTTCGGAGACTGTTACTGAATCTCCAAGATTTAATTCTTGTTTTTGATATTCTTTTTTTTTATTATTTTTTTATTGAACAGTATTTGTATATTTGAGTTTACAGTTCACCAATGGAAGCGGCGTGACTTTTGTTCCTTTTTAAACTTTTGTAAATATTTTTCTTTTTAATATGAAATTCATTTTTAATCCTGCTCAAAACTTATAATAATAATAAATTAATTAAAAAAACGGTTTACTCTTGTGTCTTCAATCAGGCCGAAGAGATCGTTATCAACAAAAACATAGTTAATTAGACTTTTCTTATTTCTTGTATCTTTTCTCCGTGTGAATTTGTGCACAATTTTATGTTGGAATACAACGTTAGTAATGACCAAACCATGTACTGAATATCTACAAGATCACCTGTTAGATCACCTACAAGGACGAACTTTTTTCTTTTTTCTTTATGTTAGCTGCCTTCTTTACTGACTCGAAAATTCCTTCCTCTGCTATCTTAGTAGAACCATAGGCACAAATAAGTTGGACAAAATTATTTGTGCCTATGTTGGACCATAGGCACAAATAAGTCTCATTATCCAATGTTCCATTACTAGTGACACTTCCTTCAATTCAAGACCTTGATATTTAGTACTCTTTAAATACTCTATCCTTTTCCAGATCATCATTGCCTGAATATAAGATCTTGAATAAAATTTAAGGTTTTATTATCTACATTTCCACAGGTCCCTATCTCTCTTCGAAAAGCTGTGATCCTGTAGGTATAGATGCTGAAGCACTTGCTATCGACAACGATCTCACACAATTGTTTATATGCCAGTCAGACAGCCCTGGTCACTTTCTGTCGTCCTTTTTCTACTTTTATTAGTCTCAAAATACTTGAAAGCAAAAGTTATCAACTCATCTAAAACTAATTATTAGAGTACCAAAAGCAGGAAACAGTTCATCATGTCAATATCGCAGATATGAGATCTGTAGGCGGCCCGAAGAAAGACCTTTGTAAGTTTGATTCTAGTCGTCAATTAGAGGACCCTTTTGTTGTTTTTCTTTGACTAGTTCCGAGGTAGTTGATCTCTGGTACGGGCTGATACCGCCTCCTAGAAACTTTGTTATTTTCATCCTGTAAACTTAAGAAAATCGACAGTAGAACTCATACTACTTCAGACCATACCACAAAACATCTAACGCATCTGTCCTTAAACATTCAAACTAAAAAAATTCTCAGAACTATCTCTGGGACCTGTTCCACTCAGCCACTATTCTTGATGCAAACAATCTAGTCTTCACTATCGTTAACTACACTCTTATGCAATTTTCAGAGGTTACTGCGTATTCTCTCTTGTTCTATCCTGTGTTTCATGTATTGAAAATTTTCTTCAGCATCCATTTTACAAAACCCTTTAGTAACAGATGTTTCTATCATATTCCCACTTTTCTGCCTATCAAATGAATCTTTGGTCTAATCTCAATCAGGAAGCACTCCATACGCCAGTCATTATTTTGGACACCTTCATCTGAATAAATACTCTTCACCTCTTCTAGATCACCAAGCAACTAAATATGTGCACAGCAATCCAGATGTTATGACATCAAAGCCTTATAAAGAGGAACATTAACATAGATTAACAAAGAAATATATTCACTTAGAATTTATCTTTCTTGGATAACTCTAAACTCAAATCTTTTTTTGGGGGGGGGCATAAACATGCCACAAAAAATTATTTAGTACAGATCAGAGTAAGCTGATCAATAATTCATCTCTAACTGATTCGCTGTACTCTCTATCATCCAGCTATTCGGTTCTTTCATCTGCTCTCTTCTTTCTTCTACAAATTTTTTTCATGATTATTTTCATTCGAATAAATAACAA
The DNA here is from genome assembly GCF_054136105.1 of Typopeltis vanoorti. Lineage (NCBI taxonomy): Eukaryota > Metazoa > Arthropoda > Arachnida > Uropygi > Thelyphonidae > Typopeltis > Typopeltis vanoorti. Next base: position 139,022,600 of record NC_143550.1, on the reverse strand, counting down.
ATAAACATCTATTAGTCTTAAATTTTTGGGAATTGGTATATAATTAACTTCCTTCCTTAGTTGGCCCGCACAGTTAGTTCATTACTACCGATGATTTCGAAGATTTCTGGAAAAGATTATCAACAACCGCTTCCATCTTGTAGTCCAAAATCCTAAATGGCTGTATTGTATGAAAACAGTCTGCCTGTCTGCCTTCGGAGTAGATTTTTCTGAATTGCGAATAGCTTTTTTCAGAAGATGAAGTCCCACTTACCTCCTACAAAGATCGACTAACTCAGAAACTGGCCTTACAAAAAAAGATCTGAAAATGTTTCTGTAGTCGAGAGTTAAAAATTGAGTTTATTAAAGAACTATGAATGACTCATCATATAATAATAAGTCATTCGTAGTTCTTTTCTACACTCAATTTTTCTTCTTCTTTTTCTTGTACTCCCTCTAGTTCTCTCTCTCTCTCTCTCTCTCTCTCTCTCTCTCTCTCTCTCTCTCTCTCTCTCTCTCTCTCTCTCTTCTTTGATCTTCTTTAAAATGACCTCAATCTTATATACACAATAATGGTCTGAACACTTTATCAATCTATAATTTATACAAGGTAATCCTAATATCGGGTATGTCCACCTTTGGCTTTCATCACCTCCTGCACCAGGGAGGTTTCCACCAGTGTGCGGAAGACATCGGGTGGAATTTGTCTCCATTCCACCATCAAAGCATCAATGAGCTCGGCGAAAGATCGAGGATGTGGTGCTCCAGATTGCAATGGCCACTCCAATTCGTCCCATAGGTGTTCGATGGGGTTGAGGTCAGGACTCTGCGCAGGCTAGGGCAACTAAAACCTCACAATTGTCAATCAATGACAAGTTAGAATGAGATCGACTCAATTACCAGCATATTCTTTAAAGGCTGGTTATATGTGTTCGGCATTTCATCCATGAAACCTACTGCATCAGATATAACACCGAAACACAAGTAACCTGTGTGTTTCGGCGCGATATTATCTGGAAACTGCCACTTAGTTGGTGATAACCCCAACAGAATGTCCATAGAACCAGAGTGACCACCCAACAAAAATATTTTGTACTAACTTATGCAGGAAAAAGGTACTAAATCTGAAAAAAAAAAGTACTAAATTTTTATTTGCTTTCGTGTCACTCTATTTAGGGCATTTTACGATATTATTACCTTATTATCATATATGAACTCAATGTAAAACCTCTAAATTAACACATGTACGACAAATATGAAAAGAAAAAAAAGGCAACACTCACCTCAATGTAGTCATCTATGAGTCCGAGAGCTGCAGTTCTCAATCATCATAACAGAAGCCCCAATTGTAACTTTAGCACTTAATATGTGTATTAAGTTACCATATAATTTTTAGTGTTTAAAATAATGAAACATTAAATTTTCATCAGTTATTTAATATGCCATTTACATATATACATATACAGGGAGTTCACACTCACAAGAAAAACACTGAAAGTATTTATTCATTATTTTGTAATTAATTTGCTAAATTAATTAACTCTTCAAAAATAGTAAAGTCTGTAGTTGATGAATGTTTCGATGTTTCTTTGGTCAAAAGGAGTTCATTCATCAAGGGAGTTTGTAGTTGATTTCTTATTTTACTTTTATTTATTGTCACTACTGAAAATACTCTTTTAGTTGCTGCTGATGAATGAGGGAGACCCAGCACAGCTTTAACTAATCTTGTTAAATTATGAAACATTTGTTCTCATACAGCATTTGTCATTTCAAAAACTTTATTCTAAATAAACCGTGAATTCTTGATCTTTTTTTTTTTTCAATGCTTCTGCAGTCTTCAGTAGTTCCATTCTCTATCAAGCTCTTCATAACGCCCCTAGATATGCATTTTCTATGTCTAAAACCTGATTATTGTCGGATGAATTTATCTTTTCAATGGGGTCCAAATTACGTTGTGCATCAATGGTGGTTGCTTATATTAAAATATTTGCTGTAATGATCTTTTAACGCGCGAGAAGTGTTTGAATAGCGAAGAATATATTTTCATTGGCTAATACCAGTCGGATTGCGTGAATATGGGATCGTGGGAGGGGGCGGGGGAGGTTAGTGAACAGTGAGAGGGGTAGGAAAAAAAGAGAAATCACGCTTGTATCACTGAATGTGACGTATGGGAAGGTGGGAGAAGAGAAAAATATTAAACTCAAATGTCTAACTCTCATGTTGTTGTTATTATTATTCGGAAGGAAGAAAGTACTAGATCTGTTGATGAACGTACTAGAACACTAAAAATTTATAAAAAGAACTGTGGTGGTCACCTTTCATAGAACATAAAACATTGAGCTTTAGGAACCTACTAGAAAAATAAAGTAAAATTATGAATGAAATCACTCCGTGTTTTTTTTTTTTTTGGCTAGATGGATGAAGCAAGAATGCTTTTCATATTCCCCGTTATATGCAGAATAAAATGTATGGATGAGGTAATATATACTGTAAGCTCTGATCATGGCAGGAGGGTAACAGCAATAGCCGAACCTCAGTTAAAACTTCATTGGCTAGCATTGCCATCCATTACTCTCCCTGGGTACCCATTTTAGTCGCCTCGTACAACATGCATGGGCTACAGTAGGGCTGGTATGTAAGTAAAGCCCTTTCTAAAAATTAAGACGATCCCCGGACCACTCCCCACGAGTGGCCAAAAGATCGTCGAACTCAGCGTTGGTTCCACTCAGTGACGGGCTCCCTCACCACTGAGTAGAACCGCTCATATTCCAAGGAAAAGCATCCACCGACAAGGCCCCTCAAGGACCACGCCGGAGAACACTCTCCTCAGAGACTCAAAATGCTCTCCCAGGACAAATCCCCCGATATCTAAGCTCCCCCCCCTCACCGGGAGCGAAATTCCGGAAGAAATCTAAGACAGCGAAACTCTCGAAACTCTGCGTCCCATTTTAGTCGCTTCTTACGACATGGGTTACAACAGCACTATTCTTATCTCGGATACCACAGGAGATAATCACTCCGTCGATCAACGATCAACTTTACTGGCATAAAGGGTGAAGCAAATGCTTTTCATACTCCCAGCTATCTGGTAAGGAAATGGTGAGTGGAAACATTTATGAGCCAATTGCTCGCCCTGAGTGGGCTTGAAGATTAAACGTCAGAATTCGAGTTTAAGATAGCTTTTGGTCGTTTGTGTTTGAAGTAGTCTGTTGCGTCGTAATTTGCAGCTAATTGAACCAATTTGTTAGGTTGTACAGATGCTTTTGAGAGCTTTGTTGCTATAGTCTGCATGAAAGTATAAATATAGGGGACGTCTGTGTCCCGATGGAGTTGTACATTTCGTACGAACCATGCTGCGTTTAGGATCATTCGTAGACATTTGTTTTGCACACGTTGTAATTTGAGAATATTAGTATCAGCGGTATGGCTCCAAGCCAGAGAGGCGTAAGTGAATATAGGATGAACAATCGGTTTGTAGATAAGTAATTTGATTCTGGTGTTCAGCTTACTGTTCCTGTTGATCAGAGGATAAAGCTGGGCAATGCCTTTTGATGTCTTTACACAGAGAAGCTTGATATGGCTGTTGAAAGTCAGCCTTCTGTCCAGCACTACACCAAGGTATTTGATCTCTGTTTGCCACGGGATTTTTGTGTTGAATAGGAAGATGTCCCCTTTAGGAAGCATCGGTCTTCTGGAGAATAGCATGGCTATGCTCTTCTGGGGATTCACTTGCAGTCTCCATGCGGCAAACCACCTTTCAATCAGTGGTAGGTTTTCTTACAGTTTCTTGATAGCAAGATGCGGCTGTAGAGATCTGGCTAATATCGCTGTATCATCCTCCTAAAGGGCTTTAATAAATGACAATGGATTGTGCGGGATATGGTACATGTATATGGAAAACAAAATCGAGGCAAGTAGGGATGCTTGTGCGACTCCTGCCAGGATGCGTTTCTACGTAAATAACACACCGTAGATCTTAACTTGCATACACCTGTCTAAAAATTATGATTTAATTAAGTGAATCATTTCCAATGGTATTCCAGTTGAGATCAGTTTATGTAATAGCCGAAATGCCAAATTTTATCAAATGCACTGGCTATGTCAAAGAAAACAGCCCCAGTGCATTGATGCCAATTGAATCCCGTGGAGATGTATTCGACTATACTATATATTTGTTGTTGGTGCTAGAGAATTGAAGGAACCCAAACGGCTCATTAGGAAGAATGTTTAACTTTTGTACAGAGGCTTGGAATCTGGTAAGAATAACTTTCTCTGCAATTTTACCCAGGTTTGAGAGGCCGATTGGTCTGCAACTTTGAGGCAGGTGGGGGTCTTTACTGGTCTTAAGGATTGGAATTATATCCGCCACCTTCCAGCAGGAAAGGAAATGTATAAAATGGAGGATGGAGTTTATTATGTTGGTCAGATGTACAATACCTATACGTGGTAGTAGTTTTATCACCTTGTTGGTGATGCCGTCAGGTCCAGGAGCCTTTTTGTTTTTTAGTTTCTTGATTATACCATATATTTCTGCTGGTGACGTGGGTGCAATTTGATTGGAGCATGTTATAGAAGATTTTAATGAGCTGACATGTCTGTGGATCTTGTAGATGTGATTGAAGTTAGATGGTCATATGAGGGTTTACATTGCTTATCTAAATTTTCTGCTATTGCTTCGGTTTTATCTGCATCAGTGTGTATGAGGCCTAGATCTGTTTGGAGAGGGGGAAAGAGATTTGTTTTTGTTTTTTATCTTTCTGATTAGATTCCATATGGAGTGGTTGTCAGGAGAGATAGAGTCAATCTTTCTTCCCAAAGTTGACTTCTATGTGCTTTAAGGGCATCTCTTACTGCAGAGTTGGGTCTGTTTAGGATTCGTTTGTCTTGTGGTGCTAAGGTATTGTAGAACCTTTTTCTTGCCTTGTTTTTCTCCCTGATCAGGTTCATGATATATTCTGGCAAGTGATTGGGCCTGAGAGTAGTTGTGGATGTAGTAAATGCTGCACAGGCTGTGTTAATTTGTTGAGTCAGATCTTTTACAGCTGTTTCAATTTCTTCTTTGGACTTCATAAGCGGCACAGGACCGATATATTTCGGGAGTACCTTGATCAACCTTTCCCATGATATGAATGTGTGGGGGGGGGGGAACAGTTTTTCTTGGTTTCCCAACTGTAGCAGTATTGGATTGTGATCAGATGAAAGATCATTAAGTGTCAATATACTACTGGAGCCTCACATTCTGCAGTATGACTATGTCCAATACATCAGCCCGGCCATATGTATTATGATGGGTAGGGTCAGTGGGACCTGCCTCAACCACGTTGTTGGATCCTGTATAGTTGGCAAGTATGCGTCCGTTTTTATTGGTAGTTCGACTATTCCAGGTGGGATGCTTATCGTTAAAATCACCAGCAATGATGACAGGCTCCCTGATGTCCAATACGATGTCGAAATCCAAGGAGAGTTATGATTTTAGTGGAGGATAGTATACTGCGAAGATTTTTAGTCTACCAGCTTCGCTCGTGAGAATCTCTCTCTCTGCCAGTAACCTCTGGATTAGTAGTAGGTGGGATATTTACAGAGTGATGACTGATGCAATTCTTTATGAAAATGGCAGTGTCACCGCCTCTGTGGGTCAGTCTATCTGTTCTGTACAGCTGATATCCCCTGATTTTATTCCTGAGGCCGTTCGCTTTCCACGCTATGATCTGCAGTGATTCTGGGTTTAATTTATTCCTGTTCATGAGTCAACGCTGTCATGATGGTTTGTGTATCCTTTGGGAATTTATTAGTAGTGGATGGTGAGGGGGTTGGATCTGTTAAAATCCAGCAGCATATTTGCCAGAGAAGAAGTGATAATAGTTGTCAAGTTTGTGTGTGGTGCTAGCTGATCTTGTCCATGGGTTATCTGTTTAGAACGGAACTACATCCACATATGTCCTTGTCTGTCGTTGTTGAGTTGCTCTTTTGTAGACCTATGGCTGCGATGCAGAAGATGGGCTTCTGTCCATTTTTGCTGATCTTTGAGAGGCTGTGCAGCTGAGGCCTCTGGCGTAGATCTATTGGGGGAGGAAGAGTGTTTATCTGTCTCTGATCGTCTGTTTTTTTGGGTTTACAGCTGTAGAAAACAGATAGACTGAACCACAGAGGCGGTGGCACTGAAATTTTCATAAAGAATTACATCAGTCATCACTCTAGAAATATCCCCCCTACTATTAATCTAGAGGTTACTGCATAGAGATTCTCACAAGCTCGGCTGGTAGACTAAAAGTCTTCCTCTAAATGCATCCTCTATAGTTGGCGGTTTGAGGGCTGCCGCAGTTGGCACATTTAGCCGGTGTGGTTTTTGGCTTTGTGCAGATGTTGGTTGGGTTGCTGTCCCTACATTTTAGACATTTAAACTGAGCCTTACACATCTTCTGGGCATGACCAAATTTTTGACATCTGTGACACTGTCCTGTTGAAGCCCTTTTCCTTAAGGTTCCTACTATTAATCTAGAGGTTACTGCATAGAGATTCTCACAAGCTCGGCTGGTAGACTAAAAGTCTTCCTCTAAATGCATCCTCTATAGTTGGCGGTTTGAGGGCTGCCGCAGTTGGCACATTTAGCCGGTGTGGTTTTTGGCTTTGTGCAGATGTTGGTTGGGTTGCTGTCCCTACATTTTAGACATTTAAACTGAGCCTTACACATCTTCTGGGCATGACCAAATTTTTGACATCTGTGACACTGTCCTGTTGAAGCCCTTTTCCTTAAGGTTCTAGGCTGATGGAAGTCAGGTCGTATATGTGTTTGTAAGCTTGACTGATTTCTACTAATACTAGTGACATCGGTGTCTTGTCTTTTTTGGCATACTGCTGACCTTAATGAGTGGTAAGACTTGCTGGTGTAGATCAGCAGCAACTTCTTCCGTGGATACATTTTCAGATACTCCTCTAAGCACTACCTTCAGGTTTTTCTCTTACCCAAATTAAAAGATGTGATACTGAATCTAAATTTTTTTATTCAGTATCACATTCATTTCACCTGAAAGTTTACGGTAGTCCATCATTATGGTGGACTGAATCTTTATGCCATCAGTGACATTTTTTGCATATTTGCAAGAGATCTGTAGATTGGACATGTTAGCCCTTAGAGACATCCATTTTTGTTTTTCGCGGAAAATAATTGGAGGTATCTTTTCTCTAGTGGCTGTAGAGGATTCCGAAGCAGAACTGTCTTCCTCCATTCCATCCTCATTTGGAGGTTCGGAGGCTGTGGTTTTGCACTTCTTTCGCGCGCGGAGCCCCGTAAAGTCTGAGGGGGCGGAGATCACCAAGTCCCGCCTTTCGTCCGCCAAAGCACTGTCATCTTCCTCGTCATCATCCCCAACATAGTAGAATATAAATTAAACACAAACTTTTTGAGAATCTTTTTCAGTATATTTATGGCAGGTCATCTGTCCAGTGACTCCACCAGGGTGTCGGCGTCAATCCCACTCATACCGGGAGAACAAGGTGCGAAATCACTGCTTAAGATTGTGGGTCCTTGAGTCTACATAGATGTCCTGTAGACCCAATCAGTGATCTACCCTCAAAGAGAATTACGCAGCCATAAAAGACTGCCAGCAAACTCAAGACGCTGGAAAAACGAGTGAAATAACCGCACTTTTAGTTTTATCCCTAAAAAATGGGGAGAGGAGCGTCAAGAACTCACTTGGCCACAGAGAGAAACCTACCTCCCTAAAAAACCATACATTCACCACTGGTCCTCTTTTCGGGTGGGGACTTCACGGCCATCAGACCTCCTGCATGTTTCATGCAGAGGGGGAGATAGTAGGGTTTCAAACTGTGTTAGCTCCAGTACAATGTGACTTCCCGAAAAACCTTATATAAATTCAATCAGGTACAGACTACAATAACACGCCCGGTCACATCAAAAGTCACACTAACTCTCCTAATCACTCCGTTAAGCAGTCCAATGTTATTTATATAAAAATGGTATATAAAACAATAAGGTTAAGAAAATTTGATGACTATTTATTTTAATTTTATTATTATTATTATTATTATTATTATTATTATTATTATTATTATTATTATTATTACGGGCAACTCCAGGGAGTCATTGGACTCATCGAGGGAGGCCCCAAATCATATTCATCACAACTATTTGACATTCATACAGTATCTATCATACCTCGCCTTAAACTCATTCACTGTCGCAGCATCCACCACAGACTCAGGGAGCGCATTCCACTCATTCACTACTCTAAAAGTAAAGAACCCAGCTCTAACACCTTTGCTAACCACACTTTTGCCCAGTTTCCATGGATGTCCCCTAGTCCTCCCACAACCAGCCGTGTTCTCAAAAATATCTTCTGAATTAATTAATTTCCAAATGAATTTAAGCATATTAAAAATTCCTTATAAAAATAAAGTTATAATTTGGGTTTTTTAATCAAATGATTTAATCAAAGTCTTTTTCAATGCTATATTTAAAGTAGAGCGAAATAAATAGTTTAGGAAGTAATGTCATAAATTTATGTGAATGTATGTGGGTGAATCAAACCACTTGAAGTTATCTTTAATAAATCGTTAAGATTAGAAAGGTTGCAAAGATTATCTCATTTTACACAGAAAGCTAATCATGCGAAATGGAGAAAGAACAAGGTTGTTGATAAAGTAATGGGGAGGAAATAATAAGTATTCAGATTATAAAATATTCATTAAATGGCGATCAATTTTGACAAGTCTACTAAAATACGTCAGACGAATAGCACTTGATATTTAGTGATTTTGGCACATTATAACTGGTTATAATGCCAAAATCACTAAAGAATTATAACGAGTTGATGTGTTCATTGGTGATGCTTGTAGAGTTGGTATTACGGCAGAAGCAAAGTCGATGTGGCCAGTGTATTATGCGTATATAAATTGCTTGTGTGTTTCTACTTGTTAACCTCTTTTACAATAATGAATGACACCAATTTGCCTATGTCATAACGGAATTTGGTTTCATAATGCTGGACAGTCAAAAAAAAAAAAAAAAAAAAACTGTTAAACATTCGATTCTAGTTCACAGTTATAAGAACTTTTCTGGGTTTTTTTTTTCCTTTTTTTTCTTCATTTGGTTGCCGAATTAGTTCGACTCTGGTGCAAGCAAGCAGGGTTTTTCTTTACGAATCTCTGTCGAGTTTTCTGAGTTACCTGGTTAAAATCCGGTAGTTCTTATAATGTCACCGAACTCGCACGAATACCTAACATGAGATAGCAAGCAGTTCTATGGCGTATTCTTGTGCAAGTTCTTCTAAAAAATCATTGGTAGTTAGTTGTTGGCAGCTAAGGGTGGAGACCAGCTGCCCACTGATTTCCGAAGTTGATTACGGCTGGATTATCTCCGTTTTGAGTGACTCAGTTTGAGGAATAAAAGAATTAGAGGAATGGATACAATTTATTTATTTTCTTTATTATTTTTCAATATTAATTTTCATATCCCAATGGATTACATCTGGATATTCCGCATAGATTTGTATGCTATCAGCTGCGTATCAAATTTTTGGAATTTCCCCTGTGTATGTGTTGATAATGTAAAACTATAAAAATAAAATAAAAATAAATAAACAAACAAGATGTTAATATATGTAATTAGCCATTCGATTTTTTTAAATTATTTTTATTACATCAATATTGATTCTTCAGTAATTAGTGAAACGTGGTAGATAGGTACGAGAGATGATCAAAAATATCCAGGATGGAATAGTTTGTAAGGCAATGAAAATGCAACCAAATTTACTTTGAGTTATCGTCTTTGAAGATACCATCTTCATAATAATATGCACCAATCCTTTCACTGTTCAATGCATTTGTGATGAGCTTATTGGGGAATGTACAGCAGCTGCTTTGTCAAGTTCCTTTTGCAGATGCTCGACCTCTTGAAATAATTTCCCTTTCAGGATACTTCTCAGTCGAGAAAAAGACACTCGTTGCCGAGGGAAAGTGCAGATTATTCTGATCTACTCGTAGAATAGAAACCCAGTGTTTGAGGACCATTTGTGATGATGTGTTTAATGTTTATCTAACCGCAAAGATGTCGGAGAATAATTCTGTATCCTGCGTGACTTCTGATCTACCTTTAATGGGGGAAAAATGCTTATTGACCCACCCTCAGGGTCAAAGAAAGAGATCTGCCTTGAAGATGCTTTAACAATCCAAAAATCTTGAATTAACTCAACGTTATCTTTTGAATATCTGTTATAACATTTCATACCTTTCTTTGGTCGAAGTTTGTTGCATACTGCGCCTTTAATAGGAAAATATGCTTAACTTTAGATTAGAAAATTCTCGATTGATGGTTTTTCCGGAAGGTGGCACCAGAAGATGTTGCCAAATATTCAACATGCTTCCTACTTCGGTCCTGGCAGTCCCTACAAAATAAATTTCTATCCTGGGTGGTTTTTGATTTTCTGTTTCGCTATGCGTTTGTGATTTCTGCTTAAATACTACATTTTGTTTTACTTATATATGTATAAATTGTATACGTCTTGACCTGCGTTTAAATCAGCTTAATATACATTCTACAGTTTTAGTTGATTTCGAATTACATTAAATATCACTCCCTTTGTGTTATCCGATAAAAAATTTATTTTCTACTCTCTCCTATTCTCTCCCCTCTCCTCCCCAATCATCATTGCTATGTCGCATACAATAATTGCTGTTGTTATCTCAAGAATCACCAGTGATGTTGATAATTGCAATATTATTAAAATCATTTAGCAACTTATATATAAAAGCTAATGCCTTTTATTCCCTTATAGGGAGTAGGTGAGGCCTTTAAACCCTATTTAGCTTTTGGAGACCTGAGTGGGTAGTTCAATCTTCACCGGTAGCCAGTCAGAGATAGCTGGCCCGTGTCTGTCACTAATTATAGGTGGCCACCGATGAAGAGACCGGCAAACAAGTGTTGCCATCTATTGGTACCTAACCCTAACAGGATATGTTACTCTCTGAAAGAACGTGGGTTCTACGGTCGATTTTATTGAGTTTACTATTATTATTATGTAACACTTCCAGGGAGTCCAAAGTTCATACGGGAGGAAGAACCCGTTTGCCCATGCCAGAGATCGACTAACTCGGGAATCGGTCGAAGAAAGGCTTAGAGAAATATCCTAATGCTTCAGATTTTCAAGAAGTCCGCGTACGTAAAAAGCGGAGAACAACAGATGAACCACTCAAAGACTTCACAATGGAACAAGATGTTCAAATTTTGAACTCCCAAAGAAAAGGTACCTCCGATTATATTAAGAGAAAAGGAGAGGGGAAGCTCAACAATGTCCAACCTATACATTGGCTGTGTAAAGGCCAAAAATGTGGATGAAGGAATAAAGATATATCCTACAACGCTGATAGACTACAGGCGACTAACAAAAGAAATGGACAATAGAGGTATACAATATCATACCTTTTCGCTCAGCTCGGAGAAAAATTTAAAAGTGGCCCTCTGTGGGCGTCTTTGAAGACATTGATACAGAAGATATAGTTGCTGATCTTAATTTACAGGATCTACTTCCAGTTAAGGTCAGCAGAATGTACAGATCCAACAAGACTCCCATGCCGTTTGTCCTCGTAGAGATCCACAACAAAAATAAAAATATCTACAACTTGAAAACAATCTGCGGGCTCATTGTCACACCAGAGCCACTCCGAAAAAGGGCATCTTCTGGACAGTGCCACAGGTGTCAAAAGTTTGCCCATGCCCAGAAATTATGTAAAGCTGAATTTAAATGTTTGAAATGCGGGGACATCCACCCAACCAATATTTGCACAAAGCCGAAAACAACCCCTGCTAAATGTGCCAACTGCGGTGGCCCCACATCCTGCCAACTACAAGGGATGCATTCGGCAACCAAAAAATAGACGGATGGAATCAGCCAAACAGTCCTCTTCCTCTAGTACAAGAACACCAGAGGCCCCTGCACCACAGCCAGAGGCTCAGCGTCCATAGTAGAGACCTTCGAAGATAGAGTGAACCAAAAGCAATCAAGAAGCTGTGCTGATGTCGTCAGTACAAACAAATCAGCACCTACAAACTTAACAGCTGTTATTACAGCCTCTCTAGCCAACATGCTACAAGACTTCAGCTTGTCAAACCCTTCAGCAACTTCCATCAAAAGATTTCTACGTGAAACACAGGTCATCTTCACAGCGCTAATTGATGATTAGAAACAAACTTATTCCAGCCTCTTTGCAAATCATTGCATGGAATGCAAATTGCCTAAGAAACAAAATACTGGAGCTTCAAGATTTCACTAACAGATATCAACCGGATGTTATATTAATCAGTGAATCGCATCTAAGGCCCTCAGATAACCCTAAAATAAGGGGTTACCGCCTATACAGAAATGACAGATTGGTCTGCAGTGGTGGTGGCACTGCCGTCTTCATTAAAAATTACATCAAGCACAATTCTGTGAACAACCCTCCAACCACTAATCTTGAGATCACGGGCGTGGGGGTGTTCACCAGCTCGGCTGGCAGACTGAAAATCTACTCTGCTTACAACCCACCAAAACTCTATTACACTCTGACCTAAATGCCATCTTATGCGTCAGAGAACCCACCATTATAGCTAGGGATCTGAACTCCAAGCATCCTGCATGGAATTGCAGATCCACCAACAAGAACGGTTGCATCCTTTTCAAATTCATATGATCACACAATGCTGTTGTGGCAGGCCCACCGAACCAACTCATCTTAGTAGGTTTGGCACTGCGGACATCCTGGATATAGTTATCCTGCAGCCTAAAATCATTAAATGAGTTGTCATCCGATCATAACCCAATACTACTTCAGATGAGAAGACAAGAATACCTGTCTCCTCCCCCTCACTCCTATATATCGTGAGAAAGATTGTTGTAAGTGCTCAGGGATAGTATTGGCCCTGTTCCTCACATACGCACAAAAGAAATTTAAAATGTGCAGTTACAAGCCTCTCCCAACAAATGAACTCTGCCATCACGGTAGCCACCTTCTACAAATTTGTCCACAAGCCTGGTCGTTTGCTTGAAGACATTATGAACTTGATCAGAGAAAAAAAACAGAGCCAGGAAAATATTTCCTGGCTCTGTTTCTGACACAAGATAAAACAATTCTAAACAGACTTACTGGAGCTGTGAGAGATGCACTCAAGGCTCACAGAGACCATCTATGGGAAGAAAAGTTAGCCTCTATCTCACCTACTGATCACTCTGTCTGGGGATTACTAACAAATATCAAAAACACAAATCTCTTCCCCCAATACTCTCTGACCAGGGCTTTGTACACACATGCGGACAAGGCAAGAAATTTGGAAGAGCGGTGCAAACCTGCATATGGAAATCTAGACTTCAATCACATATATAAAATTCACAGACAGGTCAGACACTCACTCAAACTTCCTGATACCAGTACTGACCACATTGCACCCACATCACCTGGTGTAATATATAATAATGTTAAACATTTAAAGAATAAAAAAGCTCCGGGACCAGACGGCATTTCAAACAGGGTGTTCAAGCTGTTGCCTCGAAAAGCTGTAGTGCACCTGACCATTATAATAAATGCAATCTTAAGATTTCACTATTTTCCTTCCACCTGGAAACTGGCTGATGTAATTCCTATACATAAGCCAGGCAAGAACCCACATCTACCTCAAAATTATCGTCCAATTAGTCTTATCTGAGTTTACCAACCTGGGTAAGGTTGCGGAGTAGGTCATCCTCTCATGACTCCAAACCTCAGTAAATGACCTAAACATCCTCCCTAAAGAACAGTTCCGTTTTCGGCAACACCATAGTACTTATGGTGTTGCCGAGTACTACCCAGCAAATCTAGAGAATTGTGGAATACATCACCACCAGCTATAACTGGCGCCAGTGCACAGGAGCTGTTTTTCTAGACCTATCCAAAGCATTTGGCATTTCGGACTGCTAGACAAACTTATCTCAGGCCGGTATCTCACTAAAAATGGTTCATCTAATCCGATCATATCTTCAAAATAGATCAATACAAGTCAACATCAATGGTTCTACTTGATCCAAGCGCCATATCTTCGCTGGAGTGCCGCAGAGATCCCTACTAGCTCCATTGCTGTTTTCTATATACATGTCGGACATCTCGCACAACCTGCATACAGGGCCATGTCTTCCATCATGGCCCTGTATGCAGACGATACAGCAATACTAACCAGATCTCTCCGAACACATTTCATTACCAGAAAGTATCAAGCAAACCTTCTAAAGTTGGAGGGTTGGTTCTCCAAATGGAGATTGGAAGTCAACCCCCCAAAAAGCTCAGTCATTATTTTCTCGAAAAGGCCAATATCTCCCGCAGGAGATGTATTACTATTCAAAACTAAAATTCCCTGGCAGACAGAAACAAAATACCTGGGTGTAATTCTCGACAAAAAGCTAACTTTCAACCAACACATCAAGTCTACTTGGGCAAAGGCATCTAAAGTCATCGCTCATATATATCCACTAATTAATAGAAATAGCAAGCTGAGTAACCGAATTAAATTGCAGCTATACCAGATGACGATTCGTCCTATCATCACCTACGCCTCTCCAGCCTGGAGCCACACCTCTAATACTAACATTATCAAAATACAACGCGTACAGAACAAGTGTTTGAGAATGATTCTGTACACCCCATGGTATGTTAGAAACAATTAACTTCATAGAGATACAAATATTCCCTATATTTTCTCTTTCCTACACTCTTTAGCATCTAAATTCTTCCTGAAGACGTCTATACACCCCAACGATTTATTTCAGCAAGCTGCAGCATACGAGGCAACGGATATATTCAAATATAAAATACCAAAAGTCATTTTAACTTCCTGTAGCGATGCATAATCTCCATGCCCATTCAGGGCGAGCAAACTGCTCATAAATTTTACGCTCACTGTAACCACAACAGATAGCGGGGAATGTGACATAAATGTGAATTGTCAATTTGATGTGTTGCTATAAGTAACTGAATATGATAATTTGATGTTGTTGGCTTTCTCGTGTGGTGGCCGGGTAAGAATACCCCTAATGTAGCTCATGCATGTCGTACGAGGCTAGTAAAATGAGTATCTTGGGAGGGTAATGGATGGCAGTGCCGTAGTCAATGAAGTTCTAACTGAGGCTCTGTTATTGCTGTTACCCTCCTGCCATGATCAGAGCTTTATATAGCTCAAACATCCTATCCTTCACTGTCCTCTTTAGATAACGGGCAATACTAAAAGCATTCTTGCTTCGCTTCGCCATCTAGCCATTTCTTTTAAGGACTTGATGTTGTTTGGAGTTTGGGATTTGCGATGTGATTTTAATGAGTGAGAAGTGAATTGGATGAATTTAAATGTGATTGCAACAAAAAATTCCACGCGTGGGATTACGCAAAGGAATTCGCCAGTATATATATTTCTCAGGTAAGCATATTTTAATATTTTTAAGCATGAACAATTTACGTCCAGACGACTTTGTCCAATCTCTGGATAAGAAGCTGGCGCTCGATCTCCTTAAAAAACTGTTGAAGAAATTTGAGGTAGAGTGGCCAGGGTTTCTAAACCTATATTCAGCAACAGATGACTCCACAGAAGGGGACAACTCAACACCAGGGGAAGAAGGGAAGATGAACCTGATAATCTCTGCTCCCACACCAAATGACCATACAGAAACCTATGCTCGAAAAAAGCGTAAAACAGCGGAGACTCAGGTAAACGAGGGGATGGAAGAAGACGCCCCCAACACTGATCCCCCCCGCACCCAACAACGAAAAAGTCCCGCCAAATGTACTACAGGAAAAAGAAAGGTGGCGGCCCTCAGGCCTTTTTTGCAAAACCAACAAATTGTCTATTCATAGGCAAAAAACGTGGACGACGGAGTCAAAATTCAGCCTGCCACAATGGGCGACTACAGACACCTCACAAAAAACATGGACGAGTTAGACATTAAATATCATACTTACTCGCTGAAGTCAGAGAAAAACCTAAAAGTTGTGCTAAGGAGAGTAGCAGAAAACATCTGCATAGACGAAATAACCGAAGACCTCCACCTCCACGATCTCCCACCTGTGAAGGTCAGCAGAATGTTGCGGGCCGATAACAGTCCAATTCCCCTAGTGCTCGTAGAGATACCTAACACACTCAAGAATATATACAACATAACAACGTTCTTCGGTCTAAAAATCACAACTGAGCCACTAAGGAAAAGAGCCTCGTCGGGCTAGTGCCACAGATGTTAGAAATACGGACACGCACAGAAACTCTGCAGAGCAGACTACAAATGAGTCAAATGTAGACAAAACCATCCCTGTTCAAAACCCAGGACCTCACCAGTCAAATGCGCAAACTGCGGGGCCACCACCCTGCAAACTACACAGGCTGCAGCATTACCCTAAGAACAAAGCAGACAACAGAAGGAAACAGATCTTTCAACCCTGCCCACGGGCACCAGAGACGACGGCTCCCCAATTGCCTGATATCCAACAATAGACAACAAAACATCAGCTTTCACAAATGGAAAACACCAACAGTCTGGAAAGCCACCATCGAAGCAGGACATACGCCGAAATAGTCCACCCACCCAAAGATATCCAACAGGACCAACCTCATCCAAGCATGACAACAGTCATCAGAGCCGTATTGGCAAACATTCTTCAACACTTCAGTAAGTCAAACCTTTCACCAAACTCCACAAAAAGATTCCTACAAGAAACTCAGACCATCCAATCAATGCTTCTTAATGAACAAAACTAGTTTACTCCCAGACTTACTATAGATCGTCGCTTGGAACGCCAATGGCCTAAAAAACAAGACATTGGAGCTTCACGAATTCTCTCACAGACACAACTCCGACATCATCCTAATCAACGAAACTCGTCTAAGACCTCATCAAACCAAAACTGAGAGGCTACATACTGTATAGAAATGACAGACTGGACTACAGAGGTGGCGGTACAGCCATATTCATCAAAAACTACATCGGGCACAATGCAATACCCAACCCTCCCACCTAAAACCTAGAGCTCACCGCCATAGAAGTCCACACAAACTCATTTGGAAGACTTAAAATCTATGCCGTCTACAACTCCTCCACAAAGACCCTGTTATTTTCCGACTTGGATGCTGTCCTTCGCGTAAATGAATCTATCATCGTCGCTGGGGACCTAAACTCCAAACATCCCTCCTGGAACTGCAGAACCACAAACAAAAATAGCCGTATCCTCTTCAGCTGCACAGGACTAAACCACGCCATCGTAACAAGACCCACCGAACCAACCAACCACAGCCCAACTGGCACAGTCGAGATTCTAGGCATCGCTATCCTTCACATCAAATACCAGTACAGCCTTCACGCACTGAACGAATTATCATCAGATTACAACCCAATCCTACTTTACTTAGGGAACAAAGACACCCCCCAATCCTCCATAGCCTCGGAGAAGCTTAGGAAAGTGCTACCAGAATATATCGGTACAGTTCCCCACATAAAAGCCAAGGAAGAAATAGACACGGCAATAAAGAACCTCACCAATCAAATTGGTAAAGCCATAACAGCAGCCACAGTAACTATGATTACCCACAATCAAAATCTTCTCCTGGAAGAAATCATGGACTTAATAAGAGAAAAAAACAGACAAAGGAAAAGATACCACAACACACGTGCACCCCAGGACAAAACAGTTCTCAACAGACTAAACAAATCTGTCTGAGAAGCTTTCCAGAACCACAGAATCAACAATGGGAAAACAAGCTCACATCCATCTCCACAGCAGATCATTCCATATGGATATTCCTAAACAACCTCGGGAACAAGCGCAAATCCCTCTCCAAGCAGAACAACACCTAGTGTACACAGATGCTGACAAAGCCGAAGCCATAGCAAGAAACGTAGAAAAACAACGCAGTCCTGCATACGAGAACCTTAACTTCAGCCACGTATACAAGATCCATCATAAAGTCAGGCTCACGCTAAATCGTCCCGACGAAAATCCAAGCCTTATTAAACCTACCGAAATAATTGGCATCATCAACCACCTCAATAACAAAAAAGCCCCAGGTCCCGATTGCATCATCAAGGCACTACCACGCAAAGCCATAATACATCTAGCAAACATCATAAACTCCATCCTCAAATAGCAGAACTTCCCCCAGTCATGAAAAACAGCCAATATCATCCCAATCCACAAGCCAGGCAAAGACCCACACCTTCCAGAAAATCACTGTCCGATCAGCCTACTGTCCAACCTAGGGAAAATAGCAGAGAAAATCATCCTCATCAGACTTCAAGATCATGTCAACCAACTAAACATCATTCCACAAGAACAATTTGACTTCCGGCAAAACCACAGTACCACCCATCAGATCAATAGGCTGGTAGAAGACATCACCACAGGATTCAACTGGAATCAGCACACCGGAACGGTCTTCATAAACATCTCAAAGGCCATCGAGAAGATCTGGCACCAAGGCCTTCTCTACAAACTTATCATCGCAAACCTTCCACTAAACATGATACACCTGATTGAATCGTACCTCTCAAACAGGAGGTTGCAATTAAAAATCAATGAAACAGTCTCAACCCAACAAAAAATCCTGGCCAGAGTTCCTCAAGGATCACTGCTGGTCCTGATCCTGTTCAACATCTACATGGCAAACATCCCTCAAAATCCGGTCACATCCACCATCGTACTTTATGCAGATGATACGGCTATACTAACCAGATCCGCCAACCACATCTCGTAACCAAAAAACTACAAGACTGCATCCTGAATCTAGAAAAATGGTTTACAGACTGGCGACTACAACTAATCCCTAGAAAAGCACAACGATACTCTTCACATCACCCTCTTCAACTCAAAAATTCCCTGGAAAACGGAAACTAAATACCTGGGAATATTCCTCGACAAACGATTATGCTTCAACAGCCACATCAAAAGCACATGCACCAAAGCTTCAAAAGTTATCGCCCAGATATACCCCTTGATCAACAGACACAGCAAACTAAGCTCAAGAAACAAAATCCTACTCTACAAGACAGTGATCCGTCCCACAATTATATACGCCTCTCCAGCCTGGAGCCATACCTCCAAGACAAACATCCTCAAGCTACAAAGACTACAGAATAAGTGCCTACGGATGATTCTGGACTCCCCGTGGTTCGTCAGGAACGCCCAGATCCACCAGGACATAAATATCCCCTACATCGCTCCACTAACACGCTCCCTAGCAGAAAAATTCTTTATGAAGACATCTGCGCATCCAAACGAACTAGTGCAGCAAGTCGGAAACTATGAAGATAATGACCACTGGAAATACAAAAGACCAAAAGCCATCCTAATACCTAACAACGACATATAACCACTTCTGCCCACCCAGGGCGAGCTAAAATAGCTCTCAAACCTCTCCCATCACTGCTCCCGAAACAGATAACAGGGAATATAAAAAGCGTCAAGCTTCACCCTCTGCGCCATATACTGTATGTCCTGCGTCCTTGATGTTGTTGGAATATCTCTAGGTATACAACCGTCTCAGGTTTAACCCTCACATTGTATATGCCTGCAATAAACCCAATTCCGCAATCATCCAGCTCTACTCTCCTCTCAACTGAAAGTTAGCAGCACCGAAAACAAGCGACGGATTTACAAATCAATCATAAGATCCGCTCTAACATACAGATCACCCGGCTTGGGGACACACTTCACCCAGCAACATCAAAAACTGCAAGTGATTCAAAATAAGTGTCTCCGTATGATTTTTGATGCTCCGTGGTTTGTCAGGAATGCTCTCCTCCATCGTGATGCTAACACCGGATATACCCACGTTACTTCGCGAGACTGCCTCTACAAACTTTTCACAGGTGGCTATTCACCCCAATCAACTCATTCAAGAGTCATCCAACTACGATGAGAACGACAGATGGAAACACAAGCGCCCGAAGGCAGCTCCTCATCGGTACAAGCGCTCTCACACGGCCCTAAATTGGGCGAGCCAGGTGCTCGATAATCTTTTATATATTTAATCAACTCCTTACCGATGAAGGGATAAAAATCCACGGGATTGTCATCCATCTTGCCATAAAAGTTACCAGTTATCAGTTGATGTGGTTGGACCTCGAACACTGCAGAGAGTGCAAAACAAATGCCTACGTATGATTTTAAATGCGCCTTGGTATATCAGAGATGTCCAACTTCATTGGGACACAAATATCCCTTATATCTACTCTTTCCTGCAATCTTTAGCGGTAAAGTTCTTCTCAACATCGTCTTCACATCCAAATAAACTAGTACAACAAGCAGCAAACTATGATGAATCGGATTTCTCCAAATATAGGAGACCTAAGGCCAACCTAATTCCTAACGAGGGTCTTTAACTCTCCCCCACTCGGGCAGAGCACTTACCTCATAAACTTTCCCCTACACAGTAACCTTATCAGATAGCAGGGATTATAAAAGCATTTTGCTTCACCCTTATAGAAACAACCACAAAACAGTAAAGTTTTGCGGTTAATGTTGTTGAATTGGAACACGATTAATGGAATAATGGGAGATGATTGAAGTGTTTTGGAGATCGAGCGTGTTATCTTAGACTGTGCCTGATTGAATTTTATACAAGGTTTTCCGGGAAACTCACATTGCACTGGCACTAACACAGTTTAATTCCTACTGTCACCCCCTCTGCATGAAACATGCAAGAAGTCTGATGGCCGTGTAGGCCCCACCCGCTATGATGGCCAGTGGTGGATGTATGCTATTTTAGAGAGGTAGGTTTTCAATGTGGCCAAGTGAGTTCTTGACGCTCCTTTCCCCATTTAGTAGGGCATTACAAATTTAAACATTGCTAGTAGACCATCTCAGTCTACAGTATTTTTGCTGGCAGGCCCCTAGCCCAGCGGGATTATATTTGTAGGTCAACAGGCTTACTTCACTGTAAAGACTCTCACATTCTTTACTGCTCTCAAACAGCTCCAGCCGGCAGGAGACGCCACTTTGATATGGAAAATATCAAAGAGAAGATTCGCATCCTTAATTAGAAGCAGTCACTAGATGTACTGAAGTTCGTAATGGACAAGCTTGAATCCGACTGGTCGGGCTTTATAAAGCAATATACTCAAACTAATGATCAGGATGGAGAGGAGAGATAACAAAAGGAGAATTCATTCCTGTTCTGCCATCAAAATCCCCCCGCCAAAACAACATTCAAACAAAAGACACAGCATTCAAACAAAAGACACAGAACCACAGAAGACCAGATGGATGAAGACTCATCAATACCGGATTAACACCGAAAACAAACCCCCCTGTTATATTAAGGGACAAAGAGTAAAATGGACCATTGTCTCATCAGCCCTTAAGGAACATAACATCTCATATTCCTGGGCCAAAAACCTAGATGAAGAATTAAAATCAACCAGCCTGTAACTGACTATAGACAAATGACCAAGCTAATAGACAACAAAAGTCTTCCTTACCATACATTTGCTTTACCAAGTGGAAAGAATTTGAAGGTGGTACTTCGTAGAATCACCGAAGATGTCACCCCTGAAGAAATCACTGCTGACGTTATGAGTCAGGGCCTGATCCCAGTCAAAGTGAGCAGCACATGCTCAGGTCAGATAAGCAGCCTATGCCACTGGTGTTGGTAGTGACAAGATGCAGAAACAGATATACGAACTGACTGCTATCTGTACCCTCAGAATTTCTACTAAGCCACTAAAGAAAAAGTCGTCAGCTGGGCAGTGCCATAGGTGCCAAAGGTTTGGCCATGCCCCAAAACTCTGCAAGGCCAACTTCAGTTGTCTAAAATGCAGAGAGGACCAACAGACCATCACATGCATCAAACTAAGATCTACACCAGCTAAATGCGCCAACTGCAGAGGACCCCACCCTGTGAACTACAAAGGATGCATTGCACACCAAAAGAACCCCTGGTTATCAAAAGCTGCCCTTCCACCACCCCACAGCGACACTCAAGACAGCCGTGCAGATCGCCACTCGGTCCAGATAATCTCCAATTCGGCAATTCATAAAGGAAAACAAACTGCAGCAGTGACCAAAACTTATGTCGAGGCCGTACAAACTAAGGCTCTTCCATCCCATGAAGAAATAAGCTCTAATCTAACATCAGTATTAACTGCCTCACTAGCTACAATGTTACAGGAATTCAGTATGACAAATCCTTCGCCATCCTACACGAAAAGATCCTGCAAGGCACCTATTCAATTCTGAGATCCTTCAATCATGAATAAAAGAAAATATAAGCCTAACTCCCCCATCATCACTGCGTGGAATGCAAATGGACTGAGCAACAAAATCTTGGAACTGCAAGAGTTCACTGACAGATACACAACACTGATATAGTCTTTGTAAATGAAACATATCTCAGGCCAGCTAATAGTCCTAAATTATAGGGCTACATATTGTACAAAACAGATAGACTCACTGCCAGTGGAGGAGGTACAGCCGTATTCATTAAAAACTATCTAAGCCAGAATGCCCTGACCAATCCGCAAACCAAGAACCTTGAGATAACAGGTATTGAAATTCATACTAACAATACTGGCAGCATCAAAATCTACGCTGCATACAACCCATCTACCATCCCCTTGTTGGTATCTGATTTGGATTCCATTCTCGGCTCTACGGACTCCATTATTATGGCTGGAGATTTCAACGCCAAACATACAGCCTGGTGCAGCTCCACAATCAACAATAAAGGTCGTACGTTAAACAATTATTCAACACAAAAATCTATAGTTATAGCTGGACCTACAGAGCCCACCCACGATGGGTGGGCTCTGTAGGTCCTCAGATGTACTTGACGTAGCTCAGATGTACTTGACATAGTAATCCTCAGAAACATTAGATACCAGTATCAGCTGGAAACACTAAACGATCTGCCTTCCGACCACAATCCCATCTTGTTTAAGCTTGGTGCCCAAGAACAACTCACTCTTCTACACCTCTTTATACCATGGGACAAAAATTCTCTAGAATTCTCCCAGGCACATTGGCCCAGCCCCCGTTATTCACAATAAAGAGGAGGTAGACATTGCTGTAAACAACCTAACCAGCCAAATCAAAAAAAGCAATAAAATCTGTTACCCAAACTAAAGTCTTTCATTCGATCAGCTGTATCCCTGATGAAATCATGGACCTGATAAGAGCAAAAAACAAAGCCCAAAAGAGATACCACAACACAAGAGCCCCACAAGACAAAACAGTACTGAACAGATTAAATCGGCAAGTCCGTGAAGCTCTTCAAGAACACCGAAATCATGATTGGGAAACCAAATTGACTAATTTAAACCCAGAGGACAACTCCATCTGGAAATTCTTGAGATCCTTCTGCACTAAAAGGCAGAAGGATCTCAACTTATTCCCCCAATATAGACCAAGAAAAAGCTGAAGCTCTAATAGACAACTAAAATTTAAAATTTAAATTCAAATAGAAAATTTAAACCTTATGTACAAAATTCACCACAGGGTCAAGCAAGTCTTAAGACAACAAAAGGGTAATTCAGAACCAATCACATCTACTTCTCCAGCAGAAATAACAAGTATTATAACCCACCTGAACAACAAAAAGGCCCCAGGGCCAGATGGCATCACCAACAGATTAATCAAATTATTACCCAGAAAAGCTATAATTCATTTAGCTATAATTATTATAATTCATAATCAACGCTACTCTTAGATTTCAGCACTTTGCAATCTGGAAGACAGCGACATCATCCCTATCAAAAAGACTGGAAAGAGCGCCCAACTACCAGAAAGCTACAGACCTATCAGTCTTCTACCTTGTCTAGGTAAGGTCGCTGAAAACGTTATTCTCACAAGGCTTCAATTTGAAAGAACAAGTTAGGAATCATTCCAAAAGAGCAATTTGCTTTCCGTAGAGACCATAATACTGTACATCAGATACATAGACTGGTTGAGCATATCACAAAAAGGCTATAATTGGAACCTCCATACAGCTGCAGTCTTCATAGATCTTGCAAAGGCATTTGACGAGGTGCGGCATCAGGGCCTGTGTTATAAACTCATAGAATTCAACCTACCAATCAAGCTAATAAAAATGATTGATGCATAACTCAAAGACAGATTTATGCAAGTCAAAATAAATGAAATTACATGAACAAGACGGAAAATTTTGGCTAAAGTGCCTCAGGACTCCCTCGGAGCCCCTTTTATTTTCCATCTACATAGCTGACATTCCCAAAACCCTAGTACAACCATCACTGCATTATATGCAGATGATACCGCTCTGCTAGCAAGATCTCTCAGCCCCCAACTGGCAATCAGAAGACTCTAAAGCATTATTCATATACCAGAAAAATGGCTGATGGACTGGAGATTCAAGTAATCCCCCACAAAAGTTCAGCTATAATGTTTTCCAAAAAGAAGGTCGGGAGCAAGAAGGACATATACCTATTAGGAGTCAAGATTCCATGGCAGACTGAAATTAAATACCTCGGCGTGCTGCTTGACAAAAAACTTCAATTCAGCAATCACATAAAACGCACATAGGCTCGAAGACATCTAAACCAATCGCGCAACTCTACCTCATGATCAACAGCAGAAGGAAGCTGGATGTATAACAAACTATTTATATATAAGATGGTAATACGCCAAGTCATCACTTACGCATCTCCTGCATGGAGCCATAGCTCGAATACAAATATTCGAAAACTGCAAAGGATATAGAACAAATGCCTGAGGATGATTCTGGATGCCCCATGATTTATAAGAAACTCCCAGATTCACAGAGAAGTTAACATTCTCTATATCCCCTCCCTTCTCCATGATCTAGCAGAAAAGTTCTTCATCAAGGCAAGTAATCATCCAAACCCGCTAATCAAACAAGCTTCGGACTACAATGAAGCGGAACACTACAAATATAAAAGACCCAAATCAATCTTATGCTCAGCTGAATGTAGCTAATCTCAACGCCCTCACAGAGCGAGCCTAGAGCTTAATAACACAACACTCAAAGACCCTCCCTCACAGACAAAGGGGAATATGAAAAGCATTAGTGCTTCACCCATCAAACAAGTAATGTTCTGCGTCGATGTTGTTGTTACGCTGAATGTAGTATGCAATATGTTTATTTCCTGTGTGTGTGTGTGTGTGTGTGTTACACCAGTAGAACTAAGGATTTATTATGCACTTTTTTTTTATTAATGTATTTCTATATTATTTTGTTGTAATAGATTTGGAAACCTATCGTACACCATAGATAGGCTAAGGGTTAGACAAACCGGAACATTTTTCAAATTACTTTGTCTTCAATAAACATAGTAATAGTTTCACACCAGACGAAATTCATCTATCTCTTAAAAAGAATCATATCTATAATATTCAACCTAGAACTGAGAATTACAAAGGCCAAATCAAAGTCCCTAAATGGTTCTTGCGATAAGAACAATCAGTCACTCTCTGAAATACTTGGCTTATGATTCACTAGCATAAGAGAAGGGAGGATACAAAGATAATGCAATGTAGACCTAATAATATACAACTTAGCGTGCGCATGTGTGTGAACACATAAAGTTGTAATTTCTAATCTCGATTCTTTGAAGAGCATAGAATAAATATATATATTTTAAATATTTTAATTTTTTTAATTATGCAAAACGAAAAAATTAAATAACTCGTAATAATATTATTAGAAATACGAATACGCAACTCTTTTTTTTAGGTGTTTTTTTGTTGGCTCATTGTACTCTAAGGTCAGTGTCGCTTTATGACCTCAGGTTATGAAGTTCGCGACAAAAGCTTAATGAAATGGGTGAAGTCGAAGATGGTTACCCATGCAAGCTCTTGAATGTCTTGACGCCTAGATAATTTGTTACACTGTACTTTCCTGTTTTTCTTGCTTCGTTAAATATGTTTTCGTAGTGTAATATTAAGTTTATTTTTCCTGGTACGCTGTCTGCATGCTCTTAGACAGTTTTTATTGTTTGTTTTCTCTCGGTTATTTTTAGTAATAGGAACATGCTACGTGGTAGACGAAACAGGTTAATTCATCTAATCACATTGTGGTGTAAATAAAATCACCAAAACTTCCTTATGATTAGAGGAAATTATAATTTACTGCGTTAGTTATGAATAAATCACGAGAGTATGATGACGTCATGTATAGCTTAACATTGAACTAATAAAAGTGGTTTAGCACAGCGCTTCCCAAACTGGGGGCAGTAAGTTTTGTTGAGGGGGCCATGAAATAATGAAAACAAATTTAAAACGCTTTAAGACTAAGTAGTTCTTTTTTTTTTTTTTAATCTTAAAAGAAACGTATTTAATTTTTATTATTTATTATTTCTTTTTTGTTGTTTTTTATATTTTAATGGAAAAAAATCACATATTGGTGTTGGTTCACAAATTTTGCTTCCTGCGTATTTCGGCGCTTAATGAATACTGTATTAGTAAATATATGTTTATTCGTATAAGCTTCATTTCAAAGGTATTGATAAGAAAGAAGCACAAAAAAGCTTACAAACGCAAAATCGTGAATAAAATTGTACTGAATATAAATACAATAAATATAATAATATACGTCTGTATTACGATTTTTTTTCGATGGGGGGGGGGGACCGTGAAATATTTTAATTTTTCTAAAGGAGGCCTTTACATCCATAAGTTTGGGAAGCACTAGTTTAGCAGACGACTTTGACTAAAGTTCAACTATCTTCAAGGTAACGAAGCGACATCTACCATTACACTGAGGGATGTTTGTAAATTGAAAACTATTTTGTTTAATTATAAAATATTTGGATACTAATAAAAGGAAAAATACTATTTCTAAATATTTCTAAAGCATTCTTAAAACAGTACGGAAATAATATATAAGATATTCGATGTTTTAAAGATTAAATTACATTAATACTCAGATTAAAGTGACTGTAATGATCTCTTTGTATGGAATATGACGAATAAGTACTAAGCATCTGTTGAAACTACTTTTTTTTTTAAAGGAAATGTAACATATTAAAAGAAAACCTTTTTTTTTTTTTAATTTTATAAATTTAGCCTAGTTGGCCGAATGGTTATCGCAACTGCTCTCCAACCATGAAAATAAATAAAAATATTACAAAAAATATATCAAATTGATAAAACTGGCAAAAAAGATTCTTAGCCTACCCACGGTGTAAAATACTATAGGTTTATAATAACCTTTCGTGGGTGAGAACCACACATACACACACACACAAATACCGATAGATTTAAAATAATATACAGTACTAAAAATATAATACTAAAATAATATATAATAATATAGTACTTTAAGAATTATATGATTAATTCTCACTGTCTAATAGTATTATTAATTATCAGTTATTTTTTTATATCTATATTTATTATTATTATTATTATATTTATTCCTGAGTTAGTCGATCTCTGGCACGGGCAAGCCGGTTTTTCCTCCCGGAAACTCGGGTTTTTCATCCCGTAAACTCAAGAAAATCGACCGTAGTACCCACATTATTTCAGACAGTGACATATCTTGTTAAGGTTAGGTACCAAGAGATGGCAGCACTTGTTTGCCAGCCTCTTCATCGGTGGCTGCTATAATTAGTGATAGACATAGGCCAGCAATCTCTGATTGGCTACCAGTGGAGATTGAACTGCCCACTCAGTCTCCAAAAGCTAGATAGGGTATAAAGGCCTCGCCTACTCCCTATAAGGGATTAAAAGGCGTTAGCTGATTTATTTTATTTTTTATTTATTATTATTATATTTTATTATTATTATTGTGTGACACGCACCTCTAAGATTCCAAGACCTCATCTCGGGAGAGCACCCTGCTCCACAAAACCCACCGTTTCCATTTACTTAATCTTCCATCTACACACAGTAGCACTATCCGCTATCGTACAATGCCATGTCATTGTCCATATTTTTGTCTGTAAATTGCGTGTGTTCTTTGGCCGCTTCGCTTGCATGAGGGATGAAAAAACATGAGTTTCTGGGAGGGAAAAAACCTTGCTACCTCCGTATAAAATCGGCTAACTCACCTTCATTTGAAAATTGAATATATAAAATCTTCTCGTTACGATGAGAATCGAACTCGGGTTATTTTTATATTATTTATTTATTTTTTTACATGGGCCAGAAATTCAGCACTAAGATATCAAACATGGAACTTTCTCAAACCACTTTCAGACCGCGTGCACACACCTAAAATTGTCTAACTGGAATATATTGAATAAGTATTTCTCTAAATAGAAATGAGAATTTCTATTTAGAGAAATTCTTAATTTCTTAATTTCTTTTAGTTTTCTTAATTTCTTAATTAATTTAGAGAAATTCTTAAGTAGAGAATGGTGTTGTTTTTCAACCTATAACTAGTGAATATTATTGGGAAACAAGACAGACTATTACACATCAAACTCCAGCTTTCTAACGAACAGAGAGACAAGTGAATTTGTGAAAACGGGGCCAAGATTGACAGTATTGCTTTACAAGACTTACTTTGGAACAGATTGATAACAAAGCTCTTCCGCTACCGGTTGTCAAAAAATCGTGTTCAACGAGGCGTCTGGTCATTTGTACGGCACATTCCTTTGTCCGTTACTCTTTCAAAAAGTATCACCATCCTATTGCTAACTCCTTCACTGTGACGCTGCGTTGTATTTTCTCTGTGTGTTTCAAGAGCGTGAAGTCAAAAAGTATATCCACAGCGTTATTTGAAAAGAAACGGGCAAGCACGGACGATTTCTTGAAAAAAAATTTAAAAAAATCAAGCCTGGCTGATCAACTTCCCCATTTGTTTGGTCTCTATGACTACAGGTTCCTATGGCCACTAGGGGGGGGGGGAATAATTTTTACGCTTCCTCGTTTCAGGCCACTGACACGTGTCTAAAACAGCTCCTTTCGCAAAGCGTACTCCGTTTGTGTACCATAGAGGTCAGTTTCATCTGTTGCTGGCTGAAACCCAGTTTTTTTAAACCGCGCGCTGTTATAGATGCAACGTGCCATTTAATACTTGCTTTTCGTTGTCTATTGGTTCATTTTAAACAATGAGAGCTCGCGATATACGCACGTGCGACATGGAACTTTTAGTCTTTTACTTTGTTGGCGCTGCGATATCAACATGATAAAAAGGTTCTGTTTTAACATTTCTTTTACAGCAGTTTTAGTATTTTTACATAATCATGGATCGTCACAGTGTGTGGATCTTTCCCAAGAAGAAAAGGTAGGCAAAAACACTGTATTACATGTGCATCATAGAAGACTCGGTACGGAAAAACACATACGCTCCAGTGAATTCAGTTATCCGCCAGAATCTTTGACTGTTTCCTCTTCGTTTGATCATCCAGATGTCGATTCGGATTTGGATAGTGTTGGTGAGAATAAAGAGATGTTTTGGAAGGCAACTAATAGTAGCAACACTTGGAGTAGTTATTTGAATTTTTTATTTAATGGATCGTATACTCACAGAACGTCCGAAAAATATTTCGTACCCGAATCGGATATTAATTTTATGAAGAGGACCATTGAAAGGCATTTCAGTTACCCAAGAAGCTGGGAGACTAGTCAAGATTTGAAAGATAAGGCCAGGAATGCAATAAAAAGTATCTTTGAGAAGAATGGGCTGGAAACATGGACTCAGAGCTTTGATCCCAATCAATTTGAGGACATGGTATGTACATTTTTTATAATTACAATCTAAGATCTATATTTTACATCCATAATGTCAAAATGTAACTCTATATTACTTATATGTATTCTTTTACAAGAAATACATGTGTCAATGGAATGTTTGGGGGGTTATATAATTGACGCTCCCCCAAATTAAATGGGATTCCAATGATGATATAGTAATTCACAATAAATGATGTCAGCGAAGTTGAAGCGTCCTATGTGTACTGTTAGATTTATTCCGTTATTTTTTATTTTTTTTATTATTTTTTTTTATACCTATCCGGACATTAATGTTTGTAGTTTGCCTTTATAGACTTCTTTTCTCTTTTTATTTTTTAAATGATTGCTTCGTGTGTTCTCGCTGGGAAGATTGATGTATCGAGCGGGCCACATTCACTCCGTTGATCCTGCGTATAGATTATAGACATCACTGGTTATAGATTATTTATTTATTTATCACACGAAGCTCATCCACAAAAGGTTATAAATTCTTTCATCCATCGATCTTGCACTGTAAGAACACTAAGGGTTATATATTTCGGACCATATAAATGATCTAGCGATCAAAGATGGAACTTTTTAATTTTTTTTCAAGCCACTTCAGGTCTCCAGTAAGCCGGGTGATGGTTTACACCAGGTGATAAAATTATCTGCCACCCAACGACATTCATAAGACATCCATGTACAGGGATTTGAACGTGTAGCGTGTTTTTCGTCTATAGTTCAATGAAAAATGAAACCGAAGTAATTTGCATATCCATTTAATACCTTGCTGTTGTATGACGTACTTTCTGATTTTTTTTTTTTTTTAATTCTCGTAGTCCTTCCATTCTTGTCCCTGTTTGGGAATCACTGTTGAAACAGATGGTACGTAAAGAGGTGAAGTAAATCGGATTGTAAAGGGGAAATCTTTTACTCATTCATCTTAGGCTTCAGTGATCATTGTGGGAAATACTCCCCCTAACGCAATTTGAAAAGAGGTTAACCACGAAGAAGATCTGTGTCATCAATTAGAATCTCCTAAGTAGAACAGTGCTATTCGCATCACTGATTTGCCCACCTGAAAAAGAGAATGATACTTTTTTTAGAGGGGGTGGTAAGCCTTTAAAGTCATTGATGTGTGCACTCAGCAATTGTGGCTTACGCTATTAGGTCACACTGACGAGGGAATGGAGAAAAAATGATCGCAGGACTGCAACCAGCATACGGTTGAGACAGTGGATGACAGTAAGCGTCAAAAGGAAGAAAAAAAAAGACTTTTTTTAGGTCTTTCTTAAAAGGTTATTTAATTACAAACTATTAAAAAATAATAATAAAAACCTTAATTTAAAATAGTGTAATCATCATTAATATTATTATTATAAGTAGTATGCCGATTAATTACTAAAATCAATTCTTTACTATAATAAACTACTTCTTTTCGAAGGAATAGCTTCCTCCTCACACACAAACATTTGACCCATGAAAACCCACGATGAAATGACGGATGGATATATTCCAGAATATTTTAGAATATAGTCCCTTACAGTGCAATGTAGACCCTCCCTAACTCAGTCGGTTTTGACGATGTCCTTTGAATGGAAAGAGAAAACGTGGGTTCGAACCTCGTCTAGGACGCGAACCTTTATCAGGGCTTGTGGATCTCATACGGACATGGAATGGGTTTCCCTCTCGGAAACTCAGGTTTTTTTTCCTTTCCTGAAAGCAGGCAACGAAAATATAAAAATCAGTGGTCTTCAGTATTATATGGTTTTATTATTATTTCACTTTGGAAATCACGTACTTTAAAGAAGGTTTGTCTATCTACCCATCATGGCAGAATAGGAGTCTTGGTATCAGTCATGACGTAAACATTATAAAGGGACAAAAATCAGTGTTTTACTGAAATAAAATTATGTGAATACTCAATAGGATTTCTGCGAATATTCTTACACGTGCAACGGTAATGATGTAAGCCAGCTACTCATCAACAGAGCGGCACATTATCCATACTCATGAACATCGCGTGCTCTTAAAACTACTCAAACTTGTGTTAATGAGTTTAATGATAGAGGCAAGCAGTTAACCTTCGAAATAGACTTGATAAGTTACGTCCACCTTCCCACTCAGTAGCCGTTTAGAGGACGGCCAGTCTACATTCTCTCTCTCTCTCTCTCTCTGTATGCAAATATCATTTCGTCACCAGTCGACAGATGGGGAAGTATATGATGTATCACGTGGTGGACTGTGGATTCCTTGCCTAGCTTTAGAATTAATAGGATAAAAGAAGACTTTATTGTGTTTCAGCTGTTTGGAGAATGCTTTTAATTGTCCTTCCTGTGTAATTAAGTGTGCATGAATAGAGGGAAGAGAGAGAAAAAGAAATAAAGCAGGAAAATAAAAAGAATGAAAAACGAGTTGTAAGCGACTTTTTATTATTTTATTTTTGATGAAAGAATGAAAAAACAAGCAATAAATGGGAAGAGAGCCAAAAGGGAAAAACATCTGAAAAAAATAGGAAAATAAAGTAAAATGAATTTGACGAAAGACATTAAGAAGGTTTTGACTTGGTAAACTTACTAATTATGTAATGGCATGTACACGAAAAATATAACTTGTTTCTGTTTTGTTTTTTTTAATTTTTTATCCTGCTCTACTAAACGAAAACTGTGCTGTAGTTTGTATTTCCACAGTAGTTACCGCAAATTATCATGGATTTCTATCTTTGACAAAAATATATATTTAAAAAAAAAAGTTTAAAACAGCAGCTGCTAACTCAATGAATTCTTCCTTGAAATGTACCAATGAAAGGCAAAACGAGTGTTGCCATGGAGATCGTGTTTGTAGATAATGTAATACGGAGGCAACTCCTAGCGAAGATGAAGCAAGTCCTTTGTTATCTGAAATACTGTGTCCAACTTTAAAGATTATATGATAATGCGAAATAATGTAAAAGATTTCCTGATTTAAAGAAGTGAACGAATAAAACAGGAAACAAATTAACAGTAAGGTCTGTTTCTTCGTTACTTAACGAAAGAGGTGGTGCGCCTTTGCTCTAAAAATTGTTCTCCTTTTGTAGTAAAATGCGCTACTTTTATGATCTCAAAATATCCCAAAGTGGAATATGCGTTCCCTTTCATAAAACACGTCTCTGGTTTCCTGTTTCTGATATTAGCCATCATCTCCTTGTCCTCATGATCATTTTTAGATCGTCAGTCAATGAAACATTTTCCTCTAAGCCTTTGATTAACCACGGGTAACGACATTAGGATGAAAAAATAAATCAATGCCTCTCTCTTGTTATACTCCAAGACTGCTATGTGTAGTTTGTTTTTCCTGTCCATTGAAAATGCCATTGTTTCTAAGCTTAGAAATAATGACATATTCAATCGAAGGGACGAATTTATTACCTTTGTTTATTTGATGCTATCGGAGTTCATTTGTGAATGCATCATCTTTCTTGGCTCGTCACTTGATTCGCATCACGCAATACTTCTAATAGTAGTTTAGACTTGGATTGCACCATCACGTTAAAATAACTTTTCTAAGGTTAGCATGCCATCTAAAGAAGAAATTCTGGGTGCGTGTGCAACAAATATTGTTGCTTGATGTGTGGAAGACTAATAATAACAAATTACTTTTCTTTTCTTTTTTTTTCTTTTCTTTTTTTTTTTGAAATTATAGAAAACATTCCTTCATTTCATCGTGAATTATACACCGTAGATGGAGGACATTTAGGAGGAAAAGCTGACATTGTTTAGGGATAATGAGGGTCCTCTGGAACTTTACTGAATTTATGGAATGTATACAGCTGGTTTAAGAAGCTATTTACGTACACGTGTTTGGGGGGAAGATGGGGGGGGGAGTAATGCGTGCACATCGTTGTTAGAGAAACGGAACACAAGATTTAACATCGGCGATCAGGGAGCCTTTTCGTCAGCGGTCAACTTCCTCTGATGTGTCTTTCCAGGTCTTTAAACTCATAAACTCATCCTTGTTGTCGCGCTGCTGTTTCCGCACAACCCCACTTGTGCCGTTTTCGGTTGAATGCTAACTTTTCCCTTAGTTTGTTTGCTTTTACACTACCTTACAGAAAGACGCACTTTAAGTCTAAAGTTGACAGGTTAGAGCGGTAGTTAGAAGGCATCTGTGTGGCAATGAAAGGATTTAAATGCACCTACTCAGAGAGAGAAATAAAGACATAGAAAAAGACTGAAACGTCTTTCAGAAGAGTAGGGCGGACAAATATTGATCCAAAAGTGCAGCTAAAAAGTAAATTTGTTTGCCATCAATGAACAGAACTGCAACTTTGCTAGAATTCTCCTTTAGCCGATGTTATTTCGCCCACTTAAGACAGCCAATAAATAAAATCCCACAGAAAATGAATCTCTGATGAAATAATGGAATTCTGTTTTCAATAACTTCATCCATCCATGGATGCAGTGGATAAAAAGGACAGAACATCATTAGTGGAGTATTAATTATTCTTAAGTACAATTATTTGTTTTATCGTTTTAAAATATGTTTTTTATTTTTCAAATGCGGCGTTCACGTGTCCTGGATGAGACCGTAACTTCTTTATATCAAGCAACCAGAGCAAAACATTTGGGAGAAAGATGGGGAGTGGGGGGGGGGGGGTGAAACGCTTCCTGTACGATCTTCATGTGGAGCGGAGCGAATGCTAAGGAAAACATTCAATAGATTTTTGTAGAATTATAGTTAAGAATGTTTTTTTTGTGTGTGTGTGTGTGTGTGTGTGTGTGTGTGTGTGTGTGTGTGTGTGTGTGTGTGTGTGTGTGTGTGTGTGTGTGTGTGTGTGTGTGTGTGTGTGTGTGTGTGTGTGTTCAAAACCCGAATGCTACGATCATTCAACTCTCTGAAGGATTAATACGAGTCGTAGTGTTCATATTTAGGGCATCCCTGCGGATTCGTGTTCCGGCAAAACTCGAGGGAATGATTTATAGCGAACATAACGAACCATTCGCGAACACTAAAAATAGCATTTTGCGATTTTTATGTTTCGGGAAAGCAGTCCTATTCACACTCGGTTTGTAGTAGTTCCACTCGGTGAGCTTTCGTATTAGAAACACATCTGAAACAAGAAATATGTCACGGAAGAAAAGCAAACTAAAAAAGAAGGAAAGAAATGTAGCTGATGTGTATGTGTGAAAGAAGGAAGTAGGAAGAGGAATGAAAAATAGAAATAGGAGTTGAAGAGAGAGAGAGAGAGAGAAAGTTCTTAATCAGTCTAATTATTCTCGCACTTGTTTGTCGAGTCCAATGGTTTCACGGATCTCCTTGGGAGCACCACTCCAAGAGCGTGAAAGGTATTCAGTAGTTGAAAGGATTTGTTTACGATTCGTGTAGAATTACTAGTATTTCCTGAGATAAAGCATCGTCTTGAGAGAAAGAAAAATAAAATAAAATTTCTTCGATTTTGGACGTAATATTTCTACTAAGTTTATGGCAAGAAAGATTTATCCAAAGAAATGAAATCTTGTTCGTAGAGATGTGGAAAGTAAAACTGGAAGAAAAGGCTTAATTTTTTTAAGAAATAAGACAGGATTGAGTTTTGATAGCATTAAAATTAAGAAGGCTAACAAAATCCACTTAAAATGATTTAAAAATCAGAATATTTAATGTTCTGTACCTTTATATTCGGAAAGGTTCTTGGTTTTTGTTGTGCAAGGTCAACAATGGATTGGATTTGCAGTTCAATCTTCACCCAATATGATGGTAAGGATTTGTAGTCCTTCCTACAAGTAGGTTAAACTATGGGCTAATTTATAACCTGCGGGATAAATATTAACGGAATAATAGACTGTCTGAAGGTGTGTTCATGTTGCCTTCTTATAGTCTATTATTCCATTAATATCGGATAAATATAATCAGAACCACTTTTATGGTATCAGTATAAGATTCTTTTGACGTCTTTGATGCGAATAACCCAAAAGGGGAGGATCATCGAATGTTGTGTGTTTGGAACAGTAGGATGGACATTAAAAAAAAAAAAAAAATGTAGAAAGCTATCGCCATACCTCTGACCTGGTTAGTATATTCGTTCTCCAGTCAAGAGGCAGCGGGTTCGAATCCCGTGAGGATCACGATTGCTTGTGATTCATTACTAACTTATTGTTGAAAGGGCATAGCTTTATTATATCTACTCTATAATATAAAATGATAAGCCTTTTTGTGTCACGTTTCTTGTCAAGTTATTTGAAACTCTAGGGCCACCCTGAGTGTCGAGTCTTCAAAATTCGAGTCATCAGAATTCAAGGAGAACTGGCCTACCAGTCCGGAACTCGGGTGGTTGGGAGCCGCCAGGGAAGGGCAGAATCCCCTTTCGAGTTTTCAAAATTCAAGTCATCGGAATTCAATGAGAACCGGTCTACCAGTCCGGAACTGGGGGGAGGAATCCCCTTTTGAGTCTTCAAAATTCGAGTCATCAGAATTCAAGGAGAATCGGCCTACCAGTCCGGAACTCGGGGTGTTGGGCGTGGCAGGCGCCCGGGGGGGAACCCCCTTTCGAGTTTTCAAAATTCGAGTCATCAGAATTCAAGGAGAACCGGCCTACCAGTCCGGAACTCGGGGGGTTGTTCGCCATAGGCGCCAGGGGGACGGACCCCTCCCCTTTCGAGTCATCAGAATTCAAGAACCGACACCAGTCCTGAACTCGGGGGGGTATGCGTCGGGGGGGGCGGATCCCCCCTAGTTATATTATATTATATCTTATCTTACCGAAGGGCTATCCAATGAATGCAATATAATATAATAAGGGAAAGTTAAGTACGCACTACAATGTTAAAAGACGCATTATGTCTAAAATGTATTATATTATATATTATAAATATTATAAAATGTATTATATTATATATTATAAATATTATAAAATGTATTATATTATAGTCTAGTCTGCTTCTACACAACAGCCATTTGCAATGAATATTGCAAATGAATATTGAATTGCAAATGAATGAATTCATTGCAAATATATTCATTTGCAATGAATTTGCAATATATTGAATATATTGAATATTGAATATTGCAAGTTCTTATAAGAACTAGGGGATGGACTGAGTCCTTGACTCTTTATCCCGTCATCTGAATGAAGAAAATCTGTGTGGATGGAATGTTATTGAGCTAAAAAGCTCTAGTCATGGCTGGGTAACGGCAATAGCCGAGCCTTAGTTAAAGCTTCATTGGCTACAGCATTGCCATTTGTTACACTGATTAGTAAGTAAAGGGTAAAATCTCAAAAAATCGGACGATCTCTAGGCCACTCCATAGTGGGCGAAAGACCGTCCATGTCTCAGCGTTGGTTCCACTCATTGACGGCCGCCCCGTCCAAGCACCCCGACGGGCTCCCCGTTTAAGCAGAACCGCTCAGCGTTGGTTCCACTCAGTGTCGGCCGCCCCATCCTAGCACCCCGATGGGCTCCCCGACTCCTGAGCAGAACCGCTCAAATTCCGAGGAAAATAATTCACCGACAAGAACCCCTCAGCGGGCCCTGCCGGAGAACACCTTCCCCGGAGACTCAAGGTGCTCCCTTAAGGCAAAAACCCTAAGGGAGCTAACTCAAAAACTCACACCCAGGATAACAGCAACAGCCGAACCTCAGTTTACTTCCTCGGTTCAGCATTGCTAATTGTTACACTGATTAGTAAGTAAAGGGTAAAATCTCAAAAAATCGGACGATCTCTAGGCCACTCCATAGTGGGCGAAAGACCGTCCATGTCTCAGCGTTGGTTCCACTTAGTGACGGCCGCCCCGTCCAAGCACCCCGACGGGCTCCCCGTTTAAGCAGAACCGCTCAGCGTTGGTTCCACTCAGTGTCGGCCGCCCCGTTCAAGCACCCCAACGGGCTCCCCGACTCCTGAGCAGAACCGCTCATATTCCGAGGAAAATAATTCACCGACAAGAACCCCTCAGCGGGCCCTGCCGGAGAACACCTTCCCCGGAGACTCAAGGTGCTCCCTTAAGGCAAAAACCCTAAGGGAGCGAACTCAAAAACTCACACCCAGGATAACAGCCGAACCTCAGTTTACTTCCTCGGTTCAGCATTGCTATTTGTTACCCTGGAAGTCCTAAAAAGGACTGGGATCTCTTCTGAATATTGCAAATATATACGCTGTATCTTATAATAAAATATATTGTAGCCAGTACTTGGTGTTGGAGTATTTTTTTTTTAATTAAGACAAAAACTTAAGATATTTTGAGCTTTCTCCAAATATATTAAATTATAATTAATATACATTTTTGAAAAAAATAGTATTAATTTAACATTGTTGGTTTTTAATGCATTTTATATATTTTAATAGATAAATTATGCTAAAGATCTCTCTGTTTTTTTATATTGGTTAGTGTTGTATACAGCTATGTGTTAGTAGATTGTCTTCGGAAAAAATTACAGTTCTTCATTCTTTCCCTCGGTAAATTGTCACGCATATGATTATGCTCGTGCATTCATAAAGAAATGAAAGAAGATAAAATGTCTACATGAAGATTACTACACCGACATAGAACTAGTAGTAAATTACAAGTTTCTCGGACAGATAAAAACATCAAAGTTCTTTGATATACAAGCCGTTGATACAAGATGATGTTTATTTCTGCTTATCCAAATTACAAGAGACTCTGTCTATAAACATATCAAGGGCGTAGTGTTTATAATATGGAATAAACACCAGATCGGACCGGCAATAAAGTCAAGCTTTTACTGTCAAAATTTAAGTTCTAATAAAAGCTCGAGATTGTCAGCGTACAACTTAAATAATCAAACCCCCCCCCTTCTCTTGTGAAATTGGTAGACCACGTTTCTGGCCAATATTTATCATCAGATCAAGAGGGTAGAGAACGCTTATGAGGTCAGTAAGATCATTTTCCTGAGCGATGAGTTATTTTTGAAAACTAAGAGGAAAGCCGTCTGACCTTGATTTTTATATGTTCTTTACATGAGAATTGCGATGGCATTGCACGCCAAATCGAGTCGTGCTTATTCCACCTGCAAGGCATGCTTCGAAATATATATATATATATATAAAAGTCTATTTAAGTTCGACATTAAATCCAGCTAAGATCACAGACTGACTTAAATAGAACAGACAGAAAGTTCAACGAACCATGGGCTAATCTTTGCAATGCAAATGCCACGTCTTTTATTATCTTTATTTCATTCTGGTAGCAAATATGATATGTATGACCATTCATATTATTAAGCCAAAAAAAAAAAAAACGTGAATTGCTAAGAGCATTCTATGAGTGAAAAAACTCAGTGCTTTCTAGTAAAAAATAAAAAAAATAAAAATAAAAAATAATATAAAAAAGATATCCTCGATATTACTTGGTGTATAAATTATTTTTACTTTTTATAAAAAAAAATTAAAAATTAAACAGAGAATTAGACATAAATTATTTTATTTAAACTTTCAACTTTTATATTAATATTTTTGTTGTTTTCAAAAATAGAAAAAGAAAGCTACTTCAGAAATATAAAATAACAGATGATCTTATTTGATCCTTCTTGCAGGCGCTTGAAAATCTCTAATCACCGTTTATATGCTCCTAATTTTTCCCCATCCCTGCTTATCTTAGATGACTAGTTAAAATGATAAATCACTCCCATATAACAGTATATATTTTTGTACTTATGCATGTTTTGATATAACATTAAATTTTCTAAATATATAGTTATGTCTACTCACGGTTTACCTCTTTTAAAACTTATTAAATTTTCTATTTCATCGACAGATGGCAGCACACGTCTCTGCTAGTATTTAATGTGCTTTACCTCAAGCAATAAACTAATGTAATATTACAAAATAGAGACATTATTCCGTCTTCAATAACAGAATTTAAACAATTTCATCTTATATCTAAATATTTTATATTTTATAAATATTATATTTATAAATGATAAAATGTTGGGACAAAAATTTTATTTATCCTCGGTTTAGAAGCTTTAAATTGCTTACTTAAAATGTATATTATTCTTCTATATTTTATATTTATTATTTGTATTTGTTTAGGAGGAAACTAACGAGACCGAAGGTATAAATGTAATAGCCTTACTGCCAGGAAAGCATCGAGATCAGCCACAAGATGGCATACTTGTCGTAGGCGCTCATTATGATACAGTAAATGATACAAGTGGTGAGTATCTTTATAAACGCAAAAACTTAAAATGAACACTAACATTCTGATTAAAAAAAATAATATGAGTATATTGTTCTTATTTATATTATTAAATAGGAAACATTTTAAATTCTTTATAATAGCAATTTTTTTTTTTTTTTTTTTTCTTGCAGGCGTTGACGACAATGGTTCTGGTATTGCGGCTATGCTAGAAATTGCTCGGATCCTATCGAAATATAAATGCAGCTTGTCAAACTCGATCATATTTGTAGCCTTTGACCTTGAAGAGTCGGTAATGATTAACATACGAGAATATGAAATTAGCAAACGATCAGTAAATTTACTTGTATTTGTTTTGTATAAAATTAACACCGATTTTTTTTTTTTTTTTTTTTTTTTTTTATTTCCAGGGAAGCTATGGCAGTAGATATTTTGTCCACCGTTTTCTAGTACCACAAGTTCTGCAAGCTAAAAAGGGACATTTTCAGGGAGCTTATATTCTTGACACTGTGCTCAATTACAATGCGAGCGAAAACTCGCAAGATATACCAGAAGATATCCGGAAGGTGGGTAATCTATTACCTTATTTTGATAAAATGCAGTTCCAAAAATGGAGTTTTAATCCTGGTTTGTATAATTTGTTCGGGATGAAGTTTACTTTGCAAAAGTGAAATTTATATGTGATGTGAATTTATATGTGAATATACGCCTTTAAAAACTGGTTCTCCTGATAATTCAAAGGTATATTTATATGATGTTATATTTAAATAAAAAAAAAAAAAAACTCATATGACAGTAGACGATATTGCGGCAACCTCTTCTTCATAATGATTTTACAATATTTGAACGGACAGTAGTGACAAAATATGAGCTATTTTAATGGGAAAAAAACATGAATCTTAACATTACTATTATTATTATTACGTGACACCTCTAGGAAGTCCAAGGACTCATCGTGGGAGGGCACACTACTCTACTTCGCTAAATGCATTTCATTCTTTCACTACTACTCAATACTCCAACTATGACGCTACTAGCATAAACGCCATCTATCGCCGATCATCAACAACAACAGTATTTTTTTTGTCTGTAAATTGCGTGTGTTCTGAAGGCCGAAGGAATCACAAGAGATCCTTCCTACTACCTACATTACCTCTTCTATCTATCCTGCTAAACATTGGAAGGGTTCTTGCGTCTGTGGAAACAGGAATCAAAACCACGCGGAATGGGGGGAGGTCCATAAGTGGGAGGGGATATTCTACTTTTCTCATTGCCAGGTGCTTAAAGATCAACCTAATCGGTAGAGTGCATAGCGTATCAAACCAGTAGGTGAATGTCTTTTAAGTAGGCGATTATCTCCATGCGTACTGGAGGCCTGAAGTGGCTTGAAAAAAAGTTCGGTATTTGGTCTCTAGAACAGAATTCTAATTCTCGGATTGTGTCAGCCTTAGCTCACTATCGATACTGCCTTTCGTGTGTATGTTTCACATAATAATAATTAATTAATTAAAAAAGACGCCAGGCGATCCTCATTGACGGTTTCTGGCTTTCTGTGTGTGTGTGTGTGTGTGTGTGTGTGTGTGTGCAAGTAGTTATACTGCCTTATTAGTAAAGAGGACAATGTAATGTAAGATAGACAATGTAATGACATATACACGAACAGGGCGTTTTTCTGCTGTTCTAAGCGTTCCATGTTTTCTTATTATAACTGTTTCATTCGCTTCTCTTAATTATCAAAAAACAGTACTTTTTTCGTCTATTTATATGCGCGTATTGTCTTTGGAATTATCACTTTAAATTTAACAACCGGTTCTCTACAAAGTTGTTTTTTAATCACCTCATTTTCCCCATTCTAAAAATAAGGCAATTAGAACGAGAGTATAATAGATATTCGCAACTGGTTATCGTACTCAATAAAAAAAAATAAAATAAGTTTCCTAGAAAAAAATGTTCCACATATAAATCCATCGATTTCATCATAATATCACAAACTAATAACTGCGGTGATCTGAAAAAGAAGAAAAAATAAAATAAATAAATACATTCCATTACTGTTGGGATGTATTATTTTACGAAAAAAAATATTACGTTAAAAAATTATACAGCGTTTTTTTTTTCAATGGTATTTATTTCATTTATATATTTTTCTAGACATTTTTTTCATTTTTTTTAATAGAACTATTCCTTCAGGCGCAATACAATATAGCTATTATTATTATTATTATTATTATTATTATTATTACTACTACTACTACTACTACTACTACTACTACTACTACTACTACTACTACTACTACTATTGTTTTATTATTATTAAACAATTTAAATTGGCATTAAGTAGGACGCGAACAGAACGCTTGAACGTTGTGGTCAGCATTTTAACCATTCGGTAGCAGAATGGTAATAACGTTGTTCATTTCTTTTTGATGACGTAAACGTTAGCAACTGTTGCTATGGAAAAATTATCTGACATTTATATATTAGCAAACAGATGAAAATGAAATCATATTGTAATCAAAATATCGTTTTGTAATCTAAAATAAAAATATTTTAAATGGGAAAACTTTTGCTGCAAGATTTGAACAGAGAGCTCATTGAATTTTCTTTAAATGGGAAAAATATTTTCCAAGATAAGAATTTGTCACTGGAAGTAAAAACTGCATATTATGATTGTGGATAAGGCAATAGAAAGAAAAGAAAAGAAGAATTTTTCATTCTCTCACTTGGAAAGACCCGCAATGATTTGGAAAAATATATATATAATTTTTCTTTTCGGATAAGCTAAAGATTTCATGTCTTTAAAGCTCTAGCTCTGTATGTGTTTCGAATAAATAGAAAACGGTTTGAAAATTCCATTTATAGGATGTGCATTTCCTTCTTGTTTCTATTTTTCTATTCGCTAGGTCGTAGACATTAACGGACTTGACATATTATCGAGCCTTTGGCTTACTCATTTTGGGCTTCTGGGTGAGTTTAAAAAACTTACCTATTCAGTGTGGGGGACGTTTGTGTTTTGCAGGATCATACTCACTGTAGTCTACCCCTTGGTGGATTAATTGGGTTCTGGAGGATAGCAGCATTTACAAAATATTTTGCAGCCTTTTCGAATGGGAAAGTTTTGATCTCAGGGGGTTTCTCGGTGAAGCTGCATGTTTCTTACGAACCATAGTGCGTTGAACGCTGTTCGTAAAATTTGTTTGGATCGCCTGTAGTTTGGTAACGTTTGAATGCGCCGTGTGACCCCACGCGGGTCATTGTATTGTATAAATATACAATGAATGTTCATTGTATAGAAGCAGTTTAAGATCTGTACACAACCGGCTACGACGATTCAGTAACGGGTATAGCTGTCCTATTTGCTTTTGAGCAGACATGATCGATATGAGTTGTAAATCAAAGCCCTTTATGTAATTTTACCTCTGATTATTTGGCTACTGGTTGCCATTGGACTGGGATTGCCAAACATGACAACTTCGCCCTCCGGAGACACTCGGCTTCTTGGGAATAGCATTGCAGTGCTCATGTTGTATGCATTAACACCCATTCGCCATTTTTTTTTTTTTTTTGAACACTTGTCCTATTTCTGAGACTGCGTTTTGCAGTTTTCCTGTTGCCAATCTCGGTTGCAAGGAGTGGACCGTTATTGTAAGTATCATCTGTGTAAAGAGGCATTCTGGTGGCGACTGTGCGTGGAA
This sequence comes from Typopeltis vanoorti, assembly GCF_054136105.1. NCBI lineage: Eukaryota > Metazoa > Arthropoda > Arachnida > Uropygi > Thelyphonidae > Typopeltis > Typopeltis vanoorti. Next base: position 138,979,166 of record NC_143550.1, on the reverse strand, counting down.
TATCAGCCACATGGACAGCTAAAAGCAGAGGTAATAGCCCTAATTTCCATCGTCCGGGAAAAAAATGCATTAATAATAGCAATGTGCATTATATCTTAATGTAGCAGATGTTTGATGATTTTTCCCCCGAAATTCCATCTGGCCTGGGGCTTTGTTATTCTAAAGTTTTGTGATGATTTGATATTCCTTAGCAGATGATGTTAATTGGATGGGGTTTATGTACTCTGTGCATTTTAGCGTACAACGTATCTAGGTGTGTGTGTGTGTGTGTGTGTGCACTTTACTGATGAAGTCTAGATCCGCATGAATGTAATTTGGACTACATTGCTTCTCTAGGTTGTCGGTTGGCTTCAACTTTGTCTTCATCATGGTAAATCTGGTCACATTCACCATGGGTTGGTGGGAGAGGTTTACGGACTGTGCGTGCAACTTTGGTCATTTTCCAGAGTATCTGTTCTTCTGTGTTTTAGGAATGAAGTTTTGTCTCCCACTATTGAATTCGATGGTTTTCAAACATATATCGAACTTCCTTTATTGAGCGCTTGTGGGGTTCTGTGGTATTGGCGCCTGGCTCTGTTCTTTTCATGGATCAGGTTGTTAATCTCATGCAGAAGTCGGTCAGAGTTTGTGCGTTGTACATCTTCGGTGGAAGCTGTTATCTGCTTTTCCAAGTTAAAAATTGAATCGTCATTTTTTTTTTTTTTCTTTGAGTCGATGGTTGGAACTGGGCCATCGACTGTGATTCACGGTACTCGATCTGGGATATTTTCCTGTTGTGAGCCAAGTTGGAATAAAACTGGGTTGTGGTGAAAGCTGAGGTCGTCCATCGCACTTATTTGATATCGAGACGCGATATTTTGTAGCATCGCTATGTCATCAGCACGTGCTGCCACATTGTAGCAAGTGGGTTTTAGAGGTCGCGTAATGACATTGTTCGTGGTGGCAGCAAAGTCGTTGAGGGTTCTAGCGTTTCGATTTCTAGTTCTGCTGTTCCAGGTCGTGCGCTTAACGTTCAGGTCTCCTGTTACTAGCACTGCTTCGTTTATGTCTACAATTTCAGTCAAGTTCTGCTCCCAGGAACTGTTGGTTGAGAGAGTTCTATATGGAGAATATTTTCAGGGACCCGTCTTTGCGGTTTGGACCTCCACTCCGGTGATTTCTATGTTGGTAATGATGGGTTCTATATTGAGCTTGACAAATATGGGAGTAACGTTTCGTTTACAAGGAATAACTCAGCGCTATGGCGTGTCGTAAATTTTTGTAGTTCGAGCATTTTGTTTCCTAGACCGATGTCATTCCAGAAAACAATCGGAAGAGAGTTTGGCCTTCTACGTTTGTTAACCATCGACTACTGCAGTAAGGATTGTTTGCATATGCCTTACAAACTCGTTTGCAGAGTTCTGACTGAAATTTCCTTTGCTGGATTTGGTTGAGGGTTGGGGTTCAGTTTTTTCCGCCAGTTTTGAAGCGACCACATATGCGCACGTGCTTGGGTGGTTTATTGTGAGGAGGGGAATTATTCTGGTAATTTTTTCGGTGGCCCAGCATTGCTTGCACCCTCGTAGTTGGCGAATTTTTGACAACGGTGGCATTATCCAGCTGATGTCTTCATTGATAATGGTTCTGGGTTTATAGCCAGGTCGCACACCATTTTTAGATCATATATTTTTTGTCCATTTATCTGCTCGGAGCATACTGCTAACGTTAATAAGGTTTAGTCCGCAGTTTCAGAAGTCTCTTGTGACTTCCTGAGTGGTGAATTCTGTTATACCGAGCAGTGCCACCATGAAGGTTTTTTTTTTTTTCACTTTTTAAATCGAACGTGTGGTTTTTTGTCTAAAAGTTTAGTGAGTGAGTGACCAGTAGTCGGTTACTGTCTCTGAGAAGTTCTTCCTGTTATCTCGCAGGATGATTAAGAGGAACTCTTTCCTTATGTCGGTTCGTTTCTACTTCCACGGGGATTGCAGTTTCGTTTGATGCTGGTTCCTTGCGTTGATTTTTCCTTCTGATTTCGCAGAACCCGTTCTGTTCCTCAGCTGTTTCCTGAGTTAAATATGACATGAGCCACATTGTGAGTACAAAGTTTGGGACTCTGGTCTATTGTCAATGACCGGAGTGGTCGTTGGTCTCTCAAGCTCAACCTGCAGTCGATCGAGCCATTTCATTTGCAAGAAGTCATAAAAACTTCTGAATTGTGCAAACGCCTACTCGAACTTTAAGCTTTCCCGCTGCGGATTACCATTTTAAAGTTCGTACATTCTAATTTTCGAGAAAAAATATAAATTATTAAAAATAAATAAATAAATAAATAAAATCTGGTAACTAGCTGAAAAGAAGGCATAGTACAACACAGACGACGATCTACTAAAAATAGATAATGTTTGAGTTTTAGTCTTGACTCGTGAGTCACGAGTCGTCGTCTGTGTTGTTGAACTTTGAACTTAATTGGCTGATGGACTGAGTCCTTGACTCTTTATCCCTTCATCTGGATTTTAGTTTGTGGGTTGTGAGATTATTGTGGGTAATTTACCCGCTCATTGAGAGCATTGAGGCTGTATCAGCTTTCTCTTGCGATGGAGGATTTCGGTTTTTTATGTTTGAAACGATCTGAGGGTTTGTAGTCTGCTGCTTGTCGAATTAGCTGATTATCAGTGATTGTGAAAAATTTCTCTGCAATGCCTGTCATGTAGGTCTTAATATCTGGTCTGGAAGATTGGCTTCTTAATGTAACGATGTTTCTGATGAACCATTAAATACCATTCTTAGGCATTTATTCTGTATTATCTGAAGTCTGTTGATGTTGCTTTTAGTTGTGTGACCCCAGGTTGGAGAGGTGTAAGTTAGTTGCGGTCTGATTATCGATTTGTAAAGGAGAATTTTGTTGCATATGCATTCAAAAGTGGATATACCTGGTCTGTGTTGTTCTTAAAAGAACTGGGAGATGGACTGAGTCCTTGACTCTTTATCCCGTCATCTGAATGAAGAAAATCTGTGTGGATGGATGGGTTTGAACCTTGAGTTCCGTCTGTGTTGTTCTTATAGTCCTTATAAGGACTGCCTTAAAGCAGCGAAGGAAGAATGCTTTTTATCTTCAATGTTATTTGTAGAGGACAGTGTAGGGATAAGGTGTCATTGAGCTATTAAAACTCTGATCATGGCAGGAGGGTAACAGCAATAGCCAAGCCTCAGTGAGAACTTCATTGGCTACCATCCATTACCCTCCAAGGGTATTGGATTGAATGAATCAATCACCGCATCTCACAGTCGATTGATCCACCTCCCCAACCACGTTGGGGAGATGGATCAATTGTTCTTAAAGTTCTTAAAAGAACTGGAAGATGGACTGAGTCCTTGACTCTTTATCCGGTCATCTGAACGAAGAAAATCTGTGTGGATGGATGTTACTGAGCTAAAAGCTCTAGTCATGGCTGGGTAACGGCAATAACTGAGCCTCAGTTAAAACTTCATTGGCTACAGCATTTCCATTTGTTACCCTAGAGATAGCCGGAGAAAAAAGTCCTTTTTTTTCTACAGCTATCTCTAGTTTGTTCGCTGGATCAATTGTTAGTCCTTATAAGGACTGGCTTAAAGGGGCGAAGCAAGAATGCTTTTCATCTTCCCCGTTATCTGTAGAGGACAGTGTAGGTATAAGGTGTTATTGAGCTATTAAAGCTCCGATCACGGCAGGAGGGTAACAGCAATAGCCGAGCCTCAGTTAGAACTTCATTGGCTACAGCATTGCCATTTGTTACCCTGATTAGTAAGTAAAGGGTAAAATCTCAAAAAATCGGACGATCTCTAGGCCACTCCATAGTGGGCGAAAGACCGTCCATATCTCAGCGTTGGTTCCACTCAGTGACGGGCTCCCCGACCACTGAGCAGTACCGCTCAAATTCCGAGGAAAATAATTCACCGACAAGAACCCCTCAGCGGGCCGTGCCGGAGAACACCTTCCCCGGAGACTCAAAGTGCTCCCTTAAGGCAAAAACCTTAAGAGAGCGAACTCAAAAACTCACACCCAGGATAACAGCAACAGCCGAACCTCAGTTTACTTCCTTGGTTCAGCATTGCTAATTGTTACCCTGGAAGTCCTAAAAAGGACTTTTTTCTCACGAATCTCAAATCTGGATCAATTGTTATCCTTATATCCTTATAAGGACTGGCTTAAAGGGGCGAAGCAAGAATGCTTTTCATCTTCCCCGTTATCTGTAGAGGACAGTGTAGGGATAAGGTGTTATTGAGCTATTAAATTAAAGCTCTGATCATGGCAGGAGGGTAACAGCAATAGCCGAGCCTCAGTTAGAACTTCATTAGCTACAGCAGTGCCATCCGTTACCCTGATTAGTAAGTAAAGGGTAAAATCTCAAAAAATCGGACGATCTCTAGGCCACTCCATAGTGGGCGAAAGACCGTCCATGTCTCAGCGTTGGTTCCACTCATTGACGGCCGCCCCGTCCAAGTACCCCGACGGGCTCCCCGTTTAAGCAGAACCGCTCAGCGTTGGTTCCACTCAGTGTCGGCCGCCCCATCCTAGCACCCCGATGGGCTCCCCGACTCCTGAGCAGAACCGCTCAAATTCCGAGGAAAATAATTCACCGACAAGAACCCCTCAGCGGGCCCTGCCGGAGAACACCTTCCCCGGAGACTCAAGGTGCTCCCTTAAGGCAAAAACCCTAAGGGAGCGAACTCAAAAACTCACACCCAGGATAACAGCAACAGCCGAACCTCAGTTTACTTCCTTGGTTCAGCATTGCTAATTGTTACCCTGGAAGTCCTAAAAAGGACTTTTTTCTCACGAATCTCAAATCTGGATCAATTGTTATCCTTATATATCCTTATAAGGACTGGCTTAAAGGGGCGAAGCAAGAATGCCTTTCATCTTCCCCGTTATCTGTAGAGGACAGTGTAGGGATAAGGTGTTATTGAGCTATTAAATTAAAGCTCTGATCATGGCAGGAGGGTAACAGCAATAGCCGAGCCTCAGTTAGAACTTCATTAGCTACAGCAGTGCCATCCGTTACCCTCCAAGGGTATTGGATTGAATGAATCGATCGATTGTTGAGCTGAGCTGAGCTATTAAAGCTCTGATCATGGCAGGAGGGTAACAGCAATAGCCGAGCCTCAGTTAGAACTTCATTGGCTACAGCATTGCCATCCGTTACCTCCAAGGGTATTGGATTGAATGAATCAATCACCGCATCTCACGGTCGATTGATTGCAAGTACCTCAATTATATTATCATGATATAGAATAATTAAAGGTTTATTATATTTCTTACGATTTTAGGAAAAAGCTTTTAAATATTTAAAATTTAAACATATAATTTTAAACATAACATAAGTTTCGTTATTATTTCTAAGATAAATTAATAATTATATATTAGCTTTGTTAACTGTCGTTTAACTGGCTGAGTTATTTTTAGCATATGTATTCCTGTTAAATTTGTACCTTTCTGAGGATAATTTTAACATAAAAGACTTTTAGCAATATTCATTTAATTGCGCATTATAATCACGGTTGGCGATATGTGCTTTTGGGCGAGTTAATCTATACAAATGATGATTATTCAAGAAACACAGATTATCATTTATATTATTTACTTGTCAGAGAATCGAAGAACGCGTTGATTTGGATTTAAAAAAAAAAGCGAGTCTATGTTCATTGCTTAAATATGTTGAATGTCTACGATTATCACTTTGTGCGTTGGGGATGAGTACCTAAAATAATCCATACTTCATCCCGCGGGCAAGTGCTATAGCCAAGAGATTATATCTTGTCAGACACCGTTACTATAGATGGCGCTAGCTACGCGCTGGTCATCTGTAGTTTAGGAACTCATTTCATCGTCCATTAAGCTAGCGAGAAACAAGGCTTAATCTCTAAGCCACGATATAGAGAAGTACAAATCTGGGGGAATTATTGCCTCGCCTTAAGTGTGTAGATAATTATGGAACTTGCCACAGAGCATTAGATAATATATGAAGTTTCGTTCCTTTCGATGGCATCTGCAGGTTCTTAGTAGCTTCCTACTATAATTATCGCTGGATCTCGAGCTGCAGTAACGATCGAACACAGTTCCAGACAAGAGAACTTAGACAGCACTTCTAGATTTGTGTCTCCATCTTAAGATTGTTTTCTTAACACTGTCATGAAAACTTGAATCTTTCTTGCTATCTAATTGAAGTTAGCACAGCACGTTATCTAGAGGGGGGGGGGGTTAAGAGAGAGAGTGAAGAAGAGAAATTGGGGGCTTGGAGGGAGGGAGGTGACACGCGCTCTGTATCTTGATTAATATTTAGAAGGGAAGATTCGGTAGGTGACGTTTCGACTGCTCCAACGCGGTCTTCGTCAGGATTCGAAAAGTGAACTTAACTGCCATTTGCGTAACATTATTATTCGGTTTTTTTTATTACTATTATTTTATTTTAGGTGATTAATAGTATCTCCTTAAAGCCAGTGAGTCATTTTGACTGCTTTGTTATTTGGAAAAAATCAATGTATTGATCGGCCTTGGATGACGGCTCCATTTAGCTGAGTGTATTAACCTGTTTACTTGTAGGCGCAAAACGCTAAATAGAAAACTTGGGGATTTCCATTTGTCGTCATGGCAACGGCTGAGTGTGTCTGTGAAGAGGGAGGAAATACCAGAAACACTTTCGAGATGTCTGCTAGCGGGATAAAGGGTTTTATAAATAACATTCACTTCCAGATTATCCTGGTGAGCGTGAGAAGAATACAGTATGTGAATTCCAACATTCTTGCACCTGCTAATGACTTTACTTTTATACCCTTCAGTTGTTCAACAGCGTGTCGTAGGATCTTTTTTTTTTTTTTTTTTTTGTCATCTTTGTATTGAATAAGCCTTGCTTTTGATAACTCATTATAATACCAAATGAGTATTTCATTTTCATGTTTGTTTGTTTGTTTTCATTACCTTCATTTCTGTTTCACTTTTCTTTTTTTCAAATTATTTTGTATCCGTTTAAGTTTCTCTGTCTCTCTTCCATAGGCAGTACCGCAATTGAGTAGGTATATATCCTTGACTGGAAATAGAGGAAACTTTTTGGCTATGATGTCAAGAAGAAAACTTGATGCCCGTCTTGTAAATCACCTCAGAGTGGCCTGGGAAAGTTTCGATTCACCGGAATACAGGTGATGTTACAACTACTTTTTATTAATTATAACCCTCCCTATTCCCCCCAAAATATGATAATATTTAATATATAATTTATTATATTATATTATATTATAGCTAACTTTTTTTTTTTTTTTTTTAATTAGTTCAACGTATCTCATCATTGGCCTGTGGAGTAAGATAGGCTGAGATTCAGCAGATAGTAGGAGAGGAAATAAAGATAGAGTGCATAGTGGTAGAGTAGATGAATGAGGCCTCAGCTGACCTGTTTTAGCTGTTGACCCCCCAGGGGTGCTTCTAAAACGGTCGTTGATTTTTCACTTTTAAAAAGGAAAAATCCTGAAAAGGAAAAAAAAGGAGAGACTAGGCAAACTTAACAAGTGTAAATAAATCTAAAGACTATGTGGAAGACAATTCTATAGAGGAATGAGTTTGCCGAGCAAACCCAGAACAGTATAACCAGGAAAAGAAGGGAGATGACCTGGCCCGGAAGACCCCGCCCTGAAAAGGGCTTGGGACCACCTCGATGTTGGCCTTCGCAGTCCGGGTTTGTTCAGGTCAACCCCAACCTGGGGACAGAAAAACTTTCAACTGTGAAAGGACTAGACCTACCTGTGGGTTAAACGCTGATCAGGAAGGAAGATCGGGATAGCGTCAACACCTACAACTTGAAGGTGTTATAGGTGCAGACACAGCCGGATTCCCCCCTGTATGATCTGGCAGATGGTTGGTGGATCACACCATCTCCTCAGGAACCGCTCTTCTCCCGTAAGTACCTTTCCTGCTCCAGGAAGCGGCGGAGGTAGGCTGAGAGACAGTTCTTAACACGGAGATAGATGCGATCCCCCTCGTTAAGAAGGTGTTTTTTCCTGGTTTTCCAAATGTGGTGCTTAATCACATTTATTAGGAAAATCAGGTGTTTCTTGTTTTTGGTTACTGGGGGAGGAAACTGTAGAAATACTATTTCGGGGAATGTGAGCGCTGGGATCGCAAGCACCTCAGCCAGTCTGTGCCAAACACGCTGTGCTGGCGGGCAGTGAAAGAAGAGGTGCCCTACGGTTTCTATCGCACCGCAGACGTCGCAGAAGGGGTTGCATGGTCGCGGGTTGTAAGCTGATTTTACGAGTTTCACCGGGAGTCTGCCGTAGGCGATTCTCCAGGCTAAGTCCCGGTGAAATGGTTGCCCCCAGCTGTTTTTTATGTTGGTGAACAGCACCTCTTCGTTTGTGCCCAGATCGGGTTTTTCCCAGTCAAAGCTGTCAAAAATTTTCCAGTACAGCTTGTTTGGGCTGAGCTGAAGCACTCGAACTCCATCCGTTGCCAATTTTTTAAAAAGTTTACATATTGTGTAGTACCACTCAGGCACCGTCTCTGCACATGGTCCGGCGTGGCCAGTAATCCCGAAGTAGGGTAGGAAAAATCCTAAGAAGTATTTCATCAGATTGCCGGAAGGGTGATTTGATGCCAGTGCTTTCCGTATGGTCTGAGCAGCGTTGGTTAGGTGGCAGTATTTGAGGATTGGCAGGGCGAATCCCCCTTGTGTGGGGGGAAGATGGAGAAATGCCATCTCGTGTTTCCTGTTGTTCCAGAAAAAATTAGTGATATGTTTGTGAATGGCGTTGTCTTGTGTGTCTGTTATGTTTGTGAGGTTAATGGTGTGCAGTAACATTGGTTTTAGGACTGTTTTGATAACTGTTGCTCTACCTTCGAATGATAGGTAGTTGGGACTGAAGGGTTTTAGTTTTTCGCAACACATGTCTATTAAGTGTTGTGTTTGCAACACTGGGGTCTCTAGGAAGGGAAGTCCTAGTATTGTTAATGGGCCGGTTGTGGGTTTCAGACCATACGGAAGACTGGCAGGGTCGAATTTCCCATAAATTTTGATTCTTGTTTTTTCTGGGTTGGTGTGAAGACCACTGAGCACGCTGAACTCTCGCAGTATGCCGAAGAAGATGTAAATCGATTCGGAATCCCTAAGGGTTCCGACAATGTCATCGGCATATGCGACAGTTTTGCTCTGTTTGGAGCCTAAGGGTAGCGGTATTCCTCTTACTGCGCGCGTCTCATCAATTTTTTTTAGAAGAGGCTCTAGTACTAAAGAGAAAAGAAGGGGGCTAAGGGGGCAGCCTTGCCGAACCCCTCTGCGTATGGGAATGGGTTCTGAAAGAAACCCATTAATCGCAATGTGCGTTGTTGTTTTACTGTACATGCTTTTGATTGCTTCCCTTACGCAGGCCGCCACTCCGACTTTCTCTAGGATATAGTGCAGGAAGTTGTGCTTTGCACTATCGAACGCTTTATCTAAGTCTACTGATACGAGTGCAAGTGGGAGTTCCTTATTCGTCACAAAGCGAAGAAGGTCTCTTATCAGGAAGAGGTTGAGCGCCATCGATCTTCCCGGAACTCCGTATACTTGAGTGCTGGTTAGCACATTCCCAATGCCCAACTTCAGACGGTTACAAATTACTCTTGCGAATAATTTGTAGTCTGTGTTGGTCAAGGAAATGGGCCTCCAGCTGCCCATGCTATTTAGGTCTCTCCTTTTCTTGGGGATGAAAATTGTGTACCCGCTAACGAAGTCAGCAGGCACGTCACCAGTGAATAGGAAGCTGTTGAATAGTGAGACCAGGATAGGCAAGATGAAGTTCCAGGCTGAGCGATAGAGCTCAACGCCTAGCCCATCCAGGCCAGGGGTTTTCCGTAGCTTAAGCTGTTTATAGGCTCGAGTAACCTCTTCCGAAGTGATTGGTCTCTTTTGAAGAGTTCTGAGGTGTTCAGGCATGTTGTCAATGTTCCACACTCCGAAGTCGCCTGTCTCCTCAGCTTCGTCGGAATAGGTTCTCGTGTAATGCTGGGAAAATTGCCGCAGGATGTCTCCCGTGGTTGTTAGTGTTTGCCCGTTAGCATGAATTTGCCGAACCGCTTTCTCATCTTGTGCTGCTATGCGCTGCCGGTTATAAAAAGCGGCCGAAGGTGTTTCCGCCTGCCGGAGAAACAATCTGGTGCGAAAATCGAGCTCGGCGACTTTTTTTCGTCGAAGTGCCTCGAGTTCGATTTCCACGGCTTTAATAAGCGAATCGCTAGGAATACCGTTTCTCTGGTTAGCCCGGTACCACCCTAGCTCTCGGTACAGCTCTCTCATTTTTTTTCTTTGCGCGTGAGCTCTTTCTCTGGAGATGTTTTGGAAGAGCTCTTTTGCCTCGGTTTTGAACTGGGCCCACGCGTCCCAGTCCCAGTGGGCCCTTTTCCTTCCTTCGCATAGCAGCTGCAAATCCTTGCTATAAATTTTGGGGAAGCTTGGAGGCATTTTCCAGGGTCCTCTCGATGTTTCTACGACCTCGGGTAGTTCGATGTTCATAAGAACCAACCGCTATATGCCTGACCGAGATAACTTGTGGCCCAAGGTTCCTGGAAATATAGAGGCGGTCTAGTCGCGTTGCGACTCCCCCGCTCGCCCATGTGGTTCCCACTGTGTCTGGATTATGTTCCCTCCAGATGTCGATGAGGTCGACATTATCACAGCAGAGTTGCAGTTCCCTAGAGCCACCGGTACCGGAGTTGATGTTGCCACCAACTTTGTCAACTCTTGCGTCAGCGATGCAGTTCCAGTCCCCCCCGGCGATGATATACTGAGCCCCGTGTAAATAGGGTTCTATGGACATGAAGAACCCGCTTCGCTGGTGGGCGTTGTTGGGGGCATATACATTAAGGAAGCGGATGACTCTACCTCCAAACTTCCAGTCTATAGAGACTAGACGTCCTGCAGCATCTTTCTGTACATTGAAAAACCCGCCTAGAATAGGCTGACGAATAAGGATTCCCACCCCCCTCGCACAGCGCTCTCCGAAACACCAGAAGCTCTGAACGGGGAAGCTTCTGGAGAAGTTTTCTATGTCCCAGTACTGATAAAAATGCGTCTCCTGAAGAAAGAGTACATGAACCTCATGCAGTAAGATTAGGCTCCAAACAGCGCGTTGTGCATTGACGGAGCGCAGACCGTTAATGTTGAGAGTGGCGACTCGAAAAGTGTTGTTCATTTTAGTGGTGTAGTTATAGGGCGGGACAATTAGAATTTTAGTGTCTCTTCGGTAACTATTTTGATTAGTGCTTGGTATAGCGCTGTGATGTCGCAGTCATGTAAGCCCATATTGGCGGCTAGAATGGAGTTTCTAAAGGAGTTTTGTTCCTCATTTAGAATATCTGGCACGGCAAGTTTGTCCCATTCCAAGCCAACACAGGGTTTTGATGAACCCTTTGTGTAGTGGGCATAGAAGTGTGGCTCGCCGTTTTTCTCTATGGCGTTGTGGATTCTTTCGAACCCGTCCTGGTCTTTTTGGACATGGTAGAGAGGCTAACTCAAGGTAAAGATCGCAATGAATACGAATAACTCTTTCAAAACTGCTAGTTCCTGTTGTCATTTATAGTACTATTATGATATAAAATATATAAAGGTGTGTTTTATTTATGTTATTTAAAATAATAATTTTGTTATTTAAAAATATTAAATTAATATTTTGAAGTAAAATATAACTTGCTTTATTGTTTTTAAAAGTAATCTGATAAATTAAATGTTAAATTGTGTCAAAAAACGGTCTGATGTCATTTTTCATTTACGTTGCTCTGGCTAAAAACCTTGTTCAAGTTCTATGCCAGCCAGTTCTCTAAATAACGAAAAGAATTTAGTTCCGGTTTCGTATTTTGTTTATTCGTTAACTTCTGGCCAAATTGTCAATGAGAAATCAAGTATCCTTACGCATTTTTTATGTTACTCCAACCCACGAAATATCATTAGCAGATCTATAGTGCATTTTGTATCGTGATTTGGTAAAGGATTATTTTTCTATTTTTTTATTAATTTTATATATTTTGTATTTTTATTGATTTTTACATGGTCCTGAAAAGCCTACATTTTGTTGTGGTAGTCCGGGAACAATTCGATGACACTTCTACAACATTAGCACTTTTAGCTAGTTAGGAATCGATACATAATCATCTACCCAGGACGTCCTTTCGCATTCAGATGAAGACCATTTTGCTTAATCAAACCACCCTCGTGCAAAACCATTAGGAACCTTCGCCTCAACGGACATTGTTGGATGATCAGAGCAGACAAATGCAACTCCACACCGAAATGGCTCCACCAACAACCTTGCAAAATCCGTTTCTCATATGTTTTCTACTACGTAGGACAAACAGGTCGCTGTGGGGAAATCCGTATTACGGAAACAATCAACAACATATCAAAAAGAAGAAAGCTTAAATCAGGTTCCGCCTACCATGCAACACAGGAAGGTCATCCAGTTGCCTTGGCAACAAACCAAGATGGCCTCTATTGCTAACAATGGTTGCATTGGGAAATTCGAGGAAGCTTCTGAAATGTACATCCCCACCCAACACAATAGAAATCAAGGACGGGGGAAACAGAGGTCCTCTCTCATCAAACATCTGAATCACGTGGACCTAGGATGCGATGTTTATGTGCTTTTCATCCTAAGAATACCTCATTCGAATACTATTGCTACGTGCTTGTAATTATTTAGCTAATTAACTTCTTGATTCTGTTACTATTGTTTCGTTGTTACAGTTTGGTATCTTGGGTATTTTTGTTACTATAGAAGAATCATAGAATTAAAAACAACATTTTTTTTTTTTTTTTTAATTGTTCCTATGGATAATTCTGGCATCTCATTCAAATAAATTGGAATCGCAGAAAGCCTAAAAGTGGATGCATTTTCTGTATGATATAATAATCATTTCCTTGTTAAGAGAGGTGTTATTTCTTTCAGATTATTTCTATATTTGTTTTATGTATTTAAGAATACTTGCCTACTTTGATTTCAGTTTCAATCACATTACCAGGAAAGTATCCTATTAATGTTTTACTTATTTTGATAAATTAAAAGATATAAATGATTTATTATAAATTAGGATGTAAATAATTTACTTTACTATAATAAATTATATTATAGTAAACAATTCGTTCATTAATAAATAATATTTATAGTATTTCTGGGAAACCTTTTATTTTTCAGCATAACTATGAATTTATTGATTGTCCATCACGTAACTATTGTAAACTTTTAATTTCAGTTTCTTGAGTTATTCTTAAATAATAAATAATGGTTTCATTTTCTGGTCAGGCTGTACAATATGGGAATAAACTTTGGAATAGAGATTCCCGATCCGGTGAGTCTGGAGGCTCATCTCAATTTTCTTCGCAGTGATCATGTTCTCTTCTGGTATCCGGAAGTGACGAATTTCACATACACTCTCAGTTCTGTTCTTATCACAGACTTAGGTAAGCGGTAAGATTTTTAATTGCATTTTGTCTTTTTAATTTCCCCGTTATTTGGGATTAGAATGAAAGAAAAATGCTATGTGAAACTCAATAAATAAAATTACGGAACTGGAATTGAAACAATGGTGTAGTGATAGATGGAGATCGGTGATGTAATTTTACAGCTTATTATTATTACCTATTTTAGTGATGTAATTGCTGTCTTGCTGACCAATACGAAATAATTTTACATTGCCTTGTGTTACTGATCATTCTGTATTTTATTTAAATGACAAAGGAGTTTTGAGATAACAAAATTTCATTTATAAGTCGTGATGCTTATTCTTATCATTATTTGATACTGGTGTCTTGATCAAGAATCGCAGATGAGCAATACATATTCCCTACCAGTGAAGGCCAACATTCCTATTTATAAACTATAATTGCTTCTACATTGGTCGACTTTAATAATCATTCCCTGTACATTTTTTCTCCTTGCAGTCTACTCGGATATCAAACTACGTCCAGACCTTTTGTTTCTCACTAATAACTTATAGGTGAGGTGGGGGAAAGAGAGTTGGGGGGAAATTGAAAAAGAGAATTCATTTAAATTTTAATATCGGAGGGATAGAATTCTTAAGTTGATAACATAATCGTCAACCCATCCGCTGGTATGAACATTATGTTATGGTGCGTTTACAACTTCTTTCACTTCAATATGGTATTATTGGGCAATATATACCATTTCCTTATCTAAAGTTTTCAAATTGATTTTTAATTTATATTTTCATTTCTTTAGTTTTGATACTTAAAAAAAATTCATTTTGTTGTTATACACAAATTCTTTCGAGGGTTTAGTTGTTTCTTTTTATGTGAATCCAACCCTCTGAAAACCTTCGTGGGTAGAAATCATATCAAATCCTAATAAAAAATAATAATCCTGTGGGGATGAGTTAAAGATTATTCAGTTATCCTCTTTATATGTGAAAGTGGAAAAATGTGGACTCTATAAATTAGCAGAATTATTTTGCATGTCTCTTTGGATGTTATTCCTGTTATCATTAAGAGATAGCCATCCTTCCTAAGACGTAACTTGGGTTGATGTTCCCCTGCAAATATTTAGAATTAACTGGCCTTGAGATGTTTGGTTTCTTACCACCTTTTATTTGCTTGAAAAATAAAATACATTTACTTCCTGAAGCATGTTTTATACAAGTTTTCAGGTAAGTATCTAGCATACTCAAGTGATTGAAGTCAAAAACTCCACCTTCTCACTCAGCCTACAGTATAACACGTACTTAAAGACATCAACAAAGCCAAATTCAACTTTGGAAGGTCCAAATATAGACTGTCTTTTCCTATGCTTAAGCCTTCTAGGCACACCAAACAGTGTTTTAGTAGCACTGCAACTCACTAGACAGGTAAACACTTCTCTGCTTTAAAATATTGGTTATAGATCTTGAAAGTTGAAATAATTTCTATACCCTGAGGTTTGTCGAATGAAAAAGAATAAAGGAATGCCATCACCAGTAAAACTGTGCATAGGAGTTGACGGTAATGAGAGAAAGAAAGAAAATACTGTGATGTGAAGAGAGGAAGTCATCCATCATGGTATGTAGTGGGAACAACCAGAGAGGAAACTGTCAATCCAGTTACAAA
The DNA here is from genome assembly GCF_054136105.1 of Typopeltis vanoorti. Classification (NCBI taxonomy): domain Eukaryota; kingdom Metazoa; phylum Arthropoda; class Arachnida; order Uropygi; family Thelyphonidae; genus Typopeltis; species Typopeltis vanoorti. Next base: position 138,964,095 of record NC_143550.1, on the reverse strand, counting down.
GGGCGGAAGACAGACTTCATAAGTAAGCCATGACGAATCCGAACAAATGCCATAGAAGATGGACCACATGGTTGTTTCTAATCTTTCATGTCGTTTCAACATTACTCACCTTTGTGTCCAACAGTTGAGCCCAAAAGCCTTGGCAAAGGACCAAAAGACCGATTCTTTAAGCAATTCTCTCATAGTCGGATTTGGATTTTTTTTTTTAATTTATTTATTTATATAAATGGAGTCTGCAGTGCAGACTAACCACGAAGCTAGAATTTTTCGCGTGCTTATAATTAATATTTGTTCGATACTAAACATACGTTGATTCTTTTTATTATTCAAAACATCACTGCATTTTTACAAGTGAACACACGTGATCATTTCATTGAACAGGCCCCTTCCGTGGTCGGATGAGAGAATGTTATCATGCTGCCTGTGATGATATTAACTTCTTAACTGACGAAAATCTTCTCCTCTTAAAAAAACTGGTGGACTCTATGACGATAGCATTACTGGATCTCAGTATTGGAAGTTGCTCTGGTAAGTAATTTGATGAGTACCTTGTAATAAGCATTGATGTCGTTTATAACAAGATCGTATAAATGCTACATTTAAATATCATAGATGATATTAAAAAAAAAAAAAAAACAGACAAATAATACAAGAGCAATTGTTTATCTCGCAAGCCAAAAATGTTACCAAAAGATGCTATTATATTTTAATAACATTTAAAATCGTTTCCGGTTGCTTTTAATCCGATATATATCGTATTTATCATTCGACTTACAAGCTACGTTCAGTTCTATTTATTTATTTTTGTTCTATATTAATCTTAATGTTCTTTTAAGACCAAAATAATGTATACAATTATTCTCTTTTATTTTACTTGTTTTAATGCCCCTATCCGGCTTCATAGAATTTTGTGGATGCTGTTAAAAATACCTTCGGTTTATAGTTTTACAGATGGTAGGCTTTAAAAAATAGAAGACATAAAATATTTTCCGATATTTCTGTTTTGAAGCCTATCAGCTGTAAAAATTAAATGTAGAAGTTCGTTTTAAGATTTTTTATTTTTCATGTTATGCCATCTGTATTTATCCGCTTTTGATTTAAGATTATCTGTTTATCTTTCTAACAAGCATTTTCATTCCAAACTGTTCATCAAAAACACATAAATAATAATAATTTGTGAGTTCAACAAATCTTCATCATCGGCCTGTAGAGTGAGATAGGCTGAGAGTCAGCAGATAGTAGGAGAGGAAATAAAGATAGAGTGCATAGTGGTAGAGTAGGTTAAAGAGGCCTCAGTTGACCTGTTTGCCCCCCAGGGGCGTTTCTAAAACGGTCGTTGATTTTTCACTTTACAAAAAGGAAAAATCCTAAAAAGGAAACATGTAACAAAACAAAAACAAAAAAGTACACAGAAAAGCAAAAATTGAAAGTTAAACTCAGAGGTGGAGGAAGGATCTGGCCCGAGTGATGCAGCTCACAAGGAACTGCACCGCCTCGCTGTAAGCCTTCGCCGCTCGGGTTCTCAGGTCCTCCCCCACCTGGGATAGCTGAAACCGGTGAAGCTGTGTACAGAAACCCTACAAGGTGGTTACTGTGTCTTTCTTTTGTTGTGGGCAGTTATTCTTTTGGCCACCTCACTTCTCTTGGCCATGTCTAGTTTGCAGAGAGCTATGAAGAACGCCGAAGCTGCCTCCTCGTCTAAATCCTGGGCTACCTCTACTTGCTCAGGGGTGATTTTGCTGATGTCATCAACGAAAATGTCACCCCATTTTGCACTGACGATGTCAGATCCATGTTCTCCTGTGAGGAGGAGTTCAGGTTCTCCTATTTTTTTTATCGCTTCTTTGAATTTTTTTTTCCTTGAATTTTTGAATTTTTCATAAATCAACATAAATACATTAGTACTATGTACAACTTTTCACACTTTCCTTATCCTTATAAGGACTGGCTTAAAGGGGCGAAGCAAGAATGCTTTTCATATTCCCCGTTATCTGTAGAGGACAGTGTAGGGATAAGGTGTTATTGAGCTATTAATTAAAGCTCTGATCATGGCAGGAGGGTAACAGCAATAGCCGAGCCTCAGTTAGAACTTCATTGGCTACAGCATTGCTATCCATTACCCTCCAAGGGTATTGGATTGAAAATCAATCACCGCATCTCACGGTCGATTGATTTTCTCCTCAGGTTTTATATCTTTCACACTTTCTTCATTATTTCACACTTTCTTCATTATGTAAAACTTCTATACCTTTATTATTTAGAGAACATTATGGTGTCACTATTTCATTTAAATATATTTTGAACTATGTAGATGACAAGGCACGAAATGTCTTAAATCTTGATTTATATATTATTTTTCGTATGTTTTTAAATTTCATTTTTTTATATAATAAAATATTAGGCATCTTCCTTTCTAAAGATGCTATTCAATAATTATCAAAAGACTACTACAATTGCTAGGCGATGATATATCTCCATATAAACATATTCGACTTGAATCATGTATGCAAATTTTAACTTCTACTTTCTCATTACATGTCTTGCAGGACCTGAAGTGAAATCATTGACATTTGTGATGAATACAGCAACCAATCTTACCTTTTCCATTTACTCTTTGCTGCTCGGAAGCCTGTTGATTCTCTGGGGATTTTCCGAAGCTGCAAGACCATTACGAGCTTGGACATTTCGTCGAAGAGCAATTAACTCCCAAATTACATGTGCTAGCTGAGGGCATTCGTCGTAAAGGAAGCGGTTTATTGCAACGTGCACAAACACCCCTTTACAGTTACCTACAACTTCTACTAGTAGCGCAAGAATCTTGTTTAACGCCCTCTAGTGATAATAAGTCGAAGTTCTGTGATTGAATCAAAGACGTGTACGTGATGAAAATGTGGACTTGTGTAAAATAATAAACAATTAATTCATATTTAAATATAAATTCTTGGGTTTTATTTTACGGTTATTTTCGTATTTATTTTTAGTAACGAGTTGGTTTAAAAAGTCATGTAATAGAAGACTGCGTGATATTTTAAACTATGATGTGTAGATTTGTACAGTTGGGAAAAAAAAAAAAAAAGTTTAATCTGAATTTGTAAATAAAGTTACGATAAATATTTTTTTGTTATTGTGGCGATCAATTTTTTGGGTGCAAATCGTCCGTTTTTTCAACAAATTAACACAATATAGTATTGTAAAATGTATATCTCCATATGCTTCATTTGGATATTTGTATAGAGTTATGTTTTGACACACAAATGAAAACACAGATTCTAGTGTTCAGTTTAAGTTTATTGATTTTGCATCTTGGGTATGTGTCACACAAAAACATTTTAGTTGTGAACATGGCGACTACAAGGATGCAGCGATGGCTCATCACATTGTCATCTCCCGAAAAGAGATTGAAAGCGACACCTGGTGGTAAACATTGATAAGCTTTCTTTTTCTATGATCAAAGAAATATTCAACAAAATGAAAGAAAAAAAAATTACATTGTACACAGACTGTATTTTGATTCATGATATTGACTACATTTTCAAGAACAAAACAAGTAAATATAAAAATAAAGTAAGTGGATTTATTTTTGGAATATCAAATTCACACATTTTTACAATCATTTGGAATATCTTAAATATACATCTACTTTAAGAAATGTGGACCATTATGTTCTTTCTCAAAACGTAATTTACAATATATAGCATCTTAAACAATAAACAAAACTATTATTTAAACGCTGACTTTAAAAAAATCGCAAGTATAAAATTTTGTATTTGGTGGAAAAGTTGATTTTTGTTTGTAATAAACCCCAAAATGACATTTTAATTAAAATAAATTTAAATGTTTAATAATATCATTTTAAGAATGTTTTGTTTTATTTTTTTTTTAAATAATAAATGCATTTTACCAAGAATTTGAATGCTTTATTAATTCTTTCAAATTTTTATTATGTGAAAATTTTAAAAAAATTAACCTCGAATACTTTTAAAAAAAAATGCAACTTTTCCACTTGTTCCCAGATGTCGCTTTAATCTATAATTTAGGGAAGGCAACCATTAAAAAAACCCGTCTGTTTGTCGCCGTTATGACAGCATAGTTGTACAGTGGGGGGGATAAAGAGTACGTGCAATTTACGACCACCACAACATACAAAAAATGTCCACTTGTTTTGATTGACAAAGGTATACAACAGAAATAATATTCCGTATATAGTAAGTTCTGTTTGGTATCAAAAACTTACACAGACTTGTTCAGTATTTATCTAGAATGACATAAAACTCTTCAATATAATGCATGTATAAAGAAAACTAGGCGCAGAATGGATCCAGGAGTAACTGATCGATATTTTATGACTTAAACTCCCGGCGTGCTCCGCGCTGACGTCATAAACAAACCGTACGCCAACCAACAATTCTTTGAAGCAACAGACAAAAAATCTGCGTATAAAAAAGACTTCATCAGTATCAAGAAAAAACGTACATGACCTTTAAAGCATATGGGCAATCTGGTCCTGAGGCAAAAAACACTACAACAATTAAGGGATTAGCTAAGGTGGAAACTTCTTAGGACCCAGTTACACAGCGGTATATATATATATATATATATATTAAAAAAAAAAATTCACCTTCTGAACACTAAATGGCACAAAAATCGAAAAGTTAGGAAAGCGAATAAACTTAAGTTCTTAACGTCAGATGTCGCTAACAGTCAAACGACTAATAAACTCATTATATAACGTTTTAATATTCAAAAGATGGATGACAAGCATCAAGAATTTATTCTTCTTAGAGTGAACGAGGGGGGGGGTATAAAACAGCTAGCAAAGATGTGCAGCACAGCAATAGAAGAGAAATATAAACTTAATAATATTTCTTAACTAGTTTATAAACTTACAAAATGTTTTAAGTGTTTTTTTTTATTAGTTAACTATTCATCGGATTGCAACACAATTATGCGTTTTATCATTTCTTAATGGACACGCGAACGAACAAAATACAATCAAATAGGCGTAAAGCGAAATCTAAACAAGTTAAGTCATAACAGGAATTTTATTCTATTTTTTTAAATGTTATCTGATGCATTTAGAATTCATCAACCTAAGTGCAGTTAAACGAACTAGCTTTGAATGCGAAAATCTGGCTCCAATAAAGAGGTAAATTCACTGGAAATTAAACTTCTTACAACTCAACGTTCATTACTTAAAAACTATATAAAAAAAACAACACATATACAATTATGTAGAACTCAAATAAACTAACCATATAGTTCTAAAATAAACCACTAGATGGCAGCACATTAACATTGTGTAAATTTTTTTGTATTTAGGAACTTAGTTGAAGAGTTATTTCGTCTGTTTTTTATTTAATGAATTCTGTACATTTTCTAAGCTATTCTTGAATCATTTAATTTCTCTGTAATGAAACTATAAACTAATATTAACAACGATAAAATTTATTAACAATTTTTCCTTTTAACAATTTTTTTTTTTTTTTGCCATCGACATGTTTTAAACTGCGATTTCGAGGCTTATAAATATAAACAAAATTGCGACAACTTTCCATTGAAATATTCGCTAAAATTTTATGAGGAACTCAGAATACGAACACACACACACACATACACACCCTGAAAAATGATTAGGTATTAGGGAACGCGAATTTATTTGGGCGAGTTCGCGCTCTATAATAAAAACTACGAATGTCCAAATCTAGTTTCCACCTTAACTGAAGCACCATGAATAGGAAAAATCTAGTCTAACCAATATTAACAGGGCCAAGAATACAACTCGGTAAAGAAAAAATTAAACAATGTACATTTATTGTTGCTATGACAACAGGAGTGCCCTGAAATTTGCAGCTGCATGTATTTTTACTTACTGACATCCTAGAAACAATGCTTTGAAGGCAGGAAGTGCTGGAAGATATGCAAACATGTGTGGGTTTGTGTCTGTCTGTGTATGTGTGTGTTAAATAGTATTCCTTTCTCAGGGCATAACAAAGTGGAGATTATGTGGTAATCAAGAAGCAGCATTTGATTATGTTAGGATTTTCCAATTCCCTTCAGAATAATGTTCTGTTACGCAGGGTTTTATATTTTCTGTCTAATTTTTTTAAAAAAAAAGAAGTGAAGTATCAACTGCCAAATTTCTGTTTTTCATCGATGAAAATAGAAAAATTGACTAAAATAAGTAGGTAAGCTTTTACCAAAAATTACAATTTGATTTTTTGCAAAATATATTAATATAAAAATGCAATTAAAAATTCAGTTATTTATTGTAAATCAATTTAGAATCCTTTACTTATTTCTGAGGGTAAGGCTTCAAAAAATTACTGATAAACTAGGACAATACAAACATCTTAATATTCCTTTGCAATGTCTAACAGAAGAAAAAATGGATTTGGAATGCATATTTTTTTTTCAGCAGTTAGATAAGCCATTTGTATTTGAACAAAACATCATAAAAATCTATGATGAGTCACTTTTTTTTAATAAAATCCTGTCATAAGTCATCCGAGCATGTTAAAAACCATAGCACAGTGGTTCCCTCTGTGTTAAAAATTTGAAACTAATATATTAGATTCATTTGGTAAAGAAAAAAAAAGACATGAATTCATCGAGACTGATATAAAATAGAAACATTTGAAAATATATATTCATGATATGTAACGGAAGGAGAGAAAAGATACATTCAGCAAACGAGATTTGTAAATTTTAGATAGTCGAAATTCAAATAAGAAAGATATTTTTTCAATAATAGAAAACAGATATAAAGCATAATATGTCTCCAATTGATTCATATATATATTTGTGTGAAAAACAGTAATGTACATAAAATGCCTAAACCAAATGGTTTTAAACCAACTCAGAATAATGTCTCCATAGACGATTTGTAGCTTAATAGAATAGAACAACTTATAAATAAAATGAGTATAAGGAAAAATAAATGGTAGATTTGAAAACTTCGGTTTTTTCCTTCCTTCCTAAAGAACTAATATATCAGACAGGTATTCGATATTTATTCTTTAAAAATAAAGTTTTATTTTATATTATATTTTTCGTTATCTTTCAAAATGATGATAATGCAAATATTTCAACGAAAAGACGCTTAAAGAGATATAATAGAGGAAAAATACGATTTGTGATGTGAACAATACTAAAGACAAAATAGAATTCTTGCAGCGTATTGATTATTTTACGCCGCAGCTTGACAGAAGAATCCCCCCCCCCCCGTTTATTTTTTTGGTAAACAAAATGCTTTGTTTGTTTTGAGACTGATTATATTTTTTTCCCCTGCGTAATGTTTAAATTAGAAATCTGACTAAATAAACAGTATTTTTTCTGCAAGCTTCTATCAAGTGGATTCCACAATACCTTAAACAATCGACTGCTTCTTCGCCCTTCGAATCAATGTGAAATCTCCACTGTTGTATTTGGTTTAATTCACCGTTCTTCTAACTTTGTAGTACTTTGACTTCCTTTGGGGAAATTCTAAATAATCCACCACTTCCAGTAAAGATATTTTAAGATAAGTCTATCTACAAAATCTAAAACTATGTTCGTTATTAAAAATTAGTGACTTTAAATACTTAATATGAAGGCACAAGTTGAATATGCAAATCAAATTGAGAGCACCAAGAACGGGAACCATTTCATTGGTGACAAACACTTTTGCGTTGATTTATTTATCTTTTTTTCTTTTTTTAAATCAGATTTATGATTTGTGGGCACAAACAAATCTAGAAAGTATTTATTTTCAAGAATTGAAATTCATAAGATAATTTGTTTTGATTTTTTTTTCTTTTTTTTCGGTGCCAATTTTGTATGCCGTATGTGTTTGGGTTTTTACAGTCTTTCTCTTAAACACTAGATGGCGCCACGAAGGTATACAGAAGGTGACTAACTTACTAAGGTTTTTAAGGTAGGATTATTCCATCTATTGAAAAGCTTTTTCGGTGACATTTATGGATTTTTTTTTTTTTTCAAGATGGGTAATGACATATATTTCTTTTCCAACCTGAAAAGTTGAAATATGCTTTATAAGTATTGATTTAACACTAATAGCTTTAAGCTGCTGGTGTTGATCATAGAAGAAATATTTCTTCGACTAGCAAAAGCCATTCGGTTTCACTATATTGCATTTCCACTAGTTTTTTCTTATACATAAAAACAATTAACCAATTTGTTTTTAGTGGAATTCTCTCACAAGCGGATACTGATGGAACTAAATGCCAATCACACTAGCTGTTTCACTATACAGACTTAATAAAATATTGAGAATAGGGAAAAATTCACAAGACCAACGTACATATTCTCCATTATTAGAGAAAAAGTCTCGACGTAGAGACACAGTCTTGCTAGATTTTTATTATATTTCGAAATTACCAAAAAATAAGGCTTTTCTCAATCACTTTGAACAACTCTCAAGTCGGAGTTTTTTCTAATTTTTTTTTTACTTTTTTTCTGTTTCAAACCGACTAATAATCATTCCGATTTCTACGCTACACCCTTAGGTCATATCAAGTCACCAGATTCGGTAGAGATTTCTCTTTCTTTCATTTTTTTTTCCATATTTTTTTTTTCATTTTTCTTAAGCTCAAAGGAGAAATCTACTTGACAATTGTGATATGTGCTAGCAGAAATAACCAACAGGACGTCGAAAAAATATATAAAAAAAAAAACACTAGAAAAATAGTTACAAATAAATTGCTAATTACTTAAATGAAAAATTTAAATCTTTTTTTTTTTCAAGGATTAATGTTTGAAACACAGTTCACAATGTATAGGAAGGACCTACTTTCCAGTCTTTTCAAGAAAAGAATAAAGAATCTTTATTAATTCTTTGATTAATATATTTTCCCGTTAGTTAATTTTGACCAAAAAGCATTAATATATTAAACACATCGATGCAAAGTCTGGGAATTTATTTAAATTTGGTTGGATGCATTGAATATGGATAATATCAAAGTGATTCAGTAGAAATATTTTGTAATGTAAGAAATAAGTTTCATGTGGAGCGTTTACACGTTTATTAAAAACGAATTAGGGTTAGCCTTTTTGCTAACCCTAATTTCAATATGTTAAGGGTATGACAAAGAATAGGGATTTTTTTGTACTTATTGTTATAGGTATTTTTCAAACATATTTATCCAAATGAGAAGATTGTAACGATTCTCTATTTTTCAATTTTTTTTTTTATTTGTAACATGATCAAGGTCGGGATACTGTGGTTGAAACATTAACCCTTTACATAGAAGCTAGTAGGAGCTAACATAAACGATGAGAGGAACTCAAAATTTCTACACAAGGGAATGACTCATATACATACATGATCTTGTTGACTTTGTCTACTATGCTACTGAATATGTTTGAGCTATGTTTATCTCCATTTCGACCTTACGAAGGCTTGCACTTTTGGCCAAACACATCACAATTATCTTGAAAGATTTTTATAATTTTCTATTGGGACTGATGATCAGCATACAAAGCTCTCTTTTTTTTTTTTTTTCTTCATTGGTTCTTCCACTCTTGAAGGGAAAATTCCGTAATCGTTGACAAATAAAAATGGAGCTTTAAGGGAAGCGAGGGAAGGTTTTTTTTTTTTTTTTTTTTTTTAGGGAAGGAGTGCACACCAAGCATTGAATCTTTAAAGGAGCCATTTTTTTTAATGCAATCACAATTGTTAAGACGTGAGTCTGTCCTCTTCGTCAAGTAGTTCACATTGCGGTGAAAATAACAAACAAAAAAAAAAAAAACCACTAAAAAATCAGTCACGTGGCCTGCTGTGTACAGATAAGAAACCTTTTTGCAGACTTCGACAAGTACGAACGACATCAAAAAATAAAAAAATAATAAAAAAACACTGATTTCTTCCACAGGCTTAGCACATCTTTACGGTTCGTTTATGACAAGATCACAAAAGTGTCGACACAGACACTTGTTCTAGCAGTGAAAAAATAATAACGAACAAAAAGAAAAAAAAAAAAAGAAACAAACCACAAGGCCACAGTCTGCTGCTATACACGTTTCATAGTTCGCCAATAGGTGGCGCTGCGAACAAACGAGGCCGATGGTATAATATTGGCACCAAACCCTCCGACGTGCGAGCCGTTGCCTAGCCGAGCCTGACCAGAAATCTTCCCTTCGACGCCATTTATGTTTCTCGACGACGACACAAGGTGGCGCTCCTATCACCATCCGGATCTGACGCGTGGAATGACGTCACTGGTGCCTTTTCATGTGCAGCGCCAGATGATCGGAGCGAGAGAAACAGCGATCACAATGGACGCACTTGAAGGGCTTTGAACCTGTGTGTTTTCGATAGTGACGGGTCAATTCGTCCGAGCGGGCGAAACGCCACTCGCAACCTTCCCACGAACACTTGTATGGTTTCTCACCTGCAAAGAGAAGAAAAACAAGATAAACCAACATGCACCTGCCACGAATCTCAACTTTAAAAAAAAAATTTTAAAAAAAAGGCTAATAAACTGGTAGGTCATGAACTTGTGATCATGTCTGGGACACAAATACAATACCCACTGCAAGCGACCTATTCGTGTTTGCATCAATCCTTTGCTTAAAAATATCACGAGTTTTAAATTGGTTGCAAATACAACCAATGCTATGAGCAACTTAAGCGCACCTAACCGGAAAATATTACATAAGCCACATCAAACGAATAATAATCACTTCCAAAATGCGCATGCTCAGCGGGAATTTTTTTTTTTTATCTAGTGATCGCTTATTCAGAACATTTAATAAAAATTTAATAATTTTTATTACATTTTATTTAATAAAATGTAATAAAAATTACATTTATGCATATAAAACGCATATGCATTTTAATAAAAGTAATGATTTTATTAAATAAATAAAACGTTAATAAATCATATCTGGAGAACAAATTCATATTCTTTGCTTTAAAATATGACGCATTTTAAGTTGCTGACAAATAGAATTAATGTTATCAGTAACACTGGCGCACCCAATCGGAAAATATTACAAATGATACATCAAACGAACAATAATCACTTTCAAAATGCGCATGCTCAGCGGGAAGTTTTTACTCATTTAGTGAGCGCTTATTCAGAACATTTAATAAAAATTTCATAATTTTATTAAATTTTATTTAATAAAAATTAATGATTTTATTAAATAAATAAATAAAACGTTAATAAATCATATCTACAGAACAAATTCATATTCTTTGCTTATAAATATGACACATGTTAAGTTGCTGACAAATAGAACTAATGCTATGAGTAACACTGGCGCACCCAATCGGAAAATATTACAAACGACACATCAAACAAATAATAATAATCATTTCCAAAATGCGCATGCTCAGTGAGAAGTTTCTACTCATCTGGTGACCGCTTATGCAGAACCTTTAATAAATTCAACCGGAGCGAAAAGTACGCGCTAATTACGGAATGGCCGCATGGAGCTAACGCTATGCAAATAGTTCTGATAAGATAAAAGAAAAATGTAAAGCGATCAATTACCTCAACGACAATACACCAGCGCCGACTACGTTAACTCTTTTTGAGGTCAGATGCGGAGCCGAAAAATTCTGACAAGAGTATGAAGAAATGGGGTTGTAATGAGATCGTGTGGTATCAAAGAGAAACGTCTTGCATTGTGCTGTTTATCACTGATGGAGGAAATTTCTGAAGGAGATGATGCTGAGAAAGTTAACCACCTAGCACCAGATGGCATAGAGGCAACACAAGCTATGTCCACGGTTAAACAAAATAAAAAAGTTAATTGTAATTTTGCCATCGAATATTAGGTTATAGCAATTTTGTTCGTTAGATGGCGCTAATGTGGTTTTCGGACTGATACATTGCAACAATGATCAATTGCGTTTCTGATAATATTTTTCTGTAATTTACTTAAAATGTCGATGTAATTAATATCATTTACTTTATTTTAAGTCGGGGTTGCTTTAAGAAATACATATGCATATGAAACTTGAAATTTTCAAGGCACATTATGTCAGCAGAAGATTGCAAACTTTAACATGCGAATTTAAAAAATAAATAGTATATATTCCCATTAATATCATAATCAGAAACAAACATACGCATTTTCAATAACCACAGCATCTCTTTAGTAACCAATCCCTTCCCCCTTCCCTAAAAAAACTCCACTACTACTACTGCAGACCTTAATCTAAGCCTAGAGTGAAATATAAAGCTTTCACTTCTCCGGTGTCCTCTCTCCTGCATGACTTCGGATCTTATTTCCCTATTATTAATCATGGTTACCATGGGAACGGCCGACGGCTTTATGATAGACGGGTTCAAGAGTATAACACCTAGAATTACGCCAATCATTGTATATACTACGTGCCAGCTACCGCATACGCACTGGTGAAATAAAAGTTCAATAAGTGATGAATTAAGCTTTTTTTGGTACATTTCACTGTCGCTGGATGGCACTGCAAGTTTCGCCTTCAGACTAGAAAACAAATACGTAATTTCAATAAGTGACGTATAACCAGATATCACAATTATTATATCATACACTGTATATTTTTTAATAAAAGTTGTTATTTCAAAAATACATAAAATCTCCATGTTTTAATTTGTTTAAGTCCAATACTTGTCTTTATGACATTAACACTAAGTTTTAAAAACGATAATTAAGTTACATCAAAATACTTAATGACAAACGAAGATAGTACGCTTATATTGTTCTATTCTTTGAGAATAAAAAGATAGTTCCACCGTTTCAAAAGTATAACGTGTGAGAAACTAACAATTCGGTTGGAAGAGAACATTTATTTTGATGGTGTGATTTATCATTCTTTTTATTTATTGATTTTTGTGGAGCCCTGGGGAATTCTAGTGGAGGAAAAATCACTGATAATCCGGTTTAAATTAAAGCGAGAAGGAAAGGGAGAATAAACCGTTGCTACTTACACAATACTTATTCTACAAATCAATGAAAGTTTGTTCTCGTGTATTAGCCACATGCTCATTTGAAAGGCGAACAACAAGAAGTCTTTTCTCACTTCATCAAATTGCGGTTACAGACGTGTTTGCAAGACCAAAGAATGTGTTGAGAAAAACACCCTTTGCACCTCTAATCTGTATCTTTTACCAGAATAGCCTTCTGACCTGCAAAAACTACAGAGGTTAACCTCGCGTACGAACAACGGGAACTATAAATTTTTCAGATAACTCAAAGTACAGGTTTCAACTACCAAGACACTTGAACAATAAAATAAAATATATAAAAAAGCACGCTATACTGTGATCTTGTATACATGCATTTAAAAACTAGCCTAAAGATGTTTCTGCGGAAGGTCCAAGTCTAGAATGTGACACGGATACCTAAGAAAAACGATAAGCAAAAACTCTGTCATTAAAATTAGTACAATGCCTGACTTTTGACATGTATGTTAGTGTCTACTAGCACAGCCTTTATAGAGGGCGCTTCACTACTGAAATATCAGTGTACTAATGGTATTTTATCTATCGTTAGTTTTCGATATAATAGTTCAATGTCTGTTACACACACACATTAGATCTTTTGCTGTGTTTATAGTTGAGGTATTTGATGGTACGCATTTAAAAGTTTTTTTTTTTTTTTTTTTCTCCCTTGAATCATGAAGAGCTATAAACCTAATACATCAGAACGATGCGTGGGTTTGGATTTTGAAAAAACATAAAATATAAATTACATCCCCCCCAACACGCACACGCGCACACACATACACACACCTGCTCCAAAATAAATATTTAAATAAGTTGAATACGAACACAAGATGTTTTGGAACTATTAGGGCACATTTTGCCACTCGGTTATTAAAAGCGGAACCTATGGTTGTCATGGGAACATAATGACGTCCCATCCGTTTGTGAAATTAACGAAAGCAAAAGCTTTTTCCCCATTTTTTTATTCTATACATTTTATAATTTACACATCTATGATGGAGTGAAGGTAAAACAACTTAGGGAAAATGAAAAAATCAATCAATCATACATTTCTTTTGTTGTTTTTACTATTTTCCCCACTTCAAATATTTTAAATGTTTGTTAGCTCTCTCTCTCTCTCTGGCGTATCTTTTCTGCCTCTTGGCAAGCAATACAAATATAGCAAGCCAAGAAGAGTTTTAAACCGTCTGTTTCAGCAGTTGTTTCTTCGAGTGATGTCACTACCACCGCTTACACCACTCGACTGAAACATATGGGAGAATTTATTCCAGGAACTGGTGACATATATCACCATTTCCTGCCAGACTCTGGCTTTTACTCAAGTGTGAGCTGTCGAAAGTTGAAATTTTAATGATAATAGTTGTAATGAAAGCATTTAAAATATGTTTTCGAAGAAATTAGGGCTGCCAACATAACTTTATATTTTTTAACTAGTTCGCTCATTCTTTCTTTTTTTTATTTTTATTTTTTCATTTATGACGAATATGTTTTTATAAGTAATCAATAACATCCAGTGCAATCCATCCATCCAAGTACCGTAGTTATTTAAAGATCGCTTGTTAAAACGAAGCGTGTAAAAACGACGTATACTTCTAACAGCGAATCTTGGTGGATGATTAAACATGGTCCTGACTCGTTCAAACACTAGGTCGAATAGGGTTTCTTTTATAACGTGACGGAGGAAGTCGAGCAATATTTGGATTTTTCAGCCTCTTGCGCAAAGTTGCACAAGAGGTTTTTGTTCGGAGTTGACAACGCGGAAAGATTGTGCTGGGGATTCACTTCCTTTTTTTTTTTTTTTTTTTTTCCCTAAAGGATATTTTCGTTCACTCATTGCACATCTAGTATGCAATGATAGATTGAGTAACAGATAGAAAGAGACAAGTAGACACCGAAAAAAGTAAAGCTTATGAAAAGAATGGACTTTGAATTAAAAAAAAAGAAAGAAATGGGGATAACTAGAATGGTGTGTGCGACAGAGAGAGAGAAAGAGAGAGAGATGGTTGGAAAGGTGGAGGCAGAGGGCAAAAATCCTCCCAAATGTCCGTAATAACGTTCCATACTGTCACTAGGCCTGTTATGTGGTCAGAATTTCAAGCAACGTAATCTTCCTTAATGGATCATATAAATGGGCGTTCGGAAGTCGGAGATGGTGCTCTTTCTGGGAGCACGCACTACGTCATGAAACTTTGCAATTTAATGGTGCTTTGCGGAAGGGGGAAAAAAAAAGGTCCTTATTTCTTTCCCTCGCTTCTTGCACTTTAGTTTAGAATTGGGCACGCTTTTAACCTACTTTTATACTTTTGTGCTGTCGTATTTTTCTTTATTAGAGTTTTTAACAACCTCTTTAACGTCAACGGTCTTCGGATAAAAAAAAAAAAAAAAAGGAAAGAAATTAGCAATACTATTACAGAAAAAAATAAAATACTCTACTAAGAAAACGTATGTCTTGCGAGCTTTATTAACTTTGCACCCGCCTCCGCACACAAACAGATCACGTGCTTCAAGTATTTGTAATCCTCCTTTTAAGGATCGATAGAAAAATAATCCCTTTCCCTATTTATTACCCACCATATTAAGGGGTGGGGGGGAAGAGAATCCTCATTCTCTTAAAGTTTTCACAAGCTAGTACCGTCACCAGTAAGCAATTTGATCTTTAATTAAAGATTTCACTTCCTCTATTAAGGCCCAACATCTTTCCTATGAGTCAACTCATAAACTTACGTGCATTCGTGAAAACAAATTCTAAGCAAATACAGACTTCAGGAGTCGATAGTTTGAAAAGAAATATGGTTTCTTCTATTTATTCAGAGGAATATATTTTCCAAGGTCTATGCTAAGCTGTCCGCGAGCACGTTCTATCACATCCTCACTTAAGATTACAGTGCTTTTTCAAAAATGGTCTCGACCTTGAACGCAAATTTCCTTTTATTCCATTGTCCAAAGTGACGTCACGTTATTTATTTAAATAATAGTTCGCGATGGTTGTCAAGGCAACAGGATAATGAGAAGTCTAGAAATTACAATATTCAATTAAGAACAGTGGGGACGGCCGTTTCGTGGGACATCATAATTGAGTTCTGCATATCGAACGTCAGATAAAAAAGGATAAACCGCATTTTTCCTCCACGGAAAGGAGCCGACAAAGGATAATACCCCCCCCCCTCCTTTTGTATAAGGTAAGTCAACAGAAACCAATTCTTCAGTTTACGCTTCCTCATTCTCCGCATTTACCTCCACCCACTTTGCTATTTAGACGTAAAAGACAACGCTGAGGGACTATTTTATTAGAATCTTACGTGCACAAGTGAGACAGCACTAAGACCCTTCATACTAATTATAAGACAAACGAGTTCTATGTCAGTAGTAGGTTTTAGGTGACATTGATAGGCAATCAGTGTCACTTAAAAAAAAAAAAAACTTACTTATCTGGTTCTAACAGGGATTTGTTATTATTGCACATATCCTGTGATCGATGAGTAAAGAGAATTTAACTCCACTAACAATCATAGACCAAGAATTTTTTTTTAAAATAAAAAAAAAACACTTCATTTCGTTGTAATCGTAAAAGTGCATATATTACATAAACAACGGGATCTTGATATAAGTCACAAAAAACAATAAAACTAATTGAGTTCCAAAAAGCCCTTTTAATATTAGAAAGCAACAAAACTACATTAGAGTTAATGGAATATTTAAAAAGATACAATTGAGCAGTTAACAGGCTAAGCTACTATAATAATTTACTCATTCCTGGAATATATATTTCCATTCACTAATTTATTGATTCAAAATAGCTTTTTACGCTGAAGTGATGAAAAATTTACAAGCCTCACAATAGTCCAAAGAGATTACAAAAACATTCAGCCATCAATTTCGAGTGAGCCATAAATAGACTAGTTGTCATGGTAACGATAAAAGTCTATACAGTTGTATGTTTCCTGCTGGTGTTATCAGACCTGTATAAAATATATAAAAGTAATACAGCTGGGGGAAACCTTAGGAATAACATGCTCCTATATCGTTGGCGTAATAGATTGAGTGTATCTTTTGGATACTGACGACAACAACAACAACAATAAAAAAAAAAATGGTGGTGGTGCTGAAAGAGCGATGTATTTGATTTATTTAATATATCTTGCTTGGTTTCATTATAAATTTCTAGTTTATTTATCTCTGTCCAGAAATAAATAGTTTTAAAATAAATATCTTTATTGCACCAAGATCCACTGGTTCCTAAGAACTTACTAAAATATGGAACGATTCAAATCAAATAAAAAAATATTGTATTAGCATACAAACTGACTTCTGAATAATGTGAAAATTAAGTAAAAAATGTCTTGTATTTAAATTTAAAGACTGCATTTTTTTTTCTTTTCTAAATTTAAACTTAATATTTAATATATACTTTTTTGTTATCTATAACAATTTAAACAACTTTCCATTATTGTTTTTGGAAATTCGTATTTTAAAACAAAAAAAAAAAGGTTGATGAACAATTTTGCGATTTTTAATTCCGTTATTGTCAACAATGGCCACAACACTTTTTTATTTTATTTTTTAATTATTTCTTTGTTTGTTTTAAGAAAAAAAAAGTATAAATACTGTATAGAGAAAATTAAGAAGTTTAAAACAGAGTATGAGCTTGGTTTATATGTAGTGACATGTGGTACTTGGAAGAATAGAAAAATATCGGCGAAAAAATGTAGTAGTGACAAGGCAAAGAAATGAAAAGAGATGTGTAACTAAAATTTTAACTTCGCTTCAACGTACACGCAGTCAATAGCGAATTGGCAAAATGCCAGTTTTTATTTCGCTTTTATTTTTTTATTGTTTTGAAAAGGTAATACAAAAATAAGATATCAAATTAAGGGAATGTAAAAGATAATACAAAATTAAGGTAAGATAATAAAAGTAATTAATACCAGAGAAATATGAATAAAATTATTAAAACAATATTTAGTCATTTTCCTTTTGGACAATAATGCAGAAACTCTCTTGCAGTGACGTCATTATGACAACATTAACAAAATGTCGATTTTAGGAATGAAAGTTAAAATCTAAACGGAGGAAAATCTAATTAAAATCTAAACGGAGAAAATGGGAATTAAATATTGGAGACTTTTATTTTATTTATTTATTATTATTTTTATTTTTTCATTATTTTAATTTATTTAATTATTATTTTTTTTTTTTTGAAAAACCCGGAACGTTCCGTTATAGTTTGGTATGCGCATAATTTTAATGATCCTGCATGGCTTTTCTTGCTTTCAGAGATTGCTCATTAACCAGATAAGCGACATGAGTTGAGCCGACTTGTTTGGGATTAGGGCAGAAGGTCATTCAGTACGTGATATGTCACTGTGTTTGCGTTGGCCAATTTGCCTGTTCAGCATAAAAAAAATAATAATAATAAAAAAACTGCGAGTTCTCAGTATGAACCCTTACGATTAAATATTCCGAACTGTACATAACGCAGTGTTAAAATAACCATCACAAAATGTTTGAATATCATTTGCAACTTCGTAGCTAAAGATTTTTTTTCCCTATATTCATAACTATGCTTTCGACTTATTCCATCAGTAAAAAATTTACTTTTCCCTTCTCTCATGTTTTAATGATATCCCAATAAGTCAACTAATCTAATGGCAACATGAGTTCCGCAAAATTGTTGTACCGTGATGAGGGATGTTATTAATATTTCTTAATTAAATAAAAATATTCTATTTTGTCCAGTTTTTTACTACTCGCAAAATCTACTGACAAGCGTGTTTGTCGAGCTCCTATATATTATTTTCCCATGTCGTATTTGCGCACCTACATTTGGTGTTACTATTCGGTTAACCATCCCTGTTGGGAACGTCTCGAGACAGATAGAAAGAGGGTGGTGATAAGAAAACAACGACTCTTAGTCAGCAGAAAGCCAAATTATTTTTCCGGCTCAAGTAAATGTTTACGTAAGTATAACAAGGGGAGAGATTATTGCCTGGACTCCATTGCAAAAAAAAAAAAAAAGAGAGAGACAGATACAGCATGGTGTGCTATTAGTTTTTATCTTCTTTAAATACATCAGAAGAAACACTCCTCACAGATGGGTGGATCTTTCCAAAGAAAATCTCCGAATTATCTTAAGTGTTGGCAATCCTACTGCTAGGGTGTGTAAGTTCGGAGAATTATGGCTGCTTGATGGGCTATTGATCCCTCGGCCGATGACGCAATAAATAATCAGTAGTATTATTCAAACGTTAGTAAGATAGTTAAATTTACTGTAATATTTATCATGATTCCACGATTCATTTAGCATTTTTAATGTGGTTCCCACCCAAATGGGTTTTTTTTTAACTTAAAGTACATTCTTACCAAGTTGGCTTTTTTTTTTATATATCTCATTAATTTTATACATTTTTGTATTTTTATTTATTTTTCATATGATCCAAAAACATCGTTCTAGAAAACAAAAATATTCCCTTTTTAAGACATTTTAGATCACTAATAAGTGAGAAAATATTCTCGCACCTTATAATGAAATTCATCTATCACCTAATTGAAATATCCAACAACCTAAAGTCCTTTTCAGGATTTCCAGGGTAATGGATGGCAATGCTGTAGCCAATGAACTGAGGCTCGGCTATTGCTGTTACCCTCCTGCCATAATCAGAGCTTTATATAGCTCAACAATACCTTATCCCTACACTGTCCTCTACAGATAACGGGGAAGACGAAAAGCATTCTTGCTTCGCCCCTTTAAGCCAGTCCCTTATAAGGATAAGGCGACTGCTTTGGAGAATATAGCTCTGCATCTAATCATAATAATAAACATTTAAGTTTGAGGAAGGAAATAAAATAAGTGTAGCAAATAATATTCTTTTCTTTTTTTGTCAAGTTAAATTGGATTACAGTATTTTTTTTTTTAACTTTTCGCGTGTGTTTAAATTAATTCATATTTTAAGTTTCGATTGAGGAAATTGGACGTCCTTGCCCATCCCCTTCTAGTGGATTCAACGCCTTATTCTCTCCCCCAACACATAGAAAAAGAAAAAAAATCCCCGATATGCCTCTCCTGTTCACTACTGTATTATAGTGCTATCTAGTTTGCTACGATCAATTGCCCATTTTGGGAAGCAAGTCTAGACATACGATATTGTTCTGGGCAAGGAAAGAAAGACATTTCCATATTCGATCCTAATGCATCTTTGTAAAAATTCATGTCTGTTACCCGATCTTTTTGAAGACTTTCGTCTGGAGACAGCGCTTTAAATTTATGTAATGTCGTCCAGAGCCAACATCTTTGGCGCCAACGTTCTGCGTTATTAACCACGCATGCGTCCAGAGGAATACGCCATTCAACACAATTACCACGTGCAGCGATAGGAAAGCGTTCTCTCTCTCTCTCTCTCTTTGAAAAGGAAAAAGTACGCGAAAAAGTTAAGCCAGCCCCCGCCAGCCACTCAGTCTGGTGTGGTGCTGCAGTGCAGATGAATTTTGCCACTGCACAATGCAGCATCGCCAACGTTTTCCGACATGATTATTGCAGCTGTACTAGCAGTGTTTTTTTTGTTGTTGTTTTTTTTGCTGTGTTTAAAACAAATCAATAGATTTTGGCCATATTAGGCTATCGAAAATTGAGTAATTTGAAACTTAGTGCTTAATATAGAAACGCTTATTTTTTCGTAGCACTTCTTTAGAATAAATGAGGTGTTGAACAGAATGACGCAAAATAGAAACAGAGACTATTTTGAGAAAAGAATAACTCGCTAAGTTCTCCACAAACTAAAATAAAATACTAAACAAACAAAAAAAAAATTCTATTACTTTAATGTTTAAGTATTGGCCAAGAATATTATTTTGTATTATATTATCTAATTTTTATAAAGAACGAATACAGAGATGAAATGTAAACTATGATAATTAGATTTAAAGTTTTAACTTGCAAATCAAATTCGCAAATTTGGCTTTCTCGAAAAGAAATGCTTAAACCATGAAATAAAACATGATATTAATTAGTCACTTATCCTTATAGTCCTTATAAGGACTGGCTTAAAGGGGCGAAGCAAGAATGCTTTTCATCTTCCCCGTTATCTGTAGAGGACAGTGTAGGGATAAAGTTATTGAGCTATTAAAGCTCTGATCATGGCAGGAGTGTAACAGCAATACCCAAGCCTCAGTTAGAACTCATTGGCTACAACATTGCCATCCATTACCTTCCAAGGGTTTTTCTTCCAACCATTCTCATTAGTCACTCTAAATAATAAGTTTATTTAGAGTAACAGTTAATGAAAATGCAAAAGGTGTACAAATAGTCACACATTAAAAAGTAAAGAGAAATAAAAATATCAATCATTAAAATTAAAAAATAAACAAACATTAATGTTATCAGAATGATTTAAAATATTATTAAAAATTCTAAATCATAGTATGTAATAATTTATATTACAATGGTTTCGTTCAGTTTAAGGTCTTTGGCATTTTTCGCTTTTCATCTGTGTGTGTAAAACACTCTGATGGATAATAAATAAAAAGATATTTAAATGTAAAGTATACTGTACTAGTTTTGCAGTTTAATTTACAAAAAAGCTAATTATCTGCAAATTCTATTTTGCACAAATACGATGAAATTAGAAATTGTATGTATAATATATACAAACATAACAACAATAAATTATTACTCTTACGAAATTATTTATGGTAAATCTTAAAGAAAGCATAAAAGGTGTGCTGAGACAGAAAGCAAAAATTAAAGAGAAAAAAAAAATCAATCATTTAAAGTAACAATCAGAAAGAACTTTAATATTACAATAATTAAGATAAAATTATTAGAAATTCTAAAATAACATTAAATAAATAATTTATACTGAAACGGTTTCTTTCAGCTTTGTAGGTTCATTTCTATTTTCGTTTGTCATCTTCTGTGTGTATTGGAACCAAAAGAATCCACAAGTTGCTGTGGTGAAATTAGTCCGGATTTCTTCGTATGTTTTTTTTATTATTGTTGTTTTAACGACCAAACAGGCCCAGTTTCTTATAATAACTGTCTGTGGTCGTAAAGCATACTTTCAACATTAAAAAAAAAAAAAAAAAAAACATTAGAATGCTTTTTTTTTTTTTTTTGGAGAAGGTATACGTATTAGCATTCTGATTAAATAAGTTTTTACTTCGACAATAATTACGGTAATTAATACTTTTAAAAGTATTTCAACATTTAATCATAATAATAAAATAATGAGTAATCCTAAATAATGAAGTAAACAGGAGAAAAAAAAAAAACTAAAGACAAGCGATAGCAACATTTGATTAAAAAAAAAAAAAATTGAGTAGCAACTAGGTCTAGATTAAGCCTCAGTAGGCCTCAGGTGCATTAGGGAGACCACCTGCATTTTTATAAGCGCACGTGTTTGTTTGTGTCTCCCTCCCCACTTTTTTTTTTTCTCTGGTCGAGCGAGTGTAGAGCCTTTGGACTGTAATAAAGCACCTGTGTTTGGCTTTCTCAACTGGTTTCATTTTCTTTTCAAAGAAGAAAAAGAGGGGGGTGGAGTTAAGTGCCACAGAAGGGGTGAAGGATGACATTTAGAGACAGTAGTGATTTAATTCAACAGGAGGTGTTTCCAAAAACAAGGACTACATAAGAATGGGAATGTATTACAAATAGTGGGCACTGGATAAATCTTGTTTCGAAAATTCCGACAGGTTGGTACGTTGATTCCAGTTTTTATGAAGGACGATGGAATGTGTTAGATGCTATTAAAAATAACAACAAACGAAACCCCAAAATTAAATTAACATATCGAATTATCATATATAATTCTTATCAATGCACCGTTTTCTGTTCAACAACGACCAAATATCTATTCGAATTGTACCGTTATTTATAATAATTTCTTCGATTTGTCATTCGTATAATTATTCATCAAGAGATAGTCATCATCGATGACCACCTGATTCAAATTGCAAAACTCCTTATAAGGACTGGCTTAAAGGGGCGAAGCAAGAATGCTTTTCATCTTCCCCGTTATCTGTAGAGGACAGTGTAGGGATAAGGTGTTATTGAGCTATTAAAGCTCTGATCATGGCAGCAATAGCCGAGCCTCAGTTAGAACTTCATTGGCTACAGCATTGCCATCCATTACCCTCCAAGGGTATTAATCACCGCATCTCACCGTGGATTCCCTAACCCTTGCAAAACTCTCAACTCCACTCGCAGTTATTACAGATAGAATTTTTTTTTGCTCATCTGGTGTTAATACGGTTAGCGATTTATGTATAATTTTTCCCTCTCTCAAAACAAATCACTACAGAAGTTGGATTGCGATATAATATACCAGAGTGTTTTATATGTTTCTATAATTTTTATTTATTTATTTCTGTAAATGGCGCTGAAAATGGTATTCGATAACGTGAAGTTCCTTCAATCTATTTTGCAAATCTCATTATTGCGTTAATATTTCATCGTAAAAATATTGTTTTAATTTCGTTTTTTTTTTTTTCATTTCGCATGCACGTTTTATATATATAAGTATCGCAAGCAAACCTATAACATTTTCATCATATAGCATACAAATTCACTCATTCATTAAATAAAAGAAAGTTTTCTCTCATGATTCCTGACACCACTCGATAACTCAGATAAACATTACTGAATTTTATCAGTCATAACATAATCGACCGTGAAATAGGATGGAATATATGATTAATCGACCGTGACATGCGGTGATAGGTTCATTCAATCCAATACCCTTGGAGGGTAATGGATGGCAATGCTGTAGCCAATGAAGTTCTAACTGAGGCTCGGCTACTGCTGTTACCCTCCTGCCATGATCAGAGCTTTAATAGCTCAATAACACCTTATCCCTACAGATAACGGGGAAGATAAAATGCATTCTTGCTTCGCCCCTTTAAGCCAGTCCTTATAAGGACTTTAATCGACCGTGAGATGCGGTGATTAATATAATATAATATAGTATCTGAAACCGAACACCCAGAAGTCCCTCATGCAAAAGCAGGAGAGACTCTAAAACATCTCCTTAGAGGTATGCCCGGGGTGGCAGAAAAGTTTAAAGAGGCAATAGATAAAGTAGGAGAACCTGAACTCCTCCTCACAGGGAAATATGGACCCGACATCGTCAGTACAAAATGAGGTGACCTCTTCGTTGATGACATCAGCAAAATCACCCCTGAGCAAGTAGAGGTAGCCCTGGATATAGACGATGAGGCAGCTTCGGCGTTCTACATAGCTCTCTGCAAACTAGACATGGAAGTGAGGTGGCCAAAAGAATCATAACAGCCCACAACAAAAGAAAGGAACAGTAACTACCTTGTTGATTTCTGTTCTCAGCTTCACTGGTTTTTAGCTCCCGCAGGTGGGGGAGGACCTGAGAACCCGAGCGGCGAAGGCTTACAGCGAGGCGGTGCAGTTCCTTGTGAGCTGCATCACTCGGGCCAGATCCTTCCTCCACCTCTAAGTTTACCTTTCCATTCCTTCTCCAGATATATTCTCTCTTTGTTTGTTACATGTTTCCTTTTAAGGATTTTTCCTTTTTTTTTTAAAGTGAAAAATCAACGACCGTTTTAGAAACGCCCCTGGGGGGCAAACAGCTAAAACAGATCAACTGAGGCCTCTTTTACCTACTCTACCACTATGCACTCTATCTTTATTTCCTCTCCTACTATCTGCTGACTCTCAGCCTATCTTACTCTACAGGCCAATGATGAAGTTTGTTGAACTCACAAAATATACATAAAATACCCTTGGAGGGTAATGGATGGCAATGCTGTAACCAATGAAGTTCTGAGGTTCAGCTATTGCTGTTACCCTCCTGCCATGATCAGAGCTTTAATATCTCAATAACACCTTATCCCTACACTGTCCTCTACAGATAACGGGGAAGATAAAAAGCATTCTTGCTTCGCCCCTTTAAGCCAGTCCTTATAAGGACTGACTTCACGAGGAGGATTTAGGCTGTTACGAGAACAACCTAAAGTCCTTTTTTAGGACTTCCAGGGTAACGGATGGCAATGCTGTAGCCAATGAAGTTTTAACTGAGGCTCGGCTATTGCCGTTACCCAGCCATGAGTAGAGTAGCTCAATAACACCCTATCCACACAGATTTTCTTCATTCAGATGACGGAATAAAGAGTCAAGAACTCAGTCCATCGCCCAGTTCTTTTAAGAACTGACTTCACGAATCTACAAAAAAGTGGGTTAAAGTAGAGAATAATGCGTAACCGATATCCGTTGTGTCTACAGGTAATGCACTTTTGTCTTTTCAGATAATCGATCATATGTCTCTAACATAGCCATTTTTCAACCCTTTACCAGCTTCTGGAGTCGACTTCATCAAGAATGCCGTTATTTTTACACCTTTCTTCCGTGTTGTATTTTAAAAGCAAGCTTTAGAATGGTAGGTCTCAACATGAATGTGTTTCTAAAAGCACTACAAACAGCTAAAATTTATGCTACAATTTTCAACTTTAAAATATCTAGTTGCAAATTTAATGTCTGGTAAGAGTAATGGAAAAAGAGCAATCTTAAAATGACAGCTTTTCTCTTAATATAAGACATTCATTGTGGTTTCCGTTGTTCAAAAATAAGATGAATCAGCATGGTAAAAAGAATTTGCGTGCGAGGTTTTATTAAAAGTTTGTTGAAAATTGTGTTCGATTTAAATATTAATAAAGTATCCGATACACGCAAGTCTTCATGAGAAATGCCATCAGTTACGCTCTCGGTTAGTTTCCACTACCGAATAAGAATTTAGAAAATTATTAGACCCAATTTATTTTAAATCAATTTCATTTAAAATATTTTGAAAGTAAAAATATAGATTATTATTCTTTAAGAAATATAACTATCCAGTTCTGTTTACAAAAATATTTAAAAAAAATAATAATGACATTAATGCTAAAAATAGCATTCTTTTTATGTTAGAGTAGTCAGGAAAAAACGCAAAAATTATCAGAACACAATCTTGCTTGCCTTATCCGATAATGGTGTAGATATCACATATTCTTTCCATTAATCATAAACGCCACGAGAGGGCGCTACAAGCAGAACTAACAGAAAGCCGTCTACCGTTCGAGGTCACTACAATGACCGTGCGCATTCCACAGCACAGCCAATAAGCCTAGTTCCTTTTTGACGAGAATTTCCAGTCTGTTCTCTCCCTCCTCTTCGTTCCCCCATCCCTGTAATAAGACAGCAAATACTTACAAACGCTATCTTAGCTGCAGGAAAAGAGAAGAAAAGTAAACAATAGGTTGTTATGGTGATAAAGAAGTGCTTGTGGGTGGGACACGTGACATCGACGAAGGTCTCTGAATCACAAGTTTAAGGAAAACAAGGAATGCCATCTATGCATGCATCTGAAGTCTACTTCCTTATTTTTCTTAATCTGTAAACTATGACACGGTTCTTAAGGGGGTAATGTTTTTTGGAGCGAAGATGTCTAATTACTCAAAGAAACGTTCGCTTGCAGTCAACAGACTCGTGACGCAACAGCTAGTTCAAAAATAAACTGTAATGTGCTTCAGAAACGCAAATGCTAATTAATATAATTAGACAAATAACAGCTTTACTCGAAGTATTCTTTGTAATAATTATACATTTCATTAATTTTATTATAACCGTAGAAATATAATATATTATTTTCATTTATTTTTTTTAACTGATGCAGCTGAAAATTTAATTTTTTATTCATTCTTCTAACACCATTTGTTTTATTTCATCCTATTTATAAATATAAAACGACAACTGAGGTAAGAGAAGAGAAAAAAAATGATATCTTATAATATTATTATCAGATTTTTGCTGAAATGTGTATGTATTTTATATTTTGCTGAAATTTTGGTGAAACATTTATTTTAAGTTGTTATGTTACATGTGTATATATATATATATATATATATTTTAAGTTGTTATGTTACATGTGTATATATATATATATATATATATATATATATATATTTTAAGTTGTTATGTTACATGTGTATATATATATATATATATATATATATATATATATATGTTACATGTGTATATATATATATATATATATATATATATATATATGTTACATGTGTATATATATATATATATATATATATATATATATTTAATTTTAAATATTTAATTAAACATTTATTTTAAGTTGTAACGTACTTTGTTACATGTGTGTATATATTTTATTTTATGTGTATTTTATTTTATTTTATTTTATGTGTATATATTTAATTTTAAATATTTAATTAAACATTTATTTTAAGTTGTAACGTACTTTGTTACATGTGTGTATATATATATATATATATATATATATATATATATATATATATTATATATATATATTAAATTAAAACGTAATTATGTAGGTATATCCAAATTAGTATTTTACTGCCAATCAACACAACTAACTGGTAAAAACTATCCTTTATTTTTTCAGAACACCTCCGTGGCTCAATCAAAACATGTGCCCTCTGATTAAGAAGAATCGATTTCCTATTGCGTCTAAGATGAGGAGAGCATTTAAAAGTGGTTTACAACTGAAGTTTATTTAAACCAGTCATATACGGAAATGGGGAAGTCCCCCACCCCACCGAAAAACAATCTCTTCTCCAGCCTCGAAAAGACAGCCAAACCTTAATTTCTTCAGAATTTGAACAATAATATACTTGAAAAGAATAGTTTAATTCAGAAAATGTCTTTTTTTTTTTTATTGTTTCAATACCCGAGGGATACAATTTTTGTGATACTATCAATCAAGTATAATCATACAATTAAAAGTATGGGCTTTTTTTCCCACTCACATTTCATTGTTATTATTACGCCTCCATGGGGTTTTTAGGACCGCATGAGATCTCATCACACCAATCAACTTCTCAAAGGTATTTTTATCTGTTAACTGGTGCGTGTGTGAGTTTTGCGTTACTCAGTTGCTGTTTTGAATAGCACCTCTTTCTCAATCTATGGTAAAATTCTTAGCATCTCCAACATTTATATAACACGGATGTCGTTGTGGGTGCTACCTATTCCATTTCCAATATCCTGATTACAATTTCGTAGCAAGTATTTTTATGTGATGCCCCCCCCCCCACACACACACAAAAGATTGCAAAAACCTAGAGAACATTAGCGCGGTCGGTGGGTTGAAGATTTTAGGATTTTTTCTATTTTTATCCATTTCTCTTTTACTTGGTTAGTCCGAAAAAAACCTGCTCTAGAGACCAAGCATTGAAATGTTTTTTCATGCCTCCCATAAGTGTGTGTGTGTGGGGGGGGGGTGATAAACTAATCGCCCGGTGTGAGATTGTTATACTTCCTATTAATGTTATTTTTCTATGGTAGTTAGGAAGTAGATTAATAAAAAAATAATAATAATAAAAATAAATCACCGCATAATTTCACACTGTGCCGCATTTTGGCCACCCTGATTTACCCATCTCGATGGCCATTTTAAGCCTAAAAACCTCGCACATCACTGGACAGGAAATTGTTTATCTATTACAAGTGAACAGCCTTGAAGCATTCATAAAAGCCAGCACAGTAGTAGGACGAGGAGCAGGGTTCAGACACGTGTGGCCCCGCAGTTATTCTGTATGTTTTTGTTATCGGAGTCCTAAGGTTACAAGAACTTAAAAGGCACTTCACACGTTGCAAAGATTTACTCAGAGGTATAGAATCTCGAGATAGGTACTCATTCGTTCTATCTTGTTGATTATTTATTTCAGAATTTGCCATTTAAAAGAGTTTACATAAGGATGGACGTGTTCGGGGTCTTTTTTTTTTGATGTCGATAAGTGGTTTTTATTCCTTTCATAATCTTTCAATCGTTTGAAGCAAAAATTATTTCCTGTCATAAAATTACAAGAATTTCGACACACTTAGCGGTCTTTATGGCACAATAAAAGTTTACGACACAAGCAAATAAAATTTTAGTAGAAATTTTCGAGTAATCACTTCGTTTAGATCAAAGAGCACCATCGTGTTTTTTTTTGTTTTTTTTTTTTTTGGAATTTATTTAGTTATGAGTAACACACAAATGCACAAGTGGCAGAACCTGAGGTCAAAAATCATAAATTACTGGAAAAGTTCTTCGTTGTAATAACTTCCTCTTTTTTTATATTTTTTTTTATTATTATTTAATATTATAGCAATTTCAAAAAAAATGTATAAAATAATCTACAAACAAGTGGTCGCGATGTAAAAGTTAAATTAAATAGCAAAATAATAAATATTTCTGCAAAGTAAAACCAGTAAAAGGTGTATATATATTTCCAGCTTTTTTAAATTATATTTATAAAAGTGGAAGTGTAAATAAAATAAACAACATTATAAGGGAAAAAGTAATGAGAAGTTAAAAATTAAATTTTAAGTTAAAAATAACGTTAATCTAAAAATAAAAATTTAAATTATAAACATTGTTAAGCAGTGTTACAGTTATTGATCTGGTACACCATTTAGTCTTTTGTATGTTGTTATTGTTATCAATTATGGCCAAAATAACTAAGATTATGAATTGATTGGATCAATCGACCGTGAGATGCGGTGATTGATTTTATATGAGATGCCCATATAGGGTAACGGATGGCAATGCTGAACCAATGAAGTTTAACTGAGGTTTGGCTGTTGCTGTTATCCTGGGTAAATGAGTTCGCTCTCTTAGGTTTTGCCCTAAGGGAGCACTTTGAGTCTCCGGGGAAAGTGTTCTCCGGCACGGCCCGCTGAGGGGTACTTGCCGGTGAATTATTTTCCTCGGAATATGAGCGGTTCTGCTCGGTACTCGAGTTTCACTGAGTAGAACCAACGCTGAGATTTGGACGGTCTTTCGCCCACGAATGAGTGGCCTAGAGATCGTCCGATATTTTTGAGATATCACCTTTACTTACACATACGGTGATTGATTCAATTAATGCCCTTGGGGGTGATGGATAGCAACGCAAAGCTGTACCAATGAAGTTTAACTGAGGTTCGGCTGTTGCTCTTACCCCCTTGGGCGATGAGTTTTTGAGTTCGCTCTCTTAAGGTTTTTGCCTTAAGAGAGCACTTTGAGTCTCCGGGGAAAGTGTTCTCCGGCACGGCCCGGTGAGGGGCTTTGTCGGTGAATTATTTTCCTCGGAATTTGAGCGGTTCTGCTCAGTGGTCGGGGAGCCCGTCACTGAGTGGAACCAACGCTGAGATTAGGACGGTCTTTCGCCCACTATGGAGTGGCCTAGAGATCGTCCGTATTTTTGAGATTTCACCTTTACTTACATAGTCGGTGATTGATTCATTCAATCCAATACCCTTGGAGGGTAATGGATGGCAATGAAGTTCTAACTGAGGCTCGGCTATTGCTGTTACCCTCCTGCCATGATCAGAGCTTTAATAGCTCATTAACACCTTATCCATACACTGTCCTCTACAGATAACGGGGAATATGAAAAGCATTCTTGCTTCGCCCCTTTAAGCCAGTCCTTATAAGGACTATAAGGAACTAAGATTACATCTACGTGGCGGACATTCCACAGAACCTGAGGACTACCATCACAGCCCTATATGCTGACGACACAGCCATAATGACAAGATCTCTCCGCCCACACCTGGCGATCAGTCTTCTCCAGGATACTATCACAAAGCTAGAGAAATGGTTCTCCGACTGGAGGATACAAGTAAACCCCGTCAAAAGCTCAGCTATACTGTTCACCAGACGCAAAGCCTTCATCCAAGATGATATTGAACTTCTCGGAAAAAAGATACCATGGCAGACAGAAGCCAAATACCTTGGAGTACAGCTAGACAAAAAGCTAAATTTCAACAGCCATATCAAGCTCATAGGCACAAAGACATCCAGAACCATAGCCCAACTCTATCCCCTGATCAATCGCAACAGCAAATTGGATAAACGCAACAAGCTGTTATTATATAAGATGGTAATTCGACCAGTAATCACATGTGCATCCCCGGCATGGAGTCACACATCCAAATCTAACATCCAGAAACTACAGAGGATACAAAACAAATGCCTGCGGATGATCTTAGACGCCCCATGGTTCGTCAGAAACACGCAGATCCACAGAGAAACCGGAACCCCTGACATCCGTTCTCTCCTTCATGACCATGCGGAAAAGTTCTTCAGCAAGGCACATTCTCATCCCAATCCACTAATCCGACAGGCTTCCAGTTATAGTGAACATGACTATCAAAAACACAAAAGACCCAAGGCAATCCTGCTTTCAGCAGAACAGAGCTAACTCCATAGTTCACAAAGTGCGAGCATAAGTCTCACAACCTCCCCCATCAAGCTTCTCCACACAGATAAAGGGGAAAATAAAAAGCATTTTATGCTTCACCCAGCAAGCCAGTAACGTTGTTGTTGTAACTAAGATTATAGCTAATGAAGAAAAAGTCCTTTTTAGGACTTCCAGGGTAACAAATGGCAATGCTGTAGCCAATGAAGTTTAACTGAGGTTCGGCTGTTGCTGTTACCCTGATGAGTTTCGAGAGTTCGCTCTCTAAGGGAGCAATTTGAGTCTCCGGGGAAAGTGTTCTCCGGCACGGCCCGCTGAGGGGTTCTTGTCGGTGAATTATTTTCTTCGGAATGAGCGGTTCTGCTCGGTGGTCGAGTTTCAGTGAGTGGAACCAACGCGGAGATTTAGACGGTCTTTCGCCCACGAATGAGTGGCCTAGAGATCGTCTGATTTTTTGAGATTTTACCCTTTACTTAAACACAGGGTAACAAATGGCAATGCTGTAGCCAATGAAGTTTTAACTGAGGCTGGGCTATTGCCGTTACCCAGCCATGACTAGAGCTTTTTAGTTCAATTCAATAACACTCCATCCACACAGATTTTCTTCATTCAGATGACGGGATAAAGAGTCAAGGACTCAGTCCATCGCCCACTTCTTTTAAGAACTAAGATTATGAATTATGAAGGTCGGTACGTTACTGTGCTGGATTAAAAATGGGATTAACTGGATTAATAAAATCCCGGGATATGCCAATCTAATGGAGACTAATTCACTTGTGCGGTATTTGAAAATGTTCCTAATTCCAACCATAGGCATCACCGCTCAACAATGTAAATTGCTACCGACTAAACTGACCTTTTGAATGCAACATAATGCAAAACATTCCATTGCTTAATATTAAAAAAACAACAAAATGGTGTGTGTGTATATATATATATATATATATATATACACCATTCATTTCGTATGGTGATTCAACGGCCGTGATCCCCCTTTTACGGGAAGGTACAGCACCACCTCAATCCCCCTCCCCTCTTTTTATTCGAGCTCGGGACCAGCATAGCTGACAATTCAGACCTATGGCAGGAGGAATTGTCTTAAGTGTGTGTTCACGGGGCCGGTTTTCCTGCTTGCGGGATGAAAAACCCCAGATAAACTGGCGGAAAAAAACCCCTGTTGTTCACGCCCAAAACCAGCTAACTTGGCTATGGCTGAGGAAGATCCTTAAGTTCCTTACGTCGGCGACAGGAATCGAACCTAGGACACTCCTTCCAAAGGCATATGGTTGCGAAGCACTAACCGCGCGGACATATATACCATGATATTGTAACTAAAGTCCATATTTCAAAAAGCTGTGGTGAGATTTTTTTTTTAATTTATTTATTTCACTGAGACGTTTCATACAGTACAGCGCATAAGTAGGGTATGTTGAACAGTGAATATGGTTGCAAATGCAATACTTGAATTTCAGTTGACATTTATATTCTCAACAATTAAAAAAAAAAAAAACAGCTTCTAAATTGCTAAGAATCTCTTCCTTATCGCTTATTTTTTTATTTTATTTACTTATTTTAAGCAGTTATTATTATTATTCTGTGACACCTCAAAGGAGTCCAAGACTCATCGAGAGAGGGCGCCTACTCCGTCTCCACCACTCAATCCACCAACTACAGTGAAACGCATCATCTACACAACACCATCTACTGCCCACCAACAGTATTTTTGTCTGTAAATTGCGTGTGTTCTCAAGGCCGATTTGTCTGTATGCGGGATGAAAAACCAGAGTTTCCGAGAGAGAGAAAAAAAAAAAAAAAAACCTGTTGCACCCCTATGGTTATATATCGATGATTAAATTGTCGAAATCAGTGCGACCTACAGCACCTCTTCCGTGGGATTTTATATTCCTAACCCTGCTTTACAATTCTACTCTACATCTTCATAGATCAAAACACAAAATTTGTATTCATAACTGCAAAATCTGTTTTATCTTACTGACCATATTAATACATGTTTCCCTTTATTGTTCAAAAGATAAAGCAATTTGGAAGAATTTAACAGAAAGATAATTATGAAGACTTACTCCATCGATTTTAGCTGAAATGGAACGAGTCAAAAATTTGGAATGTTGAATTAAAAAAAAAAAAAAAACTGATATAAATATTATCACCGCAGCACTGAGTGCGTAAATATGTCAAAAATTAGGACTAGCGTGCCTAAGAGTTAAACCAAAAACATCGTCACTATCAACGGAACTATGGAGACTCAATATTTATTTATTTGGCATCTAAAACCAATGGAAAATGCACTTAAATGCTATCATCTACTGTTTTAACGTTTCTACTTATTTGTACGAATAAATAAAGAAAATTCCAAATATAATGGAAACTTTTTTTTTGTTAACTCGGTATTGCCTTCGGTAAAATCCAACTGTGAATTGCGATTGTAGCAGCATCTTAATGTACATTTTAATCCATTCTTATGGAGTAGGATAAGGATTTCAATATTTTAGCAAACGCGCAAAGCCAGATGGCGAAACAAAGCTTCGTCTATTCTCGCATAAAGAGAACAAAAACATTTCTTATACTATAAGCTTAAGTACATAACTCAATGGTGAGGGGGGGGGGGGGGGAGACGAAAGGAAAATAAATAAAAGCGATGTACGGTTTAAGAGTACACATCTATCAGGATCTCTGTGTTGGGATATATATTTGATGTTGGGATTTTTTTGTTTGTTTCCCCAAGTTTATTTGAGAGAAGTGAATGATGCAGCTTTTATATTTGAAGATTTTACGTTGCTGCAAAGTAAAAGCCGGTTACACTCAAAATAAACGGCTGCATATAAAAGAAAAGCTACAAAAACTTCTCTTTTTTTTTTTTTTTCCGTTGTCAAATATTTGGTTGGAAAATTTCAGAATATTTTGTATAAATTTTTCTTTTTTATTTGAACTATTCAAACCCCCTGGTTTATTGGAATTGTGTTTATGTTGTTTAGAAAAAATTTGTTCACGATCCACTTGAAAATTACCGGAATATTTTTAAAGAAACGGCATTTAAAAAATGACAGCATACTAAGAAATTACTGTAAATCAGCAATAATAAATAAAAATCGCCTTATTATGACGGAAGTATGCGAGGGGACAATATACAACTAAACGTATACCCATATTCGGTTTTAAGCGTTTCCAGGAAGAATTTGATTAGTATATGAAATTCATCTAGGGCAGTGCGTCTTTAAACTATGTTCCGTAGAACCCTTCGGTCAAAACTTTTAAGAGTTCCCCACATAGACTTTTATAACTTATGTTGAAAAATAAACTATAGGTTTGTGTGTGTGTGGGAGGGGATTAACTAGCCTCCATTAAAACATTAAAATAAAAAATAGCAGATTAATCACCTGTAAAGAGACGATCAGAATCAAACAGCCAAAATATTCCTTAATCCATCTCCAGAGGTAAGCAAAAGGCTACGGGGGGGGGGGGGCAACACTTTTTTAAAAAAATTGATTCTTTTTTTTTATTTTTATATTTTTGTTGCCATATTATCGCAGATTATTCCAGATCTATTCTATAATTAGATTTTTTTACTTATTGTAAAACTGAAGGAAGTTTTAAACAAAATATCTCTCTTGGACTGTATTGCAGAGATCATGCATTGTGGTTGGTCGCGTTCCAACTGTTTGCATTAAAAGTTGAAATTCAAATATTTCGAACCACAAGGTCGGAAATCTCCACTAAATTTCGGAATCGCTCGTATCTTCAATTGTAATGGACCACAGTGATTGACTCACCATTCCTTGCGTGCATTTGCACAAGCTTATTCGTGTTTGTGTCACAAGTTATGACGGATGTACAGGTAATACGCACGCGGATAATGCTCTGATTTTTTTTTAGCATTGGTATTAACAAATCTTGAAGGGCATTCTAATAATAATTAATATTCAAATATTTTATTAATATTAATCATTCTTTTGTATTTCTGAAAATAAAAATGTCACTATGACATTTTTATTCGTCAAACGGAGCAGGTAATTGAAAAATATGGAAAGAAAAGAAAGAAGAAAAAAAAAAATATTTAGATAGTCTCTGGCTGTAGGCTGCATCTATTAAACAAAGCATTCTGGTATATAAAAGTCCCAATGAAGGGTCTCAAAAAAAGCATTCCCATCTTGGATGGATGGATCATTGGATGAGCGACAGGTGCGTTTTAATTGAACAGCACACTGATGTAGAGAGTAATAATGGATGCAAGGAGCATTTGGAGGCCGCGTAGTTGAAACCAACCTGGCGCATCCATCACACAAAAAGCTCATCAACAGTGCAGTGGTGCTTGAATAACTCGAACAGGTGTAAGGAAAAGCTTGCAGGGTTTGCGAAAAACAAGCATCTGGATCCTGAAGATGTGTCATGGGAATAAGAGTGCAGCAGGTATTTGTTTTATCAGGAGGAGGAAAGGATGCCCTGAGTGTTTTGTACTTGTGTCCTTCGTATTGGGTAATCTCCGTTTGAGAGGTCCGGTTGAATAATTGGGATTTCTTTTTCTCTTTTTTAGATTTTTGCGGAAAAGATACTTATTGCCTGGCCAATACTATCGGTGTAGTTCTTGTACCTATCAGATTTTACACGGTTTCACCTAAATGAAGTGGAAAATACTGTTTAGCACCACCAAAGGGAATTTTCTGTGACACAGTGAGGAGAAACAGTCACAATTTGGTTGGAAGACCATTGACTGAGTCCCTCCTACTAAACAGACAAGTTGGCTTCATAGTTAATATTCCCTTTTCATTTAGCATCATTTTAAACTGCTTGCGCACTTTATCCTTTTGTAATTTAGCAAAGACAAATTTGTATTTATTAACTGCCCCCCCCCCCCCCGGTTAATTTTTTCGAGTACATAACTGCAGAGATCTAATGATTAGATGATCCAATAATTTAATATTATATTTTATTCAATTTCCTTTCTTAGTTGTGATAAAAAAAAATAGCCCTCAATTCTGCATTTATTTGACTTGAAAACAATAATTGCATTTGTCGAAAACCTGTGCGTTGTTAGCTTGCAGAGTTTCTATTCAGATGGTGGGGATGGCCCCCTTTTCACAACATCCAGACAAGCATTGTACGTACTAACATTTCCAACTCCTGCATAAGAGGAATCCATGCAGTTGTTACAGTTATACCTCCGACACTCGGTCAGTAGAGCTTTGTGTGTGATAACTGGTTCTACCAGGAGGAGAAGCTATGTGTCCATCATGAAGTCAAAGGCTTTGTAATATTACGTATCACTGCCCCCTTGAAACCCACCTGATCAACTCATAAAAGATTATTGTTTGTTGTATAATGAAATCTGTGGAGCATTCATGAGCAAACACACACGTAACCACAGTAATAAGATTTATTAATGAGTAAATATTTCATCCTAAGTATCATAGGACATCGTCAGTACAGTTAATTCAAACAACACTAGGAATTACATACAGTTAGGGCGCATGCTTACAACGGAATCCCTCTATGCGTGCAGTAGCGTGTTAAAAAAAAAAAGGGGGGGGGTACATTAAAATAAGATAACACCTATACAATTATTTTACACAATTTAGGATGACAATTTCTCAGACTTTAGGGATAATAAAAACGTCATTACGGTTCAAACTGGATCTGTGACGTAGGGCTTCAGCACTTTCTTTATATAAACTTTCATGTTTATATAAAGATCTATGTGGAAGACCCAAAAAACAACTCAAAAAATCATCGGTCACTTCCTCACACATCAACCTAGCAAGCCCGTAGGATTCCCATACCTTATGTCAAAAGCATCTCCGAACGTCTTTCAAAAATTATGAAGAAATACTATCTTGCTACTACCAACGAATCCATCAACCAGATCTATAACTTGTTACCTTCTCCTAAAGACAAACTCTCACCTCTGATGCTACCTGGTGTGTACGAAGATCCATGCTCCTATAAACTGTCTTACTATGGACAGACGGGTAGATCTGTTCCTAAACGCATTTCGGAACATCAAGACCACATTCGTCTTTTTAAACCGCAGAAATCTGGCCTCGCTCAACACGGAATTGAAAACCCAAACCATAGGATCCATCGGAAAAGGCCAAACTTCTACATTGATCTTCATATAAATATGAACGTTCATATAAAGAAAGTGCTGAAGCCCTACGTCACAGACCTAATTTGAACCGTAATGACGTTCTTACTCTCCCTAAAGTCTGGGAAATTGTCATCCTAAATTGAGTAAAATAATTTTATATATATTATCTTTTATATACAGACTGTATATATATTACATTTTAATGTAATAGAGGGATTCCATTATAAGCATGCGCCCTAACTGTATGTAATTCCTAGTATTGTATGATTAACTGTACTGAAGACGTCCTAAGATACTTAGGATGAAATATTTACTTATTAAAAAATCTTATTACTGTGGTTAAGTGTGCATATGTTTAGTCATAAAAGATTATAGCCTTCTACTTATGTATCTGTAACATCCAATTGCATTCAATGTAATGTGGGTGGGAATCACATTAAAAAAAAAAAAAATTCCTACCTGTATGCGTCCTCTGATGGGCCTTTAAATGAGAGGATTTCGTGTAGACTTTCTTACACCCGTTGAATTGGCACTTGTGTATCCTTCGTTTGCCGTCAGAAGTAGGTTCAAAGCGTCCCTTGGCACGCGTATTTAAAGTCGGAACCACAAGGTTCGGCTTTCCCCCCTAAACTGGCCCCTATCAGCGTGCCGTTTGCCGTGTTCATGTTCATCAGAGAGGCACACTGCTGCAAGGCTTCCTTTACTACAGATACCTGAACACCACTTTGGTTTGCGGGGTCTTCCGGAGATGAAGGGGGCGTAAGAGTGCCCCCCGTGGAAGTTTTTGGAACGTCTAAGCTGTTTGCATAAACAGTCGCTAATCCCTTCTTACGCTTGGGGACCACCGTCGAACCTTTTGTCTTCGGCGAGCTATCACTAAAACCACTCTGCCACGAGATGGCGCTGGATACAGAACTTAGACTGAGGGAGTCCAGCTGTCGATCACTGATGTCCAAGTCTGATACACTCAGCCGATCCTCTCCACCACTGCTGTTGCCGCTGTCTATTGCAACTATATTGCCACTTCCCGGTTCGAGACCCAAGAATTCTGCTTTGACGCAATCGGCACCATCATCCGTAGAATCGGACGAAGACTGGTCCTCGGATTTTGGAAGGCAGAACATATCCCATGCATTTTCAGTGTCCGTTGGCAGCCGCTTACACGTTCGGATCTTGG
Source organism: Typopeltis vanoorti (assembly GCF_054136105.1). Classification (NCBI taxonomy): domain Eukaryota; kingdom Metazoa; phylum Arthropoda; class Arachnida; order Uropygi; family Thelyphonidae; genus Typopeltis; species Typopeltis vanoorti. The sequence continues at coordinate 138,925,667 of NC_143550.1, read as the reverse complement.
GTTCTTCTTTAAGATACCGCTCCATTTCCAAGATGGTCTGGAAAGAGAATGGATGAAAAATATTTAGAATCTATGTTGTGCCAAATATTACTTTCTCTCTCTCTCTCTCTCTCTCTGTATCAAAACAGCAAGCAAGAGTTAATAAAACTATAATACAATCCAAACGACATTGAAAGAAAAGTAAATACCATTGAGATCAATACGTACCTCATCTGACAATCTCATTCGCACGTTAAAGATCCTTAAATTTTTAAGAAGACAATCAGGAATAGCTTGATTTATACGCATCGATCCTACTTTTGTCACAATTAAATAAAGAACTTACAAATAGTGCTGAAATTATTTCTGATTTCTTTAAAATGCCATTCTTCTAAAGTCGATGTTTTTTTATTTTATTCAAGCTTATGAATTTTATTTCTATAATCAAATTTCTACCTAATATTTTTATTCAAGCGGCACTATTAATGCATTTGCTGTTTTAGGTTAAACGCCCTCATTGAAATATTTCGAAATAAAAAGCAAAATAGAGTAAACAAAGTGCAGCACTTTGTTTACTCTACAATAACTTGGGGAAAAAATGGACGGCGCTGTGGACTTTATATACAAAAACACTCTTGTCATCATCGACGGTGGCAATGTACTTTCAGTCTGGTTAAAAAAATTATTATTGTATTTAATAAAAGATTTATATGTCTATTACATTAAAAATTTTGTGCAATGAATAGTTTTCTTTAAAATGTATAATTTATAATTTTCCTCTCAAAGTTGTATTCTAAAATATTGTGATCATATATCCAACACCCCCCGATTTAAAAATGGTGGCTATAATATAAAAATGTTGAAAATGATTATGTTATTCAGCCTTTCCCGTGTGGTGGCCGGGATAAGAATAGCTCCAATGTAGCTCATGCATGTCGTACGAGGCGACTAAAATGGGTATCCTGGGTGGGTAATGAATGGCAATGCCGTAGCCAATGTATTGAGCTTTATATAGCTCAATAACACCCTATCCTTCACTGTCCTCTTCAGATAACGGGGAATATGAAAAGCATTCTTGCTTCGCCCATCTAGCCAGTCCTTTTAAGGACTATACTATTCAGCCATTTTTTTTCTTGCCATCCATTCTGAATTGCGATTGGTTCCAGTGAGTCAGATACTTCAGGCTAACGAGAAAAGTTAACGATTTTTATAGAATTCCTATTATTATATTCAGATATACAACGTGTAAAAACAACTATTCATCCTTGCTAATTACAATAGTAAATAAAAACGGAAAATTTGAAACGTTTAAAGTTATTTTTAAACACCTGACTGATTAAGGATTAAATTTACATTCATGGCGGACGTATCCTGGAAACAAAATGAAAATACAGGTAGCAAACTACAACTTAAAATGCGCATGCTCAGGATTTGCTATATCTGAATGTATTAGGTGTCGTTAGGCCTAATATGGAAAGTTTCATGCTAGTCCACAAAATTATCGTTGCTTGTCAGTCTTAAAAGATACAGATCATAAACTCGAAGATTATAAAGAAACAATTAACGTAATTATTCATTTCCCCGCGTCGTTATCGTATGAAATATAACCAGTTTAATTTTTATTATTTAATGTGTATCATTATCGGAACTAAATGAAGTTAATAATATGTTCAATAACAGAAAAAGGAATCCAACAGCCCCAGTATTTATCGAAGAAGAAGAGCGACGTACCATTAATTCAATACTCCCACAGGACTGATTAACTCTAATAGGAAAACGAATGATCCATTGCAATTTGCTGTTAACGTGTTCGATACCTTTCCAAGCTTAGTTATAATTACAATTCGATGTGTTCGTCCAGGGAGATGACATAACGAAATAAAATATTGCACCATAGCTCATTTACCACTTAATGGTCTATTTCGTTCCGTGTATGTTCCCATCAATAAAGATTGCAAATTATAATGAACGAATTATAGGACTTGAATCAAGTCTGTCTAGCTCAGCTGCGATATTATATTACATCAGTTGGCGATATCTGGATAAAAAATAAATAAATCTGCTAACTGAACGGGAGCATCTTGTTTCTTAATTCTGAAGATTCTGCTAGTGATCGCAGCATCTTTTGTTTAATGATGAAGAAATTTTCCGAGATTAATTTATTATTAGAATTGAGATAACCGAAACCACTGTATATTCCACAGGCCGGAATTAAGCCATTGTTGTGGCGCCATCTGTCGGTAAGAATGTGAAGTTTATTATATTTGCAGCATTTGCCATAATAGCACAAAGGCTGTTGTACGTTATGTTATTTCGAACCATTGCACGTATATAATCACTCCCCAGATGGCATCGAGAGCAATTTGCTCACACGGAATGTCTGTTCTTTTGAAATATTTGTTTCGCTTCTCTTTCCCCTCCCCCCCCCCATCTTTTGAGATCAATTATCCAATTCACTTGAGTTTATTTGAAATTAAATTGAAAAGCAATTGACTTCGATCTGGGTTTTGGGTGATCATCAATTAATTAAAACTTATTTAAAAGTTCCGGAATAGCCTGGAAAAGAAATAAAGGGAACAAATGATAAAAACTAACAAAAAAAATAAATAAATAAAAAATCTTTTCTTCTCAGTTTTATGTAGTGACGAACGTGAAAGTAAAACGCGGTACTAGCGTTCGCACTCTCGAGCTCAAATGCTTACTTCCGATTAGGAATTCAGCACACGGTTTCATTATCTGAGCGTATTTCCAGTCGGTGGAAAAAAGAGATACATACCATTAAAAAAAAAAGAAGTAAATAAATAAAAAAGAACAACTCTCACAAGGTTTGGAGGCGCAGGGGTTTTCTTACAAGAATCTGCACACGTGGCTGAACTTAGTTGCTGGTGGCATGTCAGACAAACGGAAGAATACATCAGAAAAAGTACGGATATAACCAAAGCGAACGTGTACATATTTAAGAGTAATATAGCCCCAAGCATGCACTAAATATTCATATACACTCAGTGACTCAGCTCCTGCTTTCGGGTCAACAAATACGTGCTGCCAAAAAAGGTCAACATTTTATATATTCGTTACCAGACAAGCCCTCACGTCTTGAAAGCCATAAGGTAAATACACTGCACTGCTAAAAATAATTGTGTGTGTGTGTGTGAGAGAGAGAGAGCGAGCGCACAAATATATAGCTTTGTACAGAATATGCGACTCTCAAATCTCACCAATGACAATGATTCCAGTCTATCTGGATCTCTTAGCAATAAAACTCTATAAAACACACCTTTTTACGTACACTCGAATTGAAATTTATAACCTTAAAGGAATTGCGAAGAGTTGCTTGGTACTGATACTACAACAGGTATTCAACTCAACCATTTTACAATGTCATTCGCAGAATTAAAATCAGCCCCGAGCTAGTATCGATGCTATGTAAGCTAAGGAATGATTGCCTGCATTAACTGAACACAAGGTTTTAAAAATCCATATTCTACACGGAATATGGACTTTTTAAAATTCTACATGGAAGTTTTGATTATTTATGAAAGTATTTATTATAATATGCTTTAACTATAAATTTCATTAATATTTTAATGAAAAAAAGAATCGAGATCTATTTTATTAGCAGAGAAATGTGGTCAAAAAATGACACACCATTTCTTATTTTATTTATAAAATCTATAATTTCAAATAGATTTGAAATTCTATTTAAATTTCCCCGATAAGGTTAATTATAAAGTATTCATTTTGGGATAATAGCATCAGCCCATTTTTATTTTACAATGTGTTCAAATATTCAAATCAGATATAAAGAAGCGATTTTTCATCTTTAAAGAATAAAATTCCTAAGCTAGAACGAATGTAAAACAAGTTGTATTCAAAGAAAATTATAATTAAAATTCATTTTCTTTTATAATAACTCGATATTGCACAAGCATTCTGACTGTGAAATTTATAACCTTAAAGGAATTATGAAGAGTTGATGGTACTGATATTACAACAGGTATTCAACCCAACCATTTTAGAATGTTATCAAGCAGAATTAAATATTACTATAACATGCTTTAACTATAAATTTTATTTATATTTTAATGAAAAAAGAATTCGAGATCTATTTTATTAGCAAAGAAATGCGGTCAAAAGAAGCACACCATTTTTTATTTTATTTATAAAATCTATAATTTCAAATAGATATTTAAATTTCTCCGATAAATATTATAACGTATTCATTTTCGGAGCGTGTGTAAATGCATTTTTATTTTTATTTTTATTTTACAATGATTTGTCATCAAAAATAAAGGAGCGATTTTTCGTTTAAAAGAGTAAAATTCCCAAGGAATGTAAACCAAGTTGTATTCAAAGAAAATTATAATTAAAATTCATTTTCTTTTATAATAACTCGATATAGCACAAGCATTCTTCTGTGCATCAGATTTCATAATCAATTTGTTTAAAAAAAATTTAATAAACAAAAACGTAGATCTCTTAGATGTTTTGATGAATGATGTAAATATTTATGGCAACTGAATAAAGCTTCGAAGGTCATGCTTTTTGGATTCATAAGCTTAATATGAAATGTTTGTAAATAAAAAAATATGAGATTTGTTTACTGCATGCTGTTGAATTGTGAGGCTTGGTTGTAAGGCAGATGTTTTAAACACAGTTTTAGATTCAAATACAGATAAGCATCTAGATGATTGAATATTATTCAAGTACGCTGTTTCAAAAAAAATGTTTCTTTTATTTTTTTACTATCGTGTGGCATTTTATCATTTATTTATTTTAAATAATGAAACTGCAATGTATTAATTAGAATACTATGATATTCGGACATGCACTAGTGCAGAAAGAGATTAAATTAGATTTTTTCATAGCAAATGACAAATATGAAACCACCACCACCAGGCGGCGCTTCACGAAGTTCAGATTCATGGCACCGAAATGAAACAAACATGAGCTGTCAATGTTTATCTTCGCTTTTACAAAACCAAACCTCGTATTAAAATAAAGGGATTAATTTTAATTACAGAGATAATACCTCTTTGAAAAGCAGCAAAAAAAGACAACTGTTTCTTCATCCTTTTGTACGCATACAAATCAAGGCAAATGAATACGTGCTCATGACAACGTTCTCGCATTTTTAGCATAGATTTCAATTTTTATACCCGCTTCAAAAATAATAAAAACATAAATAAAAATAGAATTATAATAATAATTTCGCGCGCTAGTAGCAATACGAAAGAGTTCTACCAAATGCAGACAGTTATCATTTTTTATACTTTTCAGCCTTCGTGATTATATTTTGTTTATTTAGTTGTTAATCACGTGCCCTGAATGGCAGACATATTATGGCGATAACAAAGCTACAAAAACAGTCAGAAATATGCTAAAGCACATCGAAAAGGTATTAAAGTGATATGAAATGATGGTTTTTGACGACTTCGTGTGGCTAGTTGCAATTCTAGGCTCTTATTCACTTATAATAGCGAAAATATGCCCCATTAACAAACTGGGTTCGAAATGCCAAATGGTTGTTAGAATACCACAGAGTTTATCGGTCCATTTTATCGACACATCCACACGATGTAGAATCTTCGAAGAAAGCATGTTGGAAAGATATCAGACAATAAAAGAGCCGTTAGAAGGCAGATGTGTATGAAAATTTTCTTTGCATATAAATCTACTGCAAGGGAGGTCATCAGTCGATTGCTTTAAATTTTGGTAATCAGCAGAAGGAAGCAGCCGACGAGGAAATGATGTGAGGGGGGACATCATTAAGTCGCTCGCGAGAGATCACATCACACGTCATCAAACAGAGGACGCTGTGATTCCCATTGGCTGTCGACGCTTCAAGTGAACTGACACGGATCTCCAGCGAAAAAGGGGATTACTTTGCCTCTTGAATTCTGTTGTACATCTAAGTAACCCTCGTTCCCCCACTAGTTACTTCCCCTCTTTAACTCCTAACAGAAGCAGCGGTTGTTAGCGATGTCTGCTGCACAAAGTGGTTCAAAGTATGAGAAATTTTGCGAAGTAGTTCGTTTTCTTTCCTCCAGGGGGCAGAACTTTAAGGGGGTATGAGAGGCGAATGGTGTCATTTCTGGTCGTTAAAGGTTTATACGATCCTCTAGAGCACCGTAAAATGTTTGGTGAGTCTTATAGCAAAAATGATTTTGTTTCTAATGGTGTATACACCCGTAAAAGGTAATGGAGATCCAGAAGGAAGCAACGAAAAGAGGAGGAGAAGTGCAAGGAAGAAAGAAAAGAGAAATTTAAACCCGTAGAAAATCCAAAACAGTAAAAAGCTGAAACAAAACGTCAAGATAATCAGATAAACAGTGAAGTGTGACAACTTGTAAAGAGATATAAGGATCAACGTCTCAATTCAGAACGAATTCAAATCCTTTATTAAAAGAAACAGAGTAACGTCACAGGCTCATTTTTTACATATTTTATTATTTTTCAGCTTGTTTTTAATTTTTATTTTATGCGCAATGTCGAACGATCATCTCCAAGTAATTATGCGGAGTCTGACGTCATCGATAACGTCTTCAGCGGGATTTTTCATAAAGTCAATGGCAAACAGAAGTTATTTGTTAGTGGGATTAAAAAAAAAAAAAATGCAGTTCGTCAGATGAGGGCAATTATTCGTTTATCCGAATTTGTCGGATCATCGGATACAAATGCGTATTTTCCCGCTACCCCTAAAACTATTTTCTATTCTGACATCGTTATCCGCTCCGTACATATATACAAAGAAGAAAGAAACGTAAATCTGTCTCTCTCTCGGCAAGCAATTTAACCCAAAAATCGATGGGGGAAAAAATAAATAAAATTTTGAATTTCTGCTTGGCATCGAGGATGATGGCTTAATTTTAGTGATAGGCTATTTAAGGTTCGTGTGTTGGCCGATAAAGAATCTTTGTTTATTGCATGGATAGAAACTGAGTAAACACATTTTGTACCAAAAATGAAATCTACAAAAGTGTGGTTGTCATAGAAACACACGCAATCTTGTTGTGTAGCAAGCAACATGGCCTACTTGTGGACGTTGAATTGCGTTGAAATGTTGCTCCAAATAGTTTTTCTTTTCATTGCATTTCGCTTCTTTTTTTTTATTTGCTGAATTACGAGAGCAGTGTTAAGTAAAAGAGGAAATTCCTCGAGATTTCTTACTTCTCCAAGCACGTCTAGTAAAGCATAAGACCGTTGCTATGACGACAGCTGATGTACAATCTATATTTATCACCGACAACGAAATAAAAGTCCCGCATTAAGAGTTTTAAAAAAAACAAACAAAAATACACATTTTTGTCGTGTTTGAAGGCGTCAGCTAAATTAAGTAAACGATGTTGTAATTTAATTAGTTTGATTTGGGTTTCTCGCCTTCTTTCACTCTATTGTATTCCTTCTCTCTCTCTCTCTCTCTCTCTCTCTCTCTCGGGATATATTTTTAATGTACACCTAAGGCTATTCTTTCTTTCTTTCTTCGTGTAATACTAACTCATTTTCTTTCAATCTTTCTGGTGCATATTAATTCATTCTCTCTTTTTCTCATGTACAATCGTTGTTTCTCCTTTTTTTTCGATCTAATACTCACTCAATCATTCTTTCTATCTTTCCATCCTTTTAGTATGCTACTGTAATACACTCTCTTTCTCTGTCGTTTGCTTTTCCCAATACACTCTCATCTTCTGTCTTTCGCTCTCTACCTCTAGCACACCATTATTTCTATCTATCTATCTATCTTTCTCTCTCTCTCTCTCTCTCTCTCTGATTTGATTTCTCAGTAGCATACTTTTTCTTTCCTTCCATTTTTTTCCCAGCGTGAATCTTTCGTTCTCTTTTTTCTCTTCATGCTTTTGTTGGCTGCAGACACACATACGCACAGATGAATATACACAATGCATATACATACACCATTATCCATGGTTCAATAGGTCGCCGTGCGTTTATGGACTATGAAGATCGATGCAAGTCTTTATAGGGTTATCAGCCATCACGTGGGAGAAGCCAAATAATAGACAACTTCATTAGGACAAACCCCAAAAGTAGACACAAGAGTTCACATATTGCGACTGGGAGGGTAGTACGACAGTGGGGGGGGGAGGATCATTGTCCGTCTACAATGTCGTTAACATTACACTGGCGTCATTCCAGGAATCGATATAAACATCCGCCTGTGGCAAACGCACAAAGAACGCACCTAACGACAAATCCACACCGGGAGGGGGGGGGAAGGGATTAAGAGCAGGGGGGGGAGAATAGAGACAGGATGACGAACCTTTAAGTGATCGAATCAGATAGTCAGGGGCGATTCGGTGGGGGGGGGGTAGCGTTTAGTCTATTTTGGCTGTAAATATTGCACACGTCATCCAATACGCCTCTTTTAAAACATACTTTGACGGCGTCGGGAAATGCAAAGGAGTGGCCCTACGGAGAAATATGCATAGTTCGCCCGCTATAGAAGTTCACCTGTCGCCATTCTGCTATTATTAGCACGCATTAATAAATAGAGCAACGACGGTACCCTTTAATATTTTAGGGTATGGGCTGTTTTTCTAATATACAACCATCGAAAAGACCTACAGATGGCTGCACACCTGTACTAATGATGGTTCCTCTCTGGCGTCGCCCCGACAAGCAAATGAGGCCATCGACAGGAAGCAAAAAGCAATAAATTGTGCGCGACATCGAATTGAGGGTGGCGCGACACCAAGAGTAACTGGCGCCAGAGGGCGGTACCAGCATTATCGATCTAATGACTGAAGCCACAAAGATAGAAATTTCCAGAGAGGATTTTATTTTATTTATTTAATGCTTTTTGGAAAAGTTGAAGTTTTAAATGTGCTCACACATCCAGCAGCTAGTGCAGTATTGGGTCAGGAGAATAACCAGGTCACTTGCAATAGAGGCTATCGATGATACACTTTTGTCTGGCTTCATTCAGTCTGGGTATGGAGTGCGACAAAAAAAAAAAAAAAACAGTTGGTGGTCTCATCATATGATGTTCGACGTTTATGATTCTTCGAAACCTGAGGCAAAAAGAGAAAGAAAGAAAAAAAAATGATGGAACTGGTAGGTAAAAGACGAAAACGGATTATATCAAATGAATGGATGCTTAAAAAAAAAAAACCAAAATTCAAATTTTGGTGCTTCTGGTTTGAATACATCGATTTTAAGTTTATGATTTGTCTCGATAATATATTGCAAGCAATTTTAATTTAATAAAAAAATTGTTTCAATTAAAATGATGTTCAATATTTGTTCTCAAACTATTCTTACTTGCATTATATAAGCAAAATTAAATCGGTACGATTTGGAAGACCTGGGTCCGAGTCCTGTCTTGGACGCGAGTAACCTTTATAAGGGTTTTTCAATCGAATGCGAATTAGCCGGTCTCAGGCAGGATCCAAGGTTTTGTCTCCCAAATTCGATGATGAATTGCCCGTTTTGAGGGGGAAAACACCAAAGGACAAATTAACAACAATAAGAATCACAAAATTCTTGACAGTGGCATCATAGCTTTATATGTATGCTTATGACACTTATAAGGACTGGCTTAAAGGGGCGAAGCAAGAATGCTTTTCATATTCCCCGTTATCTGTAGAGGACAGTGTAGGGATAAGGTGTTATTGAGCTATTAAAGCTCTGATCATGGCAGTAGGGTAACAGCAATAGTTAGAACCTCAGTTAGAACTTCACTGGCTACAGCATTGCCATCCGTTCCCCTCCAAGGGTATTGGATTGAATGAATCAATCCCCTTATGACACTAAATCCAGCTGAAATAAATATATTATCAACATATATTATTATAATAGGTGTAGTTGCAATTTTTTAATTTTTTGTTTTGAATTTTTTTATTTATTTAATTTACTTATTTTATTTTATTTTTTTATAATGAAAATAGATTTATTTATAAGCATAGTTATATTTTATATTAATAGAAGGAAAAACTATCTCTAAGTGAAGAAATTGGTGTGAAATCTAGACTAATAAGTGTTTTAAGCAATTCGCTTTATAAATCCAGTCGAGACATTTCTTAATATTTAGATGACAAATTTTTTTAAGTATCTTGGTGAATAACACGCCCCCAAAGACGTGTTATTGTTGCACGATTCTGACACTGCATGCGTATCGCAGAAAAGAATTGTGATATTGTTTCCTGTTAGGTCATGCATAAAGAATGTGGCATGATGCATTTAAGGCGTAAAGAAAATAAAAATATTTGGCCGGAAAATAGTAAAAGTAATATCTAATGAATGTTGCAATAAAAGGCTTAACTATGATAAACATAGTGAAACCAATGTTCCGTTACCAGACTCTTAGGGACCCTCTTCTTGTGTCTTCGTATACCACTAATAACATTAAAAAGAACATTTGGTTGTTCTATTATTCACCCACAAAACTGAATATCCCAGTTTTGCTAATGAACCACTATTCTAGAATGTTTTCTCTCCCATTCCCTAATACAAACATGTACAGTACAGCGGGTTTTATAACGTCACAAAGGGGAAAAGATACAAGTGAAACTCATAGACGGGAAGTACTAATAGCCATTCGAGTAAATTAAGCACTACACCCAAGTGTATTTGTCCCCAAACCCCTTAATAGTCTATGAAATGATGAACATTATAATTAAACAGAGCCACGGTGCTAAATACCCTTCTAGACAATTAACACAATAAAACGACTGTTAGAAAATTATTACAACCAGTTTAACTTCCGTTTTGAACGCATAATACGATATCGTACACGCGCGTGACTGTATTTTAACTCAATAATTACGCCCTGACTTGTATAGTTAATAAATTCATTTATGGAGAAAGGTTTATTGCTTATATTAGAAAAATAATCGGTGTGGTAATAGGGTGTGAGATTGTCGATGAAACAGTGAATGAGAAACTAATTGAGAGAAGGAAGTAGAGCAAACACGCTTGCTCGTTACAGTATCTGGTTCTCAAAGCAGTTAATCATTCCATCTGGATATACATTACGATCCACATTAACAGATCGCAGCTATTCTGAAATTCTCAGTCATTTCCCTTTCCCCAACTACTTATAAAGATTTACAACATCATAATTAAATAAAGTGTAAAATAAGTACTTTAAAATATAGGGTACACTCTTAGCAAACCAAGGATATACGTTTGTTATCGCCAGTAATTGACTTAATTTCTACGACTCTTGTAAATGAGAGTTTGACGAGAATATGATATACCTGACGCCATATTGTGCTCCTAATCCTAACTCGTAACATGTGAAGCTGTTCTGCGTTTTTTTCTGAAATTACAGAGTTAAAATATCGAGTCATTTGTATGTGTGTGTGTGGGGGGGGGGAATTACCAGCACCAGGGGTCGACTTACTTAGAGAAGGCTGAAAAATAGCCTAGAACTTTTCTTCTAGATCAATTCATGTTAGGGAAAGGAAAAATGACTGAGAATTTCAGAATAGCTGCGATCTGTTAATGTGGATCGTAATGTATATCCAGATGGAAGGATTAACTGCTTTGAGAACCAGATACTGTAACGAGCAAGCGTGTTTGCTCTACTTCCTTCTCTCAATTAGTTTCTCATTCACTGTTTCATCAACAATCTCACACCCTATTACCACACCGATTATTTTTTTAATATAGGCAATAAACCTTTCTCCATAAATGAATTTATTAACTATACAAGTCAGGGCGTAATTATTGAGATAAAATACAGCCACGCGCGTGTACGATATCGTTAACCCGAAGCTACGCAGCTCTCCTCCTTATATATTGTATATAGTTGTAGATATGAAATTAATTCGTTATAAATATCTTCTAATCGCATTAGATATAAACAGCAACGTGATGAGTAGCAGTGGCATGCAAAGGCTGAAACAGTTAAAAGTATCCTATGATCATACATTTAATGTCAAGAGAGCTCAATAATTATTTTATTATTTTATTTTTTAATTTAAAAACTAACTTACATTTTTATACATAATTCCACATATTATTAGAAGTACGTTTCAGGTCGTCAAGGTGCTCTTCAAAAATACAGTACTTAAACGCGTGTGAACAACCTAACACAAACAGATGCTATTATTCTTTTCTGAATATGTCCTATGTTTGACACACGGGCTTTCTCTTGGCGGGAACACCAGATCTGTCAGCATGAGTGATGCAGCTTACAAATAACTGCTGTCAAAAATATTCGATTTGGGCCAGCCAAACTCGATATATCATTACAAAAAAAAAAAAAAAAAAAAAAAAAAAAAAAAAAAAAAAATCTGTGTAGGATACGGAAATCTCAAACACTTCTCTTAGAGAAAATAGAGCTCTTTTAGGTGGATAGCCATCTGCAATTCATCAAGGTTAGAATGCTAATGGCATTCCTCGCTGTTTGACACAAGTAATTTTTCACTTTTTTTTTTTTTTTTTTTTTTGTCGGGTTGTTTTAGGAAACTAGATGAAATGGATGCTAGGCAAAGAAAAGAAAAAAACAAACAAAAGTGCTTATCATAAATTCAGTGATGCAGGATTTTTCAAATAGCTAACACGACATGGAACCGAAATAATCAAAAACAAAGAAACAAAATAATCAAAAAATTATTATTAATTAATTATTTTGACGAGTATTTTAAGAATGTTGACATAACAGGGCTGATTTGCCAAGTGGTTAGCATTCAGCTGTGGGTTCGAATCTCGTCATTGACATGGATTGGTTTGTCTTTAGGGGTGGATAAATTTTATCTCCCGATGTAGACACTCACTACTCCTTTATTAGAGGCCTGAAGTCCAAAAGCCCTCCTCACGGAGGGCTTTTGGACCAAATAAAAATGAATTCAAAAAAGTACAAAAAATATGAAAAAAAAATCCTTGCTCACGATGGTAGATTTACATTTCGAGGTGAGAGTTATAAAAACAAAACAAAAAAAAAACAGAATATTTCTCGATTTGAAAATTCTTGAAGTAGAGATTGCAAAATTCGAGAAAAAAAAAATTAACTTTTTCTATTGGAACATCAAACTGCTGTAATACAGAAATAAGGAACATTTTTTCTATGAAAGGGATTTGATAGAAAATTGAGTATTGAGAGAAAATATATAATACATTTCAGAAACGAGCAAAAGCTACTGATCCATAAACTCTCTTTCGAATAATCGAGTACAAAGGAAGAAATGAAAGAAGGAAATTATTTCAACAGAGAGAGAGAGCAATGTTGGTTGCAATTTGAATCTCTGAACACTATTGCAGCTACCAGCATGGTGTATTCCTGCAATTATGAGGCACATTGTGCCGTTCACGACTAAAATAACCGTAATGAGCCAATGGTTTCCTGACCAAAGTCTCGTGCGAGTCATGTGACACTGAGTAACAAGACCCTAACTAGTACGCACGACATGTTACGTGTGTCTGTTAATTCGACAAAAGGGTGATGAGAGACAGAGAGGAGAAAAGGAAGACGAAAAAAAAAAAAACTCCGTATGCTTGCTCTCGAAAAAAAAAAAAAAAAAAAAAAAAAATCGATATTTTTGCCGCCACTCTGGTAATCAAGGTGTCTGGCTGTCTAGGACACACAGACGAACCAACAAGAGCACGTAGGGCTACACAAACGTCTTTCTTATATATATATATATATATATATAAATAAAAAATGCCATTACAGAAAAAAGAAAAAAAAATCCAGAGTAGAGTGAAACAAATGAACGCAGTTCCTAACTAATTTTCTCCAATGAATTTCCTACCTCTACTTTTTGTTCTTCTTCTTCTTCTCCTGCATACCCTGTCTCTTTCCCAAACATTGCTCTTCCTCCCAGAACCTACAACGAAGATAAATAGCACCTAGTTAACCCTTTCCACGCAGTTACGTATTGCTAGTGAGAGTTTTTATGGTTGAAATGTTTTAGATTCACTTGTAGCTGTTAGTATGACTCCCGTATAAGCTATGAACACAAAGAAACACAAAGTTGGAAACAACACGTGTCACTAGGGAGGTGTAAAAAGAGGAGAGGGAATGATGTGAAAAGAAACAACACTAAGAAAAATAGGGAGCCGTAGAAAGTAAAAAAAAAAAAAGAAAAGAAAGAAAGATACAAACAAAAGATAAAGAGGATAATATAAATAGCTGAAAAAATTACAGCGAAAAATAAAAGAGAATTTTTCTGTAATGTAAACAACAGAGATTCTGCATCACGCTCATCGACATTAATTTTCAAACTGCAACTGATCTTAAAACTTTCTTCGACATTTCCATTAATCTGCAACTATAATTTAATTCTAGGGCCTTTAACCGTTCTTCAACACGTGAGCGAATGCAATAATTGAGTTTCAATCCACTTTAGAATTATTGAATTTAAGCTAATCGCGTGTGTAATCAGCGCTTATAAACTATTCAAAGGCATCTTTTGCCTTTAAGCTGGTATTTCAAATAAGTGTTCGATGTTTAAGAATTTACGAGATCATTTCAAAAATAGAAGTCCCATTTAGAATAATCTACACGTGTACCCGTAAACTAAATTACTCGGAAAGCATTTATAATTTACAAAGTCCAACATCCAGTTAAAATTGTGTCGAGTGCGTTGTTGGTAGTAGTAGATGACGCCACCGTCGCTATTAACAATTAAAATTACTTACTAACAATGGCAATCGAAAAGGCTTAATAAATAAATAAAATGATAGCGTAACCAAACAGGAAATTGTCTTTGTTATATGTTCTCATTAACAATTCTTTGATTCTAGAAACTTGCAGAAGTTTCAAGAATAGAAATAGAAAAATGGATAAAGATTTAGAGAATTCTACTCGAATTTTCTCAGCTCCTAATTAAGATAATCACAACAAGTTAGTATGCAAAAGTTGGAGCAAATAACGTTGTTCATAGCCCAACAATCTGTTATATGTTCATCGTTTTTCCCTTGACTGTAGTTGCGCGCATGTCTGTTTCGATACTCTTCAAAAGGGGAAAGAGAGAAGAGACAAAGTTAAATCCTTCAAGATAAATTTCCACTTCCCTGCTGCTGCTTATCTCAATAAGACGAACTAACAAGAATGGGAACGGAGGACCCAATCAGTTTACCAAACAGAAACAACCTCTGTGTGTCCTGGCAAATCAGGCCGATTTCCAATAAGCTTCTGTCACCATAGCAACCAACTTTATTTCAACCATGTATCACAATATTTCGGAGCGTGAGCGGAAAGGGCAATGAGCGCAAAATGACTGGATGTTGTCCTTCCTACAAATCCATTTTAGTAGCTGCGTTTCGGGCGTTCTGAGTGTTTTACGGAAGAGATGGCAGATAAAAGAGAACGAATCGAAACCACACTGTGTTTAGTGAGTCTATCTTTCCTCATTTCGGATTGATTGAGAAGGGGAAAAATCTGCTTCCAACCTCTTTCAGTATAAAACAGGATACAACATACGTATCCATCTTGAGATGTAAACTATGATATACACATACAGTCTTCTAGAGAAAAAAAATCATGCAAGCCACGTCACAGATTGAAAGAACACGTCAAAGCGTATGCATTACATAATATTTATCATCATCATATGCATCAGAAATGGATAATACACCCATGAAGGCAGTAGCGATGTAGAGAAGGAAGGTGAAAAAGCAAAGGTCGATAATACTGAGCCCGAAAGGGTTTAATTCAGCATGATGAGCCATCATCTCTTTTATTTTATAGACAAATAAATCAGAACTTAAGTTTCGAGTGAGACCACCTAGATTTTTTTTGAGGGGGGGGGAGATGGACTGAGTCCTCGACTCTTTATCCCTTCATCTGATTGAAGAAAATCTGTGTGGATGGGGGTGTTATTGAGCTAAAAGATCTAGTCATGGCTGGGTAACGGCTAATCTCCGAGCCTCAGTTAACCCTCGGGAGCTCGCAGCTGATCTGACAGATACATGCAAACTGTTTAATATAAATATTTCTACACAATTCAGTGTATAGCTTGGAGGTGATGAGTAACTGTGCATTCATATGTTACGAGTGATATTCCGCACTATTTTTTGCTGTCAGTTTGGTTTAACACGTGTTACGGAAAGGTGTGCGATATTTGACAGTAAATTGTATCTGAGAGACATGCCGCAACCTCCGATGTCAGTATAGTATGGTTTAGTTGTTGTTTTGTATTCTTTGTCCAATAATTTCTAGATTGTAACTGAAAATAAATAAACCATCATGTATTACTGAAATAGAGAGCCAAAGGATTATTTATCATACATGTCTTCTAGGAGACGTGCTTTACATTATGGAAAATACTAAGGAAAGTGATCTGGAGCTTACTCCACCTTTACTACGAGTTGCCCGTAAGGTTGCTTATGCTTGTATCCGCCGAAACGTTTAGTTTCTATATATTTGGCACGAAACTCTTGTAGTTTCTGTATTCGGCTATAAAATAATGTTGGATTCAATATCCACTTAATTTTTACCATCATGTATTATGTTATATTATATATTTGCATTTGCAGTTTTTCCAGTATGTTTTATTGCATTTTAGCACATACTAGTAATGAATGAATCTCTCAGATCCACGTTGTAATTTTTACCAACTTGTCGAATCAAATCAAAGCATCATTGGCTACAGAATTGCCATCTGTTCCCACCTAGAATTAGTCCTTATATGGACTGGCTTAAATGGGCGAAGCAAGAATGCTTTTCATCTTCCCCGTTATCTGTAGAGGACAGTGTAGGGATAAGGTGTTATTGAGCTATTAAAGCTCTGATGTAGGGATAATAAGGTGTTATTGAGCTATTAGGGCTCTGATCATAGCAGGAGGGTAACAGCAATGGCCGAGCCTCAGTGAGAACTTCATTGGCTACAGCATTGCCATCCATTGCCCTCCAAGGGTATTAATCACCGCATCTCACGGTGGATTCCTCAACCCCACCTAGAATTGCAAATTCTTCATAAAGTTATTTTCCTCTTAAGTGAACTTTTAGTAGGTGTATAAGTACAATGCTAATATATATTGCAATAAAGGCTTTAATTTAGTAAATATAATGAAATGTTTAAGATCCATTATTTTTTATAGTAAAATAACTACAATTTAAGTGTTTAAAATTTCACTAGAGGGGGGTTTACTCGTGTACCTATCGAGTAGTTACATGGGACTGCCATGGTATTAATTAAAGGGTTTTTGCCCTCTTAGGTTTTCTCTCTGGCCTCTGATGAGAACGAACAGTTCAAAATTGCTGTCAGACCAGTGAAACCTAATCAAGGCATTAATGAAAGAAGAAGCTCCTAGGCAGAGAGTCTGTGTCTTAAGAAGGTGCCAGATAAGGCAACTCTTATACGTTAGTTACACTAATATTCTCTGGTAAAAATCGAAACATTTGTTTTAATTTAGATTACTATAAAAAGAAGGTGTATCTTTAATATCGTCATTAGGTATCATGAATACATCAAAATGTTTTGCAAAATATTATCAAAAATAAGAATTCCGACAAACACCTAATATAGAGCCAATGAATGAAAGATGACTATATATATTGCTCTCAGAGATATACATAGTAATTAATGGATGTGTATCTGTCATTCTTACATCGATTATAGGATTATAGATAGCTTCTATTTAGATAAAATTATAGATAACAGAAGCTATCTATAATTTTATTATAGTTGAAAGAATTTTTTTTTTTAAGTATCAACTCATCCATCCCTCCCTTCCTTTATATAATTCATTACATCTAATGATCTGTGGGTCATTTAGAAACCCCCTATACACGGAAGTGGGCAAAATGAGGTCAGTGTTGGCAGGGCAGGCGTCAGCTTCCGGTTTGGCTCTAAGCCAACACCAGGCTATTTTGCTAACTAAACCCCCCCCCGCCTACGTGTTCTTAGTAATGATCAAGTCATAAATAAATGAATACATACCGGGTCCTGTTGGGCGACAACAATGCTCTGGTGTCTGCCTGAATTTTTAATATACTTGAACCAAAAAATAAAAGTAAAAAATAAAAAAAAAATGTCACGGGGATGCACACAGGCAAACGATGGTATTGGCGTTAGTTGGCTAGTTGCCGATTAGGCATTAAAAAAAAAAAAAAAAAAAAAAAAAAAAAAAAATTAACCTGGTAATTATTTTAGGTATGACAAGTAAACCGCTTTCCTCTCATGTAATCCCCGTCTCATACCCGGGGGAGAGATGGGGAGGCTGTTTTTAGTTGCACGTGAAGAATTTTTAATATTGCAGATGACCTAACATGAATTGTTACTGTGCAATTCCCTCCTGTTCCTCATTAATTTTAGAGCTCCCCGGAAACTGTAGTCTTTAGAAAAGTTTGTGTGTGTGTGTGAGAGTGAAGGTGGGGGATTTTAATCATTTATTAGATTTTATCTACTAAACCACATTATTTTTGACAAATGCAAAATACATCACGAAAAATATGGGATTAAGAAACGGAGATTTTATCATTCAAGGCCACAATAACAATGGTCTGTGCTTTGAATTCTAGTCTACTGTTTTGATGTAGTTTTATGGCGAAGGGCATGGGAAAATTATTTCTCCTCCCTTTCCCTCTATTCTAGAAGAGTGATTATTAGTAAATGTCTTAATTCCAACATCCTTCCCAAAAAAGTGCTTTTTTCCCCCCTTTGTAGTTAGTTTATCTTAATAACCTTACGAAAGAATTTTACGCTAGAAAGCAGCAGACTTAACATTGAACTACAAAACAAACTAAGAGGCATTTAAGAAAGGGGGGGGGAAGGCAGGAAGGATAGTTCCAAAATTAGCTAAACGCATCTTGTAAAAGCTCTTTAGTGGCCATGAACTGCTAGTCCTTAACTCAAGGACAAAAATGTCAGTTCTATTTCACAGCTGTTGGCGCCTGCTCTTCCCCCCCCCCCCCACCTCCTATGCTAACAATGTTCTTTATATTTCATTGTTAGCTCAACTTCTGTAGCTGGTGGTTTCCGTACGAAATTTTATTACTGAACTGGCTTATATTAGGAAAATGCTATCAGTGAAATTTCCCTGTCGAGATGCAAGCACATTCGCTTCTGTAAAAGGAGTCACTAAGGAGAACTACGTTAACTGCATGCATTCAAAGCTGCAGTATCATAATTCAGTGGTGGCGCCACTATACCTGCATCAGACAGCAGCAATAGAGATAAACCCAGTGCTTGGAACAGACATGGTGGAGCCGTGAGCGACACAGGTGGATGCGTCTTGAAATATCGTGTTGCCTATCAAAGGGCTGGAAATGTTTTTAGATAAGGAACACTCAGTGGAGAAAGAAAAGGGAAAAAAATCACTAAAAAGAAAGAAAAGAAAACAAGCGAATGTAAGATACAGGCAGCGCTAATAATACTTCAACGTAGTTGAATTATGTTAAAGACTTTCAGCGCATATGGTTCCCTTGGAAACAATACATTCTAAATATCACAAAAACATGACTGAGCATGCGTCAGGTTTTATGCAGTCTATTATTTTCGCTAAAATAATACTTCTTTAACAATGACAGTATATTTTTTATTCATCAAACACTCAAAGTTCATTGTCTATTTGATTACAAACTCATATTAAATATTTATTTCGTTTTCCATTCCTTTTGCTAAATGATTTTGCTTCGAGTCAAAGACACCATTTACTAGTCTACATCATAAACATTGAAATTATCGTATATGGCAGTTGGTACTAAATTATTTATTAATCATTTCAGAAGTTGGTACTGTTTATTTTATTTTTTTATTATTATTATTTTGGAAAACTAATTTACTTTACTACGTTTTGTCTTAAGTACATTTTTTTTCCCTGTAGGATGATGAAACAATACTCAACCCAAGAGCATTAGGCGTATCCATACACCATGATTATACTAATCATACTCGCCAAAACCATCTCCAATCTTTGATCTCTTTTTGTGTGCCGCTACGGAGTGCAGGAAAAAAGGTACTTAAGTTTTATGACAAAACATCCAATCTCAATGGGATGTTACGATATCTCTGAATGACACTTGATTTTTTTTTTTTCAAATTGCATTTCTTAGAAGTCTTTCAGATAAGATATATTGTGAGCACATCTGTATCAGTACACTCCTCTTATTCCCTCCCAGTTTCCTAACAAACAACGTTGCGTTAATTTTCTATGTCGTGTGGACTTAAACAAACAAATGTTATTTATTTCGGCAAGGAATAGTTATTTAAATTATTAATCTACATTTGTATGCATAACGAATGGATCTGTAGACTCCTCTGCGTTGTATGCTACACACACACACACACACACAAAAAAAAAAAACGTACATTGGAAGCATTTACTGAAAATTCTTTAGATAAAAAAGGCCTAGTTTATCACCACATGCTGACAACGCAAGCCACCTTGCCACAGCCTCCTTTGCATTGGCATGTATCTAAGAAAAATAGGTTTCGAAGAAAAACCATTTCCATGGATCGATATTATTCTACTAGGAGAAGAAGGAGGAGGGGGATATCTTAGTTTTCTTCATCGAATTTCCTTACAAAAGCAGTATTTGTTTCTTCCAAGTAGGTTTTTCCACTTAGCAAACTCTATTATTCAGATTTTTTTTTTTTTTTCTTCTATCGGTTTTGACTGCTACTACCAAATTTCAACAGCGGTTTGTCAACTCTATTATTTTGTATTAGTAAGAGGAATATCGGAAGGCAACACACGTCAGAACATGACAATGAGAGGAAAGAGCTTATCAATACGAACCTCGCCATACAGATTTAATATGCGAAGAGAACGTTCATTTGTCTTTCTAATTAAAGTCTCGAAAAGTGAGCTGATTTGATTTGCGGAGGTATTGCATTGCAGGTTAGGGTTAATGGCTGTGCGGAGAATTAACATTGTGCGAAACAAGACTGCGCTGATAATGTTTACCTGGGTGTATAATTGCTTTCTGAATGCAATTAGCGCCATAACGGGTCCCTTTGCCGGAGAATTCGCTTAGGGAAAACAATACATCTCTATTTTCATTGCAAGTATTCGTTTCGCGTGTGATTTGTATGGATGCAGTGATAATAAACGGATCTCTCTTTCTCTCACACACACACACACACATTTCTCATTCCTCATCTGTATGATGCTCTCTAGCCAAAACATTACGACTATCTCTATAACCAATACTGCATTTGGCTGACTATGGCGGTATCCTGATATGTGGGTTATTCTCGTGAGCATCACTGGGCCCTCTGATCCTCAGTGAACACACCTTGACAGCTCATTCTTACCCAGGGATTGTTTCGGACCAGGCATTGCCTTACATGGTGACAATGCAGCTGACCCAATGGATCTAAAAACTCTTCCAGCAAGACAACACACACCCATGTCCGAAGTCTCGTTGTGCAAGTATGGTTCGAAGAACATATCCAACCATTCGGTGTTCTCCTCTGGCCGCCCTAATTCTGATTTAAATCAAATCGAACGTTTGTAGAATCAAGTGGAACGCAGAATTCGCGGTCAACGCCAGTGCCTCGTCCGGTTGCCGACTTCCAAGACGTTACTCTATTTAGCTGGTCAAGAGTACTTCAAGGACATCTTCCATGATCTAGTAGGGTCAATGCCAAGATGAGTGCAAGGAGGCCCAACACGATGCTAGATAGGCAGTCATAATATTTTGGCTCCTGAGTGCACCTATTTTTCTTTTTTAAAAAACAGAAAGCTCCATACAGTGCATATATTAAGTACTAATATCTTATTTTTCTCTCTCTTTCTCATTTTTTACGACCACTATAAAAGATGAGCCTTTATATCGATTAATATAAGAAACACGATAAGACACTCCCCACTAAATTATTGTTGAAACTTTTACATTCCATTTTATGCCTTTTATGTGGTTCAGTGAACTCAGTAGGCATGCGCTACCATCCAGGGTATTCTCATTGTTGTTATGGCGAATGATGTTTGCCTCTCGGTCTCAACACCGTAATATGGAATGTCCTTAATTGACAGGAAGTTCCAACCGTGTTGCTTTACTAATGCTACTGTATAAGTGAGGATGATGGATGTTGTCGTTTGGTGACCCCGCACCCTAATATAGTAACAATATATCATCACATTAATAGAAACACACACACACACTCCTCTGCACTTTACAAAGGCAATAGGGAACAAGCAAATTCTATTCAATAGATCTGATATTGTTTCGATAACAATATATAGATTGAACACCCGCTGATTTTCGGCTAAGCATAGGCGCATATCGAAATAATTGAAACCAAATGAACACATTTGACTCCATTCACCGATGGATGAACAAGTATCTAGAATCAGTGGCATGCCATTGAGCAAATGTAATCGATTCTATTCACGTTATTGCATGAATCAACATTTATACTTGACGCGATGTTCTCCTAAGTTTGAATCTTACTATAGAATTCCTATTATTGATTCACAGCCTTAGATGAGTATAAAATGACTGTATATATGATATCAGTTAGAACAAAATTTACGTTGTAATTATCAGTTACAAAGTATGAACTATTTCCGGTAGACGGTCATCGAATCAATGAGGCTTAACAAAAAAAAAAAAAAAAAAACGAATGGCATACAAAATCTATATGATTACATTTTTCCCGTCGTATGGATGGAAAGGTACATAAATCTTATACTATCAAGGGAGTCATTTAGGAAGAGGCATATGCTTCATGGCTATCACCCTTTTTTGCTTGTATCTATTCATCGAGCTCATACGTGCGCGCAAAGGAGGGATGGGAAGGTGAGTAACCTTTAGTATTACAAAAGAATCTCGTTGCATTGAATTGAACAGTTGACTTGTCATCAGAAACAACATCGCATCGTACGTCTTCTATGACGAGTTGTGTAACTGGCGTAACGGAGAATTTAATTGACCTTATTGACCTTGGAGTGTTGCATAAGTACTGGGATTCAATCAAATTGAATAAACAGTGTCGTTTGGAATTCCTTACATTCAATATCTTTGTAGTGTGTGTGCGCGTGAGCGCATTCAATTTAAGGAACTGTATTTCAAATCATTCTATATAGAGTATGTTTATGGTATTTCTTTCTTCAATTAAAATAATCCAATGCGACTTTTACTTATTCATTAATATCGATGAACCACGTAGAGGTCCGTAGTTACCTTCGATGTTTTCGGTTTTGTCCAATTTTCAAAATATCGAGTATTAAAGATTTTTTTTTTTTTTTTTAAGTTTTGTTCCACTTCTAAACATGTTCTTTGCATGCTGATTGCTTTTACCAACCGTCGCATCATTCCTTTCCAAATGATTGTGTCTATCTTTCAACAGAAAACGCAAGAGGTTAACGAGCAAACCTGAAATGCTTATTTAGTCTTATCTCAGCGAAATAATGGTCGGCGGTTGTTTGGAAAGAGAATGGGGGAAATAGGAGGGAAGGATTATTCCTGGCGGCAAGGGTGACATTTAATGTTTCCTCCTGGCGTCAAGTCAGTTTCTGCAATCATTTACACCAGCGTCATTAGACCCAAATTAAAGCAGTCACCATTTTGTAATTACTTATATACTGCCACATGATGGGTAGATAATGACACACACGCGCGCGCGCGCACACACACACTGTACCCTGAAAATGAAAAGATGTAAAATGGGTCCATTTAAAAACTACCAATCTAACTTCTGTTAATGCGATCGCACCCATAAACAAAACATCATTTAGGAAAGAAAGTAAAATGAAAGGGAAAAAAATACGAGAAATAGAGTAATTTTATGAGGAAAACTAAATACAAATATAGTAAACAGAATAAGAGAGACAACTCATAATAAAAAAATTGAGAAAAATAAAAAAAAAATGGAAAGACAGAGTAAGACATATGCTGGATAGAAGCTGTTCTAGACAAGCAGCATAAAAAAAAAAAAAATCACCATTTCGAATGTTTTATTGAGTAGTTAATCCTGTCGAGCAATACCTGCTGATCGTTTATATTGGAAATATTTCAGACAAACTCTTTTTATGAGCTCGTGTCGAGACAGAGGACGTGTGAGAGCCATAACATAACCGCCTGTAATGTCTATCCATTTAGGATGCTACTGCTAGACTAGTGTGGGGGGGTTCAAAGTGCGCATGCGCTGAAGATACAAATAACTAGTCACACAGGTACAGACAGAAATTGCCGATGGAGGGCTTATGCAAACAGAGACATATACGGACAAACACGTTACGGTGATAACGTAATTACCAGAGTTAGCAGTGACGGCCAGTTTCCTATTTTAATAAGCGCGCATCGGGGCGATACGTATCCGTCCGTCGTACATCTGCTTGACCTCATGCAGGTAATATACGTGTCAGGCCCGCGGAGAAATTTTACGACAGCTCGCACTTAATTTTTTATGATGATTTCACTTTTATGATGGCTTACATAAGCCAAAATGAACGGTCTATTATAAAATTAGCTAGCAGATAAAATATTCGTCTCGCCATGCAAATGTAGCCGCTTCGAATAACCTGAATTATCTTCGCTCTGTTCAAACTATGAATGAAGTCGAATTTTTTGGAAAAAAATAACATTTTTCTGGTTCTATTTTAGTATGTAATATTAGAGTTGGAATAAAAAAAAAGACAGGTTAAAAAAAAATGTATAATCACTCCTGTTTTGGGGCAATGCGAAAAGGGCGACCTCTATGGGAAGTATCGGATAATGCAACACAAATACTGATTGGGTTGGTTGGTTAGTTAGATGAAATTACAAAAAAGAGGCGAAGGAAGGCTAATTTGTGTGTTTGTGTTCTTCTGGCGGTTTGTCAGTTTTGAGAGACTGACAAACCGCCAGGTCTTTTCAATAAAATAATAGTTCCCCGCTTATTGAAGGCTACAAATGACTTGGAAAAAAAGTTCTATGTCCGGTCTCTAGAACAGGTAAAAATGAATAGAAATACGAAATATATAAAAAAAATTATCAAAAAAAATCTGAGTCCACCTAGGTACTGATTTACAATGTTTTGTGGGTGGGAATCCATAAAACTCCCAAGTTTTTATAAGGAGGAAAGGGGGGTGGGTAGGGAATAGCATGTCTGTATCATGAAAGAAAATGAATTCTCTAGGGGGATACACCGGGGGATGTTTTTTTTTTTTTTTTTTTTTTTTTTTAACGAACATTGCGTATCTCAGTATTTAATGTTCTGAAGGAAGAAACGAAGGGAAAAAAAAATAGCGTGCAGAAATAAGGAAGGAAGACATCCATTTTCCCTTTCCTTACTTGGGTGCATTTTTTTTTTTTTTTTTTACCGAAGCCATTTTTCGTCTGTCCCTGTTGATTTCCCTTGCGGTTTGCCTTCAGAAGAGCACGAAGCACACCACAACAGCAGATGGTCCATTTTCGGAAAGTAAGAGAGAGAGAGAGAGGGGGGGGGAATGTATGTGTGTGCCAACTACACATGGACGATATTGAGTGAACGGAGCTGCTTGAGTTTGCACGCCACAGCAAATCCTGTTGCTGTAGTAGTAGTTGGGCTATGATGATGATGCCGATGCATCGATCACGAGCTGTCTGTTTCATTTGTTAAACGGCACCTTTTCCTTCTCTCGACCACTTTCGAGGGGTGTGGGTGAGAATTTAAAGAGTGAGAATTAAGTATCGGATCATTAATTTCTGCTTGGAAGCCGCTCGGAAGCGAGAAGAGTTAAAATTCGATTATAATCTAATTTGTAATCGCTTTCAAGAACACTTACTCTCCCGCAAGAGGTCGCTCGTTAATTGTTACTTATATCTTTACGGGATGTATTGATTATCTATGCGCTCTTCGCTGATCTTGTTTGACGTTTGTGTTCTCAATCCCTCTACTTTTATTCTTTATCTCACTCGGTTTTTAGATTGACCGCTTCATTCTCTCTCTCTCTCTCTCACACACACACGCACGATTTTCTACTTTTTCCTTCCCATCTTCTCATTGCTGCAGTGAGTCAAAATCTACAGTAGGATACCGGAGAAACTAAACAAACAAAAAAATGTCTGCTCAGGTCCGGTGGCGTCGATTTATTAAATCCTGCCGTGGTGTCGTAATATGATCATCCAGAAGATTCCAACTGCGTCATAGTGGGATCACAAAATCTGACTTGGAAGCGCCACCGCCTGAAACCGCACATGACTTCAACTAACGATGCTTTTAATGAGTACCGAATCAGCACAAAGTTGTCTTACAATCAGATCGCCTTAAAGCCAAAAGAAATAAAATGAATAAATCCGAATTATAGTTATCTAGATTTTCGTATCGCATCTCTCTCTCTCATCTTAAGCATTTCGTTTATATGCCAAGATGAAGTGATAGTACAACAATCATGACCAGTTCTCTGTACACATTCTTAAAATTATCTTTCGCCACCGATCTTCGACGAAAAACTGACTCGCCTTGAAGTTCCGCCACCAAACGTTTCCTTGCCGAGGTCACTTCTTTCAGGAAACCTTACGTTTATCTCCAATTATGACTTGCATCATCTCTGATTTAATCGCATCGATGGCTGGTAGTATCTCCCGATTCGTTGGGTCAGATTTCCTCTTGTTATTTTATTATTTTAACCGTTTCCTTAGCAATGAAGCGCTCCGCCCCCCCCCCCCCCCCCGCAATACTAAATGCGGGGTGAGCGGGTAATCAACCTCCTCTTGTATGTCGACTTGGCGTTCCACACTTCTGAAACACATTCCTAATTGAATGACCTTTACTCCGGAGAGACTATCCCTCGGTCACGCTTACATGCGTAACCCTTTTCATCCTAGTCACGTGATCCAAGTCCGAGGCCCTCCAGACGTCACCTCTAATCGTCAGGTGTTTGTCCTTCGGGATATTTTCCTTACCAGTAGAAGACACGATTCAAACTCATTTCAGGAATGGCACAACTCCGACTGGTCTTCCAAACCGAGGAAGAAATTATTTCCATCTGCATCACCCCCTTCTTCCTCATACTTGAAGTTTCTTGATTGCAATTAACAACCAAAATCGTATGATTTGTTCATATTTTTTTTAATCCAATTTGGTTTCTTTTGTTCGTTATACGTCCATTGTGCTCTATTATGTTGAATTCTAAAGCTAAAGACATTTTTCCATTGCCAAAAACTATGAGGAATCGTTTCCATGTATAATTATGCTGAATTCAGGATATATATATATATATATATATATATATATATATATATTTATTTACTTCCTCTCCTTTTTTTTTTTTTTTAATACTGTAGCTAGTTGCGCCTGCAAATAGAGATACGTGAAGATCTCCCAGATTTTCAATGAAACATAGTAACTAGCTGTGTGTCTAGTAGATGTTACTGCAGCAAGGATGATTACTACAGCGTCACATTTGTTAAAACGTGCCTTGTCGTAGGATTTGAATTCCATTTAGAATTTATAGGGCGAAGTAAAAAGTCCTATTTATCACAGCACTCTTATGCCAACAGGATTTACGATGACTGAATGAGCAAACTTGCCTAGAGAAGATAACCTTTCCTCATCATGTTGACTTTGCATCCGACTGTGAACAGCAGTAATTCGGGGCCAACGGCAGAATAACATGGTCTTAACTAGAGAGGGCCATGTTATAAATTATGCTTCTTATACCGAACGTTGGTTGTATAATTTTTTCAGCATTTCCTTGTAGCATAACCGAACAAACAATAACTGCTTATGGTTTACAGAAAAAAAAACACCGAAGCTTCTTATTAAAGTCAACATCTACTTATATCTAAAGATTAATTCCAACACATATAACATCAATATAAAAGCCAAAAATCCTGCAATATGTAAGTAAATTCTGAATCATCAAACCATAACTCTCCTTCCAACGTGTATAAATTCTTTCTGATCAAATGTCTTAAGAATTAAAAACATCTTTGCTTTTCATTTCTTTTCCACTGCATCTAGAAAATATAGAGAATTGTCTCTGAGATTATTAGTAATGCTGAAATGACGAAGCACAAGTGATATTTATAAATGTAATGGGGTCTTGAAATGTATTTAATTATATTCATTGCGTATATTGATACATTTACATTTGAATCATGTAAATAAAAGCATCGTTATTATTATATTATGCAATGTTTCTAATATTAATGATCGTTGTATTCATTATTCACTTGTAGAGCTCCTTGTTTGTTCTCTGTTTGCTACACTAAGCGGCTAGTTTACGCATATCACCATTCGTGAAGCCTGCTACTTCTTCAGTGTGTCACATGTCAGTTCCAGATTATATAAAGCAGTAAGGAGATAACGGATTATGTATCGAGATGCGAGCACACAGTTCAACGCAATAATAGGTAATCATCGCAACACTCAGCGAAGTATGAGAGTTGGTACTAGATGTGCCAATGCAAATATCAAACAAAAAATGTTATTTCGTTGGGGGTGTTGTTCAATGCACACATTTCTAGAGTATACCGAGAATGGGCAGCAACCAAAACACATTCGGCTAATGGCAATCCTTTGGCTAGAGAGAGAGAGAGAGAGAGAGTTTGTTGATGTGAGACGTCTACAGACGTTACACAGTTAGTCTAACGGACGAGCTACAATCACTCAAAATGACAGTGCAATTTATATATTGAGCAAGTGGAAAAACGTTCTCCTCTTAGTCTTGTAAATTCGTGTGCTATTTGGTTTATAGTTTATTGGCGAAAGAACAGCAAAGTCATAGTATCGTTTGGTCTATGCTCATAACATGAAACAGGTATGGCGACAACAGCATGAATCTGGAGACTCATGTCAGGTAACAATACTACAGACTGGTGATAGTGGAATATTATAGTGAGATTTCTTAGTGTATTTTAGGTTCCCTAATAACAGTGGAGCAAAGTCTACCAAAGATAATACGCCATATCACAAAACACAATCATTTAGGAATGGTTTCAACAGCATTATGGTGACTTTTATCATATTTCATTGACCTTCTCAGAGGATCTCAACGCAATTCACCAAGCGGAGGATGAAGTAGAACCAGCTGTTTCTTACATGGATTTGCAGCAGTGCAATCTGCGGTAAAGAGAGAGATGGGATGACCTCTGCAGGTGCCAACATCCGTGTGGGATACCTCCTGGTATTCGTGCAAAATCGAAGCTCCAAGATTGAATCTGTTCTGCTGATTAAGGGGAAGCTAGGACACCATTTGCTAATATGGATAAGTGAACCAAATATAAAATAAATTAGTCTCATTTGTTTGTTCAAAACGCTTCAATATCGCATAGTAACATTAATAGGGAGTATTCAGATATACCGGGGGGGGGATATGTAAATAATCAATAAGTGATATTATAATGGGCCAACTGGCTGAAAACTTATCACTGTTTTCAATAAAATACTATTCGTAATATTCTTAACCTATTATGAAATATATACTCATAATTTCTATATTATTTAATACGAATGTTTCACCTCCATAGTTTTCCCTAATATTTTTAAATATCACAAATTTTTCATTAAAATAAACAAATTGAAAATATTTTAAAATAATTATCTTGAAATATTTTTATATTTGCTATACAGCTGACACCTTTTAAACTAATTACGCTAGTTATAAATTTATTGTATTAGAAAGCTAATTTTAAAATAATGCTGCATTTAAAATATTAGTGTTGAAATAATGTGTTAGTTTTTACTTATGTAATGAGCAAAATTACTAAAAAAAAAAAAATATTTACTACTATCTAAATCGACCAGTTATTAATGACAATGTTTATTGTTTCCTTTATCCAGAAGATGGCGCCAATTGCAAGTGACGTCATAAATGCAGTATTTGAAGGAACACGTGTGTATGGGTATGCCAAAGTTATCGACACCTTCCCCCCCCCCTTCTTCTTCTTCTTCTTTTGCTGTTGTTTATTAGGCAAAGCGGACCAAGTGTTATGTTGATAAAAGTTCGAGCAACTTGTCAGATTGTGTATATCAACGAGGAACTCATATTTTATCCATTAATGATAAGATCGAAACACAAGCTAATTTAAGAATCAAGGATAGCACAATGTGAGGTTGCGAAGTGTAGTCTAAAATATTACTCATCGTATTGCGTGACCCGACTCAGCAAAACAAAGCGATACTTAATAACATATTTATATGTTGCTTTGTTTTTTACAAAAATCTTTTGAATTGTAACGATTGGTTTGAATAGTTCTTAAAATTCTTATTGTCAAATGCTAAAATATTAAAATAGAAGATATTATGAATCCAGCCATATTTAAGTACTAATGAAAGTTGAACATACGGGCACCTAGGCAGAGCATGTGTCTTTTAAGCAGTACAATATATTCTCATAAGTTCTCTAATAAATTTCGAAACTTTTTAAAGTTTATTTCTATAATTAGCTATAAAACATGGCTGCATCCATAATAATCTACATTGTGATATCTTCCGTATGCAAATTAAACCTTTTCAGCTTTATACTTTTAGTAACTAAATATTTTGCATTAGTTACTAAGTCCTAAATTTCTGTATAGGGGGAGCCACGGAGCAACTCGCGCATCTTTACATTTAATATACCATGGATTAATACGTTTAAAATCAGAATTTATTACGTCTTACTATAAAAACTTAATAAACTCGAGTCATAAGGATAACGATGCAGGGTGCAAAAAAAGTTAGTGCTCACGAGTACAGAGGGGAATAAAATGACTTCTAGCCTTTGAAGAAACATAAAACTGGGGTTGCAAGAAGACTCCACAGCACATTCTTCCTTATTACTACACAGATGCCCCGAGCACGTGTTATGACATCCGGTGGCTACATATAACTCGCATGACAGAAGCAGTGACATTAATAATCCTTCCAGATTACTCACTCTTTCTATACCTCGCCAATGGCCTTGAAAGTGACGGCGAAGTTATGGACTTGTTTATGAACAGCCTTACAGACCGCATTACCACAATCTTTTCCACCTTCTTATTGTTTTGACGTAAGATATTTTCTACCCACGCTATATGCATTCATCAGAATACTTCCCTATTTACTTGGCATGCGCTGAATTATAATCTAGAGATTAAATAGTTATTTTATAAATAACAAAACGTGTAAATTTAATTGCTAAAAAAAAGTTTGTAAAGATTTTGTACTGAGGGATATCGAAACTAAATATTATACTGAACATGAAAATCCCAGGGGGAGTTCTGTCCAGCTGTTTGTATAATATGAAAAAAATGCAATAATTGGGCTTTAACTACATTTTATGTTAATTACGTATTTTGGTGATAGGAAGCGATGCGTAACTGTCGTTACTTCATAATTTCGAAGACAGGTGGCGCTTCAGTATTACGTCATTGTACAAGCCTAATGCACACGTTAAACAAACAAAAATTCCTGCGTACACCAGAGTCACAGCAAAACCGTGTATATTAGTATTCCGTGTATATTTATTCCCCCCCCCGCTCTTATACATCTCATACTCATGGATAAACCAGTCATTCACGAAAGCTGAGATCACATGAAGATTTCCGGAATAAAAATTTGTCTTCCAAGAGAATATATCTTATATAGCTGACTCCATTAAACACACTCGTGTAACTTAACATATTGATGTTCCCCCCCCCCATCTAAATATGGCATCTGTCAACTTAACACATGCTAATGATTCTCTCATTCTCTGTATGTGTGAGTGTGCTGGCAAATAAAAGTGAACAGCACGACTGCATTGACAATTGTATAGTCTCCAATGTCATCAGGGAATGACGCACAGGGATGGTAATTAATGGGGAATTTTTATGACTCCACACGGCAAACTGAGCGCCCTCTGTAGCAGACATCAGCATTCATTGACTACTATTCCACCTCCCTGCAACAAGCATTCAATGGATTTTTATTGTCGTTTGTGGATCTTCATTAAAGAATGACAAAAACGACAGGATATGTCGTTTTTGTAGTGTCATTCTACTTTTCAAAACATGTACCACACTTCATCGAATCTAGATTGTCCATGCTAGCTGCTTACAGTCCACTGACAAAGTACAACGTGCTATGCTAAACACGTCTGTCGCGTACTTGCAAAAAAATATTTCCACCTTTAAACGCTTTCTATTCATTCAAAACCTGTATATCTACATGGTATTCCTGGGGAAATTCTAAGTAATAATTGCAGCACACAAACCCTTGTCGTTCATTGTAAGTCATGCCTTGCTTCATTTCCAATTACTCGCAGTGTCGCTTTCCATTCCAACAAATCGATGTTCCTTCCTATAATCGAGCATCCTTACTTGTACGCAATATTTCGAGTATAGTCACCTCAACGCTTTGCCCAATGGAACTGGTAAATTCTTTAGAGATCAAAGATGCGTAAATCTCACTGATAATGTGCCACTTTCAAATTTAATGTTAGATCGAACTTTCTATCAACTTTTTTTTTTTATTTATGTGACTCCAACCTATGAAGGTTGTAAACCAATAGTACATCGGTATTAAGATTGATTTATTTACTTCTTACATAATTCGGAAAGCAGGTTCTAGAGCCGAAACATGCAGCTTAGATCTCATGGATTTGTTTATTTAATTTTACTTAATTTTGACGTTGTTCCTACATTTCAGAGCTTCCATTTTATCTGCCAAAGACCACACAAAAAATAAATAATAACATTCATCCTCATCGTTTCAAGTTTAGTTTCAATGCGGATTAAAAACTTATAAAACGATAAGTATCATTAACGGAAATAACAAAGAAATAATCGCAGAAATCATAAAATGATATTTGGTATGGAATCATTTTACTGTAGACAATTTTGTATAACCTAATTTTGCCACAATGATCCGACTGAGGTGTCTCAAAAAATTTCGTAGGCATCCTAAATATTAAATTACAGTAGATCGGATCTGGAAAGAGGACAATTATTATCAAGAAGTTTTGAACTGCAGGACTGGATTAACAAACATTTACTGAACTGAAACGGACCGAATTGTAGGCGCAGGTTTCTGTGGTTTAGCAGTACAAAAGAAAGATTTTAGTATTGCGACCACATGTTTATTAAGATAAATAAAGATAAATAAATCCGACAAATTTCGTATGTCGTTTTTGACTTACATCTTCAGGAGTTAAAGATAACTAAAAGTTTAAACACAAGAAATGAGAAATTATTCAAATAATCCATTAGATGTTGTTATGGCAGTCTAACTGTTCATCAAAGTTTCGGATTTTTTAATTTGATGAACAGTTAGACTGCCATAACAACATCTAATGGATTATTTTGAATAATTTCTCATTTCTTGTGTTTAAACTTTTAATTACCTGTAACCCCTGAAGATGCAAATCAAACGGCATACGAAACTTGTTGGGTTTATTTATCTTAATAAACATGTGATCACAATACCGAAATCTTTCTTATGGACCGAATTGTTTTGGAAATAAAAACAACTGCATAATAGAGAAGGAAAGAAAATAATTAAAATTGCATTAAAATGAAATTATAAATAATATAATAATAATTCTTGTTCTATGTATGAACTAAACGAAGCATTGATAGAGCAATCTCTTAAAAAGTGGTTACATACGATATCATACAGTAGACTTTTTCAATATTTCCACTTTTGAGCGAAATGTCATATGAGGTCTGAGACAATTTAAGTTATTCAAAGACATCTATTGAGTGGTGGTAATTTTGTAAAAATCTAACAAGAGGGTCAAAAGTTATAGGAAATTAACGCATTCCTAGCTATTTTGGTTTATGCATTATAGACACAAAGTTGAACCAGCCGAGTATCTTTTTTTTTCTTTTTTTTTTTAAATAAACTCCATGCTATGAGTCCCTTCGAATACTGTATCCATCCAAATTTGAACGAATGCATCCATTATCTGATAAGCTGATTCTGTGAATTTGCGTTTTTCGGTTATTTGAGATAAAAGCTGAGAGAAGGTGTGTGATGCGTTTCAGTATGAAGATAAGTACGGAGAAAACATAGCCGACACCTCAACAAATGGCTGCCTCGGCTATGCTCTTTCGCAGCATTACTCGAATTCCCTCCCGGCACTAAATAGCAGGGTAACGGAAGGAGAGATTATTTACTACATAAACCGAAAACCCTCCTTTGATTTCTGTCCACTGTGCTGCGAAAAGAAAATAGCAAGTTTGGTTTGGAGTCGACACATGGTATGGATAACTTCGGGCTATCAATACGCAACGCTTGTAGGAGACAGAAGAAATAAAAAACCGCCTACCATCACCTAATATTTATTGCCTATTACCAGAGCTGTTTTCCCTGTTTTTCTGAAGGAAGTGGGCGATACGCCTCGACACCTGTTTAAACTTGGTAGTCTCCTGTAATACAGAAATTTTTTGATAGCTCAGCATCTTCGTTAAACCCACCATCCTGTAGTTGTAGGTAGACCTGACTGTTGTAACTCACCACGTATTCGCCAAACTGAAGTGACCTAAATGTAAAATAGACATTTCTACTGAGTCTTTTTCTTTGACCATCACTAGAAGAAAATCAATCTTCTTCCCTCCCCCCCCCCACCATAACCATTAGAACAAAACCCAACACAAAAGGCTTCTTAAAGATCTAATATCAGCTTTTCAACTACAGATCTCCAGCATAATTCGTTAGGGGAAAAAAAAAAAAAAAAAAAAAGAACGCCTAGGACATTCTCTCCTGTCCTAGAGGATCCGTCTAAAACGAGAATGTTCTCTGTTTCCTATACAACATTTGAATTCAGATTTTCCATCTAAAGGACATCGCATCGTAGATCCATAGATTAATTGGAATCAATTTTAATTCCCAATCTGCTATATATATATATATATGCTTTGAGATACTTCTGCAAACATTATATATCAGAATTAGCATGAATAAAATGATTCTGTCACTTTGTAAAAACTCTGTTAAAAGTGAACTTATCAATAGTGAATTTACTTCCCCCCCCCTTCTCCTTCAGTATTTGGAGTGGTTTACTTCAAAAGGGATTCCGGAAAATTATAATTTACAATTTTAAATCTTCTTTTTAAAAATAACAATAAGAAAATAGAAACCAAAGCTCAAAAAAAGCTTAATAGATTAGGAAATGCAGGCGCATTCGTGAAATTATCATATCTTACTTGATTTCTGTTACTTAATGAACATAAGATTTGTGAAATCGACTTTTTTACTCTCTTCCCTGAAAACCTTGATTCACTGATAGTCTTGAGTTCAACTATCAGTAAAGGGTGAAGAATGGCTGCCCAGTGGTCATCAAAAAGTTAATTAGGCCTAAAAACCTTTTGGAATTAAAAGTAATTAGGAGGTGTTTTTTTTTTAATATTAAAATCTGTTCATCTCTTCTTGAGTTATTTCATACAACCGATGTCTTTATTATCTTCATGCTATTTTGAATTATGTTTTTCTTCTCCCTTCTCTCTTTCGGTGACGAAGCACGTAGTGAATAATTAATTTTTTTTTAATTTTTTATTATTTTTTTTTATTTCTTTACTGCTACATTTGGACTGAAACGGAGGATATTTTTGATGGAAAAAAAAAAGAACTGCAATTAGCAGTTATTTTAGGAACAACTTGGCGTATGGACGATCACATTGATATATATGTTTTCTTTTTCTCTTTCTCTCTCAACAAAATCCCAGCTGCCTAATTGTGAAATAAAAGTGGAACACAGCTAAGACTAATAAATGCTGCGGTTTGATCGCGAGCGTCTTACAATTTAATTACTTTAAAGTGCGATGCATTTATCACGACGTCAAAAATTACTACCAAAAATAAAAAACGGTGAAAGTAGAAGCACATAAAAAAAAATAAAAACAAGTCAAAAAGTAATGGAAAGAAAGGGGAAAAGAAAAAATAAAGTGTGAAGGGTAAATACAGAGGAAGGGAAGTGAAAGTTTTAAAAAAAATGGTAAAAATAAAAACAAAATAAAATAAAGTCAAGCCAAGAATGTAAAGAAAAAAGAAACGAAAGTATAAAAATATAGAATGAAGAGAAAAAAAAAGAACGACGAATTAAGTGAGATACAAAGAAAAAAGATGCTGAAAATAGTAAAAAAAATGGGGGGGGGGGAATCAATATAGGATGGAAGAGAGAGTGAAAAATAGACTGAAGATAAAAACAAATGTAAAGTGAAAGCGAAATAACGAATACGTGTGTGTGCGCGCGTGGTGTTTGGAAATTTAAGTTTATAAGGGAAGTAACGTTCGTAGAAGGACGTTTAGTGGGGCACAGCACACTTCCTCTTGTTCTGTCCCTATGCCAGTGGTTCAGCACGCTCGAGTGCTAGTCGGTTAACAATGAAAACGATAATCAGTGCACGTGTTAGTCACGCGGTCAGCTGAAAATAGCAAGGTTATCGTACTAGAAGTCTGTCTGTAGCATCTCGCAGCCCGAGAGTGTTGGACCTTTTCCAAACACAATATATTGGATTTACGAAGAGATGTAGCATTCCTGTAATGGCCCATGACTGTGTCTTGCATGTGTTATTTACATGCTGTACGTGCGATTTAGAGGAATTTCAGAAGCCGCCAGCCTTTGATAAAGCACGTGTGTAGAACGTAATCCTATTGCAAGCCTATGGATGATGACGAGCTGTCATTCGATGGAACGAAAGAATAATTTGCACTTCTTTTTCCTAATGCAATAACTGCTTTTTTTTCCTTTTTTTTTCATTCTAAGTGAACCATTTTGGTACTACTGGGAATAATCACGCAACAATGGGCATGTGCATCGATTCATTTTGATATTTTCTCTTTCTCTCTCCATCTATCTTTTTTTTTTTCTTCTGAAGCGGCTGCCTCATCGTATAATCCCAGAAAAAAAAAATGATGCATTAGTTTTAACAAATCATTGCATTAACAATGTTCGTTACAGTCGGGTTAATGAGGGGAGGATTTCGACATATTAAAAAAAAAAAAATTTTTTTTTTTTTTTTTTTTTTTTTTTTTTTAGTGACGTTATTTTACTGCCTGGACTAGTCCTGCAAAAGAAGTAGAGCTATCAGTAAGGGGGAAACACAAAGGGGCTCACTGTCTGTATGGTATTTAGGTTACGAAAAAAAAACAAAAAAAAAACGGTCCACTTGGTTGGGACCTAAAACAAAATTCCTTTGATTGTTGTAAGGGCTTAAAAAAATCCCCCATCTCTTCTCCATTTCATACCAGATGGTTCTCAAAACCTGATCCGTTACCACACTTTCCCCCGAGCAATCCCTGTTTAACAAAATATGCCCCCCCTCCAAGTCTGTCCCGTACGCACATCTTTCCCTACACACAGTTATGCCACATTCCTAAAAATAATCTCCAACCAAGGCCTTTTTAAGTGATCCCACGAGGTTCTCCCTCGTAGTGGTGACATACACAGATACTGGAGGGATGTCAGAGGACATAAGAGATCTATCAGCTCTCAGGGACATGAGAAGAAAGAGTAGCAAACCCTGAGGGGGGGAAAGTCAATGTAAGGACTCCAGCGTCAATAGGCGGCAGGTAGAGGAAAGTTTCGAGAGGTCAAGACGCTACCAAGGAAGGTCTGTCAAGTGAACGACTCGCATTCTCTGCTTCCATTCCTCCCC
This sequence comes from Typopeltis vanoorti, assembly GCF_054136105.1. Classification (NCBI taxonomy): domain Eukaryota; kingdom Metazoa; phylum Arthropoda; class Arachnida; order Uropygi; family Thelyphonidae; genus Typopeltis; species Typopeltis vanoorti. The sequence goes on along the minus strand of NC_143550.1, from coordinate 138,888,325 downwards.
TCCTGAAACTCTTCCTGTTTTCTTAGTTTCTTGCCCCCTTTTAAACAGGATTTTTTAAAGAAAGCTTGTTAGATGCGCTTTCTTAGCTGCAGGCAAATTTTTGCTTCTCTTCCCCATCCCCCTTTCTCTTTCTGAGTAACCCTTGATAGTCGGTACGATAACTAAGGAAGTGGGTGACCTTGGAATCTTCGTTTTATAGGCGAGGGACAACACTACAGTCGTTGTAAATCCAACTGAGGTTTCTTTTTAACGCGGTGTTAATATGATTTAAGAACAACCTAATGTCTCCTGTTACAAATCGTTTTAACATGTCTGCGTACTTTAATCTACGCAGCTTAGTCTTTACGTGCGTGTGTTCTGTGAAAAATATTAGAATACATTTTAGAGGCAGTTTATAATGAGGAGGAAAACCTAGTAAAAACGTATCAGACACGCGTAGCAACTTTGCCCCTCACTGCATTTAACGAAGGAATTTATTTTGATACAACCAAGTGCTCAGACAGCAGGAAACTTTCCGTGGCATACAGTAAACAGGATTTTAATAATATCTCCCCTTTCCTGTTCATTGTATAAAATAAAATTTAATTTACCGATCCAGCAAACAATAATGAATGGAAAACGGGGTGAAAGAGAAAAAAAAAAAAACTTATTAACACTGTACTTAGAAACATTTCAGAAATTGTATTAGTCTTAATAAAGTGAATCAGATGACATAGTGCGCCCACAGATTCCAAACTCTTCGACACTTCTGCGCATGTCACAAAAAAGGAGAATCCATTCCGATAATAGGGTAATCAATCCGTCTTCCGGGATGAGTTTGTTTATTATTACAGGTCGGAAAGCACGTGATTTCGCATGTTGGCGACCAATTCGTACATCTTTCATTTCTTTCTCCCCTTCAGCATGAATCGACTGTTCTTGGCAGAAATCCAAGCGAAGCTCTACAAAGTGTGGGCGTACTTGACTACTTCAGTGATATTAGATACATTGTAAAAATAAAAAGATTTTATTGACAACTAATCTATACTCGATTCATGACGCTATTTGCATCAAGACTCAGATGAGGGGTGCCTTACATTTATTCTGGCATATATTTTTCTTTTATACTATTATTCCTGTATTTATTTAACCTATCCGTGCTAACCAAATCATATAATTTATTCGAGGTTCTCGCAATTTTTTTCTGACTAAAAGTATATTTCTTCTAAGTCCAATCTCTTATTCTAGGGCATGATTTTAAACACCATGGCCTCCTGCACGTTTGTCTTTCTTGCAAAGAAAATAAAAATCCGTTTATTCATAAACCTGTACATCTGTATCGTATCTCCAAGAAAATGTCTTCTTTCTAATAACTGCAGCACAGAAACCTTTAGCCTTTAGTCATAAGTCATGTCCCTCAGTTCCAATTACTGGCGTGTCGTTCTCCTTTGTACTGTCTCTAACAAATCAGACCGTCTTCGCTTGTAATGGATGCCTCCATACTTGCACACACACACACACACACGTAATATTCCGGGTGCAGTCACCACTTGGAAGACAGCGAGAAAATGAATGGAAGGAATAAAAGAAAAGTTAAGAGAAAACAGCAGCAAAAGAAGAAATTAAAAATAAAGGGAGAGAAGGGAAGAAAATGTGCGTGAGAGAGAAGTTGAAAAGAAAATAAATGGAGTAGACAAAGCAAAAAAAAAAAAAAAAAAAGTACGAAAAAGTAATAAAAATTAAGAGGAAGTGTGGAAAATAATGGAAAAATAAAATAAAACAAATTCGACACAAGTAAAAGTTAATTGCTAAAGCTAATGACAAAAAACGGAAAATGGTGGGGGGGGGAAAAAATCATCAAATCGAGGACAGAGAGAACGTAAAAGCGAAAACTCATTAAAATAGAAAAGAAAAAAAAGGGCTAAAAAAAGTCAAAATGAAAAGAAATAGAAAAAAAAAACAGAAAGAATAAATATAGACGGAAAGGTAAAGAAAAAGAACCGGAATAAAACTATAAAGAAAATAAAAATAGACAAGTAACATTAGAATGAAAGGGGAAAAAAAGTAAAGTTTTAAAAAAGAGGAAAGATACAAGAAAAACAAAAGGGATAACATTTTAATTCATTTGCTTACTATTAGTCAACAGACTAGTTCACGTTTTATCTTCGTGATGAATATAGTAATGAAGAGACGTCGCAATGAAAGTCCCAGCAAGAATAAAAATGTCTGCTGATTTATGCCTTTAATTCGCGTAGCTTATTTTTGTCCCAACCGAGTCGCGTGACATGATGAATGGACATTGTGCAAAAAAAACTCGCACTTCCCGACTGGCTTCGCGCACGCTTCCACCATTCGCGCGCGCTCACCTTTTCGATTGCTAAAGAATTCAGTGGCACGAGCTGAAAACGACATTCTCGCCTTTTCAATTAGGCCGATTTCAATCAAGTGAAGCACGTGTGGATGACGTCACAGCTCACCACAGAGTTCGGTTGAGGTGAGTTGATTACCAAAGTGTGCTTTTTCTGATGGGGGGGGGGGGGGGAAAAGCGTTAGTATTTGGATTTTCAATGGATCCAGTAGAACCAGATTTCTGAAGTCACCCCTTTCAGCATCGTGTGCAGGGTCATTTACACTTACGACACTCACCTTTATGCATAACGTGTCAATGATTCCGTGCACCGCTTTTTTTATACGTTCGACAAAAAAAAAAAAAAAAAAATCGCCCCCCTCCCCCCATGTTGGCCTACATACAACTGGTAACCCATGGAAAAAAACCTCTTCACACCTTCATTAACCCCGAAGCCACTTAAACAGTGTCGTCAGACCCATTCCCACACTGGTGTCATCATTTCTACTCAAAGGTGCTGACGAAAGTACGGGGGGGGGGTTCCCGTCTTTCCCATAACCTTTCCTTAAACTAATAACAAGAACCGAATGAGGTCAGTGGAAAGGAAGTACAGTATCTACCACATACTCTCGCTAACCTCCTTTTCTACAGAAACAGGGTCATTTAGAGGGGACTGGTTAACCTGCATATTTGAACCATTCCTTCTATGGATATATCTACGCGTTTATGTATATATAGGAAGTTGTACCTGTTAGAAAAACACACCTTCGTAATTCTAAAAGAACAAAAGTCACATTGGGAACATATATTAGCTGTATCCAAAAGCTAAATGTATTGTCCTGTTTTAGTCATGCATTTAGAACTTCAGAATACAAGTGGAGAGATGTCCACCTAAAAAAAACATGAACGTAACCTGTTAACTATATTAATCCAGGCGGTTTTAAATGGGTTATTATGATCAGACTGACTATGTCCGGTAATCCGTCTTAGCAATGACCTTTTCTACTTCAGGCTAGACCTACGTAAAACCTCTTGTTATTCTAGCAGAGCTTTCAGTACCCCATCACAAAAACGTCATAATATATAATGAGAGGGAATTGTATATGTCAGTAATATTCTCAATGTTTTCACTGAAGATCACTGATATACACCAAGTAGCTGAAAAAAAGTGCAATCTTTAGGTTCTGCATTGACCCAGCTATGGAAGGAAGTATTAGACGAAATTTGGGGAGATTCATCTGCCTTATGTGAAGTAACAGGTCTAAAAGGAAACTGGACCTCTAATGCAAAACACGGACTAAATAAAAAATAAAATAAAATGGAAAAATAAAAAAAAAATTAAGGGAGAATTCCTAGAGATTGCAAAGAGAAGAAAAATGGTGGCATTTCGTGTAATTTTGTCGTAACGGCGTTTCTCAAGATAGAAAAACCGATGCTGTCATTCTTCTACTTCCGTTCTTCGAATGAAATAAGTGCACTCAGTCGAAGTAACATGAATAAACTGGTCACGTTCTAGGTCACATCATTAAGCTTCCACCACTAACTCGCACGTGCTAAGGTTTAATTTGTGATAGCTGCTATAGATTCACCGCAAGAACTCGACTTCTCCTTCCAACCTCCCCCCCCCCCCCTCTGCTTGGCCGTTATCAAGCTGTGTGCAGAAAAATTCGTACGACAGTGTGAGGCATATGCTATCATTTCACTAAATCAGGTGGGTGTCAAAAAAAGAGAAGGAAAAAAATTCAAGAAAAAAAGGTTCCGAAAGTTTTTTTTAGTGTCAACATTTCCCAAAAGGTGGCACTGCTGTCGAATAGTTATTACGATTAAATCCCTCAAGAGAAGATCGAGATTAAGTTGAATTTCTTAAAAGATGGCGTCGTGAACAAACGTCGATTTAACATTTGCGTCAGTACGAGTAATTGGCGTTAGATGGCGCTACAACCAATCACATGTTTAGATTGTGGAAGTGGTATTGGTCGAAATATAGGCACGCTTGTAATTATGGTCGTTTAGTTCTACAGCTCTCCACCAGGTGGTTGTGACTAGCCTTGTAATCGACACTTTTATTCGTGTGTTAATGCAAAAGTTGTGAATATGTCAAAACATGCATTTTTGCTGACTGTTTCATTCTTCCAAAAATTGTGTTTTCCAAAATAGTGAAGTCCAGTGTTGTTTCTCTATGAAACCGATGTGGCTTTCCCACGCACGGCTACACGTGACTTTTCAAGCATAAACTACGTAATGAAGGTCGTCTCGCCAAAAAACGTCAAGGGATTTGGAAACACAATCAACCGGCAGTCATGCATTGTTTAATATCCACTGTAGCATTAACGTACTGGGCGCGTTCTTCCCTACAACCTCTCTCTCTCTCTCTCTCTCTTTCCCCCATCTATATTCCCCCCCCCCTCCTCGTTTTACGAGTAACGAAAGTATGACGGAAGGAGGTGTTGAAGGGTAGGGTGTTGTGTAGCAACCTTTTGGAATTTTGACGGTTAGAACACATTGGGTTCTTTAAAGAAAAAGTAAAAAAAAAAAAAAAAAAAGTTCAAGTGTTAGCGAGAACAAAAACGAGTCGTCATGTGACAGTTGGAGGATCACGCCCTCTGGAATGTATGACGACGGCAGGATGTTGACATATTCAAAAGGAAAATATTCTCTCTGTATTGGCTCACAGACTACGTCGTCCATCCGATCAAGTTCCCTCAGAAATCCATCTGCACATTTTTTTTTTTCTTTGCACGCCTCCTAAACCTCATATCGATTAACACGCGTGGTTTGAAGCCCTCAGAAAGTTTTTGCTTCGATCAATCTTCAACTACAGGCTATGATGAATTTTTTTCTCTCTTGGCTCATTTGTCATCTCTTATTGCATTCCAAGGAGGCTTGACCCAGAATCACTAAAACCTCTTCTCTGTTGCATAATTCCTAGACTTGCGTTTACAGTTCTCTTTTTATTGTGTGAATTACAGTGTAGTAAACATTCATGCAGTTTTAACAACAAACGAAAAACAGAATATCTAAATAGTCTGTAGGTTTTGTACGAATCAAGTGTTCTATGCTTTTTGTAAGGTAGTGTATATGCACTAAAATCTTCTTTCATATTTCAAATATTTAGTAACAGACAAGCAGAGAGAGAGAACCCGAGATATCCGAGCAAGGAAGTGTACAAGTACTATAGGACTCAACTCCTATTAGATGAAAAATAGAAAAAGTTGCTCCAAACTTCCTGAACGAAACAGTTCATCGCATAAGAGGGATACATCTCATATTTCTGGGTGTCAAACCGCATCTCCTAGGTAACAGGAAGCTGATAATCACCAGATGACATCGATACTTGGTGGAATGTGCTCGTCGATGTACCGGACCTGGTCAAGTGAGAAGCAGAGTCAAGATGGGAAAGAGCAAAGATCTTTTCAAGGTCTTTCAACCACGCACGCTGCTAGGGAACGAACGGAGGAGGGGGGGCGTTGAAGAATGCTGGACAACCTTTCACCCACACGAGTTTCATCGATAAGTAAAGGGAAGGCATGGAGTGTTATGGTTGACGCGTCTGGGAGAGATAACAATACTTTATCAAGTATCTTTGACGCCCGTGTTTACACCACCTCCGTAAAAGTCGTTATGAAAATAAGAGGTTACTGTGTTGCAGGCCCCCAGTTTTTTTTTTTTTTTTTTTTTAAGTACAGAATTTTTGGTTTTCGGTAATCAGTATGTGCGTATCAGAACCGTAGGCCGAATGTCTGTATAGAACACAGAAATGATACAATTTTATGGTATAAATTGAGTTCTAAATGTTTTGTTGTATAAATTCGAAATTTAAATAAGAAAAATTAATTTTGCCATACCTTGATTTTCACTGATAGCATTCGCTAGCTGTGGCAAGATGATACCTCGGCTCTTTGCAAAGTTGCACAAATGGAATTCCATTTAGGGAAAACACACACGGATAGAACTAAAAGGATCAAGCTGAGAGAACTCCATTTAGGATACTATTCGCTCCATTTAGATGCGGGAAACTATGCGTAAAAATGTTGTTAAACAGTATCTATTGTTTACCATCGATTTATGGTAACAATGCGGATGTGTTTACTCCCTCTATAAAACCTCGTCGATTATTTTTTATGCATGATTGAGACACGAACAGTTGCTATTTCGCATACATGACTTGCTATTCATATTTGATTGGCATTTTACATATGTTAACTCTACTATTTCACTGAGATTAACAAATTCTTTATTGCCGTTTTTGGGCCCCCCCCCCCCTACACACCAACTAGTTTCTTAGCGTATCCTTTGAAGCATACACATCTGTCACAAGAGTGAGCTACAATCGCCAAGCTTGTGACATGCATTACAAATAACACTATGTATTTCAGAGGGGGGGGGGGGGAAGCTGAGCGATTTCTACTCACGTTCGCTATCCCGTCTCTCTCATCCCCCCATGTTCTCACTCTTCCCCCTTCCCCAGTAGCACAATTTAACCCACTTAGTTCTCACAAAATTTTTTCTCCCACTCTGTCAGCATGGAATCAATCTTAGCTCAAACCAGACCTACATCTTTGGCCCGAGTCTAGTTGAGATATTTTCCATTGATGGACCGGTATGTGTGTGGAGAGAGGTCAAGACGTGTTAGCCGTAATGTTTTTTTATTTTTTTTTTTAATTCATGACCGGCTAAACTAGAAATTACTGTTTGTAATTAATTTCTTGACATTTTGGGGATAGCTTGAAGGAAGAAACTCATCTAACATGTACACTTCGTTGTGCCTGTTAAGTTTAAAATAGTGCCAGTTTAAAGTGTACCTTCTGGGCTATTGTGTCAATAAACTATTCTGCCCTATGACAAAATAAAAAACTGAACCAGTATATAACTATTAAAACCAAACCGTTCTTGAGATTTGTAACTGTATGGTCATCTTTATGTTTGTATTTTTTTTTTAATTATTCCGTATATGTTATGGTAGTGATACCCTTGGCGTCTTGGATAAGTCAGAATTCCGAAGAATCCATCTCCAACTTGTTCTAAATGAACTTAACTACGTTATTGTGAGACATCTCTATCAACAACTATAGTCAACATTTCCACCGAAAAAAAAAAAAGTGTCAAGTGTCTTCTGATCTGTACACATTTGACATTGTCAGACCAAATGTAGCTAACTATGCAAATATAAGTTTTTTTAATCGAAGGTGAATATATGCCATAAGAAATACGATATACTGGCCTTAGCCTTACTGCTTCTACTCAAACTTCAAAACAACAACTGTTCAGTGAAAATAACAACAATCCAATTTGCATATACATTTTATGATCAGAGAGAGAAATAGATGGCCAAGTGAAGGCGGGGGAAATATAAGCTTCTTCCGAGTAGCATATTTGATGCGATAGAATCGTATCTTAAATTACATTTGCGAATATACAAACCCAATCAACAGTGCCTGTGGAAGGAGTCATGAGCCAGACATAGTGTAAACTAAAGAAGACCTCCCCCCCCCCCAAAAAAAAAATCCCGATTCCTTTGGGGGATGAAGACTTCTACTTGGTTCTCTCTTCAACTGCAGCAATAATTCAAAATGTAAGTGGGGGAAGGGTATCAGCTATACCTTATCAGAAGGCCGAGACAGCCAGACGTGATGGGTTGGGAGCTGTCACATGAGAGAAGCGGGAAATGGGATAGCAACACTTCCCGCCGGATTACAGGGAAACGCCTAGCCTGCGTTTCGTTGTAATATTAACATTTCGAGTTCCACCCTTTTGGTTCTCTTCTAAAAAAGAGTCCTGCTGAAGGATCACATGACTTGGTTTCACATTTCGCACGCATTTTTTCCCCGTTTTTTTTATTTATTTTTTTTATTTCCGAAGCCACATAGCATTATTAAAGTGTCGTGACTACAAAGAACCCTACATGCGACCATTAATATTCCATTTGCGTCCTGTATTTCAGAGCACTGTCTAGATAACTGCTTACTTCAGAAAGGTAGTCATCAGAAATTACTTACTTCCAAAAGAAATCTAATGGCCTGTTAGAGGGCGCTTTAATCGTGGGATTCCAGGGAAGACTTATTGTAAAAGATTACTGATATATCGATGGTGAATATCGAATTAAGGACATTGAAAAAACTACCCAATTGTGATGCTGTTCATACATGCGTGGTCGCGTTTAATTTGGATTACTTAATACGCATTTCAATTTGACTAAAGTGTAATGAAGGTGAATACACGCGAGGTAACAACAAGAATTCTAAACCGCGAAATTAGCAATTAGCAAACTGTTCAATCATTTCCTTCAGTTGAAGAGTGCATAACATTCAAAAATTAATTTGGTGTTCAAAATAATAATAATGTATAATATTGATTTTATTATATTCTACATGAATATAGGCATATTATTTATTGAAATATTATTTCGTTTTTTTTTTTTAAAAATCGTAAAAATTAAATTATATATTAAGAATAAAACTGGATTGATCTAATATGCACTAAATAAGTAAAATGAAAATATATCACAAAATTTAGAAGCGAGTGAAATAAAGCCAATCAGAAAAAGCTACGGAATGTACGTAAGAAGAAAGGGGGGGGGGGGAATAAATAAGGAAGAGAATGAAGAAAAGTAACGAATTACATGAAATGAGGATAGAAAAACATACAAAGAAAGATAGTAGTAGCATTAGCGAAACAAAAGATAGAAACAAAGTGGGAGCACTGAAATAGCAAAATGGGCAAATGCGATATCTTATGAAGACGGGGGGTGGGGAGTGTTAAATGGGAAATCTATACGGAGGGGATCGATTGAATATTACAACCGAAAAGCGGTGTTTTAAAAACTTATCGCTGTGTGAATGATAGGGAAGTGCCATCACCTCCTACAATTACGTGTCATTATGCAAATAAAATGAAGACATTACTGCTCATTTTCGGCGCACAGCAGATGCTGGAAAAAATGCGGACTGCGGGGGGGGGGGGACGTGGATGGCGTTCGGGTTGGGAATCACGACGAACGTTAATGGAGTGAACCCTTCTCGAAGTGTGCAGTGCTTTTAAATAAGCAGCCACCGGATAAAACGACACCCTCGCCATTTCTCTCGCCCCCCCTCCTCCATCGCCTTTCCTCTTGCTTGCTGAATGCAAATTAAACCATCAAAGGCGCCCACAGAAGTAATCAAAAGTTGTTTCTTTTCAAACGCAGCAAAGTTCCATCTTAGCCTGAACAAACGATAAGAAGAAGAAGAAATCGCATTTAGAATTATCTCACACATTTTCCCCACAGCTCGATAAGATTTCACTTGCACAAATGACTCGCATCTAAACAGTAGAAAAGGACTATTCCCCCCCCCCCCCCCTTTGGTACGTTGCAAGGGCCTTGAGGTAGCAAGCACGCAAACTCAGTTCGCCAGCGCGCGCATGCAGATCTACTCGTCAGGAATTCTGACAACCTCTCTTCTCAACTCTATTCCCGCTTTCTTGTCTTTTCTCATTTAATAACAGCGCTTCTATCTTCTCGAAGGCCAGGAGAGTTGAAAGCCGGCTTCATTCTTCTTTCATATGGCATTGAGATTGTAATGCGGGCGAGAGAAATATTCTACAACCACACGGAAGTGTCGTTAGATTCTTAATAATGCAGATTGCCTTACGTCACCTTTTGCTCTTCGCCCACTCTTCTCAGTTGCTTTTTCTGAATTCCTCTTTCGCTGTTTATTTTCTCCATTTCCCCTTTACTCCACCCCTCCCTCTTCTTTTTGCATTCCTTTATCACGCTTCCAATTTTCCACTCTTAACTCCATTTTTACAATTTTATTTTAAATTTTTATTGTTTAATTACAATCACGTTATCAAAACAAAGTAAAAAAAAAAACTCTTGAAAAGTAAATAAATTGAATATTTTTATATCTAAAACTAGAAGAAAAACAAAAAATGAAAATTACTTGCAATAAATTTCTGATTCTAATATGAATTATGAAGAACGTAAACAAAAAAAAAAAGTTTTTTTTTTTGTTTTAATTGAAAACAACATAGTTAACCGAGCTAGCAGAAGGGGGCAACAGTTTTAGTATCCTAGCAACAGGAGTCATGCGGTTGATATTGTTTTATCAGAAACACAGAATGATGTTGCCAATAGCAAACTGCGCGCTTCAAAATGGATCAACTAAAGCCTACAGCTTGGTTTATTGGGAACTTGTTTATCGGCAAACGAGATGACCGAAATCGAAAGCAAATAGAATGAACTGGAGACCAAAATACCTCAATCATTTCCTTAATCTTTAGTTTCTTTAGGAGGCCATTGACACTTATAAAAAATAGCTGTGATCATATATCGAAAAGGGTGAATTAAAATATGCTGTTATTTTAATACTATCAAACACATCACTTTTAATATTTGTATTAAAAGTAACATCCAATTTATTAGTACACAGTAAAAGAAAGTTAAATTTCAGTTGCCATGGAGACCGAAATAAACACGTTATTCAAATGAATTATTGGACGTTGCTAATTATTTATTTTAGCTAAGAATTAAATCAAAAATTACATCTAAAAAAAAAAAACACGTAAAGGCGCCACTTATGGCGCCCATTGTTATATATGTCACGGTCTTTTGTTATGGATTAGGCTTCTTGGAACGGTGTTGACTATTGGCTATGACTATTTATGCCGTGCATGTCCTACATTTCTTGATACAAGTGTGGGTCACTTTTATTCTTCCCACTGACCTGTATGTCAGTGATTACATCCGGAGCACGCCATTCAAACAAACGTTAATTCAGATGATTCAATCCGATCCATTCGCTTATTTTTAACCTTTTGAGTGAGGTCAAACTGATTATCCTCAGTTCATTTTAATTAAATTGCAATACATCGTTCAATAATAAAGAAAAAAAAAACCCTGGTTTAAAAATAAGAAAATTAAAAATACACTTTTACTGGAGAAAGAGAAAATTGGCTATGAAACCGCCAGGTGGCTGTAGTGGTCTTCCGGAAATGTAAATGACCTTTTTCGCTAAATTTGCGGTGATTTATTAAGAAATAAATGAATACAGAGTAGGGTGATGGAGGCAAACAAACAGCTCTAGTCAGACTTAGGAGGAACAAAGCTATGTGCATGGATCTTAACAGTTTAAATTGCAAATATGAAGCAGACACGCACAACTTCAAGTTGTTTGAGATCAGGCTTGGAATTGATTGAGCGGTTTTAATTTCAGGGCGCCATCTAGGAACAAAAGTAACAATGTTTAGCGTGAGCAAAGCCCTAAACATCCGAGCCATTTCCCACATCATTTTAAATAAATTGCCTACAAAGTCGCATGAATAGCTAGCTAAGCATTTTTCATGTCTGTATACAACTACACCATAAAAGTTTATTGTAATATTTAGAAACTAAACAAGAATCATGACCTTATTTTTCTCGACGTTCTATCTGTCATTCTAGGTATAGCTGTCATGTCTTGATGTGTTAGGTAATATACATATCTTTCTACTCCAAACTCTATAAATGATATTTGTTTGTCCCAAATCGATCATGCAATGCGAGATCCTCCCACTTACATAGTTGGTAATGATTTCGTAACAAACTTACCTTTAACCCCACCCTCTTCCTAGTTTACTCATTTTAAATCATTTGACAGATTCCGGACACTTGCCTAGAAACGTTTTACAAATGATTACCGAAGTTAATTCAAAAAGCCATTGAGTTCAGAAGAGTATTGACATAAGATGCGATAGATACTATCCGGAGTATATCTATATAGTTAAGAACATACTTTCCGATAGATGGAGCCATCTGTATATTATAATTGTATTTATTAAATCGAGCTTATTTGGCTTTATTTTTTTTTATTACTAAACAAGGAGTGTTTGAAAAACAAACAGGAACGTAGGTCTCATGACTATGCAAGATCACATGGCTAAAATATCCGGGACACTTCTCAGAAACGCCTTCAACGCCTGACCCCGGCTACGAAACTGTCGTAAACACTTTTATCAAAATTCAGTTTTCCTTAAGTGTTGAATGGCCTGAGGCAGTGCGATAAAAAAGACTCGGTGGGTCTACGCGTGGAGTTGAGTGTCACCCAACTGTATGACTAACCGAACAAAATTCCAACCACGTGCGCGTTGGGAAGTTGATGTAACCACTTTGAAGTAGAGATGCCCCGGAGGAAGCGTGTAAAGTTAATAAATTGAAACCTGGAGTATGCAGAATGGAATGTGCACAATAGATACAACGATGCAACACAGCGATTGGGTAGCAGTGGTTTCCGGAATACAATTGCACTGGTGGATATTACTAGAATCCAGAAACAGCGATGATATATGTACAACTTCATGGACCAATCAGAGCGAGTTGTGGTCTAAGTGGGTAGCGATGATAGAAACAGTGAGAATAGGCACGTAAGGAAAGGCGGTGATTAAGAAATGCAGATGTGAGAGGAAAGTAGATTGTAAAAATAAAGCGTAGGAAGATAAAAAAAAAAAAAAGATAAAATAAAGGAGAGACACTAATAAAAGCAACAGCCTACTGTGCTACGCTGCAGAAAACAATATTTTTAATATTATAGTCCTTATAAGGATTGGCTTAAAGGGGCGAAGCAAGAATGCTTTTCATCTTCCCCGTTATCTGTAGAGGACAGTGTAAGGATAAGGTGTTATTGAGCTATTAAAGCTCTGATCATGGCAGTAGGGTAACAGCAATAGCCGAACCTCAGTTAGAACTTTATTGGCTACAGCATTGCCATCCATTACCCTCCAAGGGTAAAATAGTTCTTAAGTTCTTAAAAGAACTGGGCGATGGACTGAGTTCTTGACTCTTTATCCCGTCATCTGAATGAAGAAAATCTGTGTGGATGGAGGGTTATTGAGCTAAAAGCTCTAGTCATGGCTGGGTAACGGCAATAGCCCAGCCTCATTTAAAACTTCATTGGCTACAGCATTGCCATTTATTACCCTGGAAGTCCTAAAAAGGACTTTTTAAATTCAAGGGTAAAATAACATAACATCATTGGCCAGAAGGGTGAAGCAAGATGCTTTTATTCCCCGTTGTCTGATAGGGAGGATGAATTGAAGGAAAGATTTATGAGTTGTGAGCTCGCCCTGGGGGGGGGGGGGGGGCACGGAGATTAGTCATTGTTTCAAGTGTTCAGGATGGCTTTTGGCCTCTTGTATTTGAAGAGGTCAGTTTCATCATAGTTTGCTGCCTGTTTAACTAGATCGTTGGTTGGGGTGTGTAGAGATCTTTGAGAAGAATTTCTCCGCTGTAGTTAGTGGGAAGGAGTAGATGTAAGGGATGTTTGTATCTCTATGCAGTTGGACGTTCCTCACAAACCATGGTGCATCCAAGATCATGCACAAACACCTATTTTGCAATCTCTGCAGCCTGAGGATGTGTGGCTCCAAGCTGGAGATGCATATGTCACTATGAGGCGGATCGTCAGCAGGTAGAGGGGTACTTTGATTCTGGTATTTAGCTTGCTTCTTCTATTTATTAGAGGGTAAAGTTGTGCGATGGTTTTAGATGCTTCCGCGCATAAGGCTTTGATGTGTGGGTTGAACGTTAATATTTTGTCTAGAATTACCCCAAGATATTTTGTTTCTGTTTGCCAGAGGATTTTGGTGTTGAAGATAAAGGTCCCCCTTTGGAGTTGCAATCTTTTGGTGAAAAGTAACGCTGTACTCTTTTGGGGATTCACTTGTAATCTCCATTTGGAGAACCATTGTTCTAGTAGGTTTTCTTGCAGTTTTTTAGTGACAAGATGTGGTCGTAGAGATCTGGCAAGTTAAGGGTAAAATGAATTTTAAATATTCTATAAAAGAAATCTTTTATAGAATATTTAAAGAGGTGTATGTAATGATTTCATATTTTTAAAAACATTTTTAATTATTTCATAAGTTATCTTTAATATTCGAAATAGTTTAAAACATTCCTTAAAACAGTTTACAAGATCCTAATATTTATAATTATAAGTAAAATAAAAGTTGCATTACTATTTTTACGAGAAATAAATTATATTATGTACTGTGTAGTGGTATGTATGATGTCATTTCTGTCTCAAAAGAGACTACCAATCAAAATCCAGGATAAAAAAAAAGGTGGGGGGGAAGGAAAGCTAATATTGTATAATACAGAAATTAAAGTTAAGTGGCAGAACTTAAAATAAAAATGATACTAGTGCAGTTTATGAATTATTGTTAATTAATAATAAAAAATAAATAATTATTATACACTTTTACATTTTGCATATGGGTATGTGTTTATTGAATTCAGAGGGCGTGGGCAATTTAAATACATTCCGACTAAGTGCAGGTCACAGAGACCTCTATACTGGCTGTTAACTACGCATACAGCTGACCAGACCACAGCAGAGGGGATTCTAAGAAAATGTTTTGGTCTCCATCTCTATAAACTTAAACTTACGAAAGATTATATCATGTGACGAATTATAAATACTGTATTGTTTATGGACCACCTTGATGTAGATAAAAATCATGTGGTAATAAAGGACAACTCCTGCCAAGAGAGAGGAAAAAACAATGTACAAAATGAGAGGGGGGGGAAGTACAGAGGGGAAACATACAATTATGTGCATGAGCTAGCATGTATATGAGAGAGATAAAGAATTCCGATCTGGTATCAGTTTTACTAAATCCCATAAAATTTCCGAGAGAAGTGGAGTGCAATGGGGGGGGAGAAATAGAAAAGACCCTCCCCCCTTGAAAGGCGCAGTTGAATTTTTGACTCACCCAGCATGACAACGGTTCTAAGCAGTAGCTGGCAACAAGTCATGTGTGGGAAGAAAAGAAAACTTATTTAAATTGCCAAGACCCAAATGGAAAACACCCAATGACTTCATCTGACCAGAGGAAAGGTCTAGACACGGAGGCGGCGACGGCGTGCGGTGCATTCCAATGTCGTAAGCTGGGCGGAAGATTCCTGCAGCAGGGCTTAACTGATGGGGGGATTTCACAACACGTCCATTAAGGGGATTGTTTTCAGAGGGGGAGGGAGGTGCGTTCAGAAATAAATGCGCGTTCGGTCAGTGTGTCATTCAAAGCATTCTCGGAAAAAGGAGAATGCTGAGCTCATAGTTTACGCGTCTGTGGACGGACAACAGCCCCACATACCGTGAAAAGGGTTCCTAAGTCTCGAGGAATGAGTAATGAGTGCACAAAGGCTTATTAATAACCAGAATGGGATTTTGTTCTCTTTTGTAAACATTAACGAAGGAATTCGTTAATGTTGTGAGAAACAGACAAGGATGGAGTGAAATTAATGGCCAAAACAAATTAAATTATACTTGAAAAGATATTGTACTCTTGTTTCATCCTTTATCTAAGTGTGTGGAAGCAAAGTTTGAATAAAGTATCTTCGCGACTAGGCTACTTGTATGGAGTCTGATGACGTCACATCGGTTGCCTTAGTATCCCATAATGCAAACACACTTCCGATAGGAAGTGTGTTTATATATAGCAATAAGCAAGTGCATATTGATATTATGAGAAGGTTCAGTACCCAGACCGGTTTTGGCCTTTATGAAGGTCTCATCAGTGGAAGCCAAACCCAGGAAGATACCGAGGTTGAATTAATACAGAAGTCATTTAAATATATACACTGGCTACCGATATCAAACTGCACAACGATGACCATTACTAGACAAAATTAAATAACTTGAGTGAATAACGGTTCTCTTGCGTGATGTCAGATAAAATATTTTAATCATTCGAGATAATTCATCCATCACTAGAAATTCATTTTTGATCTTAACGTAATAGTTTTCATGGAATGCTTTAGTTGGGTCAAAAACTAATTAAAAGCACCATGAGCTATAGCGAAGATTTGCAGAATGGATTACAATTTATATCATTATGAAGAAAGCAAATGTGAGGCAAAAATCGGGAATATAAAAAAGAAAGAAGATATGTTGTTGCATTGATGGAATGAGTTGTGGGTGGAAAGAAAGTCTTTTTATATGTGTTGAAATAGAAAGAAAACCAGAGCAATGAAACCCAAGTCTTCTATTACAAAAAAAAAAAAAAAAAAAAAAAAAAAAGGCAGCTTTTCAATACACTGGAACCGCCAAGCAGAAAGGCAGTCGCCCAGGCATTCTTTGTTTAAAAGAAATAATAAAAATCTTTTCTTCCCCAATTTTTTTTTTTTTTTTCATTCAGATAAAGACAGCCGGACAGTATTTCTTAAATAATTCCCACCTTCTATTCATCTATTCGTCCTTGCACATAGGTGCAAAAATATTCCATTCTTTCTCTCTGTCGGTTCATTATTTCGTAATTGAACTGTCTCTGCGTCAATAAAACCACGAGATATTTACATAGTTGGATAATCCTCCCGCACTCCTTAATTACAGACGCTATCTTCTTTCGTTCTTCACTGCTTATCTGCATTTGCAACCCGGAAGGGAGAGAGAGAGAGAGAGAGAAACGGTTTAACGGGGGAAAAAAAGAAAGAAAGAAGAAGAAGATTCTGTCGAACTATTGATCAGAGCGTGCACCTGGGACTTTCCATTCCTTAGAATGAGTCGCATCTACAGAAAGAGCTCTCTCTTTCTCTCTCTCTCGAGAAGTTTAATAAGCAGTTACGGCATTTACACACACACACACACACAAGCTGTCACGTGCTCCTGAAAGTATATACAGTCATTAACGTGCTAATATAGCCGAACATGAATCATTGTTCTATTTTTGCTGAATGCATCTCGGCTACTTATTATTGCCTGTTAGAGAGGAGAGATAGAAGGTAAAATTAACGAGCCCCACATGCACAGAATGAGAGTGATAAGATAATGTCAGAGAAGGGAAAAAATTGATTTAAAGAGGGAAAAAGAAGAGAAACATTAAGAGAGAGAGAGAGAGAGAGAGAGAGAGAACCAAAGAAAATGATGGAATGGAAACAAATTAAGATAGGAAAGACAAACGAAGAGAAAAGAGATGAAACGCGCGCGTGCACCAGAATGTCTGTGCTTTTTTGTTGTTGTTTGTTTGTAATTAATATCTTTTTCTAAACGGCTACTGAGTTTTATAGTAGATGAGTCTTTATTCTCCACTAATACCGGAATATCTTGACAGCTCTGTTCTTCCATCCCAGTCTTTGCGTTTTTCTTATATGAATAAACTTCTTGCATTGACTGCAAATCCAATCCACACTTTGGCTTCACAATAGTGTGTGTGCTACTCTCCTCTTTTTCATTTCAAAAGCCTTGCGCTAGGCAAGCAATCAAAACTCCTAGAATATCTACAACCAGCAAATTAAATATTGATCTTCAAGCCATTCTCCATCTGAAGAGAAGAATAACCTACTTAACTTCAATACTAATAAAACTGAACCCTATCTTATTTTTTACAAAAAAAAAAAAAAAAAAAGAAAGAAAGAAAGAAAAGAAATCGTTTAACATACGCGTACAGTCAGCAATATCTATACCTCCAAGAAAAATTGCATTTCCCTACTTGGAATAAGTTCAAACTTTTCTTGCTATTACAAGACATCTATATTAGCTAATAATTCAACAACTCCCTTATCATTATTATTTTCAAATATTTATATCTGATATAGTTACAGCATTATTTATACGGTATAATCCTCGGTAGGAGCTTATGACGATGTTCGTACATTTGCTTTGAAGAGTGTAAAGGTATGTACTATATCACCTCATCTATTATACCTTTCCATTTACCTGGAATCAATGCACGTGTGCCAATTTCTATAAGAGTATTTTCTATACATATTTCCGTGGCCACAACTACGGCCATTGTAATCCAATAAGCAACTTAGGCAATATTTTCTGGAGTTAAGAGCGGCATGCACCCTAACAAGCTATGGCATCTACAATTTGCGCCATCTTCTCTAAAATTGTCAAAAAAATGAACAGCAAGAGTCAAGCACCCTTAAAGAATCAAGCTATCGGATTTAACTTGTCTTTTTTTCTATCTCTTACTACTCGCAATTGTTTAAATAAATTCCATTTTATCTTGCTTAACAACCTTCATCCCATTCATTGTACTTACTGGTGTTATAACTCTACAATGTTTTGTGAGTAAGGAAAGAGGGAGGGACGAAGCGAACAGAAACAAAATGCAAAAAAAAAAAAAAAAAGCTAGTAAGGAATAAATGACAAAAAGGCAGAGAAAGAGAGAAGAAATAATGATCCAGGAATGTCTCTTTCCTGCTTTTCAATGCACAATAACGAACTATAATTACGTAAAGTCTTTAATTGCCGTTAGAGAGCGCTGTTTACCAGACTTTGGCGTCTCACTGGTAATCCACTCCGCAACAGATGTGACCTCTCCGTCCTCTCAGCATCGCAAGGGGGGGGGGAGGAGAATTCGAAGAGCCTCCCAGGACAACAATTCCCCTCAGAAATGCCACCAGGAACTCGGCTGCTGACACACTTAACCTTAGTAATAAAGTCAGAGGAAGGAGAACCCTCTTAGGTCCTTGACAGATTTCAATTACTCCCCCCCCTCCCTTAAACAGTCTTCCACGTCACATTTCGCATTTCTCCGAACAGCCTCATCCAGATGCACGTAATGAGACGTGTATAAAATCAAGTCGGCCTGGCGAGAGCAAACACGACCTAAAGCGAGCTGCAACAGGCGCTTTAGGGGGGGGGGGGAGAAGAAGGCGAGGGGATGGCAAAGAAAGCTCTTTGTTTATCTTAAGTTCTTGCAGGATTATAATTCTCTTCTCTTTCTCTTGTTTAATATCTTCTCAAATTTGTGTTTCTTCTTCGTTTATCTCAATTATTGCACATTTTGTTTCTAATTTGATTTTATGAATCGACTTTCTTTTTTTTTTTTTTTTTGTAGCTGAACATGTTTTGTACTATTGTCAACTGACTTTTAAATCAAGCTTTTGTAAAACAAAAGAATAGAACCAACAAATACACAACACACTGAAAAGATATTCGCAAACGACTAAACACGAATGGGAAGACTGAATGTTTTCGAGAGGGGGGGGGAGGGTAAAGTAAAGTGGAAGAACAGCGAGGGGGAAAATTGACGAACTCACTGCTCTGTACACCATTATTTTGTGCCTATCAATTTGACCTTTCTCCGCTCACAGCGGATAATGCCACTCAACCACCGTTTTCTCCACGTGATTAACTTACACATTAAGGTCACTGACTTCTGACGTATGAAAGAGGTCGGTGGGTCACCGCGACTCCCGTGACCACGCTACATTAACAGACACCATCACCATCGGCTTGACGGGATACAAATAAGCAGGCACACACACCATCTCTTCCTCCCCCCCCCCTCTCAAGCCCCTTTTCTCACTCTCTCCAAACCACGAGATCCTCCCATAATCCCCTACGGTATTACACATAGGGTCAGAGGAGGAGGAAGAGGCAGAGAAGACCTTATCGATCGGGATGCTGGACGTGAAAAGTCTAGGGGGTTCTTTTCTTTTCTTTTTTTCTTCCCCTCATGTCTTTTGCAGATAGTTTCGGTGGTGCTGTGCCTTCCACGGTTCAATGAACAAACAGATTCTCCCTTAGGGGATTAAAAGACCTACGCATTCTCCACATGATCTTTTTTGGTTCCTATAAAACCGGAAAAACTCGCGTCAGCAACACATACTTGGCCTTTCTTGAACATAACCAGAAAGTCCATTCTATGCATTGAATTCCTTTTATTTTTTATTTTTTTATTATTTTTTTTTTTTAAAGAAACTTGCGAAGTGGTGAATGGTATTCAAGTCCTGGTTGTCTTCCTCTGCTAAGCATCTTCGGCGACTATTCCTTACACAAGCTGCACTCATATACTAACACTCCCAAAATAGCATGGAACTCTCAAAAGTCACACAAAAAAAAAAAAGCTGAAATATAAAAGCTAAAATACCGTGTAAAATGTAGACCGAAGCAATACCCCCATGTCTCACATAACAGTGTCATTAGACACACTGCAAATCAATCTCGTATAAAAATACTTAAGAAATTATGTGGCAATTAATTGGGTAGTTGTGCTACTTTAAAATGTACATTTAAATAACAATTTCGTATATTGTGTTGTTATCGATGAAAAAGAAACAAAGAATATTGCGATAACGGTGAAAAATACCAAAACTAAAAATCAGACAAAAAATAGCAATAACAACGGAACATAATGTGAAAAAAAAATCAATTTATGAAAAATGAGGGATTCGGAATAAAATGCCATAAGTATTCAGATTCATGCCATTTAAATTATAAAAAAATGCTGAATTCTTAAATATCTTTTGGTTCTAAAAATAAGATTTTATATATATAAAGAATAATAAAAGAACGAAAGAAAAACTCAAGTATACCAACTAAAATATCTTATAAAACATTCCTACAATAAATGGTATCCCAAGATAGGCAGATTGTACCCGCTAGAGGGATCTCATAATCATGTCATTATACATAAATTACTGGTGGCTCCCACCCACTGGGATGAGTATCCTCTTTTGTCCCCCATCTCCTGATGGTGTGTAGGGAAATTATTTATGTGGGCAGTCACAGAGCCTTAGTAACTAGGCCAACGACAACACGCTTTATGATGGCTAATTATTGTGCGAAATAATGAGTGCGGTTGTGCCTAATATGGTGTGCGGAGACAGTTTCAAAATTCATGCTGGTCACGTGATCGAGCTACTTTGAAGTTGGGGCGAAATGAGAAAATAGCCTAAGAGAGGCACCAAATAGGGTAAAACTCTCTTCCTCTTTTACTAGAATACTAACAAACACTGAAACGCGCATGAGCAAATGGCGTATATTTGCTTCTGTTTACGTGCAAAGAGAATAAGGAAGCATCAATTAAGATTGCAAACAAGTTAAGAAGGTATAAATGAGGTGTTTGCTGTTTTTCAATAACAAAATATGTTTACCATCATTTTCGAAGGCAAAATGTGATGAGATTTTTCGTTTTATTCCAGTGTTTTATCATCATAGACTGGTTCAGTCAGGAATTTATTTTTTCGTATGAAAGATGCTTTTTCAGATCAAGAAGTTACCTTCCAATATGCATTCTGATAGGAAAACGTTGTTTAGTCTTAACACCTTTTTGATCAAACTGACCCTGATCAGTTTGAACTATTCATTTTCCTGGACTTTTTATTTTTACAATAATAATTTCATAACTGAAAATGATTTGAATAACTGATCGCATTTTTTGTAAATTAACCTACAAATACTAATAAGTAAGATTCATCACGTGTGCGCATGCGTACACCACGAATTCTTCAACAAATTTGCTTCATTGGGTAGAACAAGGCTCACATTCTTTATTATGCTGGGATTCTAGTTTTGTTCGAAAGATAAAAAAAAAACACATTTCTCTAATTGACATAGTTCACTGTTTTTGTAATAATCAAGAACTGAAACAATCTATTTACGTTTTTTTTTTACCACCGGCCGTTTTCAGACTAATGTTTTTTCCTTGACGCAAGAGGTAATTCTGCTAACTAGTAACAGCTACCAATCTATTAAAACTTCCATTTAATGCATTTTTTTTAACGTGTTGACTAATTTAAAATAACAAAAACGTCTTCAGAGAAAGTAGGAGAACATAATAAACATTTCTTGGAGGTCGTGGTCGAAACGCTAAGTACTTTTTCCATCGATCACTTTCCTATCGGAGCGACACCTGTCATTTCAAGACAGAAGTGCTTTAAAACTTGAGAGATCAACAAGTGCCACCTTTACCCCATCCTCCACCCCCCCCCCACACACACACCACCACTACTACCAACCACTCTGTGACCACCAACTCTCCCGTCCCACGCAAAAGCGTGAGACTATGCAGTGGATGGCCAAAGTAGAATGAATGTGTTTGGCATGTCCTGCATTAAAAAAGAGGCTTAGTGCTACACTTAGGCCTTGGGAATGGCGGCTACAATCGGGTTGTGTTTGTGTGTGTGTGTTGTCGACGTCAACCTCGCTGATCTCACTGCTATTTTAGCTGGTAATGTCGACCTCGCTGGCGGGTGTCAAGTCAACCGTAAGCCATTTCCTACACACCTTGTGAGCCCATCATTGTCTTAATAGCGACCTCTATTCGATTTCCGCCTACATAAGAGGTTAAACGACTGCCCATAATAGACAAAAGGAAAGAAATGGGAATGAAGAACTATTCGTTGGTAAGCAGGAGGCAGAACGAAGTAAACAAAACAACATACCAAATTCCTAATTGGTTAGTAAAACAGCAGGTGAGACTTTTTTTAACTCCTTTTTTGGACGGCTGAGATAAGAGGTTATGTCTCAGACTGGCAACGTGATTTCCACTCCCTTCTTTTTCTGTTTGAATATCTCAACTACAGCTGTCGAAATACCACGTATTTCTCTATATAATCAAATAGTTTCATTTATTTGACCAAGACAGATGTGACTTTTGGATTATTTGGCAATGTTACGCTTCGATTGCGCAAACCAATGATACACTAAAATATAGCATCGTGATTTACACATCGTAATGCTTATATATGACCTTGTTACGAAATAACCGATATTCAAATGGACTATTTTGCACGCCATTTAGACAAAGGAATCCATCAAGGTTAATTTTGATTGTGTAACTCGGATAGCATAATACGCTTCATTTAAATAAAGATCATGCATTCCCCGGTTATTTTCGAAAGAGATTTATAGGGATTTTCAATTCAAGAACAATTAACTGCTCTCAACAGGGAAGGTAGCGGAGTTTTTATCTCCCGAAAAGTAAAGCATCAGGAGAAGAGATACTATTAAGGGATATAGGGGACTGGTGGTAACCTTGATGCGTAGCATAATAATAATCAACCACTACTCCAGCTATTAATCCATTATTTCAAGGGCCTAACGGAAAAATTATTAACTAGTAGATATAAAAGCAGAAAAAGAATTTGGATGAAAGAAAGAACCAAAGACATCACATTTCTCTTGTATTTCAGAAATATCATACGGGACTTTATTATGGAAATTTTAGAGATGAGCTAACAAAATACCAAATTGCACCAAAATTGGTCAAGCGGTTCGTGAGTGAAAGATACGATAGACAGACAACAAATGGTGTTCTCTGGTTATTATTTTTGGGGTATATAGAGAACTTAATATGATAAAAATTATCTCCCTCGTTTAAGATGCACTGCTGATGGGTGAAATTTAAAAAAATGGACGAAACAAAGCGACTGACGATACTTTTAATTTAACATTCTGAGTATATGATTAATTTTAAAAAATGGCAATTTGTTTAAAAGGATAAAAATAATAATTTTTATGACTTATCATTCAACAATTTCTAATAAAACAAACTTGGTCATTACAAGAAAAAAAGTTTCTTAATTTTGTAAATGTGACCCATACTGATATCATCCCCAAATGATCTGCCGTTCAGTAGAAAGATTACTGCAGCCCTTGGAAGCCAAGTAGACTGAAAGCAACTGACGATACGAGACGACACTGGGTCGCGCATTCATCTACTTGTCTGAATACACGCCAAGAAAAGGAGAACAGTTCTATTAATCTTAAGCTTTAAGTGAAATTTGTTTCCTTTTTGAGTCTTTAAATTCTTGGTCAAATTTAATATGAAGCCGGGGAGAGCCACGCTACATTACCTGGTCTAATGTCGTAGTTCTATAGCTACAGGAAAAGTAGAACAAGTCGAATAATAAAAATTAATGGGCAATTCGCCATAAGCAAAACTTAAAAGAACATTTGTCATTCGAGACTGCTTACTCTTTCCCTAAAAGACATTTCATTAGAACGAAACGAGTTTATTTCTTTAGGTTAAAAGTAGGACTAATCTTTGGAAAGGTCTTTCTCTCTCTTATCGTTATTAGTTTTTTTTTTTTTTTTAAGAAAAACTTTTGATGTTCAACAGACAGTCGGATATTCACTCCATCCAACGAATTAAAATAGCAAAATGAAAAATTCCACCGCCTAATACTACTACTACTAAAACAAATTTGGTTCGATTAAAATGTGTTACCGTAGGTCAGTAACAACGGAGTTCGCATATTGCATTTAAACTAAGCTGTATGTTTCCAAATGTAATAACCAACAGTATGATTATCATCTAGAACTGTGGACTAAAGGGGCACATTTAATAACGCTAATAGGGAACGAATCATATCACCCAATAGCAGATGCTACTTTACATGCAACGAGCAAACTTTTAAAATACAAGAGAACTAAAAAAATATTAATTATTGAAGAGAATTTGAAGAAAAAAAAAACTTTAAGAGAAAGCCTTTGATCAAATTAACATATAAAACTGTTAAAATATTAACTAATTTAAATATACCACACCAGCTCTTATAGTGAATTCAAAAAAAGTATACAGGAAATAAAATATTGCATGACTACTCCACTCAGGATAACAGATGGCATTGCTGTAGCCAATGAAGTTTTAACTGAGGCTCGGCTATTGCCGTTACTCAGCCATGATCAAAGCTTATAACTAAATAACACCCCATCCAGACATTTTCTTCAATCAGATGAAGGGATAAAGCGTCAAGGACTCAGTCCATCTCCCCCAAAAAATAAAATAAAATTAAAAATAAATTAATGAAATAGCAGTTAAATCAAAACAAACATCACAATGCAAAGACATTAAGTACGAAAGGTGTGGGAGATATTTAATTACCTTACTTTTTTTAATATATAATCTGGAAAAGGTAGAATTCATTTGTAACCGAAAACAAAGATACATCCATTATTCTTATTTACAGATGATCAAGTTACAAATCATCTTCTGATGAAGGTAATATATAGATCGCTAAAATTATTAAAATCTCAGAACACTATAACTAAAAATATCCAACGAAAAAACAAAAATAATCGCATTCAAATGAGAAAACCCAGGAAGAAATAAAATATTAAAACAAGTAAATACTTCAGGCGAGGTGTACACTATTTATTTGATGATGAAAAAGATGTCGGCATCAAAATATCAGATTATGTTCAAGTAAATGGCATAATCAATAATATATTTAAGACATCCTTAGTACAAAAACATGCGAGAATCATACTTATAATGCTGTGCCAAGTCGATTTTATTATATGAAAGTACAACATGGGTAAGAATAATGATAAAAAAAAAAAGAAGAATGAAAGAAAAATGGATTCTAACTGCAGAACTCGAATTCTTAGGGAAAAACAGTTACCAGGATACACGGTAGAACTAGAAAGCAAATGAGGAATTACGATCTGAATATAAAACCCATAAACGACTACATGAGTAAAAATGGGTACAACAACTAAATCGAATGCACAATAACAGACTTGCAAAATCGTCGTATTTATATAAAATAAGAGGAAAAAAGAAGAGTTGGAAGACGAAGAAACAAATTACATAAGACCGGAACAAACCACTCAGCCTAAATCCATGATAAGAACACTATTTACTGACGATATCTTTTGACAGACAGGGACAACATCCACTGTTTAATGCGCGCAAGCAGAACCTACCGTTGTCATGGAAACATGGTATCCCATGTCGTCGACCTGATTGACCGAGTGGCAGCGTTGTCGCAGACTACACACTGCAAATTCGAATCCCGTTGTAGTATGAATGCGTGTGAACGCCATCTGGTGGTAAATGAGTTTTGCGAACTTTTGCTTACTGGAGCCCCAAAAGTGGGTGGGAAAAAAAGTTTCCATGTTTCATGGGATAATCCAGAGTTTCCGGATTATCTCATTCTTAATTCACTCATAGTCGTTATGCGATATTGAAGGCCACCTATAAGGGGTTTATAATCTTCTATGGTTGGGAAAGTTAAACAAAGAATTAATCTTAGTCGACAACAAACAAAGAAAATCTCTATCATACTGTGACTCTTCTTTATCTCAGTTGCTGGAGTTGAGTGTTTTCATTTGTACGGCTTGTAGCCCATCCGATTCTTAATATCCGAGGCCAAAATAACGTGGGAAATATACTAAACAAGATAAAGTTCTTTCTTTGCTTACAGATCCGGAACTTACAATGATAAGAGCTAAAAAGTTTGGTACGATTTTCTTAATTTTCTCTCTATCACCATCAAGTATTATATTGATCATATTGAACTTTTAAAACTACTAAGGCGTCAAAATTCACACTTTTAAATAATTAAAAGCCAGGATAAATATACAATATGCATTTGATCACTAATTCAACTTTAAAATATTTTAATATTTTTATGCTTTCTGAAGAGCTCCGGCTACTGAAACGGATACTGGAGGATTAGATATTGAACAAATAATATTTTTTAACAAAATCATAGCTAGAGGTTGAAGTAGCAAACATGATCTTTGTGGGAAAAGTGTGAGATTAAAATTACACGGGGAGATGGGGAGGACGCGAAGGAATATGCAAAAGGTGTAATGAGATGTGGTTTGACGATATGAGAGGATTACTGGTGACAAGGTTGACGTCATCACAAGTGGAGCACTGCCTCTTATAAATGCAGCAGCCAGTAGGGATTATGATGGCAACGGTTCCAGCTAATTAATGATGGCATAACGAACACACACACACACACACACACACACAGCATCCGATTCCCAAATATCTTTCTAGTTATTCATCCCAGTGGAGAGTTTGTTTGAGTGAAGTTTTTTTTTTTTTTTCCCATTGAAATTGGGATTGTATATATATTTACCAGACAGTATTCTTGCAGAGAATAACCTAATGAATTCCGGGCTAAAATTAGCACGGCCATCACATACAATTTTAAAGCAAAAAACAATCCTACCCGGACTTGGCTCCTTGCGTAGCAACCACTTATCTGTTCACCTGTCCCGACCTGTGTATGCACATGCCATGCTGACTCATTTTCTGTCGACACACCTGCAGAATATTTAACAGATACATTATCACTAGAGAAAAGTCCAGAAGGGGTTTTGTGATCTATCACACTGTTGTAAGAACTCGTGTACCATACATAAACAGCGCCACTGACTGAGTTATAAAATCTTTCGACGGAACGCATAAATATATCGATAGAAAAAGACCATTCGATTATTTGCTTATTAACTTGGCAAAAATTTTATTAACAGAAAAAAAAAAAATTTCGAGGAGTTTATTCGGATTAAACGATCAATAGTATAACGAATAGAACGTACAGGATATGACGTAGTAAAATACTCCGTTCAAGTTTGTTATTATTGTAGTGTTAAAACAGCTGTTGCTTTGTGACAGTTCACGAACAATGTGAACGAGGCTATTCAGTTCTGAATATGTCGTTTGTGATGATTCGTAGATTCACCTTTTTGGAGGTCAAACTGAATGGAAGGAAGGAAGGAAAGAAAAAAAAGTCCAAGGACTGTCTTGATGGCAATTGCATGCAGTCACTCGAAAATTATCTCCAGTAACAAATGAGCGTCATTCTATTGTTTTTCGGTGACGTAACACGAAATCTCGCGAATAACCGTTATTACGGCATTTATATGAAGTGAAAAAAAAAAAAAAAAAAAAAAGATGGAAGAACAAGGAGAATTAAATTAAGACCTTGCACACACGGTAGGCAAAAAAAAAAAAAAAAAAAAAAAAAAAAAAAAAAAAAAAAAAGAGAAAGAGAAACTCAAACATGGAGAAAGATAAGACGAGAAACGACCAGACACGCTGGTGTTTGTGAATTGTTATTCTTCAACAGCGAAAGTAAAAACATAAACGACGTAACACTTTTTTTTTAAATGAGTCATCAGGATTCTTGAAGTAAAGGAGGTTCATTTCCGGGCATACCAGCGGTGCCAATTTCCGGGAAGCGACTTTTAAAATGCTTTCCGCTCAAGAGAGGCTCGAAGAGTGTGTGTGTGTGTGTGTTTGTAAGGGGGAACTTCGCAAGACAAGGAAGAAATCACCTCGGAACGGCCTTCCTCGAAGGCACGACAATCAATATTAATAAGAGAGAGAGAGAGAGCTAATTTGCACAGTTTTGAGATAGAATTAAGGTAGCGAAATGATGAAAAAAAAAAATGAACCATGAACCTTCAACAGATAAAGAAAATTAAAAAAAAAGTGGGTGGACGTGGGGGGGGGGGGATTTTCCTGAGAATTGGGTGATCCTTAATAAATGACTCGCTAATCTTGAATGAAATGTGGCTTACTGATAACCGTTAATCCAGCAATTAATCTTTGAAATATGATCCATTCAGTGCCAATAAACGAATACCATTCTTTGGAAATAATCCGAATGATTGCAGTCAATTTAGGTTAGGGCTAATCATACTAATAATGTAATCCAAAGAGCTGAGCAACTGAAGTCTCATAGATGGATCCAAGTCATCTTAAATGAAGCCTTGAAAGGGGCTCTAAAGCAAAACACACACACAAGAATACCATAGTTACAGTTGAACCCCAAGACAATACGCCATTATTTTTCTAGAATTCAATTAATACTTTATTCCTAACAATTCATCTTACCTTAATTTATATGAAAAATGTAAACTCATGTAAGTTTAAAAGAACTTTTTTTAGCATCATAAAAACTAGATCTAATTTTCTTTAATCACTGGGTTAGCTTCTAAGAAAGCATGTTATATTACAGCTGATTGCAGTGAAACTTGCCTTAATATCTGTGGGGCAATATAATCTGTAATGGATTCTTAGAAATCTGAAGAACATTCGTCAATGTTCATGGAACGTTAAGAGAGCAAAACACTCCTTTGTCTGAATATATTAAACGTGAATTTAGGTGTCTGACTGAATACTATTTTTTTTTAAGCGAAGCAAAGTATCTTCTTTATCTATAGAACTGAGAGAGCAGAAGAACATGTGGGTATCTGAATAATGGTCATCCCTACTTCAATGTAGGCGCCTAAACATCTCTCCTTGACAGAAAAGATACGCTAATTGCAGACATGGTTACTCTTTCCGCGTTGTGAGTCTTAGTTCGTTACACAGAGTAACCTCCCTCCCCCTCATGGAATCCCCCCAAGGCATTTATAAACATGTCATGCTTACCTCCGATCCGTCTCTTAGCTTACTTCGTCTGGCGTCTAACCCAAGTATATATAGGTTTGTCGCTTATCGGATAGTTATGTCCTTGAAGTAACCTTAAGCAAAATAAAAATAAAAAAAATTTCTTACATCAAAGCGAAGGTCAAGCTACAGAGGAGACAAACTCATGCCACACGTGCTCAACAGTGGAAGATAGAGAGAGAACGAAGAAAAGAGCTAAGGGCAATGTTTTATTAACATCGATTTTTCATAGGGTGACAGGAGTAGGAAGGCAAGAAGGGTGTTGCTTCAGTCCCTTGTGGGTGGTAAACGTGCTTGGCAAAACTAAACTGGGAAAGGGATTTGTGGGGGTTCATAGTACACGTTGGCTTGCATCCCCAACTAAACGAGTCGCTCTCGACAAGAAAATAAAAATATATACACACGGTAGAAGGTGAGAGTTAATGCACCGGCATCCTGTTTCCAATAGCAAAAACTGTTAAGTATGTGAGTCACTTATAGTACTTTTTTTTTTTTTTTTTTTTTTACTACCTTTCACACAAGTCGTTTGAAGCCTTGACTGTGGGAAGGCAGAGAGAACCCGAATATAAACAGGGAAAAGGTGGGTTGGAAACGTCAGTCTGAAACTCCCAAACTTAAATAACATAAACGGCACGCAAATAGTAACATAAACAAAATTGGCATTTGGTGCCAAAAGCACTGGACCGCGCACACACACACATACATATTGGCCCATAGTATTCAAGGACATAAATAAGAATTATATTCTAAAACCACACAAGGACATTCTCACCAAAGCGTTTGACAACACACTACATCCCATCAGAAGTGAAGGACGTTACTCAACTTCCTCCAATTCGGCTTCAAGCATAACTAATAGGCTTATTATGATTGTTGGCATATATTTTCTTAGAAAGCACCACATAAAACGAATATTAATTTGTTTTATCTAAATAATGAAAGGGTGTCTGTTATTTACATAAATGTGTGAACCATCCAGGAAAGTACAAGTAAAGGCTTTACAACTTTAAAGACTGTCCCACACAGACACTTTATTTGAATTATGATAATTGGATGTCAATTTGGGACAGTCCGAACACACAACTTTTTTTAATCTATTTGAAAGAAATTACAAAACGCATAAAATTAAAACACATCACAATCGACAATTGACATTTATGTCTTTAGGGGTGAAGCAAGATGCTTTTCATATTCCCCGCTATCTGTTGTGGTTGCAGTGAAGGTAAAATTTACGAGCAGTTTGCTCGCCCTGAATGGGCATGGAGATTATGCATCACTAAAGGAGGCTAATATAGCTTTTGGTCTTCTATAATTGAATATGTCCGTTGGATCGTATGCTGCAGCTTGCTGAACCAAATCGTTCGGATGTGTGGACGTCTTTAGGAAAAACTTGGTTGCTAAGGATTGTAGAAAAGAGAAAATATAGGGAATATTTGTGTCTCTATGAAGTTGATTGTTTCTAACATACCATGGGGCGTTCAGAATCATTCTCAAGCACTTATTCTGCACTCGCTGTATTTTGATGTTAGCATTAGAGGTGTGGCTCCAGGCTGGAGAGGCATAGGTGATTATAGGACGAATCGTCATCTGGTATAGTTGCAATTTGATTCTGTTGTTGAGCTTGCTATTTCTATTAATTAGCGGATAGATCTGAGCTATAGCTTTAGATGCCTTTGTGCACGCAGATATGATGTGTTGGTTGAAAGATAGCTTTTTATCGAGAATTACACCCAGGTAATTTGTTTGTCTGCCAGGGAATTTTAGTATTGAATAGTAACACATCTCCTGCAGGAGACATTGGCCTTTTTGAGAAAACAACGGCTGAGCTTTTCTGGGGGTTGACTTCCAATCTCCACTTGGAGAACCAACCCTCCAGCTTTAGAAGGTTTTCTTGAAGCTTTCTGGTAATGAAATGGGGTCTGAGAGATCTGGTTAGTCTTGCCGTATCGTCCGCATACAGGGCCAAAATAGAAGTCATTGGATTGTGCGGAATGTCTGACATGCATATAGAGAACAGCAATGGAGCCAGTAGAGATCCCTGCGGCACTCCAGCAAAGATGTGGCGCTGGGAGGATGTAGAACCGTTGATTTTTACTTGCATTGATCTATTCTGAAGATATGAATGGATTAAGCGAACCATTTTTAGTGAGGTACCGGCTGAGATAAGTTTGTGCAGGAGTCTAAAATGCCAGATTTTGTCAAATGCTTTGGATAAGTCTAGGAAAACAGCGCCTGTGCACTGGTGCCAGTTGTAGCTGGTGGTGATGTATTCCACAATTCTGTGGATTTGCTGGGTAGTACTATGGTGTTGCCTGAAACCAAACTGTTCTTTAGGGAGGATGTTTAGGTCATTTACTGAGGTTTGGAGTCGTGAGAGGATGACCTTCTCTGCAACCTTACCCAGATTTGAGATAAGACCGATTGGACGATAATTTTGCGGTAGGTGTGGGTCTTTGCCTGGCTTATGTATAGGAATTACGTCAGCCAGTTTCCAGGTGGAAGGAAAATAGTGAAATCTTAAAATTGCATTTATTATACTGGTCAGGTGCACTACTGCTTTTCGGAGCAGTTTAATCACCCGATTAGTAATGCCGTCTGGCCCAGGAGCTTTTTTGTTCTTTAATTTTTTAATAATGTCATATAACTCAGCAGGTGATGTTGGTGCAATATGGTCAGTTCTGGAGATAGGAAGTTTGAGTGAGTGTCTGACCTTGCTGTGAATCTTATATATGTGGTCAAAGTTTCCATACGAAGGCCTGCATTGCTCTTCTAAGTTGTGTGCTATAACTTCTGATATTGGGGGAAGGGATCTGTCTTTGTTTTTGATATTTTTCAGTAGTCTCCAGATGGAGTGATCAGTAGGAGAAATGGAGGATAACTTTTCATCCCATACTTGGTCTCTATGGGCTCTGAGTGCATCTAATCTGTTTAGATTTATTTTATCTTAACACATCACAAACTACTTCAGAAAATGAATATATTTATTTTATCTAAATAATGAATGGGTGTCTCTAAATCCCCTAAATATAAGGAGGACAAAAATGGAGAAGTAAGAATTCAATTTAAATTTAATTATATGAAAATTCAAGTTTCTTCATTGTTATATAAAAGCTTTTCAGAGATCATACTATATTCAGTAAGGTTAGGAAGAGACCAGGCATTAGTATTTTAATCGATATCCAAGCATTGTTTTAGACCTTTTTGAAATACAATACACTAAAAGAAAAAATAATAATAATTCACTTCACTGACTAATTATACGAATTTAAAACAGGTAAATAATTATGTGCAAAAATTTTGTTGCAGGGTGCGTTGGCGACGACATTTCTGCATTTCTTTGTCACTTTTACTCGCCTAAGGGGAGATAACAGCAAATATTATGTACTATAGTTACAGATGAACCGATAAAGCAAAATTCTCGTTTAAAATGACCAAGTCAGGAAGAAATAAAAGCATGCTTTGCAATAATTAAAATACTTAAGAAAGACAGATGCGTGAGACAAACAGTAAATTGCTTTCGATTTGCTCAAAAAACGTGAAAATTAAATTTCATTTATTCTTTCTTCCCTGCAAAAAAAAAAAAATAAATAAATAAATAAAATAAAAATAAACAAATTATGGTTTTCCAAAAGAGCAAAATAAACAAATATTCTAAGAGGGAAAAAAAATCCCTAAACAAATTACATTCAATCGATTTTTTTTTATTTGAAAAGAAATATGCACATACTTTACATTTAGATGATATTTTATTAAAAATCTGAGTTTATTTACTTAGAGCATCGAAAAGAAAAAAAAATAATAAAAAAACAACTTTTAGAAATACGTCGACGATATTTCATATGAAAGCCGAAACTTTTGATCGATTTTACATCCATTTTATTTTATCTTGCACGCTTTAGCGGCTCAAAGTAGCAAACGACAGAGAAATATTACATAGCACTGAGCACTACGTGACGTAGTTGCTCAAACGTTCACGTGATCACTGCCATGTCTAAAAAGTACAGATGGATGTCATTTCGCAAACCGTTCTGTTCCATTTCTAAATATTTAACTTTTTTCGATGTCAACTTGCCAATGTTATTTGCCGAGGCGCTTTCAAAACTTGAGTTTACCACTACTTTATTTCTTTAACATATTTATTTATTTTTTTAAATACACGTTTACCAAATGCATTCTGTTCTATAATAAATATTCAAGGAATAATTTAAATAATACTATTTACTATATGATGGATTAGGGAATCCATACACTAGTTGACCAATAGTGATAGGACGCTTAACTCGTAATAAAATCTGTGCTAATCTTTTGAGAAAAATATTCACAAACATTTTTAATTTTATTATAACTTAACTTTTGCAAAAGTGATTGATAGTTCTTCCGTGTTATTCTACTGTTTTAACATGTAGTCTGCCTTAACTGAAGTTTATCCACTTAAGCTTTCGATAAGAGATACACGGAGGCACGGTGTGTGTGTGTGTGTGTTGGGGAGGGGGGTGTTACCAAGCTGAAACTAGCTCTTTTCTCTCTACGACCAGTTCCGCATTTATTGCTATAAAAATCTGTCTCCTATCCTGTTAAGCCTAATTCCAGTGTGTTACGTGGAGGATGGTGATATTAGGCTAAACTGTACACAAAGATTTATTCCTGGAATCGCGAATCCCAGTTGTCACAGTTGGGTCATTTGATGACAGATGAGGGAGGATTTTGAGCCTCTAAAATCTTTCTTTGGCTTTGGTCCTGATTGCTAGCCTTGAAACCATAGAGTTAGAACTGATTCGTACGAAGCTATCTAGATTTGTAGAATAAGGGTTTTTATATATATATTACGAAAGACTGACATAAATCTAATATCTAAAAAAAAAAAAAAAATATGATATAAACTCACACGGAAAAAGCACTGCAGTGAAATTACAGTGTGTGGAGCAGCTATCGTGCACCTACTTTCCCGAATTCCATCCTCCCTTTCACCTTGCCAACAATATATTCAAACTAAAATTATCCTCCCCCACACATACAATCCTCCCCCTCTTTGTTGCGATACAAG
Source organism: Typopeltis vanoorti (assembly GCF_054136105.1). Taxonomy (NCBI): domain Eukaryota; kingdom Metazoa; phylum Arthropoda; class Arachnida; order Uropygi; family Thelyphonidae; genus Typopeltis; species Typopeltis vanoorti. Next base: position 138,854,069 of record NC_143550.1, on the reverse strand, counting down.
TAAACATTCATTGCGGGTGCATGTACAACATCTCTGCATCCCGGAAGTACAGGAAGTTTCTGTTGAATCTCTCTTTCCGTCCTCATTCTGAATGCTAACCCATTCGCCCATTGGGAACTGTCAACTTCCTCTGTGGTCTGGTTTCTACATTATGCGGGATTTAAAAGAGGGGAAACATGGCAGTAGGAAAATATGATTGATCAAGGACAAGAAATAATGTGCCTATTTATATACAATACACTTGAATTATGTTTATTATTTAGGACTTTTCAAAAAACTATATATAACTTATGACTATAAAGCCGAAAGATAATAAAAATGGTAAAAAATTATTGAAAAATTATCTTACTACTTTATATTCATTAAAAATGTCTTTATATGTGATTAAAAACTTATAAGTTTTTAATTATTAATTTATAATATATATAACATTACTAACTTATAATATATTTGGTAACTTGGATATAAGAAAATGCACATCAAGGTTTGGTGATTTGATTTCCTCGGCTGACGCAACCCCCTCTTGGCAGAGTTGACAATATCAACGCTATTCGCCGATCCAAACGAGAAGACAGCTGTTACACACTTGACAAACAGCAGAGCAAGCAACGGACTTAACACGTTAGAATATGGTACACAAGCAAGAGATCCCACATGCCATACAGCTCTCAATAACACTCGCTCTCCTATCACCCTCCCCCACCTCTTTCTCCCTCTAGCTTTGGTCTCATGTATGAAAGGAAAGAAAGAAAAAAAAAAAAAAGTAAGAAAATCGAGGGTAACGAGTTTCTGTTTTTCTTTTTATCACTTTGAATCATGAAAGTCACCTAGAAGTAAGAGAAGAAATATAAATTTACTGACACTCGCTGTGCTAGTAAAAAAAAAAAAAAGAACTTTCATAGTTTGGCTGACAATAAAACTGAACGTTGAAGTTTGTGCATAATATTAACTGGTTCTCGTGTCTGACGTCATGCGCGAGACTTTGGCACGTTTCAGAAGAGGAAATCTACATATACAGCAAGCTAGAAATATTTCCACCGGAAGTATAGGTCACGTGATTATGTAGATTTGTACAACGATGTGTTTATGTCGTAGTACATATGTATTAACCTTTTGCACACAAGTGTTTTTCACTGAATATTCTAGAATTGCATTTTACTGCTTTTTTTTTTTAATCTTTAATTTAAAAAAAAATATTCTGAATTCGCCTGGCTAAAAATAGTGTTTCCAAAACAATATAAATAAATTAATTAAATAATATATTATTATTAAAATTTAATAATTCCTTAGAAATAGTTAATATTATTGTTAATAATCATTAAGACTAATTTAGAATCAGGTAACCAGACAAATACCTTGACTAACTTAATGAACTCATCAGAGTGCAGCAAAACTCTACAGACAAGCTTTTTTTTTTTTTTTTTCGGAATGGTTTATTCTGCCTATCTGAGTTCGTCGGTCTCTCAGTCAAGTGAGAAGTTCACTTTATCAATTCAAATAAATCTCAGTGTGGATAGCATCAAGCTGACTTTTTTTTACCCTCTTCTTTCTGAAGGGCGTATAAGGAATGGGAAGCAAGGAGTCAGAGAGGGGGGGGGAAAGAAAAAAAAGCTCATCCCGACACAATAGTTCGGCATCGAAGCGTGCCACTTGTCAGCAATTTGTCTCCCTCCCCCTTTTTCGTTGGAGTAATTTTCTACTTCAGCTGTCACTGTCTCTGACCCCCTTAATTAGTTCCGCATCATTGATCGGCATTAACATTAACGTTTCTACTATCTCTTGTATTCCCCATCGCCACCCCTACATTCTCTTTTCTTTGCATTGTCTTCCCCACATCCGGTTCCGCTTTCACTGGTCTCATGTAGAATTACTTGTCGCTATTTCATACGGGACCGAGATCATACCCTGTACACCCCTCGACCATTATCAGCAGCACTCCCACTATGCCATCTCGTTTACAACACAATTTCTCCGCCTACATGGGAGCCTTTTTTCTTCCACAGAGGTTAAAGCTGTCACATTTATTCAAATGTTCGTTCGTATCTTAATCACACAAACAAACAGGTAGTAAATGACGTGGCAGAGAGACAGAAAACAGATTGGTGGGGGTGGGGAGACCGGATACTGAAAAAGATAAATAAGGAAACGACACAGAACATTTTGACACATAGTGATATAAAGAAAGAGAGAAAAAAATAGTTGGAAGAACCAATGTGCGTTTGAGTGTGTGTGTGTGTGTGGGAGAAAGAGATTACAAATAGGTAGATGAACAGAGAAGTAGAAGAGATTCTACTGGTATATCCATTTTACACAAAACTAATTTAAGTCAATTGTCTGCAGGATGGGTGAAATTCAGAGAGTGAAAAAGTACACATTTTCTAGATATCAGCAGCATGAATAGATGATAAATAGCGTTTAGAATCATGTGTTCGTAAGAGGTGCTGTGGTATGGTACTAGAAATAATGTACTTATTCTGCAGCTCTTCTAAACGTTCCTAAAACTACCAAAATATTATACTGAAAAAAAAAAAAAAAAAAGAATGCTTCCATGTGCATGTAAAAGTACAATTCAAAATATAACTTAAAAAAAAAAAAATTATGTCACTCCCATCGCTGAAAGGTTGTTCAACTATAGTACACTGGTACTGTGAATAGGCTGAGGATTTTTTTAAAATTTTATTAATTTTTCCCTGGTCTAGAAACCAAACATGGAACTTTTTCAATCCACTTCAGATCTCCAATAAGTGGAGACAGTGGTCTGAAACCGGGAGATGAAATTCATCTCCCAAGTAAAGATAATTCAGAACCATCCATGCCTGCCCACGGATGGATTCGAATCTGCAGCATGTTGATTGGAAAGCGGATGCATTAACCACTCGGCCAGCCAGGTCGACAAACTATGAACTTAGACTATTGACCAGATCCTTGTTGTTTCCCTTTCATCGGTCAATTCACTATGCCAAGAAATGGTAAACATTTCCAATTATCCTGTCTTTAGCTCATTTTTTCCCAGTAGGCATAATGCCAGAAAGGTGTTATCTGAATCGTACTCCACTTCGGTATCGAATTTAGTTCATTAGCTAATTTTCTAAAGCTAATATCATAGAAAACAGAGTCAAAGGTGTGGGTTTATGGACTGACATGTCTGTCGTGTAGAAGAAAACACGTGAGATACCGTGGAACAATATCCTACTACCAGATTACTGTTTCAGGCCAGCTAACTCAGCCTTGACTGAAAAAGGCGTACAAAAATCATTCTTCAGAATATGAAACAGATCTTTCCTTTCCAGTCACGTGACGAGTGAAAAAAAAAAAAAACACAATCATACGAGAACTATACGAAGTTTCCTCAATGAAGCAAATCAGTTCAACATCTACTCGCAACACGATGGCTGCCTGGCTTAACTTGCTGACGCAGCTATTTGGTCTTTATAAAATAAGCATCTGAGAGTTAATTTCATCTGTTTTATGGATTAAAACCATGGAGAGAGAGAGAGAAAAAAAAAAATGAAAGCTGTAGGTAAATATCAAAACAGATGGCAAGTTCACGTTGAAGAGCGATCTGTGTGAGAAAGACATAACCGGGTCGATTATGAAAGATGTAAACAGATGGATAAGCAAATGACAGACAGATCCATTAGTGTGATCAGTTGACGGGAGCGACTCCTCCCCCAACAGAAATCAACACTTATTGGAACATCCAAACCCAGGCGGTGGTCCACTTGCGAATGTGAAAATCGACCACCTGGTCCAACTCCAATACTGTCAATCGATTGCAATCTTAACTGTAGCTTAACACGAGACGTGTGTGGGGGGGGGGGGAGGCCCACGAAAATTGCCCAAATAAAAGACCCCAGATTATCTGACGAAAGCGATTTAATTAGTTCATACCAGAAATAATTAGGTGGAGTGCTGGTGACACACCACAAATTCAACTCGTGAGCTTCAGCCTCCCGAAGAACAGCTACTACGGTAGAGGCAAATTGCAGGTCGTTCATTATCTTTAAAAGCGGGTGTCGCGACGCCACGATGAGTCAGACAGCTAACACTTACGGCGCCAAATGTGTTCTCGCCTTGTCACCACCAGATGTCGTTTTCGGAATAAAATGATTTTTTTTTTGTTTATGCATTTCCGTTTTCATTAATACTCATTTCCTCCCCCCCATTCCATATGAACTACTTTCAGTGAGTGAGAGAGAGAGAGAGAGAGAGAGAGAAAGAGAGAGATCAACAGTAAACTGAAATTCTTGTTCATAGTCAACTCTAAACCCAGAGGACACCAGATGCGCATTTTTCAGCATAGCGTACGGTAATTGTCAAATGAAAATTTATTTGCCATCTAAACAAACATCTTGCACCTCATTAGCAACAGCTAGTTTATCATCGGAGTGCGAGGATTAACGTAGACCAGAAATCGCCACTTGACAACAGTCGACAAGTTTCTGCTACCAATTTTCGCTAACTCACAATCATTAAAGGCATTATTTCGTTGAGGGATCAGACCCATCAGGGCAATCTTTAAGTCTCTCTTCTTTATCGTTCTACTGTTTGCCATTTCTTGTAAGGAGTTGTCAGCGCATTAGTTGTGCACAGAAGGAAAGTCTTTCTCTTTAGTTTGGAGTCAGGATGCGAGTGTTTGCAGAGAGAGAGAGAGAGAGAGAGAGAGAGAGTCGAATTTAAGCTGAATCGTTAGAGCTATGCCTGTGTAAACAATTCATCTTTCCTGGTGAACAAATAATAAAAAAAATATCTGTAAAGATTTCCTTCATCAAGTTGACTTGTGAAGCACATAAAAAAATTGTAAGACGTTTTCCAATTTCTGGTTTTAATTTTGTGAAAGGGACTCCGCTGCTAAACACCAAGGATTGATTATTCAAGAGAGGGCTGTAGCACTGCACGTGCTATTAATTTGTAACCCGGAGCAGGCATTCTAAACTTCCTCACACTTAATTCTGTGCAATCTGCTGTTCAATTCACTTTAATTTAGATTTTTTTTTGGTCTTTTTATTCGCAAGAGCCCATCATAAGATATTTTATCATTGGACAGTCATCTTATTACTTCACGGGGCTGTGAACAACACCATAGTAAACATTCTCATGGAAGACATTGGGTAACAATTTTCTAACCAGTGTTAGTGTAAACATCAGGGCAAACACTTCACACTAGCATCTCTCGAAACAGCCTTTTCATAATGACCACATACACATAGAGCTAGCACCATTATATAACGGTTATGAGTAATGCTTCATTTATCCTTTTAAATAACGCATTTTTTTATTAGCACTATTTTAACAAAGCTAATCTAAGGATGGTATCAGCTATAGCAATATCATACAATAATTCCCTAAACACATAATAACACACATTTTTTAACTTAACATCAGGAAATAATCAAGGAGTTTGGCATTGCCAACATTAAATGCTAGTACCCGAAAAAAAAAAAAAAATTCCATAGCGTAGGGAAAGTTTGTATTAAAAAAACATTCAATACAGCTTTGAAATATTATTAGAATTTTCATCGCCTGAAAGACAGTAGTCAATTTTTATTACCGATAGGAGACCATCTCTGGTCGACTGAGAAGGGTGCCAGATTATCTAATGATTGTTTAACCCTTTAGAGAAAGAATTGACCTAAAATATAATAATTCAAGAACAAAAATAATAAAAAAAAAACTATTTCAGATGATTAAATACTTGCCATTAAATAAAAATTAAATTTAAGGTATTAAATAGTTTCATTTTCATTTATAAATCCCTTAAAACTAACCTAAACTCGACTATTGAACTGTGAAGTTCATTGTGGGAGTCCTGTACACAAGACTCCTGTTGTTAAATCAAATATTTATTTAGGATATCTGTCTCTATGTGTTTAAATTTTACTCATTGATACTCGTATGTAAATATCTGATACTCTCAAGAAATGTAACAGATTCGCTGAAGAAAATATTCTTTGAATATTAATAAACAAGACTTGTAGAGTTAAAAAAAAAAAAAAAAAAGACGTTGCTCCATATTATTGCAATTTGTCATTGTTCATATGATGTAGCGACATGCAAGAACTGTAAAATAATGCTAGCAAAATTCTTAATACGGTGAACAAAATTTACGTTCATTGACTCGCGGCTTTTAGAACGACCCTTCTTCCTATGAAAAGCCCTTTCATGACTGTAATATTTCATCGCTTCCGTACGGTTGGTAGATGTTAAGACAAACTTCTCGTTATAGTGAGTCTATTTAATGGAAGAAAATTTATGACAGATATCTAGTACACACGCACCGTAGAAAAGGGAAAAAAAATTATTCTGATCCATGAATTTTGCGTCTTGCAGGTTGTTTTAGAGTTAGCAAAAATATGCTGTTTTACATGCAAGTAATGTTCTTCCATACAAACGACCGACCAACCACGTGCTACAAATCGCTTTGCGCATGCGCCATGATAACAAGCTGTTTTTCCATTTTCGAAGGTATGTTGTGATCTGAAGACGTGTCAGCATACAACGAATGTTGATAGTAAAAGTATAAAACATTAAAAAAAAGTTTGGAAGTGTTATTTTTTTTTCTTTTTCTTAGAAATAATCAAACAGCCTGTCACCGAAGAATAAATATATGGAGGTGTTATAAAACAAGAATGATGTTCTTTCCGAATACCACTTTCATATTCGCGTTAAGCCTTTTATAACACTGGCAACATCGTCCATCTATTATCCTTTCTCCTCTTCTATTTCTCTCCTGTCAAAGCGTACTCCATCTCTCTAGACATTCTGTCATGACCCTGCACAGCGAATAGTGAAGCCTGAAGCGTACGGGGCCAATGAAATTACTGCAATGTGTTAGTACCTTTAATGCAGCCTTAGTCCCTGATGACAAAGCCGGGAAACCAGAGATCTTGCTAGCTACTCTAGTTCATGTGTGTGCGTGCGTGTGTATGAGAGAGAGAGAGAGAGAGATCGGAGAAGCCTTATTACTCTTGTCTTAGATACACAAATGTTTGTGGACCATTGTTAGGTCTAGAACACATTTAATGAAACTCTTAAAGGAAATGGGAAGAAATGGTATTAAGAATTAGAATTCTACTTTCATCTAATAAACTTGCGTTCAATTGGTGAAAAGATCGGAATGTGTACTCTCAATTTCGTCTGTAAACACTACCACCGTTAGGTAGAGTAAAAAAAAAAAAAAAACAGGGAGCTTATCGCAAAAAAATAACTTGATTCCCGGACATTATTCTTCTGGTCAAACTCTCACATCGATAAGTAGGGAAAATATTCTGCCATACCAAATCCTTCAACACTGAATCACTCCTTTGATCTTTCATCAGCAGAAGAAGCTTGAGTAAAATTGACATTTTTCTGCCAAAAAGTAACTCCTAACTGTTCGCAAACGTATTTCGCACTTAATCCCTATTTTATCTATCTTTTTACGTTCTCCTATTTGGCACTGTTATCCTCTAAAGTTGGAAATGCCTGTATTCAACTATAAACAGATGGAAAAAAAGTAAGGCTTGTAAAAAATGCCTTACGAACTTTATTTTTTCGTAAGCTATTAAAGATTAAAATGTACTTCTTCAACATATGTTTAGTCCAAGTGGACAAAGCCCGAGATTTGTCCATCCCTAACAACACTCATCCCATCATAAAATTGGAGAATTTGTCGATCAGACAAAATGTACTGTTTGAAACTCTGTGATGGGAGAAAACTACTGTGTGCGGTAAATTGGAGAATTTGTCGACCTTAATAATATCCACTACACAATAAAGAGATAATAATAGTGTTTCAGTTATGGGGGAGGGGAAATCAATATTAGTGATTCCGCCAAAGAATTACCGTTGGGTGCTCGTAGGGACTACGTACCAACCAAAGAGAACTTGTACTTGAAGACTACGTTCACTGGTGTGAATGCAGTCTTCAAGAATTAGAGAATCCCTGACATTTGGATAATAACGTAACTACAAGAATTCCTGCCAGATGAAAAAGTGGTCAACGAAGGGAGTAGAAGAATGATTATGAGCCACTGGAATCGAAGAACGGACCTCGAAGATTTCATTACATGATTCATCTATAATACAAACAGGAACTACTTATATAAGATACTAAAGAACAAGTTTGTCTTCGGAATAAAGCAGCATAACACGAACCTTTCAATACAGACAAGAATGTCAAAAATCCGCTTATAATAGTAAAGGAGAGCAACAAACAAACAAAAAAAAAATGAATCCAAAAATAGCAACGACTTGCTGCATGGTCCAACAATTCCTGGAACACAAAGAGTAAGGAGATTTTGGACGAGGGAATAAAACTTGAGTGTCTCCAGAAAACAATCCAGGCAGATGATAGTATCTGTCCGGAGAATGCTTTGTGCTGAAGGGGTTACTCCTGTTATCACATGTGCATGCATGCATCTATATCGTCTGACAGAAACTGTGCGTCTTAAAGTTATACAGTAGATTGATATACGAGAGAGAAAAAATATATATTAAGCTACAAATAATTAGTATGGCATCCCGCGGTGAATCCTCGGACTTTAGGGAGGTCACCGTGTAAATCCTACAATTATTATATTAAAGCATAAATAAATAAATATAATGTATATGTTATATATATATATATACTAGGGGGCTCCTCCCCCCTGACGCCTACGTCACCCCTCCCCCCGAGTTCCAGACTGGTAGGCCGGTTCTTCTTGAATTCTGATGACTCGAAAAGGTGGGGTTCCTCCCCTCCCGGCACCCAACCCCCCGAGTTGCGAACTGGTAGGCCAGTTCTCCTTGAATTCTGATGACTCGAATTTTGAAGACTCGACACTCAGGATAGCCCCTGACTTTCAAAACGTTTCAAATAACTTGACAAAAAACGTGACAAAAAAAGGCTTATCATTTTATATTATAGAGTAGATGTTCCCAGTAAAGCGAAGTTTTCTAAATATGTCTCTACAGATGATACTACAGCAGTTATTCAGGTTCGTTAGTGATCGCAGCATTATTACTGCTGCTGAATATCTAACCGTGATGGACCTGACCTGCTGCTCTGTTCTGCTTAGGAGCAGACGCACATCGTACCACTCGAGCCTCCGAAACCAGATTCGAAGAAATACAGTGTTTAATCCTTATTCTAATTGTCTTTATGTTTGTATACTGCGTGTATTCTTCTGGCTGGTTTGCCTGTTTTACGGGATAAAAACCTTTACGCCTTCGCATGGCGGACTCACCTTCAATTGAAACTCCCCGATAAAGATGGAAATGATAATAGGAGAAATGGACGTCATCGAGGTTAGCGTAATTTCCGAAATGTACTTGTTTTAATAATCATTAAGTTCCTAAATCGAATAGTAGGAATACATTACATTCAAAAATTGTTAGTCTGGTATTATCCATTGGGGATTATCTCTAGGAATAATCATTCGACATGTTTATTTGTTCCTCTGTCTTCTCTTATTGTCATTCAACCGACGATAAGCGAAGAGACAGAAAGAAATACCAAAATTCTCATACTAGCATACCAACAGTAACCTCTAAGTGGATAAAATGCAATGATACGTCATTGATTAAAATTTGACTTCGTGGAGGTATCAACGATCTCTTCCAGACGAATGCCATGCATTGAGTGAGCCGATTCATATACAGTTGACCCTTGAAGAACGCGGGTTTGAACTGCGCAGGTCCACTTATAAGTGTTTTTTTTTTATTTATAAAAAATATATTATAAAATGTTTTAGAGATTTCGACAATTTGAAAAAACTTAGAAATATCGAAAAAATTAAGAAAAAGTTAGGTATGCCATGAATCCATAAAACATGTGTAGACTAGTCTATTTTATAATTTACTACCATAAAGTATACACAAATTTATTAGAAAAAGTTAAAATTTATCCAAACACTTAATAGACCGTACAGGGCGTCATTCACAGTCGAGAGAAATGAAAACAAACGTAAAAATGCAGTATTAAATCATCAATGCATAAAATTAACTGTTATTAATTAATTAATTAGCATAAAATAATTTTATAACGATTCGTTCATTAGTGTATAGGCTAGGCTACCACAAGCAATTGTATCGATTGCACAAGGCTACCACAAAGCAATCCTATAGCTGCTGCTTCGTTATCAATGCATGAATCGTTATAGCTGTAAATAAATATGAATTTCTTTTTCACGTTATCTTTTCAGTTTTGATTTCTAGTGTTAGTAATACGTATAATATGTACAATGTTTTGCATCATGTAAGACAACATTGATGTAGGTACTGACAGACATACGATTCATCTTGTAAACAGACGACGTAAACTTACTGTATCGATATATACAGTACTGTAAATGTATTTTCTCTTCCTTATGATTTTCTTTAATAACATTTTCTTTCCTCTAGCTTACTTTATTGTAAGAATACAGCATATAATATATACATACCATACAAAATATTTTGAAGAGTCAAAAGTTATACGCAGTTCGAACAACGCGTGGGATTGGCGCTCCTAACTCCTGTTATTCAGGAGTCAACTGTGTGTGTGTGTGTGTGAAATTTTTTAATTTTTAATTTTTATTTTTTAAATCTCGGTAAAAATATTTATCTATTAAATATTTTATTGTCCTTCCTTTTCATAAAAATAAACTAAATTACAAATTTTTAAAAAAATGCCTCAAGAGTGAGGTATTGAACTATCTTATTATTAACTATCTTATCTTGGTTCAATTATCTCAACTCAAGAATGAGTTAAGATAATTGAACCAAGTTATAAATCACGAAGGATGAAGCTGAAACATCAATAAAACGTCAATTGCAACGAATATTTACCGAAAGATGTATTTTAGTAGAATAATTAGGAATCTCCGAATCAAAACTGACCTTTAAATGAATATTCCGAAATCAGCAATTCGTCATATTTAAACAACAACAACAAAAAAAAAGACATTTAGTTTTGCGTGTGGTTTGGGTAACGTTGTTGGATGTTTGAGTTACGCAGAAAGAAAAATCAATAGACGGTGGGAAAAAAACCCGATACTATAATGGTTTCGTATGAGATTAGCTCATCACATTGTAACAGAGGTTACGTAATGGGGTTCTTTCCTGATTGTCCAAGATACTGAACAGGAGAAATTACTTTTCTTAATAGCTTAGTTCCAACTTCCATTAGCCTCAAGATTGTGCTAATGTAGTGTTGCTGGTCGTATTTTCGCTGTAAAAAAATACGTGAATTTGAATTTCCCTTCTCTCAATAGTAGGATCTGAACTATCACAACTGTGCTCCACACACACACACACACACACACACACACACAAAAAAAAAAAAAAAAGAAAAAAAAAAGAGCGAAGCAGGAAATAAATAATAAATACCTCTCGCACATTCTTTTGCTATCCTTCGGTTGTGACCCGAGGGCAATTTACAACGAACCCCAAATTTATTAAGAGAGTGGGAAACATTATTAATCACGTACCAAGAAACTGCTCTAAACCTCATTAGAACGCTGTGTCATGTGACATAGCGAGAAATCAGCGTCTGTGTGACTGAGCGTTTTTTTTTTTTTTTTTTTTTTTTTTTTTTTTATAATAATATTGCTTAGTCTCTCCAGTACTGCAGATGACTTCTCTTATTCCGTGTTGAACATGCTCCCCAATTTCTACGCAAACTGCTGCGACGTCTATCGAAAAAAAAAAAAAAAAAAAGTATTGAAAGCCTCTTCTTGAAAGGACACTAAATATACACATTTTATGGAGAGAAAAAAATAATAATCAAGTTTATGGGACGACAGTATTGAGAGAAAAGAACTGAGTGGATAGCTACGTAGTATAGAAGATGTATCGAGAAACGGTTTAGGGCAAAAACAGCATTTTTCTCGCAAATAATTTACTAGTTTTTTAAAGGGACTTTTAAAAAAGAAAATAATTTAATAGAAATTATTTCCAAAATATGCGTAGTCGTTTAGAAAATCATCAGGGAAACATACTCTAATCTATTTGCATACAGACCAATCTAGTTCTTCCACGGAAATTTTTCAAAGGGTGAGAAAACAAGATGTTTTAGGCGTTGGTGATTTAAGATAATTTGCAATAAAACGACAACAACAACAACAAAAATTAAACTATTCTATACATCCCTAGTAAGAGTTTTGAAGAAGAAGAAAACAATAGCAAGAAAATTACAACGAAAGTGGTTTTTTTGGGGGGGAGGGTGTTAAGGATGAGATAAACTCGGCAGAGATTGAGATTTTTATTATTATTATTATTTTTTTTTTTTTTTACAATTAGCAACGGCAAATAATAAGGTGATTCAGCCGAGGCTGGGAAAGGCTTAAGATAAATCCCTCGCGTCCTTCAAATTCGAACCAATGTCTTGCCACCCAAGACGCATGCGTCGTTCTGACAATTGCACAAAGAGATGTTCTAACAAGCGATATTTGAATAAAAAATGTTGGAGGGACATTAGTGGAAATAGTATGGCATAGTATTGTTTAGATAGAGGAGGAGTACAAACAGAGTTTATTGCAAAGAGAAAAAGAGGTTGTTGACTTTCTTATGAAGAATTGCTTCTATTGGACAGGAATTGGAGTTATTTATCTGAGAGAAATGAAAAATGAATGTCGCTTAGAAGAACAGGTGAACAAACATGAGTAATGAAAGAACGGGTTTTTGCCTGTCAAATCGAGGACCACTTCCTTGTTTGAGAAGGAGGGAAAAAAGTGTACTATTTGAGTAATATTAAAGATTTCCTTGTTTTTGTGAGGGAAAGTAAATGCTAATTCAAGGCTAAAAATGAAGGCACGAGTTAGTGGTGGGAGATTAATCCTTTTGCACACGACTTCAATTTATTAAAACAATGGTATCAAATACCTCCCATCTTCGAATATCGCACTGGTTATCACAAATCACTATCGTGTTACAACAAATACAACTTCCACGTGCACACAGCTAGCCATGGAATTTGATGTCGTAAACACGTATTACAGCCCATTAATAGTCGCGCAGAGCAGATAGCGTAGTCTCCTGGTCCAATGATTTCGTCGAATCTATCCCGAGGAGATGGTTGTGGGGGGGGGGGGGGAAGAGAAGGTAGAGGTTGTACCTTGATCGTTCGGCACACCTTTGCGAAAGAGATGAAGAGTAAGTTTGGATGGAAATTTAATTTAATATCCTTGTTTCGGGGGGAGGGGGGGAAGAGAATGTCATATTCATACCCGTTGGGCAACATATGTCGACGCAGTTGCACGTGGTGGCAGTTACCATAGGAACGGAATGCTGACTAACACCACCCATTGCTCGTGACTTGCAATAAAAGGTTTGTAGGAAATGAGGATGTGAATTTACAACATCGCAAAACCTTGCAGGTTTCCTGTTTGTCGCTTGCACTGCTTTCCCCCCCTTTCATGCCCACCCTTCTTCAGGTGATGAGATGCACTTCAGTTACATCATAATTCGCACGTAGAGAGGACAAAATGTGCACTAGAGGAGGTTTTTTTTTTTTTTTTTTTTTTTTTAAATAAAGAGCTCCACTCTGAGTTTATTTCTTTACAAAATTCGTTTCTAGTAAAATTCATCAAGGAAATCCTTAGGGGAGAAAAAAAAATACCAGTTGCATCAAAGGAAATCACCATGTACAGTACAATTACACAAACAGTGCATTGGATGTTGGAACAGCAATATTATTACCGACTATTTAAAACAAGTCACCTAATTGCAGGGTATATATATATATATATATATATATATGGAAATAGTATGGCATACTATATTGCAACATAACATGACATACTGAAATTCGCAATTACATTCTATAATAAATCTACCGTGTATGTATTTAATTGCTATTTTTTAATTATTTTCAATTATATACATACACCGTGTTTAACTTTTTTTTTGTAAAAACATGATTGCAGTAAATTAACAGCTAAAGATTATTATATATAATAATAGTATAGTAAAAATTATGTTCTATATGTTTTTATTATTAAATTATATTAGCAATAAAGTAAAAATCAGAAAATTAACTGCGAATGCGTCGTAGTTATTAAATTTTAATAAATATTTTATATAAAAATATAGAAAATTACATAAATGTAATAAATAAACAGTATAATAAATAATATAAAATATATTTATAATACACTACAATATACGGAAAAACAGAAATATACATAATTACTTTTGAAAAGAAGTATGAAAGAACGAAGTTGCATATAAGTACTCGACTAAACGATTTCAATGAATAAATATGATTGAACCAAGTTTGCTGAACAGTTATTTACTAAATCCTACATGGATAACAAAAAAAGGAAGAAATAAGAAAGAAAACAAAACTCGTTCAACGCAATATTACACAGTTTTAAGCTGAAATTCTCACTTCAAGGATTTTGAGACTAAACATCTAGGTTTGTCTAAATCTGCCCTAATTCATCCCGACCTGCCAAGTGAACGGTTTCCGGAAACGGGAAGGGCTGGCCATGATCCAACATCTCAATCAACCCATAAAGCGAAGGATTTAAGCAGACATACAAGAAACTTTCAGAACTTCTTCTCCCCCCCCCCCTTTCTTTTTACACTTACGTAATAACCCTTAGATCAGTGGTACAAAGATAGAAAAATACTTCGTTGAAATCAAAATATACCCGTAGGAGGGAAATTAAAACGTTTTACTGCTATAAATAAAATGAACTCATTAATATCACTTTAAGTTTTGGCGAAGGTAAAGCGAGAGAAAAAAAAAAAAAGTGTTAGCAAACCAACAACAACAAAAAAAAAGTCAGTCATACGTATTTATAGGCGTTAGAAACTCATTCAGAAATTGTACGTCTCATTTAAATATTTTCGTCAGATTTTAAGAAATCCCGGATCACATTATGTACTTGGTAATTTTCTCACATCTTGCACAGTCGCCGATAAATGGAAGTAAGTGTTATTATTTACCAAGTTGACTTCCAACCGCAAAAGGTCTCTCTCCTTGCACACTAGGAAAATACAGCAGTACTAAAGTGGGATCTACTTAATTGTACGGCAACGATTGCTATCGCATGCCCTCGGGGCTGAACACACAAAAGCGATGGTTTTGGAGGAAAGTAAGAGGCTTCATCACTGTATGGGAAGGTTCGTTAACGAATGCGTGGATTTAGAACCCAAAGAAATGATGTCTATATTATGAAGAG
Source organism: Typopeltis vanoorti (assembly GCF_054136105.1). Taxonomy (NCBI): domain Eukaryota; kingdom Metazoa; phylum Arthropoda; class Arachnida; order Uropygi; family Thelyphonidae; genus Typopeltis; species Typopeltis vanoorti. Next base: position 138,838,941 of record NC_143550.1, on the reverse strand, counting down.
ACAAATGCAAAAGGTTTTAACAGAAATGAGTGACAAAAATCTTCGAGTTCAATGCTATTCACATTGCATATACAATGCTATACAATTGCAGCATCACAGATGACCTCGTGATAATAATAACATCTCATTAATGCCTGGGAAATTTCAGTATTAGGCCTAACGCTCGTTGTGAATGTTAACACACAGAAAATGTGCTTTTTTTTTTTTACCATTTCAGTAATTTATAAATAAATACAAAGAACCCAGTTTATCAGAAGGTTCCTGCTTGAAACTGCAGCTGTCCCCCGTCTATCAACAACCTTCTTGGGTTCACAATGTTCCTCCCTCTACCCTATTTCCCACATGGTTTGTTTCTCTTTGATTTTCTAGTGCCGGTCTTGGACTGAGAGAATCCTTTTTCTGGACTGTTTGGGTTAACTGACATATATTGGCACACTTGTATTGAAATACAAGCTTGTGGGAAGTGTTACGTTGCTTTTGAACAGTTACGGTACAATTATTTTGGTTTGGCTTATCGGATCGTATTGCACTACTTAAAAATGAAAATTCATCAGTGCTGTTGTGGATCGTTTATATGCAACTGCAGCATCACGAATGACCTCGCTATAATAGGACCATCTCATTAATGCATGCAGAAGTTTAGGGGTTGCTAACTGATGAGGAAAAACATCATTATGTTAATATGCAACATCGATTCAATTGCTTTATCGTGATTTTTTTTTTTTTTAAAGATCTGAGATGTGTGTGTATATAAAGACGTGACAGAATATATAAGCAAACGAGCAATTCGAAGGCAGCTACAGGATCTGTTTGCATTGGGAAATGATAAGGAGCACAGGGTTTTTTTTTTTTTTTGTTAAACACTTCAACAAGCACGCTATGGTGTAATTGGAAAATGGAGGGTAAAGCTCTTGTTGTAACAGGAAGTGGGTTAGATAAGTGACTTACAGAGCTATCAAGGTCGTGCATTAGTACAGTAGAATATGTGTGTGTGTGTGTGTGACGATTTCTTTCTCACTCTGTCTTGCTTCAAGACTTCCCCTTTTTTTAAAATGCTTATTACAATTCTCTCTCTCGGAACCAACTTGTTCTAACTCTCATTTTTTCCCTTCATTATATCTGTCTATATATACGTGCGCTTTTTTTTCTTTTCATTTTAGATTAAATAATTATATATTATTCAGACATTGCATTTAATGCAAATTATTATATTCTGTTTATTTAATTTTCAATTAAAAGTAGATTAAATTTATTTAGGCCTAGCAAAATCTTGCTTAACACCGCATTCTTTCAGAAATACAGGAGGGGTGAAAATAAGATTTTTAAATACTTTTATCCTTCGATAACAAACTTTTTTTTTGTTGTTGTTTAAAATATTCGGTGATTTCTTTCTTTACTCCCTGTTGTATGCGCGAGTTCAAAATGCAAAACATGCTCCATGATGCGGTGACATTTACCAGAACACCACACAACGCAGTATCCGTAAGAAGGGAAAACTGGAGTTCTTTATAAAAAGTTTAATTCTCAGCAAGCACTGTATTTGAAAAACACAGCGCTGTTCTTAGTTCCCAATTTTATCACTACTGATAGATAGCGCTCCATTATCGCCTGGAAATCGTAGTTGGTTTCTTTTTTTGTTTTGTATTTTTTTTTTTTAATTTAAATGATGGATGACTAGTTACAAGAATGGTTAATCAGTACAGTAGCTATGAACACTATTATGCTTTTTGTTTCATTTTTTTTAAACATAAATGTGTACGTAGTTTTTTTTTTTTTTAGGGGAGGGAGGTATCTTAATAGAACAGCCACGAAGAATTCCGTAGCGCCACCTACCAACATTGAAAAACAAGAAGTGAAAATGAAAATTAATATCAAAATGTTGATTTTCTGATATCATTAAAACTAGTCAATAACTATCCGGGAAAATGATTACTTCTGATTTCTTTGTTTCATTTTTAATTATAGAGAAACAGAAGAGCGGAAATTAAGAACAGAATTAAAAAAAAAAAAAATACTCTCCCCCCCCCAGTAAAAAAAAAAAAAACTAAACAGAGATAAAACAAATCGATCGAGAAAGATGGCGAAAAACAGCTTAGATATAGAGAATTAAAGAGAGTAAGGTTTATGACTGCATTTATGTAAATCGAATAAAGCACACACTTCGAGGTCTTCGAGATACGGCAGGATTTCAACCTTATTCTTGAACGGCGATGTGGAGTTGGCACTTTGCCAAATTGCACACTGACAAACACTGTCTGCTAACGTAACTTCTTTTTATTTATATTGGCCTACAATTTTTTTCCTTCTACACGTAGAAAAAGAGAAAAATAATCAATGAACATCTAATCGAGAGCAATTCTGTGTATATTTGCTTTTTCATTCCTATACAAACGGAATTTTTTTTTAAAAAAAAAGAAAACAAAAAAGATAAACAAGATGTTCGTGTCTTTGTCAACAAATTCTCATTATGCACGCGGTTATTTCGGGTTGTGAGTAATTGGTGAATTAATATTATATTACTGTAGACAGACTGCTACAGAGCGTAGTTCAAACACGAAATAGGAGAGAGAGAGAGAGATCAGTCCAAGTCCAATGAACACAAACGAATAAAGCGACAGCTAAAGAAGCAAAAAGGCAAACAATTAAATCACAGGCATAAGAACACCGATGGATAGATAGATACGATAAGAGACAAAACTACACTAAAATTAGACAAAGAGACAATCAGATAAAGAAAAGAAATAGAGCGACTGATAACTATCACAATTTTGCATGAGCAAGGATTACAATTCGGAGTGATTTGAATCCCGTTATGATAAGTAAAACAGATTGAAAGGTGGACTCACCAAAAAGAAGAGGGGCCGCTACAAATTGGAGTAAGTTCATACATGAAAATTAGAAGGCTCAACCCGAACAGTTGAACTTCGTTTAAAATAATGCTAAACAGCAGGGAAAGAGAGGAAGAAAATATTTAAAGAAAAGAAAGTGATTAAGCAGATGAAGATTCATGAAGTTCCGGGGGGGAACAGAGTACTAAACCCATCCTTCACTGGATACTACCAAGTGACACTCTCCCCCAATACTATCACTCTTCACTCCATGACATATCAGCTTATCCATTTGTCGCAACCCATTGGATTTCATGTCCTCCCAACTCGACCACACATTTCTACTCCAGAGAAGACTTCCCTGTTCTCCATCCACCCCCCTCTTTCCGAAGAAAAAGTCTAAACATTTCCGCCAGTCGCTGAATGAGAGTGCAGACGGTAGGGTCATTCACCGCGTCTGCCTGCCGTAGATCGATGGGGGTGCAGACAACTGCAGCAGAAGCATCGAGCTACGGTTAGGGACAACCGTCTGCCTCATGTTGCTTTTCCGACTACCCCTGCGCTAAGGTTTGAGTGTCGCTGGCCGTGAGCCATCTTCTCGATGCAAGTGATAGTCACTATTTGTTTTTATGAGCGACACGTCCGTGCACGGTGTAGTATGCAAGAGGGGACAGAACAGGGAGAATACGCTGAAAAGTTATCCGTTACTAGTGTGAATACTCGCGATATTGAACCATTATGGTATGTGCCTTACGCTCTGAAATTTCGCAATGGTTTCATTTAGCTGGGCAACAAAAGCGCGCCTCTATGGCATCAACGCAACTGAACTCGCCAACATGTTTGCAACGACTTGCACAGATTGTTTTTATAGTTCGCGTAAACCGAACTACTGAACTTGCAAAGTTTTTACAATCTGCGGAATCTAGCCAAAACAATTAAAACATTTTTTTTTCATTTAAAGAAAAAAAAAAAAGCATATTGTCGACTTTACCACGAAATCACCAGAAAATCAATACCAAGAGCTGATTTCTTTCTTACTTATTTCAAAATTATCATCTTAAATATTTTTTTTTTCTATTATTAGTTAGTGTAGTTGCGGTCAGTTGGTGGATTGAGTAGTGGAGACAGAGTTGCAGAGCAGGTGCCCTCCCTCGATGAGTCCTTGGACTCCCTGGCGGTGTCAATTATTATTATTATTATTATTCACCTACATCTTGTTTCTTAACATGCCTACCTACTTATACTAGAGGTGGGATACTATGCCTATCATAAATCTCAAGAAAAAAATAAGACATAATCTTCTTCTATGTTTCATGCAAACACATACTTGACAAAAAAAAAAAAAATATATATATATATAGTAAAATATTTTAACCATATGAATAAGATTCAGCAGATTAAACATTTTACTTTTTTTTATTAAAAAAAATGTGGTAGACTTAAAAATGTGTTCTATTTCAAAATAAAATATTAATATTGTGTAATAGTTTGTTAGAAAAATAAATGATTTTTAAAACGTATGTAATGTTTTTAAGACAGTTTTATTTAACTGTTTATTTTAATCATACTTATAAAATAATTTAACATATCAAAATTGATATGTTACATGCTAAATGACATGTTTCTAAAACTTAAGCCTATATTGTGTTCCATATAATAATATCAATATTAAATATGTCTAGCTTGTTTACTAGTAATAATATGCAAAAAGAAAATATTCAATTTTTCCGTGACTATTATACTGTATTTAAAAAAAATAAAATTAAAAAAGAAATACAATAATTGCTTTTATAACAACGGAAATGCGTCGACTCCGGCAGTTACAGCTGGTGTGTTATGATTGGAACAGAAAGCAACACCATAAAACCTGCAACGTAATTTCTAATTATATAATATCCATGTTTCCGGGCACTTTGTAATTTTAGATGCTGGTTACCTAAAAAAAAAAAAAAAAATTTTAGCTGCTTAGTAAGCTCGACGCAGGCGCATTCCTTTATCAGTAACACTATCTTCTGTGTTTATTTTGAATAAAGTGAATAGTCGATAGCAAATTAAATATAATAATTATTTGAATTCGGAAAGTGTTTAAAAAAGGACGATGGAAAAGAATGAGAATAAAAAAAAAGCGGATGAAAGAATTAAAAGACACCGAGTAGGAAAAAAAAAAAAAAAACTACTTGGGTTTTAATGTCTTTTGTAGGTCACTAGTATTGATTACCGTCAAGTGAGGCAAATTACCTTAACTGCTTAACAAGCACGCAAAAAATCAATGTAGGTCTCTCTTGACGAGTGCTGAATATTTAAATAATTTTTTAAAAAAAAGATGTTAAAAGGAATAAACACGTGTTACCAATAACACATTCGCGTATAAACTTTAAAAAAAAATTAATAACTAGTAAAGACAACTAGCAAAATTAAATCAAGAAATAATCAGTATAAACGTGTAAATTAGACATTAAATTGAAAACTTTAATATTGATGCAGAAGGTACATAAAAAATGCGAACTTGGTAGATTTTTTTTTTTTTAAGGAACACGCACTGCTACACTCACCACCCGCGCACTGCTACATTTTTAAATAGAAAAAAAGAGGATGCAATTACTAACGAAATAAGTTGATGTAGACCAGATTTCGCACATGCAGTATATATGCACCCCCGCCCCCACAAACACACATGTACCAGTGATTAGGGGATGTTGTCATCTTACTATCAGAACTCATTCTAAGAATAAGTGTGATAGTAAGGCAAAATTGTGTCAGTTACGTTTTACAATTTCTAGTAAAGGAAGATTCACATAATAATATTAATTATTTAATTTATAAATATTAACACTCCTACACTACAATAATAATAATAATAATAATAGAATGTAATTCTAATTTTTTTTTTTTTTTCATCACTGAAAGTTCGACTCCGTCAATACTAACAATTGCCATTGCAAACAGCGATAAGCAGTTTTCCTGTTGCTAATCATATAATGACGACGAACTCACCGACATCTTTAATAGACGTTGTTATCCATAACCAGAATAAGGAAATTTATTTTGGGCACAGATCCGCATCCTTTAGCCTGAGACAAGAGGATGTGCACCATTTCTATCATCAAATGCGCTCTCTCTCTCTCCTCTTCCCCTCCCTCCCTCTGTATGTGTGTGTCAAAACAATGAAGGAAGTGAATCTGGAGAGAGAGAGAAAAAACAGAAGCTTAAATGGAGGAAGGAAACAGAAGACACCAGAGGGAGCTGATGTGTTCAGCTTTTATCTGGCATGTTGGGAAAAAGAACAGTGCTCTAAATGTTCATATAACAATACACTAGTTATAAAGTAAACATGAAAATGCTAATTTTATTTTAATCCTTTAAGGTTTCTAAGGATAAAAATATTATCATTCATTCAATTTAATAAACATTTTTTAAAGAGACTTACATTTCATCGCCCGCTTGAGATTTATACATCTTTATCCTCATAGGATTGTAACCACACCATAATCTTATCCAGATAAAAAATAAATAAATGAAAATGCGAAAACAAAACTGCAATGTACAGTACCATGTGTAAACAATCATTAATGCGATGTCTTTGCTTGTAAGATCGCATCAAATCCTTGATTAAGATGGCAGAGTGATGGAGAAATGCTTCTGCAAAATGCCAATATTACATGAAACAAAAGAAGTGGTTGGGCCCTTAATGTTTGACTTGTTTAGATATCACGTACGGCGAAGTACAAAAGGAGTAGGGGGACGAGAATAGGGGAGAAATGGGTTAGGAAGGGATCGTTAAAACCCTGATCTGCACTTCCGCTATCCCTTTCAACATCTCCCTGGGCACTGAACTGATGGATATTAATGAATACTGGATTATATTATGCTCGGAGTAATTGCAGGAAATTGATTACAGTTGGCGGTAACATCTCTGTAGAGATGCGGTTATTTTTCCTTTACTAGCGCAAAAGGAAACCCTGTTTTGTAGGGCTATTAATTTTCTTCTAATGTGTTTTGAAGCCACGTTTTATTAATAGCGAAAGATATTGCTGTGATCTGTGGCGATCTTTCCCTGTCTGGCTTAATTTGTTTCTTCTTTTTCATGTTTTTTTTTCCGATTATGTAAATTGTCTACTTAATATAAACTCGTGCATAATTAATTATAGAAAACTATTTACTAAGAGACGAGAATCTTATTAATACGTTTAAAGGTTCAACATATTAAGAAATATATACGTATAGCGCCATATTTAATTTGTGAACTTTGACATATAAAGAGGAGGAGAAAAAAAGTATATTGTAATTATGCCAGAGCCCAGTTCAAATTTTCTTGTGTGCATAAATCTTTGTGATTCATTTCTGGTTGCTAAGCAACAAGAATGGGTCTAATATTATGTATTTCGATTAGTCTATCAATTGCATTAGCGTGAAAGCGGACAAAAATAATTGACCTAGACATACGACCCCATAATCGATGACAGCGTTATGAGGACTTAGGCGTAATAAAAACAGGTAAGTATTCATCAATAAGTGTTCGTCAAAAAATTCATAATAGTAAATTTTCTAACTTGCTATAATCGCTTTCTGGGTAATCTATGAATCTCCTTCCTCACTATTTACATGTAAAAAAGAGAATGCCTGGTTGTCTGGCCAACGTACGGAGAACACTTCTAACAAGAATGCACTGCCTCAAATGAACAACGTGATGATAGTGCGTTGAGTTGTTTTGAATTAAGAACCGAAACAACAGAGGCCACTGTCATCACGTCTGCTTAATGTGTGTGTGTGTGTGTGGCTGTCAGTTTTGTAGAATGAGAAAACCCTTTAAACCTCCGTATGAGACAGGATAACTCACACTCAATTGAAAAGTCTTTATAAATTTAGCTTCTTCGCGTCCTAGATGGGGGAACTCGAACCAAAGGGCTTCATCGTATCGACTGATATCAGATGGAATCCTATTGTGACATTCAACATAACGTACCTGTAATGAAAATCTATGTGAAAAAAAAACCCTACACAAATCTTTTGGACTATGTTACGTCTGGCGACGTAACATATCCAAATGGAGTGACTAGTTTAAATAACTGACGTAAACTCCTAAATATTTATGGGATGAAGCGTAAGTAGCCATATGAGGGTCAGTTCCTTCACGGAAGCAGCCTCCCTGACAGCAAAAGCATTCCTGGGGTTAGGAAATACTTTCAGTACAGTGAGTTAATGGTAGGCCTACACCATATTATAAGTGTGGATGTACTCATTCGAATACTTTTTAGAAACACTATTTAATGAACTTGGATATTGTTCAGGTCAGGAAAAGATGAAAAAATGGTAAGGTTGTTTATATATCAAGCAAAGAAAGAGTAACGTGAAGTTTTTTATTTGTGGAGTGTCAGGAGAAACACTATAAATATGGAGCTACACTCTATACGAGGACCAATCTAGGTGTGTGGGGAAAGAAAGCAGTTGTTTTAACGAATAGTGTCTATAGAGCCGGCTTTATGGATGCTGAGGTTGTTATAGATGTGACATACTTATGCCAAGAATAATTTACAGTTATTGTTATTCTAAGTTTTTCCCTGTTTATAGCATTTGTCCAGAGGTGGGTAATGTATGCATCGAATTAAATAATCTTTAACACATCCAAAGTATTAAATGAGATTCACATTTAAAAAAAAAAGGTTAAGACCAATGATTAGAAGAAAGTATGACTGCAAAATATTGTTTGTTAACTGCATGGGCTTTCATACAAATCTTTTTGTTTATGGCAGGAAGTATCTTACCACTAGATATCGATAAAAGTCTACTAAAAACTGTAGATAAACATTTATCGCACAAATCAGTCCAATCATTGAACACTGTTCCCACATTTGGGGTCGTGCATCTAGGATTTCCCTAAAAATACTTGAGTCCGGGACAGAGGAGAGCAATTGGGTTGATTAATAGCCATCTCTTGACAATTTATTCTCCCACACACGTTCAGTTTTTGCTGCCATTTCTACAAATATTTTCGTGGACACTGTTAGTCAGAACTGGAATCGATAATTCCCCCTCTCTACTCTATAAATCTATTAAAATGCGTGTAGCAGCTATTCAAACCCCCCCCCCCTCTTCACAGTTCAACTCAGAACAATTTTTTTCTTCCTCCTCGTTCATTCCGTATGATGTATTTTCTTTATTTTATGTTAATGTTAAGCAATCCTGGATCTCTCATGAATCCGTAGCGCAGTTGGAAGGAGGACGTAACAAGTCCTCGATTGGAAAAAGATCTGGGTTAGATTCTCATCAAGGAGTGAGGAATCCATTTTTGAACTGAAACCGATCAGGTGTCACGCATTTTTTCTGCACAAACTGGCCAGAGAACACATGTAATTAACATATAAATACATTTAATGGAGATGAGTGGGTGGAATACGACGCAGTATAGAATGGATTGCTGAGATAAGTCTGGGACTTCTTGAAAGTTAACGTAGTAATAACCTTTATGCCAAGACACCGAGTTTTCCCTCAACCCAATAGTTGGTAGGGTAGCAATGCTACTTGACTAGGAAATTATTGTAGAACAACGTGGTTTCCCGTTGTTTTCATTATCCAATAGTATTCTTATGTCTGTAGATATTTGTGTTTAAGGGGGCCGGCTTGCCTGTGTTGAGAGATGAAAAACGAACTCATCTTTGATTAACTAGCTCTGATAAAGATTCCTCGCGTGAGAGACAGGATTCGAACCGAGGCCTTTCCAACCTAAGGGTTCCGTCAAAACGGAAATTTCCTTAATTTCCTTAAACATGGATAACATATTCTTTATGGTTCACTTTGAATGTTTTGAAGATAAAAATAAAAATCTTGCCATGTTTGCCAGCCGACACTGTTCAATCCTAATTCGATGGAAACTTACAGATCGTGGAGATTAACGAACCAGTATTAACCATCTGCGATCAGATGATGCACCGATGATGTTTACCGTCGTTATGATTATTAAGTAGCGCTCTATATTCTGATGGTGCACGTATTATGTTTGTCATTCAACCAACTCCCATGATGACAGAAATGATATTTTCCCGTGTAGCAATGACAAACATTGAGTCACCGATGAATATTGAAGAAAAGGAAATGTAGGAGAACTTAGTGTGGACATTTCGCGAGAAGGTAAACGCAGAGTTAATGATACCGGAGATAATGAAAATCATTAAAAATAAAAAGAAATGCGGAAAGCGACAATTTTCGTATGAAGGTCAAAAGCAATGGAAAAACTCCTAGTTGGGAAATTTCGTTCCATGCCTGCGACCTACAGAGAAGTCAAGAGTGATTTCTAGAAGCGTTCAGGCAACGCTGGCGGTACATTTTAGAGAAAGTAACCTCTCTAACAAGTCAAGGAATGCGTCACTCGGAAGTGTGCTATTTTAGTCGGGAAGGAAGGAAAAGAGAGAGAGAGAGAGAGAGAAAGAAAGAACACACACGTGTCTAAGAAACATCACGCGTGGCTACGTTTTAGTCGTAAGGAGAAAAAAAACTGCAAAAAAACAGGATAGGAGGGGAAGGGGGGTGCACTAGACGGAGAAGGTGAGCGCGCTAGTTGGTTCGCTTCAAGACAGAAACCGACATGCCAGACAGGAAAACTGTTTATTTCATCTACAGTGCGGTTGCCATGGTAGCAACGTGCGATGGCGCCCAATTGGCTGCATATTCTACTAGTTTCCATATATGGTCATGACAAAGCTGATGACGTTTTAAGCCTTAGTCACAGTTGCCTTTCATATGTGTGACTTGGAGCAAGTATGGCAGACACAACAACATATTCAAAGACTCCTCCTGGACGACGTATCGATTATTTTAAAGACTAAACAACTTCAAGAATACGCCTACTAAAAGACAACATTGGCAATGCATATTTCGCATGCCGATCACTTCAAATTCGCACTCGTTTTTCGCCTACGCTTAATTAGCGTTGTGCCCGCTGACTAGCTTGACCTGTGGCTCTCCTCCGGTTGCAAAAGCCCAAGTCATGTGAGTGTTTCCACTATCAGGTAGCCCCAGTAACTCAATAGTGAGACGCACCCGTGTGATAGCGTCATGTGGGACATGCGCTGGAGACTTTGGAGTCTCTAGCATGAATAATTTATCTACAAAGACCCATAGCATTAAATAACAGTGGCATCGCTTTTATTGGTGCATTACAGCTATGCCAGCCTACGTGCCTAGATAGTGGAACAGGCAGGCCACGCTAGAAAGCCTTCTATCGCGATCTTCCTGGGATTTCAGTGTCTTCGAAGTAAAGCCTAAATATTTTCCTCGCCCTATTTGAACTGCTTTGTTGAAGTATTATCATAAAAATTTCCAAGGATCAAGTAGGCTTCGTCTGAAGATTGGTGCAACGCCACCTAGTGGTAGAAATGGCAAGTGACAAAGTCGATGCGGTGGCCGATTTGAAGTGCTTCTCATTCATGAAGATAAGTGATAATTCGATGTTTACAGTCCTTTACGACACATCCCCCCCCCACAACTTTCATCCCTTTTTTTGAAAGTAAACCAGGACTGAAGTTTTTAAGATCACTGAAGTGGATGTAGTTTTTTTTTAAATTATTTATTCCTGATGTGATCTAAACATATAAATGTTTGCGGAAGAAATTACAATAACTATACTATATTCGTATACTTAGTAATGCTGTATCCGTGCTTAAAAATATATAAAAGGATGACACACCACATACACAATGATAACAGTGATATAACATTAATATATAATGGAGTTGAGCATGTCGAAGCCCTACACGGTGCCGAGCAAAGAAAAAGTCCTTTTTAGGACTTAGAGGGTAACATCTTGATCTTCCTTCCTGATGAGCGTTTAACCCACAGGTATCTCTAGTCCTATCGCAGTTGAAAGTTTTTCTGTCTTCAGGTTGGGGTTGACCTGAACAAACCCGGACTGCGAAGGCCAACATCGAGGTGGTCCCAAGCCCTTTTCAGGGCGGGGTCTTCCGAGCCAGGTCATCTCCCTTCTTATTCCTGGTTACACTGTTCTGGGTTTGCTCGGCAAACTCATTCCTCTCTAGAAATGTCTTCCACATGGTCCTCAGATATATTTACTCTTGTTAAATTTGCTTAGTCTCTCTTTTTTTTCCTTTTTAAAAGTGAAAAATCAACGACCGTTTTAGAAGCACCCCTGGGGGGGATCAACAGCTAAAAAAGGTCAGCTGAGGCCTCTTTTCCCCTACCTTGCTACTATGCACTCTATCTTTATCCTCTTCTTCTTCTACTATCCGCTGAATCTCAGCACCTATCTTACTCCACAGGCCAATGATGAGATACGTTGAACTCACAAATTATTATTATACAGGGTAACAAATGGCAATGCTGTAGTCAATGAAGTTTTAACTGAGGCTCGGCTATTGCCGTTACCCAGCCATGACTAAAGCTTTTAGCTCAATAATTGGAGCCCATCCACACAGATTTTCTTCATTCAGATGACGGGATATAGAGTCAAGGACTCAGTCCATCGCCCAGTTCTTTTAAGAAGCTCTACACGGTAGACCGTGAGATGCGGTGATTAATACCCTTGGAGGGTAATGGATGGCAATGCTGTAGCCAAGGAAGTTCTACCTGAGGCTCGGCTGTTACCCCCCCCCCTGGGACGCAGAGATTCGAGAGTTTGAGTTCGCTCTCTTAAGGTTTTTGCCTTAAGGAAGCAATTTGAGTCTCCGAGGGAAGTATTTTCCGGCACGGCCTGGTGAGGGGCTTTGTCGGTGAATGCTTTTCTTCGGAATATGAGCAGTTTTGCTCGGTGGGGGGGGGGGAAGGCCATCATTGAGTGGAACCAACTCTGAGTTAGACGGTCTTTCGGCCACTATGGAGTTCTCTAGGGATCGTCTTAAATTTTTAGAGTTGGCTTTATTTAAACATCGCCAAGGAGGTTCTAACCGAGGCTCGGCTGATGCCGTTACCCTCCTGCCATGATCATAGCTTTAATAGATCAATAACACCTTATCCCTACACTGTCCTCTACAGATAACGGGGAATATGAAAAGCATTCTTGCTTCGCCCCTTTAAGCCAGTCCTTTTAAGGAAGCCTTACACAAACGTATCACACAATGATGATATGATTTCTAAAAGGTGGGTTATTTAAATAACTGGAATTATACAATTCCGGCATATTTTTATTTTTTTTTTTATTCATTCTTATTGTGAATCATAAAAGCTAAAAAAAAAATCTCACACAGACATGGCTACATTTTGCTCACCAGAATTGTTGCAACTGCTTCGAAAAATAGAGAGCGCTAAAAGAAATAACTATGGGCAGATAAAATGTTTTTAGTAGTGTATGAACTCTACTCCTGGGACATCTTCCAACAAGCAAACCGCAGACGTCACAGTTATAAATATCTAGTTTTATTATTTTTTCAAAATTCCTTTTTTATTTATTTTATTGCGTTTGTCTTGTAACTGGTTAATTCTTTTTTTTTTTTAGAACTTTTAAAAATCTACCAATCCTTTTATGATGGGCACAAAATTCAGGCAACAAACCAAATCTACAAATAATGCAAAAAAAAACAAAAAAGACTTGGATTACGATTCCTGAGGCGAATAAATTCGAACCCATAAGTTATAAATCACTAAAACTTCAAGTGCAAATTTATTTCTAATTGGCTATTCATGAATGACCGCTACTCTTTTCTCTCCTTCTTTTATTCATCCAGAAACTTCATGAAGTTTATATTCCAGGTGGATCCAGAAACGACCTTAGAACCCTAGTCACGAAGTTGTTTAAGACAGCCAACCAAATACAAGCTCGGTGCAGCTTACTAATGTTGTGGCATTCAGAACACGGGTTGGATGTCTCTTTTTCTGTAAAAGAACACAATGCACGCTAGAGGAAGAGTATGCAATTCTGAGATGATTTTCAAAGGATTATTAAATTGTACAAAAGTCTCTCTCTTGCCTCTGAGTATTTTGAACTCACCAGAGGGGAACAGAATACCGTCACGGTTCGTGTACTCCCTAGTGACCTCATGCGGCATCTGTGCGAATGCACAAGGCGACGGGGAAAGTGAGAGAGAGAGAGAGAGAGAGAGAGAGAGGGAGAAAGTTGGGATGACATGCTTTATATAGGAATGTTTCCCGGAGGCTGAGACCGTGCAGATACCAAAGTATGAATACAAATACATTGTGGCCAGTTATATAAAGAGATTCGTTTAATACACACACACACACACACACACGCAAACGTAATCCTGATGACAATGGATCCGGATTATAATATTTATTAAGGTAGCACAACAATAAAGAACTCATTATTATCTAAAATATTCTCAGGTTGTTAAATTTTGAAGACGATAATATCTAAATAATCCTGAATCATTTGATCTTTTACATTCTTGCATGATTTTTGGCATTTACTTTCTTTTTTTTTTTTAATAAATGCAATCCGTTTTGTAGCAACTGCTTACAGACCTTCTACGCATGTACAAAAAAAAAAAAAAAAAAAAAAAAAAAAAAAAAAAAAAACGGCTATACGTAATATTTGTAGCGTAGTATAAGCAATGGGTTGACCTTAAAAAAAAAGGCTGTTTTCATAGCAGTTTCATAATGAATTCCAATGTAATTGAGAATGGCATGTAACTACTGTATCTTCAGTACCTAATTATTAACTTACTGAAATTTAAGATTTCGTCTTAATATTTTTAATTTAGTAATGCACCCAGGTCCCAACACAGTAAACTCGCTGAACTAATTCACTCTTTTTTTTCTTTTTCTTTTGGTTTATACAGTCATTTTGGAGGTTATGATTAAAGAAGGATCCTTTGTTAGCGAAATGTGATACGCAATTCCCGTAATGGTACTTACAAAGTATTAAATGACTTGCTAACAGAGAATAATGTTTATAGGGGGCGCTTTATAGTAATATCTTTTTCTTGCAGGATGGACTATTTAAAAAGAAAAGCTTGTAATCATAAAATGAAATCAGAAAGACGGGAGAGAAATAAAAACTTATATATTTGGATAGCAAAGCACCAAACAGCTAAGCCTAAGATTCATGGTTATAGATAGCGCTATAACCGCGTATAGTTATTCAGATTAAAAGCATCTTTCTGTGTAGCGAAGTTTTTTTGGCTCCCTATGATCTTCTCTTGAAAGAGATACGTAATAGGATTTAGGTTCCAACGCCAGTGGCGACTTGGTTGCTAGACGCCAGTAGAAGAAAAACAACTTCCGACTTCATAAGAACAATCCCGTCTTAGGTGCAAGTGAGAGTATGGAAAGCTTTTTCTTTTGTTCTTCGGCTGTAGGCTTACAACTTACGGTTGAATACGAAAGAACAAGAAAGAAAGAAAGAAGAAAATAAAGGCAACTCTTAAGAAATGTGAGAAGTACAGTCCGGCATTTTTATCGCAAACAATAAAAGTCAACATTTAGACAGAATGATAAATAATAGAAGGAAAAAAAAAAAAAAACCTCTGCTCATCGATGCATATATCTAATTCGCTGCATACAAAACAGCATTTGGCTATATTTTTGCTTGTAATGAAAACTCCTATTAGCTACTGTAAATGGGAATAAAGTCGATAAAATGTTTTAATGTGTGTGTGTGTGTGTGAGAAGTGCCATGAAAATGATGAGCCAATTTAAGATCAGAATGAGAGTTAAGGTAGAAATTGCTACCAAGTAATCAATTATAGTTATTTTTGTTGTCATTTTTATACGCGAGTAAATTTGTATCTGCCGTCATTAACATGCTCTTTAATTAATTTTCGGTAGTTTCATTGAATGAGTTTGATACATCGTTAATGGTGTGAAACGAGACTCGAAATAGATGGCATGCAAACTTTCTAAAGATAAAAATCCCCCTCCCTCCTCCTCTAAGACATACAAACGCACACACACTGCAAAAGAAAAATCTTTTCTTTATAATAACACCTGCTTGCTTATTATCTCCGCGAATTAATTACAACACTTTATTAAAATACTTCCGCTATTAAAATGATTTAAGAACGGCGTATTTATTTCCTTTTCAGTATTTTGTTAATTATAACCTTTTACGTTAAAACAGTGTGGTAAATTTCGCTTTATTTATACCATTCGAAATAAATTCATGTCACATAATTCTAGCACTAGATGGCGCAATACTAGACTACCAAGATAATCCAACTATGAAAGTAATTACGAAATAATACGTAATTAACAAACAAGGTATTTCAGAATAGATGGAATCTATTTGTACAAACTTAAAAAAATATCATCACGATTTGGTATACGATCAACTTATACCAAATATTTGATAGCCAATTCAAAGCGCCATCTGGCTTTCATTTAAAAAAAAAAAAAAAAAAAAAAATTCTCCCTTCCACCCCTCAAAATGTTCCACGATGCGAGCCGATATTAACGGCGCCAAGTGTCAGCGGCAAACGGGTGTATTATTTTTTCAATTGAACCTGATGGTTCTGTCTGGCATGTCAACATAGAAGAGTGGCTGACGATTTCATCATAAACTCGTCTTTGTGATTTCTAATAATGCTCTTTCTTTCTTTCTCTCTGTCGAGAAATTCTTATATCAGCCAGAAATATAGACACATATGGCAGCACATCAAGGGCTACGTTTAGGACATTTCCTTATGGAACAAATGCAACGTATCAGACAAGCTAGAAATGGCCATCTAACCTGAGTCAGCAGCGAATTTCCCGTTATATATTTGTGGTCAGTTTATATTCTAGTGCCAAAAAAAAAAAGTGAAAGGGGAAAGAAGTTCGATTTGGTTAAAATCATATTCCATACGAACTGCAATGTCAGAAGAAACTCGTATCTTTTTTTATTTAATCTTATAAATAAAATCAGTCATTCAACATGTATAAAAGCGACGTTCAAATCTTGGAACCGAAAACCTTCTATCTTTCTCCGTAATTTATTGGAGAAGGGAACCACCGTTAAAGCATCCAATAAAAGCTATTATAATTATCTTTCTTTCATTGTAATTAAAGCCAAAGCAACTAAGGTTAAACCCACATGGTAGTTGTTAATCGCTTGCATTCTTTGGCCATTTGAGGGATGAAAACATCTGCTCACTCACCTTCAGTTGAAAAGTCCTTAATAAATGATTCGTTTACATTTTACACGGGATTCGAACTCCGATATCTTTCTAATCAAAGAAAATACGTGCTTGTAGCATCTCTGCTTGCATCACTTGCAAATGGATACTACTTTTCTAACTAAAAATCTCGGTTGATCAGCCTTTCCAACAAAAAGAATATATTCTATTTTTGCCTCCAAGTATCTACCATCTATCACCGTTTCTTGTTATATAGCTATCAACCTCTCGTTTCATTCAACGCTTTTCTGTTAGCACTTTCTATTTCTCCAACCATTTCTCTCGCACTGTCTTTATCCGCCTAATACAGTCCTTTTTCTCTTTCTTTCTACATCCGTTCAAGTTTCTCCTCTCTCTTTTCCCATTTATCGGGTACTTTCTTTTTTTTTTATCACCATGCATCCATCCGCTGATCTCCCCCCCCCCCAAGGCACGCGGATAATTCCGTCTTATACAGTTGCCTATATCCATACATGTGTCTATCGTTTGCAGTCTTAATGGTCATTATCATCATAAGGCAAGCTTACACACCGACACAGATGAGAGAATGTGGCCCCCGGGTAGTTCACGTTCATTGGAATTATTACTGTAAGACTACGGTAAAATGTAACGAAAACAATAAACCCTGAATGATTAGGAGTGACCATCACCTAACTTGCCTCTTTCAATGTATCTTCAACTTCCACGCCAGACAAGTCTGTGTGAAGTAACGTGGCATTCAAATCCACTAAGAGTGCTACTTGCTCGAGTTAAGAAAAGAATTCTATTTGCGCGTGTGTGTGTGCGTGCTCGCACGTGTGATGGCATTGCTAGAATTAAATTATAGCGTTAAATTTTATCCCGTCTACCAATGGCAAGTATCAGGAAGTTCCGTTACCAAGGAAATTGGAGATGCACTTTACAAAGATAAGGTTTCTTGATAAGATTAGATGGTGTGAAGCTTGAGGGACGTTGAGGGAAGTGGGGGGGGGGGGAACGATTCAGTTGCTAAGGTTTAGCAACTAAAATACAACTTTCTTTTCCTTACTCCCGCATCGTAATCCCTTTATATGCTAATGTGTCGAACACATGGCAATGCCTTTAACATTGAGCAAAACGTTGCGATTGTTCGTTTTTTTTTTTTTTATAATAAACATAAAATAATTCCTTAACGTAGGAATTTGTATGCATTAATCTCAGAGCAACGTACTGAAACCAATCTGATTAAATAGCACTTTAAGTTTCTGCGTAGGGGCAAAGAGCTGAATAATAGGTAGATATTTATTGCATGTTGCTTTTGAGGCTCATAAAGATAACAATATCTGCCATCGATTCACCAAAATGACACACTATGATTTAAAAAAAAAAAAAAAAAATCAAAAAGTAACTAATTAATGTGGGACAAACAGTCAACTTCGACTTATGATTGACCTGAGTTGACACACACACACAAAAAAAAAAAAAAACATAATACGCAGTACAAAAAATCCAAGTCGCTCTATGCCAAAAACAGAGATGTGCTAATATTCACTAGATCGCCACCAATGAAGTATTACCTAGCCACTTCCTCCCATAAAGTATAGACGATATCAATGCATGCAATCTTGTTTTAAAAGCTATTATTCCACCACATAAAATATAACTAAGTATTTTTCATATCCGCCTACTCTCGTTGTAACTTCTCCTTTCGAACACGAGCATCCCTATACATCCCTTCGGTTTTTAAGCGATCACTCTTGTCTCTCCGAATCACCAGAGGCTAGATTCCTCACCGAGGAATAGAATTACAGTGCTCGAGTTTCCAGGCAGCCACTCATATAATGTTACATCGATATGCCAAATAACTTGGACGCATTAAACTGCAGTTATTGTGTTAGGGCTTCATCTTATAAACATTAACCATCCCATCCTTCTTCGTCATTGGTGTTCGACCGCTGAAAAATCGCTACAAAACTTGGTGGAAAGAAGAGATGTATGCAATAAAATGTAGTTCGGGAATTTTTTAGGTGACAAATAAGCGTGGAAAGAGATAAAAATGCACGATTGGTTACCCATCTAATGTGTTGTAAATGGCATTTTCAAATATTAGATGCCAGACATTACGTAGTATTACAGGAACTTATGGTATCCTGCAGGGATTGGAAGACCAGCAAGTGGAAGCCTCCCCCCCCCCCCCAACCTTCCTCTCAAGAAATTTTCAAACCAGTTCCAAGACTTAACACTGAACAAACAAGAAAATGCAAGTTGTTATCTATTGTTGTTCTAAAACAAGGTTACGAAACCTATCTAATTATAGAAAATTATTAGCTGTCTGTCATGCTGTTAGGTATGACGATTTGTTTACAGAATCCACACACGTCTTCTGATCTATGATCCGTTAAATTTATTAACATGCACATCTTTGGAGAGAAGAGATGTATGCAATAAACACATCACTTATCCCTATTCCACCTCTGATGCAATAGACTCGTCTATATACAGCTGAATGTCATTTACCAGGGATTTTTTTAAAACTAGGTAACTTTTAAAACTTCAGTATCTAACAGTATATTTTTATTACATTATTTCAGCGCTCCTAGCGGTAACAGTTGAAATGAAGCGATCAGGTTTGTCTAGTATTTCAACGACCACTCTTCTAAGTCTAATAGGGTGTAAAATTTCTCAGAAACAATTATCGTAACACAAAACTAAACAAGACAAAGATCAAAGTATTAAATAGTTTTAAGCACTACAATTGCGGAACCAAAAGTTAAAAGTCCTTTCTATCTCTGTGTGTGTGTGTGTGTGTGTGTGTGTGTGTGTGTGTGTGTGTGTGTGTGTGTAATTAGCCATAAAAATAAGATCCGAGCATTAAAAATCCACGCTTGCAATTACATGCGTACGTTCACATAAATATACAGAAGTTATACTTGTTTAATTAGTTAGAGGCATGGATGTAAATTAAAATATCATTAACGTATAGTCAACCTCTAATCCAGCTTTACTCATCATTACATTTGACAAAGGACATTAAGGCCACTTGATGATGACGAAACAAACTAAAGCATAATTGGAGAAACCAATAAATAAAATATGGTTATTTTGTGAACATATTACTGATTATTCAGTCTGTTTTTTTTTTTTTTTATCTTTAAATATGTGTGAAGTTAGAACGTCAACGTGTAATTATATATGCAGATATGAGCGGGGGTGAAACAGATGAATGAAATGAACAGAAAGATATAAAAGAATACGAGATAAGCTCTTAGGAATAATACAAGCACACACACACGTTTCTCCTCTACCTATACTGTGTGTATTTTTTTCCCGGAAATGAATAACTTGACTCTATATAGCTGAGCTAAGTTTTCAAGTTGAACCAATTCATTGCTTGCGTCTTATCTCATGTACATATATCACGTGTTATTTCGTATCTGACACTTAAACTCTTAAAACTCCTAATCTATCTGTTTTATGAGTATTTTTGTCAGTCGAGATTGTTTTTTTTTTTTGTTTTTTTTTTTCAAAAGTAGAAGCCGTAACCAATCAGACTGTACAGCAACGCCATCTTTCGTGTTTAAAAGTGGCACAAGAATCAAATATATTGTGTAATGCGGGAAAGATGCCATCTTCTCTATGAATACATGCATACGGGATGAGTGTAAACACAGCATAAAAAAAACAGTAACACTTTGTCTCCATTTAGGAAGATGTGGATGAAACAAATCATTTCGTAATTCATAAATTAAAGTCGTTAAGATTCGAATAACGATGGTATGCAATTGTGTTTTATAAAAAAAAAAAAAAAAAGTCTATTGACTAGAAAAAGATGATGCTCGATATATAGAGATATATGAAAGCCATCTACGCATGCATAAGCAGATGTTTCTAAATCGTAGCACGTGATTACCAGTACAATTCAGGTGTATCACTTTATTTCTCTTTTTCATTCTCCTCCCTCCACACACACACACACATTAGTAGTTTTTTTACCTTCTTCCTTTTTTTTTTTTTTTTTCAGCGAACCCGGATAACAAGTCTGACACCTGCCCGTGAGTTTTACAATACATTTCATGCATGAGTTACCAGACGAAACGCAGCTCGCCACTAGTTAGCAAACCACGTGGGTTTCTAGCGAAGGGGAATAGGATACGCGCGCGCACACACACACACACACACAACAAGTGAATGGATAGAGAGAGCGACCTACCTGTTGCCAACGATCCTCCAAAGACGGCTGAGCACTGAAGTAGCCTGTATCATGGACTACTTGCAGTTCGCGAAAAATCCCGCCACTTGGTAAAATGTCCATCACGACAGCAAAGGTGACTGAAATGAATTTTTTGCTTAGGGGACGACGTTTTCGCAGATTTTTGGAAGGAAAAGGCTTCGCAAAACACCACACAAAGAAAAATAATAATTATATATAATATATATATTTATATATATATATGTACACCGTATTCTGTACACTAAGCAGTCACTGCTATCTCCTCTAGTCGACGATCCCAGGGAGGCACAAACGTCTGCGGCTGCCTCAGTTGTCGCCTAGGAAGCTACGGTTAGCAGTCCATGAGCTATAGTGTAAGGGGGGGTTATTTCCTGAACGTGACACACATAGACGAAGCGACTTGCTCTAGTCGACTAGTAGCCACCATGGGGGGAAAAGAAGGAAAGGCACTTGTCCCCACACACACACACACACGCACGCACCGGCAAAAGGAATACACTACGAGAACACACGCTCACCCAGCACACCATGCATTGGCCAACTGCGTTCTGTCTAGCCTCGATATCAGAGTTTATACTGGCAATGCCTGTTTTGAGGTCTGGAGTACGTTCGGCGTTGCTCTCTCCTGGTTCATTTCAGATAAGTGACGTAGGCGAGTGACATAAACACGTGGCTCTAGGCGCGGGAACGAAATTGACAGTGATCTCACACCAGCCAAGGATAGAAATAGACAAGCGACATTGTTTGCTGGAAGGGAAAGTATTGTTGTCACACGAACCTGTCACTAGAACTCGCGCGGCCAGGAAATTTGTACAAACAGGTTTAATATATTTCAGGAATGTGTGAGTGCGTAACAGCCAATGAATGGCTACGAAATGACCATACGTCCGCCTGCATTTTTTTTTTTTATTTAATATTTTTGTTTTCTAGTTATAACATAGTTCGAATGTTAATCTCTTTATTTGTATTAACGATTTTATTACGAAGTTATTAAACATACTGTTATCGTTTCAAGATACCTGTAACGTAGAACTGTTGGTATAATTTATGTCATCGATTTGACGCGCATGTGCAAAGAGTCAGCATAGAGCTGGTGTTACAGCATAGTTAAATTACGATTAACAAATGCGCGTTATGTTATCGGATTCTTTCTTTTTTTTTTTTCTTTTTTAAAGAAAATAAGGCTAAGTATTTTCGGTGTGTTGCAGTGAATATACGTTTATTATCTCTATTATTACATAGAATAAATAACCTTTTGCTTTCTACTAAAAAAAAAAAAAACAGTTTCGTGATTTTCAGTGATGGTGAAAACCATCAAAAAATTGAAATGAATAAACTTTTGAGTATTATATATTCTAAATTAAATAAATTTATTATAATTTTTTTAAATAATATAAGAAATCGGGAACTTGACATTTCTATAGATCTATGTCTCTTAAAATTTTTGAATCAGTCAATTTAATAAAGTGTGCATTTTACACAGCCAATACACGTGTATAAATGTCTATATGTTCTGGCGAATCTTAGGGAACAATATAATAAACAGCGCTATAGACAATAAAGAAAAATTTTTAAAAAACTATTTTGTCTATATATTCCGTTTGCGTTATTAAATTAATTTTAAGTGCTTTTTTTTAAATTCTGTTTCTGAAGATTTTGTTTAGAAAATATTGCTGTATAAAATACACCACTTATCTTTTCATATGACTTCAAATATTATTGATAAGAAATGGTGAGAGGGTAATGGATGGTTAAATGAGGTTCGGTTGTTTTCCCCCCTGGGGTACAGAGAGCACCAGGGGGAGATATCGACCCAAGGGAGCAATTTGAGTCTCCGGGGAAAGTGTTCTCCGGCACGGCCAGCTGAGGGGCATTGTCGGTGAATGCTTTTCTTCGGAATATGAGCGGTTCTGCTCGGTGATGGTGTGTTGGTGGAATGCCATCACTGAGTGGAGCCAACGCTGAGATGGACGGTCTTTCGCCCACGATTGAGTGGCCTAGGGATCGTCCGAATTTTTAGAGACGGCTTTACTTTAACACATGCCAATGAAGTTTTGAGGCTCGGCTGTTGCTGTTACCAGCTGGGACGCTGAGTTTCGCTCTCTTAGGTTTGCTCCCGGTGAGGGGGGTTTGCCTGAGAGAGCATTTTGGGTCTCCGGTGAGGGGGCTGTGTCGGTGGATGCTTTTCCCTGGAATATGAGCCGCTCTGCTCGATGGTGGGGAAGCCCGTCATTGAGTGTAGCCAACGCTGAGTTGGACGGTCTTTCGGGCACTATCGAGTGGTCTAGAGATCGTCCTTATTTTTAGAGATGGCTTTACTTATACAGTAGCCAATGAAGTTTTAACTGAGGCATTTTTTAATTAGCTATTGCTAGTTAAATAATGATGTGGCAAACCAAATGGGATCGTAATAATATGTCGTGTTGAGCAAAGTTCACGTTAATGCCTTTTTTTTTAAAAAAAAGCAAATAATGATAGAATGTTGAAAAAATAAATATACTAAGCATCGCTCGAAGCATTGAACAAAGTTCAAGTATTAACGCAATACGTAATAAAGATATTTTGCTCTACTATACGCTTGGTTTGTTGTTCATACACCATGAGTATTTATTTGTTTCTTTTTCTTTTCTTTTTTTTTTATGTGACTTCCACCCCACCTGAGGTTGTAAGCTATAGTTCTTTAGAACTGTGGGTGAGAAAGTTTCTTCATATTTATGGTCTATTTGTTTGATTTATTTGTGACATAATCCGAAAACCCTTCTCTAGAGACCAGCGGAACTTTTTCAGGCTCCCAATAAACAAGGCAGTAGCCAGTAAATAAAGTGAAATAAAAGTAAAATATTAGTTATTTTTAGCTTGAATTTTATTCATTTATGTTTACAGTTACGATAATAAACTGAAAATCGTTAAAAATAATTTTTTTTTAGCAGTTTCTTATTTAAGAACTACAAGAGATAAAGTCATTGGAATGCTTTACTTTTCGCGTTGAAAGACATTGTCCAAACTGTTGACAAACCACATCCGGATGTCTCAGGAGTTATCCGGAGTCGAATACAACTTGTTCGTTAATTCAGTCTCTGTTCATTCACTTCTTTTATCGAACATTGTTGAAACTGCAAGGGTTACCGGAGGTCGGAGTAGACTCGTGATCTAACCACTGATGAGAAGATAATTCAGCTTATCTCCACGATAAAGCTTTTTTTTCTTTTCTTTTTTTCTCTTTCGGTTGTATCGACAGTTTAAGGAATGTCACCTTCGACTTTAAATACTTGAACTGTCATCCATACAATAACGAGACCATTCGAAAAGAGTTGAAGTTTTCGGATGTACAGAACTGAATGAGCTCTAAAGGCTACCCATAGTCGCTTCCTCGTGTCACAACCCATGCCAATATTTGGCGAGATTTATGGATCGTCATAACTATAATTATCCGAATGTGCACTCTTTTGTCGGATTCGATGTCACAAAAATACCACCGATTCACTGATGTGGAAACAATGTTCTGGCTTCATCCCTTTGGAGCAGTTGAATATATTTTATACAAGAAAAGAAAAAGAAACAACGCTTCGATAGACAAGAAAAGAAAGAAAACTCACCGAAAAGGATGTTTCTACATTATCAGACTGACTACTGTAAAGAGGATTATTATGTCAACAAATTGAAAGCTATTTCCAGGCTCTGACTGGATTTTATGCAGCCTGAAATACGACGATGGAAAAACCCACACAGCTTTGCTGATAATATTTTCAATATATTCTGCATTTTTTTTTCTCTCTCTTTTCTTTTCAGATACTTGCCGTGCACTCCACTCGAAGAAATAGTTGGTAGGTAGCCTTCCGTAAAATTTTATCGATGTTTCTTGGTTTTAGCTCCCTCTTGACCTCAATATAAACAGTTTTGTTCAAACGGTAATCGATTAGCGGTTTACCCAATGCAGCGCTCAATCAGAGGAAAAGAAAACAAATGGCGGGAAATAGGATTACGATAACATAGTCGAAATAAGCTGCCCCATCGAGTTCATCTTTCTCTCTCTCTCTCTCTTTCACTCTTATAAGTTTATTTATTTATTTTTTTTTTTTTGGCTCTCCTCTGGTTCTTCAATAAAAAGTCAAAGTATACATATTCTGATTTCTATTCACATCGAATGCTTATCAATTTATGGAATAAAAAAATAATAAAAAAAAAAGGTTGAAGGAAAAAATCAAACTTAATACAACTGCATCAAAATTTTCTTCATATTCGTGTCATTTCGTTGTTTTTATTTGTTCAATTTTTATTCACGTCTAGGAATTCTTTCAAACCTTTCTATGTTCATGTTTAAATATTTAAAAAAAATGCAATTTGGTAAAAGAAGGAGATCAAACAGTTCGATTCACAAATGTGTGTACTCACTGCTTTGATAATTCATATTTCGTATATAATTACAACATTTTTCTGGTGTCAATCATTCAAAATCAAACATCTGCGCTTTTGTGAGGGATGTTGTATGTTGGACACGTATGATATCAACCGGAAAAGGGGAGGCAGGCAATTTACAATCTTTGTACTATGAAAAATATGCACACGAACTGCAGTACGTTTTGATTTATCGTAAAATTGCTTAAATTTGTACAAATATCATTTATGTAAGCTGAAATAACTATTTAATCAAACTTGCCTTAGATGAACCATTCATTGTTGTTATTACACAGTCTCCATGGAATCAAAGAATTCATCGAAGGTGGGGGGGGGGGTAAATCAAAAGTGCGCCACACACGTATTTTTGTCTGTTAACTGAGTTATGCTCTCTGGCCAAGTGTCATTGGTTTGCGAGAATTTTCTGTGACATTTTCCTATTAAAAAATAAAATTACATCTAAATGAAGAGGGGCAAAATCATAACACATATAAATTATTTATAAGAATTATATAAAGCAGAATTAAAGCGACATTTGGGAGAACAGTAAATGGGATTTTTTGAAATTTTAAACAAAAGAAAATAAATGAATAAAAGTGGGAAAAATACTCTATATCGACGTCCAGTACTAAAAATACTAAGAAAACAATAAAATTTAGGGCAGTTGAATAGTTCTGATACCAGTTGAAAGAAGTGTGATGCAGTGATGTTCTCTTTCACCATATTTGTTTAACCTTTGTCTGAAGAAACTAGTCAAAGTCTATTGTAGAAAAGACGGAGATAATTTTAAATGGATAAAATTTATATCCTATAAAATATGCAGATGATATAGTATTATTTACAGATAATAAGGAAAACTTAAAGTACATGACAGAAAACCTACATAAAAAACAGAAAGGAAGTATGCCATGCAGATATATTTTTGGACAATGGCAATAGATAGAAACACCGATTTTAACTAAGTAGATAGACTCGCACAGGTTAAAAAATTTTAATTACTTAAGCAAGTTAATTACTGCAGGTTAAATTATGAAGAAACTACTAAACACAGGATAAATTTAAGGTAGTCCACTATGATCAAACTTGCAAATATTTGGAAAAATATACATCTCTCCAAAGAACCTTAAAATCAAAGTATACAGTTCATTGGTACTCTCCACTGTTTCTTTCTAGAAAAACAAACATAGAAGGAAGAATAAGTCAAACAAACAAACTGTATGTTCGAAGAATAGTTTAAGTAATTTATTCAATAGTAAGGTGATTACCATTTAAATAATTTATTTTGCTAAAACGAGATTTTTGCATCCGAATGTTTTAATGACCCAGTTGTGAATTGTATGAATCCAATAGTAATTACACAATCAGTTTTCTTGAGTGTTTAGTTTGTTTTTTAAATAAATAACAAGTCTTTTATTTTTTCGGACATGTTCTCTCTCTCTCTCTCTCTCTTTGTAACACGAATTAACAAACATTGTGCAATGAGATAGCGTGTAATTAGAGAAATTCTAATTTTATCAAACTTCTGAAACAGTTTGATGAAATAAAGCAATTATTGTAAGTGAAGAAAATTATGTTAACGGCGTCTGTGTGAGTCTTGCATTAAATCACCGTCAACTGTTCAAACATTCCAACTATCATGGGAGCTGGAGTAAAAGGAAAGTCGGCGAAGTCGATCGTAAAAGACGTTGAAATATCAGAAGTTGTTTTGCTATAATTCTATCCAGAAAGCGATTCAAAAGACGAATATTGCGGAAGCTAAAAATCAATTTTTATTACCGTAATTGTAATGATTACCTATTCGCGCCACCTGGATGCAATTTCTTATGATAAAATATTGCTTAAAAGTAAATCTTCGAATACGTTAGCATAATGTGAGAGGAAAGCGCCATCTATGAGGAACTTGTGCTGTTTTGTGTTACAAAGTATGAAGGCGATATGCATGTGTGTGTGTGTGTGTGCAGTTGTCAGTTGGTTTAATTAAGGAGTGCTGAGTAACGATTGCGGTGTGGTCTGTGTGACTACCTCAACGACTAATGTCACGTGCGAAGCTAATGTCGATATGAATGGACAACGGGGAGAATGCTTAAATCTCTTTTCTCAGAGAGAGAACGTGTGTCGATTGCCAAATGGCCAACATTATTGAACTGCCTACTTTAGGCTGTTGTAACACCTGCTTAAGACGTAAGTAATCAGACAGTTCACCGCTCACGTGCTGTCTATCAACCTCCTACACGTTGCAATGGTGTGTATATGTGCAGGAGGAAACTAGAAGTACTCCAACCAAATGTAACTTATTGCTGATACGTAGATTAAATGGCAACTGCCAAATATTTGTCAATAAAGAATTTCTGGACACTAAAAGGTGGTTAAAATTATGCCCAAATTTTCACTCCCCTTTTATCTTTTTGTTTTTCTTAACATATTCATTAAAGGTACTTACAAATGAGCGACTTATTTTTTTTTTTACACCTACACCGACCTACTTTCATTTTGTTCCCGGAGTGAAGATCGCAGTGGGAAATATGGCGCCATATTTTTTACAAAATCCACAAAACAAGCCAACAATTTCACTATAACATGTCAAAGTAGGCAGCAACTGTGAATTCAAAGGATATAAATTTTGAAATAATGTTTGTATGGTAAAGGATAGTAAACTGTTAATGTATGGATCCAAATTGTCGCTTAGATTTCGAAAGGAAATAAAATACGTGACTAATAAAAACACAAATAAGGAGACTAAAGCAATTTTCAATAGTAAAAATGGGTGCAGCCGAATTTAGATTTTTTTGCCTCCATTAGGCATTTTCTTGCTGTTTTTTTTTTTTCTCATTTGCGAGCATAGCTTAATAATCATATAGTAATAAATAAAACAAATACATGAATCCGCTAATGCCGTTTATTTAGCCAAAGAGTGTAGGCAAGGCTGTTTAGTCCTAAAGTTTGGAAAATGGAAGCACTCAAACCCCATTCTTAGCCGATCATAGATAGCTGGCCTAAAATTATCAGTGATTTTAAATGACATCTGGAGATGAGAGTACGCTAACAATTGTGCCATCTCGCGGTCAGTAACCCTAACACGATATATTATTGTCGGAAACATTGTGAATTCTACAGTCGTTTTTCTTGAGTTACAGGATTAAAAACCTGAATTTCTGTAAAAAAAAAAAAAAAAAAAAATCTACCTGCATGCCAGCAAAGAAATCGACTGACTCAGGAACCTGTCGAAGAAAAGCTTAGTAAAAGTTCTTCTAGTCCGCGATTAGAATTGAGCTTACAATGGGCTTTTTTTCTTGCGATCTAACACTGTGAATGTAAACGCCACTTCCGCAGATCTCAACACGCTTATTATACGACAACGAGGCATAACATTCATTATAATTGACTGTCCTTATAAAAAAAAAAAAGTCCTTATGAAGGTTCGAATCAGGATGTTTGTCACCAAACTAATGCGTAAAATTTGTTTTAATTCGTTAAAGAATTAAAATTCTTTCAATGCAAATTGCGTTCAAATCGGATGGAATTCTTATAATAACAGATCTAAATGCGATTTGATTTTTTAAAATTTACGAACTACCTCAATTTTGACTTAACTGCGAACATTTTAGTAGACAAAACGATTTTGTCTACTAAAATGTAGTAGACAAAATTAATTACACAGCAAAACGAAAATAAAATAAACGAACTATTTGTAAGATATAAACCAAAACGACTTTTAATGAATAGTGTCAGTGGAAAAGAATGCACACTGTTTTATTATGATTATATGCATAAACACGACATTAGAAATTAAACTAAAAATAAAGGGGTGGGGGGATAAAGACAGCAAAGTGTTACAAAACAGGTAAGCCTCTGAGATTCTATTTTAAAACCAACATTTGGTTTTTTCTAATGGAATTCGTGAATAGTTCTTTAAATAAATTAGAAAAATATGAGAACAAGTGTGGGGAAAGAAGGAGATATAGTTAACACGTGCATTGATTATGCATAACATATATATATATATATATATAATAGGCGACTGAAAAAAAAGTTCAAGAAATTAAGGAAGCGAAGAAATATTAGTTGCAGATGTTCGTGTTAAGCAATTAACTCAACCACTAGTTCACAGCCTGTGCACGTTTAGAATTACTCTAAAAGTATTAAATGGACCACATCGTAAATCTCATATTGGGGATAGAGGCCTTAGTAGGCCAAATCTGGAAATGCGAATTTAAAGAGCTAACACGATAATGCACCGACTGTTCCATTCGAAGGCATAAAACTGCTTTTTTTTTGTTTGTTTCAAAAGCTGACTACTGAAGAGGATGGAAATATCCTAATTACAGCAGTTTTCTGTTGTTATTAGGAAATTCAAACAACAGCATAAATGCGAAATCCTTATTTAATGAAAAATCAAAACATTAAATGTTTTGATTAAAAAACGTTTTTTTTAGAAAACTCAAAAGAATAAATTTAGACCTAAACTTGAGTGAGCATTATGTGTTTTGGTTCTCTTATTACACCAAACGTTATTAGTAATATTAATATTTTATTACTACATACAACCCACTTTAGTACATTAATTGTAAAGCATGAATACACAAAAATCCCTCAATTAGACAGCCATTTTATCAGCATCTCACAGAATGCACAATTATTTCTCACTTGCCATTATTTTCCACTGTACTAAGAACAGCTCTTTCTCCCTCCGTAATTTCTTCAGTCTTTCTTGAGAAAAACATCAATTCCGCCACTTTGTATTCAAAACAGTTGTCTACCTTTGTACACGAGCCAAAGAAGAGTTTGGAGCAACTCGCATAGTCTCTGTTGAACATTTTCAGGACATTTGATTAGTCTTACAGAGAGGCCTACACACCAACTAACCATCTTATTGAATGTTTTCTACCATTTGCAAGTGAGTCACCAAGTTCTTCTTTAGCAGCTACCGCAATATCGTGGATGGTTTCCTCCCTTCAGATTTCTTTTCTAGTACAGACGTATCCTAGGGTTCTGTACTTCTGTTCACGCTTTTCCTCCTATACATTAATGACCTTCTCTCACTAACCTAAAATCCAATTCGTAGCTAGAAGCGTTTTAAGCTTCAAGGAATTCTGCAATCGCTTTTACATGGAGTTCATATAAAATAATTAAAAAAAATAATAAATCCCCCCCCGACATATTAAGGTTCAATAATTTGTGATGGTCGAAGAGCTTGGCTCTTTCATATAAACCTCATAAATGATAATCCATCTGCTGTTCTGCCAATTGCATGCATTTTTTGACTGGTTTATCTGCTTTTTGGTTTGAAAACCTCCAGTTAAAAAGAGTTAAGAGATCGGTTAACTCACTTTCAGTTTGGAAAATCCTCCTATAAACATCTTGCTTTTCTAGATCGATACGAAATCAAGTTTCTGAAACAAAATGGTGTTGTCGATATCGAATGAACTACAGGAGTTCAAAGAATTATTTAGAAATTATTAGAAATATAATAGCTTCTAACGAAGAATTCTTTAAATAAATATCAAGAGATGTTTATCTATAAATTAATCTAGCCTTCAGAACCATCTTAAAATTTCGAAAATAATCCCAAGGCTGCAACGTAGTCAAACAAAAAA
Source organism: Typopeltis vanoorti (assembly GCF_054136105.1). Lineage (NCBI taxonomy): Eukaryota > Metazoa > Arthropoda > Arachnida > Uropygi > Thelyphonidae > Typopeltis > Typopeltis vanoorti. The sequence continues at coordinate 138,807,881 of NC_143550.1, read as the reverse complement.
AATATATCTTGTTATACAAACTATGTGCAAAATATAGATTACGAATGATTTTTTTCTAGACGGATACGAAATCAAGTTTTTAAAACAAAATTGAACAATACAAAATTACTTTTACGTTCGTCGTATTTTATTATTTACATCACAGACATACGATATAACTTATTGCAAATCACGCGCTAAGAAACTGCTTTCTACGAATTATAAAAAGTGGTCCACGGAAGAAGTAACGGTGAATGTACAGTTATGGTGAATTGAGACAGAGAAAAGAGAATAGAGAAAAAAGCAGATCGTAGAGGATAGAAATTAATTCTCTCAACAGACAGAATTATAAAGGAGGCGTCTTATTTATGAAAATGCATACATAAAGCGATGAGTTTTTCTATATAACAAAAGTGAATTTCCCATATGAAAATAAAATAAATATCTTTTCATTCCTTCAAAGGAGCAAGTGACAACTCTTTTAGCTTTAACTTTTTTTTTTTTTTTTTTTTGGAAATTATTAGGTAGCCAGTCCACCTTTCACCATCGCCGCAGCTAAGTGCATTTCTGCGGTGTGCTAGATAAGAGAGAATGTTCCCTAATCCTAATTAGTATTTATTTCTACGTATACGTATGTATTTTAAGGTCGATGTACTGAATTGTGAGATTAAACACTTGAGTTTCTTCCGAAATTTAAAAAAAAAAAATAAATTTCTAAGTCAAAAATCGGTTTTTTAAAAAAATCAAGAATCAGACATGTCTGTTTTCTGCAGGCTTAGAGTAACTACAATTACCAAGAAGCTCTACAGACACCAATTTCGTATATAATGATACATAAACAGTAATAAAAATAAATAAAAATATAAAGATATTTTACTTAATATAAGGACATAAAGAGAAGTGGCAGCAGTTAACTTAGATTGCATGTTGTAACCTAACAAAAATGAACTAGTACAGTAGAGAAAAAGTGAAATATCTACCCTAGTAATGAAATTGAGCATAAAGTTTAATATATAAAAGAAAAAAGAATTTAATAACATGAAGTTATAAATCAGAAAAAACTATAGAACAAAGCTGACAATGGGTTGGCGAATAAAAAAAGAAACACTGTAAAGAAAACTAAGAGCAGAGCCAGAAAATGAACAAAGAATAAATATTAGAAAGAAGATATTAAATGTCAAATATGCATAAACAAATAATGCAATTTAAGAAAGAATGTGAAGAGAAAAATAAAAAATATAATTGAAAGAAACAGTGAGATCAAAGGAAAATAATACAAGAAGGTTTGTACAGGAGTACCAAGAAATAGAATCAAAGAAAGACATCGAAAATTCTATTTAAACATAAAGGGAAAAGAAGCACTGAATAAAAGCGAATGGAGATACAAGACGTTAGCAAAATCTTAATGAACCACTGAAGATTATGGAAGTCTCTGACAAACCCAAAGAAATGTTAAAGTAACAGGAGTAAATAGGAGAGTCAAGAAGCAATAAAAAAGATAACAAACAAGAAAATATGCGGAAACGACACATTCCTGAACAGAACACCACAGGTATTAACAAAATTCTTCAATGAGGTATGAGAGAGGAATGAATGGTCAGAAGCGTGAAGTTCGGGATGATGTATTAAACTTCAGAAGGAAAAAAAGGTTGCAGTTATTAGCGGAGTGTAGACAGTTAATTATTATGTGTGGCTTTTTTTTTATTTGACCCGTACTTGAAAGAATAATGTCTGCAATGGACAAGAAATTGAGAACCGAACCAGTAAGCTTCACAGGAAACAGTATGCATACTTAATATATCCACAAGTATCATAAAAACTTCACAAAATCATAACAATTGCAGAAGTATCGTAACAGTTGCATGCAACATAACTGTGCAAATATAAGTGTACAAGGACCATAATCTTTGCAAAAGTATCATAACAACTGGACAAATATCATAACTGCACAAGTATCATAACAATTGCATGTATCATAGCAACTGCACAAGTATCATAACAATTGCATGTATCATAGCAACTGCACAAGTATCATAACAATTGCATGTATCATAGCAACTGCACAAGCACAAATATCACAAGTTGCATGTATCATCGCAACTGCACGAGCAAAGTATCATAATAGTTGCATGTATCATAGCAACTGCACGAGCATCGTAACAATTGCATGTATCATAGCAACTGCACACAAGCATCGTAACAATTGCATGTATCATAGCAACTGCACAAGCACAAGTAGCATAACAATTGGACAAATGTTGAAAGTTTATTTTTCACTTGGTCAGACTATAATAAATTTAGTTTAATCCTTTATCCAAGTGTGTGCAAACAAAGCTTGCACACACTTGGATAAAGTGATACAACACCGGGCAACTCCTTGCAAAGGTGGAGCAAGCTACCAACACTCCTATCTCGGTATCTCCCATAATGCAAAACACATCTCCCATAATGCAAAACACATCTCCTTGAGGGTATGTATAATGTTATGCATTAAGGCATAACATTATACATATTATACTTCCTTAATGCATAACATTAGACATATCCGCAAGGAGATGTGTTTTGCATTATGGGAGATACCGAGATAGGAGTGTTGGTAGCTTGCTCCACCTTTGCAAGGAGTTGCCTGGTATTGTACCACTTTACCCCAGTCCTGAAGATACTTTCAGGCGCAAACTTTGTTTGCACACACTTGGATAAAGGATTAAACTAAATTTATTATAATTGGACAAATATCATAATCACGCAATATCATAACAACATATGCATGGTAGTCTCTCATGCATACGTATATCTCACAATAGCACAGCTATCGTAACAGTTGCACAAATAATATAACAGCTGCATAATTATCATAATTGCACAGATACTACAACAGTTGTACAAGTATTATAACCACAAATATCATAACAAGTATTGTAACAACTGCATAAGGATTATAATATAGCAATTGTAGTCATTGTTCATAAATTTCATTGATTCTGAAAGAATCTTTGATAATAATAATAACCAGTGCAGAGAGATGTCATAGAATATGTTTAAAGTGGTAAAAATTGTCTTGAGAATGGACAGCAGAGAAAATACTAAAAGAAAACACAGGAGGATTGTGGGCTTAAATGAATAACTTCGTGATCTGTTATTTGCAGACGGTCTCTCTCTTTCTCTCTCTCTCTCTCTCTCTGTTGACAAAGAAGCAGTAGTGCATGCTAAAAAAAAAACAATGAGTTATATGATGTACTGAAGAAAATTGGATTCCAAAGCAACAAAAATAAGACAAAACTAACGAACGGGTAAATGCTAAACAAAATGAGCAAATAAGAATTAATAGCGAGCCACTGAAAGAGGCAGATAAATTCACTTATCTCGGATTAGTTAACAGAAGTACGAGTGCAGATAAACACACCAGAAAAATCAAGTCAAAAATCGCATTTCATAAACTAAACTAAAATATGTAAGAAAAGAGAATCATTACTGAGAACTCAAATCGGATTTTTCAGCTCAAATCTTAAGTCTGCGTTCTTTTTTTACGTAACGAGATGTTAACCGTTAAAAAAAGGAAATGAAATAAAGTAAGTAATGGCTTACGAAGATGAGAAAAGAAATTAAGAAAGAAATATGGGGAAAGAACAGGGGGTTTGACACAATTTACATAAAACACAGAACGAAGTAAACAAAACATGTCTCCAATTAAATTTTCAATTTGAATTGGACTTGACATTTTTTTCTCGGTTTAATGATGTTGAATTACATAAGGTTACGAAGTTGTCTCGACGAAAGCAATAAAATATTCGCTGCTTGTTTAAATTCAACGCTTTAGTTTCAGATTTCTGGCCCAAATTTAGCTTCGAAAATTTGAGATTGAAGAGGGAGAAATGGTTCAAACAAAGAGACAAGAAATCGTATAAAGAAGGAGGTGGCAAATATGTTACAATGAAAACAAAACTGAGAAGCAAAAGATTGGTTTTATATCAGTTGATATAAGTCAAAGATTAGACCCATTTTTTTTTCTTCATCACATCACCAGTGAACCGCTGAGGGAATAAAAAAAAAAAATAAAATAAAAATAAAAAAAAATAAAAAAACATTCTGCGACGTGTTTTGTGTAGATGACCTAATTATCACGGTAGAGACAATGGGTGATCGATAAGGGATATTAGAAGTGGCAACAAAGCTTCGAAAGATGGGAAGTAGTGTCTCGAAAAGTAATACTGACCAAAAAAAAAAAAAAAACCACACGCAAAGAAAAAATTTCATTTATCATTGCCACACAGCTAAATAGGAGTGAGATGGACAACTCAGGCGAATGGAAAAAAAATAGCAAGTGGGCAATTGCAAAAGCAAAGTGAAAAAGCAGGCGAATGTAATTACTAGATAAATATGTTTGTTACAGAACCAGCCGTTAACATATCAAAAATCCATAATGATTGATTGATTGCAATTTCTTTAAACATTAAGCTAAAGAACGTATTTATTTCAATGTCTGTATCATGATTTGTCGTAAATATCAAAACTACATTCAGTTTATTACGCCAACACAACTGATTTCTAAACGAGTTGTATTATTATATACTTAACTAATTGACATTATTAATTGCAACTATGGCTGTCATTTTGGTGTTTATTTAGTACTTTGAAGTTATTATCATTTCTCTGAGTAATACATAAACTTAAAATGTTATATGTTAGCGTTGATATCAGACTGTGCACGTGTGGAAGTGTCTGTATTCGAGCTGTGCTTATGCTAGTGATGTGCGGTGTCTTACTCATGATCTAAATCTCTGAGAACTCGTTTTTAATGAGTTAAATAAAGCATGACTACTTTTGTTTTTAAAAGCTCTTTCGTAGCGGCATTGTAAAGTGGTCAATGTTGTGTTGAAAGGATTAAGGTTCAAGGAACTTGATGTGCTTCTGCACGGTGAGTGCACTCATTCACGACATGCAAAAGATACCATCTGCCAGCCAACCACAAAGCAACCACGTCCGACTCAGTCTGCAATTCACACACACACACACACACACACACACACACACACACACACACACACACACACACACACACACACACACACACACACACACACACACACACACACACACACACACACACACACACACACACACACACACACACACACACACACACACACACACACACACACACACACACACACACACACACACATTAAAAAATAAAAAATGCAAAGCCAAAGAGACTTTAAGGCACATTATTTAGTTTTTAGTATTAGAGGGTCGCGTGGTGAAGCGACTTTTACAGGGGAAATCTTCAGTTCTTTGCGACTACTAAATCCAGAGATGAGTGAAAAACAGGCGATCCTTGATGACAGAATTACCATACGTTCAGATACATTGTATAAATACATATCGTACAGTTTATGTCACCCCTGTGAATACACAAGACTCTGATTCATCTCTCACAGTCTCCTCAGTAATGTCGATCCACTGACGACTCACTTCCGTGTTTTGACTGCATTAGATATTGCGATCCCAGTACCTAACTCCAGACATGGTAATGACGCAAGACGCCGACCATTATGGCCGGACTGCCGCCTGCCAGTCTGACTGGAACTGCAGCCTGCGCAAAGACCATTTCTTGCTATGCGTGATGCGAATGGTAACACAACCAATGCCGGCAAGAAACGGTTCTATTTTGCAGAGAACCTGTCGATGGATATTCTGCCGAACATCTGCTTTTAACAATTGATTCGATCGGTCTGCATTATTTGGTATATTATTGATTAAAAAAAAAATGCATCTCTCTCTTTCCTGTGTGTGTCCATATATCCCTCTCTGTCTGTCTATCTGTATGCATGTTGTCTTCTGTCTATCCTACTATTTATAATCCTCATTATAATTCTATTTTTTCTCTCATGTATGTTTTGTATCGTTACCTATCTTCTGAAGTAAATAAATTTGTAGATTTATCTTTCTATTTGCTCTTCTCTGTATATCCTTTTCTTTTTGTCTTTATTTGCTTGTCTGCTCCTGCTGTTTTTCTCATATATCCTCTTAAGAATATTCAATGTTTCAATCCAAGAGCAAACAGTTTGGTTTTACGCAGGATGCCAGCGGGATTAAAATTCCCATGACATTTGTGAGATCAGGCATATCTCTGTATATACATTTATCCATGTGACGTTGCGACAAAAACTTCATTCTCGTAGAAAAAAATAACAGAATTAAAGAAAATTAAATTTGTTACGTGTTTTTAATTTATAACTGTGTATGTTTTATGTATTAAATTGAAAAACTATCAGGTCATTACTCGCTAGGAGAAAGCACTGTCGGTTTATAACGTCTCGGATGTCACTATTATAACTAGTGGCAAACTTGTGGCATGAATTAAATTGAACTATAAAAACTGATACCTGTAATAATAATTAAAAAGCCGTATGTTATTTTGCTTGTTTCGGGAAATAGAATAAACATGGTAAACAATATGTGAATTGACTATTTGGGAAATGTTGATCAAGTATCTGGAAAAAAAACATTTTAATGCCAACTGTATTAACTGTATAATACTAGTTGCACCAACTAAATCTGTTTGCATCTTCAGGGTACAGGTCTGATGACAGAATGGTGAGTGAACTAAAGCTAACAAAACATGTTACAGACTAGACATTAACAGAAAACAACACCGAACGTGTGCAATGCACGTGTGGCGCGTACATGATTTCACTTGTTGTTGTTTAGGAACGTTTTGTAGTTGGTACTAAAGTTCATTTCTTGTGTGTTTAAAGATCTAATTAGGGTCTTCCAGATCTCGGATAAAATTAAACCTTGGTTCCTATTAAGATTTTCTACAAAACGGGCAACTGTTGTGGCTTCTTTAAAAATACGAGCGCGGTAATCCTCTTCTATGTAAGGAGTACAGCTTTTATCCCACTCAATGACATGGTTGGTTGTGGAGAAATGGGAAGATAAGCCCGATATATCTTGTCTGTTGTTTTTGACATATCCGATGCGTTCTCTCTGTGTAATCTCAAGGCTTCTTGAAGTTTGACCGATGTAACTTAAACCGCACGAGCATGGGATATTATAAACTCCAGCACATTGGTATTAAAATAGTTTTTTCTCAGATACTTGATCAACATTTCCCAAATAGTCAATTCGCATAGCTTCTGTGATCATGAAAAAATATCGTTTAATATGGTAAACAATAATAATAGAATAAAGCCTATTAACTGGTTGGTTCGCCTGTGCATATAACTGATTTTATCTGAGCAGACGAATGTTGATGAAATTTGAAATTTTAACTAAAATTTGCTAGCTTATGCTTATTTGCTTTTTTCAAAAGGATAATTTAGACCAAAGTCCCGTATATTTTGGGGATTCTTGGATAATTTTCTTCCTTGTCTTGTAATGCTAACCGGCGGATAAAAAGATGAGTTTTTCAGTAACTATTTCTCTTCTCTCTCTCTCTCTCTCTCTCTCTCTCTCTCTCTCTCTCTCTCTCTCTCTCTTCATATACATTGGCTCGTTCCGAATTTTTTCTCTCTTTCCCATCTATATTATAGAAATAAAGAGGACAGGGGAGGGAGGTAAGCGCGCGCGCGCACGCGCACACACATACAGAGAAATAAAGAAATAGAATTATGAAAGAAACAGCCTAGCGATTGCAGAAGGAAATTTATGAAGGACGTCCATGTTTTTATTGTAGTTACTGTCAAAAATAAGCTCAGCGTCAGAAATCATTAGGCGCAACACCAGTGGATAACCCTATTTATCTTATGCAGATCCCTTCTCTCCGTTTTCTCCTGGGATTTTTTTTCCCGGATAACGCGCTATTCTTTTTTTTTTTTTTTTTCCACCTTAGGTTAGATGGCATCTCCTAGCAGAAGAGAGATGGATACAAAGAATTCCAGTAGTGTATCGGACATGGTCCACAACAGCGTAGTTATTAGAAGACACAAACAGTTTTTTTTTTTTTCTATTAGCACAATAATATACAAGGTTGCATATTTCAAGTATGTGTGGAGCATGACTGCACTTGTATGATCGTTTGATTCCGAATTCAAACCGGATTGCTCTACTTCACCGCGACTGTTCATCGTTTCCTGTCGGTGTACTTCATGATTCGGTAGTTGCATGTTTCGGTTGTCTAGTTCACATTTGATGCACTCATCCAGTAACGTCAAGGCGGTTACAATGACACACTTTACGAGCCATCAATAACAGTCTACACTGAACTAATCCACAAAACTACTTTCAAATTTTCACAAGACAGTTCACTGAACTAATGGCATGCACTTGTTCACTGCAGATAACTCTTTGTGCACTCAACGACCACCGGATTTAAAAATAAAAAAATAAAAAATAAAAAAAAGGAAATCGGATAGAAATATGTTTTTTTTTTTTATAAATATAAAATATTTCCTTCTCCAGAAAAGAAATAATAATTATTATTATACTGAAAGCAACGTCATCGAAACGACCGTCTTTTAGTTTCGGTTTTAAAAATAGAAGCAAATAAAACTGAAAGTAATGTCGGTAATGAAAAGTAAAACATTTAAAAACCGGAAGTCATGTTTTTATTATCAAAAGGATGTAGTTTTAGGGAATTTCTCAAACCGGAAGTGACGTTTAAATAGGAAATGAATATTAAACACTGGATGCATAATTCAACTTGAAAATACATTGCAGAACTTTCTCTCTGTGTGTCTGTCTGTCTCTCTCTCTCTCTTTCTCTCTCTCTTTTCCTTGCTTTGGTTTGGTTTGTTTTATTGAATTATTTACGAACTCGAATAGAACAATTTTAATAATAAAAGAAAAAGCAAAATAACCTTCAAAAAGAACATGTTTCCCTGAACTTCATTACATTTTTTACTGTTCTACCGGAAGTGCGGTTTCGTCTACCGGACATAGGAAAAATTGAAAAATTACTAGCGAAATTTCAGGATTAAAAACAAGCAGATTCCAGAGTTAATTGCAAGCCCTAAAAAAAACTCCAGCCTTCAGAGAGAGAGAGAGAGAGAGAGAGAGAGTAAAAAAAAATCAAGAACAAGTAGGTCAAGTGAGATGTAATCATAGAGTTTTCTACTAATGGGAGATTCTTAAGATAAACACTATCTACATAACAAAGAAGTCAGCTTGCTTCGCTTAATTCCCGATTTAAAAAAAATCTTGAGGGGAGGGGAGGGGAGAGTAAGCATTTAAGATGTGTAATTTTCCTTCTGGTCATAATTCTACTTATAAACCCTTGGCAGTTTTAAGGGAGATGGGAGGGTTATTGGATATCACTCACAGTACTAAATGTGGGTTAACTACTTATTAGAAAGTATGCGACCCCTGTCATTAGGAGAAATTGCGACATCGGGGTTAATAGCTACTTGTGAAATAATATAATCATGTAATATTACAAATGGGACCATAGATGGCATCGCGTGATACCAGCAATGGAAATAAATAATGTGTGAAGTCGCTGACAAATTAAAGTTGAACTCCCACATCAAAATTATTCTCGATGTTTATTAATAAAGTTAATTAAAGATTAAACGCAAGACATTAATGATAATTCCATAAGTAATTGATTTTTATAACAATACATTGCAGGAAACACAGCTAGGTGCGCTACTGGTTTCCTGAATATTCATTTTTGAATTTTTATGTCGAATGATTATGTGATGTGTGTGTGTGTGTGTATTTTTTTTAATACGTCATTAAAACTGTGTAAATTTCGGAGACAGAGAGAGAGAGAGAGAGAGATATGCATGCTATCTCAGTGTTTATTTACTTTGGGACTTATCGAGCCTATTAATCTGTCGATTGACATAAGTGCGTTTTTATCGGATTAAGGACTTAGAGAATCGTTCGTTGTCCATAGATCAAACGGTCAGCAATCGAAGAACGTAGCACGGACATGAGTAACAGACGAAAAGAAAGGAAATGCGTCATTACGAAAAGGGATGGTTGCATTTCCAGACAATTCAATCTATCTTCCCGTCAGCTGACTCAACACGCCCATAGAAGTGTTGGAAAACTTAGCTTTGGGGATGACACAGCTGTAGTGGATGAATTCTAGGAAGCTCTCGGGGTAGTGGGAAGTGGCGAGTTGAGTGGGGTGGCATGAGGTCATTAGAAAGAAATTAAGGACAGACAATCACGGAAATAAATAGAAGCACGGAATATGGAAATAGAGGGAGACGAAACGAAGCAAGACTTTACCACACGATCATAGAGAAAATGGAGAGAGAGAGAGAGAGATAAAAGAAAGAATGAAAGAGACACCGAAAAGAATGAAGCAAATAAAAGGATGAGATATTAAGATTAAACAGAGTAATGGAGAAAAATAAACATTTCGAGAGAAATAGAGGGATTTACTGATACCGCAAATATATTAATACTATCACCAATTATATACCCTTCTTATTAGCTACCAAATACTATTAACTATGTTCTAAGATTCAAAAATATGAATTATCACATTTTCCATACGTGTTCTAGGAAGTGAAGCAAAAAGAAATACCAGCATCAGTCTTCTCTTATAGTGTATGGTTTGTTCAAGAAACTAACAGAAAAGTCCGCAATTATCTTTTTTTCGAAGTATTTATTGTATAATATAAGGTGCAAAGATATTGACTAAGAATTATCTGATTTGTAAAACAAAATAAATTCAAAAATATAAAATATTTCTCATGCACTTTATTTCCCAAACAATTCCTTTTTCTTTTTGGTGTGTGTGTGTGTGTGTGTGTGTGTGTGTGTGTGTGTGTGTGTGTGTGTTGGCTTCTCTTTCACGTTCTGCGTCTCAATTTTCCTACCTGCCGATTTCATTTTTCTTTCGTATTTTTTTCTTCCTACTATTGCAGCTTTACTTTCTACTTTTTTTTTCCTCTTTCGTTTAACCTCTCTTTCTTTCTGTCTGTTTTTCTTCCTTGACTTACGTTGACCTCGTTTGCTTGAAGTGTATATCTTCATCGTTTTCTTCATTGACGTTTCAATAGAAGCGCAATTGAGAGCATCATAATTTAATTTTCATCTCTTCCTAAATACACAGCAATTTTTTTTTTTTTTGGCTAATCTCGAACCTCATTTCCCTGTATAGCAAGGAAAAAAAAATGCCTCCGGGATCGGTCGAACCAGTTCTAAGTTTCGTGTGACCTGGTGAACTTGCCTCGACACGTGTTGTACGTAGGCAATTCTAAATCTTCACCGTCAGCCGAAGACCGAAGGTTAATTATGAGGCAAGTACGTGCCGACCATTGCTGTGGATACGCATAATAATCAGAAGCGAGAGAGTGGGTTCGACCCGAGACGCACAGGGATGGATAAACACGTGCCGTCCGTGTAGCAAGTCCTTGTAAGGGATAGTAGGTCACCCTTAACGTTGCATCATTCCCTCATCAACAATCCGCAACCTCTGACTTCAACCATGCTCCGAATTCTCCGTACGACCACGATTGAACTTTCTTGTAGGTCGACATCGTTTCTAAACGACATCCACTATATGTCTTCATAAATCTGGGCCATCTCCAAAATATTACATTCTTGTTTGACGTAAATGTGCTGTTGAGTATAGATGGCGCTGCGTTCTGCGTGCGCGTTTGCAACTCGGCGTTATTTTCTTGTCACTAAAACACATACTTCCTTTGATGGTCACTATTAAGAATTTGCTGATTCGACGCTTCCAAACGGTTTCTCCTGCAGGTTACTTATCCTCATCTCTTGTTATCTTGCTGTTCGTAATCAGCTCGCGTAGGTCGATACACAACAGTTCTTGGCATCTTCCTAATGTTCACGGTGATGAGATGTAAGAGTTTGGATAGCTAAGTGACTAGATGACCCAATAGCCAATGAAACGAGCTTGCTTTTTTTGTTTATTTGTTTGTTTCAAATAACTCGCTATTCATAATCTGAAAACTAGTACATTTCTACTGAATATTAATAAAATATTTTATATGCAATTATTCAGACAAAATATATTACTGTTATCATATTATTAGTAAAATAAGTACTAATTAATTTAATTATTAGTAAATGAAATATTTAAAACAAGAAAGAAATAAAAAAAACACATAAGATTTTTATAACTTTCTAGATATATTTAGAATACTTTACAAATTTCTAAACAATAAATATAGCACCTTATTTCTGAATTAATACGAAGGATAATTAATACAAATTAGTGGCTGATTCTTTTGTAGATATAGATATATATATGGGATTGATTCATTCAATCCAATACCCTTGGAGGGTAATGGATGGCAATGAAGTTCTAACTGAGGTTCGGCTATTGCTGTTACCCTCCTGCCATGATCAGAGCTTTAATTGCTCAATAACACCTTATCCCTACACTGTCCTCTACAGATAACGGGGAATATGAAAAGCATTCTTGCTTCGCCCCTTTAAGCCAGTCCTGATAAGGATTCTTTTGTATGTATGTATGTATGGAGAAGAAATTACCCTGGAAGTGTAACGGATGGCAATGCTGTAGCCAATGAAGTTCTGAGGCTCGGCTATTGCTGTTATCCTCCTGCCATGATCAGAGCTTTAATAGCTCAATAACACCTTGTCCTCTACAGATAACGGGGAAGATGAAAAGCATTCTTGCTTTGCCCCTTCAAGCCAGTCCTTATAAGGACTATTCTTTTATATATATATTTAATTTAATATGATCATAGAAACGTTTCATTTTAGTTTCAAACATTGCTATTGTTTAATAGTTATCACTATGACTCAGAACCGGAAGGGCGATGTCAGTAAGGATTATATTTCGTCTTTCACTGAACAGACACACTACCCCAAGTCTCTTTGAATGAAAATCCAAAGAAAGGCAGAGACCTCAAACATTTAACAAGACTTCGTGTTAAAAGAAGTAGCTTGAATATGAATATTTGGTAATTGGAATGGCTTAATTTTCTGCTATCATTCGGAGATGCAATAGGACTTAAAAGAAGAATAATTTCTTATTATTAATAAAAAAAAATCATTGATTGAACCAATTCATGGGTTTAATATGACACATGCAAGCACTATGGGGGGAAGGGAAACAAAAATTTGCATTCATTAGCTAAGAAAGATGCATTTTATTTTCATAAAGAATGAAGATGAATAGAAACAACGAATAAACACGATGTTCTTCTTGGTCAGGGGATAATACAGTAGTTCCCTCTGGAAATAGAATAGCCTACTATATTTGTGAGTTCATAATTATATTGGCTCACAATTAGGGTAGAATAGATAGTAAAATAATAGATAAATAATAATAATAATCAATAGACAATTGAATTTCATTCAAATTTAAGTTAAAGCATAAAGTTAATGAAATAAAATTAACTCTTTTTGATATAAACTCTCCCCTCCCCCACACACAAAATGGCAAAAACTATCGTACATATGGGCAATTTTAAAATGTATAGAATTATAAATTAATTCTATACAGGATGGCCAATAAGTCAAGAAACATTTAATAACTTTTTATTTATTAATTATTTTTATTTTATTTTATTTGTTTATTTTGTAATAATGAAATACAGAACTTGGAGATTTTTTTATTAGTTATAAAAAAAAACACTTATTTTAAACTCCTTTGTGACTTATGGGATTTTCTGTATTATTAACTACTCTAGAATATATTTTTTCATGTTTGCTATATTTTTATATTTTTATTTATGATTAAAATAAGATAAATTTGAAGTACAGTATTGTGTAGGTTTTTTTATATTTTTTTTTCTCTTGCTGTGCGAGGCTGATACAATTTCCAAACTTCCAAAGCGATTCTCGGGTCGTTTTTTTGTACATATAGTTTGTATTCTCTCTCTCTCTCTCTCTCTCACACACACACACACACACGCGCGCGCGCGCGCTGGCTAAATTCGCCTAAATATGATCTTAATTCATTAGAAGTATCTCGTATATAAAATGAAAGCCATCTCATTCGATGTGTTTATGCAATATGTTTATTGGGTTTTTTTTTAATAGTTTGTAGAAGACAAACTTATAGTTAACACAATCCTTCGCCAGCTGTTTGCATTTGTGTCCTACTGTAGGAACCAATCCGAAAATTCCACTTATCATATATTTGTGATTCCTCACAGATCAGAATGTGTGTGGAAAGTTTTCGATTAAGACATGAAAAACAGGCAAAACGAGGAAGAAGTATTCCTATGAGTGAATTGCACACCTAACCTCAATGCCCTTGACGACCTCCTTGACAAGAAAAGCGACTTACGGAGTCGATTCATAACCCACGTTTTCCCAATAGGGGGCGTAACTAGCATGTCTCTCACGTAATGATGTCACATCATGGGTGGTTGAACATTCTGCTTGCATGTCCCACGATGGAGGGCCAATTTCGAAAGTCGCGTGGGCGTCAGTGAAGTGGGAGTGCTGTAGATACCCCTCCCATCCTGCTGTTCTATCAGCTCCCTTCCTCTTCCTCTCTGAACTTCTCCCATCCATCTGTCAATCTCTCTCGCGATCTTTTCCCTCGACACTCCGCAAGTCAATCCTCCATGAAAACAGGGATGCTTTTTGTATACTTCGTTCAATTCCGAGTTAGAAAGTCAAATAGAATGAAAAAAAAAAAGAGAGAAAACTGAAGAGAGAGAGAGAGATTGGATACTTTTCATTAAGCTTTGTAAACGAGTTTCCTATATGCTGATAGGAGGGGGGGGGGGGTTGATCATGTTTCGGTGTTCGCCGTAGATTACGCTTCACAAAGGGTTTTGTTTTTAATGCAATATTATCAGAGTTTGCAATGATTATGAATGAAAAAGTAGACTCAACTTCCTAAGTAGCTATCATTAAACAGTCATTTATCAATTCTCTCCTCGGCCCATGTGGATAGTCTTGGTAATTAAGGTCCTCTCAAGTGCGTTAGCACTCTATCGTGAGCTCCTAAGAAATGTTAACTTTCGATTCTGCATGTTACTAAGTGAAAACAAAGCACACTTTTATTACTTAATAAGTTTCCTCACTGATCGTAAACCGTATGTGTAATGCACCTTCTTGATGGAATTTTAAAAATCCTTAGTCATGAAAGATTTTCCGTGAACAACCAACAAAATTTGAACCCTTTTCCAATGTTACCTGTCTCAGAATGAGTACTACTGCCATCTAGTGGTAGTTAACTAATTAAAAAAACACTATTCTATCAAAATACTAAAGTATAGACACCAGAGGCTTTAATTTGGCATAAATAAGATATTAAAATAAAAGATATTATATATCCATCCACATTATATAGCCAAATACAGAGAAGTTATGAGAATATAACCTTTGGTATCGAAGTTGCCTTGGTTTGTATTATTGAGCTTATCGAGGAGTCCATATATTCACCTTTTGTTGCCATGACATAGTATTTTTATGGTATTAAACAGAAGATTTTTGGTCTTAAGAGACCCTTAAGGCTCTCTGATGAAAACTAGCAACTTGAAACGACTGTCAGGCCAGTAAAACCTAATCTAAGCAATAATATATTCCTATATTTTAAATTGTGCAAATCAAGGCAACTCCGATGCCAAAAGTTATATTCAGATAAGCCCTCTAGTAAATTTTAAGTGTTTTTTATACAATTGGCTATAAAATATGGATGGATCCATAATATTCTTCATTTTAATATATATTATTTATTGCTTCCATAGTGCATATATATAGAGAGACAAGCCTTAGAAACTACAAAGACGTGGATGTTTCCACGTCCATGGAGAGATTGCAATTCACAACTTGCTAGTTGGAAAACAGATATGTTATTCAATCAGCCAGGATGTTAAAATCAATGCAGGTTTTCAAAATAATAAAATAAATATATCTTAACATTATCATTTATTATAATTTTTTAATTATATTTATTATGTGATAATACTATTGCTTAAATGCTTTCGGTTTTATGAAGATAAATCTTATTTAGATCAATAAGTGGGATTATTTAATTGAGGCTGCTTAATCCAAAAGTATAATAATAATTTTAAATAAGGTTTTTTATTTAGAAATGATCCTGCGATCATCACCATTATTCCAGAAATATTTTCTTCCAAACTCTGTTTCTTAGAAATACTTTTTTTTTTCTTTAGTCCCTAAAGACATAGTTTAATCCACATACTTTAATAAGCAAACCATAATTGCCTTTCTTGAGTACATGTTTAATAATCGCACGATGACAAATCAATAGAAATACAGCCCATAAACGTCGCCTCGGAAACAATTGGGGTAAAATATTGCCGGCCGAATAGCAAGGAACGAACACCCACACCCACACACTAGGAAATGAGAATGAACGCAATGAATGCGAAAAGATATCCGACAACAGAGAAATGAAATAATTTAGAATGCAGGCGATGTTCATATGCGATAAGAAGATGAATAAAACACTTGTTAAACAGAGAGCAGCAGGAAAACGGAAGACACCGAGGCGAAAGAGATACTTAAAGAGCAACAATGGCCAAGGAAATTCGGGGAAATTAACTTCGAGTGAGAAACTCGGTAAATAGGCGATAAAATGAAAAGTTATTCTCAACAGGATTGTTATTAAGGTGATGCTGGTCGGTGTGTCAGCAGCAAAGGAAGCCGAACTGCAAAAATCATTACATTTGCAATTATAAAAATGTCTCATGAAGTAAACATTGCGACCACACAATGTTTTCTCATCTCTCTCTTTCTCCTGTTTTTAGCTATTGTTTCTCTGTTCGTTTCCTCAGTATATAAAACTTAAACTTCATTACTTAAATTTAAAATTCATTGAGGAATGGTATCCAACTGGTACGTACCCTGTTCTGGATTGCCGACGACGTTACACTTCGACTGAAAGACAGCCAATAGTGATACTTTTACTAAAAAAGACAAATACTCTCCACCACTCATGTATCTTTTGCCTCCTTTCTATTGTATATCTAAAAAGAAAATCTTTTTTTTTTCTCTCTCTAATATATACATCCTTATAATATGTAAATAGTCCTTTTGTTGCCTATCTTCCAATGTATGTTTTATCAAGTTAAATAAAAATCTATCTATCTTCTCTTTCTCTCTGTCGTACACACACACACACAGTATTTAGTCTCCACGCCACCTATTTTTTCACTTGTATTCATCATAGTTCATGGATGAAACTAGTCCCCTATAATTCTAGGTGAATCGATTTCCACACACACACACACACACACACACACACACACAGAGAGAGAGAGAGAATTACGACTACTAGAATAATACAACCACGATAGAAAACAGACAATATTGAAAACAAGCAAACTTCAGTTTTCTGGGAAGTACTTCACCAGTGTGACTGTCACATGCATCCCAGACAGAGCAATTCACTGCTTGGAAGCCGGTTAGTGGTGTGTTTGGGGGGGGGGGGACAAATACACTTTTTCAGAGAATCGTGAACGATCCAGAGATGGGAGGGGAAGGGCTATAAACCGAGGTGGTTTTACTGCTAACGACGTAATCATTAGATGAACGCTGTCTTTAGTTCACTTCGTGACAATAGGGGGCGTCGTTGCATCGTTAGTAAATAATGGAGGAAACTTTAATAGCTAAAGTTCGCTAACTAACCACTTATTCGAACACTCTTTTCTAGTAATCTAAATTTTAATTGCAGGCCTCCACGCCACCTAGTGATGAAAACAAAACACTTGTTCAAGCGGAAGTAAAAAAAAAAAAATGCAGTATTTATGCAGAATATTACAGTGCAACAGTAAAATAACTGACTCGCTGTAAGAGGCAGTGCAATCATTTAATGGCTGTTTAAAATTCCGTTACGCCCACCATTAATTTTAGCAAATATTTGTCTGGTCTGACTAGGTGAGGTGCTTATAATTCACTTGAGGATTCAAACAACACGGTGATGCAGCCTGGATGAAAGAGGATCTTATTAATTACGACACCCTTTCATTGGTGTTTGCACTTTACACCCTCTTTCTCTCGCTTGCTGAAATCACACATAGAATATGGAAGTGTACATAGCTAACCACGTATGTGGGCGGATTATATATATATATATATATATAAAAAAAAAAATTGCTGTATGAGATCACCATTCGAGACGCGATGAGGTCACCAGGAAGTGATCAAATTCATTTCTCAACCCACAGGACAAAACCAGCTTTCCCGCATGATATCCTACACTCAGAAATTAATGAAAGTTCGATTTAAAGTATTTAATATCCAACCAAACGCTGTTGCGTAAAAAAAAAAAAAAAAAAATAATAATACAAATATACAGTGAATATTAACAATAATTGTTAGAAGATTATTATTATTATTATTATCAAAAGCATTCCTCTTCATTGGTAATATAAGCCGATTTTATTCTTAAAATTACAATTTATTTGCGAGAAAACCCATATTTATGATACGCAGTAACCTAAAGGTTGAATTATAAAATGTGTATCATTTCTATCTGATTTTAACCCCGTTCAAGGTAACCCGTCGTGTCAGTCCCTTAAGCCTTTCAATTTCAAGTATGACAAGCTTATCGTCCAATGACGTAAAATTTTTCATGATGACGTCTGCGTTTCATAGTTTTTATTCAATTATTCTTGAGGATAGTTTGCACACAGATAAGCACATACCAGAAACCTTGAGTCATAAGCAAAGTACGCCACAATATTCAAAGGCTAAAACGGTTTCGTGTAATTGAAACTTGGGATGATAAAGTAGTCAATATAATTAAAACAAGAAAACAGATTCGATTAATATTTAAAAAGCAAACATGCTGTCAAGGGTTTTAAAATAATGAAATATCAGAATTTAAACTCAGAAGTCAAAAACAAAAACGGTGCAATCTAAATACATTCTGATATAGTTGAAAACAATCAAGTAATAAAATGGTGTCTAAAAAAAATCAATAATGATAAAGCAAAGATATTATTAAATTGATTGAAAACGTTTAAATTTTAAACATTTTAAGATATAACAAGTTTTTATATATGTTGAAATATGTTTCATGCTTTATGAGAACATATACTTATTTAAATGCATTGATAATTCAATGTAGTATGTGAATAGATTAAAACGTGTGCAAACTGGGCAGAGCATGCGCGTTTAAACAAAAATGAAAACCGTTGGCTGATAGTCTGAGTATTGACAAGTGTGGGGAGGGAAAAAAAATGTAAATGCGAGTAAAGTCGTTTTTTGACCAGGAGAGATGGACAAAGATGTGTGACAAGAAAGATGACCTTTATTCCGAGTGTCAATACTCGGGGAGTACTGGTGGAAATGCTCGTAGCGTATCTTTCATTGTCAATAAACTGAAAAGATCTTTTCTGGTAAGTGCGAATAAAGACATCCGGGTACAATTTTGGGTAGGATGTTTACCTTGAATGTGATTTTAGATGTTGCATTCTACGACATTCCGCGGTAGTGACATGTTTTGCGAAGATAGCTGTCGAGAAGATGTGGGTGATGTTGGGAGAATGAGACTTTACGACCTCTCTTTTATGTATGGACATTGGCAGGCACTCTTGCTGACTCACTATCTGTGTCGCAATGACAACTGTTGCTGGGCATGTCAAGTGTAGTTCTATAGCGCGTTATCTCACACTTGACACTGATCCCTCCTACACAGATGAATGCCGTCTCTGCGAGGAAGCTATGCACATGCACTTCCCATTTTCTGGTCTGTTCGAAACCGATACATCTGTTCAATGCTAATACATTCTATTCTCAAATACCCCAAGCGCCATCTATCGATTGAGAACTAAATAGAAGCTAAGCCTTTTTTTTCTTTTTTTTTCCCGTAAGCATCACTGAATCATTAATTCTAATAAATTGTGCATAATAAGTCATTTTAACAGCATTTATTAAAAAGTGCTGCACGATAAGTAATTTTGGTATTTTATTCCATTTTCTAAATCTCATTAACCGTGAAACATATTTAATATTTTAACATTCGAATGCTTTGACGTCCTCCAGAGCTGAATAAAATAATAAACGCTTCCAATTAACTCTTTAAATTTGCTTTAATGTTCTTATTAATGTTTCGTTTTTCATTTTTAGAAGGTTAAAAGTATTTGCAAAATATCATGAGCGTAAATAAATAAACATAATTATGTCAAGCGCTCGACTGTGGGCTGTTTCAAATTGTTTTTTTCAACTGTATTGCAGACGATGAAAGATTCTATTACACTTTGTCTGTTAATTGTTCCCATGGCAACGTGGTCTCCTAGGTGACAACTGTGCGTGAATAAGAAATAAACCACATTCTTTGCAAAATCCGATTGTGGAGAAGTTTAATAGTTCTCTAAGGAAATCGAACCAGTGAATATTTTTAGATTTTGCTAAGCATACACTTATGAAGTTCCTTGGGAGAAAAAAAAAAAAAAAAAAAAAGGAGATTGTCAAAGGGAAGTAGTACCTTTGAAGACCGCCTTGCGGTTGTTAGTACTGTATTTATAATCGGACGATGACGAGAATTACCATACGAAGCTCAACTACCTTTCGTTATCTTTTGTCGGCTCGCTTTGAGATCACGACAAACCCGCCCATGTGCAGTAGAGCAACAGTGCTGCCACCTAGATTTGCTTAATTACGCGGAAATAATTTATAGATGCAATAGGAAAGTGAGTCGGCGATAAAGGTCATCGTTGTTCGTCAGATGCACTAATGTACGGTGGAGGTTACCCGTTCGTTACAGATGGGGGGAAAGGGGGGGGAGAAGCCATCTATCTACAGCAGAGAAAATGAAATGGTTTCCAGTGAAAGTGAGAGTTTCCAGTTAATGTAAAAATCCACACTAGGAGGACCAACGATCTTTGCAAGTGAAGCCATGCTTGCTGAAAAGGTCACCCATTCTGGAAAGTTTCTGGGATAATTGCTATTACACACACACACACACACACACACACACACACACACACACACACACACACACACACACACACACACACACACACACACACACACACACAAAGTTTATTATTATTATTATTATTACAAGTATCAAACAAGAAAAGCAAGAAAAGCAAAACCAGAAGAAAAAATAACAGTGTTTATAATTAGGGACGCAAAAATATTCTTGAGAAAGTCCCAAGCAAGTTTGGCAGAGAGAAATAAGCTACCACAGTCAAAGTGAAGTACTTTGAATGACTGGAAAAGAGAGGGAAGCTACATATAACGAAAATGAACATGGATCAAAGCCAACTTAATAACACCAGAGCATGGCAGCTGTCATCGTAACTCGCAGACTGCATAGAAGCAAAGCACTGGTAGAGTGAAAAGGCTCTCTATCCTACATATATACACCTGAATTATTCGAAAATAGTGGCTTATGCTACAAGCTTGTCTCAAGGATCATGTTGACATTATTAATCTATTAGTCCAAACTGAAGAATCCGCTACCAACGACGAAACAAAACTGAAAACTTCCAACTGTATACACATTGTAGACAAATAAAGCAACGCGTCTGAATGCTTAAATTAACTGAAAATTTAAGCATGCTGGACACATTTGCATAGAAATATTACATGCGGTTCCAACAGCATCTGATATTAAATATTATTGATGATAGGCCACCAAGCTTAAAAACCTTAGAAGTTCTACATGAATTAAATAGCTGATTCCTGAGCGCAAAATCAATTCATAATAGTAATTATGAATTGATAAATCACAAATATAAATTGTAAGTATAAATCACACACCACTGCTCAATACTTAGACCTATTATCTATAACCTAATACCATCAATAACTTTATACACTACGGGAGAAATAGTGGAAATGCTATCGCAGCTTCTTGTATAGACCATATAAATATACAGGCACAAGTAAATAGCTTCACATCAGCAATAAAATGCGTACTCTCAGATCAATATTTCACGACCCTAAAACTGCACAATCTTTGCAATGCTCTGAATTTGGAAAAAAAAGTACGAAAAAATAATAGACGAGGAAACTAATGGCATAACCAGATTCTGTAGATACTTTATACTCATAAAGTAAGCTCACACTGGAGAAACAAATATAAGAAAGCTGCAAAGAAACTCAAAACGTGCACAGAAACAAGCCAAAATCCTTGGATAACACAAAACATAATTTTAGGTGCTTTATGGAAACGACTGAAGCGATACTCAAATAACGCAGCTTTAGAAGCTGAATATAAAAGAACAAGACACAACCTTAAAAAGCAGATTATCAGAAACGCAAAAGTAAAAGAAATTAATAGAGACAAATTAACCTCTGCGCAACACGATGTAAAATTAATGAGATGCTGTATTGCACTCCCAGGACCTTGGAAACTACAAAACATAGCTTCATGAAAAAGGCCAGTAAGCTAGCAGATGACTTTAACTAATACTCTGCACATTCCATTCTAGAAATACAGGAAGATAAATCACAGTGTCTCTTACTTGTGGTCTCCAGTTGGACCACAAGTAAGAGACACTGTGATTACCGACAATGTGAGAAACAGAATTATTCTTTCAATTAATTAAATTAATCCAAGTAAAGGTTTCCAGGTCCAGGAATCAATGGCATCGGACCAAAAGATAATAAACAACATGCATAAAATTAATAAATAAAATATTTGAAACTGGACACATACCGAACACGCTAAAGACCCCACTAATCACTCCTTTATACAAACAATGGAAAGCAAATTGAATCAGCACTACTGACTCATACTATGCTATCAACCATATGGAGCGAATTTTGAACTAACTTGCCACATATACAGAAAAATTTGATATCATTCCAGAACCACAACACATCTCTCTTAGAGAATTTTACATATCTAATTAACGCTGCCTTAGATTTAAAAAAAAAACTGTTATGATCATCTTTATTGACCTGTTTAAAGTATTTGATAGATTCAGACTTGAAACTCTTCTAGAAAAGCTAAACTGGCTAAGTCATGCATTGGATCGTATAAAGCTTCAAGTAACCTGTACGGTTCCATATGGAGCTTTTCCTCTTCAACATCTACATGCATGACATTAATCAATTAACTCTCAGAAGCAAGATCTTCCAATATTCCAACGACACAGCTATTGGTATCCATTCAAACTGACATAAGCATTGCCCAAGCAAACGTGCAATACGACATCACTCTAGTCACCAGCTGGCTCACCGCAAACTCCATCTACTTTAACTTCGACAAGACAAATCAATGATATTCAGACAACCACTGAGATAGCCAGTTCACAAGTTCATAACAACATCCGTCCTCCTACTTGCAAAGAATATTCGTCAGTAAAACAGCACGGGTTGAAACAACATCTTGGAATTTACCTCGATGCATATATGAACTGATATATGCATCGCGCGTATAATAGCAAGTAAGTTTATATAGACTGAAAGATTTACCCAAAAACACTTATATACAAGGCATAATGTATAAAACTAATTAAGATACAGTACAACAACGTGTGGATTCTGTGCAGGCTATATAAACTATCGATTGATATCACTGCGGTATAAAACAATAAAGCTAATCATTTGGGACTAACTTATTCCAATCTGTATTCCAATGACAGGCATGAGAAAATATTAACGGCCAAACACTTTGTCATTACGCAATTATGCCAAAGCGTTACTTCGAAAGTGAACTACAGACTAGCTAGAATTACATTCAAACCTTCAGATAACTAACTATATCGCATATAAATACAATGATCATTATGGAAAAGCCACCCGGAACTTTTATATTCCAGATATGTTAAGCAAATTACCATTTGAAAAATACAGTACTCTGAAAAGAGTCTTAAGGTCACACTGTGAAAGGGAAATATTTATTGTACATAATCTACAGACATAATGCAAAGCCCTGCACGAGCTCAGATCCAGTTTATGAATGCATCACTACATTTCTAAGCGTAGTGTGTGTGTGTGTGTGTGTGTGTGTGTGTGTGTGTGTGTGTGTGTGTGCGTGTGCGTGTGCGTGTGTGTGTGTGCGTGCGTGCGTGTGTGTGTGTGTGTGTGTTTTCTTCCCATGCTGATGCAGTGGTATTTATCTGAACTCTCGTCAACATATCAGCAAATGAATCTACAATAACTGATCAATGTCATCCTCAGAGTTTAAATCTAACTCTTTGAGGATGCACGCAACTGTAACTCATCCAGAACCAATATTATTAAAATGAAACTATTTCATTTATTGTAAATGTAAAAATGTAAAATGCAGCATTATTGTTATTAACTTATATTTTATATATAAAATTATTTATTGGAATTTGTACCGAGTGTTTGTGGTGAACAGCAAAGGTAATAAGATTTTAATTGTGTATTTGTAATTACTCTGTATATATGATGATGATAATAAACTTTGTAATTTGTAAAAATAATAATAATTATTATAATTAACATGATTATGACTAGTGACGATGATGATGATGATACTTTTTATACATCTGTCTACTCATGTATAAAAATTTTGAACCTTGTATAAAAAAGATGGAGTCCATTGTTATCTCCTTGGACAACTCTATGCAATTACTGAGATAAAGAGCCAACTCTTAGATGGATTTTCTATCTTTCAGTTTCTTATTCGGCTAAGAAATAATGCTGGATTCAATATCCACTTAATTTTGAATAAACTCTCTATGCAAATTCCTGAGAATTTTTTCACTCGTCCAGTCTACCCAAATTTAGGCATGTCCCTCGTTCTGAACAAGTGAATCTCAACATTTTTCCCAATATATATTTCTTTCTTTCTTATTTTTTCGAATGCTTTTTTTATTATTTTAATGTCTTCGGTTTATGATGACTTACTGCTCTGTCCACAAACATCTTAAACAGTGGCCCAGTAAATATAATATACGAAATGTAGCACTGGGTTCCTAAAGCCAAAAATTCACTCAGGTAATGACATCCTTTTTTTTTTTCACGAACAATAATTATTGTAATTTTATCTTATCTCTTCTTCAGCGATATGTATGAAAAATAAAGCGAGAAGCGGAAGTATCCAAATGAAGGAACGGAAGGGGAAATCCCAAAATCTGGAAAGCACGTGACAGAAACTATTGCGCAAATGTCACTGTAATACATTTGTTTCTGTCACTAATGCGGGATCCGCTACTATCGATCGACAACAGATGTCCTACCTAACCTTCTGTTGACATTTCCAAGCATGTGATCGGGTCTGACTATAGGCTTCCAAATCAGGTTACCAACTTATGTTCTGCTTCCTTTTTCTTTTCAACTGGAGAGCAAGTTTCTTCTCTGGTCGTTCAGTGCTTGTCATGGCGGACTGTTTCCTATTTTTGGATTTCTCTATGCATTCGCCTCTTACACATTAATGACCTTCTCCCATTGACCTTAATCCTCTTGTATACTTTTGCTGATGACAACACGATCCATTCTTCATCATCGTTCGGCAAACCTTGCTCAAATAATTCAAGCTTTGCAATCGTTGATAAGCAATCTTTCAAACACCGCTCCCCTTATCATTTGCTGCTGTAAAGCGAGGTTAATCTAGTAAACATCGGCAGTTACCAAAACACAGCGCTGTCTTATTTGTGGTCAAAAAAGATGCTATTTTAGTCTCACTTGCTTTTGATAATATTCAGATGTTTAATCTGGTTCAGATTTCTCTTCTTGAGCTGACTTTGACAGCCTGCAAAAGAAAAATCGAAACTAGTTATTTATAAATTCCAAATCTACCTGACTTGGAATACTGTTCTCACATTTGGAGGGATACAGTTTAAAAAAAAACTGCACCCGAGTAATGCTTGGTGCTATCCAGAAGAAGACAAGCTCCTCTTTTACTTCTTCTATCTTTGCAAGAGATTCCTTCTCCTCCCCCTCTCTTCGACCACTTGAACACACGTGGTATGTTTTGTTATAGAATCTGCTATCTCTCCTGTGTGAAACTGATAAAAACAAAAAATAATATTTTACATAATGGAAAACTATATATGGGTATAATGGACTGACGTTTTCCAACTATAAATAAAACTTCTCTATCGAAACATAAAAAATAATTTATCGTATTTCACTAAATGTTTGTCTCCAGAGAGGCCCCATACCCTTGGGGAGAACACTTAATATTTACATTACGCCACTGGTATGAAGTTCCTTTGGGGGAAAGATATTAGGATACAACATGTGACCTGAAGCATCACAAACGAACCGAAGTATGTCCTACATGTTTACTGAATTTCGAAGAGCGTCGATTGCGTAAGATTTTTTATTTCTCTTTGTTTATGGTAAATAAGTATTAAATTTCTTGTTAAACTGATATGGTTGTTTTTATTTCGTATCAAAGTGCCTTGTGTATGATTAAGACTGTCAACTTGACAATTAATAAACTATCAATCCGAGATAAAGATACGAAACCTAAACTTCCAGTTTACGAGAAAATTAACTCTACTCAAGTTTGCCAAGAATCATTTAATAGAGCTCACAACTGAAGGAAATTTTATTTAAATAAAATCAAAAACTGAAGATCCATCCTCAGAGTATTTTAGTTGCTGCCTCCTATGCAGACTGAACTATTGTTTGTTGTAATGGGAAAGCAAAAGTGGGAATAAATTTTAAATAAAAAATAGAGAGAGAGGGACGACTTTATCTAATTTAACACTATTGTTTAAATTTTATTTTGAGCTATTATAATTAATATTTTTTTAAAATAATTCATTTAAACTGCATACGAAACAAACCACAAGGATATTTTTTGAATGGCATATCCCAATTATTGGTGTTATACCATAAAAGGTCATTGTCTGGAAAGAAAGTGTACAATTTCCTCAGCGTTTACTTTGTGAATTTATATTTGAATTTTTATTTATTTATTACTGGAAGGTGATAACCAGTTTCAAATATCGCATGCTTGTCTCGATCGCTCCATTTTTAGAACTACATTCTGACCCATAAGTGTCATCGAAATGTATGGGAATGAATCAGCACTTAACAGCTACACTGTCATTGCTCTGCTCTGTTGAAATGAGTTCACTTTAACATGAATATTAATGGACTTAGTCCCCAATAGAATAAATTATATATATATATATATATATATAGTTTTTCATCTCTCAAAACAGGCAGATCGGCCTGAAGAATATACGCAATTAATAGACGATGAAAATAGCATTAACTATCCTATAATAAACAGTTAGGTTTCTAAGAAACATGTTGCTTGGCCATGACGTGCTATTGAGCCTAGCACGAAAGGAAAGATGGATGGATGGATGTTGTTACCTTCAGATAGTTAACTTAGATAGTTCGTGCATTTAAAGAATTTCGTGCGCTTGCCCAACCATCGAGTTTGTGATTCTAGCTTAACCACTGATTATATCGAAATCCTAAAAGAGATTTCTGTAACGTGTTGTTACTTAGAAGTCCATTTGTAGAGAAATTAAACCATATTTATCTGGTATATTACTAAACTATATCAAACACAGTTTGAGAGATGTTTTGATGTCATCTACCCAAACAGATGAGACACTCCCTCATTTTGCAAACAGTGTGCAACAAATTTTGGATGTTCTAATACGTGATCCAACAGATTCTTAATGAGGACCATTATACTCTAATATTTTTTCTTCTTTAGGATAACCATAAAAAAAACCAAGCGTGTACGCATCAAAAGTGACCTTCATTACAAGAGTAAAACAACAAAACTAGTGATGCTGCAACTATATTTAAATAAAAGTGCGGGAGTGCATCTGATAAAAGTTGAGAGGCGAATTATACAAAGAGCTATCAATGGACACAATGGAACTATCAATAAACTATCAATAATTAGCATTACTTTGCTAATTATTATTCATAAGATTCGAGACTACTATGAAAGAAAAAACAAACAAACAAACTGGGTGGTTTTAATAGCCATTAATATTTACACAAGTGGATCAGTTTCGCAAACTAAGAAATAGTTGCTTCTTCAGGATAGAAAAGTGAATAAAGGATTGCAAATTGCAAAACAAAAAAGTCGACTTCATTTTTGGCCTAATGTACTCTAAACACACAATTTTTGGTTTGCCCATTTTTCCGCTACAAATGGATTAAAACTAAAACTGAAATGAATTTAAACAGGTTAGTAGTAATCCTTAAATATTGGTGATCCTTAAATATTTTATTTGCAAAATAATTCAAAATGATAACAATAATTCTTTCTTGTCTAACAGAATTTAATAAATGGTATTTAAGGGCTCCGTCATCCAAATTTGTTCAGTCGTTTCAATCGGGCCATTTCGAGTTCAAAATTAGGCGAAACATAATGGCTCAAAATAGCTTTGGTTCAGTTGCTGTGATAACAAGTGACTTCCCTTATGGAAGCACCTTGTTTTAAAAGATTCTCTACTTCTTCTCGTTTCAAGTGGCAAAGCATAAAAGTCTCGACCACGTGTAAACTAAGTAGCATCTTTTATAGCTGAACATCTTGTAGCTGTCAACAGTTTTAATTAACGATCCAATTACCATGTTTTAAAAATATTCCGAGATGCCTTCAAGGCATAAATACAGCTTGCTGCCAGCCAATGATTTGCTTCAACAGTTTACCAATTCTTAATTAACACTGATTTTTTTTTTTTTTTTGCTTTTTATTCAATAAAAAAGTACTGAACGTTAAAAGTGCAATTTAAACATAACTGTTTTCGTAATTTGGGGTTATGCAAAGTCTTGAGAACCTCATGAGAAGAAACAGAATTGGTGTATGCAAATTCTCGATAGAATAACGAGAAAAAAAAATAGAAGAATGAGTTATTACATAGAAATTTATTTGATGTATACGAGGTATCTTAACTGTCATAATTCAACAACAGCAAAAAGAAAGAAAATTTCAGTACAAGCCGGTTTGAATGCCCCCCCCCCCTCGGGTCTTCCAGATAGCATTCATTATTTGTATGACGTATTTGAATCTAATACAGGCAGCTAGCTGCTAATTAGAAGCTTTAAATCCTTACACATTAAGAGATAAAAGTCTTGCGAGTCTCTTAAGTTGCACGCAATTAAAGAAAAGAAAAAAAAAATCAAAAATCTCTTCTCTAAGGGTAGAAAAACAGAATATCTTGATAGCTACAACACTATCGTACTTCTTATTGAGGTGTTAGTGATAATGGACAAAACAAATCGTTTGATTAAGTTATCGTTAGCTGCTACGTTAAGTGACACACACACACACACAGTCGGGAATGGAAGTCCATTTGTTTGGACCTTCCTCTTATGAAAGTTTACATTCACTGTCATTTTGGTTATCATTAGACTGGTTTGCGATGTAAATGACAGAATGACGTTCGTTTCGTGTTTACTGTTTACTTTATTCGAAGATGAATATCTGTATAATAATCAACTTGATCCGGTAGGTTTAAATATCATTCGTTAATAAATCAAACTAAAAATACGTTGCTCTGCGATAGCATTACAGTTGTGTTTACACAGGGGTTTAATACATTGGCTGAGGCAAAAGTTTCAGCCTGTGCTCAGCTACTAAGTGTCCAATGACTATTTATTTTATGGGTCAATCGATTTGGAACTTGATCCTATATTATCGCCTGTAATAAACTTGTACACATGGAATGTAAGGATGCGGTTATTCAAGTTCAGCACATGAAATACTAATGGGGAGAATATTTACAGTGTAGGTAACTCTGGCTAAAGGAAAAGACTTGTGAATTATACAGTGATTATGTAGTTAACTCAGCTGTTCTGAAGGGGAAAAAATAAGATATATAAAGCCCGTATATCCTTGTGGAAATAGTGTTTGCATCCACAGCGCTAGGCCGCGGGAAGAACGATTATAGAAACTTTTTCTAAGCCTTTCTTCGACTTTTTGTTCGAGATTAATCAATCTCAAACCTCTGGCAAGGAGGTTTTTGTTATCCTGGAAAATCGGGGTTTTTAGTCGTCCGGCAGCTCAAGAAAATCGACCACAGAACTCACACTATTTCAAACAATAATATATACTTTTTGGGATTAGGGACCGCGAGTGGCAACAAGCTGTTTGCCAATTAAAATCGCTGATAGCTTGAGTTAGCTATCTGTGATTGCCTCCTAAGGATGGAGTTGGCCACCTCCCTGTTTTTTTTTCAAAAGTTTAGTGAGGGCTAAACGGCCTTGTATACTCCATTTGGAGAATAAAAGGCATTAGCAGATTATTTATTTATTTATAAATAATAAACGGCAGAACACTTCTTGTTTACAGGAACGATTCCACGAAGTCAGTTTGTAATACATGATGGTATTTGTTGGAAAAAACAATAATAATAAAACGCATCCTATTGCTTTCTCTCAGCAGATATCCATCCATTTAGACATCGTTTTCTTACTGTTTCCACACTACGATGGTGAACAGCAAAACGAAATTGTATCCGCTGAGAGAATACAAAGGGAAGTTTCATTAGCGATTTTCTATGTTTATGTCTTGCAACCAAAGACAAAAATCGAAATTTTATAATTTTCTATTTTTATTGTATGCAGTGTGTGAAAGTCTAAACAAAATAGCTTTGTGAAATCCGTACTGGCGATAATTCTGGGAATGAGGAGGAAATACGTGAGTGCAACATTTTGTTCACGAGTGTTGGGATGTGTAAGTCATGTAATTAAAGGAGTATATTTAATTATTTAAAAATTGCCTTTGTATTAGCTGGTTATTACAATACGAGGTAGAAGATGCTATAGTAAAGTCGGTTGTATTATATAGACTATGGAGGTCATGGGTGTTTGTAAAATATATTTAATGTAAAATAAAAAATAATAAGCACAAAAACTGTTCCACTTGAAAATTGTACTAATTAACAGTCCAACCATTAAGAAGGTTGATAAAGCTCGTACAGCTAAAATCGACATCACACCCTATTAGCTGTAACCACTAATTGTAGAAGACCCAAACTTTCTTAGACAGCTAAAATGCTGTCTAAGAAAGAAAACCAAGAACTCAAAACTTCGATTGTTTTCGCTGGTAAACAACTAGCCAGTAATAGTCATGCCCCATTGCCCAGAACTGGAGGAACCCCGTGGAGAAGAAAGGAACGTTACAAGCACAGTACCAGACAATTTGACCCTCGTCTGGTGAAAGGACTAGCAGCAGCGGAAATGCTATTAGGATACAGTGTATGACATCCCCGTCTCTGTGACTGTCTGCTAATTTGCATTCTTTTCATTCTTTATTCTGAATAGGTCTTTAGTGAATGTCTATTGTATTGTCCGTTACGCTGCAGTCTGATCTTCCTACGAGGGTTCAATGGTTGTTGAATGAGGGGAAGAAACAAGAACAGAAAAAAGAAAAATCGACCGACAGAAAGTCCAACATGTCTGGCTCATCTATGCAACCAATCATCTAGGACACCAACAATTTTTAAGAAATCAAATTTAAAAAAAAAAGGGGGGGGCTTTGAAAAAAACGATTAAATTCTTGGATGACGTGAATCCCAACATTCGTCGAAAGTAAATTATATCTCCTTAATAAGACCAACTCCTGCTAAGCCAGTTTAACGTCTTGAATGGTTTCAGTTCTTATGGTTCTTTGAGTATTCACAATAAAAACTTCATTGACATCCATTATATCAAATCTTTCGGGCATTCTTATATTTTTAGAATTGCATCGTTTCGCATTCTACTGTTTAAATGAATTTATGCGCAAGGTGCTTTCTTTTTTGATTCTTCGTTGACAGGCCAAATTTCCTGCCGTGTTCTCTTTTAAAATCTCTTTGAATTTGTTTAAGATATACACACATGATTACACATTTTAAAAGCATTTCAGAAATACTGCTAGTAATTTTAGTAGGTTTATAATAATCTATGTCAAACTGCAATCCGGAATCATATTATTCCAAACTGAAAAGAAAATATTTCGAGTAACGCAACCAAAATTACGTATTAATATCCGAAGGAGATTAAGCAATTAAAAACCTGAAATCTGGCTGCTAAATGGATGATGCTCGTCCAGGAAATTCTCAAATACATTTAACGCATTTCCAACCCACGAAAGGTTGTAAACATATACTACATTAGTAATATGAGTTAAGGTTTTTTATTTATTATTATGTTCTTAAATAATTTGGAAACTTTGATGTAGAAACCAAACGATATTTTGAAGCCACTTTCAAGAACGCAGTGAGAGGGGCGATGGGCTCCCACAGGACGATGAATTTCATCTCCAATATACATTCATACCCACGGCGTCATTAGAACCCAGAATCTATTAGTGCAGACGTGGTTCGCTAACCATTTGGACAACCAGGCTGGCGGTGTATAATGATGATGCATGACATAACTTTTTGTAACTTTATGCGTATCGTAACTGGACCGAGTTCTTAGGCCACACATGTGATTATTCTAAACTTTGTACTATAAAAAAAAAATAATAATTAAATAAATTTAAAAATATATATATGTCCTATGATTGCACCCTTTTCGATGTCCGTACGTGTCTCTCCATGTGTCCTTGGCATTTTTAGATATAAAAATGCACATTCAAGTTTCGAGTGTATCCGTTTGCCTCAGTCGCAGAGTAGTCTACGTGTGATGGCGACAGGAATGAACATATCCGTGTGTTTCATTCTAAAGCAGGAAGTATCACAATACTTTTTACACAATAATGTAATTATAATTCCTCGGTCTCTCTCTCTCTCTTGTAATTGCCATTCATTCCATGTTTCTCTCTCACGGGGGGGTGGGGGGGTCGTTGAAACAACTTATTTGGCCATATCTGGCTGGTTTTTGGTCAAGTGTGTTGTTAATCATATCGCAGAGCCCCCCCCCCCCATCTTAGTGGACATCGACAATGCTTTTTGAATGGAAAAACCCAAATTCGAATCCTGTATAGGACACGAAGAATCTGTATAAGAGATTTTTAAATGAGGGTGGGGTTAACCAGTCTCGGATGGTAGGTGAAATAATTTTGTTTTTGTATTTTGTTTGCAGAAGGAAAAAACCCTGACTTGTTTTTTTCCTTCTGCAGAGAATGCCAACCTGCTTTACGAACACACACACACTTAATGGACAACACATTAGCTTCACAGCCTTAGTTTTTCTTCCACGCTGTAGTTACAAAACAACAACAAAAACAACAGATTGTATCGTACATTTAGCAAACAAAGCTAAAGAAAAAAAAAATTCTTTTTCGTTTTTGGTTTTTTATTCTTTGATCCTTACTGTGATTTTCCCGACACGCTCCCTTCCCCTCTTCCCCCGCCTCAAAAATTCTGTTTTCTCTCCAGCAGTCTCCATTCCTTTATCAATTGACGAGAGCTTAGTAATGGACCAGTTATTATTAGTATCGTCTTTTTTGTTTGTAGATATTTCAGTCTTAGCTCTGGAATGTTCCTTGCAATAATAAAGTTAATATTTTTTTTACGATAAATGGCACTGGCGTGTTATAATGTGTTTTAATGTCTCTTACATAGATCTGATTGTGTCCTAGAGCACTGCTTCAATTTATTTCTTTAATGGTTTCCCATTAGTTTTCTTTCGGTAATGTCGGCAAATGACATCCGCTATGCTTTCAGATCGATTGTGGTAAGCTACAATCTCGGTACGACAAAACCGAGGATCTCGTGTTTTTTTTTTTTTTTTTTTAACTTTTTTTTTCAAGTAGGCAATCCGGTATTATTTATTAATCTGCAATCTCACTCACGAAAGGTTAGAAACTTATAATATTAATATAGTGGATAGGTTAGATAATCTGGAAACTCTGCTTGTAGAGACCAAATGTACAACTCTTTTCAAGTTCCATTAAATTTCCCAATGAACACGGTAGAAGTGGTCTCGTGATGAAATTCATCTACCAAATAAAAATATTCATTAAATTTCTTTACTGTTTACCAGTGAATAGCTGCTGGTAATCGCTTCCAGTGGTGATAATGTGTGGGTGGTCTCCATAGAGCCGATATTGGCCATTTTGTGGACATCGAATGTATATCTCTCAAAGAAGTCTCTGGAAATTGGAAAAACCACCAATATCTGCTGCAATGTCAAAAATAGAGAAGGGTTAGAAATATACTTTGAATTCTTTTAGCCCTAATGGTGTGGAAATTGGTAGTTAGTCTCTCCTATTCATATGTTCCCTCTATCTTTCTCCAGACTCCGTCAACCCCAACTCCAGACTCTGACCTCTTCAAATTTCTCTCTCTAAAGCTACACTTTTTGCAGTCTAAGTACCCCAATAGCGAAGTCATCCTTCTTGGGGACTTCAATGTCCATAACTCACATTGGCTCCCCTTCTCAGTTTCACCAATCAAGCAGGCAGGAATGCTGAGGTGTTCGTCATCAGCAATGACCTATCTGAGATCATCAATCTTCTAACCAGAATACCAGACAACTCCCTCCAATTTGGTAACGCACTTGACCTCTTCCTAAGAAGCTCTCGTTCCAGGTATACTGTGGTTGTCGGTTCCCCTCTTAGAAACTCGGACCACAACCTCATACATGTCTCTTTTGCAACAGAACAACCTTCACTCACCGGTTCAGGGTGCCAACTGGGAAGACCTCCTTGACTTCTATTCCTCCTTCCCATTGTCCGATTATTGCTTCAGTTTTGATCCAAACACATGCTCACAGAGAATAACAGAAATCATCCTGGTAATCCAAAAAAACCCAAATTCTCAGCTACCATTCAAACCTCGGGTCTCAAAAATGTGTGCCACTTCAACTTCAACCCCCCCCCTCCCCTCACAGACGTTCAGTTTCCGCCTTGTGCCTCTTCTACAGATACTTTCATGGATAGTGCTCTGCTCAATTGGCCACTGTTATTCCTCCACTCTCCTGCAAAATCATTAAAACAAGAGCCACTGCTAACAACACCCTTTTCACCCTTTTACACTCCCTCTTAAAACTCACCGAACCAACTTCACTGCCTCCCAGAGGCGTAGCTAGGGAGGGGCGGTCCGCCCCGGACGGCACTTTGAACCTTTTTAAACTTTTGCAGTTAATTCTAAAATAGAGTCTCGAGAACTCATTTCTAAATCTTGTAATACTACTGCGAATTTTCCTCACAATTGCTGTAAGTGTTGCTAGTTGTGAGGAGTTTTTCTAAATAAAATTTAGAAAAACTTCTGCTTCTGTCCTTTGAAACAGACTCCTCCACTCTGCCTTCCCCAAAGATTACAACCCTCAGCTGTTCAAGCAAAATGTGAACAAACTCCTCCTCTCTTCTATTCCTTTTGCCACACAAACGACACTAATGTGCCATTGGTCTTGCGGTCTGTCGTGTGCAGATCACACACACACACACACACACACACACACACACACACACATATATATATATAAAATCTGTCACTATCGCCGAGTTGAGTGCATTCCTATGGCGTGCTAGATAAGAGACAATGTCCCTAACCCAACTAATATTTATTTGCATATACAGCTGTTTTGCTGAGTTATTGAATTAAATACCCGAGTTTCTTTTTTCTTCTTCTTATTATTATTTTTTTTAAAACCTACTTGGTTGCGCTAAAGATTGAAAAACTCTGAAAAAGTTTGTCGGCTGCAAAAACGAAAATAAATAAATAAAATAAAAATAAAAATAATAAAATAAAATAAAAAAATAAAAAAAGGCCTCCAATGGTGACGAGAATGGAACCAATGTCTATTTTCTAGAGAAGGTTCCATTATGAAGTTTATTATAAGACATTACAAATCAATCTATTTTTTCCCATTATTTGTCAATTAAGCAGGATTTTCTGTCGTTTGTTTGTCATCCAAATAGAAGTGTGGATACACACATCAAGTATAAGACAAATGTGATTGTTCTTAATATTCGAAAAAGAGAAAGGAAGAAAGACAAGAAAAAAAAAGAGAGAAACGGTAATTTATGATAAGCGAAGTCCTTAAAAAAAACTAAATACCCAGAAAAATAAATTACATAAAAATTCGACAGTACACTACTTAGATATTATTTAAATCGTCAAAAAGATACAAAAAAAGTATTTATTGATTGCTTAGAAATGGGAAAATTTGGCGCGTTGGACAAGTGCATTTTTTATCTTTGTTCGTAAGAGTTTGTGTGTGTGTGTGTGTGTGTGTGTTATATTATTTTGAAGTAGGTGCAGCACGTACAGCACTTACGGCATTGCATGCGAAAATGAATACATGTCAAGTGAAATGCAGCAGGGTATTTTTGAGAAGTGTAGACTGAAGAAATGAAAATGACTGCAATTTTAAAAATACGTTTTAGAAATATGTTTAGAAATTACGCATTTTAGAAATATGAAGCGTGATGAGAATTATTTATGATTTTAAAATATTTCAGTCTAGATTTTAAAATTAGCAAATATATAAATAAATAATGTCAATGAAGTAAGTTTAAAAATTACATAATTCTTATGACGTGCCATAAGTGATAATAAAATAATCCATAAAACTAAAATTTATACAATCACATAGTTTTTACTTTACAAAAAATATCAAATTACAACGACAATACTTTGAAAAATAAATCAATGAAAAAGTAATTTTAGTATCCACATTCCCCGTCGTAATAGATAGATCTATGATTAGTTTGAAAAGAGTGGTAATAAATAAAATAAATGAGGCTAACGCCTTTTTATTCCCTTATGGGGAGGGAATAGGCCATACCTTTTAACCCTATCTAGCTTTTGGAGAATGAGTGGGCAGTTCAATCTCCACCGGTAGTCTCGGAAAATAGTTATTGGAAAAAATATTAGCTCTGAAGTCGTAAATACTAGCTGTTATTGTCTCAAAAGATTAATCAACATCAACAGTATTACTACCTTAAGACACGAAAAGTTATGTTGAATCAGATTTTTATTTGCCAATATTATGAAGGTGGTATTATAGATTTTTATTTGCTTTTATGTTTATGTAATTATATAAAAGAACGTACGGTTACGAGCTATTACATCCAGACTTAGAATATAAAACAAAGCATACAAATTTTAGAACGAAAGGCTGTTAAAATAATCGATTTGGTCCTAGAACCAACATGGGATCGCTAAAGTGTGTTGTGAATCTGGAAATAATCGCAAGTGTAGCTAGCCACTGTTAAAAAAAAAGAAGAAAAAGTTGAACACTCTCATATAAAACAAATACGAGAATTATCCCTAACTGAATCTACCGAAATCGTAGATGGTTTTCATTAAATTAGAATAAAAAAAAATAAAAAAAAATCAGCTAACGCCTATGTTGTTCCCGTATAGGGAGTAGGCCTAAATTAGAATATAGAGAATAATAATAATAATAATAATAATAATAATAATAATAATAATAATAATAATAATAATAATAATGGTTATTGCCCTCAGTTTACTGAAATACTGGTTGTCTGAAAACTCGGAG
This sequence comes from Typopeltis vanoorti, assembly GCF_054136105.1. NCBI lineage: Eukaryota > Metazoa > Arthropoda > Arachnida > Uropygi > Thelyphonidae > Typopeltis > Typopeltis vanoorti. Next base: position 138,770,780 of record NC_143550.1, on the reverse strand, counting down.
CAATTTGTACATTTAAAGAATTTATATAACAAAATTGTTCTCTCTCTCTCTCTCTCTCTCTCTCTCTCACACACACACACACACACAAACTTTCACTGTAAACAATTAAAAATCTCAACAGGCGCCAGTCGGATAATCCAAGTTCTGAAGGGACCGACTTGAAGTAAAAATCTGTCTCCCAAACTTTCTACAAGAACCAGAAGTACAAAATATTTCTTAAAGAAATGTAATCCCACACGCACATCCCTACAAGTTTTGATGAGTAATAGAGGCAGGAAGATGGCAAAGAATATTTTAACAGCTAAGAGTACAGATTTTCTAAATAACCCCACGGTGGGATTTCAAATCAGCCACACGTGCACGCACGCACGCACACACACATACATTCACAAAAAAAAAAAAAAAAAAAAACCTATTATTCCCCAAGGAACGTTATAGTGAAATATGCAAGCACGTTTAGATAATCTGTGTTTTCTTTGCATCCTGCAGATTACTTTCCATAAATAAGCTACCGAGAAGGGAAAAATCTCTAAGGGATTAAGAGAAGTTGGGCTCATTTTCCACTACTTGCTCAGCCAGCACCTTTCTTCCATCTTGTTAAATCTATAATAACCGCAGTGCGTGATTTTAGCGAGACTGATGGCTAGAAGGTTTTTGGTGCAGACACTCCCTGATTGGTAATGTAAACAGTTTACTGGCACCCAAGCAAAGAAGGTGCTACTTCCACCGATGCATAGAGGCTAATTACACCAGATGCCAAGTCTCGTGTGTTACGCTGATAAAGCAAAAATTCTAAATTAGAAAGTTAGATTAAATGAAGTTAAATAATTCAACTCACGAACAATCCGTTGCTTGCAGGATGTTGTACAAACACTCTACAACAGATATTGTAAAATTAGTATAAAGCAAGAAAAGGAATTTCATAATTTAATCATAATGTTATTCCAAAAAAGGTATATATATATATATATATATATATATATATATATATATATATATATATATATATAAACTTAAACTGCTTAAACTTACCTCGCCATTTTTATTATAGCTTTCTTGTTTTTTATTTGCTAGTACTTCGTTTCTGAGATCAGTAATGAATTCATGAAACGAACAGCGACCCCTACCTTCAATTATTAAGTGCGATTTATTTTTAAAAACTAAAATTATGTTTATACTTGAAATTATCGTTTGCTCGTTATATAAGCTTTTTAAGAAGATATTGTAAGGTTTCATATAAAACGGAAAAGTTTTTTAATTTTATTTAAGAAAAAAAAATTAATTTATGCTTCCAAAACTTACTTAGCGATTGTTATTATAAGTTCTTTTGTTTGCTGTTACCGTTAGATCGTTACAACGTTAATTGTATCGAATTTACCAAACGATGTTCACTAGCGACATCTACTTTCGCTTAACAAACGTGGTTTATTAGGAAAAAAAATAAAATAAATTATGAGCAAGAAAAAACAGCGCAGTACTTGGATGGACTAACTTCACTGTTAAGATTTACGAGGTAAATTTTTATTATTCAAAGTGATTAAAACTAAAGGGCTTCTTTTTGTTTATTGGACAATTGCGCAAATGGAAGTCTTACTATTCAAAAGCAAGTGAATTTCGTGATGCAATTTAAGTCTTCTCTTTTATTTATATGTTATCATTTCATTATGCTCACAAAATGGAGAATAACGGAAAGAAAAAGAAATTAGCGTTAACTTTCAAGTGACTTTTTTTTATAAAAGTGATTACGTCACTATCTAGGCGTCACGTGGTTGAGATGCGCGTTCGGTGACCTGAAGCATTCCATAGACGCCAGACGTTTCATTGCCTTGAACCAAAGCGCGTGTTGTTATACCCGCTTGAACACAACTTCAGTACAACTACTACTACGTTGCATTTTTATGCTTTTTTTTTTTTTTAAACTGTGTGAAGATGGTTGCTTTCATATGATTGGTACTGTTGAATAAAATTTGTAAACGTTACTGCCGGAACATTATGCAATCAATGCAATGACAATTAATGTGGAAGTTCGCTTTCCCTCTTTTATTTTTTTAATGCTCCTATTTTGTCGTCTGCTTTCTGTTAAGATTAAATGGCTTTTTTTTTTTACCCTTTTATTTAGAAGTTTCATAAGGAATATACGTAATTAAATTATTAAAATGAGTGGATTTAAATGCAGCTCCTTAATAATGATTTGAAGTCGTAGATAAATTAATTAAAGTTCGAAATATGTTTAAATACGGGCAAATACTCGTTATACTAATGAGAATTACTTTAATACGTTTTATAAATAATGATTATTTGTTAAATTAAGGTTTGCATTTAAATGAGAAGATCGATTTACTTAGTTCTTATTACATTGATGTTGGCTACATAAACACCAAAAGGATTCATAGCGAGAAGGATTTTTTTGAAAGAGGGAAAAAAAAGATACAAATAGATATAGAAAGTGAGCTTAAGATATAACTAGAGAGTTTATCAAATCATTCTGTAAATAGCCAACCTCGCCGATCTATCTGAAGCCTTCATTGGTTATTTCTCTTCTCCATCTAGAATCGCTTCCAGATTTGAAATCCACGAGGAGTCTTTTCTTTGGGCGAACTTACCAAGTTCAGCGAACGACGGGAAAAGTTTTTAGCTCACTGCAGTACGTAAAAGGTCGGAGTACGCCTGTAATTCATCAGATATCAATGATTCGTCAGCTTGACATTAATCAGCCATTTTGACACATGTGCAAGAGCCGCTCACGGTCAGAGATGTCTTCATTGTTTCTTATTTTTCCTTCACTCTTTCTAAGCGACTTGTCTTAGTAAAACTACACTGTATTTTTTTCTTTGTCGTTTACGCTCGCTCTTTCTCTAGGCTTTTAATTTTTGTTTCTTTGCTCTGTCTCTTTTTACGCCTCCCTCTTGCTCGCTTTCTCTAGTTCTTGTTTGGTCCATCTGTATATTTTAATTTCTCTCTCTATTTCTGTTTGTTTTGCATCTCTTTTACACTTTTCCTTCTCTTTATTTTATTTCGATTTGCGTGATTGCTGTTTTTTTTTTTATTCCGAATTTCTCTTGTGCTATCGTTTTTTTTCCCTTTTACATTTAATCTCTCTCTCACTCTCTCTGTACATTATTATTTTATTATCGTTTCCCCCCCCCCCCTCAAATTTATTCAACACTGCACGCAAACCTGCCAGATGATACACGCCAGTACACACGTCTGCAATTCACAAACACAGTATACTTCCTGCTAGGTGGTGTAGTGTAAATAACCAATCAGCTCTCTGTCTGCCTGTCTATCTTAGACTGATAATTCATATCTGTTATTCAGATCTCTCTTTATCTATCTTTTACTGGCCCTTCTTTCTCTCGTATTTAACAATTTTCTAGAGAAAAAGAGAGATTATTTAAGATCAAAGCATTAATGCTAGGCTAACTGAAGCCATTTGAATCTTTATTGTAGTAATTAATGCTAAGCATTTATTCAACATTAAAATTAAGTACCGCAAATCGTTTGTACAGAAGAATTATTAAAAACTTTGTTTCAATATTTTTTCATACAAAGATTTTGTGGATAAAAAAAAAAAAAAACATCTATCTTTCTATCATAGGATGCCTCAATGCCATAAAACAATATACTATTCATTCCCTTCTTCATTAATAACCGCAATAATTTTTTTTAAAAAAAGAAGTATTTAAAAAAAAAAGTCCTTCCTTATTAGTCCCACTAAAAATAACCTGAAGGATTTTAATGGTGTACTCGTCTGGGTGCTTTGCCAAAACTTAGCTGAAGTGTGTTTGTTAATGATTTTTTAATTTTTTTTCCCTTTAAGTTTAAGATATTAAAAGCTGTGCATTCATAAATGAAAAAGTTTTATTAAAAGAAAACAAGGAAGAGTAGCCAAAAAAGTAACGTTTGGTACAACTAATTACTTTGGAATATCAAGGGGGGGGTATTTAAAATCATCGCTTCCCCATCTTCCAGAAAGCGACATTCAAAGAGGTTCGTTTCTTTTTCTTTCCTTTATCTAAATGATTACAATTGCCTAAACATTAGAAACACAGTTCGAAGAGAATTGTGTTTCTAATGTTTAGGCTCTAGAACCTACACTAGGCTGTTTCTTTGCATACCGGAGAATTAATTACGAATAACGAATTTTTCTTTTACACCTTCAAACAGATCAATTATTTGTCAAGTATCGAATCTTATCATTCTTTCCGTCTTCTAGGGCACTTGGACTGCACAATCCTCTCTGATTTTCGTCTCCTTCGAGGTCCTTTTCCTGCCATCAAATACTTGTTTTACTAACCTCATTCTGTTTCCTTCCTAATATCTTCATTTTTAATGATTCTGTCACCGATACCATCTGTTCACTCCCTTAATTTTTTTCTGCTATTTGGCCAATTGATTTATTTCTAACCTAACTCTGAGATCCATAAGTTAAAACTGGTTTGAACATTGTTTTGTATACACCTAGTTTAGTGTTTTGATTAATTTCTCTCTTATTCCATATAATGTTTTTTTTTTCGATTTCCTCACGACTATACGCTTTGCTTATCCTATTGTCTGTTTCCATATTTAATTTCTTATCTACACTAAAAATGGCTCCTAAATAGCTAAACTGTATTAAACTGTTCTATAACTTGTGTTGAGAATGTCGTTCATATTTTACGTTTTCCTGTGTATTCTCGTGATCTTTCTGGTCTTTTTTTTATTGCCGATTTTCATACAGATTTGCCAGAACAATTATTTAATTGCGTTCAGGACTTCTAAACTCTGGTAGCAGATTAATTTCAAAGGATAATTCCATCTGCAGAGAATAAAGAATCCTGTTTAATATTTCCTTTATGAATATCACTTTATTTAATGAAGTCTATATAGATTATCAGTAACTGTAAAATAGATTCGACACTGCCTTATATCTAAGTTAATACAACCCGGAGTTTCGGGGAGAAAAAACTCTATTTCCTCCGTAACGCCAGATCAATTGAAAAAGTCCATGTTATGACGAGAATCGAACTCAGGTCTTTTCCTATTGAGGAGCATATTGTCTAGTCTTTCTCCCGAATTTGATAGTTATGGAACAGTGGCAGCTCGTGGCTTGAAATCGTAGGGATTCTGACTTTCGAAATATACATACACACTGTAAGTACAGTGTATACATGTTTGGATAAAATATCAAAATTATGATAAAAATTAAAAAAAAAAAATTAAACATGAAAAAATATTATTTATTATCGATAAAATTATACAGTTTGGTATAATTCAAAAGTACTTAAAAATAAAATCCATTATCATGACCCCAATAATGTTCTAAAATAAAAACTATAACAAATGTTATGTCTTTAATTGTAATGTTCAAATATTTAAAGAGACGGAGTAAACACGATAAGCACTACGAACATTTTACTACTGACATAAACTGCATATAAACAACAGTGGAACTGCGCGATGGACAGTGCCGCATTACGCTAATAGCTCGCATCTCACTATGACGTGCATATGCTTGCGCGCGTAGCAATATGACACTGCGGTAAACACAGTGCTGCTAGCATCCCTCGCTCTCCTAAGTGCTACAAGATGGATTTTTATTAGTTTTTATACAAAATAAGAGAATTGTATAGGATTGTTGATGATAAAATTAAATATTACAAGCAAATATAAATAAATTAATAAATATATTTATATATCGAGAAAAATTGGGGGGTGCTGCAGTACCGCAGTGCCTATGCACGAGCCGCCCGTATTATGGAAATAATATGGCTTTACCATCTGCTTTTTGAGACCATGATAACTTGAATAGAGATTTTTATAAAATTCCCATTGTTTCGTGACTGTTTTATAGAAGCCAAAAATGTGGTTTTGGCCATCTTGGTTAAAATCAGAACTGTTCTTCACCAGTTTTTTTTTTTTTTTTTTTTTTCATTCCCCTTTCCTATGGTGTGGACTCACAGAAATCGTTCTTGCGCACTCAAAAAAGAAATTCACCTTCCCCTTTTAAGCGAAGAGTTCATTTCTAAGAGATGATTAAATGGTGGCCACTTCCTATTTCAATTCCTCTGCATACTCGTATTTATTTGATCAAGCTGAAGCATAATAATAAAAAATAATACAAGCAATGAAACTTTTCTTAGCACTTGTGCGCGATCTCCATGTGTATTTATGCCCATCTTTATATTGGAATATTGCGTGTTAGTAATGGACTTATTCATGTCCTGAATAAAAATCCAGCAAGTACTTGCATTAAAAGTACTTTTATCATTTTCCAAAAGATTTCTGTGTATTTTCGATTCATTTGGTTTCCTTCTGTTGTTTAGATCTCCTTCAATAATCACCTTTCCTCTTGTCTTATTTTCATGTACCCTTTCTAATGAGGCAAAGAATTCCTGTACTTCTTCTCTACAGCTGAGACCCATCGTCCAATTTTCCATTTTGAAGTTCGCCCACATTATCTTGTCTAAAATTATATTCAAGAATGGAAATTTTTTATTTAGTTTTGAATACAATCACGGCTACTTTTATCCTTTCAATAATGACCGAATAAATAATTTTTATACTTGTAATTCATTGCACTTACTTAGTAACATTAATTATATTAACTTAGTAGTTTTCTAATTATTTTTCCTAACTCTACATCTTGTCTGTTGATAGGTCTTAAGTTTGCACGTCTTCAGTGCTATTCACACCAAAGCTGTTCTAGTAGTGGACTTTTCACTGGGTTTCCAGACGAAAGCCGCAGGGGATTTGTACACCGGTGGACTACGGGCCGGATATGATACCTGATCCTAACATACCACCATAAGATATACGCAGATTGAGCCAATAAGAATACATTTCGATCAAGCTCATTGCTGAATTGCCAATTCATTATCATTCGGTTTCAGCATATAGCTCCTTATCTACTAAGATGTGTACTGAACAGTTTAATACCTTATTCATTGCGCATGCGTAGAACGAAATGCTTTTTCATGAAAAGCGCTGGTTCGAATCCCGTAAATCGAATGGCCAAAAAATTCTGGCTTTCCTCTACAAAACAGACAGATCAGTAATAAATGTATAAAATAATAGATAGAATTCACCTGCCTCATGGCCTTAGTTGGTCATTCTGTTAATAACTGACCTTAACTTCCCCAAATAATTGTTGTTGGAATCGCTCAAATTTACTAAGAAGGGTTTTATCTAACAGAAGTAAGATTTTCGTTAAGTGCTTCAAAGGGGTACATTTGTTATGTGCCCAAATTTGCTCCATGAATGTAAAATTAAAATTAATTCCATTTTCAGTATAAATATTAGTTTTTGAATCCTTTAAGCCTTCGAACGTTTCCAATATTAATTTTAATAATTAGTTTTGCTCGAATTTCTTATATGTATTTTGTAAGCAGTTTGTTTTCAAAATGTTTCTGAGCGATGAATCTACTGTCTTCAAGTTTGAAAAAAAAAAAAAAAAAAAAAACTTTTAATGCTGCTCATTTATTCCGATTCTTGGTTCTGTCTTCACCCACAACATGAACTAGGCCTAAAACCTCTTCGCTCTTATTGGAAGCCTGAAGTGGGTTGAAAAAGTTCCATGTTTGGTCTCTAGAGCAGGGTTTCCGGTTTCTGTGTAATAAATAAATAAAAACAGAAAAAATCCTTTTTTCATGGATTTTATTTTTATGGATTATCCCATAAAAATAAAATAAAAATAATAATAAATCCATGCCAAAACATATTGCTATGTATTAATGGATTTTTTAAAATATTCCTTTCAGTTTTTCAATAATATTTACTTCAAAAAATTATTTTGTAATGTAATTCGAACAATAAATGTTTTTTTTTTTTTTTACTAAATAATCGATTGCTCACACTTTATTTTGATTTGATTTGTTGCAGGATCATCTCTGCTATGTCCATTCCTTGTAGGTCCACCATTGCAATACGATTTTAATTTAAAATATGTTTCTAAGAGCCATTTGGCTCAGTTTGTATCCACCAGGCGTTAGATTTTTTTTTTTTTTTGCTTAGATTACTACATTATTACAACGAAGGTAAAACTTGGTGAAATATCTCTCTATATTTGAGGGTATTAAAACGAGAATAGTTATTTTAATTTTTAATTATTATTATATATTATTGTTTAGTTATTTTAAGTTAATGTTTAATGCATTTTAAGTCTTCATGAAAGTAGATTTTTTTTTATAAAAATATTTGCTATTTCCATTTCCGATTCATAATAAAAAAAAAAAATCACGTGTTTTTATAGTAGAAGCTCTTCGATAGAAGTTTATTTATTTATTTTTTATAAACATATTTGAGATAGGTTAAGAACAAAACTGAGTTCAAAGAAATAGCCCTTTCGTTTTGGATAACACTCAATGATTAATTCGAAATTTATACTAAAACAATAAATAAATAAATAGAATAGATTCACACACCACTATCAATTGAGTCAATGATGAAATTTTATCTTCCGGTAGATAATTATGAAATGTGTATTAATTAAGTATTCTATATGTGGGTTAATGCCTATAAATGAAAGAGTGTTGTCATTAGCGTAAAGAGTGCAGGCTTTTGTTAGTTGGAAACGCAACAACGCCCAAAGCAGCACACTAAATAGGTTTCACCATTCATGATCTACTCCCTTTTCCACCTCTACAAACCCTCTCCCAATAAAATAGTCTACAATGAGCACATCATTTTGGCGAGAGAGGATCTAACTCCTTTTATTCGCTTTTAAAAAGGTCATGAACATAGTATGGCAAGCTTTTATCAACCGTTAATTTAATCTCCTACTTCCCACATAACTCTCCCTTTACGGAGTTTAATTGCGTAATTATAACTCTCTTGATTATCACCTAATTCTTCAATTATGAAATCATTCTATAACCTAATTTAATAATTTTTTTTTTTTTATCTTTTATAACACACGATGTTAATAGTGACTCACGCGCCTTGTGAAATGAAACAAACAGCTAAAGGGAAACTAACGCAATTTCCGGCCTGTTTCATTTCCACATAGAGAATCCATTAGCTATGTCACATGATCGCCACACGGAAGCTGGTTCGAGACTTCACTCGTGAATTCAGTCATGCGGAATGGGAACCTAATATGAATAGCAATGTTAGGCAATGCGTACAGCGAGATGTTGGGGTAGAAAAACACATCAAAATCATTTGGCAATTTTGTCTCCCAACGTGTTGAACTAAATGCGATGGTGTGTAAGAGTTTGCATATCGTAAACAAAATATAATCTTGAAAATATCTTTTACTGAATTGGGAAAAATTATATTGCCGTGATCTTTTGCTTATTATAAATTTAAATAAAATAACAAATACAAAACTAGTATTTTTCTCTCGTTTTATAGCAAATCAAAATACCGAGGAAATTCCATTGGCAAATAATTGATACTTTTCAAACTAAAAACTAGAAAATATTTTAAAATGGCTACTTTTGAAGGATTTCATTCTATTTTTAAGGATAATCACTCACTCACGAAAGGTTCATGAGCAGGACAAGGATTTTTAAAATTATTTTTATTACCTTTATGCATTTGTAATTTATTTTTTGCACACTTCCAAAACCCTGGTCTAGAAATCAAACATGGATAACATTTAGGTTTCTATTTCTACTTTACAGCAGCGAATATCTTCACAATGTGAGTACCCAAAGCCTTAGCTGATGGAATTAGTCCGTATCCATCCTGTCATAGTATTTGGACAAGATAAGTCTTCAGGTTTAAAACAGAGAAGTGAAATTGATATTCCTTCATCCCGGACCAAGTCATAGGATTTCTATTACTTTGAATACGAAAAAATCAAATCAATGAAAATCGAAATCCTGAAATACTTCAAAGCATTTCTCAATATAAGCCCTTTCTATTATTCTGACATAAATCTTTTTTTAACGGACCCATTTATTTATCCGTTGTTCTCTGAATAAGTGTCAGAGATGAACAAGTATGGGTTGCAAAAGGTCAACCATTGGTTCATTTCGTGTTGTTGTTGTTGTCATTTCTAAAGTGGGCGTCCTTCAGATCTTGCAAAAAGTCTTTTGGAGTGAACTGCTATTCATGGTCTTCTGATGGCCATTTCTATTCTGGATGTCCAAAGCCCTTTTAGTTCATCGAATTGCATGTATTGATAGATGGTTTTCATCAACAAAGTTGGTTTTGTACTACTTTAAAGCTCGCTTCATCACAGTACTGTTTTTATTTTTACTATTTGTATTATTTCTGTCTTCATCAGGGGTGTAAAGTCCTGTAGGGGCGGGAGAGAATAATAATAATAATAATAATAAAATTAAAAAAAAAACCCTAAGATATACCATTTGAAACAGACGTCGGATTCTAGTTCACGACCTGTCGGTTGTAAAGGGGATACGCTAACCACTCAGCCAACCAGGCCGGCTATATATAATACAACATACATGCAAATAACTATTTTCCTTTTGCGATCCTTTATCACATTATTGTTCCTTTTTTAATTATTATTTTTATTTTAATTATATATGCACGAACTGACTGCATATCCTGAAGGCAACTTCGATGACGATAGGTCTTCAGAAGAAAGCTCGTTCAATTGACTTATCTGGTTGGCCACCCAGATGGGTCAATCGTGGATTCGTTCTTCAATAAACAAGCTATGGGAATCTTGCTGAGCGTTTGAACGCTTGTGAACTGAACCCCTCATGCTACTGCTGTGTTCTAGGTTTACAACCTTTTACAGATAGAAATGTTAAAAAAGAACAGTATATAACAACACGTAATTTCCTAGGCTAATTACTTATCAATGACAATCACTATGCAGTATGCAGTACCAATCTCTTCTACAGTGCTTATATGACCGGGACACTGAAGAATAGGTTGGTACTGCATTTCAGTCTCTACATTAACTCTAATGAATATAATCTTCGAGCTCTGCAGATATTATTAGCAACAGATTGATTTGTAATTATTTAAATCCATCATCAGTAAATCGATTAGTATTGAATCTGCCCTCCAGCTATAAAGTGTATCTATAGGCAATTTAAATTCATTCTTAAAGTTTCTATATTCAAAGCCTTTCTTGATGATTATATTTAAGGGACATCAACATTTCTTTTTTTTTGTGTGTGTCCAGTCTTTAAATCTCTGACTCTACTAGTTGATACAAAATTTCAACTTTCTGGAGTAAGATTCGCATTAAAAAAATAATAAATAAATAAAACTTCTATATATGATTTGTGTTAATATTAACTTGGTACTTCTTATTTAGTTTCATAAAAAAATAATAATAATAAAGTCTCTGTGGTTTTTTAATGGACCTCCTGCGATGAGTCTGCAGACTCCATCGAGGTTCCCGTATGTACTACTACTATGGAATGAATGAACTACACCCCCTGTCCAAAGAGAAACCGAACTTTTGATAGATAATAAAACACAAGCCAATGATAATTATTCAAATAATTTATTTCAATCAATATACCCTCCCTCAGCTTCGATACGGCGTTTGGCACTTCAATTAATTCGTTAAAAGTGTTTTTTTTTATATCGGTTTTTGGCATACTGTTGAGGGTCGTGGTTACTGCCGCTTGAACGTTTTCAGTGGTGTCGTATCGCTTTCCTTTCATTGGCAAATGAAGTCGGGGGAAGAGAAAGAAGTCATAGGGTGCTAAATCAGGTGAATACGGCGAGTGATCCAACACACCAACTTGGTTTTTGCTCAAAAACTGTCTCCCAATGTTCGAACGATGAGATGGTGCATTATCGTGCAAAAGTGACCAGCTGCCTGCATCACGATATTCATGCCGTACGCGACGAATTCTCGCTATCAATCGCTTCAAAACTTCGAGATAAAACTCACGTTCATCTAAACACACTGTTTTCACTCTTGCACTATAACTCTAATGAAACAAATGTCATAAACAGTACCATCGACAGGGTGTAGCATAGAGGCAGCCAGACTCATGGCGCGGCTTAATATGGGCGCTCGTTCAGCCATATTGCGGTAGGCGCCATCGCTACGCTAACGGTTGGTCTAGCAACTATATCAATAGAGGCGGACATAGCTTATAATTGAAAATTAGAAGAGCTTATAAACAGTTTTATTGTGCGATAGAGCAAACGTTTAATTAATATTATTATGTAATCGTTTTGCATTAATGTTTCTCTTGTAATAAAAACAAAACAGCGATTGGAGATTTTCTTATATTTTTGTCTTATAATCCATCAGGGGTGATATTTAATTGTTTGCATCAGGGTGCGATCTAATCTGGCGACGGCTCTGTAAACAGTTGACACAACACTAATGAAGGTTGCCGTTTTCGACAACATAAGATACAACGGGTGGCGCCACTAGTTTCGTCTGTTTTCGAAAAGTTCGTTTCTTTTTGAACAGAGAGCTACTACTACTACTACAAATGATAATAATAATAAGATATAGCAATTAGAGATTAGAAACACGAGATGACGCTGTACTTTTCCTCCAATGTCTTGAAGTCGTTGGTAGCTCTGAACTTTTCTAACGCCGATGACTAAGGTGGAGTCAAACTGCTAACCATCTTCCAAAACAAGTTAGTAAGGATTAAAAGAGTTCTTCCCTTAATCCCTGTGAGAACAAAAGATGTTGGTGTGGGTTTTTTTATCGGATTTTACACTTATTAAGAAATGCCTGCATTGCCTCAAGCTAATTTCCAAGCTTTTATGTGGACAGAAGATCTTACAGGTTCAGTTGGAGTCACAGAATCGAGGGATATTTTCAGCGACTCCGGTGTTATTCTTCAGAGTTTATTGTCATAGTAGACTTTTTACTAAATTGTACAATTAAAATTTAGTAAACACAACTACAATACATATTGTACATACAGAGGACTAGTTAGTTGCATGGGTGCTAGTTAACCTCATCAATGATGAGAAGACCAGGTTGTGCCAAAAACGTTAAGATAAAAAAAAAAGGATAAAAAGGCATTAGCGGAACTAGTTTTATTTTATTTTATTTTATTTCTTAACTAAAATAAATAAACGTAAGTATTTTCAATTTTTTTCAATTTTCAATTTCTTTCTTATTTTTCTTTTTCAATTTCTTTATCCGTTTATGAAAATATGCATTTTAAAAACAGGATTTCAGAAGACGATATATTGCAGAAGGCATATTAGAATACAAGATCCCCCCCCCCCCGACACACACTTTTTTTTATCGAAATCACAGTAATGGTTTACTATGCAAGTGGCGCCATCTTCTGAACGTTGAAGAAAAGCAAAAATTTTTTGCTTAGTTCCGTATTAGAAACTCGTATACAAAATTATTATTATCGTTATTAAGCGATACCTTCAAAAAGTCCAATGGCTCACGGACACATACTGGTGAGTTCCTGTATGGCCACGCATTTTGCATTAACTAACTAATTTCTTTCATATTGCGATATCCATCATGAATTGAATTAAATATATAAAATATTAATATAACTTCTCATTGAATTGCATTCTCTTATTCTTGGTTTTAGAATTTCTCAAATGTGCTAAGTAAACTCGGAGGCTAATATATTATGAAAAGGTAAATGATTACGAATAAGACAGAAGAATCGCTAATTTAATTTTTTTATGAAATTTGTTTTGAGAAATTAATTAATTAAAGCAATGAATAAAATAGGTTATAATTATTATATAAATAAAATAATAATATGTGAATAAATAATAAGTTAAAGGCGAAAAAATAATTTCACAGGTCCCACCGAGATTTGAACTCGGATCGCTGGATTCAAAGTCCAGAGTGCTAACCATTACACCATGGGACCACATGTATGCTCGCGCTTTAAAGTATTTATAAGCTGAATATCTATTATGCAATACCTTTTAATGTCATTTGTTAATAGTTTATTTCATTGTTTATTTGAATTCAAAGTGATTACTAATCTATTTTAAAATATAGTGCTAATTTTTCGTAAAATAATTTCTATATATTGCTTATAAGTAGATATATTTTGAAATAAGAAATGCGACTTACATTAGACAGTGACTCATGCAGCCATCTGGTAGCAATAATTGTATACGCATCCTGTAAAGGTTAGTAAATTTTACACAAATGAACAGAGTTTAGAACCTCAAAGATTTTGCAAAATTTTTCAGGTTAACTTCTTAATATAAAATAAAAATATATTGCCTCTGGAATTTTGATTCGTATCTCTTGTAGTGTTTCGGATTGTACAGGTGACGTTGTAATACTTCAGAAACAGCATTACAAACGTAGTAGAAATACAGAACTCGTTAACGAAATATATTAATGAATAAATATCAGTTTCGTTTTCGGAATTATTGATTAGTAAATCAAGAAGCGTTACATTTGTCAAGACCTAATATGCTGTTAGGTATAGTGTCTCTTAGGAGGGTTTCGAAAATCAGTTATATTACATCGAACACTGGAGGAATTTTATTTTATGCATGTATATATATTCGGACTGACATCTAGTGGCAAATTAAGAAACAGTTGACAAATGGAATCGCTTTTTTTTTTTAAGTAGTATTTTAATAATAATATTTATTTCAAAATTTTAATTTATATTTTTACAATCGGATTATTATTTCTGTTCTGATCCAAATGCCTGCTCCAACTGAATAACAAATAATCTCACTGAAACGAAGACTTTCATCCTCATTCCATCCAAAATCTGCAATCTCTATTCAGACGTTCCTTCTAGAAAAAGGACACCAAAGCAATCCAAAAAAATTTCAGCATAGGGTGGTTTAAGAACAAAACTCCAGCTTTGCCCTCATTCAACGCCGCAATGTGTAATAGCCACAAAAAAATCTCAAACAAATCTAAAAAGTGATTTTTTTTAAAGGTATGAATGCAGAAAAGTTATCTCCTATTCAGTTGATTTAGAAACATTTTTGATCCTTCGAGGGCCACTAGGTGCAACTTTTTCTCTCCCACGATTCCACCTCTCATTCATTTCAATGCTACCATATTAAGATCACTTAAAAATAAGTAAATATTAAAAAAAAAAAAAAGATATGAAGGAAATTATTTATTTATTTTCAAATATAATTCTCTCTCCACCAAGAGACTTTAAACAGGAATTTCGTAACCATAAAAGCCCTCGATTGATGAATCCCTGATTAACAGGAGGTATTAATAATAATAATAATAATAAACAGCGGTAAATATTTAAATTGGATATCTAATAATAATAATAATAACACTAGATGGCGTCACTACCGCTGAATGAATTTCACAATTGCATTTCCTAATACAATTGGTAATTTACTTAATAACGCAGATTTAAAAAGTTCGCCCTATCCATTAATTAGTGACATATTTAGGTTAGTAGGCTAGTAGTAATTTATTACAAGAAAATGCATCCACTGTAAAGACTCATTTATCATATTTTCTTGACAAGTTTTCGGTCTTAATTCAACTCCATAATAGTGACTTCCGACAGAGCAATTAATCCTTAGTTAAGTCTATAGTTATATAATGATTACATATAATAGTCAGGAAATAGCAACAATTCAAACGCGCTAGATGGCACTCACATATATTTTTTTTTGTTATTAGCTGTGAAACGCTATTCGCATTTTTTAAAATTTAATATTATTTATTATTAATTACTGAAATATATTAATTACTTTAATTATAACTATTAAATTAAGTATTTATAAAGAGTGTTTTTAATATTGACACCTGTATAATTCCGAAATATAATTTATACTAATTTGCATGAGTGGTATTGTAAGTTTTATAGAGGGAAGATCTTAGTCCTTTTTAGGACTTCCACGGTAACAAATGGCAATGCTGTAGCCCATGAAGTTTTAACTGAGACTCGGCTATTTCCGTTACCCAGTCATGACTAGAGCTTTTTAGCTCGATAAAACCCCATCCACACAGATTTTCTTCATTCAGATGACGGGATAAAGAGTCAAGGACTCAGTCCATCGCCCAGTTCTTTTAAGAACTTAAGAACTGTAAGTTTTATAGAAAAAGATTATGATGAAGTATGGCGGCTCGCGTGTTAGTGTTTCGTGTCGTGTATTATTGATGGTGAATTGTGAATTTGACTAATACGTTTTTAGAGATTTATGCTTAGTCATTAGTAATAGCAGTTAATTGCTTGCTGCCATAAACAGACACTTTATTTTCCATACAGGTTTATCCAGGTAAGTCAATTGAATTTACAAGGGCGATACGCTAGGCCTACTGCCGCTAGTATCGCCATTGTTTTATTTTATATCGTCACAGCTTAGAGTGTCTACGGGATTTGCTAGTGGATCCTCAAAAGTCCACAGGATTATCTTTACCTTCTCGGAACACCGGAGCAATCTCTACTCTTTCTCCATCCGTGTCTTAACACATTTCTAAATTATTGTCATGGCAAAACTTCTGAATGAGGCCAAATTCGATGAAGTATACATGGAATTCCTCAGACTAGAAAAGCTGCTGAGTGATAATTGGCCAGCAAAAGTCAAGCTCTTTGACACATTTCCCCCCACAGCAGTCACAGAGGACAATATGGATGACATGAGTGAAGAGTCCATAACTCTGACGCAATCAGATTTTGCACACTCCCCAAGTATGAAAGATGATACATCGCAAAACAGCAGTTATCATACCTTGGAAACTGATACAGAGTTCCAATTAGTCAAAAAGGAGAGGAAAATTTCCACCAATGTGGAAGAACCCAAAACAACAGGGACAGAAGCACTCAATGGTCCCAAAGAAAAGATACCACCAGTCATATTAAGGGATAAGGAAAATGGATCCCTGTCTCATCAGCCCTCAGAGAACAAAACATCTCATTCTCATGGGCTAAAAACTCAGATGAGGGAGTTAAAATACAACCCACTACTGTCTCGGATTACAGACAGATGACCAGATTTATGGACAATGCTAACGTCCCATATCACGCCTTCCCTTTACCCAGCGAAAAGAACCTGAAGGTAGTTGGGATACTGACCACTGATCTCTCCAGACAGGGCCTGTCCTCAGATAAAGTGAGCAGAATGCTCAGATCAGATAAAAGACCAATGCCTTTGGTGCTGGTGGAAATAAACAACACACAAAAGAAGATCTATGAACTGACTGTAGTATGCGGTCTCAAAATTTCAACTGAGCCTCTAAGGAAAAGAGCATCTGCAGGTCGGTGTCATAGATGCCAAAGATTTGGACATGTCCAAAAATTATGTAAGGTAGCCTTCAGGTGCTTGAAGTGCGGCGAGGGACACCACACCATCACATGCACCAAACCACGCACAACTCCAGCATGCTTTGCAAACTGCAGAGGACCTCACCCCGCCAACTACAAGGGATGCCTTTCCAATCCAAAAAATCGAGGACCAACAAAAGTCAATCTTGCTCCTCTACGTAACAACGTTTTAAGCAACCAAACAAATCGTCCTCCAGTCCGAAACACCTTGCCTTCTATCTCAAAGGAAGGAACAACCATGACCAAAACATATGCTGTGGCTGCAAGAACTAAGCCTCCTACATCTCCTGAGCTAGAAAGCTCCAACATAACATCCGTTTTAACAGCCTCACTTGCCACTATGCTGTAAGAATTCAGCAAGACATGCCCCTCAACATCTTCCAGAAAGAGAGTCCTGCAAGGCACTCAAAACATTATAACAGCTATCTGTCATGAATAATAAATTCAAACCAAAAGCTCTTAAGATAATCGCATGGAATGCAAATGGATTGATGAAAAAGATTTTGGAACTTCAAGAATTTTCAACTCATCTCAGTGGTGATATCATCTTGATTGGTGAAACACACCTAAGACAGTTAATAACCGAAATATCCGTGGATACACTATGTACAGAAACGACAGAATTGGCACAAGAGGTGGAGGCACAGCCATATATATTAAGAGTTATTTGAATCATAACACAATAGATAAGCCCAAAACAATAAACCTGAAGGTGACCGGTGTGGAGTTACATACCTTCAATGCTGGGAGTTTCAAGATTTATGCTGCTTATAACCCTCCAAGCATTCCTCTGCTGACAACAGATCTCGACTCCATTGGGCCAAATGACTCAATAATAATAACAGGTGATTTCAACCAAAACACACAGCTTGGTACAGCTCAACAACTAACACCAAAGGCCACACCCTTTTCAACTATGCAATGCTCAACTCTGTTGTTGTGGCCGGCCCTACAGAGCTCACCCACTTCAGCCCTTCGGGAGCTCGGATGTGCTAGACATTGTCATCTTTAAAAATTTAAGATACCAATTCAAATTGGAATCAGTCAACGAATTATCTTATCTTCTGACCACAGTTCCAAAGTGCTTAATCTAGGTTCATAAGATCAATTCTCTCCATACACATTCATACCATGGGACAAGTTAGCCAAGGTTCTTCCCGATCATATTGGTCCTGTGCCCAATATCAGTAAAAAGGACGAGATTGACACAGCAATAAATTAACCATACAAATTCAGAAAGCAATTGAATATCAGTCAGACAATCAACTGTCTTCAACCCAACAAACCGTATCCCTGAAGAAATCATGGACCTAATCAGAGCAAAAAATAGAGCCAGGAATAGATACCACAATATCAGAGCCCCACAAGATAAAACAGTATTGAACAATCTAAACAGGCAGGTCCGACAAGCTCTTCAAAAACACAGAAACCATAAATGGGAAACCAAATTGGCTAACATCAATACTGAAGATCATTCTGTATGGAAATTTTTAAGAGCAATCCGCACCAAAAAGCAACTCATAACCCCTATACAAACCAAGAAAGGGACAGTTCACAAAGATGAAGAGAAAGCCGAAGCACTAGTAGATAACCTAGAATCTCAGTGCAATCCATCTTATACAAATCTAAATATCAACCTTATGTACAAGATTTATCGTCATGTTAGGACAACCTTAAGACAGAACACTGTTAACTCCAAACATATCACTCCTACAAATCCGGCAGAAATGATAAATATCATCTCCCATCTAAACAATAAAAAAGCTCCAGTACCGGATGGCATAACTAATAGAATAGTAAAACTACTTGCAAGAAAGGCCATAGTCCATCTCTTCAACATTACAAATGCCATCTTTAGATTCCAGCATTTCCCTACTACATGGAAATCGGCCGCAATCATACCACTGAAGAAGCAAGGAAAAAATGCTCACCTTCCCGAAAGCTACAGACCCATAAGCCTATTGTCCAGCCTTGGAAAGGTGACAGAGAAAGTGATCCTCTCAAGATTCCAAGCAGAAACAGATAAGTTAGGAATTTTGCCTAACGAACAGTTCGGCTTCCGTAAGGCCCATAGTACAGCTCAACAAGTGCACCGGCTGGTAGAAATCATTACTAAAGGTTTCAACTAGAAACTCAATACAGCTGCAATCTTCATCGACGCAGAGAAGGCGTTTGACAAAGTATGGCATCAAGGCCTTCTCTACAAACTGATAAAATTTAACTTTTCAGTCAAGTTAATAAAAATAATACATTCTTACCTGAAAGACAGATATATGCAGGTCAGGGTCGGCGAAACGGTTTCGACCAGACGCAGGATCTCGGCAGGCGTACCTCAAGGATCTCTTCTGGCACCTCTCCTGTTTTCAATCTATGTTACAGACATCCCTCTGAACCCAAGAACAACATTCACTGCATTATATGCAGATGATACTGCACTGATGGCAAGTTCACTGAGCCCAAAACTGGCAACTAAAAGACTACAAAATAGCATACACACTTTAGAAAAGTGGATGGCAGACTGAAGGATCCAAGTTAACTCCCAGAAAAGCTCAGCTATATTGTTTACTAGAAAGAAAAACCATACCATGGAGGATATTTATTTATTGGGAGTAAAGATTCCATGGCAGACTGAAGTTAAATATCTTGAAGTGATTCTTGATAGTAAACCCCTATTCAGCAAACACATTAGTTACATTACCTCAAAGACATCCAACGTCTTAGCTCAGCTTTACCCTATGATCAACAGACAAAGTAAACTGGAACACGCAAACAAAATTAACAATTTACAAGATGGTAATTCGACCGGTTATCACTTACGCATCCCCAGCTTGGAGCCACACCGCAAATTCAAGCATTCTAAAACTTCAGAGATTACAGAATAAGTGCCTGAGGATGATTCTGGATGCCCCTTGGGTCATAAGAAACACCCAGATCCATAGAGAAGTTAATATCCCTTATATCTCTTCCTTTCTCATAAATCTAGCTGAGAAGTTCTTTACCAAGACAAGTAACCATCCAAACCCGTTAATCAAGGATGCTTCGGAATATAATGAAGCAGAAAATTACAAATAAAAAAGACCAAAGTCTATCTTAAGTTCAGTTTAACACAACTAACTTCACTGCCCTCAATGGGCAAGCATATAGCTCACAAACACTCCATTCAAAGTTCTTTCATTACAAGACAAAGGGGAATATGAAAAGCAATTTTGCTTCACCCATCTAGCCAGAATTGTTAATGTTAATGTAAGTTTTATAGGCTCTTCATACAGGGGATCAGACTGGATCAGAGTGAGTTTTTGTTTGGCGCGTCCTTGGCCAGTTTTGGAATTGTGGTGCGTTTTATTACATTATGTGTCTTGTAGATCATGAAA
Organism: Typopeltis vanoorti; assembly: GCF_054136105.1. NCBI lineage: Eukaryota > Metazoa > Arthropoda > Arachnida > Uropygi > Thelyphonidae > Typopeltis > Typopeltis vanoorti. Next base: position 138,750,265 of record NC_143550.1, on the reverse strand, counting down.
TTTTTGTTCTTGTCAAAACAGTACAAAGTCCTATAGCAGTGCCGGTAAGACTACAACTGCACGGTAAGCGGGTTTTTTTTTTTTTTTACTTCACATTGATAATCATGGAAAAAACAGCTAAAGGAGACAATATTCGAAGAGGTATATAAAGAATTTAAAAGACTAGGTGAACTACGTAACAACAATTGGCCGAGAAAAGTGAAACTGTACGACACGTTTCCCCCGGAAAGTGTCACAGACGTTGTCGTAGAAGACCAATTCGAATCGGTGCCTTCTACTCCTTCAGACTTTGTAGAAGTGTGCGCACGCAAAAAGCGAAGTGCAACAGAAGAACCGCACAATGACAATAATGAAATGGAACAGGATTCTCAGGGCTCAGACGCCGCTATTTCTTTCAAAGAAAAGGTGCCTCCGATCATCCTTAGAGAAAAGCAGAAGTGGGCAGCTTTAAGATCCACAAATATCCAATCTGCACATTGGCTTCATTAAGGCCAAAAACATGGATGAAGACATAAAGATCCAGCCAGCAACAGTGACAGACTATAGAAGGTTGTTCAAAGAACTGGACGACAGAGGCATCCAGTATCATACCTTTGCGCTCAGCTCCGAAAAAAACTTAAAAGTGGTCCTTCGTGGTGTCTGTGAAGACATTGACACAGCAGAAATAGCTGTTGACCTGAATTCTCAAGATCTGCCTCCAGTCTAGGTCAGCAGAATGTACAAAGCAGACAAGACTCCCATGCCATTAGTCCTAGTTGAGATTCATGAAATATACAAGAATATCCGGAAAAGAACATCTTCTGGGCAGTGCCAGAAGTTTGGCCATGCCCAGAATCTATGTAGAGCAGAATATAGATGTTTAAAATGTGGAGACAGCCACCCAACCAATATTTGCACAAAACCGAGGACCACCTCGGCCAAATGTGCAAACTGCGGTGGCCCTCATCCTGCGAACTACATAGGATGTACTCAGCACCCAAAGAACAGACGGATGGAGGCAATCAATCACAATGACAATAATGAAATGGAACAGGATTCTCAGGGCTCAGACGCCGCTATTTCTTTCAAAGAAAAGGTGCCTCCGATCATCCTTAGAGAAAAGCAGAAGTGGGCAGCTTTAAGATCCACAAATATCCAATCTGCACATTGGCTTCATTAAGGCCAAAAACATGGATGAAGACATAAAGATCCAGCCAGCAACAGTGACAGACTATAGAAGGTTGTTCAAAGAACTGGACGACAGAGGCATCCAGTATCATACCTTTGCGCTCAGCTCCGAAAAAAACTTAAAAGTGGTCCTTCGTGGTGTCTGTGAAGACATTGACACAGCAGAAATAGCTGTTGACCTGAATTCTCAAGATCTGCCTCCAGTCTAGGTCAGCAGAATGTACAAAGCAGACAAGACTCCCATGCCATTAGTCCTAGTTGAGATTCATGAAATATACAAGAATATCCGGAAAAGAACATCTTCTGGGCAGTGCCAGAAGTTTGGCCATGCCCAGAATCTATGTAGAGCAGAATATAGATGTTTAAAATGTGGAGACAGCCACCCAACCAATATTTGCACAAAACCGAGGACCACCTCGGCCAAATGTGCAAACTGCGGTGGCCCTCATCCTGCGAACTACATAGGATGTACTCAGCACCCAAAGAACAGACGGATGGAGGCAATCAATCAGCCCTCCTCCTACAGTATAAGAACACCAGAGGTCCAGGCATCAAAACCGGCGACTCAGCGGCCAAAATCAGAGACCTCCAAAAATAGAAACACCCAAAAGCAAACAAGAAGTTATGCCGATGTGACCCGCACAAATAGACCAATACCAGAACAAAATCAACCAAGAGTACCCAAAAATCTAACAGCTGTTATTACGACCTCACTAGCAAACATGCTACAAAACTTCAGCCTATCAAACCCTACTGAAACCTCCACTAAAAGATTTCTTCGTGAAACGCAGGTCATCCTCACTCCTCTCATAAATTAATAGTAACGAACTCATTCCATCACTTCAGATAGTTGCTTGGAACGCAAATGGCCTCAAAAACAAAATTCTGGAACTCCGAAATTTCACATATAGATATCAATCAGATGTCATATTAATCAGTGAAACTCATTTAAGACCATCAGACAATCGTACAATAAGGGGCTGTCACCTATACAGAAATGACAGACTACTCTACAGAGGCGGCGGCACTGCCATCTTCATTAAAAACTACATTAAGCACCACTCTGTGAGCATTCCTTCAACCACTAGCCTTGAGATCACAGGCGTGGAAGTTGTCACCAACTCCACTAGCAAACTGAAAATCTACTCAGCTTACAACCCTCCCCAAAAATTTATACTTCACTCTGACCTAAATGCCATCTTATGCGTCAGAGAGCCCACCATTATAGCCGGGGATCTGAATTCCAAGCACCCTGCGTGGAATTGCACAACCAGCAACAAGAATAGTTGTATCCTTTCTAATTACTTAGGATAGCAACGCTGTTGTAGCAGGCCCCGCCGAACCAACTCATCTCAGTACGTTTGGCACTGCTGACATCCTAGATATAGCTATCCTGCAGGATATCAAACTTCAATATAGCATAATATCTATGAATGAACTATCATCCGATCACAATCCAATTCTACTACAGCTGGGAAATCAAGAATACCTGTGTCCTCCTTCTCACTCCTACATTGCATGGGAAAGACTGTCAACAGCACTCAAGGATTATATTGGACCGGTTCCTCACATACGCACAAAAGAAGTAGAAACTGCAGTTACAAATCTCACACAACAAATTCTGCTATAAAGTTCCTCTACAAATTCTTCTACAAATCTGCCCACAACCCAAATCGTTTGCCTGAAGACATCATGGACTTGATCAGAGACAAAAACAGCTAGGAAAAGATTCCGTAACACGCGTGCACCACAAAATAAAACAGCTCTAAACAGGATAAATGGGGCAGTAAGAGATGCACTTAAAACTCACAGAAACCAAGTTTGGGATAAAAAGTTATCCTCTATCTCACCTATTGATCACTCTATCTGGGGGTTACTGAGAAATATCAGAAATAGAAACAGTTCCCTCTCTCTCATAATCTCAAACCAGGGCTTAGTTCACACAGATGTAGATAAGGCAGAGGCCATAGTAAAGAATCTAGAGGAGCAGTGCAAACCCTCTTATAACAACTTAGATTTCAATCACTTGTACAAAATCCACAGACAGGTCAGACACGCTTTAAATCTCCCAGATACCAGCGCTGACCATATTGCACCCACATCACCTGTTGAATTATATGATATTATTAAAAAACTTAAGAACAATAAAGCTCCTGGACCAGACGGCACCTTAAACAGGGTGATCAAGCTGCTACCTCGGAAAGCTGTAGTGCACCTGACCAGTATAATAAATGCAATCTTAAGATTTCACTACTTTCCTTCTACCTGGAAACTCTCTGATGTAATTCCTATACATAAACCAGGCAAAGACCCACACCTACCGCAAAATTATCGTCCAATCAGTCTTATCACTAATCTGGGTAAGGTTGTGGAGAAGGTCATTCTCTCACGACTCCAAACCTCATAAATGACCCAAACATCCTACCTAAAGAATAGTTTGGTTTTCGGCAACACCATAGTACTACCCAGGAAATCCACAGAATTGTGGAATACATCACCACCAGCTATAACTGGCACCAGTGCACAGGCGCTGTTTTCCTAGACCTATCCAAAGCATTTGACAAAATCTGTCATTTTGGACTCCTACACAAACTTATCTCAGCCGGTACCTCACTAAAAATGGTTCACTTAATCCATTCATATCTTCAGAATAGATCAATGCAAGTAAAAATCAACGCTTCTACTTCGTCCCAGCGCCACATCTTTGCTGGAGTGCCGCAGGGATCTCTACTGGCTCCATTGCTGTTTTCTGTATACATGTCGGACATCCCGCACAATCCGATGTCTTCCATTTTGGCCTTGTATACGGACGAAACGGGAATACTAACCAGATCTCTCCGACCCCATTTCGTTACCAGAAAGCTTCAAGAAAACCTTCTAAAGCTGGAGGGTTGGTTCTCCAAATGGAGATTGGAAGTCAACCCCCAGAAAAGCTCAGCCGTTCTTTTCTCCAAAAGGCCAATGTCTCCTGTAGGAGATGTGTTACTATTCAATACTAAAATTCCCTGGCAGACAGAAACAAATTACCTGAGTGTAATTCTCGACAAAAAGCTATCTTTCAATCAGCACACACACTAAGTCTGCGTGCACAAAGGCATTTAAAGCCATAGCCCAGATCTACCCGCTAATTAACAGAAATAGGAAACTCAGCAACAGAATCAAATTGCAACTATACCAGATGACGATTCGTGCTATAATCACCTATGCCTCTCCAGCCTGGAGCCACACCTCTAATGCTAACATTATCAAAATACAGCGAGTGCAGAATAAGTGCTTGAGAATGATTTTGAACGCCCCGTGGTATGTTAGAAATAATCAACTTCATAGAGATACAAATATTCCTTATATTTTCTCTTTTCTGCAATCCTTAGCATCCAAGTTTTTCCTAAAGGCGTCCACACACCCCAACGATTTGGTTCAGCAAGCTGCAGCATATGATCCAACGGACATATTCAAATATAGAAGACCAAAAACTATATTAGCCTCCTATAGCGATACATAATCTCCATGCCCATTCAGGGCGAGCAAACTGCTCATAAATTTTACGCTCACTGTAACCACAACAGATAGCGGGGAATATGAAAAGCATCTTGCTTCACCCCTAAAGACATAAATGTCAATTGTCAATTTAAGTCTCATACATGCTCACAATGAGCAGGTAAATTACCAACAATAATCCTCTCATCCACAAGCCAAAATCAGATGAAGGGATAAAGATTCAACGACTCGGTCCATTTCCCAAAGAAGTTCAAAGTTCAAAGTAAGTTATCTTTTTTTCTTTCCTTGTTGGTTGCTCGTTTGTAAAATATTTACTTTTCTTTATTTTTACTTTATCTATTCTTTTATCTCTCAATCTACTTACTTAAATTTGTTCTTGCCCCCCCTCCTCTTTTTTTTATGCGGTTAGTTAGACCTCGTGGTATAAGTCTCTAACGTAACAGTCCTGGAGCAATCGCACAATGTCAATTAAGAAATTTATTTGATCTTAACGACTGCGCCATTTAATTGATCTTTTTATGTTTGAAAGTCAGGGCGAGAAGATGACAAAATTAATTTAACTCTTCTATATAAATTCTTTATATGCAAGTCGTGGCTAGTTTCTATATTCTCTTCCCGCAGGTTCGTTATTATTTTTCGGGATAGTGCATCGGCTAATTAATGAGAACCAGGTATTTACAAAACGAAGCTATGTTTATTATCAAACTACAGGATATGATACAAAACACATAAAAGTTAATAAAAGAATTACTTAATCAAAAACACTTTAATACTCAAAGACCACTCTCTATTTAAGCATCGGGAACTATAGTGCGTTCACTATCAGAAAACTTATTTACTTTGAATTAACAGCATCTTCTATGACACCACTTGGCCTGCAAGCATCCATAAATATTCCAAGAAGGATCACACTAACTTTCCTCCAACACATTCAATACTTTGATCTTAACGTTTGATACTATGATTGATATGATTGATACTAATTCAGACATTATCACAAGCAACTTATGAATTAGACATACTTAACAATACAAGTTCTTCCCTTATTCAAAATTCAATCTAACCGCCAGTTAACAAGTAACCTCTCTCTCAATCCTTTACGATTTCGAGTTACAATCATATAACATACTACAAACAAAATAATGGCTTACTCGCTAACAATCTCGAGAGAAAAGTCCGATTTATTCTGTAACACACATAGCGACTTCCGTCCGGTTAATCCTCGAGAGTTTTCCTTCGTCGGACGCACTGGTGTTCTGCCGTAACTACTGGGAGCCTAGAGCGAGCAGGCGACGGGAAGAACGATCGTCCTGGAACTAGGGAAGGATCCCCCGTAGACCTCGTAGGTGAAGAGCCAAGCAAGAGACCAAGAACCAAAAAGCCTAGAACCATGTGTTGGATTGCCTTTTATTCCATTTTCAGTCCTTTCTTCTTAATTCAGAGTAATTCAGGATTAGCCAAAAGCAATGAAAGATTTGACGTCATTGTTGGCCCGCAGACCTTACGATTTTGGTGGTATTCGGAGCAAATCCGGCCTAACTCTTATTAAGCTTTTACAAACAAGTCTAAAGTGCAGGTGCATTCTAACAGTAATTTAGGGGGGAGAGAAAAAAAACAGCGGGTTCTGGAATTAACCGATCTTTGGCGAATGCATGCAAGAGTTTCATGTTTCCCTCTGAAGTATGGGTTTATGACCTTACAATTCAAAATCCACTGTAGAATTCATGATTTGAAACAATAACGCAGAGTTAGAAACATGAGACGGGGACCGTTGTTTGACACACTGTTCTCATCCTTAACGTTTTCAAATCCCCATGATGGTTCGAATCTTAGTGTGGGCATGAATGTTGGTGAATACTTTATGTAACAGATGATTTTCATAGCCGATGTGAGGCTACCATGATGCTTCTTGGAGTTCTATGAAAAACACTACTTTCGGGGAGACAAAATACCCTGCACACTTCACATTAACTCACTTACTAAAGGTTCTTCGCATTCTCGAACCCAGATCTTTCTGGTCAAACAATCGGGTCGATACCAGCTGAACTACGGCCATTCTAATGATAGGCGCTTGTACACAATTTAATATTGGTTTAATATAGCACTAACGTTATGTAACGCATTTGACAAAAATTACGAATTCACTTTCCGACAACTTACAAGTCTCTTACAATTTTAACAAAATAAATGAAATGAGTCACTTACCAAATTTCTCAACTCCGTAAAATATGTTTAAAATGGTGCTTAGCGTACTACATACATCATCGATATTTTCATTAATTGGCACAAATTCCTCATTGGACAGAATTAATAACGTGCATGTGACGTCATCATACAAATACTCATGCTTTGCCTTCCAACTGTCATTCTTAAAAGTGCAGTCGGATGAGTAAGTCGGTTTCATACATTCCTTTACACTTCGTAGCATTTACTAAACAGGTCACTAACGTTATGTAATGCATTTGAAAAAAATTACGAATTATATTTGACAAAAGTTCCGAATTCCATTTCCGACAACTTACAAGCATATTACAATTTTAACTAAATAAAAGTATGAGCCACTGACGAAATTTCTCACCTCCGTAATATTTACACTTTAATACCATTTAATCTGACTTGTTTATTAAATGCTATGAAAGTGTAAAGCGATGTATGGAACCGACTGCACTTTTAAGAACGGCAGTTGAAAGTTCAAGCATGAGTATTTATATGATGACGTCACAAGTATGCAATTAAAATCTGTCCAAAATAAGGAACTTGAAAAAATAAAATATTTGCAATTTAATAGAAAATAAATGAAAAAATAGATATGATATATAAGGATGTCAAGCTCCAATTAACCACATATTATAGAGATATGTGCAATTTGTTAACTGGTCCATTTCTGTTATTAATTAGAACTTGGAATTTTTGTGTAATGCATTATATGACGTTAGCACTATATCATCATCATCATCAAATTCCTGCCATGTACCTTCAAGGGGTGTACAGGATTACAGGATCTAAATGATAAAATAGAAAATAATGGTACAGCACTATATTATTCTGATCTATTTTTTAAAGCTCTCAAAATGTAAGGCCATGTTCGGAACCGACTTATTCACCCAGCTGCACTTTTAAGAATGACAGTTGGGAGGCCAAGACTGCGCTTTTTTTTTAATAATTTAGAATTTGTTTTGTGTATTCTGCTTTTCTTCATTCTTTGTACTTGTTCTTTCCATTTTGTTCTATGGCAAATAACTGTTACATTTAGGTAGTTTTTAATTCCAAGTTTTTTTTTCCTGTAAAATCTCTTAATTTCGTCGTTCTGGTATACCTGAGGCATTTTTTCTCTTCCACTTTTTCTTTGCTCCCGCACATTCTTTTGCAGATTTCGTCGTGATGATTTTTAGGGTTGACCATTCTTTTTCAATTTTCTGATATTCTTTTATATTTATCATCCTTTAATGCTATTGTCGTCCAAAAGTCTAACATTGAAGGATTCAAAATTTCTATTTTCTTTATACTTCTTTGTTTTCCATCTTGCTTCTCATTTTATTTTTCCAATTAAGAGGTAATGGTTTGCTTCTCTTTCAGATCATCAGTATACTCTTGTATCTATTATCATTTCTGACATTTTGATATTGCTGATTTTGCAATCGACAAAGGTTCTTGTGTCTGCTGCTTTTCAGGTGCGTCTGTTGATATCTTAATGCTTTTGCAGTTGTTGTAGAAGTTTTCTGAGTCCTCTTTTCCTTCTTCGGGTGCGTAAGTTCGCGTTACTGTCATATAGCCTCTGTCTATTTTAATTCTTATTTCTATTATTCTGTCACTGTAAAAGTTGTAATGCTTTATATTATTTCTATGAGATTCACCAGAAAAGATCATCATGCCAGATTTAACTCTCTTCTGATTTTATCTCAGTATATATAAATATATATATATATATATATATGTGTGTGTGTGTGTGTGTGTGTCATTTTTAGTTTCGTCTGTTCCTCTGTTTTTTCTGATTCTATAATTACTGCTATATTTCTTTCTTTTAATGCTTGTTCTGATTTTGTGGTGGATATTTCTCACATTCCAGGTAGCTATATATAAAAATATGTTTATTTCTGCTTTTTCGGTTTCAATAGTTTCTTTCTAGAATTCTTAATCTAAGCCGGCTCGTTACCAAAAAAAAAAAGTCTGTCCCGTTTACGATCTTCAAGAGTCTTCTTATATAAGGAGGTATGTAAGGATGACAAGTAACCTTTCAATCATGTTTTACAGAGAGTTGTAAGTAGCCCATTTCTGTTATGTTGTTAGAATTGTAATTTGAAATAGAATTCGGAACTTTATCAAATTTATTTCGGTTTTTTTTTTTAATTGAATTTGGAATTTGTCAAAATCCGAGCTATGTATGATGTGGTCATAAGTAAATTTCGATGTTTAAATAGACTTACATTTTAAATTCAAACTGAAAAACAGAGTTTTAGTCATGTTTCTGAAATAGCTCTGAAAAGTAGATAGTTTTTATTGTTTAACATGAATTGGAATTGTCACATATAGCAGAATTCAAATATTCTTTTATAATTTTAATTCAAGTTGATGAATGAAATATATTTGAAATATCAAAACTGTTAGTATATAAAGGAGCTTTTTTGCTGAACTAATTTTACTTGATTATGAACTCTTCAACCATGAGTCAGTTTGTATTTTCGTGCTTAAGTGCAAATATCTCGATTGTTGGAATCACTGTTGAATTGGGATCGCCAATCTGTTTATGGGAAATGGTGTATTCATCAATTAAAAGATTTCTCTACCCGTTCGTTCCACACATAAATTCAATTTTCAGGAGTTTAGCGAAGGAAACAGTGACAACCGCGAGTGCAATTGTTCAAGATGTTATAAGTGGTGTTCCGTTCCGAGAAGCTGCAGGAATGGAAATTCGACAAGGCTTGCTTAATCTTCTTAATAAGTGGATTTCTGGCCTGCTACTTTTTTTATAATCCTGGCATTCGGCCTCCCTTGATAAAATCATTTTTAACTAATCATGTATTCCTTTATGAATGTACCCATAGTAACATGAATAATAAAGTTTCGTAAACACTACAATTCTCAGGTTATCTCTCTTTTTTCAGTTTTTACTCTTTTATTTACAAATATACCCTAATTCGAAATTTTTGTCAAATGCACTTTGATGTTAGTACTGTATCAATCTGATCCATTTATTGAAAGCTATGAAAGTGTAAAGTGATGTATGAAACCGACTTACTCATCCGACTGCACTTTTAAGAATGACAGTTGGAAGGCAAAGCATGAGTATTTGCATGATGACGTCACACGCACGTGATTACTTCTGTCCAATGAGGAATTTGTGCCAATAAATGGAAATATCGATAATATATATAGTACGCCAAGCACCATTTTAAACATATTTTACGGAGTTGAGAAATTTGGTAAGTGGCTCATTTCTTTTATTTAGTTAAAATTGTAACAGGCTTCTAAGTTGTCGGAAATTGAATTCGGAACTTTTGACAAATATAATTCGTAATTTTTGTCAAATGCATTACATAACGTTAGTGACATGTTTAGTAAATGCTACGCAAGTGTAAAGGAATGTATGAAATCGACTTACTCATCCGACTGCACTTTTAAGAATCACAATTGCTAGGCAACGCATGGTATTTGTATATTGACGTCACATGCACGTGATTAATTCTGTCCAATTAAGAATTTGTGCGAATTAATGAAAATATCGATGATGTATGTAGTACGCCAAGCACCATTTTAAACATATTTTACGGAGTTGAGAAATTTGGGAAGTGGCTCATTTCATTTCCCGAGTTAGTCGAAATTGTAAGAGACTTGTAAGTTGTCGGAAAGTGAATTCGTAATTTTTGTCAAATGCGTTGCATAACATTAGTGCTATATTAATCTGACTTGTTTATTAAATGCTATGAAAGTGTAAAGCGATGTATGGAACCGACTGCACTTTTAAGAACGGCAGTTGAAAGTTCAAGCATGAGTATTTATATGATGACGTCACAAGTATGCAATTAAAATCTGTCCAAAATAAGGAACTTGAAAAAATAAAATATTTGCAATTTAATAGAAAATAAATGAAAAAATAGATATGATATATAAGGATGTCAAGCTCCAATTAACCACATATTATAGAGATATGTGCAATTTGTTAACTGGTCCATTTCTGTTATTAATTAGAACTTGGAATTTTTGTGTAATGCATTATATGACGTTAGCACTATATCATCATCATCATCAAATTCCTGCCATGTACCTTCAAGGGGTGTACAGGATTACAGGATCTAAATGATAAAATAGAAAATAATGGTACAGCACTATATTATTCTGATCTATTTTTTAAAAGATCTCAAAATGTAAGGCCATGTTCGGAACCGACTTATTCACCCAGCTGCACTTTTAAGAATGACAGTTGGGAGGACAAGACTGCGCTTTTTTTTTAATAATTTAGAATTTGTTTTGTGTATTCTGCTTTTCTTCATTCTTTGTACTTGTTCTTTCCATTTTGTTCTATGGCAAATAACTGTTACATTTAGGTAGTTTTTAATTCCAAGTTTTTTTTTCCTGTAAAATCTCTTAATTTCGTCGTTCTGGTATACCTGAGGCATTTTTTCTCTTCCACTTTTTCTTTGCTCCCGCACATTCTTTTGCAGATTTCGTCGTGATGATTTTTAGGGTTGACCATTCTTTTTCAATTTTCTGATATTCTTTTATATTTATCATCCTTTAATGCTATTGTCGTCCAAAAGTCTAACATTGAAGGATTCAAAATTTCTATTTTCTTTATACTTCTTTGTTTTCCATCTTGCTTCTCATTTTATTTTTCCAATTAAGAGGTAATGGTTTGCTTCTCTTTCAGATCATCAGTATACTCTTGTATCTATTATCATTTCTGACATTTTGATATTGCTGATTTTGCAATCGACAAAGGTTCTTGTGTCTGCTGCTTTTCAGGTGCGTCTGTTGATATCTTAATGCTTTTGCAGTTGTTGTAGAAGTTTTCTGAGTCCTCTTTTCCTTCTTCGGGTGCGTAAGTTCGCGTTACTGTCATATAGCCTCTGTCTATTTTAATTCTTATTTCTATTATTCTGTCACTGTAAAAGTTGTAATGCTTTATATTATTTCTATGAGATTCACCAGAAAAGATCATCATGCCAGATTTAACTCTCTTCTGATTTTATCTCAGTATATATATATATATATATATATATATATGTGTGTGTGTGTGTCATTTTTAGTTTCGTCTGTTCCTCTGTTTTTTCTGATTCTATAATTACTGCTATATTTCTTTCTTTTAATGCTTGTTCTGATTTTGTGGTGGATATTTCTCACATTCCAGGTAGCTATATATAAAAATATGTTTATTTCTGCTTTTTCGGTTTCAATAGTTTCTTTCTAGAATTCTTAATCTAAGCCGGCTCGTTACCAAAAAAAAAAAGTCTGTCCCGTTTACGATCTTCAAGAGTCTTCTTATATAAGGAGGTATGTAAGGATGACAAGTAACCTTTCAATCATGTTTTACAGAGAGTTGTAAGTAGCCCATTTCTGTTATGTTGTTAGAATTGTAATTTGAAATAGAATTCGGAATTTTTCAAATTTATTTCGGTTTTTTTTTTTTTAATTGAATTTGGAATTTGTCAAAATCCGAGCTATGTATGATGTGGTCATAAGTAAATTTCGATGTTTAAATAGACTTACATTTTAAATTCAAACTGAAAAACAGAGTTTTAGTCATGTTTCTGAAATAGCTCTGAAAAGTAGATAGTTTTTATTGTTTAACATGAATTGGAATTGTCACATATAGCAGAATTCAAATATTCTTTTATAATTTTAATTCAAGTTGATGAATGAAATATATTTGAAATATCACTGTTAGTATATAAAGGAGCTTTTTTGCTGAACTAATTTTACTTGATTATGAACTCTTCAACCATGAGTCAGTTTGTATTTTCGTGCTTAAGTGCAAATATCTCGATTGTTGGAATCACTGTTGAATTGGGATCGCCAATCTGTTTATGGGAAATGGTGTATTCATCAATTAAAAGATTTCTCTACCCGTTCGTTCCACACATAAATTCAATTTTCAGGAGTTTAGCGAAGGAAACAGTGACAACCGCGAGTGCAATTGTTCAAGATGTTATAAGTGGTGTTCCGTTCCGAGAAGCTGCAGGAATGGAAATTCGACAAGGCTTGCTTAATCTTCTTAATAAGTGGATTTCTGGCCTGCTACTTTTTTTATAATCCTGGCATTCGGCCTCCCTTGATAAAATCATTTTTAACTAATCATGTATTCCTTTATGAATGTACCCATAGTAACATGAATAATAAAGTTTCGTAAACACTACAATTCTCAGGTTATCTCTCTTTTTTCAGTTTTTACTCTTTTATTTACAAATATACCCTAATTCGAAATTTTTGTCAAATGCACTTTGATGTTAGTACTGTATCAATCTGATCCATTTATTGAAAGCTATGAAAGTGTAAAGTGATGTATGAAACCGACTTACTCATCCGACTGCACTTTTAAGAATGACAGTTGGAAGGCAAAGCATGAGTATTTGCATGATGACGTCACACGCACGTGATTACTTCTGTCCAATGAGGAATTTGTGCCAATAAATGGAAATATCGATAATATATATAGTACGCCAAGCACCATTTTAAACATATTTTACGGAGTTGAGAAATTTGGTAAGTGGCTCATTTCTTTTATTTAGTTAAAATTGTAACAGGCTTCTAAGTTGTCGGAAATTGAATTCGGAACTTTTGACAAATATAATTCGTAATTTTTGTCAAATGCATTACATAACGTTAGTGACATGTTTAGTAAATGCTACGCAAGTGTAAAGGAATGTATGAAATCGACTTACTCATCCGACTGCACTTTTAAGAATCACAATTGCTAGGCAACGCATGGTATTTGTATATTGACGTCACATGCACGTGATTAATTCTGTCCAATTAAGAATTTGTGCGAATTAATGAAAATATCGATGATGTATGTAGTACGCCAAGCACCATTTTAAACATATTTTACGGAGTTGAGAAATTTGGGAAGTGGCTCATTTCATTTATTTAGTTCAGAAATTTGGTAAGTGGCTCATTTCATTTATTTAGTTAAAATTGTAAGAGACTTGTAAGTTGTCGGAAAGTGAATTCGTAATTTTTGTCAAATGCGTTGCATAACATTAGTGCTATATTAATCTGACTTGTTTATTAAATGCTATGAAAGTGTAAAGCGATGTATGGAACCGACTGCACTTTTAAGAACGGCAGTTGAAAGTTCAAGCATGAGTATTTATATGATGACGTCACAAGTATGCAATTAAAATCTGTCCAAAATAAGGAACTTGAAAAAATAAAATATTTGCAATTTAATAGAAAATAAATGAAAAAATAGATATGATATATAAGGATGTCAAGCTCCAATTAACCACATATTATAGAGATATGTGCAATTTGTTAACTGGTCCATTTCTGTTATTAATTAGAACTTGGAATTTTTGTGTAATGCATTATATGACGTTAGCACTATATCATCATCATCATCAAATTCCTGCCATGTACCTTCAAGGGGTGTACAGGATTACAGGATCTAAATGATAAAATAGAAAATAATGCTACATCACTATATTATTCTGATCTATTTTTTAAAGCTCTCAAAATGTAAGGCCATGTTCGGAACCGACTTATTCACCCAGCTGCACTTTTAAGAATGACAGTTGGGCGGACAAGACTGCGCTTTTTTTTTAATAATTTAGAATTTGTTTTGTGTATTCTGCTTTTCTTCATTCTTTGTACTTGTTCTTTCCATTTTGTTCTATGGCAAATAACTGTTACATTTAGGTAGTTTTTAAATCCAAGTTTTTTTTTCCTGTAAAATCTCTTAATTTCGTCGTTCTGGTATACCTGAGGCATTTTTTCTCTTCCACTTTTTCTTTGCTCCCGCACATTCTTTTGCAGATTTCGTCGTGATGATTTTTAGGGTTGACCATTCTTTTTCAATTTTCTGACATTCTTTTATATTTATCATCCTTTAATGCTATTGTCGTCCAAAAGTCTAACATTGAAGGATTCAAAATTTCTATTTTCTTTATACTTCTTTGTTTTCCATCTTGCTTCTCATTTTATTTTTCCAATTAAGAGGTAATGGTTTGCTTCTCTTTCAGATCATCAGTATACTCTTGTATCTAATATCATTTCTGACATTTTGATATTGCGGATTTTGCAATCGACAAAGGTTCTTGCGTCTGCTGCTTTTCAGGTGCGTCTGTTGATATCTTAATGCTTTTGCAGTTGTTGTAGAAGTTTTCTGAGTCCTCTTTTCCTTCTTCGGGTGCGTAAGTTCGCCTTACTGTCATATAGCCTCTGTCTATTTTAATTCTTATTTCTATTATTCTGTCACTGTAAAAGTTGTAATGCTTTATATTATTTCTATGAGATTCACCAGAAAAGATCATCATGCCAGATTTAACTCTCTTCTGATTTTATCTCAGTATATATAAATAAATATATATATATATATGTGTGTGTGTGTGTGTGTGTGTCATTTTTAGTTTCGTCTGTTCCTCTGTTTTTTCTGATTCTATAATTACTGCTATATTTCTTTCTTTTAATGCTTGTTCTGATTTTGTGGTGGATATTTCTCACATTCCAGGTAGCTATATATAAAAATATGTTTATTTCTGCGTTTTCGGTTTCAATAGTTTCTTTCTAGAATTCTTAATCTAAGCCGGCTCGTTACCAAAAAAAAAAGTCTGTCCCTTTACTGACTTCAAGAGTCTTCTTATATAAGGAGGTATGTAAGGATGACAAGTAACCTTTCAATCATGTTTTACAGAGAGTTGTAAGTAGCCCATTTCTGTTATGTTGTTAGAATTGTAATTTGAAATAGAATTCGGAATTTTTCAAATTTATTTCGGTTTTTTTTTTTTAATTGAATTTGGAATTTGTCAAAATCCGAGCTATGTATGATGTGGTCATAAGTAAATTTCGATGTTTAAATAGACTTACATTTTAAATTCAAACTGAAAAACAGAGTTTTAGTCATGTTTCTGAAATAGCTCTGAAAAGTAGATAGTTTTTATTGTTTAACATGAATTGGAATTGTCACATATAGCAGAATTCAAATATTCTTTTATAATTTTAATTCAAGTTGATGAATGAAATATATTTGAAATATCACTGTTAGTATATAAAGGAGCTTTTTTGCTGAACTAATTTTACTTGATTATGAACTCTTCAACCATGAGTCAGCTTGTATTTTCGTGCTTAAGTGCAAATATCTCGATTGTTGGAATCACTGTTGAATTGGGATCGCCAATCTGTTTATGGGAAATGGTGTATTCATCAATTAAAAGATTTCTCTACCCGTTCGTTCCACACATAAATTCAATTTTCAGGAGTTTAGCGAAGGAAACAGTGACAACCGCGAGTGCAATTGTTCAAGATGTTATAAGTGGTGTTCCGTTCCGAGAAGCTGCAGGAATGAAAATTCGACAAGGCTTGCTTAATCTTCTTAATAAGTGGATTTCTGGCCTGCTTCTTTTTTTATAATCCTGGCATTCGGACTCCCTTGATAAAATCATTTTTAACTAATCATATATTCCTTTATGAATGTACCCATAGTAACATGAATAATAAAGTTTCGTAAACACTACAATTCTCAGGTTATCTCTCTTTTTTTCAGTTTTTACTCTTTTATTTACAAATATACCCTAATTCGAAATTTTTGTCAAATGCACTTTGATGTTAGTACTGTATCAATCTGATCCATTTATTGAAAGCTATGAAAGTGTAAAGTGATGTATGAAACCGACTTACTCATCCGACTGCACTTTTAAGAATGACAGTTGGAAGGCAAAGCATGAGTATTTGCATGATGACGTCACACGCACGTGATTACTTCTGTCCAATGAGGAATTTGTGCCAATAAATGGAAATATCGATAATATATATAGTACGCCAAGCACCATTTTAAACATATTTTACGGAGTTGAGAAATTTGGTAAGTGGCTCATTTCTTTTATTTAGTTAAAATTGTAACAGGCTTCTAAGTTGTCGGAAATTGAATTCGGAAATTTTGACAAATATAATTCGTAATTTTTATCAAGTGTATTATATAACGTTAGTGCTATATTAATCTGATCTGTTTATTAAATGCTATTAAAGTGTAAATATTACGGAGGTGAGAAATTTCGTCAGTGGCTCATACTTTTATTTAGTTAAAATTGTAATATGCTTGTAAGTAGTCGGAAATGGAATTCGGAACTTTTGACAAATATAATTCGTAATTTTTGTCAAATGCATTACATAACGTTACTGACCTGTTTATTAAATGCTACGCAAGTGTAAAGGAATGTATGAAACCGACTTACTCATCCGACTGCACTTTTAAGAATCACAATTGCTAGGCAACGCATGGTATTTGTATATTGACGTCACATGCACGTGATTAATTCTGTCCAATTAGGAATTTGTGCGAATTAATGAAAATATCGATGATGTATGTAGTACGCCAAGCACCATTTTAAACATATTTTACGGAGTTGAGAAATTTGGTAAGTATCTCATTTCATTTATTTAGTTAAAATTGTAAGAGACTTGTAAGTTGTCGGAAAGTGAATTCGTAATTTTTGTCAAATGCGTTACATAACGTTAGTGCTATATTAATCTGACTTGTTTATTAAATGCTATGAAAGTGTAAAGCGATGTATGGAACCGACTGCACTTTTAAGAACGGCAGTTGAAAGTTCAAGCATGAGTATTTATATGATGACGTCACAAGTATGCAATTAAAATCTGTCCAAAATAAGGAACTTGAAAAAATAAAATATTTGCAATTTAATAGACAATAAATGAAAAAATAGATATGATATATAAGGATGTCAAGCTCCAATTAACCACATATTATAGAGATATGTGCAATTTGTTAACTGGTCCATTTCTGTTATTAATTAGAACTTGGAATTTTTGTGTAATGCATTATATGACGTTAGCACTATATCATCATCATCATCAAATTCCTGCCATGTACCTTCAAGGGGTGTACAGGATTACAGGATCTAAATGATAAAATAGAAAATAATGGTACAGCACTATATTATTCTGATCTATTTTTTAAATGCTATCAAAATGTAAGGCCATGTTCGGAACCGACTTATTCACCCAGCTGCACTTTTAAGAATGACAGTTGGGAGGACAAGACTGCGCTTTTTTTTAATAATTTAGAATTTGTTTTGTGTATTCTGCTTTTCTTCATTCTTTGTACTTGTTCTTTCCATTTTGTTCTATGGCAAATAACTGTTACATTTAGGTAGTTTTTAATTCCAAGTTTTTTTTTCCTGTAAAATCTCTTAATTTCGTCGTTCTGGTATACCTGAGGCATTTTTTCTCTTCCACTTTTTCTTTGCTCCCGCACATTCTTTTGCAGATTTCGTCGTGATGATTTTTAGGGTTGACCATTCTTTTTCAATTTTCTGATATTCTTTTATATTTATCATCCTTTAATGCTATTGTCGTCCAAAAGTCTAACATTGAAGGATTCAAAATTTCTATTTTCTTTATACTTCTTTGTTTTCCATCTTGCTTCTCATTTTATTTTTCCAATTAAGAGGTAATGGTTTGCTTCTCTTTCAGATCATCAGTATACTCTTGTATCTAATATCATTTCTGACATTTTGATATTGCTGATTTTGCAATCGACAAAGGTTCTTGTGTCTGCTGCTTTTCAGGTGCGTCTGTTGATATCTTAATGCTTTTGCAGTTGTTGTAGAAGTTTTCTGAGTCCTCTTTTCCTTCTTCGGGTGCGTAAGTTCGCGTTACTGTCATATAGCCTCTGTCTATTTTAATTCTTATTTCTATTATTCTGTCACTGTAAAAGTTGTAATGCTTTATATTATTTCTATGAGATTCACCAGAAAAGATCATCATGCCAGATTTAACTCTCTTCTGATTTTATCTCAGTATATATAAATATATATATATATATATATATATGTGTGTGTGTGTGTGTGTGTGTCATTTTTAGTTTCGTCTGTTCCTCTGTTTTTTCTGATTCTATAATTACTGCTATATTTCTTTCTTTTAATGCTTGTTCTGATTTTGTGGTGGATATTTCTCACATTCCAGGTAGCTATATATAAAAATATGTTTATTTCTGCTTTTTCGGTTTCAATAGTTTCTTTCTAGAATTCTTAATCTAAGCCGGCTCGTTACCAAAAAAAAAAGTCTGTCCCTTTACTGACTTCAAGAGTCTTCTTATATAAGGAGGTATGTAAGGATGACAAGTAACCTTTCAATCATGTTTTACAGAGAGTTGTAAGTAGCCCATTTCTGTTATGTTGTTAGAATTGTAATTTGAAATAGAATTCGGAACTTTATCAAATTTATTTCGGTTTTTTTTTTTTAATTGAATTTGGAATTTGTCAAAATCCGAGCTATGTATGATGTGGTCATAAGTAAATTTCGATGTTTAAATAGACTTACATTTTAAATTCAAACTGAAAAACAGAGTTTTAGTCATGTTTCTGAAATAGCTCTGAAAAGTAGATAGTTTTTATTGTTTAACATGAATTGGAATTGTCACATATAGCAGAATTCAAATATTCTTTTATAATTTTAATTCAAGTTGATGAATGAAATATATTTGAAATATCAAAACTGTTAGTATATAAAGGAGCTTTTTTGCTGAACTAATTTTACTTGATTATGAACTCTTCAACCATGAGTCAGTTTGTATTTTCGTGCTTAAGTGCAAATATCTCGATTGTTGGAATCACTGTTGAATTGGGATCGCCAATCTGTTTATGGGAAATGGTGTATTCATCAATTAAAAGATTTCTCTACCCGTTCGTTCCACACATAAATTCAATTTTCAGGAGTTTAGCGAAGGAAACAGTGACAACCGCGAGTGCAATTGTTCAAGATGTTATAAGTGGTGTTCCGTTCCGAGAAGCTGCAGGAATGGAAATTCGACAAGGCTTGCTTAATCTTCTTAATAAGTGGATTTCTGGCCTGCTACTTTTTTTATAATCCTGGCATTCGGCCTCCCTTGATAAAATCATTTTTAACTAATCATGTATTCCTTTATGAATGTACCCATAGTAACATGAATAATAAAGTTTCGTAAACACTACAATTCTCAGGTTATCTCTCTTTTTTCAGTTTTTACTCTTTTATTTACAAATATACCCTAATTCGAAATTTTTGTCAAATGCACTTTGATGTTAGTACTGTATCAATCTGATCCATTTATTGAAAGCTATGAAAGTGTAAAGTGATGTATGAAACCGACTTACTCATCCGACTGCACTTTTAAGAATGACAGTTGGAAGGCAAAGCATGAGTATTTGCATGATGACGTCACACGCACGTGATTACTTCTGTCCAATGAGGAATTTGTGCCAATAAATGGAAATATCGATAATATATATAGTACGCCAAGCACCATTTTAAACATATTTTACGGAGTTGAGAAATTTGGTAAGTGGCTCATTTCTTTTATTTAGTTAAAATTGTAACAGGCTTCTAAGTTGTCGGAAATTGAATTTGGAACTTTTGACAAATATAATTCGTAATTTTTGTCAAATGCGTTACATAACGTTAGTGCTATATTAATCTGATCTGTTTATTAAAGTGACATTCAAGGAAGCAATATTTATATGGTTTGTGTCAAAACATGTTACTTCTTCTGAAGGCTGGTGTCCGTAAAACAGAAAAAAATGAATGTCAAGGTGGGTTTCCTGTATACACTGAACTAACAGGGTTATAAGTTTTCAATATATCAATAAGTGCAAACATTTTATGGTTTCATTTTTTTTTTTTTTCAATGGCAAATTTGTCGTGAAGTTGAGTGTTTTTATATGATATGCTAATGAAACTCAGGGTAATTTTGCTTCCGACTTGGATCTATTTAAAAATATCGACAAAACGAAGTCAGACACGAAGTTGAGAAAATATGTACAAAAACCGCTAATCTTCAAAAATACTGCGAAGTAATTGGTGAGCGTACCATCCTGCTTATTTGGTAGTCTGAAGTGTCTTGAAAAAAGTTGCATGTTTGGTGTCTAGCAGGTTTCCTGGATTATCTATTCCTACCCCAATGGCTGGCCCTGAGAGTGCCTTCGGTTTTCGTATGAATCTTGTTCTTCTGTGGTTTTTTGCTCCATGAAACAAACTGAATTAACAGCAAAGTTAAAGAGATCACTTATAATTCGGTGTCTATCAGGTATCTTGTTTTTGTCAACTTTTTTATTGTCAAATGGGTATTCGACATGATTACTGAACACAAAAACTGCACAAGTTTACTTGTTCAAATAAATCGGCTTGATGCCAATTCTACTAGACACCGAATCCATTGGTGTCAAGTAAAGATATTGCAACGAAAATAATTCAAATTTGACTTACTTTTTTTTTAAAAAAATTTTTTATTAAAAGTGGTTTTGTTGAAATATAAACATATTCTACACTAAGTATAGTCAAAATTAGTCAGTTTCTGAGCACATTTCAAAGGAAGAAGGGTTCTTTTCATTTCTTCACACCAATCGCTGTCGCATCTAGAATTAAAAAAAAAAATTCCAGAGGTCAAAAACATCGAAAGAATGTTTTACCATTTTATCCGTAAGAAAACTTGGTATAGGGTTGAAAAGTATTATTTATCTTCAATCGCAGATGAAAACCATTCAGAATAATTCTTAAATTAATTGAAAATATCAATCTAATCAGCTGATCTTGGTGGCTTGATTCAATTCGTGATAAATTGATGCCAAGTGACTTTTTCATGTCTCATGCCATCTCTTTCGCCTTTTCTTTGTTCACTTTATTTCATATGTGTGAACACATGCTGATTTACTTACCAGGAACTTTCTATATGCTTTGTTCCTTTCCTTCACTGCTTCTTTAAATTCCTGTGTCTACCATGGAGTTCTAATTTTTCTATCCTTGCACACAACCTCCCCACATGCCTCTCTGGCAGAATCAATCAAGGTTTTCTTCAGGGTTTGCCACTGAATCTCCAAGGTTTGATTCTTGTTTTCAAACTCTTTCATTTTTGTGAATAATATTTGTGTATTTTAGTCTACAGTTCATTTCTGAAAGCAGTAAGACTTCGATTCTTTTTTAAAACTTTCTAACGCACTTCTTTTCAATATGAAATTCATCTTTATCCTACTTAGAACTAAGGCGATGGTCACTTCCAATTTCAAATCTTCTGCACACTCTTGTATCCTAAACCAGCATGAAGATAAAGACAGTAACAACATAGTCAACGAAACTTATCTTCATATGAATTTGTGCACATCTTCATGTTGGAACATGGTGTTAGTAATGACCAGTCCGTGTCCTGAAGAGAAATTTCATATAAATATAAGTAAATATAAGAAGGGAGTTTGTTCGTTTAAATATAAATCGATTTCTTCTTTTCCTCCAGAAAACTTGGGTTTTAATTTCGGTAATCAGACAGCTCAGAATAATAGACACAATACACACAGAAAAATGTATTTGTAGACATAAGAATAACCAGCGTATCCTATTATAGCATATTTATTGAAGGCCAATTCTGTCCTCCATCTCGATTGGATGTCCTTACTAAGATACTCAGCGTCATCCTTAGCGAATAGCATTAAGGTGACGTGCTGTTCACTAAGGATAATGCTAAGTGAGTCACATCGAGCGATAAAATTATCTATCGCGTAAAATCTTTCTCAAACATCCATGCATACAGTACGAGTTGAATCCACAACATAGACGCTATCCACTCTGCCGATGACTGAGCATCAACGACAGATTTTTTTCAAAAAAAGTTCTCATATTAATAATAAGTCTCTGGACGTTAAGGCCTTAGAAACTGAAGAAGGTTATTATTATTATTACTGTTATCCTAACATATTCATAGAACTGACACTTAAATTGCTACAGAAAGCTGAATTTGAATCTTAAGAATATTAATATTCTTAAAATTCAAGGGATAAATAACATTGTTTCTATTAAAGGTACGAAATACCTTTCATCATATCATTATAAAAGGACATATCTATTTTAAAAAAATGAATATAGTCTGTTAAGATCTGCTGTCAATAAATATAATAATAGTCTACTTACAGTTGTAATCGAGAGATGGCGCCTCAATACATGAAAGAATTAATAGTTCTACTGGTTGCGTACATGTTTTTAAAACCAAGCTTTTAGAGAACTGTTGCTTTAAACATGTCAGTTTTGTTCAAAACAGTAATAAAACTAAATAAAGAAAATGGGATTCGATTTTTTTTTATTTCTCTGATTGAAGATAAGTCTGTCAGAAACCGAATTTTTATATCTTTTTATGTTAGTTAAATACCTGAGTAAATCCGAGATGGTATGCTGCCCTCTAAAATTCTTACTACTGCTGCATGCAGTATTATTATTATTATTATTATTATTATTTTATTTTATTTTTTTTATTAAAGGAGTTTGCATGATCAAAAATATGCTTCCAATCTTCCCTTAAACTTATTGCCCATAGTAAAAGACTTTGTACTAAATTAGTGTGATTTGTTAAATTAGTTTGATTTTATGAGAATAAATAAACCCTTCGTAGCTTACGAATACATTTTTGCATCTTTAATGAAATATTACTTGTCTTAAATATAGCCTGTTCTCTAACCATATAGCAAAAATGACCGGGGAAAAAAATCTGAGAAGTGACTTTTTTGTTGTTTTTATAGTATGCACTATAGACTGCATAGTGTAAGAATTACTAGTAATTAAAGATTTTTTTACAAGCAGACGTTTTCTTTTTTGTTTTTGTTTTATGTTTGTTACCATTATTGAACGAATTACAAATGCGTTTTATTCCAGAATTAGTGGACAGACATTGCGACGTTGCATGTTTTCAACACCAGATGGCAGCTCTCTTGTTATGATGTAGGAAATATATGTTTTATCTTGTTGTTTTTAATTTGCCAAATAATAATATAATACATATAATGTTAGGAAATTCACGAAAAATATATAAGGTTTGACTATAATATCATAATAATATGCCTACCAACTATGCTTAAGCTGTTCACTGGAATCATAGCCAAATCATACCACTACTTATCAGATAATCAAAGTTATCCGGCTGAACAAAAAAGGCAATTTTCTCAAAAAAAAAAAAAAAATCTAGAGGGTCAAAAGACCGGATCATTACTTATAAAATGATTCTCAGAAATTCATACAGACAAAAAAATTAACTTAAACATGGCATGGATAGACTAGAAGAAAGCATAGTTTCCAGCCAACACTCCTTGATCCTAAAATCACAACAAGTGTTTGGAATTAGCAAAAACATACGTTCGTTTCTGGCTGCTGCTATGAAATTGTGGAAAACAACTTCAATAATCAATAATGAACGATTCGGAGATATTAGCATTAAACGTGGAATTTTCCAAGGTGATTCCTGGTCACAATTGCTCTTCAACATTTCTTTGATAACTTTGTCTATGATTTTGAAGAAAACAAAACTTGGATATGAAATTCCTAAATGTAATATTAAAATTTCCCATCTGTTGTATATGGATGACTTGAAGTGATGTGGAAAATCGGCACAACAAATAGACTATTTACTGAACACAAGTCGAATTCCATTTCAGTCAGGACATCGAAATGGAATTTGATTTGAATTAAAATTACACATTAATCCAAACCAAATTCCCTCATTAATTTTTCTTCGAATGACACTAGCAATTTTAATTTTGATTAAGAGAAATATATAAAAGCAGTTTCAGCTAACGAACATTATAAATACCTAGGAATATTAGAAGCCAGTGACAATCATCTCCACTCGAAAGTTAAACAACAGAACAAAAATTAACAATTCGAGCGATGAACTCTTGGGTTATATTGGATCACTGTTATGAAAGATCTGTACAAATTGGACCCGAAATTAATGATTGTACGTCATGCATTACATCCATGACGTAACCAGCTGTACCTACCAAGAAGAATAGATGGACAGTCCTGCAAGTGAGACAAACTGTGGAAGAAGAAGGAATTAGCTTAAAAAATTACATCGCCAATAGCACTGAGCGAATGCTTCAAGCCATTTCACAAGAAGGCCTAAAAGCAACAGGAAACAAATCCGATTACAAAAAGGAACAGCAAAATAACCTAAATGGGCTCTGGAAAAATAAAGCATTGCATGGCCAATTTCTTAGCGATACTGAGGACAAAATTGACTTGAACAAGACGTGGCAATGGCTACAACACGGATATATTAAAAAAGAAACAGAAGGATTTATTCTAGCAGCTCAAGAACAGGCATTATAAACTAATGCAATCAAAGCAAAAATTTTCAACATCAATGATAACAGCAAATGCAGATTATGCGATCAGAAAGATGAGACTGTAGAACATCTAATCAGTGCCTGCAGCAAAATAGCTCAAACCGACTATAAATACCGCCATGACCAAGTGGCCAAAATAGTTCATTGGCATGTATGCAAAAAATATGGCTTTCCTACTTCTGATAACTGGTGACAGCGTTAAATAGAAACAGCACTGGAAAAGAAAACGAAACAGCAAAAATTCTCTGGGACTTTAGAATACAAATACTGATCGGCATTTGGAGCACAATAGACCTGACATCACAATTATCGAACATCGACAGGTTTGGATTATCGATATCGCAGTACCCAGTGATAACAACATCAACAACAAAGAAATGGGGAAAAAAATCACTAAATATCGAGATTTGGCAGTCGAAGTTTACAGGCTGTGGTTTAAACACGCCAAAGTCATTCCAATAGTTATCGGTGCACTTGGTGCAACTTCAAAGAAGCTATCCAACTATTTACAGCAATTAAACATCAACGAAGTGACCCCATATGACCTATAAAAATCAGCATTACTTGGAACAGTCCATATTTTACGATGCTACCTGATGGACTATTCTTAGATTCTTGGGTGGAATCTGAATTTCTCTGTATCACCAATCAAATTGTTGTTTTAATGATAGTAATAATTTTGAAAGACATTCTATTTACCTTTTCCTGTCCTGTCCTCTTAAGTGTCATCTCCATCCAGGAGCTTGGCTATTATGGATCTCCATCTAATTCTCTCTTGTTTTCTGCATGGTTCAAGCCCAGCCATTCCTAAATGTGTTGAATCATCATTGTCACAATCTTGTTTGCTTTCAATTCTTCTCCTAATAAATCTTCATAACGCAATTTATTACCCATCATCTCCAAAATATATTCATTTCTCTTCTTCTGAATAATCCACAAGATTTTATTTAGCTTTTATTTGGTTTAGTTGCTTATTTCCTTTTTCTTAAATACAGCGTCATCGGCATAACGAAGATAATTTATATTCCTGCTTCTTATTTTTGCTTCCTTCAGTTTTTCCATACTTCCAAAAACTTCTTAATGGTATATAAATAGAATTAACGTTGATTTAGGAAATGATGAAAAGCATACATGCTTCACCATAGGAAAAATTTTGTCTTTAATTAGAGAATACGAAGCTAGGGATGTCCTTATAAGGACTGCCTTAAAGGGGCGAAGCAGGAATGCTTTTCATATTCTCCGTTGTCTGTAGAGGACAGTGAAGGGATAAGGTGTTATCGAGCTATTAAAGCTCTGATCATGGCAAGAGGGTAACAGCAATGGCCTGGCCTCAGTTAGAATTTCATTGGCTACTGTTTAAGTAAAGCCATCTCTAAAAATAGGGAAGATCCTTAGACCACTCAATAGTGGCTGAAAGACCGTCCAGCTCAGCGTTGGCTCCACTCAGTGACGGGCTTCCCCACTACCGAGCAGAACCGCTCATATTCCAGGGAAAAGCATCCACCGACACAGCCCCTCACCGGGCCATGCCGGAGAACATCCTCCCCGGAGACTCAAAGTGCTCTCCCAGGACAAACTTCCCGAAATCTAAGCCCCCCCCCCCCCACTGGGAGCGAAATTTCGGAAGAAACCTGAGAGAGAGAAACTCAGCGTCCCAGGGGTTATCAACAACAGCTGAGCCTCAGTTAGAACTTCATTGGCTACAGCATTATAGTTCTTATAAGGACTGGCTTAAGTGTTGTATATTTTAATACGTAAACATAATAGTAATATTTATAACAACAACAATAATAACAGGAAGGGTAAGGTGATGATGTGTGGACACAGTGATCCCACTGACTTCGAAACTATGGTTAACTCATCATGAATTGAGCGAGATTAAAATA
The DNA here is from genome assembly GCF_054136105.1 of Typopeltis vanoorti. NCBI lineage: Eukaryota > Metazoa > Arthropoda > Arachnida > Uropygi > Thelyphonidae > Typopeltis > Typopeltis vanoorti. Next base: position 138,723,405 of record NC_143550.1, on the reverse strand, counting down.
ATAATAATAATTTAATTAGTTTTTCTATTTAATAATATATATAGTGTATATCGTGTTTTGGCGGGAATTATGTATATATAAATAACCTCACAACATTGTATAAACAAATAAGTTAACCTCTCATTATTGTAATTTTACAAAACTTGTTCATATAATTTCTAGAGATTCTTGTTAACCCATTACAGTTGGGTAAAAGAAAATTTCAATCGAGTACTAACGTCATACATAGGCTTCATATAAATAATGCTTTAAAATAATTTTTATTGGGCGGAAGATGGCAGCACCTGCTAAAACAATTCCAAGTGCTTTGAAGGCAGTAAACTACACTTTTATGATCTTCTGTTGTTTATTGATAATAAAAAGCGATGAGTCTTTTTTTTTTCTTCTTCTTTTTTTTTTTTTTTCTGGAATTGTTATATTTGAAAGGCAATTGGATTTAGTGAATCGTTAAGCATAAATTACGATAGTTAGCTATCAAGAGTCGTTACTTTTATTTCGAATTTGAGATTTCTAAATAAAGAAATAAAATTAAACGACCGTTTGTTCTTTCAAGAAGTTGCGACGATGGGAGATCTGAAAGGCTGTTTTTATCTGCGTTTACTAAACTATGCGGGGATCTATTTTGTCTCTTTGCACTTACATAACAACTTACACTGCATCGATTTTGAGGATATTTATTTTGTATATTTTCACTAAAATTTGTGGCCCAATTTTATTTATTTATTTATATTTTTATTTATTTTATTTTTATTTATTTAACTTTTATTTATTTATTTTATTTCTATTTATTTAACTTTTATTTATTTTATTTTTATTTATTTAACTTTTATTTATTTAATTATTTATATATATTTTTTATTTATTTTATTTTTATATATTTAACTTTTATTTATTTATTTATATTTTTTATTTATTTTATTTTTATTTATTTAACTTTTATTTATTTATTTAACTTTTATTTATTTATTTATTTTATTTATTTTATTTTTATTTATTTTATTTTTATTTATTTAACTTTTATTTATTTATTTATTTATTTATTTCGAAGAACAATTTATTTTTATACTTTGCATTGCAGATCAGAGGAGTTTGTGTGTGTGGGGGGGGGGTGAGAGATGAAGCGGTCACTTTCATAAATAAATAAATAAATAATAACGAATAACATTTCTGGCTAGATGGGTGAAGCAAAATTGCTTTTCGTATTCCCCTTTGTCTTGTAATGGAAGAACTTTGAATGGAGTGTTTATGAGCCACATGCTCGCCCAGTGAGGGCAGTGAAATTAGCTGTGTTCAGCTGAACAAAAGATAGACTTTGGCCTTTTATATTTGTAGCTTTCCGCTTCATTATATTCCGAAGCTTCCTTGATCAACGGGTTTGGGTGGTTGCTAGTCTTGGTAAAGAACTTCATTGCTAGATCTAGAAGAAGGGAAGAGATGTAAGGAATGTTGACTTCTCTATGGATCTGGGTGTTTCTGATAAATCAAGGGGCATCCAGAATCATTCTCAGGCACTTATTCTGCAATCTCTGTAGTTTTAGAATATTTGTATTTGCGGTGTGGCTCCATGCGGGGAACGCATAAGTGATGACCGGCCGAATCCCCATCTTGAAAATTGTTAATTTTGTTTGTGTATCCAATTTGCTTTGTCTGTTGATTACAGGGTAGAGTTGGGCTATGACCTTGGATGTCTTTGAGGTAATGTGTCTTATATGATTGCTGAATAGACGTTTTCTATCCAGGATCACTCCGAGATATTTGACTTCGCTCTTCCACGGAATCTTAACTCCCAAAAGATGAAGAATGTCCTCCAAATTGTGGATTTTCTTCCTTGTAAACAGTATGGCTGAACTCTTCTTTGGGTTAACTTAGATCCTCCAGTCCGCCAGCCATCTCTCTAATATATGTATTCTGGTTTGCAATCTTCTAGTTGCCCGTTTTAGGCTCAGAGATCTTGCCATTAATGCAGTATCATCTGCATATAATGCAGTGAATGTTGTTCTCGGGTTCAGAGGGATATCTGCTACGTAGATTTAGAACAGGAGAGGGGCCAGAAGAGAGCCCTGGGGTACTTCTGGGAAGACCTTGCGTTAGAGTCTGAGAATCCGAAATCGATTCTCCGACCCTGACCTGCATATATCTGTCTTTCAGGTATGAGTGGAGTATTCTTATCAACTTGATTGGAAAGCTGAACTTTACGAGTTTGTAGAGAAGGCCTTGATGCCACACTTTGTCAAACGCCTTCTCTGCATCGATGAAGATGGCAGCAGTACTGATTTTCCAATTGAAACCTTTCGTAATGATTTCTACTAGCCTGTGGATATGTTGAGCTGTACTATGGGCCTTGCGGAAGCCAAACTGCTCGTCAGGCAAAACTCCTAACCTATCCGTTTCTGCTTGGAGTCTTGTGAGGATCACTTTCTCTGTTACCTTTCCGAGGCTGGACAACTGGCTGATTTGGTCTATAACTCTCGGGAAGGTGAGGTATTTTCCTGACTTCTTCAGTGGCACGATGGTGGCTGATTTCCACGTAGTGGGAAAATTCTGGAATCTGAAAATTAACATTGGTAATATTGACGAGGTGAACTATGGCCTTTCTTGGGAGTAGTTTTACTTATGTTATGCCATCAGGTCCTGGAGCCTTTTTATTATTTAGGTGTGTGACGATATTTATTACCTCAACCGGAGTCGTCGGACTGATGTGTTCTGAATTAAGTTGATCTAACATGCCGGTGAATTTTGTACATAAGGTTAATATTAAGGTTTGCATAAGATGGATTGCATTGAGATTCAAGGTTATCTATCAGTGCTTCAGCTTTCTCTTCATCTTTGTGAACTGTCCCTTTCTTTGTTTGTATAGGGAATATGAGTTGCTTTTTGGTGCGGATGGCTCTTAGGAATTTCCAGACGGAGTGATCTTCAGTCTTGATGTTAGAGAGTTTGGATTCCCATTGGTGGTTTCTGTATTTTTGGAGAGCTTCCTGGACCTGTCTGTTTAGGTTGTTTAATACTGTTTTGTGGGGGCTCTGGTATTGTGGTATCTCTTTCTGGCTCTATTTTTTGCTCTGATTAGATCCATGATTTCTTCAGGGATACGGTTGGTTGGGTTGAAGGCAGTGGATTGTCTGACTGATTCTATTGCTTCCTGAATTTGTATGGTTAAGTTATTTACTGCTGTGTCGATCTCTTCCTTTTTACTGATATTGGGAACTGGACCAATATAATCTGGAAGAACCTTCGCTAACCTATCCCAATGTATGAATGTGTGTGTGGAGGAGAGAATTGATCTGATGAACCTAGATTAAGCACTATGCGACTGTGGTCAGAAGATAATTCGTTAACTGTTTCCAATTTATATTGGTATTTTATATTTTTGAAAATGACGATGTCTAGCACATCTGAGCTACCTGATCGGCTGAAGTGAGTGGGCCTGGTGGGACCTGTCACCACTGCAGAGTTACCATTTACAATCCAGCATTGCGTAGTTGAATAGTGTGTAGCCTTTGGAGTTAATTGAAGAGCTGTGCCAAGCTGTGTGTTTTGAATTGAGGTCTCCTGCTGTTATTATGGAATAATTTTGTCCAAGTATGGAGTCCAGATCAGTTTTTAACAGAGGAATGCTTGGGGGTATATAAGCAGCATAAATCTTGAGACTGCCGGCATTGCTGGTATAAATAAATAAATAAATCAGTTACCGCCTTTTTACGTTATCTAGCTTTTGGAGACTGAGTGGGCAGTTCAATTTCCACTAGTAACCAATCAGAGATAGATGGCCCATGTCTATCACTAATTATAGGCGACCACTGCTGAAGAGACCCAGTCCACAAGTGCTGCCATCTCTTGGAACCTAACCCTAATAGGATATGTTACTGTCTGAAATAATGTGGGTACTACGGTCGATTTTCTTGAGTTTACGGGATGAAAAACCCGAGTTTCCGGGAGGAAAAAACCCGCTTGCCCGTGTCAGAGATCGACGAAGTCGGGAATCGGTAGAGGGATTTTTCAACTGAGTTACAAATTTCCTAAGGATGTAATTAAGGAATTAATGCATAATACTTACAGAAAATTATACAGAGAGACATTTCAGTATATAATGTGTCCACCCCGAACTGGGATGTAACTCTCACAACCAGAACCGGCGCTAGGGTCTTTGCCGCCCGCATGCAATTTCTATCTAAGCGCCCCTGTAACGATCCGGGCGTGTGTGGTTCTTTTACGATAATAAAAATTTAAATTATTTGAAATTTCTGAAATAAATTTTGACAGAACAGCCACATGTTAGTTCGCTAAATGTAACGAACCGGGGGTGTTGACTAGGCAGGATAATCGTTAAAAACCCGTATATTCAAAAAATTCTCAAAAGTTAAAGCAAATTTTGATAAAGCCACTTCACTTTAATCGTTGAATATAATGATACGGGGATTATTGCCTTCTCACCGACCCGAATCGCTAACAAAATTTAAATGAATTTTAATTAGTTAAAATTTATTTGAACTAAAGTTTAAAAAATTCTTGCATTTTACAAGTTACTAAATTCTTAGTAACTTGTAAAAATTGTTTAATATTTTTTATAAGTGAACTATCTTTTAGGAAAATAAAAGAAACTCAAGATAGATGAGAAAATAAGAAAAGAATTCAGAACTAATAATTAGAACATTTAATATAAGTATTCAAAAAATGACATCTTTACAGAATAACAGAAAATAAATTAAATTACATAAATATACTTGGAATTTTTTAAATTAAAATTTAATGGTTTTTGATTTCATATTCACAAAATTAGAAATAATGGTCTTAACGTCTAATTCTGCACATACATCATTTTCAATAGCTATTAACGCCAAACTAACAAGCCTTTTTTGTGACATACTTGTTCTTAAGTAGGTTTTAATCAATTTCAACTTGGAAAAGGAACGTTCACTGCTCACTACACTAACAGGTAAGGTTAATAGTATTCTTAAAGCAATTGAAAAGTTAGGGAAAGATAAATTATTGGACACAATAAAATTAAGAATATCGAAAGGGTTTTGAATATTTAAATTATCCTTTCGAAAAATATCCCGGAAAGCACATAACTCGTCATATAGTTCTATTGCATTTACGTCTTTATTGTCATCGTCCTTCAAGAGAATCTCTAAATCGTCACAATTTTTTCGTAAATCTTCATTAATTTGTAGTAATCTATACAAGAAATTGAAATTATCATAATATGTTTTTAGTTGTTCAAAACGTTCTATTAACGAACATTGCAACCTCTAGAAGTGTATAAAACGCATTCACTCTAAATTTATCTTCTGGCGATTGTGGTGTTTCGTCATGAAGCTCGTAGTCAAATTGTCGTGTCTTCTTTCGTCGTCGAACTTGCGTACCAGTTTTAAATTCTTGTTCTCCATCCACCTTTTTAGAACTTCTTTAAAATTTGTATCTGATCGATACTCTTGTAAGAATATTTTTAAGTTTTCGATAGATTCTAAAGCAAGTTTAATGTTTATATTTTTGTCTTGAAGCATTTTACTCACAGGTTTATTCTGTTAAGTAAATCATGCCAAGTTATAAGAGAGCAAATAAATTCGTAGTCCTTTATTTTAGCACATAATGTTTGTGCTTCATGCTGAGTTTCTTTATTAAAATTTTCATTATTTAAAATTTCAAAAAGTGCATCGTAAATTTCTCCTAACTGATATCGTAGAGGGCGGATTGCATTAATTTTACTTTCCCATCGCGTTTCTGATGGCTGTTTCAATGTTAATTTTTTACGAACTTTAAAAGGATTGCCCAATGTTTGTAAGAGAATGAAAAGAATTGTATATTTCTTGAATAATTGCAAAGAAACTAATTGCATCTGCATTCACTTTGGCTGCATCGTTAATGATTAAATTTAGAGTAGGAGCAGCACATGGCACGTAAAAAGCTCTAGGATTTTTGTTCAAAAGGAAATTTTGGAGCCTATATTTTTTTTTCTTTCATATTTGCCGCATTGTCATACCCTTGACCTCGCATGTCTTCAATGGGAATGTTCCATTTTTCCAGTTGTTCCATTATTGTTGCACATAAACCACGTCCTGTGGAATCTGATATATCTACAAAACCTAAAACGTTTTTCCTGATCTTGACAATTCCATTGTCACAGGAAACAAAGCGAATAATAATGGTCATTTGTTCTATTTTACTTGCATCAGGTGTGCAGTCTGAAATTATGGAATAATATTTAGATTTTCGAATTGATAATAAAATTGTATCCCTGATTGCGTTACTTAATGTTTCCAATATTTCATTTTGACTGTCTTTACTCAAATAGTGTACTCTATTGTTTCGATGTAGGAGCCTTTCAACATGATTTTTCCATAACGGGATCAAACTTTGCAAACAGTTCGACTAATTTTAAAAAAATGCCGTTATTCCTTTCATATAATTTATCAGATGATCCGCGAAAAGCTAAATTTTGGCTACCAAGGAATTTTATAATTTCAGTCAAGCGTTCTAAAACACTCGTTCAATGTTTCTTTTCCGTTTCATACATGCTTTGAGTCTGGCAATCAATAGTAGTTTTGATTATTAAATTTTTATAAAGTTCCTTCCATTTTAAGAAAATTTTCATGTGAGTTAAACTAGTCTCATGTCTATGCAAAGTTGTACTTACATTTCTCCAATCGTTATAACCTTCAACAAGACTACTTGATTCGGTAGGTGCGAAAGGTTTGCAACAAAAGCAAAAAACAGAATTTAAAGTTTCGGAATAAATGAGCCATGTTCTTGGTACGAGCTCCCCGTTTTCCATTTTTCTATTATAATACGTGTCGCCAAATTTACGACCATATGTATCTCTGGATATATTATATTTTTCTTTTGAACAGGCCCCATTTCAATTAAAACAACTCGTAATTTTTCATCAATATTTCCCATTCACTTGGATCTTCTAAATTTACAGACTAACAATGTGTTAATTTCGTGGTCAACTACAACTAAATCTTCTCCTAACTGTTTTTCACTTAAATCATGAGTTGATCTATATAAGTTATCTTGTTCAATAGTTGCAATAATACTTTCATTCAAACTGGATGATGTGCACGGTTCTTCAACTCTGATTTCTGATGTATCGAGTTGGTTACAATCTGCATCAGAATATTTTAATATTTTAACAAATTTATTAAGATCCCCAGTTTGTTTCTTAATATCTGCTTCTTTCCCAGCATGACGCTTACGATTTTGTGCACCGGATAACCTTTTTTTAAATTTTTGATTCCATTTCTATTTTATACCCACAAGAAATTATTACACAACACGACACAGAGACGAAATAATAGTCCGCACTGCGCTACTGTCAGTAGCCTACTGAGATAAGTACCCTATGACTGGTTAACTAGCAACAAATGTTTTGTACGAAAATTCGTTTCTGCGCATGTTCACCGTTTCACTTTAGATAGACTGCAGTAGACACAACATTCTGCAAGCAAGCATTTAGCCTGCTCTAACTGCAAAATTGTAAACGGGCGGCAATATACAATTTTTTGAAATTTTTATTCGGTGTATCCGACCTGATTTATTTTAATATTGATCATTCTAAGAATTTTTTGTTTTTATGATAAAAATTTTATTTCTTAAAAATGAACTTATGAATCGTGCCCCGGCGGCGGCGCCCCCCTTCATAGCGGCGCCTGCATGCATCGCATGCTCTGCACGCCCGCTTCCGCCGGCCCTGCTCACAACCTCTTTCCATGCTCAACACCAAGTGATTGAGGAGTCCTTCAGGCAAACTGGCCCACTCCTTCAGAGCAAGGATAAGGCCTTTTTTGCTTTCTGGAGGGGGATTTCGAGCAGCAGTGTATCTCCCTATTGCGTCCCAAATGTGTCCTATAAAGTTGGGATATTCGATTCGATTAAGATCCTTGGTCTCCAGACGTATCTCCACTGCTCGTGTACGATGTGGTGTGGCATTCTAATCCATTAAAATGAATTCTTCGCCTACGAAACCACGGAACCATCGAACATGACGTTGAAGAGCCTCGTTGCAATATCGTTCACCAGTCATAGTTCCTTTTTCCAGCACTTGTAGCTCGGTGCGTCCATTAAGCATAATGCTTCCGACATCATGACCGCAGCACGCCGTGTCTATTCCTTTCAGTCTAGGATATGTCCACCCCGAACTGGGATGCAACTCTCGTAACCTCTTTCCATGCTCAGCACCAAGTGATTGAGGAGTTCTTGAGGGAAACTGGCTTTGATTTGTCTGTAATGTACTCTCATCTGTAAAGAGTACGAGAACATTACAGACAAATTGCAAGACAGAAATTGCCACAAGCCGATTCGACTGAATTTGTGGTTGTAATCTCCAGAAATAGTGTTCTTCCTTAGGTTTTGGACGCCAATATTTTTTTATTTTATTTTTGTTATTTTCTATTCTACTTTGAAATCCAGCATACTCGGGAAAATATTAGCAGCTTAATAAGTTTATTTATTTAGTTCTGGTGCTGTATTTATACCGTTAAAAATTCGATTGGTCGAAGATTCGTTGAAGCAAATGCTGTATTTAAATAATCGTAGCCAACAAATCCATTACAAAGATGGACGTGTTCTTCTATATTGATATGCTGAGAATGTTTCTCAATGATGTGCGAGTGCATTTTGTTTTTGCACTTCCAATTCTTGCTATGAATTGATAATGATATTTGAAAATAACTAATCTACTTTACTCACGCAACCACTAGGAGTTCGAAATTTCCTTCGTAAAGAGATTAATCGTACCAAATGGGAAACGAGAGCTGTTTCATTGTGAGTTTGTTTTTTATTTTAATACCAAGTGGTTGAATGATGTACCACAGAGCACAGTGCGCATGTCACGAGTTACAACCTGAAAAATATTTATTTCCTACTTACCAATAGTTACGACTTAAGTCATTCACGTGTTCATTACTAAAATCGCGAATTTGGCTCCCTCTAGTGATTTTATCTGTTTATATGATTAAAAGTCATTAAATGTTATTGTGAAAAAATTATTTTGTTCTTCTTTGTATACAACGTTTATGGAATGATTTATTTTAAATTTTTTAAAATTTTCTTTTATATTATTTCTTATTTTATTTTATTTTATTATTTTATTACATTATTTTATTTTATTATTTTATTACATTATTTTATTTTATTTTTAATATATATATATATATAAAATAAATTGTGTTCCAAATGCCGATCAGTTTGTATTCGAAAGTCCCAGAGAATTTTTGCTGTTTCGTATTCCAATACTGTCTCTATTTTATGCTGCCACCATTTATCAGATGTAGGAAAGGCATATTTTTTGCATACATGCCAATGAATTATTTTGGCCCACTTGATTGACTGTATTTATAGTCAGTTTGAGCTACAGGCACTGATTAGATGTTCTACAGTCTCATCTTTCTGATCGCATAATCTGCATTTGCTGTTATTATTGATGTTCAAAATTTTCATTGCATTAGTTTTTAACGCTTGTTCTTGATCTGTTAGAATAAATCCTTCTGTTTCTTTTTTAATATATCCATATTGTAGCCATTGCCATGTCTTGTTCACGTCAATTTTATTCTCAGTATCTCAAAGAAATTGGCGATGCAAGGGTTTATTTTTCCAGCGCACATGTCGGTTATTTTGCTGTTCCTTTTTGTAGTCGGATTTATTTCCTGTTGCTTTTATTATTATTATTATTATTATTATTATTATTATTATTATTATTATTATTATTATTTAAATATAAATCACATGCACGAAAGGTCTATAGCACGGCACCATATGCGGCAAAATACCCCTATTAATTAAAATCAATATCTCCTTATATATTTATTTATAATCCCCTACACAATATATCTCCTTACATTTAAGTTTACATGTATTTCCTTTGTAAAAATAGGTAAAATTCCACACAACGACCGTATTACTATATTTTTTTTATTCTTTTTTTAGCTGTCCAGAACTTAGTCGTTGTTTTTTTCCTGCCAATAACAAACAAGACATCAGAAAACCCATCATGACTTATAAGAAATCAAAAACTAGCTACAAACAACCTCAGAAATGAAAACTCTAAACACAAAACTCACCCAATAGAGCTTTCTGTAGGGAATCTAAGAGAAACAGATCACCATTTCTCTTTTTTTTTTTTCCCCCATCACTCGGGACTGATGTAAGTATTATCTAGATAACATCTAGACAATAGAAGAAAGCATCAGTAGTGGAGGGAGAAGGTTTTGGTGAGGTCGTTTCTTGATTGTTCCAACATATCTGGCAGATTCATAAGCCCAACTATTCACGGAATGCGAGTCTATATTTCATAACGATGGCAAATAGAGAGATAGTGCTAAAGAGTCGACTTGGGTGAAAGACACGCCGATCGTATCATTTTTCTTCATTTGTCAGTGGATAGATAGCGATCCTTGTATTGCCAGAAATCTCTCTCTTTCTCTCTCTCTCTCTCTCTCCCACTTTTTTTTTTCTTACAAAGTAGGTATTTTTCCAACTAGTAGATGGGCTTCAAAATCGCTACTGTATTTTTTTTTTTTTTTTTTTTTTTTTTTTGAAGAACTGAAATCTTCGACGAAGACATTTTGGTCAAAGAACGTGCCGAGACTGATGTAGTAAATCACAGATTTGTATCCCCCCAAAGTACTTTTTCGGAGATTGATAGCTGTTTTTATAGTCAATAAAATGGCGCAGTCTTTCTTTCTTTCTTATTCGTTTTTCTTTTTCCTTTCCCCCCTCCCCCCAACGCTATGTGAGGTTCCATTTTATTTTATGACGTTGTTTTTCGTTAGGCCTAACCGTCTACAGTTGTGTGTGTGTGTCTGGAAACTGTCGTTCCATTCAGCTCATTGGGAGTTAGTTAGATATGCAAAACAAGATGAAACGCGCGAATTTCCTGTTTTTATGTGGCCGTAAATAGACTAAAGAATCCAATTTAGTGGAAGGAAGAAATTCATGCACTGAATTTTTACTACACTTGATAGGCCCAACCTGCCAAAAGATTTTGTGTAACAAAAATACGTCTATGAAACGGGTGATAATCTACTTTGACAACATTTTGCGTGCTTTTTATTGCCATTAGACACGATATTAGTACATCCATAGAGTATCTTACGTGTGTAAAAATCAATGGGACAATAACTCACTTTTATGTCATGCCTGGCAAAGAGCACATTTCGCAAAAGCATGAAATAAGTCGCCATAAAAAAAGATACAGAAGACACGCAGCGTTGCTAAACCGTTCTGTATAGTGTGGAATATAAAAGACTGAATAAATCTCTTTATCATATGTTTCTTGTGTAGCATAAACCATCCGAGTGAGTCAAAAACGAATTATTTATTTTCTAAGCAAGATGGGGCTTTGATGTTAATAAACAAGATTATTTGCAATCTTGTTTATTGTACAAAACGAATTTTTATCAAATCTAGGTTAATTACAATGACGTACAGCTATTTTTTTCTACATTTCTATTTTTTCTAATTTCTACAGCTATTCGCAATCATTACGTACAGAATATCACGTACAATTTCCACAGCGCCATTTTTTAACAATGCAGTTATTGACAAACGCTGACTATTTAAGTTGCCATTACAGATGATTGAAAACAGAAAAAGGTGTTTCTAATTCACACAAGAAAATTACTAATTTATTGAAATATTTTATAATATGAAGCTATTTTCATATATATTATATTTCTTTTTCACTTTTATATAATATAATACTTTTAATTTAATTATTTATCTTTTAGTAATTCATCATCTTCATCTTCATCGATTTATTTCTAGGAGTTTGTGTTATTTCTAGTTTGCAAATCAACTTTTATTACTGTTGATTTTGTACTACAAAGGGAGTTATATATTCTAGCCTAGCTCCCACTGATGAGACCTCAATAAAGGTCGAAACCGGTCTGGGTAGTGGCCTCTTGCCTTTAATACAAAACATCATGCATCTCCTTCTTGGAGATGTGTTTTGGCATTAAGGGTAAATATAAAGATTAGTGATCAGAGCTCATGCCACCTTTACCACGAGTTGCCTTGGTCTTGCACTACCTGTAGGATCAGCTAGACTTGCATCACTTGCAGGCGCAAACTTGACTTATTTGTCTGTTTGCTTACTTGGAAAATGGAGTAAAACCAGGTTTAAAAATTGCTTGGTATTCTTAACATTTATTATACCCAAGGTAAAATACTTTCTACATATATATAAAGTATATATATACTAGGGTTACCAAGTAATTTTATAATCTTGGTTATTTAACTCCTAATTCCAAGTATGCAAACAATTAAGTTTGCGTCTCAAACATAGTTCAAGTCTAAAGGTGGTACAACACCAGGGCAACTCATTGTAAAGGTGGATGGGTAAAGCTCTGACCACTATTCTTAGTATTTTCCCATAATGTAAAGCACATCTCACTAACCTATAGAAGTTGCAACTTCTATAGGTAAAGTTGATAAGGCTCTGTATTACTAAACCTTGGTATTTAGGGTCTAGCTACTCATCGAGGAGACCTCAAAAAAGGTTGAAACCGGTCTGGGTAGTGACCCCACCCATAATGCATTGCAGTATACATCTTTTAGTGAGATGTGCTTTACATTATGGGAAAATACTAAGAATAGTGGTCAGATCTTTACCCACCTTTACAATGAGTTGCCCTGGTGTTGTACCATCTTTAGACTTGAACTATGTTTCAGGCGCAAACTTAATCGTTTGCATACTTGGGATTAGGAGTTAATAACCAAGCTTATAAAATTACTTGGTAACCCTAATATACAATATCCCCAAGTTAAAAAATTAATTACATATATATATATTGAAATTGTCGTTATACATAAAAATATTATAATGAACTTCATATATATTAAAAGATTCGTATCACCCTTATACAAAATTTTATAATGAAAATTATAATGAAAATAATTAATTTAAAAAAATAATTATCATCTTTTTTTAAATTAATTTTTAATTATTTAATCATCTTTAATATTTTCAAGTTTTTACAGTTAAAAATATTAAAAGTGCTTATAGGGGAAAAAACCTACTATAATCCTTTAACAGTGAAAACTTCTATAAAGTTTAACAGTTAAAAACTATTGTAAAGCTTTTATAGTAAATAACCTAAACTCATTATATAAAGCGAAAATTTAAGCCGAAAATGCAGTTTGTAAATTGAGTCCACTATTTTGTTAAAGTATAGCATATATTTATACAAACCTCAATGCTTTACAACGCTTTTTTTCTTCCCTTTTTTTGTATTCCCTAAGTTATCGTTGCATTAACTTGTTATTCATAAATACAAATCAGCGTAATGTTTTCGCTGTTAGGAATTATATTTGCTTTAATCTTAGGGTTATATTATTATTATTATTATTATTATTATTATTATTATTATTATTATTATTATTATTATTATTATTATTATTATTTATTTATTTATTTATTTATTTATTTATTTTTGTCGTCGTTTTTTGGATATGTACAGTCACTTTGGTGGCTCACAGGATTTTGGAAGTGAAATTTCTGCTAGAAGTGGTAGAATCACAGCTCCCTTTCGACACACAATTAGTAGAACTATCACAAACATCTATCCCCATGGCCGGGTTCGAACCCCTGAGCCCTTTGGTCCGTAAGCTGATACGCTAACCACTCGCCAACGTCATTTTGTACCTTTTTCAACCCATCCTTCCCTTAGGGCAGATGGCAGGCCTCTCCTCTTCCGCATCCCCTAAGGATAATCAAGTATTTATGCCTGTTTGGCTATTTTAAGAAATAAAAAGAATCTTTTTTTTTTTTTTTTTTTTTTTTTTTGTCCCAACCAGAGGATTCGTCTGTACTAGTTGGGCTACGGAGGCTCATTATTTTGTACACAACTCTATGATTTCAATTAAGGTATTAAAAAAGAAAAGAAAAAGAAAAAAAAGAGGGGTATATTATGTCACTAAGTGTCGAAGATTCTGAAGTAGCAATTCTTTTTCAGATGAACAAGTGACGTCTGATTTAAATGAGAAATCGCATAATTCACCGGTACTGAAAGGAATAAAGATCATAAATGTCCTAAAGCTTTTCAAAAAAAAAAAAAAAAAAAAATCTTCAAAGAAATAGAAGCTAATGAAAGATCATACCGTAAAAGTATTTAAGTTAAAAGACAGAAGACTATAATAACAGAACGAGATGTGGAAACTATAAAATATCCAAGATTCATTCTCCCAACTCGATGCGTTGTGAGCCTCTTTAAAACCTCTACTCCTAGTCATTGCTATTTTTGACAACTATTTTGTTAAATACTACAGTCAAGTTCCGATTTGTCTACGTTAGTTCACTCTGATCTTCGATTCTGTACGATTATCAAATATTCTGTTCGCTATAATTAGCAAATAATAAATATTCCTTCTCATCATTATTTAATTCCACTTTCTTCTTTCTTTCTTTTTTCAATGTGTAAGCTGATAGTGCACATATCTTGGCTAAGATAATTGAAATTTTATTATTTTTTTAAAATATTATTATTTATTTATTTATTTCTACATAGTCCCGACAACACTGCTCTAGAGACTAAACATAGAACTTTTTAAGCCACTTCAGGCCTCCGGTAAGCGAGGTGGTAGTCGCACCGGGAGATGAAAATCATCTCCCATCTAAAGACAATCGTAAACATCCATTCCTATGCATAAAGACAATCGTGTAAACATCCATTCCTACTTCGAGATGGTTCGAACCCGCAGTCTGTAATTGGAGAGTAGGTAGAGCTTAGCTACCATTGCCTTCTTTCACTAATTTCCGTTCTTTAATTGATTTTCTTTTCTCTGTTTTATAGTCTTTTATTCCTTTGCTCCTGTGGATCCCTCTTGCTTTACGATGCAGTCGTGGGACGCGAAGAATTTTTATCAGACCTTTTCAACTGAAAGTGAGTTATTAATTTTTCTTTCCCGAAACCCGGATTTTTCGTCCCCCAACCAGGCAAACCTCCAAGTGGAATACACGCAATTTACAGACAAGAGAATACTTCTAGGCATTGGGCTAATCACATTATCCTGGAGTTATGTAGGTCCAGAAAAGCAGATTTCCACTACACCAATCCACCTCTATTGTGTGCTGTTGTGATTCAGCATGATGGATCAGTCATGAATGGTTACAAGCGACCAATTCTTCCTCCATCTGCACAGAAGAA
The DNA here is from genome assembly GCF_054136105.1 of Typopeltis vanoorti. Taxonomy (NCBI): domain Eukaryota; kingdom Metazoa; phylum Arthropoda; class Arachnida; order Uropygi; family Thelyphonidae; genus Typopeltis; species Typopeltis vanoorti. The sequence goes on along the minus strand of NC_143550.1, from coordinate 138,708,259 downwards.
TATTTATTGGACTGCATTTTGCCATATTTTCGTCATTGAGTTGATTTGTGTTTGCCACACCATTATCGCAAACTTTACTAATACTGGTTACCGGATTTCACTATTATCCCGCATTTGAAGCTACCATGTTACGACCTTTGCCCATTATCATTCGCACTTTAACAAAGATTTTTTTTTTTTCTTCTGGAGGCAAATGCTTATTCACCGGACGGTGTCTGATAAACGTTAATCGCGTTTTACTGAAGAAAAACCTCCAAAACGAAGGTTTTACAACTGATTTATTTATTTGATAGTAATACAGGGTGTCCCAAAATTCACGCAAGAAGTAATTTTGATAGAAAACACAGGTTTTTAATTAAAAATTGTAATTTCTTATTGATTCATAAAGTATACAGTATAGGGTTATGCATGGAATAGCATATCGGGTAAATGGCCTCCACGGCTTTGCTGACACATACGCACTCTTGTCGAAATTTTCCATGACCGTTTTGCATAAATGTGGCTGAATTTCGTTGATACAGCGCTCAATTTCCTCCTTCAAGGCGTGGGTGGTCGTGGGCTTGTTGGCATAAACTTTAGACTTTAAAAAACCCCAAAGAAAAAAGTCCAACGGCGTTAAGTCACATGATCTGGGCGGCCAATTCTGATCACCAAAACGGGAAATTACACGACCAGCAAATGACTCATGCAGTAATTGAATTGTTTCTCGGGCTGTATGGTGTGGCACCGTCTTGTTGAAACCACATGTCGTCCACATCCATATCTTGCAATTTAGGCACAAAAAACTGGATTATCATGTCGCGATAGCGAGCACCATTAACTGTTATTGCCGTACCAGCCGCATTTTCGAAGAAGAATAACCGATGATGCCTCCAGCCCAAAATCCGCACCAAACAGTGACACGTTGTGGATGCATTTGTTTCTCAACAATCACTCGTGGATTTTCTGAACCCCAAATGCGACAATTTTGTCGATTAACGAAGCCATCAAGATGAAAATGAGCCTCATCGCTGAAGATGATTTTGTTCGAAAAATAAGCATCCACTTGTTGTTCCATAATCCATTCAACGAACTCTCTTCGCTGTGTGTGGTCATTTTTAATAACCCTGAACTGTCAACTGTCAAGCTGTCTTTTTTTTCTCGTTGGCAACTCTTTACCGCACAAATGGCGCTAAATTTAAATCTTGCGTGAATTTTGGGACACCCTGTATAAGAAATTCGTAAATTAGAGATCTTCCCTACTAAGGGTTTAAACTACATTTCGAATGAATGAAAATTGTTCACATACAACAAAAAAGGAGTTAAAAGCTTCAGAAATGCATGACATGAAAGAAATTTTATAGCAGAACGCAGAACGCAGTATAAGGGTGAAGCATAATGCTTTTAATCCCTGCTATCTGATAGGTTACTGTGTAGGGAAAATTTTATGAGCTATGTGCTCAGCCCGAGTTGGGCAAATTATAGATCTTGGAAGGGAACTAGAATGGTCTTAGGTAGTCTATATTTGCATAATACCGATTCATCATAATTTGCTGCTTGTTGGACTAATTCATTTGGATGTGAGGACGATTTTGAGAAGTACTTTACTGCGAGAGATTGCAGAAAAGAGGATATAAGGGACATTTGTGTCTCGATGAAGTTGAACATTTCTAATGTACCATGGTGCATTTAACATCATGCGTAAGCATTTGTTTTGCAGTTTAAGGATATTTGAGTTTGAAGTATGGCTCCAGGCGGGGGACGCATAAGTGATAATGGGACGAATCATCAACTGGTAGAGGAGCAATTTGATTTTAATATCTAGTTTGCTGTTCCTATTGATAATTAATAAGAGGGCAAAACTGTGCTATGATTTTTTATGCCTTTGCACATAGAAATTTTAGTCCTTATATAAGGACTGGCTTAAAGGGGCGAAGCAAGAATGCTTTTCATCTTCCCCGTTATCTGTAGAGGACAGTGTAGGGTTAAGGTGTTATTGAGCTATTAAAGCTCTGATCATGGCAGGAGGGTAACAGCAATAGCCGAGCCTCAGTTAGAACTTCATTGGCTACAGCATTGCCTTCCATTACCCTCTAAGGGTATTAATCCATTCAACCTTCTATCCCAAATTTTATAGTGCTATTAAAGCTCTGATCACGGCAGTGGGGTAACAGCAATAGCCAAGCCTCATTAGAACTTCATTGGCTACAGCATTACCATCCATTACTCTCCCTCAATTTTTTATTTATAGACATTAACATTAACATTTCTGGCTAGATGGGTGAAGCAAAATTGCTTTTCATATTCCCCTTTGTCTTGTAATGGAAGAACTTTGAATGGAGTGTTTGTGAGCTATATGCTCGCCCATTGAGGGCAGTGAAGTTAGTTGCGTTCAGCTGAACTTAAAATAGATTTTGGTCTTTTAAATTTGTAGATTTCTTCTTCATTATATTCCGAGGCTTCCTTGATTAAAGGGTTTGGATGGTTACTTGTCTTGGTAAAGAACTTCTCAGCTAGATTTATGAGAAAGGAAGAGATATAAGGGATATTAACTTCTCTATGGATCTGGGTGTTTCTTATGAACCAGGGGGCATCCAGAATCATACTCAGGCACTTATTCTGTAATCTCTGAAGTTTTAGAATGTTAGAATTTTCGGTGTGGCTCCAAGCTGGGGATGCGTAAGTGATAACCGGTCTAATTACCATCTTGTAAATTGTTAATTTTGTTTGCATGTCCAGTTTACTTTGTCTGTTGATCATAGGGTAGAACTGTGTTAAGACGTTGGATGTCTTTGAGGAAATGTAACTAATATGTTTGCTGAATAGTAGTTTACTATCAAGAATCACTCCAAGATATTTAACTTCAGTCTGCTATGGAAGCTCTACTCCCAATAAATAAATATCCTCCGTGGTATGGATTTTCTTTCTAGTAAACAGTATGACTGAGCTTTTCTGGGGGTTAACTCGGATCCTCCAGTCTGCCATCCACTTTTCTAAAGTGTGTATGCTATTTTGTAGTCTTTTAGTTGCTAGTTTTGGGCTCAGTGAACTTGACATCAGTGCAGTATCATCAGCATATAATGCAGTGAATGTTGTTCTTGGGTTCAGAGGGATGTCTGCTACATAGATTGAAAACAGTAGAGGTGCCAGAAGAGATCCTTGAGGTACGCGTGCCGAGATCCTGCATCTGGTCGAAACCGTTTCGCCTACCCTGACCTGCATGTATCTGTCTTTCAGATAAGAATGTATTACCTTTATTAGTCTGACTGGGAAATTAAATTTTATCAGTTTGTAGAGAAGACCTTGATGCCATACTTTATCAAACGCCTTCTCTGCGTCGATGAAGATTGCAGCTGTATTGAGTTTCCAGTTGAAACCTTTAGTAATGATTTCTACCAGCCGGTGCACTTGTTGGGCTGTACTATGGGCCCTACGGAAGCCGAACTGTTCGTTAGGCAAAATTCCTAACTTATCTGTTTCTGCTTGGAATCTTGAGAGGATCACGTTCTCTGTTACCTTTCCGAGGCTGGATAATAGGCTTATGGGTCTGTAGCTTTCAGGAAGGTGAGCATTTTTTCCTGGCTTCTTCAGTGGTATGATTGTGGCTGTTTTCCCTGTAGAAGGGAAATGCTGGAATCTAAAGATATCATTTGTAATGTTGACGAGATGGACTATGGCCTTTCTTGGAAGTAGTTTTTTCTGTTAGTTATGCCATCCGGTCCTGGAGCTTTTCTATTGTTTAGATGGGAGATGATATTTATCATTTCTGTTGGATTTGTAGGAGTGATATGTTCTGAGTTGACAATGTTCTGTCTTAAGGTTGACCTAACATGATGATGAATCTTGTACATAAGGTTGATATTTAAATTAGTATACGATGGGTTCCACTGAGATTCTAGGTTATCTACTAGTGCTTCGGCTTTCTCTTCATCTTTGTGAACTGTCCCTTTCTTGGTTTGGATAGGGGGGTATGAGTTGCTTTTTGGTGCGGATTGCTCTTAAGAATTTCCATACAGAATGATCTTCAGTATTGATGTTAGCCAATTTGGTTTCCCATTGATGGTTTCTGTGTTTTTGAATCGCTTCTCGGATCTGCCTGTTTAGATTGTTCAATACTTTTTTATCTTGCGGAGCTCTGATATTGTGGTATCTCTTCCTGGCTCTATTTTTTGCTCTGATTAGGTCCATGATTTCTTCAGGGATACGGTTTGTTGGGTTGAAGACAGTTGATTGTCTGACTGATTCAATTGCTTTCTGAATTTGTATGGTTTAATTATTTATTGCTGTGTCAATCTCTTCCTTTTTACTGATATTGGGTACCGGACCAATATGATCGGGAAGAACCTTGGCTAACTTGTCCCATGGTATCAATGTGTGCAGAGGAGAGAATTGATCTGATGAACCTAGATTGAGCACTATGGGACTGTGGTCAGAAGATAATTCGTTGACTGATTCCAATTTGAATTGGTATCTTAAATTTTTAAAAATGACAATGTCCAGCACATCCGAGCCACCGGAAGGGCTGAAATGGGTGGGCTCAGTAGAGCTGGCGACTACAACAGAGATGAGCATTGCATAGTTGAAAAGTGTGTGACCTTTGGTGTTAGTTGTTGAGCTGTACCAAGCTGTGTGTTTTGGTTGAAATCACCTGTTATTATTAGGAGTCATTTGGCCCAATGGAGTCGAGATCTGTTGTCAGCAGAGGAATGCTTGGAGGGTTATAAGCAGCATAAATCTTGAGACTCCCAGCATTGAACTCCACACTGGTCATCTCCAGGTTTATTGTTTTGGGCTTGTCTATTGTGTTATGATTCAAATAACTTTTAATATATATGGCTGTGCCTCCACCTCTTGTGCCAATTCTGTCGTTTCTGTACATAGTGTATCCACGGATATTTCGGTTATTAGCTGGTCTTGGTGTGTTTCACCAATCAAGATGATATCAGCACTGAGATGAGTTGAAAATTCTTGAAGTTCCAAAATCTTTTTTATCAATCCATTTGCATTCCATGCGATTATCTTAAGAGCTTTTGGTTTGAATTTATTATTCATTACAGATAGCTGTTATAATGTTTTGAGTGCCTTGCAGGAATCTCTTTCTGGAAGATGTTGAGGGGCATGTCTTGCTGAATTCTTGCAGCATAGTGGCAAGTGAGGCTGTTAAAACGGGTGTTATTTTGGAGCTTTCTAGCTCGGGAGATGTAGGAGACTTAGTTCTTGCAGCATCAGCATATGTTTTGGTCATGGTTGTTCCTTCTTGTGAGGAAGAAGGCAAGGTGTTTCTGACTGGAAGACGATTTGTTTGGTTGCTTGAAACGTCTTTACGTGGCGGAACAAGATTGACTTTTGTTGGTCCTCGGTTTTTTGGATTGGAAAGGCATCCCTTGTAGTTGGCGGGATGAGGTCCTCTGCAGTTTGCACAGCATGCTGGAGTTGTGCGAGGTTTGGTGCAAGAGATGGTCTGGTGTCCCTCGCAGCACTTCAAGCACCTGTAGGCTGCCTTACATAATTTTTGGGCATGTCCAAATCTTTGGCATCTATGACACTGACCTGCTGATGCTCTTTTCCTTAGAGGCTCAGTTGTAATTTTGAGACCGCATACTACAGTCTGTTCATAGATCTGCTTTTGTGTGTTGTTTATTTCCACCAGCAAAAAAGGCATTGGCGTTTTATCTGCTCTGAGCATTCTGCTCACTTTAACTGGGGACAGGCCCTGTCTGGAGAGATCAGTGGACACATCTTCAGGAGTGATACCTTCAGCTATCCCACGTAGAACAACTTCCAGGTAAAGTGAAGGTGTGGTATGGGATGCTAGCTTTGTCCAGAAATCTGGTCATCTGTCTGTAATCTGAGACTGTAGAGGGTTGTATTTTAACTCCCTCATCTGTGTTTTCAGCCCATGAGAATGAGATGTTTTGCTCTCTTAGGGCTGATGAGATAGGGATCCATTATTCTTTATCCCTTAATATGACTGGTGGTATCTTTTCTTTAGGACCATTGTGTGCTTCTGTCCCTGATGTTTTGGGTTCTTCCACATTGGTGGAGATTTTCCTCTTCTTTTTCACCAATTGGAACTCTATATCAGTTTCCAAGGTATGATGTCTGCTGTCTTGGGATGTAGCATCTTCCATACTCAGGGAGTGTGCTAAATCTGATTGCGTGTGAGTTATGGGCTCTTCACTCATGTCAACCATATTATCCTCTGTGACTGCTGTGGGAGGAAATGTGTCAAAGAGCTTGACTTTTCTTTTCCTGGCCAATTATCACTCAGCAGCTTTCCCAGTCTGAGGAATTCAAAGTAAACGTCCTCAAATTTGGCCTCATTTAGAAGTTTTGCCATGATAATATTCCGAAATAAGTCACGGATGGAGAAAGAGTAGAGATTGCTCAAGTGTTCCGAGCAGGTAAAGATAATCCTGTGGACTTTTGAGGGTCCACTAGCAAATCCCGTAGACACCCTAAGGTGTCTACCAGCAATAAGATGTGGCGACATAAAATACAACAATGGCGATACTAGCGGCAGTAGGCCTAGCGTATCGCCCTTGTAAATTCAATAGACTTACCTGGATAAACCAGTATAGAAAATAAAGTGCCTGTTTATGGCAGCAAATAATTAACTGATATTATTAATGAATAAGCATAAATCTTTAAAAACATATCAGTCAAATTCACAATTCACTATCAAAAATACACGACACGAAACACTAACACGCGAGCCGCCATCTTACTTCAGTCACTCTCTCTCCCATTCTTTTTCTTTATTTATAGACATTAACATTAACATTAACATTTCTGGCTAGATAGGTGAAGCAAAATTGCTTTTCATATTCCCCTTGGTCTTGTAATGGAAGAACTTTGAATGGAGTTTGTGACTATATGCTCGCCCATTGAGGGCAGTGAAGTTAGTTGCGTTCAGCTGAACTTAAAATAGATTTTGGTCTTTTAAATTTGTAGATTTCTTCTTCATTATATTCCGAGGCTTCCTTGATTAAAGGGTTTGGATGGTTACTTGTCTTGGTAAAGAACTTCTCAGCTAGATTTATGAGAAAGGAAGAGATATAAGGGATATTAACTTCTCTATGGATCTGGGTGTTTCTTATGAACCATGGGGCATCCAGAATCATCATCAGGCACTTATTCTGTAATCTATGAAGTTTTAGAATGCTTGAATTTGCGGTGTGGCTCCAAGCTGGGGATTTATTTATAGAAATTCATCTTTATATAGTCCTTATAAGGACTGGCTTAAAGGGGCGAAGCAAGAATGCTTTTCATATTCCCCGTTATCTGTAGAGGACAGTGTAGGGATAAGGTGTTATTGAACAATTAAAGCTCTGATCATGGCAGGAGAGTAACAGCAATAGCCGAGTCTCAGTTAGAACTTCATTGGCTACAGCATTGCCATCCATTATCCTCCAAGGGTATTGGATTGAATGAATCAATCACCGCATCTCACAGTCCCTAGAAATTCATCTCATTCATCTCAGGAAATTTATATTATTTTCTCTTTATATTTTTAAGGTGTTAGAAGGAAGAAGCTTTTTTTTTCTAAAATAACCAGAAAATAATATTAATAATTAGTTTTTTAATTTATAATTATATTTATTTAATTTATTATTTTTAAAAAAATTGACTGTAATATTCCACAAAACCATAATTAGATTTGATTCATTTTCGTCCAAATGCATAATAAAAAACCACTAAGCCAGAGTGTATATTAGTTAACCACTATACAAGTAAATGCTGTAAAGTGTTTTTAAAAAAGAAAGGTGTTGACAAATGAATGATATTTTAATAAGGTAGACAAAAAAAGCTGTACATAAAAAAAAAAGGATCGCGACAAGTAGTATTTTAAAATTCTACTTGCAGAACAAAATTCTGCATCTAAACGGATCGCTCGTCCCTATAATTTTAGAAATTGCTTCGTTTTATTTAAATAACTTATTTATAATCTATACAATATAATACAATATTGGTAGTAAAAAAATATAATTCCGTATTTTTTATATTTTTGGTTAAGCTCTTGTTATATTAATAATTAGTGAAAATTTCATTATACACCAAAATATAATTATAATATTTTAAATGTTATTATAAATAGCATTTAATGTGAATAGCATACAGAATAGCCTGTAGATGGCGTAATGTGTCTTCATTTCTGATTTTACAGTATAGTATCATACTTTGATTTTATGTGCTCTATCAAACAACTAATTTTTTTGAATGAATATTTATTTAACCTCAGAAATTATGAATTTTTTTTTCTTGATTAAGATGGGTGTACGAACACGATCTATCAGCTACACACCTAAGTCCGTTTCTAAACAGTTTTTAATGTTATGCTTTCAATCTTAGTTGCTGTTGAGAATTATATTGACCAGACACTTTTTCAAGTAGTTTGAATAGCGATACGTATGTTCTTGTAGAAAGAAAAACGGAACTTAAGGAGAAGATTATTTTATCCTCTTAGTATGTCAGTCACTTCTTCCCACGTGGTTGCGAGCTAGAGGAGCTCCCACGTATCAAAACACATATGTGCCGTCCAGGGCTAAGAGAGTTGAGTGAAGAGAACATAAACTCCCCAAAGATGATTTCCTTTTTCCTAGAGCATCTATGCGGACCTATCTTCAGACAATTGGTCTAGAAGTTGAAGATTTATTAGGCGATGTCATGTGACAGTAATCTGTCTCAAGCACTCTATCGCATCCGGTTGAATTCCCTATAGTGAGTGATCAGAGCACTTAGGCGACAACAAGCAACTGTCGTTAGATCAGCAAACTGCGCACTCATCGGTAAACAGTGATCCCGACAGATGGCGCTGCGTTAGCGGAATCGTAGCAATGACGATTATTAAATGTTAGCTAGTTTCATTAGTGGAGCTTTGTAAATTAATAAAATGATATAAATAATCTGCCTCTGGTAAAATGATAAACGACCATTTAATATCTGTGCCGTGTATTTTGTAAATTGATGAGCGACGCCATTAATAATGAGCGTTATATAGATATATTAATGGTTCTGGACACTAAATTAATTTTGGCAGATGACTGATTTGCATAAACTTAGTATAATGTGTGAACAACTGTGGAGGACCTGAAATAACACCACCTGGTGGTATTATAAAGTATTATGTCACAATCGCAGCCCGGATCCTTAGTATCCTAAACATTACTCTTATATTTCAACTTATATTTTTATTTCCTTTTAATTATTGCCGAATAAATACAGGCAGTATTTAAATTACATTTTTTAAATATAAGCAGTGATTATTGAGAAAAATTACATTTATTTTCTGTTTTTCTTTCTGCAAAACATCACGCTAAATTTATATTTAATATTTATAAGAATTTTTATGTTTATCTTTTCGTGCTGGAGAATTTTTTGAGTAAGTTCATTTTCATAATGGTTTATTCATATCATATACAATTAAATAATAATAATAACAACAACAACATTATTATTATAGTTTAAAAGCAAATTATGTTTATTTTTGTAGTTTTTGATCTGATTTAATTATTTTTTAACATTTTAACTGAATTATTAATTTGATTTTTTTTTTAAAATCAACAGCAAAATGCCTAAAACCTTTAACAAAATCATAGTTAGCCATTTACTATTTTTAATCCTTAATCTGGCTCTTTATTTATTAATTATATGATTTTTAATTTATATTTATTAAAATGAAAATGAACTTTCTTGTATTCATAATATATTATTTAAAAAAAATAAAGATCTTCTTAATTATTTTTTACTTACAAATTATTTTAAAGCTTACACCTTTTTATTTTTTGTATATTAAAGTTGATAAGATTGCTCAAAGGCACCAAATGGGTGAGTGGGATGAACTCTCCATCAATTATGTGTACATATATTCTTGTATTTTTTTAAAATAGTTTCGTTTCCAAGATAAGAGATACCTAGTCTTAGCTAATTGATTTTATTTAGTAAAATCCCTAGGAAGTAGAGGTGTAAAAACAGGTCAGAGCCGCAATTTTCAGCGAAAACGTTTGGAGCACAATTATTCATATAAATCAAGTTACGATTGTATTTTATGATTTTACAATACTGTCGAGATGACAATTTGAGGAGTTAGTGAGAGGTTTTGATGAGGCCCTTGAGACAAAATAATCGTATATTCTTGGCCCACTGAAACTTTTCGAGTTTCCCAATACCAGGCATGCATGATCGCCCCCCGCCCCGATAAATGGAAGTGTTTCATCTCGCTATTCAGCAAAATTCACCGTACAAATCACTATTTCAGATAATAATATTATCTTAGGAATACGAGATGGTAAAAGTTGAATCTCCTACTATCGCCTCGATATGACTTACAACGTCGGAAGCCTACTCCTCACCTCTGTATCCTTCCTTCCAGTTATTGGGTGATTTCAGGTATGCTGACAGGATCTGATTTCTTCCTCAAATCAGACAAATCGGAGTGCAATTGACTCTGACGTCAATTGCATGTTCTTTTAAGTTCTACAAGAACAAGCTGCAATTTACTGATGTCTCAAAGGACTTTCCTTGTCTGGGTCATAATACAAATGACAGCGTTCTCCTCTGTATCGCATTCATCAGTGGTTGGTTTACTTTACTTTTATCTTCATAGCAATGCCGTAATCTTTCAAGGTTTTGTTCGTGAGTTCTTCACCCATCTAATAAGAACTCGTATTTTTCAAATAAATAATAATAATAGCAACAATATTGGATTTCAACTTCGCCCTTAATTTATCTTCTCCCTTAATTTATCTTCTCCCTTAATTTATTAAATTTCCCATTAATCTATTTTGTAATCCCCCCCCCCCAGTGATTCTCTCTCTTGTTTCATTGGTTCTTGCTAAACTGCTTTTTTATTTTATTTTTCGCGTGACTATTATGTTACAATCCACGAAAGGTTGAAACCCTATTATTACATATAATATTTTATATTTTTAAATTTATTTTTTACATGGTCTGGAAACCTTATTCTAGGGACTAAACATTGGACTTTTTCAAGCCATTTTATGCCTCCAACAAGCGAGGATGTAGTCACACCGGGCGATGAAATTCGTCTTCCATCTAAAGACAAGCACAAACATCCACGCCCATTGACGGATTCGAATCCGCAGCAAATATGTTGCGGGTTCAGAAATATGCAACAGAATGCTGTAGTGTGTAACATTTAAAAATGATCAGAAGGTAAACTTGTAGGAATTTTTTTCTTTCAAAAAAAGATAAGCTCCTCCGAGAGACACACACACACACACCGTTAACAGATGGAACTCACTTCCTTAGTTGCCTGGCATTATTTCATTCTGCTCTCGCCATTTTTGTCTCTTCCTCTTTTGAGATATTATTTTGTTATTGCCTTTTCCTCTTCAATACTTCTCATTTCTGGCCTTTCTCTTGGTATCTCGCATTCCAGGTGTCAGTAATTTGCAATTAAGTCATGTGTATTAACTTTGCCATCTAATGTGTACCTTGTAAATAAACGAACAATATCATTAATAATTAGTTCGTAAATTTCTGATAGGCGCCATTAATAATATACTTTCTAAAACTATGTACAGCATCATTAATAATATATGCTTTGTAAAATCACGGACAACACCATTAATAACAAGAACAGTAGGAAAAAAAAAAAAAAAAAAAAAACTCTGGACAAGCACTCTTCTCATCTTTGATGATCATTACAAAAGTAGCAAAAAAGCTGCGCATGCGTTGGGTATTTTTGTTAAGAACTTATGTTTATGTGGCATTATAGAACTTGAATATTTGGTCACTGAATTTTTGTTTTTGTTTTGTTTTGAAAGCTATTCAGTAAAATTTGCATTGAATGTTATGAACCTATACACCAGGGAATATTTCTTTATATTCAATATATAAAGTGATGTCTCATCCACTTTTGCATATTCAGTGTGTCGTGTTTTCTTACAATCTGCAAGCTGATGAAAGTAAATGAAAACACACCAATCGATGCCAGTATTATACCCTATCAAAATTTGTCGGCCTTTTTATCATTAAAGAGTAATAAATGCGTGTCTTGCAATTCGCGAACAACTAAAGAAAACAAATAAATACAGAAGGTGTAGAGGTGCGGGGAGATACGGTCTATTAGTCCAAATAGCTAAGGATGAAGTATTGGTTCGTGATCGGCAAGTTCCTCATCCATCTCTGCCTACATCCTTCTCCAGATACTGACACTCCCTTCAAGGAAGTGTGTGAGAACGTGAGCAACAGACCCAGGTGGACGGCCACGCCATTATCCCGAAAGCGAAGCGCTTCGACGGTAATATTTCTCTGTCTCTGCCAGCCCAGGGTGGTTAGAAGGCGCGCGAGTAGCATCAATCCCCATCCACTAGCTGTCAACCTTCAGGAGTAGTACCTGGGGATGAAAGCGGTAAAGAAAGTCTCTCTCTCTCTCTCTCTCTCTCTGTAGCTAACGATAAGGGTACCGAATAGGGGTGATATTGAAGCGAGGGGATGAATTTCATAATACCAACTATCAAAGACGTTTTCCTTACTTCTTCGGTTTTCTTGCAAGTTTTCTGGGTAGTTCTATAGCGAATACGCTCGTTTTAAGGAGGGTTGGCACTTTTTAGCCGTGGGACTATAATCCTACGCGCTTTTGAGGTATTCACCTTTCTGTAATTCTTTCTTTTATGGTGTTTTTGTTGTTATCGAACTTTACATGGCAACTGCTGAATGCGAGTCGAGTGCGGATAAAAGTGCATTTGGAACATCAGATAGTTTTGGCCGTTTGTGGAAATACGCGTCATGGATGCCTCTATGTTATTAATTGGATCAGTGGGATGCAATTTTTTTTTAGTTGTTCTTATATGAATTATAATTATGAGATGGTATGTAATGTAACTGGGTTCGATGAGCGGTTTCCATTTGGTCGTACCTGGTATTCTATGTCAGTGTTTCAGAAATCGTGTTCGGCAGAGCCTACAGACCTTCATAATTTGTGTTAGATATAGTTTTTGAAAAAATACCTCCAGTGAATACGAAAGCACTACTTTTTATTAAATGGACTTATTTCTAGAATAGATATGTTACTTTCTTATTTATAATATATATCATGTTTTCTTGATTAAAATATTTTGCAGGTAACGATTGATTGGCATAATTTCCTTTCCGATAAAATCGCAAAGAAGTAATATTTTTATGCAGGTCCCTGCAGTCTCAAAAAGTTTAAGAACCATCTAAAGATGATATCCATTTGGAAGTTGTTACAAAGAGCCTGCATTTTGTACTCTTATTAGTGAAAACATTTCCAAACGTTCGGTGATCTTAATTCGGAAAGTATTATTTGCAATTTTATTTCAGTGATGATAATGTCATTAAGCCTAAGTAACTCAGTTGGATAAAATCAGGGGCGAATGCTGGTCTTGAAATTCACGCTTGCTCTTGTTATCATTCAGGGAGTGAGAGGTGCGATTGAAGTCGATTAGCGGAATAATGAATTACTGACCATTTAAAACTATATATTTAGAAATTTAATTTCATTCATTTATGAACTGGTCAATAACATCGTCATAAAAAGTTGGTTGTAACTTAATTTTCCCAAGCAACACGCACACTTGTAAAGGCTAGCTGAAGCTCACTGGCTAGAGCTACGTTGACTGTGTATGGCCTTGTGTTTAAGACGGGAGCGGAAATGGCTCTGCGCGAGCATGAAATCACAGTGCTGTAGCGAGGACCCGGAAGCTTACACAACCGAGCAAGCCAAGGTAGCTTTGACTAGACGGCAAGCATCGGCCTTCGATACACAACGCAAAGCTCAATTATTGCCGCGCAAGCTTAAGACGTCTTCTGTCGACAAAAATAAAAGCCTAAATGGAATGCTTATAAATGCGTGCATTTATTAACAAATAAATAGTACTTCTCTCTCAATTAATGAGCTTGCGCAGCAAGCATGGAGAATTCGCCCCTGGTTTAGATGAATCTTTTGGTTGGAGAAATTCAGATTGGAATCCCATATATGATTAGAAGAACTTTATCGGATGTTTTCAATCAAATTGGGAGTTATCCGGTCTCAGACGGAGGTAGAGGGTTTTACCCCGAAAAGAAACTCGGATTTTTCGATCCTCAAAACAGGCAAATCGGCTCCGTGAAAACACACGCACACGCACACACACACACACATGTATATACAAATGTATATGCGAGATGTAAGAGATTAGAGCCTCACTATATTATCTTTCTATCGCACATTATGGATCGCAGATAGAGATTCATGCTTGAAAAAAATCTATGGACTTACAAGGAAACTACATTAAAAAATAGCATTTAAATAGATGATTTTAAAGACTTAATTTTTATTCACTCCTTATATACAAAGATATACAAAGATACCTTGATTTCCTTATAACAGTGACATAATTTTAGCCCACTACGTCTAGTGATCCACTGAATGTACTTATGATAATTTATTTTACTTTCATCATGATAATTTGTAAATATTAATTTTAATGGTGTGTGTATATATATATATATATATCATCATAAATGAAATTAAAATGTATAATTTCTGTAGCGTCATATAAAATATTCCTATCACAAAATGAATTTATTTCTGTAAAAATGAATTCTTTTAAATCAATGCCATCTTTTGGGAAAACGCTAATCTCTGTTGTCGCGAATGATGGTAATGAGTCATTAGCAGAATTGCCTTGCTTAGTGCATTAACGGTCTCAACTAATTTCATTTATTTGTCACGGAATAAACTTTGTAATGAAATAATATGTGTGTGCAGAAAAAGCCTTCATCGGTATAACGATGTGGGCTTCTTATTAAGGAAAACTTTGTAAAAACCGAGTTTACATTAACGAGATTGTAGTCGTGTTTCGAAAACAAAATAAATACATTTTGTAACCCGGATGAAGTTTTCTGCATTAGTTGCAGATGTGATGTTTTTTGCACACTCTTCAAAAGTTTAAAATATAATCTGAAGTAAAAAAAAAAACAAAGAACAATTAAAGCTATTTTAAAGTCAACAATGATAAACTGTTTTTATTTAGTCATTTTATTACTTACACAAGACTTTACTATTGAATTTCTAGCGCAAATATGATTTCCGTGTTGGCTGTCAAATGGAAACAAGATACTGCATATTAACTTAACTGATGTGTTGTATATTTATAACAGCTAGAGTGAAAGAAGCGCCACCTGGTTATTCATTTGAACCTCATAACAATTTCCAGCAAGAATGTAAGCATGCGTACATAATGGCTATGTATAAGTTAATTAATAATAAAACAACATGGAGGTTCAGCGCCATCTATTATCGATCACAAGAACTACGTCCTAGCAGTCGATTACAAATTTATTTTAAATACTTCGTTTAAAAATGTTCCCATTTCGCTTCCTGTTGCGGGAATTGAGGGAACAGTTCTCCTCACCTCCCTTGCTGGTTTTGTAGATGGTCGGTAAACACAAAAGTGTTCAATCGGATGACTTACAAGAAACAATTATCTTCAGAGATCGGCTTACCATTGGCCAGGAAAGAATAATGTAATTCTCCAACCTCGGTATTCTGTTTCCTCTCTTTGGTCGGTTGTCATGACAACGTCGGGCAACATGAATGAAAGCCCCCCAGAAATGGAAATGTGTCGGGGCGGGCACACGACGCTCATGCGGCATGCGTTTCTAAGAAGTTCAAACGGCGGAAAATCTGCTGAGGTTCGTTGCCATGGCACGCACGCGCCACTGCCAAGGGGGAACTTGCAGACGCTAGTGGGTCGATCCCGTGATCGATTAGTCCCGAGAAAGGAGAAAACGAGGGAAATAGACGGGGGGGGGGAGGATTTCTACTCCTTGTGAGATCAGCTGTGGGGGATTTCGTGTATAGAAAAAAAAATCCTTAAGGGGTGTTGCTACAGTTTACCAGGAAAGAATAGAATCTCGGGTGGGGGGGGGGAACGCGACAGTCGTAGTTACTTCGGTTAGCAACTACTGTTTCCTTTGATTAAAAACAAAATATCTTCACTGTTTCTTGCTATTAATTTTTTGTTAATGAACGATATGAGACAGTTGCGAATAAACAAAGGCAACCATCATGTCTTCAGCTTGATAGTGGCGCGCATGCGCGATCTAACACATGGCAACTAGTGTTTATATTGGCAGATTCAGTCCGAGAAACCTTTTTTTTTTTATCCTTCATTATGATTACGATAAATGGCAGCAACTATCTTTTCTCTTTATGCTAACCTCCATATTCTTCTGCCAAAATCCCTACCATATGCGATTTTTAGAAGGGGGGGGGGGGGATAAGAATAAATGTTTTCCCAAACATCGGTGCCATACTGGGGTTCAAACCAGTAGACTGAATCTAATAATAACACTTTTGTAGTGTGGTCACAATAAGAGACGCTGAACTATACGTGCAAATGCAAAAGTTTATGTGAAAATAGAGAAAAACCACCAGAGGGTTGACGAATGCTAAGATATACTGAAGAGATCACTTCATTTTTGAAAGGACTGTTTTACAAGTGCTTTAAGGTTTTTTTTAAAAAAAGATGGCCGAAAATGTCTTGAAGATGATATTGCATGCTAATATCAGTCTTTTAAATGAGATGCTACAAAAGGATGCACACAGAAGCGCGATTGGCCCAACATGCGCCATACATGTAGAAAGCATTTTGGTTACGAATTAAATAAAACTTGACAAGAAATTATCTTGCTTAACCCTTTACTCAAGTGTGAGCAAAGTATCACAACTAAGCTACTTGTTATAAATAATCTAGTCATAAATACTGCTACAACTTGAACAGCGCATAAACCTTTAATCTCTGAGTAAATCATTTACAGCTTTCAGCACATACAAACCACGTGCATAAAGCAGCATCAATGTTCGAAATGTCCCCATTTTGCCTTCACGCACGCCTGAAGTCTGCGTGGCCACATATTGATGGCAACACACACACACACACACACACACACACACACACACACACACACACACACACACACACACACACACACACACACACACACACAATGGAAAAGCTGCCACTGCTCGCTCCAAATCCACAATCCACAATCAAGCTGGCGATGCTGGGGTGTCGTTTCTTGCAGGGTACTCTCTCAAGCTCCTACCACAATTTGAAGTCCAACCGCTGTTGTGTGATCCTCGCTTTGTGTGCAAAGATTGAGTCCTGTTGGAGGATCCACTGCGAAACAAGGTATTGTTCAGGGGCTGTATACAACAGATTCCAGCATGGTGTCTTGATAAGCGTTGGCGGATGCTTTGATCCCTTTTTCAACTTGGATATCCCCTGATATCACTCCCCACACCAAATCATCACTGACGCGGGGTGATGACCTCTTTGAATCTTGGGTGCTATGGCACTTGAAGTGCGACCATCCGGGTTTCGGGCATATACCCGATCGTTTTGTCGGTTAAACAACTCTTCACCGAAAATCTCGTTTGTGAAGAGAATATCTCCGTGTTTGTTGTTCGCCGGAGCAGTGCCTTTGATTTTACCACCTTCTGCAGCATAAACTGTGGTCTTGGAAGTGTCCAGTAGAACGACGATAGGCTCTCACAGAGGCGTGCCTTCACAGTCCTCACAAGCTGTTGCGTCCTAACGCAGCATTGTCAACCTGTTCTTCTGCGGTCAGATACGTTTTCTGTATCGTTATAACGGTTAACAGTCCGATACGCAAACATCCTACTGATCCCGAGGGTTTTTAGCGTGTTGAAAATAACAGGCAGGCTGCATTTCAACCTTGTGAGGTGCTATTAAAGCTACACAGTTCTCCTAATCTCCTCACTGCATGTTAACCCATACAGCTAGACAACTCTCACTCTACTTATTAACACGCAAATATTGGCTGCGCACTAACAGGGCTCGCGCGATTCTGTGGGCAGCGTGGGGGGTTGGAAGTTGTAACAGTATTTATGGCAAGGCTGTGTAGAGACTGTTGACTTCAGCATCAATTGCTTTAGTATGCCATAATGTAAAGCACTCATCCTTTCGGAAGTATATGGGAAATGTCACTGATTTGATCCTTTCCAAAGGCCCCAAAATTTCCCTGAAGGAAAGGCATGTCGACCACAGACGCATATCGTCATCACCAGTGTTAAGAGCCCACGACCGGCCAAGTACGTCTGACTTTCCCAACCATAACTTATTAGAATAAGATGGTTGCTTTTATAACTATTGAGTATATTTTGTCCGTAAGCTGGGTGTGTTCTCATTGTCTTTACACATAATTCAAGTGTAATTCTTTGGTATTCCTATTTGCGTAACTATAATGAATATGGTTGTTTAGATTATTTAGAGAATATTTTGGGATTTTTGTATAATTTGTATTTTCGGTTTTCAGTCGAATACACTTTTTCCTTAAGGAAAGAAAGCAGCTAAAATAAACTCTTCTGGAGTTAGTCATCCCACGTTCATAAGCAGTTTATTACGCATTCATTGCAGCGCTTATGTTTGAGCCATCAATGAAACATTATCAAGCGGTCAACGATGTCCTTTTCGAGAATGTTTGTTATTATCAATGACTCCAGTTTAGCACACTTCTTAATAAGTGGAATCTGAGTGAATATGATCATCTTAAGATCTAACCTTTTAGGCATAAGTACATCGCATGGTGTACTCTCAACCTTCTTGGTAAGAAGTTTGAGTCATTCACGTGAGTTAACGATCAGAGGACTGGTTGGCTGATGGAATAATTTCGCTTTCCAATCTATGCGCTAACTTTGAATCGCCATGTGATTGGGTGTTTCTGAATGTTTCAGCGATGGATAACTTTTCACTGTTGATTAATGGAGGCTCCATGTGATTGGGTGTTTCTGAATGTTTCAGCGATGGATAACTTTTCACTGTTGATTAATGGAGGCTCCAAGTGGCTTGGAAAAGTTCCACGATTGAAATCTTGCGCTCTAGAGTACAGTTTCCTGATTATCTAACCATTAGCCAGAGTACTACGAGTATATGTTTACAATCTTTTGTGGATGAAATTAGAATCCAAGACGAGAAGAATCCATCTAATGGTTTTCCAACTGAGGGTGAATTAGCTGAATCTCATGACAAGGTGGAAAGATTTTTTCATTTCATAATAACAGACAAACTGCCCATAAGACCACACGTTATTAACGTGTGGTCTTATGGGCGGTATGTCTTATGGTGGTAAAGGTATATTGTATGAGGGATTGTTCTCATGGACATCACCAGGTTCTCTCATCCTCAGTGAAAACACCTTGATCGCTAATCCTTACCCGGAAATTGTTTCGAACCTACATGCTGACAATGCGGCACGATGAAGTTGAATTTTTCCGGAACGACAATGGTCCCTGTCACAAAGCTCGCTTTGTGCAAACATGGTTCAAAGAGCATATGCAAGCATTTCTTATATCTCCCAACCACCTAATTCTCCAGATTTGAATCCTAGCCATCATTTATGTGGAATGCAGTATCCACACTTCGACGCCAGTGCCCTGTTCGGTTGCTGATTTCAGGCACGTTTGGTTGATAAAGATACCAAAGGACATCTTTCATGATTTATTGGAGTCAATGACAAGACGGGTGCAAACAGTTATCTCAGCCAAAGAAGGTCCAATAAGCTACTAGGCTCATAATGATTTGGCTTATGAGAGTATATAAGCCATATGGAAACAATTTATTAATTTGTTCTGAAACGCATTACACTTCTTCAGGAGAATGAAATAAAATAAAATATAAATATAAATAAAAGCGGCACTTTAGCATTGGTAGCAAAATAAGTCTTAAAACCCACTGGAATCCGACACGTAATAAACTAAAACAAACCTTAAAAAGCATATGTATTCAGATTCAATTCATTCCTTTGTCAATATTTAATTATAATATTTTCATATCGATTTTTTATAGGTGTATTAGATATACTTAAAATTTTACTAAAAATTTTAAGTACTTTTAATCATTTAAAATAATTATATAATAAAATATAAGTTTACTATACTTTTATATAAAATAAATTTACATATATAACTATTAAGTTGTGTAAAAAGTGTATGTTTTAGATCTGCGTCTCAAAACATTTTTCTATAGAATAGCAATATTGTATGGATGCAATTTCTCTCCCAGCCTTAACCACAAACTTTATGTCGTAGTTACGCTACTTAGTAGTGATAGTAGTAAGAGTTAGTAATAAATTTTAATTATTGTTTCTCTGCGAGGTCAAATTCAATATAACTTTAATTTCTGCCTTATTTTATATTGTTAATTATTAACAGAGCTAACTTGGTTAATAATTATTTCTGTTCCAGTAGATTTCTTCAATTTTTTTTAAGTAAAAGAATTAGTAAATATATCCTATAATTTATTATTGATATTTGCAATGAGAAACAAACTAATCAAAAAGTACAATGACTTTTATGAGAAAGCAGGGGACAAAGTAGTGCATTATATCATTTGTTTCAAGTACTTCAGTTGTCTTTTATGAGCTTTTTTATTTTTTTAAATAGGATGTTAATCTGTGTAAAGTTTTAGGATCTCTACTAAAATTCACTGTAAGGACCAAAATAATTATTCAGTTATTATTTTCAATATTATCTGATTGCAGGGGGAGGAGGCATTTAACACCGTACATCTCACCGTCCACACTTAATTTTTCATCTACAGCTATGTCACCTACCGTCAACTTCCAGTATTTCGTCTATTAAATGGGTGTTTTCTCTGGCCGATATGCCTGTATGCAAACACCAGCTTTACGGAAGAAAAATCCTGGTAAAGCCGTACGATATCGTCTAACTCATTTTAAAATGAAAAGCCCATAAACATTCCTCTCGTCACGACAAGAATCGAACCTGGGTCTTTCGCATTTAAAGGGTCCCATCGTTCTTCCCACTGCGATACAGTTTTTTTTTTTTTTTTTTTTTTAATAATAATATCAGAGGTTCTCTTCTAAATGTATCAATGGAGCATTGCATATTGAGTGCAAACACCCTGGGAAAATAAAATCCACTCTCCGCTCAATGTTGCGCAAATTTACATGTCAAATGAAATAAACAAAAAAAAAAAAAAAAAAAAAAAAGAAAGAAAAAATTGTGTCTTATAAAAATATTTCATTTCTTTAAGAATAAACGGGCATCTATTTTAAACTAGCTATAACACGTCGAATATTTTTGCCATTGGGAGGTTACTACATGTCAAAGTTCCGAGAAGCTAAGTTGTATATGTTGTGGGCTTTAACATATATACAGTGGCACACCCAGAGGGGGAGGGGGGGCAAGGGGACCGGGCACCCCACAAAGAAAAGGAAAAAACACTAGAAAAATTTCCAAAAATCTTTTCCTAATTAAAATTCTTTTTTTTTTTTATTTATGTTGTGTGCTACTTATGAATTAGCGATCACTGCAGATGCTCAGTTATAGGTCATATGCGATGTGTAGTGTGTATTCGCAAAATGTCTACTCAACTCGGCCCCCCCCCCAAAGGTTAAATCCTTAGCGCTCGGCCCCCTCCAAGATTAAATCCTGAGTGCGCCACTGCATATATATATATATATATATATATAGATTTAAAACTAGTTACTGAGATCGACAATAATAGATCATGGATTTATTTATACATGATGTCTCAGGGAACTGACGGAATCTGAAAGAGACGTAATAAGATGCCCTGCTGTAGGGAGTCAACTGCGAGTGTTACACACACACTTGCCAAACGTTACTGTATGGTGCTACGTAGGATAATACGTAAAAACCGCAATTTTTAGTAGTCCACGTTGAATGCGGAGTTCCGGGCATCGACTTGAACACGAATCTGCACAAAAACATAACAGAGGCGTGCCTTCACAGTCCTCACAAGCTGTTGCGTCCTAAAAAAAAAGTGATCAACCTGTTCTTTGGCGGTCAGATACGTCTTCTGTTTCGTTATAACGGGTTAACAGTCCGATACGCAAACGTCCTACTGATCCCGAGTGTTTTTAGCGTGTTGCAAATAACAGGCGGGCTGCATTCCAACCTTGTGAGGTGCTATTAAAGCTACACAGTTCTCCTAATCTCCTCACTGCATGTTAACCCATACAGCTAGACAACTCTCACTCTACTTATTAACAAGCAAATATTGGCTGCGCACTAACAGGGCTCGCGCGATTCTGTGGGCAGCGCGGGGAGTTGGAAGTTGTAACAGTATTTATGGCAAGGCTGTATAGAGACTGTTGACTTCAGCATCAATTGCTTTAGTATGCCATAATGTAAAGCACCCATCCTTCGGAAGTATATGGGAAATGATTTGATCCTTTCCAAAGGCCCCAAAATTTCCCTGAAGGAAAGACATGTCAACCACAGAAACATATCGTCATCACTAGTGTTAAGAGCCCACGACCGGCCAAGTACGTCTGACTTTCCCAACCGTAGCTTATCAGAATAAGATGTAGCCCACACGTTGAAGGTGGAGTTTCGGGCATCGACTGGAACACGAATCTGCACAAAAACATTCAGAATGAAGGCTCACATCATGGGTTTCCATGGTAGTATCCCAATAAGCAAACTTCCCATTACCTGAACCAGCATCGTCTTCGGGGGTGCAAAGATCGTGTGCAGTGGGAGGTGAAGCTTGGAAAATTCCACCACTGTTGCATGGTTTGGGACATGAACGTCACCACACTTGGCTCCACAGAGCCCTGATCTCAACCCTAATTGAACATCTGTAGGACGAACTGAGCGCCGAGTGAGATCAACGGACATCCGCCCTAGAGCTATCCAGAGCCTCGTTACATGCCTAGAGGAAGAATGGTCCAAAATTCCCATTGATCGCTATCGTACCCTTATGGAAAATATGCCCTGTAGGATTGCTGCAGTCATCGCAGCGAAAAGGAGGTTCTACATCTTATTAAGGTGGGTGCACTGGCTGTTTGTTCCTCACTGGGTTGTAGTGTATAGATTTTGTGTTATTTTGCAGCATGATGCAATATATAATATTACATCAACCCAGTGGCGCACTCAGGATTTAATCTTGGAGGAGGGGGGGGGGGAGTTGAGTAGACGATTTGAGAATACACACTGTGCATTGCATACGACCTATGACTGAACATCTGCAGTGATCGCCAATACATGATACCCGTGATCTCCTCTGGCCCGGCTCGGGAAAACGAAGTAGCGCCCGAGCACTACTTCGTTCGGCTTGGGTTTACAGCGGCCAGGATTCCCGAGCTCTATAGAGTATTCCCACCTTATGTGACCGCTAATTCATAAGTAGCATAGAAATAGAAGACACGACACAACATAATTTTTTTAAAAAAAAATTAATTTTAATTAGGAAAACATTTTTGGAAATTTTTCTCGTGTTCTTCCATTTTTCTTTTGGTGGTGGGGGACAGGGCCCTTCCCTTACGCCATTGCTACAACCTAGCAACATGAAATGTGTTACCTTACGTGACGGAATCTGTGTTTAGAAAATATTTCAATCAACTGTTTACGTATTTCTAAGTTAATTTGGCTTTCAGCGTTAAACCCGTTTTCACATAATTTCGTTCAAAACACCCTGTTCTCTGAGAACTGACCTTAATGACTGCTGGGCGGAATCCTTATAAGGACTGGCTTAAAGGGGCGAAGCAAGAATGCTTTTCATCTTCCCGTTATCTGTAGAGGACAGTGTAAGGATAGGGTGTTACTGAGCTATTAGAGCTCTGATTATGGTAGGAGGCTACAGCATTGCCATCCATTACTCTCCAAGTGTATTGGATTGAATGAATCCCCGCTGGGCGAAATGAATTGGATGTAACATTTTCAATTATTAACATTATTAACTTTAATGTTATAAAATGGTGTTATAGTTATTTTTAAAAGTTATTGAAATCTTAAAATATTTAAAAATTATAAATAGTTTTTTCTTAATTATATTAATAGTTTCATTTATATTTTATACTTTTTACAAAATAATTTTTAAAAATTTGATATATGTTTTGCATTAAATTAAAATAATTAAACTTCAGTTATAAATTAAAATTTGCAATATTCATTGTAATTTAAAATATTTAAAGCTTTTCATTTGAAAATTGTCATGCGTTGGTTAATAAAGAAATATTTATAATTGTAAATGTTCATATTATATGAAGACATTGAAATTGAAATATCGTGAAAGCAAAGCCTCAACTGGCCTTCGATGTGTTATAATCTGAAATCAGTGTTACGCACTGCAATTTCTAACGCAATGAAATTCAATAGAGCATTTATTTTTTCTTTTCTCTTATGTTTCTACTCTCATTCGTGTGTGTGTGTGTGTGTGTGTGTGTGTGTGTGTGTGTGTGTGTGTGTGTGTGTGTGTGTGTGTGTGTGTGTGTGTGTGTGTGTGTGTTAGGAGCGAACAAAAGTGTTTTCTCACCTCTCCTTGCAATAAAAGTTCCGTGATGTCGAAGTTACAACTTATTCGTCCGAAATCATGCGAGCGAAACGGTTTCCAACACAAGGAAGGTTTAATACCCATTAAAGAGTTGAGAGCCTATTAAATGCAGCCATAAATGTGGCAAATAATGATACCTTGTTAATTAATAGGGCTATTTATAATTGCATTCGTAGCAGTCTGGCTGGACCCACTGTGGAGAGAGAGAGTTTACTACTGTCGCCAGCCATACCGCCATTCCTTGTAATGGCTACACTATATTTCCAGCGGACTGCTCGTTCGGCACGGTTTGCTATGTCCAAAGTAATGGAGTGGCTGATGAATCTCACCTTTCAACTCATCTTCTACGGTGGCTAAAAGAATAAAGTAAAAAAAGTTCACCCAAAAGAGAATTTTATTCTTTTAGTTAAAGTTTCTTTCCGTGACATTTCACCAGATGGCGGATGAGTTATAGCATAACATAAAAATTAATTCATCCGTTTCCATTTTAATATAATCATAATATAGCGTAAAACTGTTTTAATGTGATACATTCGTTGAAGAAGTGAAATATTAATTCAACATAATTTTAACATGGCATGTTTTAAATGTAATTTAACAAATCTCACTGTTTTTAGTAAAATTTTGAATAATTTTTAAACAAATAAATGCATTTAATAATGGATTTATTTAAATGAATTCATATGGTACACCAGGTGGCGCATCTTGCTGAAATAAACATTTGCAAGCAGAAGTCACGCGCCTAGTAAAATCAACATGAAAAAAAAAAAAAGACACGTGTCAGATTAAATAAATTGGCATCCTCTTTTATCTAGAAAAATATTCATTAAATATTAAAAATAATTAAAAATATTTAAAAAATAGCGTAATTTAAATACTAATTAATGCAGTAAATTCATTATATAAGTTTTTACTACAATTTCATTATTCTGTGAAATTTACTGCAATATCAATAATTAGTTTTGGTTACTGGCCTAATAATTTTTTTTTTCTCTACACGACGCTACATTTACAATATGAAGAAAAGAAATACGTTCACACACACACGCCACCAAAAGAAATTTTTAAAGCTGATCTTTAAAAATTCACAAGGTTGTACGCTGTTCTACTACTATATTAAAAATTAAAAGTGACGTTTTAAAATTCACAGTTAAACCAACTCAACACCTACAATATTGATACCAGGTGGCGCAACAGTAAAGAATCAACATAAAAATGGTATGCATTGTACACATTTTTCATTCTATATGTTTCCGAGCGAGCGTACCTTGACTGATTGTGCATGCATCGTCACCATTAGGGTACGTTATAACTTGTTTTGTATGTTTGTTTTTGTGATTTAATGTTATGGGCTTGATAAACTCGATTGATAAGACTTGAAACTCGAGTATTTTGCACCGTATAAAAATGACACATGGAAGATTAATCTGAGATATGTTTTCGCACCTTTTTTTCCCTTCTTCTTTTGGTTTATTTTTGGTGCTTCTGGATTTGAAATATCCGGAACAAAGTAGGCATTCTAATGTTGATGATCTGAAAATTGCTGACTGCCTAACATGTTCATGGTCTTTTATCTTCAGATTGCGTGAGCTGCTCTATTAGACTCCATGCATTCTTAAAGCTCTACTTCCTTCGATGCATTATTCTGTGTGTGTGTGTGACAGAGAGAGAGAGAGAGAGAGTTGAGGAAATAAACTAAACAAAAAATGATTAAAAACTAAGCATTGTGGTTGTAATGGATTAAAAAGGCTAACTTAATACCTCTACAGCTGTTAGCGTATGGGCTTGCGTGAGATATGTCATTATCAGACGCTCGCGCGCGCGCGCGCTACTTTCTTCTAAAAATAACACACCAGAGTCCATTAAATGTCGATCTCCCATGAATCCCCAAACAGGCTGTTACTGTAGTAAAAGGGCGTCCAATGAATTATACGTCACCTGCGGGCTGTATGAATACTTCTTGCAACAGATGTCACTGTAATCAGGAAGAAGAAAAAAAAAGAAAAGAAAAAAACGCAATCTCTACTTTAACTGTAGATTTCTTTTTTTCAGCTCTGCAGCCAATAATAAGAAAGGACTCTCCCCCCCCCCCCCCTTCCAATGCGTCAAACGGTTGCGCAATATTGCATTACAAATTCCCTTCTAGGGCATCGTGCCCGACAATAAAAGAAACTTTACTCGAATATGTAAATTGCTCGCATTATTCTGATGAAGGTTATCTCCTCGTTGTCGAAACGTTCACTCGCCTATTACATTTCTTTGCCCCCAAAGTGGCGGATTATTAATCGAGAGGCAATTTTTCCACCTTCCATCCTATTCTTAGCGTATTAACCACGATTTTCCTACCTCTTAGAAAGATTTAATTCCGCTTTGTGGGCCCATAAGTCATCGATTTCACTCTATGATTAAGCAAACCAAACTATCACGCATACCATTCATTTCTTTGTTGTCGTTCGAAGCTAAAAGAGGCGATGAAGGTTGAAAATTAACTGCAGACCCCTGACAGCTTTCGCTACTGTCCGTTTAACTGGGTTTCGTAATACTTCGGGCTTCAATAAGAGGCGGGTAGATTGTGATGTCGAGTACCGTAAACAACCCCTACTTTTCCACACTGCCACACATAATGGCGGTGATAATGCGAACAGAAGAGAGACAAAAAGAAGAAAAAATCATAACCTTCCCTACTACTTCCATGATAACGAGGGGGGAAAGTGGCTGTACTCGACGCTAGGCATTGATCAATGGGATGAAGAGCGTCTTTCTGGCGCCATTAGATCGCTTAGGATAGTGTGTGTGTGTGTGTGTGCGTGCGTGTGTACGGCAAAGCCTAGAGAGAGATGAGATTCGCAGAATGGACACAGACTTAAACGCTTGATGCAAACGAGTGCGCTGGTTGATAATGTTGTATGGAGGATGGTCGGAAATACATTAATTGATAAATAAAAGTACTACTGTTATTGTAATGGGGAAAGCACCGGCTTTAGTATTTATTTGTGCGAAAAATGGGACGACGTTTTCATTTTAAGGTGGAGATTTTTTTTCTTTTTCTTATTTTTTAAGTGTATAGTAATAAATATACAAACACTGCATTGAGGTAATGCATTTAATAATACAGTTAGAGTAGAAACACATACTTTCCAGCAATATTTCTTTTGAATTTCGTCTCTCTCTCTCTTTTCTCTCTATTTATTTCCTCTGTCTACAAGCATTTTTACTCTTTCTTTCTTTCCTTTTCATCCTCTCAATTTTTTTTCTCTCTCTATTCTTCAACCGTTTTATTTCTTCTTTCTCTCTTTGCAACTATTTTACTCTGCCTTTCTTTCCTTTATATCCTTTCTCTCTCTCTCTCTCTCTCTCTCTCTCTCTTTTCCTCCAAGCATTTTATTCTTTCTTTCTTTGCTTTTCACCCTTTCATTTTCTATCTCTCTCCAAGCATTTTACTCTTTCTTTCCTTTTCGTCCTCCCGCCTCTCTATTTGTTCCTTCAACTATTTTTTTTTTTTTTTTTTTTTACTCTTTTTGTTTTCAGTTTCTTACGAACGCGCCAGTATCTCCTTTCACACAAAAACAGAATCACTTGAAGAACGCACGCATCTGGACATCATCGACTACCTTCGATCCTCATCGGTCGGCCGTAAGGTCCACATGGGGAAAGAGACAGATGAGAAGGAAGAAATGAAGGAAAGAAAGGACAGCAACGATTGACTGGATGTGAAAAGAGAGTAAAATGGAAAGATCGGAGGAAAAGAAAGAAAGAATGAAAGAGCAAACTCATTGACGTGTTAGTACTAGAAAGAGAGAAAGAGAAAATATCGAGAAATGAAATGGGGAAGAAACGAAAAGTAAAAATACAACGAAACTTACTCTCGTGTATATTCTCTCTTTTTTCACTGTGATTTTCAAGAGCATTTACTCTTTCTTTTCTTCTGATCTTTCTATTCTCTTTCATTCGCTCTCTTGTTCCTGTTTCGAAAGGAAGGTAACTAGAATAGAAAAATTTTATGCTTATCTTAGAAAACCAGCAATCTTTCTCTTTAATTAAAACGGCGCCGTCAATGCAAATAAGTCTTTGTGTTTATTTAGCCTTTAAGAAGAATTCGAACGTGCTCAGTCCTCTGAGGATGCAACACAGAGGTAGTTGCATGTTTTTTTTTTTTTTTTTCCCGGTGAGTTAGTTGTAAAGGGGGAGGGAGGGGGTATTGAGCGTGTCTGGTTCGCAGTGGAAGTGCAGGAATTAAGAAGAAACAGCGATTGGAGAAGAAGCCAACTCCATCCGTGGATAATATTCCCAAACGCCTTCTCTGTTGACACGTGACACTCCGTGATGAAAACAGATGTTGGCTAGCGTGATGAATTGCCGTGACCTCAAGGTTCCTTTGTGTGTATCGAGGCATCCATTAGTGCCCAAATCAGCCAAACCCATTTGGGATAATTGGAGGCATCTCTTCGACTGGAGCAACTTTTTGGGTTAAACAAACAGAAACTCTGTTCTTATACGCGCTCGAACAACATGACGCAGTTTTCTCCCATCTTGAAAAATGACATCCTTACGGCGAACGCAGATGTGTGTGTACGGACGGCCAACTTGTCATATCTCGACGCATCCAGAGGCAACAGAAGTCTGAAATTGGAGAAGCAGAGTGGAAATGTAAATACTCGCCTTACCGTATATCCCCCCCCCCCCTCCAACGCTTCCCTGACACCCTCTTCCAACCGTGTTGCAGCAGAGAGAGAGAGAGAGAAAGAGCAAATAGCTTCTATCTGCAAACAACGGATGGAGGTGAGCTTACAAAAAGACATCCAGAAAGAAAGGAGGAATGTAAAGCAAATGCTACAGACCTTTTCCCCCCTTTTTTTTGCCTTACCCCTTCAAACACGAGGGTGGTGACCTCACGCGAATGATCTAATTCTTATATCCCTACTGTTTTGATATTTCATTGCGTATTTTTCTTCTCTTTCCCTTTCTTTTTTCCTATTCATTTTCTCTTTCACTTTCTCATTCTTTTCTTCCTTACTCCTTGCCTTCTTTCTCTCTCTCATTTCCTTCATTATTTCTTTGTCTACCATTTTTTTTTCATTTTATTATTTGTCTTTCATTCTCTCCTTCCATTTAGTTTCTCTTTGTTAACTTTTCTTTCTCTTCGTTTGTTTTTGTCTCTCTATTTCCTTCTGTTTTTATTTCATCATATCTTTAATGTGTCTTCTTCTTTTCCTTTCATTTTCTCATTTTTCCAGTCCTTTCTTCTCTAAGTATTTTTAAGGGAGACCTTTTTCTTTCCTCTAAATGAAATAATTTTTCTTTTGTGTAATTCTTTTGACTCCACAGAGATTTAATAATCGTTTTACTTTTTACGTTGAACAGAATTTGTTTAAATGACATCAGTAACTAACGATATTATCCTCTCAGAATCGAGTCGAACATCCATATATACGACGCACAAATCAGGGATCCTGCACATATAAGATCCGTAGTCACTGAGGAAGAAGTAGAAAAAGTAAATCAGTTGCTATTCAACAACTAACTCCTACAGGGAGGGCTATGTGTGGCCGACGAGAGGCCAGGCTTAGCCTTGGACAATGAAATAAGCCGTTTCGTCTGAAAGCATACATTTTCAGTAATAAAAATAAAATGTTTATGAAAGATTCGCCTTCAAAAATGAGTCACTAAAATCCCATCTTCAAATTCCGTTCTTAATGCAACGTTAGTTGGAATGGCTAATGTGAATATGTAGTATCTGTTCTCAGTATCAGAATACTTGATAAACGGATGGGTTTCTGAAATGGTGAAATATCGACTAGATAATAAAAGCAAGTTGGATTGAAGACACACATTTTAATCCTTAATTTGATAAGAAACTGACAAGACGATGATCTCTGTTTTCTCAAGAGTGTGTGTTCGTGTATTCCACCAGGAGCGGGAATATACCAAATGCTGACAACACGTACTGTGGATGCTATAACATTATTAAATAAACCACATGAAGAGAGAGAGAATGGTGCATTTTAGCATAAACATGAGCAGATAAAAACTGCACTATGTTCGCAAAAGCTCAACTTGCGTTGCTATTTATGACGAAAACGTTGTTTTTTTTTTTTCTCTGCGTATTCCATCAAAATCCCCCCCACACACACACCTCCTCCCACACAAGTCCTTTACATTCAATTTCTAGCGTGGCTGTTTTCTCTAGTGGAATACATTCCAAATGAGTGCCTTTTTTCGAGAGAAAGCAAGAAAAGAGCTTATTTAATTATCATATATATAAGGCATTTGGATTTTTTTTTCCCCCTCGGAGGAGTCGGGGATTTTATTGGTTATCGTACCCTCAGGGACTTCTTTCACATCTCACTATTGCTCATGGGTAAATAACCGCGTGTGTGTGTGTGCCTCTAACCGAGAACTTTGATCCGAAACCAATATTTATATTTATACACTGTCCTGCTGACAGTATCCGGGTGCCAGGGATGACATCGGTGTTGTCCAAACCTTGACGCAGTAGCGCCCCCACTTAGGAATATTTTTATAGCATCTCATCACTTATTCTTGAATTTTTTTTCACAAATAACTACGGATTTCCAGGAACATAATGTCACTTATTTCGCTCTACGAATTATATATATATATATATATATATATATATATATATATAAGTCCTTAAAAGGACTGGCTTAAAGGGGCGAAGCAAGAATGCTTTTCATATTCCTCGTTATCTGTAGAGGACAGTGTAGGGATAAGGTGTTATTGAGCTATTAAAGCTCTGATCATGGCAAGAGGGTAACAGCAACAGCCGAGCCTCAGTTAGAACTTCATTGGCTACAG
Source organism: Typopeltis vanoorti (assembly GCF_054136105.1). NCBI lineage: Eukaryota > Metazoa > Arthropoda > Arachnida > Uropygi > Thelyphonidae > Typopeltis > Typopeltis vanoorti. The sequence goes on along the minus strand of NC_143550.1, from coordinate 138,677,147 downwards.
CATTGCCATCCATTACCCTCCAAAGGTATTAATCACCGCATCTCACGGTCGATCACACCAGAGAAAGACTTAAAAAGAGAGTAATAGAGAAATTGGAAAAATTAATTATTTATTAATAATATTTAATATTATTAATTATGTATAATAAAAAATAGATATAATTTAGATAGAAAAATATAACTAATAAAAAGGCATTAATGAAAATTATTTTATTAATAGGCTGTCGCTTGGTGCGTTGGAATCATTAAAACAGCTTAAACTGAATGTAGTGGGGGGGGGGGCAATCCTCTCTTGCATCTAGGGAAGAGCGTTGGCATCTGGCACCCCCCCCCACCACAGTATGGAACAGGTCAATTTTCAATTTAATCCATATTGTGTGTGTGGGGGGGGGGAGATGTCTTTGGGGAGCTCAACCACATGTTTCCCATTAAGTTACCATGCCGTCCTCCCTCACCTCAATTTTCTCAAAAATACATTGGAGAAGATTTTCGACAGTCAACTACTTCCCACACGATGGTCCACCCATTAATTGACAGTTACTAGCATGGATTCCATAACCCTCGATATGCAGCAGATCTTTACGTCCTACATCCACCTCTGCACTTGGAAAAAGCTTGTGTGGTCGAGTTTTAGAAGCACTTGTTCGGTTCGAGCGCAGGGGCCAACTTTGCAAACTATCATTTTATGGTCTGCTTTCCATCGTGTATAATGAAGTGGCCAATTCCTCTCTGACTGGTGTGGCACGGTGAATGGCTTCTCCGAGTTCAAGAGTTACCTTGAATCCTACAAAAAGAATTTTTTTTTTTTTTTTTTTTTTTTTTTTTTACAAAGAAGGATCTTAATTCACGTTCGGTTACTTTCAATAATAATAAAATTCAGTTGCGGATATTTAATTTCATGCTCTCTCTCTCTCTCTCGTAAAAACGTCCTCTTTGGTTCTTACAGCAGAGCTCCCTGATTATCTAAGTTTTAACCCAACTACAGTACTCCCTCAATGCAATAAATTTTCTGTCTGCATCCCCTTATCCACAGCTCATCGTAGAGCACTTTTCAGTGGCGCTGTATCCATTAAAATTGGACCAAACACCAATGGGCTAATGTACTTTTTACTCTTTTTTTTTTTTATACATGTCTACATTTTTACTGCTTACCATTGCGAGAATGTTCTTGAAAGGGGTGGATACAGCGGTGCTGATGTCATGGGTTGGGGAGGCATTATGCAGTGCCTGTAGTTTGGTGCGTCCACCAAACTACAGGCGCTGGAAAAAGGGACTATGACTGGTGAATGAAGTTCTTCATCATGTTCGATTGTTCCGTGGTGCTGTAGGTGAAGAATTCATTTTTATGGATGAGAGTGCCACACCACATCGTACACGAGCAGTAGAAATACTTCTGGATACCGAGGATATTAATCGAATCGAGTGGCCAGCACACTCCCCGTATCTGAACCCCATAGAACACGTTGGGGACTCAACAGGGAGACGCACTGCTGCTCGCAATTCCCTGCCAGAAAACAAACAAGGCCTTATCCTCGCTGTGAAGGAGGAGTGCGCCAGTTTGCCTCAAAAACTCCTGAATCACTTAGTGCTAAGCATGGTAAGAGGTTGCGAGAGTTGCTTCTCAGTTCAGGATGGACATATTCTATACTGAAAGCATAGTTTTCTGTAAGCACTGTACGTTAATTCCTTAACAACGTCCTTAGGAAATTTGTAACATTTGCCAAATACGTATTACAATTTAGTTTGTACGAAATTTACAACACATTTTTGTATGATATAATTTATTAGTATGCTGGCAAAAAATTGATGTCTACAATTAGCTGTAGTCATGAAAAATTTTTTCATATACAGGTAAAAATATAGTTCGTTCTTAGCGTTTGGACATCCGTATATACCAGCGTCACATAGCAAGATATTATAGAACTATAGTACATTAACGCCATGTGACAGTATTTCTTTTATCTCATATGAAACTGTTCATATTCTTTACATATATATAAAGAATATAGAAATAGGTCCACTTGTTCACTATGCGGCTCCTGCTTAACGAGTGGACCTCTCCTTCTACTATTTCAAGTAATCCCCCCCCCCAAATCGTTACTTAATTTTCGAATGCTTGCTAAATTTGGAAATCCATTCCCAGGTGGGTTGCCACAAATTCCCTGGACTGTTTAGGGTTAATAAAAGAGCTGAAAAACTTTATTTTTAGATTAACAAGATATTTGATGGCCAACTTAGTCTTATCCATCCAATATCCAATGTATATTCTTCTGTGTAACGTCTGTCTTCCAATTGATGCTAATGACAGAAATGCTTGCATGGTAATTAGGTTTAGCGTTCACTCGTTATCACAGCTTGTCCTGCCTGCTGAAAACTAGGATAATTAATGAGCTCGGCTAGTCATCGGGGAATTTCTGTAGCTTCCGTATGACAATACACAGTATACATAATAGCGCTGAAGGCACACTTTCTACGGATACAGTTCTCGGCATTCTTGTCAAGTGAACGTATCGATTAATGCTATGAACATTAGGCTTAGGTGTTTAGCTATCTTTGCAATATTAGAATGTTTGTATTTTGCTCCTTCTCCCCACCCACCCTTTGATGATCTGCAATTTTGCATCTTTCCGCTGCTTGAACTTTGAACCAATACTATCATTAGTCTACTCGGCATTTTCTTAGAAAATTAAAGAATCTTTGAAATAGTTCAACTTTAGAAATAGCTAACATATCTTGCTGAATTGTTTTAAAAGCTGTGATAAAAAAAATTAAATGAATTGAGCATGCGTAGAGAGTGGAGATTTGTAGCTGAGCAAAAAGAATGTTAATGCATACATTGCAGCTGAAGAAATTGATATTTTGGCAAGTATTGTTCAGTTGCTGATCATATCTGTGAAAAGATAAAAGTGATGGCATTTTGATCCTATTTTTGTATAGTTTGCATAATTTCATTCGGAAATAATAATGTAATTTATATTTCACTTCATATGTCTAAAAACCTTTAAGTAATTTGATATTGATGATAAAAAAAAACGTAATAATATATAAACTTCTTATATCATCTATTATGTTAGATTAATGTTTGCTTCGATAACAAACTATCTTTGCTCTGCGCAGGCTCGAACATTAGCCAATTAAAAAACTGTCCGCAATTAACAATATATTTATTTACGATCTGTTGTTTCGTTATCCTTATAAGGATAAGGACTGGTTTAAAGGGGCGAAGCAAGAATGCTTTTCATCTTCCCCGTTATCTGTAGAGGACAGTGTAGGGATAAGGTGTTACTGAGCTATTAAAGCTCTGATTATGGCAGGAGGATAACAGCAATAGCCGAGCCTCAGTTAGAACTTCGTTGGCTATAGCATTGCCATCCATTACCCTCCAAGGGTATTGGATTGAATGAATCAATCACCGCATTTGACAGTCGATTGATTCATCGACGGTCCTGTTGTTTCATTAATGGTTTCTTTAATAATTTATACTTTTAATATAATAATTACTAAATGGTGTTAAACTTATAATTATTGTAAAATTAGAAATATATATTTTTTAAATCGTATTTATTATTTTATTATAAATAATTTAAGTTGTCTCAAAATTTTAAATGTCTTGTTTTAAATTATTTTTTAAACTTACAATTATTGTAAAATTAGAAATATATATATTTTAAATCTTATTTATTATTTAATTATAAATAATTTAAGTTATCTCAAAATTTTAAATGTCTTGTTTTAAATTATATAAACGGATAAATAAAATTTAATCGTTTAAATGTTATGTATATATATATTCATCTTTCAGTCAAATTTTTACCTTTCTTTCATTCTATTTTCTTGATATTCAATTTCTTTTATCATTTACCTAACCTCTCTCTTTTCCACTCAATTTCAGTTTACCATTCCTTTTAACGTATTTCGTTCATTCTGTTTTCCTCGTTTTTTAATTTCTCCTTTCTTTTCTTCTCTCTCTGTGTTCCTCTTTATTTCATCCTTCTCTGTCTCTCAGCCTCCCTGTTCCTTTGTCTACTTTGGGGTTAGTGGCACAGCACGAGCCAAGCTACTTGAGTGGTGTTGTGCCCTTCTGAAGAGAGTGTGTTTAATGTCTTCCTCACCACGATGCAGCAGGCCTTCAAGTATTGCGACTTACCGATGCGTAATAGAAAAGTGAACTAAGCAGTGAGCCATGAGGAACTTCTCTGTCATCACTAAGGCAATTTCCGGTTCCTGTGCGGGGTTAAAGCGATTATAAGTGAGTGGTAGAGGACCATTAGAAGCCCTTAAAGTGTACAGAGTTACGTCCTGTTGTTCTTGTTTATATCTAAACACATTTCAAATATTCGGAAGTTTTCCCTTCATTACGATCTAACTGAATGATTTGGCCCATTAGTTCCAGCGACTACTCATAGATGGCGTTACACCGAAGGAACTCTTTTGTGCAAAATGACTTGAAAATTCAACTTTTATGGGAAATAATACTGCAGATTGTAATTCAAAACTTGGCGAAGTCCACACTTTAGAAATTTCACTACATTAAACAGTATATTTATGGGGAAAGAAAAGAATGGGTTGTGTTCACTGTGTACGTCCTGTGACATTAATGAGCGAACTTTCTTGACTGTTGTTAATGCTGTAAAAATCGAAACATTAATGGTTCAGCATTAATGGATTTATTCATATTAATGGTAATCGTTGTACGGAGAAACAGGGGAAGAGAGGGGGATGGAAATGATTGCATAAAGGAAGAACCCCTCCCCCCCTTGTCAGCCATGAACTAATATAGACTGAAATAAGTGTCGTATGTTGTCATTACTAAGGCCGCTTCTCTGGGGAAGACATTGTCATGTTGTAAAGATAATCAAGCAAGTCCGTGTGTGTTTTAATATTCTCCAGAAAGGCTTTATAATCATTAATGGAACCCTCCTTGCTCGTTTTAGAAAATCGACCCTTCATTAATTCCTTAGCAATGGGTTTTCTGTGGATTCATTTGGGTAGAAATGAATACTCGATGCAAACCCAACAATGATGTACAATGGACATTGAGAAGTTTCTTCCATTTGCTTAAGGTCCCTTGAAATCCATTTTTTTGTTTGTTTTTGTGTTTAAAAAGACGTCCACCAGGTGATGTTGTCCGTCTGAATCTGGAGTATAAGAACGAATCCAGAAATCAAGCTAATTAAAGTGAGAATGATATTTTTTAAGGTGATTACATAAATGGGTTTCATATAATTATTTAATAAAATTAAATGGGCAAAACAAATGTCCAATGAAAGTAAGCTTCGATGGCTGTGTGGAGGGAAAAATCAGGTGAGGAATTAACATTTCAGAGGTACCGTGAGACATATAACGAGGAGAAATGAAAAGTATGATGGACGAAGTATCATGATGATGGAAATACAAGGCGGAAGTAGAAGAAGAGGAAGACCAAAGAAGCGATGGAAAGATAATGTAGAGGAAGATCTGAAGGATAAAACCCTGGACAAAGATGCAGTCTACTCGTACAATAGAAACCTGTGGAGAAGACTCATCAGAAACAGCGACCCCATGGAGAAATGGGAGCAGCTGAGGAAGAAGTTTCATATAATTATTGGCAACTCTTGTATAACCCTAACTATTCAGCCCTATTATAAACATAATGGAATGTTTATATATTCCAAACTGTTCAATTAAAACGAAAACTGAATACGACATAAGTATCAATAAATATCCAACTAATTACATCAAAATTCCTTCATCACAGCAGTGTTATGTCGGCAAAGAATTCAGTGCTAAATTGATTCAATGAATTTTTTATTTTTTTATTTATTTTAATTTTTTTAAGCCATATCCTGGCTCAACGAGTCAGGACCAGGATTATCCTAGCGCTAATTATTTTTAGACAGTTTTTATTGTTGACGAAATTTGTATTACCGATCTCCGAGGATAGCTACAAATATATAGCACTGAATCTCAGAATATTCAAGAGGAGAAAATATAATAGACTTAACAATGACAAATATATAAAAATTTGATTATAATTTACAAAAATTGTCAAAGGCAATATTTTATTTAAATAACTTTTATTTTGTTACGCGATTCATTTGCCATTTATTTTGATCCATAAAGTTTCCATATCTAAATGTATCAAATAATAGAACCAATGAGTGAGATTTCCACAATCTATTTATCTATATTTTAACGATTTCAGTATATATAAAATTGAAAGTGGGTCAAGAAGTGAATATAATATTTGTAGTCAAATTGATTTTGTAGCGCGATGAACAAAACATTGGAATTTATTAGTAAGTACTTTAAATTGAAAATGGATTTCGGTCTTGTGATTGAGAGGCCTTTCATTTAGTGAAGAAAGAAGTCTGATCCGATTTGTTTATGTTTTAGATATATTTCAGTTTTTTTAGTTTGTATAAAGATAAGCAAACTCCATGAAGTAAATTAATTGAGATAATTAATGTTGAAACAGAGGATTAAATTCTCAGTGGATATGAAAAAGCTGTAAGATTCATTTTGTTTGATTGCTCCCTAGTGGGTGTGTTTATTCTCCCATGGTAGTGAAAGCTGTGTCAGTTGATGAGAGTTGTTATCATCACATGAGAAAGCCTTGCTGGAAATACGAAGGAAGTCGGATAAAGGAATCAAGGACATACCCCTTTAGTTAAAGACACTAATTTATAAATACTAGTGCTTGTTCCATATCGGAGGGAAATATTAATTAAAACGAAAAATTTGACAACAGTTTTAAACAATAAACCATGTAAGGGGCTTTTATCACAATTGTATATACATTTTTCATTCCAGATGCATTTGAAACTACAACCTTAATTCTTAACGTTTACTGCAGTGATTTTTTTTTATCACATTCCATCCACGTCCATTTCTTTGTGTGTGTGTGTGTGTGTTTTCTTAAACAAAGAAAAACAGAGCCCATATTCATATCGAAACTTGGTTCTTTTAATGCCCATATAACGATGTATTGACAACAAAAGTAACACTACACACAATATATATATAATATATATATAATGTTTATACCTTAAATACACACAATGTCAACAGAGAATGTACCCTGTTTTAGGCTTTTTTTATGCCCTCCGTGGTTTCTGAAATTCGTTTCACATGCTATTTAAAAAAAGTACTTTGAAAACAAAACATCAACAAAGATGGAAGCGTATAATGTACAAAGACTTCCAGAAATACAACATATATATATTTATATATATCAATACCCTGTTTAAATGTCACAAAGTTACATGAAGTATAAAGCATAGCTCAAAATTCCAATATATCTATGTATATGTATTGGTAGATATATAGATAGATATATCTACACAAAAAACCAGCAAAATTTCATACTCAGTAACACGCAAAACCTTTCTTGAATATATGTTAACAAAAAAGAAAAAAAAATACTATTTTGCAGATATTTATAACCAAAAAAAAGCAAATATTAATTTTTATGTTGATATTTTTTTTTAAAAAAAAGTGTATTAAGTATAAAAAGTCATCATAGACAGTAAAAAATGTTTTTAAACAATTTAAATCCATATTTTTAAGTGCTTTTTTTTGTAAATAATTTTTTATTACTAAAATTGTGCAGTTTTAGTACACATTTCTAACACTAGATGGATGATAACTCAGTTATCTTCAATATGGTTGCTAAAGAGATATTTCGTTCATGATCTGCTTGCAGTAGAAAAAAAAAATGCAGAAATGAGAACATTCTAAGTTTATTTTTAATAATATGCTGGCACTTATAAAAAATAACAACTTGATAAACACTAAAATATTAGTTAAACTTATTTCGATTCCTTACCCTGTTTTGTCACTTTTTTCTTATATAAATGGAAGGGGGGATACTAACAATAATTTTAAGAATTAAATGTGACATGATTTGTTTAGCATTTTTATACTAATTTAATTTGTGATTGTCACATTGTTTATGATACATGATGCAAGATTCTAATGATTAAACCACATGAAAGCTGATTTAACAACTAAGGATAATGCCTGTAGATATAATGGAAGTGGATGGCACATTTATTATTTTTTTTTTCCCTTACAAGGGGACCAGATTAACATTCCTTTGAATTACTCTGGTCGTTTGGTGATGTAGCCGAATATTTTTCATGTTTGGAAGATTTGATTTTTTTAATAAAGTATGCTATACATACATATATAGGTGCCCGTGTTGGCTTTCACAGCTTCAATATGGATACTTTTTTTTTTTTTTGATTAGATATATTCACTGTTATTTTTATATTTTCAAAACCATCACAAAATCATACTTTTCCAGTATAAAAATTAAATGGTAGGAATGCAGTATTTCTCATACAAATTGGATACCCATTCCTTTTAAGATATCTGGTCGCCTTGACTGCTTAAAGTGAATAATTTTATCACTAGACGCATAAAAATAGTATTGAACATTTATTATTCTATTTCTTTATGGCATGTGAGAGTTCTTTAGTTCCTTCCAGCTGTCATAATACTAGTTGGTCCCTTTATCACTAAACAAGAGAAGTTGGGACTATAGTATTTGTTTATTCATTTCTATTACTGTTAGGTGATATCGTATTTTTTTAAAGAGTAAATCTATTTACATTACATGTTGTTTTTCAGCATTCCACTATACTCTAAAATTTTGTTTTATGAAATTTAGCTACGAAAATTTTTTAAATAATTAATTTTTGACTAATAACAGTTTATTTTATAATTAATTTTTGACGAAGCTCAAGTGAATTCACATAAAATAATACCGGTTCGTTTTTTACCACCAGGTAGCGCTGCCTTCTTACCATATACATTTGTTAGCTTGGAGTTTGGTTTTAAACTGCACATAATTCGCGTTTTTTTCTGTAACATATTATTATAACGTTTAATGATACGAATCGGAAGTGTTATTATTTTGATAAAATATATTTTCATACATTTCAGCAAAATAACATTTCATGCGAGAAAATAATAAATAAAATAGTGAAACATTAATAAATGTATTTTATTCCAGAACACGCTAAATGTATTAATCATCAAAGTAAACAAAAATCAGAATTTTATTCAATTCTTTCCCTTACAGTATCTTAAATTCGAAATGGTGTTCTAGATAAACGATAATTACATATAAAAGAATGTCAACTTTTCAATTATAACTCCTTTTTTATTGTAATAATCAACCTGTAAAGATTTTATATATATATATATATATTCTTGTTTATATATTCTTGTTTACTGTATAAATAAGAGTAATAATACTACTATTTCTCATTACTTTGAAGAACTAACTTTTAAAATAGCTTAATTATACAAACTTTCATCTTTTCCACTGTATAAACTAAATCCCTATTGTATGGCGGAACTTCCTGTTTTAGGAGCACAAGTGGCTACTCTTTTCTGAAATACCGTTTATCTTAACGCCTGTCCTTTAGCTTAAAAGGGCGAAGCAAGAATACTTTTCATCTTCCCCGTTACCTGTAGAGGACAGTGTAGGGATAAGGCGTTATTGAGCTATTAAAGCTCTGATCGTGGCAGGAGCAATAGCCGAGCCTCATTTAGAACTTCATTGGCTACAGCATTGCCATCCATTACTCTCCCTTCGCTCTGCTCTTAACGCGTGTATGTATGTATTAATCTCCTAAACCAAATAAATGGTTTAGGAGATTAAGACACGCAACAGAGTGCAATTTCGTTTGACTGAACTATAATCTATGTCGTCTGAATCTAAAAAAGGTGTATTCTTAAATTTATTATGTCATTTAGATTTTGAAGTTTGTTTAATATTTTTGAAGTAGTTAAAATTAATATATAACTTTATTTTGTATTCTATGTAAAATATCTTTAAATATTACTTTTTATTTTTTACAATATTACTAAAATCAATCAACATACCTTAACTAGAATATATAAAAAAAAAGCTTCAGAATCTCTACTTTCATTTGATTTTATTTTACCAAATGATATTTTTAATCCTTCAAGTTATGAATTTTTTTTTAAATCTCAGGTAGCTTTTTTTGTTTTATGACAAATGCATATAAACTGATGGTCATCCATTGACCCATCTTTCTACTGATGACTCCAGGTGCTTCCCATTTTCTGTGTCCAACTTTTTTACCATCTTAATCCTAAGAAAGAAACTATTTCATCTATTTCGTATACGCTCTTGAACAGATTAATAGGAACTTAAGCCAAATTAACAAACGATAGTTGTGAAAATATTTTTAAATAATATATAAGGCACAAATAATGACGAATTTATAGCGTTTTTATCACTGTGTGGAAGCTGGTGATTTTTATCACTCCTAAAGTCCCGGTGATTTTTACGTGAGGCGACGGTGGCGCCACCTGCTGGAAAAACGAACACCTGTTTCCGACACTTGATCTCGACCATCGTGAGAGCAGTTAAAATCAGTAATTGTAAGCTATGGATACATTTCGTCGTAACTTTCAATACTTTTACCCACACCGCACGAACATTGGCAAAAATTCATCCCCATTACGTGGTGAATATAGTTTTGCTAGGCAAAACATCCACGCAGATTGTGTGTGTTTGCTCAAACTAAGAAACAGGTCATAAAAGAAAATTTTTACGGCATAGAAGCAATAAAATGGTTTCAACCCTGAAAACACGCGAATAAAAAAAAAATACATCAAGTGCTATTTCAGACTGTTGAAGAGTCCCCACTGGTACCCTATATCTTCATTTCTTAAGATGAACTATAAGTACCTTATAAATTTAAAAGAAAAAGGTAGGATACTTTTGTTTACAATATAGCTGCAAATATATAATATTTGCAGTGTGGCAAATGTATTTGTTACTTCAGAAATGAAACATAAATTTAAGGATTTTTATGATAGTGGAAAATAATCACTCAGTCGGAAACTGTTACAATATTTCCTTGTCCTAATGAAATTTGTCATATTCTTGCGACATATAATTACATATATAATACACCTGTTTTTGAATTATATTATAATGGAAATAACACAATAATTTAACTAGTATTCGATACAATTAATTGCTATGGAACTCCGTATTTAATGCACATATTTTATCTAAATTAATGTGAGAAAGATCTGGATTCTATTTTTTAAATCCTAATTTAATACTTCGTGGATTGATCTTCCTTTTATTGATCATACTTAGGGATAACGCCTTCATAACTGATCATATCAACTGCTTGAAATTTGAACTGTATATTGTTTTAAAGAAATTTTGATTATTTACACGACTTGTAGAACAACAGTCAATCATTATTTATAAAAAGTAAAGCTTCTAATAAATATTTTAGAAATCAGCTTGAGCATTTTCTAGCAATAGAAAAAAAAATGCGTTTTTTTTTAATGAAAAGTAGCCATTAAAATAAATGTGTGACGTATGACTATCAAAAAAATCTTAAACAGAGGATACATAAATAAATATATATATTAGCCAGTCATGACAATATACTTAAAAATGTCACGTTGTTTATATAAAAATTGAGTTGCACAATACTTACAAGGACGTCAAAAAATATGCGAACTGCGTAGAATTATGTGAGAAAGAAAGTAATTAAGACTTATTTCCATAATGAACGAAAGCGTAATTAAAACCCCAATTGTTACGAACACGATACATGCAAAGTGGGTCTGCTTAAAATTTAACAACAAATTAAGTGACCTTTTAACATAACATACCATCATTGGCCAGAAGGGTGAACCAAGATGCTTTTATTCCCCGTTGTTGGATAAGAAGGACGATTTGAAGGAAAGATTTATAAATGACCTTTAAAATTCATTAGGTTTTTTTTTTGTATATTTATGATATTAAAAAGAAAAAGGTGCACTTGAAAAAAAATTATAAAATCGCTAACATTCTTCTTATATTAATTTTATTTATTTAATTCTAATAAAATATTTTAAATGAAATACTATTTCAGAAAAATAAATTCATTTGTTGTTAATTTGTCAGCAGTGCAAAACAGTTTGTTGATTTAACAAACATAACGAACAAAAATATATGGTTGCTTTAATTCTTACTCTTGCACAATAGACCGTATACAAAACTAAACAAAGATTGTTTTTTCTTTCCATTTACTTGTTTTTATCTGTAAAAGTGATGACAGTAACCTATATCCTTTACATGATATTACTTTATTTACTATATAATTACAACTCAAACCCACGCGTCTTTGCGGCATGCCATTGAAAAGCAGAAAGAATAAAATTGAATGAGTGTTGGCAATTCCGGAGCCACACAATTCATACCCCCCCCCCCCCCACCTAAAGAAACGAACGAGCAATTGCCCTGCTCCTGCCAACTCAAAGCAATGACGCATGCTCTGCATGCAAAGACTCTCTACTTGCCATAAATTACCGAACTGACGCTGACATCGAAAACACTCCTTACACACAAGAACATGAGGGTTTTATTTATCGCTGAGCGAGAAAGTCCTTGTTAGAATTCTTGAAGACTAGTGCGAAGTCATTATCACCACAACGATTTCAAATTCGATAATTAACAGGAAGTATGATTTGTAGAGAGGGGAATAGGCAACGGATATCGGGGGGAGTATAAAATATTTGCAGTCTAAATACTTTTATTTTTATTTTTTATTCTTTTGGAAGTCATGACTGTTTCTCTCACGTAAGAACTCGTCAGAAAGGTACTTTTTTTTTTTTAAATAATTTATCCTTACCATTATGAATTCGCATGCATTCACATGTTGATGCAAAGGAATAGGGGATTTGTTAATGAAGGTAATTAGTGCACTCATTAATGTAATGAAAGCCATTAGTTGGTTACAGGAGAAAGATGAAGGAACGCCATGGCACGTTCAGATACCCTGAATATGACCAATTGTGTCAGACGTGCAACACTAATTCTACGCCTTGGCATTCATGCATTTCTATGGTAACACAGTTAACCATGCTTTTCTTGTGAACGATAATGTGTCCAGGAGCTTTGAATTAATGTTAATGGAGGTACTTACTAAACATTAAAATGAATATTTCATAAGAGGGGAACTTTTTTTTTTTTTTTTGTAGCTCTTCATGTTCATGAGTATATTTTGTTTGTATATTTAACCTTAAAAAATGCTTCAACTTTTAAAAATATAATCTTAAAACACTTAAATTATAAGCTATGAAAACATATCTTTCAGAAAATTTGATACAGCCTAAAATATTTTATTTAGGCTGCATCAAAAAATATTCAAGCCTAAAATATTTATTTACGTTGAATTAAATTTTACTTTTTATTCAATTTTTAATCTGCCTTGATTTTCTTCGAATATGCGAAAATCTGATACAGCCTAAAATATTGATTTAGGCAGCATTAAAATTATAAACCTAAAATTTTGATTTAGACTATCAGAGAAATCTAAATATAGCTTAAGTCCTTCGTATTTAAATAAATTGGATAGGATCTAAATGTGAAAAGATTTTGGGGAATAAATTTTGATTAACTTGAAATAACTTTTCTAGTTGAATATGATTTAAATTCACGATCCAAATAACAACATTTATTGTTGGGTATACTTATTCTGAAAAATGAAAGAACTATGCTTTAAAAATATCTGAAATGTTTGCGTTTGTAGATCATGTAATAAGTCGATTGTAGGCGTTTTTAATTAGTTAAATTATTATATCAGAAAATTCATTTTTACGATCCAAATAACCATATTTATATCCACATTGAAGTTTTTCGTTTTGAAAATTACCCGAAAACATAACCTTTTTCTAATAGATGAAATCTTTTGTTAAATCACTTGATATATAAACACTTATATACACAAATATATCAATTTTTCCCTTCTTTTACTTTTTTTTTTATCGATCTTAGAAATTGTCCATGGTCGCCATCTATCGGCAATTATATTCATAATTTAAGATGGTTATATTAAACTATGGCTGGTGTCTCTTGATTCAGAAATACTTTTACCTCTATTGTACACATTTACAATTATATCTTTGCTACTATCTCGTTCTTCGTAATCCCATGAGTAAATGATAACTGAAGCTATGGCCACGATTACGTAAAAAGAAAACAGTAACAAAAGAAAAATATATATATAATTAAACATGCAACGATTATCTACTTTCTAGACATGATATGATCAGTGATATCTACACTTTGGAAACATTGGCTTATGGCAAAGAGAGAGAAGAGACCGGTGGCCAAATGGAGAGAAAGATAGACAGATAGAGAGAGTGAGAAACAGCATAATAAGACAATAATGCTTAAGAAACAAATATATACATTAAGATACGAATTTTCATGATGACGTATTAGCACCAAGAAAGTGCGTTTTAAACAAATCTCTCTCTTTCTCTCTATCTCTACACCCTTTTCGTATACTCTAGGTTCACCTGATTTAGCTAGGGTGGGAGCACCACTATTTGACGTATCCAAGGTCTAAGGATGACCGCCAGAGGTCACTTCTTTCCAGTTCACTGCAGTTCGTTTGTGCCTCGGCGTCACACATGAGAAAGAGGCAGCTGTTTGCTGTGAGGGGGGACGTGCCCCACGTGACTAGCTGGACTCAACGGCTTGAACGTCCTCGGATTATGTCCCTGGTGATCGGCAATTGTTCCCATCCCCGTGGCCACGCTGCCTACGCCACCCGCGACCACAACACCCGCTGTACCTCGTCGGCTGTTACGGAAACACAGGCGGCCATAGAAACGACGCCACGAGTCCAGAGTCTTGACGGACGAGATCCAAAAACCGGAGGTAATTCCTACTACCAGGCACATGAAGTATTTGAGCATGAACACGGAGTAGTCAGGTCGACGGTCAGGGGCGGTGCAAGGGCAGGTCACCCGACGGTCCCAATCATAGCGGAAGTGTTGCTCGTAGATGAAGCAGCCAATGACGATGGTGGCCGGCACGGTATACAATACGGAAAACACCCCAATTCGGATCATTAATTTCTCCAATTTGTCTGCTTTGGCTCTAGCCTGTTGTCGGATCACGTTACGAATACGGAAAAGGGCCACAAATCCCGCTAGAAGAAAAGACGTGCCGAGTAGGAGATAAACACACAGAGGGGCAATGACGAAACCACGGAGGTGGTCGACGTTCTGGTTTCCGACGGAACACACGCCGGCCACAGGATCGCCATCAACAGCCCCCATCGCCAGGATCGCTATAGATTTCACGGTGGGCACCAACCACGCCACCAAGTGGAAATATTGAGAATAACCCGCTATGGCTTCGTTACCCCATTTCAAACCCGCTGCTAGAAGCCACGTGAGTGTCAGAATGACCCACCAAAGAGAGCTGGCCATGCCAAAGAAGTAAACCAGCAAGAAGACTACAGTGCAGGCTGCAGGCCTACCTGATGTGTGATACCGTATGAATGGACCGTCGCAAGCAACGGCTTCGTGTCCTAGACCCAAGCGGACGAGGTATCCGATAGACAACATCAAGTAGCATCCAGACAGGAAGATAATAGGTCGCTCTGGATACCGGAAACGGGTCATGTCAATGAGAAAGGTGAGGACAGTTAGGCTAGCTGAGATGCAACACAACACCGCCCACAGGCCGATCCAGAAGGTGGCAAAAGTTCTTTCGTCTTTGGTGAAAAACGCTCCCCTGCAAGGTCGCATACAATTGGGAATCCCTCCCGTTTCGACTTTGTTGTAAAAGCGTCGGTCATCATTGTCCACCAGGCGGACCATGGGAAAACGACAGTCACACCCACATTCGCCCGTGTCTCCGAAGCCTAAGCCGGGCATTCCTGCCGGGATCCCAGGTGGATGATGACTGCCAGGAACCAAAAGATCAGGCCTTTCTCTTCCGCGATAAGGCCTCCCCCTATAAGTAGGACGCCTTTCTCTGTCGCGTCCATCTTTGACACGAGGATATAGAGACCCAATGTTCGAGTCCGGTTGTTCGGGAGGGGCACCTTCTTTGGCATCCATGCACAGTCTCTCCTGATCTCCGTATTTGGGCAAATCTTCACAGTTCATTCTTTCGGGCCAAGCAAATCCGTATTGTCTCATAATCGGAGCACATCCAGCTCGAGCTCTTTCACACACCGATCGACAGGCAGGTAAACGACCTTGATAGTCTTCGATGCAGATCGGGGCGTACATGGAACACAGGAAAAACCTTAAGTCATCCGAACATTGGATTTCTACCAATGGCCAAAACTGATGAACTTCTAAGCCAGCTTCTTCTTGAGTATCGTGATGGAACTGATTGGGCATTGACGTGTAATTATATCCTATCCCTCTACACATCGGAATTGTGATCTCTTCGCAGCGTTCTTTGGGATTAGCAGCTTTTGTCCCATTCCATCGAAGCGATAAGTAGAATATAAAATAGATGACGTATATCACACGTAGCTTTGCATCCATCTTGGAGTTCTTTTTTCTGCTTCACTTATGTTTCGAGATCACCTTAAATGCTAGCAATGACTTGCACCACATTGGTTTCATCGCCTTCTAGTGGGTGTACGGATGAACACTGAGGGGGGAGGGTGTGGGGGGTGAAAGACTTGGGAACACTAAAAGACAGGAGGGGGGAAAGATAGCGAAATAACGTCAACTTGACCTAACCTTTTCCACTTTTCGTGCAAACACATCGACTGTCGAATTTTAAACCGATGTCACCCTTGACTGCTCACAACTGCCGGGATCTACTCAATGGGGGTGTGTACGCCCCTGATTGAACCATTCACGACAGCCGTTACACATTCGCTGACTGCTGCCTTGTGCGACTTCCCTACTTGTCAGTGTTGCACTCATGCGCAATACGTTGAACGAAGACGTCACACGTTAATCAGCCAATGGCCACTCGTTACTTGAATGGTTCGGAGCTTTTGCTACTAGCCTTGTCATCGCTGTCTTTAGCATACATCTAACCTGTGAAAGAAAAAGAGAAAGATGTAATTAGCTTGCTATCTTTCTACTTGTATTGTTTATAAATATTAATTATTCATTAACAGGTACTTCCATCGAATAGATGATAAACTCAGCGGACAAAGATTGCTCGAAGAAAGAGTGTAAAGATTAATATAGCATGGTGACAAATCGAAGTGAGAAAGATGGAGCACGTAAAGATAATGATCGGAAGAGAAAAATATAGCGAGATAGCGATGACAAGACGAAATAAACAGAAAAAAAAAAGATAATTAGGGTGAGTGGAAAGAAAGACAGCAGGGAGAAAATGGATATTAATGAAATTAAAATGCAAAAATATAGCGAACAAAGTTGAAAAGAGAGAAAAAAGACAATGGAGAGAAAAACAAAAGAGAAAACTACTGAAATAATTATATTGTATACTGTTTATGCAATTTGGGTACAGTAGAGAGAGAGAGAAAGACTTCTGTGAGACAAAGACAAACCGCAAGATGGAGAAATAGATATTGAAAGAGAATTGAATAATTATACAGGTGAAAACTGTGCATCTTTTTGTTTTATATCTTGGTTTACGAAACATTGGAAAGTACGAATAGATTATAAAGAAAAGATGCATTAAACTAGACCATCGTTTCTCTAATAGTCTGATTTTGAAGAGTTCAGGAGTAATATCTTGCAGAGAACTAAAATATTCCGACACACACCCACTTATTCATTTATTTTAACCCTGCGGAGGTCGCGGCTGATCTGACAGATACATGCAAATTGTTTATATAAATATTCTTACACATATCCAGTGTATAGCTTGGAGGTCGTGAGTAGCAGCGCATGCATTTATTACGAATGATATTCCACACTGTTTATGCGATCAGTTTTGGTTTAACACGTGTTATGTTAAGGTGTGTGATATTTCATAGTAAATTGTATCTGAGAGATACCTCCTATGTCAGTATCAGTAGCGCACTCAAGATTTAAACTTTGGGGGGGGGGGGGAGGCCGAGTTGACTAGACGATTTGGGAATACACACTACGCATCGCATACAACCCATGACTGAGCATCTGCAATGATCGCTAATTGATAAGTAGTACAGAAAAAAAAATTTCAAAAGCTTTTTGAAAATTTTCTAGTGTTTTTTTCCCTTTTTCTTTGGGGGAGCCAGGTCCTTCTGTTCCCCCCCCCTCTGGGTGCGCTACTGGTCAGCATAGTATTGGTTTAGTTTTTATTTATTTATTTATTTACAGTTGAAAATGACTCGAAAAATATACCGATTGGATAATCCATCAGATGTTGAAAAGATTCAGCGATTTTGTTACTCGAGTCCGATGATGAGAATGACAGAGTCGAATGCGAAAGTGCAAGTGATATTTGATAGTAAATTGTATCTGAGAGATACCGCGAACTCCGATGCCAGTATAGTATTGGTTAGGAGTTGTTTTTTTTCTTTGTTCAATAATTTGTAGATTGTAACTGAAAATAAATAAACCACCATGTATTATATTATATTTGCAATCTTTTTTTTTATTTTAGCACATACTACAAATGAACGCGACCTACGCTACAATTTTTTTCGACCGTTGCCTCCGCAGAGTTAAGAAAAAAACAAGAGCCAGCTCTAAGCAGAAATGGCCTGCATATCATATGAAAGACCCATCATCTTTAAGTCCTTATAAGGACTGGCTTAAAGGGGCGAAGCAAGAATGCTTTTCATCTTCCCCGTTATCTGTAGAGGACAGTGTAAGGATAAGTTGTTATTGAGCCATTAAAGCTCTGATCATGGCAGGAGGGTAACAGCAATAACCGAGCCTCAGTTAGAACTTCATTGGCTAAAGCATTGTCATTCATTACCCTCCAAGAGTATGGTGTCATCGTCTACCATCATTTTTAAGAGGAACCATTGCACTATTACATAATCTTGTATCGCAAAAAATGAAAGGTGTGGGATGTTAGTTTTGAAAATATTATTCCTTCTCCCGTTAATTTCTCATTTAATGGCTTTTTTCTCATATTTCATTTATTTATATGTTTTATGAATAACTGATATCATGTCAGTCTTAATCAACAACAAACTAAAATAATTTATCACATGGGCGTTATTAATATTCGCTAACATAAAAATTGAAATGTTAAATCTTAATAAAATATGAAAATAAATGTAAACTATACAATATAATTATGTCCATTATTATTATGTAAATAATAATTATTATTTACGGTTTCGGGGAGGAAAAATTATTAATTTCAAACGAGTCTTGGATTTAAAGTTTCAGAAGTATGGAAGAAAACAATTTCTCTTCCATTTTTGTTCTTATAGTTCTTCAAAGAAATACGTTCATTTCTTCGAAGTATCAGCTCAAAATCCCTCTTCCTGTACAAAATCTCAAGTAAATACATTACCCCCCCCCCCAACTAACCCCTTCCCATTTACCGCCGGGGTAGTCCCTTTAATACAGGAAGTAATGATAAGAGCAAGCGAGTTGGTGCCTTCCCTTGCAAGACGTCATGTTTGTATGCGACTCCTCGGAGGAAACGAGGTATTCGCCGCTTCTAAGATACCGGGAAATTGAATCATTAGAACGAATGTGAATTATTAATACGTAGCCACGTACACATATTTCAGATATATGTGTATGTAGGCGCGTGCACTTGCGCACTAGAATCCTACTACTACCATCGATACGAGGGTATCTCACCATTAAGCGAAATTCTCTTATTAGATGTGTTGTACGTCTCGGGAGGATGCTGTTGTTTGCATTTGTACCTGTGTGTGCTCTTGACAAGATCGTTTCTCCCCCATTCTTCATAATACATCCGCATCTCTTCCCTTTTGTGTCTGTTTCAGCTGTTGCATTGAACCTGTTATATCATACTCACCCTCCCCTGCAAACACACACACACGCATGCATGCTTTAGCCTCCAACATTTGTGTTATTAGGGCTGTTAGATATGGAACTACCATTCAATGGAATTGTACAGGCGAACCCTATTATTGTTTAGAAATCGACTAAAATTTCTCCGAAAATTATTTTCGATTTGATCTTTTTGTAAAGAAAAAAATTAACTACCTCAAATATACTATGAAATTAAATTAATAAAGTTTTAATTAAATATAGGTCATGTGGCTTACAAAAACATTTTTATATTTATTTTATATTTATACTAGACTTCAATTAAAATTCCGAAGA
Organism: Typopeltis vanoorti; assembly: GCF_054136105.1. Taxonomy (NCBI): domain Eukaryota; kingdom Metazoa; phylum Arthropoda; class Arachnida; order Uropygi; family Thelyphonidae; genus Typopeltis; species Typopeltis vanoorti. The sequence continues at coordinate 138,657,132 of NC_143550.1, read as the reverse complement.
TTTTTATATATAATTAGTATTTATAAAATTTTTAAAAAGGTGTGTAAGTGATTTTCATAAATATTTAAAAATGAATTATTTTAATAAATATTATTATTATTATTTATAGAAATAATTTAAATATATTTTTTGACAGTTAAAATTAGGCATTACTGTTTATGCAGAACACTTTAGATCTCTACCCTTTCGAATATAAGTTTGTAATACTAAATACGGGATTTTAAATTCGAATTCCACTGTATGTTAGTAAAATACTTAATAAATACAGAAACTCCTAAAATGAATTTAACACTGGATTATATTGGAGCCCGATTAACATGATGAAGTAAGATGGAGAAGCAGTTACTATAGCAACGGGGAAAAAAAAAAGTGCATTATCATTGCAATTGTTGACCGTATCCTTTCGAAATAAGCGTTGAGTTGTAATAGAAAAGGAGGGTTGCAGCCCACACCTGATAACGAATACAGGCCTTACGCACACATCACCAAACTTCGGAGGGGGGGGGAATAGAAAGGGGGGAAAGGAACAAGAGTTATGTCTCTCCCGCAATTCACTCCGCGATACAGACGCTTTGAATGATGTCTGGGGAAAAGGTAACCGGAGATTTTAACGCCTCCCGCTAGCATTAGACAAGGCACAGTGAAAAGGATTGATTGCATGTTATTTCCAAGCCAAATGGGCAGAGTCGACTATAAAGATGGCAGTCCGTTGCAATAAATGGTCGGATTTGGTTTCTTCCACATTGGCAGCTCAAGTTCCGTGTGAAGTATGGAGTGAGGGGGTAACCACACGAATGGGTTGCAACGAATCCCCCCCCTTCCTCCGCGCTAAAACATATTTCTAAAGGTGCTTTATGGTGATCGGAGTTCAAATAATAACGTACAGCTAATTAAATGTTCCTAGGATTGCTTTTCGGAGGACTGTTAATGTCAACAAACTGCTTCTGGAGGTCAAATTATGACTGCAAATAAACATGGAGCAATGGCTTCCTTAGAACTAAGGAACTACGCTATGCAAACAAACGTGCAAGTCCATCTATAAACACAGCTATCCATCCATGAATTTTCCGGGTTATTTTGGACGTCCCGCTCTTCAGTTTCGAAACATCTGAGAGTGTACTTCTTAATAATGTAGCCAGAGAAAAGCCCACCAACGTGGTTCTGCCAGGCAGACTTTACCTTAGTGGAAATCTCGTGAATACTGTGAAACTTGGACCTAGAGTATGGCAATGAGCATGCAATGTACTTATCACATGAGTAAAAAAAAAATAAAATAATTGGAATTTATCTTGTAACGAAGCGTTAAGTATTGAGTATCATTTATTAAGTAAGGTTTGCCTCTGCTACGCCGCCAATTTTCCTAATAAAAATGAGTGCTGGCCATTCTTTATTCTAGGTTTATGATGCGGTCCCTTTTTTGTGGTGTTTCTGGAATGATATCGATTGCATCAGGTGGTTCGTATAACTCTACTTTGCTTGTCTAAGTTAGAACTTGAAATCGAACTAAGAACACCGGTTTAGAGCACTCGTTGTTGGCCATTGTGGTTGAAATGTAAATCTGTGATGGCCCAATCCCATTGGGGAAAAACATTCCTTAGATGATATGGGAAAACATTAGTTCGCTGATATTGCTGACAATATCGAATGCGATCTTTAATGCTATAACCGAAATAACTGCAAGGAATTTCATTTATCTGACTCCATGCAATCTTGCGCTTCCAATGATACCGTATGGCCAAAAAAAAAAAAAAGATTACACTCTCTTATAACGTAAATTTAGAAGACAGTGTCGAGATCTACAACGACCGTTCTACTTATACTCTATTTTATGTCTTATAAAACTTTTATATTTTGTATCAGATTCTAGAAATACTAAGATACTTTTCTTAATGTGAGTGATTAGAATTATATAATCAAAGCCTCAGTTTCAAACAAACTCGAATAAAAAGACTCTAAGACACAAGAATATGTAAGGAGGATTTCAAATAGGAAGTGATCACCATTTAATTTTGAGCAAATTTTAAGAGCAAGTTTTGAGAAAGTTTTAACAAAGAATCAGAAGGCAAACGGCTTCGAGTAGTCAAATATAGACTCAAATTTACAAATATTCGCGAAAAAATAAATTACAAGTGCATTCACTTCAACGGTTGTAGAAGACAGATTGGATTTAAAGTTTGGAACATCCTTCCCACAGAACTGAACTTGGTTCCATCTCACGCTTCTGGTTATTTCTTAAACTGGCACATTTCAAGAGTATTCATTTTAAGAATGACAAAAGTTAATGCAGAGATAAGAAAAGTGAAAATAATCCGAAGGGCTTCACCACGATGGCTGTGAAAAATATATTACGCGGTGGAGAAAGAGAGAGAAAAATAGTATGAAAATGAGGTGGAGACCTGACACTATCTTTTCTTTGTCTTCGTTTTTTTTTTTTTTTTTTTTTTTCCCAATAATTTATCTCTTTTGGGTGCGGAGCTAACAATAGAAAGAGTATTTTTGGAATACCCTGATAGAAAGTTCTTGACTAGTAAGTCATACGCTCTAAGAAAATATAGAGAAAATTGTATGAAAGCTAAGTCACGTGTGACAGCAGATAAACAGTCATGCGAAATTAGGAAATAACATAAAAGATGCAGTAAAGATGGTAAATTTTTTTTTTTTTTTTTTTTTAGAAATAGAGTAAAAAGTGCAGCAAAAATGAATCGTAGATGATAAAGGTGGGAAAAAACCCTACTCCAGTTGGCTTGGAGTAATTCCAAAATTTAATAAATGCGGTAACGAAGGATAAAACAGAAAATATTCAAGGAATGCAATCAGTACACATCTGATAGAAAATGCTATCAGAATGAAATATGGAAAGGCAATTGAAATTGAAGTAAATGATATTAACCTGGGGTATCTTGGTTATAAAAGCTTTGCAGTGGACACTGTGCTATCGGAAAGGCTTTATCACACATGGTTCGAATCTGAGATGATCGTAGTATACAGATTTTTCACTAACCAGGGAGTTGAATCAAGCTACGAGAAAATGTGAACATGTTTATGTAAATGTTTATTCGGAATTCCCAATCTTTTATGAAGAAAATCATCCGTTATCCCTAAATGGCCTTTTTTTATGTTTATCTGATGCACTGCAAATTCTTTTTTTTTTTTTTTTTTTTAAACCAACAGTAATCTGCCATCACGTTGATGTTTTCCTTGGTATCTCATTTTTCCATGTCTTTTATATCCTGGCGAAATCTTTCCCTCAAATTTCTTTACCAACACTCTCAGAGAAATACTCTAAATAAGACAGAAAAAAAAAAAAAAAAAAGAGGACCTTGAAGGTTCACTTTCAAATTTGCGCACATATTTTCAGCTGATCTTTTGAAATAAAGATGTTTTTCTTAAGAAATTTCGTTATTATATTTTTTAAACGGTGAATGTTTGCTGTTATTGTTTTTAAATTGACCTGTGCCAAGAAATTATATTCTTGGTTTAATCCTTTATCCAAATATAAGCAAACATAGTTTGGACTCGAAGTATCTTCACGACTAGGCTACTTGCAAATAGAAGCTGATGAGACCTGAATAGTTGTTTGAAACAGGTGTAGGTAGTAACATCTTCCCATAATGCATAGCACTATACGCATCCGAAAGGGCGTGTGCTTTGCATTATGGGATACTGAGGCAATTGATGCGCGAAGCCAGCAGCCTCTATCTATAAGTGACCTAGTCGTGAAGATACTTCACGCGCAAACTATGTCTGCTTACACTTGGATAAAAGATTAAACCAAGAATATAATTTAAATTAAGGTTTAATTTAATTCGTAATCAAGGGAAAAACCTTTTGTAATACATGTTTGGACTTTGAGTGTGGTTCTTCAGACCGTTCCTTCAAATCTGCAGTGTTAATGTTCTTACGTGTGCCCACACAAAAATGACTTCTTTGAGCTCGAAAGACTTGGAAATTGTAGCAAAGATACTTTCACAGGGATCATTTAATTTATTTCTGTGTAAATTTTCGAGATTCTCTATGCATTTATTAAGTGACTTTGGAGACATTGTCATATGTAGCGCCTATGGATCTATAGGCCTTATAGTAGATAGAAGATCTGGATTGAAAATGCTCTATTTACTTAGTGTTATTATGTCGGCCAAGCAAAAATAGTAATGTTTGTCTGTTCCATGAGATTTTTTGTTCGAATTCATTACCTGAGTTGGAAAATACAGGTGCTGCGAACTTTGTGCTTCCAGCGGTTTATCTAAACCTACAAATTTCGAGGAAAGTAAGCAAAATACACATTTTTCACTGCCCTCCTCGAAACTACCACACACACACACACACACACACATCACAAAACGTGTCTGAACTATTTACACAAGCTGAAATAAAATATAACTGAATATTTAAACGCATGAAATAAAATAAAATAAAAACGTGCTCAGACTGACACGTCCCAGTCACGCCACCTATCGTTTTCATTTCTCATTAAGCGTGGAATGTTCTATTATAGACATACTAGGATACTTCTATAATACAAAATAAATAAATAAAACATTATGTTAACGATTTTATTCTGTTATATAAAAGTTTACGATATTATATGGACAATCTGTACGTGAAAAGATCAAATAATTTTTCGTGATCACAGCTAAAACCATCATTTTGACCATCCAGGGCATTCTGGATAAATGGACTCCATTTATATACAGGAAATTGAAGTTTACTATACATAAATGGTCTAAAAAATATCGACATTATTTTTGCAATGTACACATTTCAGAAAGAATTGTTTTAACGCATGCGCGTAAACCCACATCGTATTATACAGGACTTTCAAAACCCGATCTGATAGGGTGGTTCTCTTTATTCCCAGAACCATTGTTAGGGTATATTGAGAATGGTTAAACTCACTTCAAGAAGAATCACGCTTACAAAATCAAGCTCGTACATGTACGATGTTGGCTTAAATCGTTTTCATTAGGTTCATCCGATCGGCGCCAAAAAAAAAGAAAAAAAAGTCAATGGTGTTTTATATGTTCAATTCAACGTTGATACAGAACATAAAAGCTTCGTCATATTTATACAGGGCTGAAGTTTACTAAACTAATTCAGTGCTGAAGACACAAATCAAGGATGTTATACGGACTTGAATAAAAAAAAATATTTTTCATACTTTCACTCGGATAAACAATAAATTATTTGGGAACATTTGCCTTGCCTTAAGTATTGCCCTCCTCTTTCTAGATTGAATTTGGTTATCTAAAAAAAAAAAAAAAAAAAAAAAAAAACAGAAAGAAAAAATAATGTTCATATCTAGAAAAAACTTTCTGAATGTTTTCTGCGTCATCATCTGCACCTAATCTTCATTGCAAATTCAAATTTCATTTTGTTAAGTGTTTACTTTTAATTTAATAAATTAAAAGCCTTTTCATGGTTGAATTAAAAAAAGAAATTTACCATCACTTATAATTTCAGGCTGCTGTAGTGATACCCAGCGTAGCTAATATGCCTTGAAATCTTGTAAATATAGAAAGGGATTCGCGAGCTTAGTGGGGGGGGGGGGTAAAACGAAAGCTATAAAGGCCACTCGAAAGCTCCTCATTAAAAGCTTTTTAAGGGGGAAAGGAGAGACAAAACTGTGGTTACTCTACTGAGCTGGATTTTTTTTCGTTTGCTAATGTTTTATTTGGCTGTCAGACCTTTTTAACATAAAAGCATAATTTACATTTCAAATCACAATGGAGAAAGTCATGCGTCTAAAGCATATAGCTATTTTCTAATGCAAATCAAGTCTAGACAGCGATAACAATATCGAAATATCTGAATATGCAGATGCAAATTAGATCTATCTTCGGACCAAACGGAAGCAACTGGTTGGTCACACTCGTCGAAAATGTTATTCATTCACGTTTCGTTGCTTTTTACTTTTAGATATTAATACTTGTTAATCAGTAGGATTATGTTATCGTTTATCCTTCTCAAAATAGATGAATTTTTAAATCGCTGAGGCACACGTCCCATCTTGAAAAAGAAAGGAGGTTGTCCTATGTCATATAACTCAAAAATGAAAACGAATCTCAGAAGCGAGCGCTACCTATCGGTTAACGGATGAATTATCGGACATTTTTGTAACGATATCTACTTTATCTATATAAATACAGAAATGTAGTCAAATGACATGACTTGGATGGTGAACCATTACGTTCTTCCTACTCGGGTGAGCACTTAAATAGGAAAGGGGGGAATAAACAAAAATATTTTCTTTTATAACTTTTTTAAACTTTCAAAAGGAAAACGTTTTGATCAAGAACTTAAGAAAAAAAATCCTCATGAGTTTCTCTCGTATTGCACTACTTAAAAGACACGAACTCTGTTGCACATGAGCCAGTAGCCTTATTTTAATGTCCTTCATTGGTCTGTAGTTCATAATACTGCGTTTTTCTTATCTTTTGGAACTTAAAAAGTTTTAAAGGCAAATCCTAGTCGGTATAATAGTAATGATGAATATGTATTATCTTTTCGTTTAATGATCGTCGTTGTCAAGTTGAAATCTTTTAATCTTTCTTTATTAAAAACAACAACATTAGTATTACTGTTCTGCATATCCATGGAGATGCAGTCTTGAACACAGATTTACGCCACTCCATTCTTACAATATCGAAACTATCAACTTCACTCCACCTGTAGGTGTGTTCACAAACTTACTTCTTGGCAAAAGAAGTTCAGTTTTAGAAAAACTTTAGCCATGTAACTACCTAAAAAGTCAATTAAAAAGTTCTCTCTCTCTCTCTCTCTCTCTCACACACACACACACACACACAACACACTGACATATACACTGCCACATAAGAGAAGTGGTTGCTATGGAAACATTACGTTCTATCATAGCTGACAAACAAATGAAACAAAACAATTTTATTCTATTCAGTTATTCCAATAATAGTTTTAAGACACTGAATGGACGTTAGCAGTAATTATACAAAAGGAGGCGACTTATTTACCTTTTTCTCTATAGTTTTTTTAACCGTTTTGTATTCTTCCCTCGAGGGAACTTTCTCAAGAACAAGAAGAAGAACCCACCCAAGTTTTGCCTCCCATTCTAAACAATAAACGAAGTTCAAAGGTTGCGAATAATATCAATACCAATCCCAAAACGATGAAAGTACGCTCCCTTTCCCCCCCCTGTCTCCTGTTTTTTTTATTTATTTTTTTATTTTTAAAGTCTTGCCAGCTTATTTCGGAAAGCGATTTCTTTTTACTCGCGCAGCTGACAGCTCTCTGTAGTCATATATTACAGCGTGGGGTCTTCCCTCCGCTTCGTTCTCCCCTCTCTCTCCCCCCCCCCCTGCTTTTATGGCCGCGATGATCTGGATCTGCGAGACAAGACATCTTTTCAGAGTATACGCTGGGTCGTCGACGCTCGTTACACGATGACTCTATTGTGCAGACACAGAGCACGTGCCGTGTAATTACCGACGGGAAAAGGTAATAACAGGTTGTTCGAAGTTGCTGTGTCTTGCGTCAGTGAAAACCATTTCGTTCGCCAGAACATTGGTGCTCTGTAATGGCCTACTACCTTTTCGAACCAAAGTGATGGTTTTTCGCATCTGCCCCCCCCCCCCTTCCCATCTTTAGTTGCGCTGTAAATGATCACCCTCCCTTCCTTCTTCTCCCCCCCCCACTACCACTTCATAGGTGTCCTAGTTCAAACAGAATTGTATTTCTGTAACTTTACTTTCCCTTGGTGTCATATGAACGTTAAATGCTGTTTGGATCCATTTCCGTCCCGAATTGCTTTTGCTTCGTACAATTAACCGTACTTAGAATTCTTAGCTCAAAAGACTTCCACGAACTTTTAACCAGGTTTGTAATGCACAAAGGAATTCTAAGTATAACGAACAGGTGTTGATGTAAACTCTCTAGGAGACCATTAACCCCTGATGCGATAAACTCTTGACCCTTCCCTCCCTCACCTTATGTTTCCTTAAGCAACGACTCAGTTTCTCTAGTAAAAGGCATGACTTGAACGACCTTGGGAGATTTATAAATGCATGTAACGTATTTAACTTTTTTTTTGAAGGAAAATAAATTTGAAGCATGAAAATTAAATGTGGAACAAATGAAATATCATTTCATTTTAGTAAAATTACTAATAATAGTGACTTGATAATATGAAAGATGTTCTATAAATTTTATTAATTCCTATCGGAATCGAAACTATTTAGCCGTTATTCGGTTTTAGGCAATTTTTAGAAAAACTTATAAATCAACGCATATTTTCTCCATAAGCGCATATTATAGTTCTGAAATCGTCCGTAGCTTTCACTCAGACTTATTTTTATGAAGTAATTAATTTCATCACATTGTAAATGATAATAACAAATAAAAAAGTAAAAATTAGACATACCTATATGGAATAGAATTATTTTTATTTCCTTCTATAAAATGTTGCCCGAATTATTAATTATAAACCAAACTGATCATTTTAAATTAAATAGAAAAATAGATCATTTTAAAATTAAATAGAAAGCAAATATTGACACCATAAAATCCATATAGAAAAAAAAAAGAAAAAAAAATTAATTCCTAAACTATCTTGAAATCTGCATAAATTCATAATGTAAAACAAGAAAACAATTACTGGATCTAAGTGAATTTAAAAGCCGTTGGTTAAGATGGGCAGAGAAGTCGGTAAAGCATTCAGAGTAATCTTAAAATTAACCCTATAATTTCAGTGCAGTGGGGAAAAGAAAAAAGAAAAAAGTGACGCTTTAGATATAATTAGGATTAAATTCACGGTTTTCCGGTAATTTAGAGAGATATCTAGTGTTTATTTTTATTTATTTATTTTTATTGCCAATGTATTAGATCAATAATGATTTTACGTGACAATGAGAAATTTCCTAACAAAAATTTAATATTAATAGGAAGGTTGTTACCTAAAATTGAAATGTATAAATAAAAGTTTTATACTTTGTTTATAATAAAATATTTATACTCAAAACAGTTATTAAAACTGCTAAAGAAATTTTAATTTTTTTTTAAATATTCTATAAAAATATATATTTTAGTAAAGACACTTAATAAATATATGAATAAATTCATTATATAAAAAAAGAAAGGCAAACTTGTTCTTGAGAGCAAATTATTTTTTTTTTGGTTAGTAATTTTTTCACTTAGCACGTAATAATAAGGGGGGTAAGAGCAGCAATATTTGGCATACTGTAGCTTTTCAGAGACCTAGAAATACAATTTCCACTCTTCTCTTCCCTACGAGGGAAATAAAACGATTTATGTACAGTCTGCGGTTAACAAAGGGGGGGTGGTCAACAGTTTGAAGAGTTCAATTTTTAAGGACAAAGGACAAAACCAATACACAAGCTAACTTTTTTGAAAATTAGCTGCTTCTAATACTGAAAAAAAAAGCATAAATAAAAAAAGCTGTTTGAAATAACAAGTAGTACAAAGTCAACAAGATATTTTTAAATAAAATAAGCATAAATTTAGGCTGCAAGAATAAGTTCATTTTTTAGGGTGTGAAAAGATGACTATTCCTGATTAACAATAGGGATGTCATGTAGAGCATCTTGATATCAGTTCTATTTCATAACAAGCTACACAAGATTGAGTTTTTAAAAGAGATATGGTGCTGATTCCTTTAAAAAAATATCATAATCCTCTTACATGATGTGTACTATCTAGTACTATAGTGTTCTCAGATTTTTAATATCTAAATCTAATATTTTAATGAAAACTATGAAAACTATTAGAATAATTGATGATTATGTAAATATGATGCAAAATACCTAAACAATAAATTAATATGTAAATACACCATTAAAAATTTTGTATGTAGATGTTTAATATAAATAATGAAAATTTTTTGGTTGTACATAAGAAAATTTGCAATTTGTAAGAAAATTTCGTAATTTCTAAAAAAATATTTACCTAGAAAATAATTTTGTACTTTCTAACAAAGAATTTTTATTAACATTTTCGTATTCTTTATTTTCCCGATGAACTAACTGACGGAATCAGAATTTTACTTTTAACAGTATTGTGGGAATTTAACTTTTAACCGTCGCAACGCTATTTAAGAACATTTAAACTGGAAGAGAATTTATTCCTATCAATTTTGTTATTTAAAATAAATGAGAATGAATGTCTTTCTACTACCAAGTTGGAAGCAATGTTAATACGACTGTTCAATAATGCCGCATGCAGACGTAATACCGCTAGCCATCGCCAACCGCTACCTGTTTCGTATTTCCATTCACAAATTCATTAGCAAATAGCATCCCAAAGCTTACCTGAAAGATATTGCATTAAGATGACGAAGAGAGAGAAAGACACCTCCAGCAACAGACGCCGATATTAATACGTTACAATCCAACACTGATAATCATGCAACCACCAACCAAAGCAAACTCATCTCCGTTATAACACAGGCCAACTGGAGCGAACGCACGCACACACTGAACATTACCTCGAGAACACCCAACTGACGTCGTTACTGCATGGATAGCGAGAAAAGAGAGTCTAAGCGGTCATGTGACGACAGGGAAGCTAAGAGAGTGAGGGGGGGGATGAGAAAGAGATGAGAGAGAAAGGATAAGGAGTGGAAATAAATTGTATTTTCCGTAAAGCCAGAAATAGATTCAACTTCTGGGCACTAGGATACGTTTCGACACCTTTGGTTGCGATGGAGAGGTTAGGACCAGTGCCCAATTGTCATGAAGAGTTTCAACTCCTTGAAGGGGTGGGGTAGGGGGGGGAAGAATGTTGGTACGAGTGAGGGGACCAAAATAGAACTGTCAAGCTTGTCAAACGGTGTAGGCCCCCAGAAAAATCTTTTGTTGATTTAACCAATTGCCACTGGCTCTTCACTGACAACCATAAAAGGGGCATTCTCGCCTGCCCAGTGTGAAGCCCAGCGAACGCACAATAGGCCAACTGAAGCGGGGTGAACTAGTGCCAATACCACCAGGGGGTGCGTAGCTTCTTGTCTCTCCCCGCTGCCCCACCTGGAACAGTCACCATTGCTTAAAATCTTCACCCACCCTCTCTCCCCCTACTCTTTTCGTGGGGATGTTTACCAACGTACCGTAGAAGCATTTCTTGGCAGTTTGCCAAGCGCGAAAACCCTTTTCTATTGGTATAATAAGGGGATCCGCCTTCCCTAATTGAATCTTAGACATGGTCGCGTAGCAATGTAAATCTATGTATTGTTTGCCTTATCGGCCTCCGGCTGTTCTACTTTCTTGCCAGTCCATCAAGTTTTTGTGGTGAATACACATGGGGGGGCTACCTTATTCATACCACATCCTCATCATTGATGGTTCAAGAAGTGACAGGTGTGCTTGTTAAACGTGCTAGGTTAGATTATCCGTTTATGTACTGAAAATCTTATTGTTTGGTTGGTTAAGTATTCGGAAAAGCAGCGCCATCTTTCTTTCATTTTTGATAAACAGTTTTGGCTCTTGTCTTTAAATGCGGATTTATTACTATTGTTAGAGATCGGTGGCCTTTTTATTCTCCTTTCATTAATGTCGGATTTTGATATCTTTGCCATATGCAACTGTCTTTTGTTTGTTATTATATATTTTGTTAAATTTTCTCAAAGAAATTATATTTTGGCAACCGAATTCATAGTATAATGTTTATATAACTGAAGAGTATAGCCCAACTCCTCAATTGGGCATAATTAAGATAATAAAATGGAGGATATTATAGATCCAGCTATATTTTATAGCCAAATATGTATATAAAAAAAATTAAGAAGGGTTTTGAAAATTTCGAAACAGCTGTCTTGCCAGAAGCACTGAAGAAAGCGAACATACGGGTTCCTGGATAGAGCTAATTGTTATTTAAGTATTGTATGTCAAAGCAACTCCGATCAAGAAGATTATATTCTCGTATTTTTTCGAAACACTTTTTAAGCAGTTTTCTATATTTTGCTATAAAATATGGCTGGATCTATAATATTCTTCATTTTAATAATGTTTGTACTTTATTTGATTAAAAAATAAATAAAGAAAAACCTACCATGCCAAAGTGTTTTTCTCTGGAAACAATTTTTTCAGAAAATTGTGAATTTATCGAATTGGAGACAGCAAATTAACATATTTAAAAAATCTTAAGCCCACTTAAAAAGTTCAGAAACTGTTAAATGCAGGCAGAATCCATTAGTTCATTTACGATTTCCAAATAAGGCAGTATGGTTATTCAGGATCACGCCGAAGGACTAAGGCCATGAGGCAAGTATATTCTCTCTCTCTCTCATTCCTTTCTCTTTTTTTATGCGAATACCACACACGATCCTATCCTCTTAGCCAACCATGGGTTAAAGGATTAGTTAATCCGTAAACCCTGCTCTAGAGACCAAAGAAACCCAACATCAAACTTTTTTCTTGCCAATTCAGACCTTCAATAAATATAGATTGTCTCACATCTACCGTATTAATAAAGATCCATGCCATAGGGGGATGTGAGCCTACGGTATGTTGGTCATCAAACTGGTGATCTGTCTGCTATTCATATTTTAGTTTTAATTTTAAACTCAGTTTTAACATTTTTGACTGAAAGTGGTGCAAGAAAAAAAAAAAAGATCATAAACACAATATAGTTTACGAGACAGCACGATTTCACACAGATTATCCAACTTTTTTCCGTAGCATGCAATGTTAAAGGTGAATCCTTAAATCAAGAGGAGGGGGGTTTCTGGTACATCAACGGAATCTATGTAGGGACCTCTTTGTAAGAGAAATTGAAACTCGTGTAAGACATTATAACTCACCTCCGCAAGATATATGGAGATGTCGCATGTAAGGCTTAGAAAGTGGATACGGGATAAATGTCGACGAAGTGGTCTGAAGTTTGTACGGACACTCTACGATCGGTTTAACAGTAATCTGAGCACATTGACACTACTCTAATCCGATAACCCTTACAGTAATTTATGTTGGGTTGTCTGGCAGCTGACCAACATCAGCACTTGTACGACAGTGGAATAAAAAAAAAGTCTCTACTTAAAAAAAAAAAAAAGCTATAAAACTCGTGCAGTGCATTTTATCCTTATTATAAGGACATAAAGAATGCCACACATTAAAAGATAAGTAGTGACAAGCAACAATGTGTGACTGTTTCTAATAAATAGTTATTCTGAGTGCCTATGTTTATGGTGCTAGTTTATAATGACAGAAGTCAAATAATACGCGTAAACCTTTGACATACTTAGAAATCATGTCTTCCTCTTTGAAAAGTCAATAAGAAACTCGGAAACAAAGACACGGAAATCAAAAAAGAGAAGGAGAAAGAAAGAAAATGTCTGAAAACAAGGTTTACAAAAGAAATGTCACCGACGACCCAACTATGCTTTGTATGCCACACCGGATAGAGCTGAGCCTTGAGTGCATGCGTTAGCTTATTCTGTGGAAAAGACATTGGAGAAAAATGACAGTGCCCAGACGTGTTGATGAGTTTGGCTGGTAGCGTCGAAGGCAGTTTAAATGAGCTTCGATTCTTTAGTTCTGCTCCGAGGATATGGAATGGACTAGGCTATTGATGACATCCACATTTGCAGTTACTGTTTTTTTTTCCCTCATGGCTGATCAACCTTCTCAAGTCTCCTGTATTCTCGTGCTTAAAAATCACATTTACTTGTATGAATTAATTCCAAAATAAAGTTGTTGGATTTATTTTAAATATCTACAGAAAAAGAATATAAGATGGATTTTTTAATATAATATACTGGAGATTACTTAGCGAGATTGCTTCATACATGCGTGATTGGTCAGGAGCGCATCTCTGAAATTGAAATGTGCTAACATTTGTATCATTACATAGTTTGTAACCCGGATGAACTTTTGCTTTTTTTGGGTTATCCATATGGCGCATTTTATATAATTTTGAAATTGCAGTCAGAAATTTAACTAACAAAATCTGAATTTGGATAAAAGAAATTAATTTTTAAAATTCAATTTATAATCACATTTTAAACTGCTAATATTTTTATCTATGTTAATAAGTAATAGATAAATTAGTGGCACACTTTTATACTTAAAAAGAAAAGTTTTGTTTATAAAACTGAGCTGACGTACTGTTTCCATGGCAACGGTAAGTTCCGTTTATGAGTCTCTTGACTCATAAACGGAACCTGCAGCTGAGTAAGAAGCTTTTCACAAACTCCAAATATACTGCATTTACATCCAATTTAACGCTCCAAATATTCTTTTCAATTATAAAAAAAGTGAAAAAATGAAACTACTGATATTATTTGCTTAATATGTTTTTAAAAGCTAGTTTATTAATTAAACAAAATATATAAATTAATACACCTTTTTTTTATGAAGATGAGATTTCTTCATATAATTCATGGCATCGGAAATGCGAGTATATAACTGTTATGTATATATTGTCACTATTATATAACTGTTGTGTATGCATGTGTATATTTACTAACTGGGTTGTTTATTATATTATATTATATTATTTTATACTCAGGAAAGAAAACTCTTCCTTTAATTTAATTTAATTTAGGTATTCTTCAAAATGAGCCTAACAGAGTTCTTCCCATTGTAAATGGGATTTGAACCCAAGTCTCTTCCCTAACAAGTGACGTCTCGTTCGATGACGGACTTTCATCTACCACTACCTCAAATGTAAATCGATATGTAAGACTATACTGTTTACGTTTGTTAACACATGCATGAGAACCTCCACGAAGACAATAATCACCAGATTTGAGCAAAAAAAAAAAAAAACTAAATGGATTTTTTTCCCGCGCAATATCAATATTTATTTATTTATTTTTGTTTAAAGAAAAAAAACACACATTTTTCGTCTCTAATTAGACTAGAAATATCACTAGGATTCATTGAATGATATAAATACGACGCCAAATGAAATGCAGCATTGCTTTCATTTACTGAAGAATAAAAACAGTTTACAAGTCGTTGGTCTCAAAACAAAGCACGTCTGTTTTAAGGAAAAATCCATTATAGCGAGAGTTCACAGACGGGGTGGGGGATAATTTTTTGAAGAATGCTTTCTGTGTAAACCAGTAAACACGTGAAAAGATATAATTTTCTTCAAACAATAAAAATTAAGTTTCTTTCATACTATCATTTTAGACAAATCGCAATCATTTGCATTTAAACAGTGTATATAATTTATGAGAATTTACAGCCGATTCTTGAAAGGGGGAAAAAAATTATGCCAGTTAAATAACTGCTATAATTCATACTTACAGTGCACACTGGAACAAACATGGCATCTTTAAATGATGTAGGGGAAAAAAAGAGGAAAAAAAACTTATATCACCACACTGTGTCTCTATTCCATTCGCTGTTTATTATTATTATTATTATTATTATTATTATTATTATTATTATTATTATTATTATTATTATTATTGCATGCTTTATACTAAAGAAATAAAAGATGCTTTACAACGTATCGCATGAATTAAAAATAGAAAAATCAACCACCGAAGAAAAATCGCAGAATATAAATTCCGTTGCGCAGGATGTACAAATGCAAAGAACAAAACCGAAAATAGAGTAGAATTTAATAAATGAGAATGGTGAGGTTGTACATCATTTCATGTTGATTTCAACTAATCAACAATCAAGGCTGTAATTTGTGTTAGATGACTATGTTATATTCAATAGAGTAGCTACCGTATCGACTGAGATTATTGAAGCCTTGCTAAGACCCCCAACAAGAGTTCTTAACTAGCTCATCGAAAGTGTCTTGCTGCTGGAGGAGACAGAACAACGATGTTCTGTTTCTTCCAAAGAAAAAATAAATTAATTAATTTAAAAAAATACTGTATATTAGACTATAACAAATAAAAATAATTCAAGGTATTCCTGAGTCACCTTGCTGCATTTATTTGATACGATATATGCCCTGATTAACTTTGTTAACCAGGGTTTAATAATGTCTTCCATGTCTAATTAGTGTCGAAACATAACTTTTATTTAATAATAGTATTACACGGAAGAAAACTCAAATATTTGTTCTTACTTATTTGTCTATAAATATTAATTATCGTATTGGATTTGATTAAACTCATATGTTGAACACACAAAGCCTTTTTTCAAAAGAAAATATTCTTTCTCAATCCTACATTTTCGTTCTTTACTTTATAATATAATAATACCGGACAAAAGCACAAGTATTAGTACACGGAAAGCTTCGGAAACTACCGTTTAGAGATCTGGGACAAAAAGTAGTCGAAATTTTCATATATAAATTCGTATACGACCGAATATTAACAGACACATCCTCGGATAGATAAAATAAACAGGAGTACAAATACCAGTCAAACCACAGGGGATGTGCTTATTATTAGTTTATCGCTGTCCTCCAAAAGCAATTATCTCACTGCAGGCTTTCCCACTACTGCGGAACCCTGATGTGTACCGTAATCCGGATTTAAAGATAGACAGATATTGTCTAGATAGTAAGCTACATATACAAAACTCGGTAAGGGAGAAAGACATAGCAAGTAGTAAGATTATAAATAAATGCAAACATTGTCTTCGGTTCATTTATTAAATGAATATAAATTAAATGACTGCATTTAATTCTTTGCATTAACGAATAAAACTAAGAAATCCTACGTAAACGAGGCGATAAAACTGCAGCAATTTCATGTTTCGATTTAATTCAATGAAAACAACTAAATATCAAATTAAAAGTTTTTTTTCATATAAAATATATAAACATTTATAAATAAAATAGCTTCTTCTTATTATTATCTAAGTTCTAGGCCAAGTGGCCCGTTCCGGACTCAGTCCATCTTCTCCCTGGTCGTCCCCTATTCCTTGTTCTTCTAGACTTATATGTTGAAATCTTTTTTGGCAATCTTTCTCTCTGCATTCTTGCTATATGTTCTAGCCACTTTTTCATATATTTAATCATTGAGTCTGTTATGGAATTGATTTTAAGGTTTTTAATTATTTCGCTGTTTCTTTTTTCATCTAATAGGGTGAGTTTTTCTGTTTTCCTGAGGAATTTCATTTCTGCTGTCTGAATTCTCTGTATATATCTTTATCCAAAGATCCAGATCTCACTTCCATATAATAGTGTAGGTTTGGCTATAGACTGAGTCTTGCGTGTTTCTGTACGTAGTTGGGTTTAAAAGTTCTGTTAATTACTTCAGTAGTTTTTATAAAGTTTGTCATCTTAAAATCAATATCTATTTCATTTATGTAAGATAGTTTACAGCCTAGGTATTTGAAATTATTAACTTGCTCAATTATTTTATTATTTATTACTATTTTACTTCTGACAGGGTTATCTCCGTGAAGAGACATGACTTTAGTTTTCTCCGTTGATATTTCCAGGCCATATTATTCTATATTATTCAAATCATAGATCGATTTCTGAAGTTCGTCTTCAGTCTTTCCAAAGATGATCTGATCATCAGCAAAGAGTAGCGTGTCTATTTTTGTATGTCGATCAATTTGGAAGCCACATGTATTTACTTCTCTCCATTTTTTGATAATATTGTCGATATATATGTTAAATAATATGGGTGATAAAGGATAGCCTTGACGGACTCCTCTATTTATTGGTTTCCAAGTAGATTTGGTATCATTTTGCTTTATTGCGATTTCATTATTATGGTATATGTTCAATAGAGCATTGTATAGTTGGTTTGGAATGTGATATTCCATTAGAGTTTCCCATAGTTTATTCTCAGAATTTTGTCAAACGCGTTTATATAATCAATGAAAGCTATGTGTGTTTCAATATTGTATTCTCTATGTTTTTTCTATAATTATTTTTAAAATAAAAGCTGACTCTATACATGATCTTCCCTTACGGAATCCGTTCTGTTCTTCTCCTAACTGTGATTCTATATAGAATATTAATTTGTTTGTCAACATTTTTGCATCGATTTTGTATCCTGTATTGAGGAGGCTGATGCCACGATAGTTATTGCAATCTGTTTTTAAACCTTTTTTGGAAATTGGAATCACTAGAGCTCTATCTCAGCTTTTTGGAGATTTTCCCTCTTTGTATATTTGGTTTATAAGTTTTAGAAATCTGGTATTAAATTATTTACCTGCAAATTTAATACGTTCTGTGTTTATATTATCTTCACCTGGTGACTTGCCTGTTCTGCTTTGTTTGAGAGTGTTTTGTAGTCCTTCGTATGTAAATTCATCTATATTACTGATGTTGTATTTCAAGGGGAATTCTTGTATCAAGGAGTTATCGTGCCATAACTTCTGGAAATACTTCTGCCAAGTTTCTAGTTCGATCATATCGATTTTTGTTCTTTCTTTTAAATCGTTATTCATTTGTTTGAGGATTCTATATGTTTTAGGTCTTTTTTAATGTACAGTCCCGTTCTAATTTTGCTATAAAATTTTCATATGTTTCTCTATTTTTCTTCTACCTGCTTTCTTTGCTATTGCTCTTTTCCTTTATATTCAATGATTGATTCATCTTTCTTTAAATTTAGCCATTGTTTATATGCTATCTTTTTTTTTTTCTTCAATTATCTGTTTGATCTCTTCGTCCCACTGTCTTATCCATTTTCTTTTTGTTCCCAAACTCTCTCTTGCCGCATTTTCTAATATAAATTTGATGTTTTACCATTCTTCTTCCACTATCCTACTTACCTTTGTAAAAATAATCGCACGATATTACAACTAAATTGCTTTGCGAAAAGAATGGTGAAATATGCTTTAGCTACAAAGTTGCTTGGCATCGTAAAGTTAAATACTGATCGCTTTCGTTAGTCTGATTTGTCAAGTTTTTATATCGGATACGAATTTTTTGGAGTTCTTCGATCTGAATTAAATAATAAGCTTGATTGGAAATTGTTATTATACTCCATGCATTTAAAGTAAGTCGTAACAAAATTTATGACTTTCAGTCGAAAATGTGCAGGTAACGTAATGTGCCTCATAAGAGACAACTCATGGCAAACGTCTACTAATTATTGCATATTCGATGAACATTGCTTTTTTTTTTCAGTATTTATTTTTAAAAAAATTAGACTATCACACTGACTCTTTTTTCTGAAGTAGACAAATAGTCGATTAAAGAATAAACTGAAATAATAATAACAATAATAATAATAAAACATCAGAAATTCAGGATTAATATTCATTTAATTTTCGAATTCATAAAGTTTATTAGAATTAATAACAAGAAGAATTCAAATATTATAAATATTGCAGGATAATCAACTTCCTTCTTGGAAAGAAATAAAAACAAAATTTGCAACGATTTTTTTTTTTTTTTTTTTTTTTGGAACAAGCGAAAGGAATTCTATTTTGTCAAACACCTGAGTGCACGGTGTTCACCAGGACCTTATCAAGACTCCTGTTTGTCCTTAATGGAACCTTATCTTCCCCTACTCCCACCCCTCACGGTAGCAGTAGGGGTAAACAAATGGGGAATGGAGGAAGATCTGCTTCACAACTGATAAGCAATGGTTCCCGTCCATCAAACGTAAAACCCCCCACTTCCCTTTAAGGAGGGCTGTTGTTATAGTTGGACAGTTGTCATAGTGATGTCTACTTGAGATAAAACTCTCATGCAGCTGTATAAATGGGCAGCATTTCTCCCTCCTGGTCCAGGCAACACAGTTTGACGTGTGCAATAGTCCCTCTTCCTGTTAACAAAGAATTTTCTCCTCCCTCGACACCCTTCACAATGAACGCCAGTGTTCTTTTTAAAGGGATAGTTACGGACAAGCGACGGAGTTAGTACGGAGTAAATTAGCTGTGTTTACTTTGTATAATGTTTCGGACAAAGAGAGAATTTGCTTCTGTCTAAATATGCGGGTTGATTCGTTGCCTCTATCCCTGTACCCCATACTTAAGCCTAAAATGCTAAAATTATTCTGAAATATCTGTTAGTGCTAGTGAATATTATATGATTTTTTCCAAAATTACCACTATTTTTTTCATAGCAATTATGTTTTTAATAATATTAATACAAATACACTCATGCATAAAGATGAATGCGTATTTGTGTCTGGTGTGCTACAGATAGGAATCGTTAGATGTACTAAAAGCAAATTTTGCACGATTTCGTATGTCTAGATCCAAAATATTGATGCCACTGAGGTAATTTACATGACAATTCTACTTCTAAATATGTATGTTTTATACCTTGCTAACAGAGGAAAATATAAATAAAAATAAATAAAATAATAAACAGCCAGACATATACATCAGCTACCGAACTCATTTATCCTGGATAAAATACAGTATGTTCTAAGTGGTACGGAATAATTTTAATAAATTTATTAAAAAAGAATAAGAATTTAAAATGATAACTAAGAATAATTTGGTAATTAATTTTAATCTTTTATTTTTAGTGAAATTATTTTAAACATTTTCTTACACCATATGAAATAAATCGACCGTGAGATGCGGTGATTAATTAATACCCTTGGAGGGTAATGGATGGCAATGCTGTAGCCAATGAAGGGCTATTGCTGTTACCCTCCTGCCATGATCAGAGCTTTAATAGCTCAATAACATCTTATTCCTACACTGTCCTCTACAGATAAAGGGGAAGATGAAAAGCATCCTTGCTTTGCCCCTTTAAGCCAGTCCTTATAAGGACTACTATAAGGAATTACATTGTCATCTGAATGCGATGATAAATCCCAAGCTCTAACTTAACAAAGAAAGGAATAGAATTATTAGAAATGACAGAGTTGAATGGAATAGAGGGTATCTTCGAAGTACTGTTAAAATGTCTAAATGGAGATAGGCTGCGCAGATGAAAGATGGATAAATTAATCAATGAATGGAAGACATCTAGCTATGATTATTAAAATGAGCGTCATCAAAGGTAAGGAGAGAATTTTCTTTTTTTGCCAAGAGAGAAAAAAAAAAAAAAAAGACAAAATCGCGCTTAAAACATTTAAGGTTATTTAACGATATTAAAGTTAGGTTTATAACGCACATTTAGATCTCTATTTAAATGTCAGTTATCAGAATGAAGGATGTTATGGATCCAACGATATTTTATAGCCATATTTTATATATAAATTTAAATTTCGAAATTGACCAGAGAGCTTATGAGAATATAACCTGCTTCATTGGAGTTGCCTTGTTTTGCATTACTTTTAAGTAGTGCAAAACAAGGAAACCAGCAAACATACGGGTTCCTGGGCAAAGTTCTTGTTTAGGTGTAAAACAAGACAATTCCAATGGCGCAGGTTATATTCTATTAAAATCTGGTAAATTTTAAACGTTTTTCTCATATTTGACTATAAAATATGATTGGATCCATAATATTCTCAATTTCTTTATTTTATTTATAATAAAATAATTCTTTAGACTTTGTTTTAAAATTTAGCGATTAGCTGGTTTTTTTTTTTTTTATATCTGTAGAGAATAACATAACATTAGTAAGCATTGCAAATTTGATTGCAGTGTATGGCTCTAAATCAACAATTCGTTCGAAAGAAAGAAAGAAAGAAAGAAACTGTTACGCAATTATTGATCCACCGAGTGAAACCTGCTTTCAGAAGATTACAGTAGCAGTTGCTTCTATTCCAGCGTATGTTGGCGCACGGCATCTGTAGGTAAGTTATTGAATCGAGAAATCAAATTCAATTAAGTAGGAAAGTGACAGATTGCCAAAATGAGTGCAGATCGATCAAGGGATGGGAGAGTTTAATTGAACGTTGGATCATATTGATCAACCCTTGGAGTTATCTTCCAACTTTAATTTGGTTTTAGCAATCAATTCCCAACAGCTGAAAGCGTGATTGACTCCATGGATCTTCAAGAAAGAAACCCGATTAAGTTTTCTTAGTATCTCTAAGACTTTTTTTCCTTCTTCTTTAATGAAACCCCATTGGATTGATAACTAAGTCCGTTCCATAAACACTTGATGCATTAGCGATACTTCAAAAAGCTACATTCGAAGCCCATATTAACAGTCTGGTCGGATGATTAAGTGCAGAGTAGATCACGTATGCAGTTGTTATCCTGCTTGGAGAATCACTTGAACTATCATTCTCTCCCATCCACTCTTATTAAAACAATTTGTCTACAAACTCCGAAGCCAAAATATTCCTTCGCGGTGTAAGAATAGTGTAATGACATCAACGATGATTTATTGATCAATTTATTCTCTTCTACTCGAGTCAAAGAACTTTTTATCTAAAAGAATCGTGCAATAAAACCGAGAAAACAAGCCTTATCACAAATCATTGCTTCTTGGCCCCTTAAAATAAAAAAAATGTCTTATATAAATTTCTGTACACCACTATTTCATTTATATATGTAAAATATAACATCCACATCAACATGTGTTAGTGACGAAATTATCCATTTTCTTTTTTGATAATAATTTTATATTATTCCCTTGGAATCGAAGTTGAAGCTGATCTACGACCTCGATGTTTGGCCAAAGCCCTCATCGAAAGCGTCGGCGCTGAGCAGATTTTTGGTTTTACTCCCTTTGGTGGTGGCCGCTTCCAAGTAGTAGTAAGGAGTGAACAAACAAGAGACAAACTACTTGCAGGATTCGAGTGTAATGGAAAAACAATGTAATGGAAAAACAATAGTTCCATTTTTGGTAGGGAGCATTACCAAACTACTTAGAATCTCCAGATTCCCTTTAGAATATATTGAAACCGATGTAAAGATCATCCACGAAATATTCGAGAAATGGGGCGTTGTACACAAGGTGGAAGTCCTAAATGACGCAGAAAACCCCAAATGGAAGTCGGGTGAAGTCCATATCTCTCCCGAGATGAAAACACCCGTTCCCAACTTCATTATTATTGGATCCGCCAGAGTAACGATAAACTACCCTGCTGTAAAAAAACAATGTTTTAGATGTGGTGCCTTCACTCACCTTGGGGCGGACTGTCCTAGAGTGAAATGTAAAAACTGCCTCAAAGCAGGCCACAACCAAGAAAACTGTGAGTCAGCTTGCCTGAAATGTGGGGGCATTGACCACAAAGTGGACACATGCCCATCCAGAACCCTTGCTGAGAGGATGGGTGGTGCGATCACGCCAGCAACTTCACTAAGCAATAGAAATGACACAGCACAGGAAGCTTCTCCTCCTTTCGAGGCTGCTCCTGATATAACAGAAATCCATACCTCCACGTCTAAGAAAAACCGTAAGGGGAAAAAACTTCCACAAGCAGTAAAATCCAACAAGAAGAAACAGTCGTTACTGAAACCATCAATACCAATATAGATACTAATACAGATATAGATAGGGAAGAAGGAAAGATGGAGGTGAACACCAACACCTCCAAACGGCCATTAAGCCCACAGGAAGAAGAGTTGGTAACGCCCAAAACAGCAAAAGTATCTGAGACCGCCCACCCAGAAGTCCCTCACGCGAAAGCAGGGAAGACTCTCAGCCATCTCATCAGAGGTATCCCAGGGATGGCGGAAAAATTCAAAGAAGCAATGAAAAAAACAGGAGAACCTGAACTCCTCCTCACAGGGGAACATGGATCTGACATCGTCAGCGCAAAATGGGGTGACATTTTCGTTGATGACATCAGCAAAGTCACCCCTGTGCAGGTAGAGGTAGCCCAGGATTTAGACGAGGAGGCAGCTTCGGCGTTCTTCATAGCTCTCTGCAAACTAGACATGGCCAAGGGAAGTGAGGTGGCCAAAAGAATAATAACTGCCCACAACAAAAGAAAGACACAGTAACCACCTTGTGGGGTTTCTGTACACAGCCTCACTGGTTTCAGCTATCACAGGTGGGGGAGGACCTGAGAACCCGAGCGGCGAAGGCTTACAGCGAGGCGGTGCAGTTCCTTGTGAGCTGCATCACTCGGGCCAGATCCTTCCTCCACCTCTAAGTTTAACTTTCAATTCTTGCTTTTCTGTGTACTTCTTTTTTTGTTTTTGTTTTGTTACATGTTTCCTTTTTAGGATTTTTCCTTTTTTGTAAAGTGAAAAATCAACGACCGTTTTAGAAACATCCCTGGGGGCAAACAGCTAAAACAGGTCAACTGAGGCCTCTTTCACCTACTCTACCACTATGCACTCTATCTTTATTTCCTCTCCTACTATCTGCTGACTCTCAGCCTGTCTTACTCTACAGGCCGATGATGAAGATTTGTTGAACTCACAAATTATTTTATTATAGCCTTTTTACTATGTTTTTATGTACGTATTTCTGTGCTATATTATATTTATCGTATTTTATGCGAATTTTTTTCTCCATTTTGTCACTTTCCCAATGTAATTTTTATTCATTTTTTTCTATTTTAGTTAATTTTTTTTTAGACGTCTCTTTGATTTTTGAAATCAACAGCTAAATTCTCGTTTGTTTCTCCATCTTGGTATGCGAATACCAATGCCCGTGAGAACTTATGCTGACGGTAGCATAGCTACCGGTTGGACCACTTATAAACGGACAGGTCAAGGGAAAGAATCTAAACTACGAGAGATAGCTTGGTCCTCCAGGTGGGGGTTGAGCAAAAAGCTGGTAACCACTTGGAAAAATGTAAACATACTTAGAAGTATCTAAAGAAAACAACTATAGCAGGAATAAAGGCAAATGATTTGGGATAAGATACGATGCTGCCACTTGGAATATTAGTCAACATACAATAAAAAGATAAAAATAGAATTAATAAGTGGAATTAAGAGAAAATTGCAGAAAACTGTGGAAATGGAAGTTTATAGAGCAGTGTGGAGTAGAATAAAAGAGCAAGTTGTGGTTCAGCTATAAAGATTCCTTGAAAATCAGAATTAAGATATACGCTTTTAGCAACGAAAGAGTAAAGATCGAAATACTGCACACACAAAAAAAAAATAATAAAATAAAATAAAGAAAGCTCACCAAGATTCTTGAGACAGATTTATTAGTAATATTGAAATATTTTACATGGACATATCAAAATATAGCTTATAAATTAACGAAACATTTGAATAATAATATTAAAAAAAGAAAAACACAAAAAAATTATTCACTTGCAAAAAAAAAAAAAAAAAAAAAAACGAATTTTACAATTGTCAATTTACAATAAACAAAGTTCCAAATAATAGAAAGCTTATCCCCAGCTCTACAAGTACCTGAACCTGAGAAACAAAACATGGCAGAAGCATTTAAAATGAAAAACTAGATTCAGATAGCGTTGGGAAACTGACTGAAGAATTGAAGCAGATATCACCACCAGGTAATGAGCATGATATGGACATTTTAAGAGGAGAGGTAGAAAAAGCAATAGGACGGCTAAAACACAACAAGAGTCCTGGTAATAACATTACTGGAGAAATGATTAAATATGTTGGCGAAAGTATGGTTACCGAAATGCACCAACTATGTAATATGGTATGGAAAGAAGGGAAAATGCCAGAGGAGTGGGTGAAATCAATATTAGTAACATTATACAAGAAAAGAAATAAGCTAGAATGTAAGAATTATAGAACAATTGCCTTGATAGGTCACCTTGGTAAAATGATGATGATCATATTGACAGAAAGATTGAGAACACAATTGGAAGCATACCTTGCTGACGAGCAAGCAGGATTTAGGAAGGATAGGACTACAATTCAACAGATTTTGACAATGAGGTTAATAGCAGAGAAAGCTAGGAGAAAAAACAAAAACATATATACTTGCTTTGTTGATTTTCAGAAAGCATTTGACAGTATTGACCAGAAAGTGATATTAGCAGTTCTGGAATCCTATGGAATTGATAAAAAAACTAATAGTTATATTAAAATATGCTTATCAGAATGCAGTTGCAGCAGTTAAAATAGGTGATGATTTGGGGAAGTGGTTTAAAACAAGCAGAGGTACTAGACAGGAAGACCCAATATCACCAAGCATTTTCATCGCACATTTTGGAAAGAACAAAGGACAAATTGAAGGAAGATGCCAAAGGAATATCTGTACACGGAATGAGAATTAACAATCTGAGATTTGCAGATGACATTGTTATTATTGAAGAAGACGAAAGAGAACTACAAAAAACACTGAAACTGTTAAATGAGGAAGGGAAGAGATTTGGACTTGTTATGAACTTGGAAAAAACAAAGACAATGGTATTTGGTGAGAAGAACATAAAACAAAAGATCCAAGTGGATGGAACTGATATAGAAAATGTAGAACAATTTACATATTTGGGAAGTAATCTGACATATGACTTGGACTGTAAAAAAGAAATAAAGATCAGGATTGCAAAGGGAAGAACAAATCTGAAGGCCATGGATAACATCTGGAAAAGTAAAGTGATCAGTCTGCAAACAAAACTAAGAGTACTGGAAACATGCATCTTCAGAGGTGTACTGTACGGATCTGAAACGTGAGTAATAAATAAGGAATCAAGAAAAAGAATTTTGGCATTTGAAAGAACTTGTTACAGGAAGATTCTAAGAATAGGATGGGTACAGAAAATCACCAATGAAGAGCTCTATCAGAAGATACAACCAAAACAGAATCTAATGCAGAAGATTATAAAACGGAAGCTGCAATTATTTGGGCACATCTGTAGAATGAGTGAGGAC
Organism: Typopeltis vanoorti; assembly: GCF_054136105.1. NCBI lineage: Eukaryota > Metazoa > Arthropoda > Arachnida > Uropygi > Thelyphonidae > Typopeltis > Typopeltis vanoorti. Next base: position 138,630,658 of record NC_143550.1, on the reverse strand, counting down.
CTGAAGATAAAGACATTTATGTTTGGTATTTTGGATGGTTTAAACAGAAGAGGTAGACCATACAGAGAATGGATAGATGACATAAAGGACTGGTGTGGAATGGGTGTACAGAAACTGCGACACTGTGCACCGGACAAAGAAAGGTGAAAGAAGATAATGAAGGAGGACACCAATGGGCAGTGAGCCCGTGGTTCGTGAGGATGATGAAAAAAAAAAAAAAAATTTACAATTGTCAATTTACAATAAATAAAGTTCCAAATAATAGAAAGTCCCAGCTCTACAAGTACCTGAGAAACAAAACATGGCAGAAGCATCCAAAGTGAGACTTATTACACTCACTAACAGTTGCATACAGAATCTGAAGTATCGAAACACTTCCATTATGAAAATTGCAACTACCAACTGCGTGTTGAAAATTATGTCAATAAGTGAAAATTTCACCTTTCCTTGTTATATACAGTACTGGTTCTATTTAACACCTTCTGACGTAATATAGAATGACTTTGTTAAAACTGAATCTAATTGACTGCATACACAAATTACGTCTCTTTTCTAAATATCTGAAAATTCTATGTTGCTCGCAAAGATATTGAAACAACAGCAACAACAATAATAATAAAATTACAATTTGAATATCGGAATTTAAAAAATAGAGAAAAATTGAGTTTATTATGTTTATTTATTTATTTATTAACATACCGGTTTTTTTTTTTTTGTCATCGTTCAAAACCTCTCATCATGATATATCCAGTTTACTTTTTTTCCATCTTATCTAATATTAATTTTAAAAATAGTAAAACAACTAATATATAATTATTCTCAAAAATTATAGTATTCAACTAAAACTTGTTTTATATTCAAAAGATTTTTTAATTAATTTTTTAAATTCTAGAATTAAATAAAAATATATTTATACACCATTTTATTTTTTTCAACTTAAAATTTAAATAATTTTTAAAGCAGATTTTATTTTGATTTTTTCATTTTGCGGTGAGTGTTTTAATATTTGTTTTGAAATAATAATTTTTTTAAGCTAAATTGTAAATTAAGAAACTGGTTACAATACATTGCGTGTATTTTACTTTGTTTATTCTGTCAGGGATAATTTAATATTAATATTAATAATTACATTTTTTCCCTACTGCTTTAATAACATCAATAATCTCCTAGCTATTGCAAGTTCGAGCAATTGTGCCCTGTAAGACACTTCTATCAATACACAAGTGTAGTTTTTTTTTATTTTTTATAAAGACTATCTTACTTTTATTTAAAGAAGAAAAAAATCGATTTTTACGATACTCCCTACAAATAAAATCCACAAAACTGAACCCTTCATATCGTAACTCTAACATCTGTCATGTGTAGGGGGACACCTGTGACGTTGCGTTCTCTCCTTGTCACATTCTTTTCTATCAAGGAGATACTGGAGAACCTGTAAGATGCTTTAAGCCTACCCCACGAACTGCAACAGAAGCCCGTATGTAAACAGAATCTCATTGAGCGCCATAAATTTTGATGGAGCAGGTATGCCGTGTGTGTGTGTGTGTGTGTGTGTGTGTGTGTGTGTGTGTTCTGCAGACTAAACCAAACACTGTTTCCTTCTCTACGGCGCATCTAATGTCTCCTTCCACACACTTGGGGGGATGAAGAATTATCCCCTTAAGTACTGACGGTGGAATTCCCCCTACACACGTGGGGATCGTCCGTCTGTTGGAGCCACTGGGTAGGCGATTCAGAATCCAGACTGGCGATCTAATGTACTTCAGATGTATTCTATTGTAGTGGTCTAGAGATGGATGGACTATTCTTTCGAGCTTCTCCCCTACCACCTCCCTCCTCGTTCTCTGCTCTATGCAAGACCGTGAGCGTGAACAAATTATAGTAAATCTTTTGCTTTCGCAAACGTGAACCTTTTGTGAAAATACTTGCGATGCAGTAAAGAAGGCTGAAGTGGAATCAATGCCTACACTATGTTTGGAATGCAAGTGGGAGAATGATAAATTTATTTATTTATTTATTTTCAATATTGAATTTACCGTAATGTTGAAATTGGATACTTTACAAATTCGACGTATATATAGTACTCTGTTTCTTTTTCTGTTCGTCGCAATATATTAATATTCCTAAGAAATAGAGCTAATAAACTAAGTAGTTACAATATGAACAATGTTCAATTATAAGCTGCCCATATGGACTTGAACAGTGAGCATGCGCAGGGAATTTTTTTTTAAAAATGCAGGAGGTATCAGTTTGAAAGCAGATTGATACACAGCCTTACAACACCCGAAAAATCGGTTCGTTTTTTTTTTTCTTTTTTCAAGCGTCGCTCATGAAAACAAGCAAAAATAAATAAATAAATAAATAATTTCCCCAAAAAACCCTTCTTCCTTAAGTATTTATTTATACTTTCATGCAAGAAACAATATACTTTTTTTTAAGCGAAAGATTTGTTTTAATTCATTTAATTTCATTTGTAATTTATTTAATCTGTAAACATGTAATTGACAACATTGCTTGCACGTAGCAAATTCCTCTTTCATTGCTATGCTTTTATACATTTTTAATGATGGTTGTCTATTTTGAATTTGTTATCAAAATGCAAATTCCTTTGAAATAAAAATCGCTTTTTTTTTCTTTATTTAGAAAGATAAAAAGGGAGGTTGTTTGCAAACATTGCTACTGTTTCATCATTATTATTACTCGGAAGAATTTATAATAAATATAAAAACTCAATAGAAGCCTTCCAAATTATAAATATCGTCTCTTTGGTAAGTGAATTAGCCTGCTGCTTGCAATGTACTGTTTTTCCTGAACTACACAACTCTAAAAAAGTAGAATATGTGGTTTATGTTGTGTAATACCACGGAATTATTTATTTCATAGTTTATTCTTAGATTTATTGAAGATATTTATTAATTCGAAATCTGTATTGAATTTTTAATATTACTCTAAATATTTTGTTAGAATTTTTCAATCTTTTCTTAATACACCAAAATAAAAAATTAATGCTCTTTAATAATAATAATAAAAAAATACGTCAATTGATATTGATAACGAAATAAATATAAATACATAAATATAAATAGAATTATTTGTTTTATTTTCGTCATGTTCGTCACGGCAATGGAATAGATTTTCTTACCCTCCTCCCCACATTCTTTTTAGCTTGATGCTTCATGTTTGAAAATAAAATATATTCGTGATCAATGGTTAACTAGCCTTAGATCACCATGATTAAGTGGCAGAGAATATGTAAAAGCACTTCGATGTATCGATGTATATCTATCACTGCTATTTCACTATTCTCGTTACATTTATTGGCTAACAAGTGAGTGTTAAACGGCATTGAGAACCAACTAATTTATCTTTTATCACGCTAACCTCAAACTCAACTAGAAACGGTAGTTTAAGTATAAAGCCCATTCAGTATAAAGAATGAGGGTGATCAAGACGTAAATAAAAATCGATATAATTTAGAATGAACTATTTAAATACGGAGGACAAAAATTTAAACGGAGAATTTTGAACTTGTTAAATTTATGTTGGAAGAGTGCCAAAAACCAAATAGTTGGTTAACGGCCAAGTCATTTTTCTCTCTTTAAGAAATGGGACAGAACTCATTGTGAAAACTATAGAAGTATCATTCTTTTAAATACAGGCTATGAAATATCAAATAAAAGGATGAATAATAACTCGGATATGCTTTATCGGACAAGCGAAGTGGGTTTAGAAAAGGAAGTTCAAATAATGATCATGTATTTACCCTTAAGGGATTATATATAAAACAAAACAAAAAAAAAAAAAAAGAAGTTATGTGTTTCTAAAATAACATGGCTTCTTTTTATGTCCCTCTTTTCATTATGAAAACTTATTTACAAAATAAAAGCGATTTATGGAATATTATGAATAAAAGAGGATTTCCCGTACATTTAATATAAAAATATAAAGAGTGAGTTACCTTAGGTGGGATATTTTGCGAACATAAAGGCATAAAACACAAATTTCAGACAATATTCAGATGAAGACAGGATTTTATTTGCGTAAAAATGTCTTTGGGTCTTTTTTCTTGTCTGTTTTTTTTTATTATTATCAGCTATAAAATACATGGTAAGGCATGTACTTATTTTATGAACTTACTTCGGTTAAATATGGAATGCAGAATGCTTTCAAAAAGTCGTGCGACTACTTAAAGCAAAACAAACGGAAGAGGATTACGAGTGCGTATACCTGTAGGTATTCGGGAGTACGGAGGACAAATTCCATGTTCGTACAGGCATTGAAGGACATTGCAGCCTTAGAAACAATACGATTAAACGTTAAAATATACACTGAGGAAAGAGGCCAAAACGAGTAGAAAAAAGACGAAATATGTCAAAATAAAAGAAGAATTCGGAAGTCAAAAAAAAATTAATACCTCAAATTAAAAAGAAAAAAAAAGAAACGAAATTGATGTAAAGCATTCCGTGAAATTAGTAAAATGAGATAAATAAGATAGAAAAATTAAAAAAAAAGAAGGATAAATTAGCAAAAATGGAGAAATTGTCATCAGTTTGTGAATAAAAAAACAAAAAACATTTGAACCTACTTTGAAAATTATTGTTTCAGTGTTATTCTTTTGAACATCATTTCGTGTTGTTTTCTTGTTTTGTTTGTTTACTTTTTTCATTTCTTTATTCGTTTTGGCATTTCCCCATTTCTTCTTGGAGCGATGTTTACCGTGTGTATACATATTTAATGTATAAACACATCTGCTTTAAAACCTGTAGTAGTCATAGAAGCCTACGGACACCTTGGAATTACGGAGTCCTACAACTCTGACATGAGTATGCAATTATAATCTTCGTCTGAAGCAGTAACACGAGTTATTTTCTGTAAATATTTTCCTAAATATGTTCACTCAGTTTCCGTATTTAAAATGTTGTTGTAATAAATTGTAGACTTGCCATAATTAAAATGGATTAACAAATAATACACGTAGCAGAGAAAAAATTCAAGATAATCAGGCTAATAAATCAGCGAACAAAATCGAATGCATATTTTCTGCTTTGAACGAGTTGCTGTTTTTAACTTTAATTACCATTCTTGTATGAGACATTATTAGCTTCATAATTAAAAACCTTATTTTACATATTTGTTTTTAAACATAATTTAACAAACTTTAATATGAAATGAAAATTATTAAAAGAATCGCCTGTTTCTTCTTAAAACTGAAGTGTAATTAGAATTCAGTAATACACCTTTCCAATTTTTGCTTAAAAATGAATTATAAATTAATTTATGGCAAATGAATTTTGTCGGATTAGGGATGAAGCGAGTGCGATGAGTTTGGATTGATTCATTCAATCCAATACCCTTGGAAGGTAATGGATGGCAATGCTGTGGCCAGTGAAGTTCTAACTGAGGCTCAGCTATTGCTTGTTACCCTCCTGCCATGATCAGAGCTTTAATTGTTCAATACCACCTTATCCCTACACTGCCCTCTACAGATAACGGGGAAGATGAAAAGCATTCTTGCTTCGCCCCTTTAAGCCAGTCCTTATAAGGACTATAAGGATGAATTTTGTCATTGGGGAGATAAACATTTTTCAGAGGGTAACAAATAGATGACAATTCTGTAACCAATGAAGTTTAACTGAGGCTCGACTATTGCCGTTACCCAGCCATGACCAGAGCCTATAGCTATATAACACCCTTTCCATTTTCTTCTACAGATAACGGGGAATGTGAAAAGCATTCTTGCGTCACCCATATAGCCAAACGAAGACACCTTTTACTGTACTAGGTTTTCGATGACGATGGAGCTAGTATAGGGAAATGGATAATTATTAGATCAAACCTAAAAAAACTAGACGTAATAATTTGGTACCTATACATTTTTCATATTAATATGGACCTACATATACTTTTTTTATCTTTATTATCACATTTATTTTAACAAGATGGGTGTTCTTAGGAGAAAGATAAATTACTCTTTCGTTCCAAGGGAGCTAAAAGTAAATCAGAACCTTTTTAATTAGTTCTTTACTCAGTACTCGTTTTTTTAATTAAAGACATGCGAAAGAAATAACTCACAACAGCAAAACCTGCATGCATAATAAGGATGCCAAAAATGATCAATTAAAATGTTTATTTCAGTAGATCATCTATTGAAATTTATTGTATTACTAACTTTAAATGCATTTTCTGTTTTGTAAGTGATATTAATTGAATTCGATTAAACTGAATGACATTTTAAACTTAATTAATAATCTGATAGCAGTACTTTTAACTTTCTTCCTGTCAGTAGATTCTTCGATGTACTGGCAGGTTTTAATTCTAAAGGAAATTGTAGTAGGCGTGTCCAAAAGGTTCTGCCATCAATTAAATACCTTTTCAGATTGGTTTGTTTGTCTGTATGGAATATTCAAACCCAAAGGGCTTTCATTCGACAATTTTCTCGTAATAAACGAAGTATGTATTTACATCTCACGATTCACCAGCTCTACTACAAACCTGATAAAGTGCTGTATCCCCCATGAATAATAATCTTAATGAAAATCTTCAGAAGAAGATACAAACGCATTAAGTAATGCATTTAGCCGAGAACTTAAGTTAATGAGTAACAGTGCCAACTTTTGAAAGATGGCAGATTTGATTACCCAAAAAGAATACAGCAGTATTGTTCTCACCCAAATATTACTCATTACCATTATAGTATTATGAAAATTGCGTGCAATTTATCACGATGTATAATTAACATTATAATTATTACGAATATATAATATGGTAAAAAGAGGAAAATCATGAGCTGTAATTGCATTTTAATTAAGTAACAACTCCATCTGCACTGTGTTTAGGAGCTGGATTAAGGAAATTATTGGTCTAATGAGACAACGTGCGTCAAATTGATGAAACAGAACACAGAACAAGAAAAAACGTCACCGACATGAAAAACTGACCAAATTCAACTTCTTATTACAAATCTGCTGTATGTTTATATATCAATAACTTCTATATGATATAATAAATATTTAGTCTTAATATTAACATATTGACCAAATTCAAAACTGTTTTGTTTATGTCATCAGTAAAATATGTCTATCATACCCTTACATAAATGTCATCAGTACAATATGTCTTATCATACCCTTACATAAACAATATACAATTCTATTTTATTTCTTTATTATATTATATTAAATTATAGTCCTTATAAGGACTGGCTTAAAGGGGCGAAGCAAGAATGCTTTTCATCTTCCCCGTTATCTGTAGAGGACAGTGTATGGATAAGGTGTTATTGAGCAATTAAAGCTCTGATCATGGCAGGAGGGTAACAGCAATAGCCTAACCTCAGTTAGAACTTCATTGGCTACAGCATTGCCATTCATTACCCTCCAAGGGTATTGGATTGAATAAATCAATCCAAGTCGATTCTTCCCCCTAAAATATTAAATTAAAATAAAATTGTATTTTAAAATATTAAATCCTTATAAGGACTGGCTTAAAGGGGCGAAGCAAGAATGCTTTTCATCTTCCCCGTTATCTGTAGAGGACAGTGTATGGATAAGGTGTTATTGAGCAATTAAAGCTCTGATCATGGCAGGAGGGTAACAGCAATAGCTGAGCCTCAGTTAGAACTTCATTGGCTACAGTATTGCCATCCATTACCCTCCAAGGGTATTGGATTGAATAAATCAATCACCGCCAAAATATTAAATTAAAATACAATTTTATTTTAATTTAATTTTATTTCGAAAATTAAAAGGTGTCAGAACAAATTTGCTATTTTTAAAGTATATTTGAAAAAGTTTAAGTAATTCAAAGTAAATCAAAGCTTTTATAAATTTTGCAATACGCTTATATAAACGTAATTACAAATATATTTATCTGTTTCTTATCAGTAATTACGCAACTGTCTCAAAAATTTAGTAATCTTTTTAAGAACAATATACATTGGAATATCATTAAAAAAATAATATTAAACACAACGTTTAATATTATTAAACGTTGTGATTAATAATATTACACAACAGAACGTTTTAAGAGTCAAAGAATATCAAAATTGTTACAACAGTTTTGTCATAACATCAACTTTCAGTATGCCCGAAAATTGATGTTATGACTAACTTTAAACATTAAAAGAAAATATTTGAAAGTATTTCTGCGGAACTTGTTACAAAATGTTTCAAAGCAAATAAAGAGTAAGAAAAGACAACGCACCCATCAGGGAGCCATTTCAATAGAACATGCGTAAAATCAGTTAAATTAAGCTATAGAAAACAGGATTCTAGTCAGTATGATCAAAGAGGGGGAGGGCTTCTCCAGAACTTGGAAATGTGCAAATAGTCGTTGTTATTCAAATTGGAAAAAGCGAATGAATACTTTATCAATTCGTTACGCAGTATTGCAACTTGAGGGTGAGTTGCTGATATCATGATCCCCGAAACCTGATTTGTAGGTTTAAGGAGTTTAATATAGTGCACGTGCTCGTGGAGACAGTTCTCAACATATGCAAATTCTCTGTCATTCTGAAGTAAATCTTCAATTGCCATTGCTAATCAGATAACCAAATTTAAACGACACAAAACAGGGTACTGTTGTAAAATAGAGAAAACGAATGTCGGAAATAAGAAGAATATAATATCGGTATCACCAGAGCATTCTGTTGTTAGCATGTCGCTAATAAAACATTAAATATCTTTAAAGAAAAAAAATTGACATTTTATTTGCATATCTTTAAAAAAACCGAGACTACATAAAAATAAATAAAATGCTAATTCTGTCATAATACCGTATGTGTATATTATTAGCCTTGATCAAATTTGCTAGGCATCTTCTACTTGGTTACCAGATGAAAAAGAGAAACAAATTTTAGCTCCATCTCTACTAATATATTTTAATATAAAATTAATTTGTTTCTTCAAAAAAAAAAAAAAACGCGAACTCATAGTAACTCAAATTTTTGCTTTAATCTGTAAGATTCAAGTCTGGCCATCTCAGATGATCGAATCATGGTTTGTCTAGATAGCCAAACCATGATTCATTCACACCATTTGTATATTCGAAGGCCATCTCCATAACAACAATCGTTCCTCAGTGGCATTCGTAGGTTGTAGGGACAAACTCTTATCTCGGTGATGTTCTTCTGTGGTAGTCTTCTGTAATGACGCCCTTTGGCTGGAAAGACTGGGATATGATTCCTTGGCAAGTACGCTTTCAACCGAAGATGAGTTAACTGGTTTGAGGAGGAAATGTCAGGGTTTTTCAACTCAGAATCTTGGCTTCTTTTTCACCCTAGAAATGCAAATTGCAGACTGTTGGTTGAATTTATTATTTAATTCAAGGCGATGAAGGAATATTAGGAAATTATTTAACTACATGTTATAAGAAGTTTGAAGGCGATTAAACAGAATACTCATTTAAATATTAATCCACTGTATTCGTTGCTTATTGCAACGGCTTCCAGTTTGGGTGTTCTCTCAAACAAACAGTAAACATCGAAATTACAGACACACGTCAATGAAATTTCGTCAGTAAATTATATTTAATGACACTCAGTTCCTCATTTCTTTTAAAATTCATGTCTCGTTACAAAAATATTCAGTCAAATTCATCAATCTAGCTACGTATACTTCTATAAGTACGTCAATTTTTTCGCTTTCTGCATGCAAAATATCATACATTATAGCTAAAGAGGGCAAAAGCTTCAGAGTGTGCAGATACTGAGAAAAGGAATTCAATAAAAACTTACTTCGTATGCAAAATAACATAAACAATTGGTTGAACCCTTACTTTTTGGAACGTTAGTGTAGGTTGAAACATTTTAACTCATAGTATACTCTCTTCCCTGACGAATACTGCAGCAGAGCTAATGTGAGTACAACTTTAGCTTGGTTTGGTGGAAATTAGGGTTCTTCTGTATCGACTTGTCCGGTTTTCAGACAACTGGAACTCAGATCTTCCCAAATGAAGTCTTCAAACTTCAAGTCTTTAAAGTCGACAAAGAAATGGCAACCCTCTCGACTGCTCTGTGTGATGACAGAAGTTAATTCTCAGATTATAGAATGTTTCCAAGCGCTCTCTAGCGGTAAGAACTCATAGAAGCCTGCTTTGCCACTGGCTTGTAAACAATAAAACACAACCTCTTGCAGAAGCAGTTTTGTATTCTCAATTAAAAGAGTATTTGCTGGTTGCCTACTAAATATAAATTTCCCTGAGAGTTGATGTCTAGACAAACACCTGGTTAAAAGCCTATTCATTTATATTATTTAGCTGAAGGACTTTATTCAATGCTACTCCCATAAACGCAAATAGTTTCCAGTTACAAAATCGTTGGCACCTTCCTAACTTACTAATTCTGCTTTTTGTCCCCCCCCTTTTAATCACTGAAATGCACTGCTTTGCATTACTTGGTAAGTTCCCACTTAAATAAACTAACGCAGTAATGAATTATTTGGCAAAAGACCTCTGGGAGAAATTATCATAAGCGAGATCTGTGGTGGAACTAATATTTTCAGTGTCTGTTTACACAGACTTGTAGCTAAATTTTCTATTAATATTTAGTATTATTAGGATTCATAATAATGACCCATTTACACCCAAACTGCAACCATTAAATAATATATTTGCAATCTACGTATCGAAGTCTAGATTATTTTCATTTTAAATTCGCTTACCAGCCTACTAGTTAGAAACCAGTATATATATATGTTTTTAAAAATAGATTTAATGACTTAAAAACCGAGATTACTTATAAAGATTTAATAAGATTAATACAACTAGTTTCGGCTTATAATAGCCTTCATCAGTATTCTTAAAGGAAGAGAATAGTAATAAACATTGAAGTATCTAAAAACTTGAAAATACAGGTAAAAAATCGCCACACATAATTGATATATGAAAAACGTTTTTTTTTTTTTTTTTACAAAAAAAAAAAACCTGTATTACCTGTATTTTCAAGTTTTTAGATACTTCAATGTTTATTACTATTCTCTTCCTTTAAGAATACCTGATGAAGGCTATTATAAGCCGAAACTAGTTGTATTAATCTTATTAAATCTTTATAAGTAATCTCGGTTTTTAAGTCATTAAATCTATTTTTAAAAATGTATCACAACAACCGAGTTGAAGCATATAATCACATATATAGATGTGTATATATATATATATGTTAGTTAAAGATACCAAGCTATTTTAAACCTGGTTTTACTCCATTTCCCAAGTAACCAAACAGACAAGTAAGGCAAGTTTGCGACTGAAAATATTGCAAGTCTAAGTGACCCCACACGTAGTGCAAGTCAAGGCAACTCATGGTAAAGGTGGATAAGCTCTGATCACTAATCTTAATATTTACCCTTAATGCAAAGCACATCTCCTGGAGGAGATGTATGGTGCTATGTATTAAAGGCAAGGGACCACTACCCAGACCGGTTTCGACCTTTATTGAGGTCTCATCAGTGGGAGCCAGGCTAGAAATACCAAGATTTTAGTAATACAGAGCTTAATAAGTATTTTACCAGAACAAGCTACCGTAAGGTGTTTTAACCATATTAAATAAAAATCTCAGGATGTAGAAAGTATTTTACCTTGGGTATAATAGCACCAATATCTCTCATCCTGAGATTTTTATTTAATAAGGTTAAAACACCTTATGGTAACTTGTTCTGGTAAAATACTTATTAAGCTCTGTATTACTAAAACCTTGGTGTTTAGGGTCTAGCTACTCACTGAGGAGACCTCAAAAAAAGGTTGAAACCGGTCTGGGTAGTGACCCCACCCATAATGTATTGCAGTATATATCTCTTTAGTGAGATGTACTTTACATTATGGAAAATACTAAGAATAGTGATCAGAGCTTTACTCACCTTTACAATGAGTTGCCCTGGTGTTGTACCATCTTTAGACTTGAACTATGTTCAGGCGCAAACTTAACTGTTTGCTTACTTGGGATTAGGAGTAAAATAACCAAGTTTATAAAATTACCTGGTAACCCTAATATATATATATATACAGTTGACCATTGAACAATGCGGGGGGTTAGGGGCACCGACCCCCCCCCCCCTAGTTCGAAAATCATTTTTCGAACTCCCTTTTGACTCCCCAGAAACTTTACTAATAGCCTACTGTTGACCGGAAGCCTTACCGGTAACATAAACAGTCGATTAACACATATTTTGTATGGTATGTATGTATATATACTATATTCTTACAATAAAGTAAGTTAGAGAAAAGAAAATATTATTAAAGAAAATCATAAGGAAGTGAAAATATATTTTTAGTACTGTGCTGTGTTTATCGATACCGTAACTTAACGTCGTCTGTTTACAAGATGAATCGTATGTCTGTCATTACCTATTTCGATATTGTCTTAATAGAAACAAAACACTGGACATCAAAAATGAAAAGATAACGTGAAAAAGAAATTCATATTTATTTACAGGTATTCGGTTCTGAAATGCCGGAGATGCATGGGATTGGAACCCGACGTACTGTTTCCTTGTTATTTGGGTTAGGTTTGTAGGAGCCAAACAGATGGTGTGTAGTCCTCTCGGAGAAGCCATTTAATTTCGTATACTGTTTGATTGTTCTTCCTGTAAATGATGGGGAGTTGAACAATTAGTCTTAGCTTGTCGAATCAAACATTTTGTAGAAGAATGTGGAATGTAGAATGAATGTAGAAGAATGTAAAGACTAATTGTTCAACTCCCCATCATTTACAGGAAGAACAATCAAACAGTATACGAAATTAAATGGCTTCTCCGAGAGGACTACACACCATCTGTTTGGCTCCTACAAACCTAACCCAAATAACAAGGAAACAGTACGTCGGGTTCCAATCCCATGCATCTCCGGCATTTCAGAATCGATTTCAAGAATTCTAAAGAAATATGATTTAGTAGCGACTTTTATTCCTATTAATAAACTGTCAACGTATTTCCCCTTTCCAAAGATAAACTCTCAACTATGTCTCTTCCTGGTGTATATCAAGTTCCATGTGACTGTCATCTTTCCTACTTCGGTCAAACCGGACGCTCAATAGAAAAAAAGAATACAAGAACATCAATCATATATCTTCCACAAAAAATCCGATAACTCTGGATTAGCTCAACACGGAATAGAGGCAGACCACAACATTCTTTAGTCTCTGAAACACGCCTTCTATGTAGAACGCCTATTTAAAGAGAGTGCTAAGGACTTGCTTCAGCGCCTTAACTTGAATCGGAATGACTGCATATCCTTATCAAAAATATGGGAAAGTTTGATCCGAATAACACATCATTAAAGAGTTTTTTTTTAATATATATATATATATATATATATATATATATATATATATATATATATATATATATATATATATATATATATATATATATATATATGTGTGTGTGTGTGTGTGTGTGTGTGTGTGTTACGGTTAAAGTGATAAATCCGGTTATTATTAATAATAACCGGTTAAAGTGAATAATTCCTAGAGGAGTCTGGTAAATGTAATAAAAACAAAAACATGTTTATAGGTTTTCGTTCTCAATAGAAATTATAACAGCTTAGGTTAGGTTAGGTTAGTTTATAATGAAAAAAGTAAGGAAAGTACTTCTTTTGCACTCAATAAAATCAGAAATCATTATAAACTAACCTAACCTCAACTAACCTGGATGTCGCATGTCGAACCAGAGTGTAGTCGTAGTTTGTGGCTGGTAAAATTGTAGATTTAATTGGACATTCAATAGAAAAAGGTCATTAACACACACACACACACACACACACACACACACACACACATGAATCAATAGAGCCATTTAACTTATAAGTTGAATTTCAAATTTGAGTGTTTTCTGTAACATTGTCAAGATCCTCTCCCCCCCTTTTGCTTTCCCTCTACCAAAGAACATTTTCAATTGTTTGCTTCACACTTGACGTTGTCAGAAATGATGTCATACTTCGTATTTTCACGGCAACAGTAGGTTGTGTTTGCGTCTACCAGGTGTGCGTGGAACAGTACTTGATATGGACGAACGAAAGTAAGAAATGGCCGCAGCTAAGTGGTAAGATACTCGCCATTACTTCCAATCGTTCTACGATCCCAAAAAATTTACGCAAAAAAAATTATATTTATACGCTATTTTAACACACCGAAGTTCTAGCTAATAATAAAACACCAACTTGATTTTAATAGCAGACAATCCGAAAACAAATGGAACAAATTCCGAAATGATTGCAGACGATCATAAAAATGATAACCTACGTCACTGCATTAATATAGAGTGATGACGTCATTCATATCACAACAATGAAGTCATTTTTGCCATGCGTACTAAAGACATAATTTTCTTCATCCTAGTTGACATTATGGTTCAGTTGAAACGATAAATTTTATTAAGACAGCGAGGAATTGTTATTATAATTTTGAATATTTTTGAATATTTGAATACAGTGCAGTAAAGAGGTGGCTACCTCTTATGTGTATAATTAAGGATAAATTATATATTATGGATAAATGAATAATTAAATAAAATGTATTAACGTTTCTAAATTATACGAAAGATAATTTAAATTGCCCATTATTGTATTGAACTGGAAATCTGAGGCCTTTGTTGATATTACTATATCCGGGGTACGTCTAGGAAATTTTTACATTCTTAATATTTCCTTTATTATAAACGAAAGACAAGATCTTTAATTATTTTTAAATGCGCACAATTTTATATCGAAAAAAAAAAAAAAAAGAAAGGAAAAAAAAAGGAAAAAAAAAAGTGTGGACTGCAGAGGAACAAAGATGGCGAATACGGCCTGCTTTGCCCACTCCTTGTGAACAGCATTTCATGAGGGGAAGAAAAAAAAAAAAGCCACAATATCATTTTCAACAATACCAAACTTTATATTGATTTTGACAACAACTGCGGCTTTTTTTTTTCTAAACTTACTGAATTTTTTTATTCTATTTGCATTTTTTATACCGACTAAATAAAATTGATCTTGGCTTATTATCCTAGTTCGGTCACAAGAACATTTAATCTGACAGATTCAGTTTCGCTTTATATATATATATATATATATATATATATATATATATATATATTTTTTTTTTTTTTTTTTTAAATTTTTTTTTTCTAGTAGGAAGTGTTTATCAAGATTAGTTAGACGCCATGGGAATTGCAATAAGCAGTAGCATCTGAAGATCAATATCCGGTGTCTACCTATCGGTGAAAAGATTAGTTAAAATGATTTAATTAATTCGAGGATATTGGAATTGTAATTATCTTTATATTCCAATGACTGATGACATCGGTGAAAAATGGCAAACCCTATCTCTATTCGTCATTTTGCTTCTCTGCTAAGATTGCTGTTAGCTAATTAAATACCAGCAGAAACTTCTAAGTTAGCTTATCACAAAAGATTTTAGAATAAAACGTTGTGTATTTTTATAAAATTGAGATTCATTTTTTATTCATAGCAAGTTTAATGTATGCAGTTGCTTGCATCGCTCATTAATACTTCTACAATAATTAAGATCGTTAAAGTTGTTTCAATGCAACCATTAAAACAACTTTATAAATAAATAAAATGTATTAACGTTTCTAAATTATACGAAATATAATTCAAATTGCCCATTATTGTATTGAATCTGGAAATCTGAGGCCTTTTTTGATATTGCTATATCCGGGGTACGTCTAGGAAATTTTTACATTCTTAATATTTCCTTTATTATAAAAACCTTTATTATAAAAACCTTTATTAAAACGTGATATAATTATTAACTGAAGAGAACGGCTTCTTTTAGGAAAACATAAAATATTATGAAGTTGACTTCGTTCAAATTGTTAAGGTTTATCTATATTATTTTCCATAGAAATTATTTATGAATTTCAAAAACTTTACAAGCTGGAATTTCGTATTGTTTTCCAATATTTACCCTTTTTTTTATTAGACGTTAATTTTAAACCAGTTAGCAAACGACAATTTCAAAGAGAAATCATGTTTTTATATTAAATCGTTTGGTTTGGGCAAAGAATGAAAGCGCCCTCTCTCGCACAGATAGGTATGGACGAAATAAAGTCAATTATGCGATTATTATTAAAAATCTTAAGCGTGCGATTCACATTGTACCGCTTATCAAATATTTAATAATAATAATAATAATAATAATAATAATAAGCTAACGCCTTTTATTCCCTTATAGGGAGTAGGCGAGGCCTTTAAACTCTAATATTTAATTATTTGGTAAAATGAAACCATATAAGGAAGAGAAAACGCTTTCAACTTATATGCAGTAACATTTGTTTTTGACAAACGATTAAAAAGCGCCCTCTTCCGTATCGGACCATGAAAAATGTAATTTAATAACATATTCCAAAGGCTAAATAAGTGCTACGTGAGTAAAAATAATGTAAATAAAATGGAATTAAAATATATATAAAAATAAAAAAAAAACGATTAAAATATATTATATATATTGCATTTTATACCATATTGTGTTATATGGTTAATTAATTACTAATAATGCAATGTTTGAGATGTCAGTAAGGCTTAACTGGCGCCCTCTATAAACAAGGCATTTCAGCCAGATGCTGCAGACTTCTGTACACACATTCATCACTATAAATATGTATCAACTGCTCCTTCACTTTTTAGCGATGATAATATTCTCTATGTATATGTATACTTGGACTGTGTCGGTGTCTGCTGAGAAAGTGTATTCCGTTTTTAGCAGGTCTAATGATCAGCTTTAATATCTTATTTCATGTCATAAGGATAAAAAAAAAAAAATTCAAAAATGATATGCAAGTTTCAGACGGTAAGGTTTTGAAGTGATTGTTAACTCTTGAATGCAGTTACTTAAAATATGATGAGGATTTAGAACTACTTTTTCCATGCGATGCATAAATTAGGAGAAAAAAAAGACTTGAGAAGAAAAGAAGAATGGTAGTATTGGTAGTAAGTAAAATTTAATGAGAGATGGAATGATGTAGCAAAAAAAAAAAAAAAATGTGGAAGCCTTATGAAAAGAAATAGAGAAACGAGAGAGAGAATTTGTAAGAAGTAAAATTTAAAATATAAGTGAGAGAAGGAATGGATAATAAAAATGATTTAAAAAAAGCAGAAGAGACAGAAAGAATTAGAAAACAATAAAAAAGACTGTGTGTGTGAGAGAGAGAAGGTAAAAAGAAATTAAGAAGTAAGAAAAAATGTTGAGTGAAAAGGGTAGAAGTAGGAAGAAAGTGAAGGAGAGGAAGAGAGAGAAGGTGAAAAAATAGGAAATAAATGAAAAAAAAAGAGGTATAACGACACAGGGAGCAAGAAAGAGAGAGAAATGGAGAAAACGTGAAAGGGGAAGAATGGAGAAAATGTGGAGAGAGAGAGAGAGAGAGAGAGAGAGAGAGAGAGAGAGAGAGAGAGAGAGAGAGAAATGGAGACAAGGTAAAAGGGGGGAAGAATGGAGAAAAGGTTGAGAGGGAGAAATATTGAGCAAGAGAAAGTGCAATTGTGATGAAGCCACAGAGCTTCGATGCAAGCGATCGAGTAGAACAATAACAATTAGAGAGGACCTGCGTGAATGGCCCACTGGCTAATTGAGCCCCGTAATCCACATCCTCGTGCAAGTGCCATTAGCAAGCTGTAAGAAAGTCATTTGGTTAAGGTATTGCGGTGCAGCACGTGCCCTGCACATTAGGACACCGGCTAAGTGACCACCACCACGAGCAAAGCAGCAGCAACCTCTGTCAGCTCGAGCGTCGTTGGATTACGTGTATCTTGTGGCGCGGTCAGGTGGATGACCCCGAGACACATACACGCGCACGTGCACTCTTCGCAAATGGAAGTCCACACACAATACGAAACAACAGATGTGGATAAGGAAATTAGATCACCCTCTTCCCAGTAGATCTGCGAGGCACGTGGCGAACGCGAATCAACGAAACGCCTTCCACAATTAAACCAGGTTCGCTCCATCGAGGGAAAACCGAACTGGAAACTTGTCGTCCATCCCTGAAGACAAGGAAATGGTGACGACTGCATGTAAGCATTCTGACTGCAGTTTCAGCTCTGTTGCCAGGTTGTCTGTGCGCAGTAGGATCGTTTCAATCCGGATAGTGCTTTAAATGCTCAGATCCGTACTGTAGTAGCAATATATATATAGGGACAGAATGGTAAACACTATAAGTGGAAATGTGACGGTGTAGGGATATTTCATTGGCGTGATGTTAATGTACTGATTGCTATCGATAGTAACATGAACTAAGAGATGTACCTGCACGTTTTGGATAGTGTTGCACTTAATGCAGCTCTATAGTGAACGCCCATACCTTTCTATCAAGAGAGTCCTGCTGCCCACCAGCCAACTGTCTTTGGGCTTTAGTTAACAGGGTGGCTGTAATGGACTGGTCAACTCAGAGTCTTTATCTAAATCCAGTGTGGGATGAAGTGGAATAACATATAAGAAATCATTCCTGGAAGACATCGCAATCACTGGAATAATTGAAGACATTTCTACGTGAAGAATGAGGGTTAATTTCCCATGAAACTTGTCACAAGTGCATGGAAAACTTACCGCATTGACTAAATGAACTAAAAAGGTCATATTCTTCATTTGTATTTCTAACGTGTTTCAATACGTTTATCTGCTAATGGAGAGGGGCTAACAGTTTGTGTGTTAAAATGTAGAAGTAATCCACCTAAACATGAAAAATGAGAATTCTGCTATTTGCAATGATACGGAAGAAGGCAGACCTTCTATCGATTCAATGCTAATATTTAATTCTTCCTATTGCACTGTACACATTCGCCATATTTCTTAAGGATTTGATTTTCCTTCATCTTAAAAATGCGCATCTAAATTCCAATGAAACAGAATTTAGATATGCAATTTAAGACAAAGGACCTCTTCTTTAGTAAGCCCATACAAAAATACCCCTTGGATTGTGCACTGTTTATGAGGATTCTCATTACATTCCTTCACAAATAAATACACTCTGTTGGCAGTAAATGGTTTAGGTATATGGGAGAATGGCATATTAAATTTTTGTGTTTCATTAGAACTTCAAATTCTGACTCTTCTAAATCACGTTCTTACTAGGAATCGAGCGGATGGAGGGGGAATGTAATATCGATTGAGGAGCTTATTCATGGAAGAGTTCCGCAAGCATGTTTTGCTCTTAGTTTGTTTGTTATAATGCAGTGTTGCCCACAGGTATTAACTTATCATACATTAGTACAGTGGGTAAAGGTTAGATGATCCGAAAACTGTTCTGGAGACCAAACATGAAACTTTTTCCCCACTTCTGTATCACAGTGGGACTGCAAACATGAGATGCTATCCACTCGGTTACTTAGAGCGTCTATCACAGCTATATTAGCTATTCGAAGTGAATTTTTTCCCTCTTATAGCTTAATACTCGCCAGATTGCTAATTGGTCTGATTCCTCTTCATTCACACAGATTATGTGGCCGTTTTATTTCATCAAAATACAATTAAAATAATTTATTTTATATTCTCACGCTCTTTTATTAAAAACTTGTTCTATGTTCGTTTGTTTTATGAACTGTATGGTCATACCATAATTTAAAATCTTTCGTCTATTGTTGTATTATAAATAATATTAAAATATTAAAATAATAAAGGTTTATAATATAGTTTTAAAAATTTAGAACATTTTTTAAACAATTTAAAATATTTTATTAAAATTTTAAATATAATATTAATTACAAAGTTATTTTTAAGATTAATAATATAATATTAATGAGAATAGATAGAACGATGATGAAAGACGATTCATGTATGTTGTTGTACAATGGCTGTGTATACATATAATAGGTTATTGTCCATTTTAGTTCTCCTAAATTGTTGAAACGATTTTATTTTCGATATCGATTTCCTTAGCTTAGAGCTTAGCAATAATTTGGCTGCGTGCATAGCTAATGAGTGAATGTAACTTTCTAGTTTCCTCTTTCTAATAACAATTGCACCCTCACCTGTTTGCGAACGAGAGATTCACATGCTAGAATGCAGTCAATTAATTTCTGTTCCTTCAAGTACAGACTTGCAGGTCTACAAGTTTGTATTTGAGGTGTGAGACGGAAAACATTTGGAACAACTTGCATACAAAACGGTGCGATAAAGCAAGATGGATATTTCTGTTTAATTTTTCGTTCCTTAAACTATTTGAATTAGTTCATTAATAACATGGATATCGCCCAAAAAATGATTACATCTTTATTTGCTTTCTATAAAGCTAAAATCAACGTTTTTTTCATATAATTATTAATTATAATTAATACGCTTTGAACTTCGTTGATTTGTTATAACAATGCTTTCACGTTCTCTAGTACTTATAATGAACACTAGAGGTCGGGTCGAGTAGTAGTTCTCGGAATGCATTAATCTACAGACAAAGTCCATATATTCTTGAGTGGAAACAGCCATTGTTCTTTAGTCAGTGGCAACGTAGGTTCAATTTCATCACCATGGGATCAATGTCTTCTGCGCTCAGAATTAAATGCGTGTCTAAGTAGAAAAACTCCACTAGGACAAGAGGAGACGTGTGTGTGTTGTGCGTAGTGAGAGTCGGTGACAGATGGAAACTCTCTTTAACCGTACACAGGATGTAAGGTCTTTTTAGTTTCCTCCCCCTGCACCCCATCCCTACCCCCGATCGCCCAGTGTGACCTCAAATACACCAGACGATGGCTGAGGTTCATGAGACGCAGCTGTGTCCCCGAATACGAGATGATGTGGAGTTGTTGCTGAAAACCGCATAATACCCCCTAACAGATTAGTTAGAGGAAGTGCCGTGGACACACACATAGTGAGTGGGTCGAACCGAACGCAAAATAAATCCCACTTTTCTTCCTTCCCCTCTTGCAGAATATCCAATTACTTCGAACTGCTGGGCTGTTAAAGAATGAGAATTTCTAATGAGGTTAGAACGCAGGTGGAGTGTGGGATGGAAAAAAAAATACTCCAAAGAAAGTCACTTTCATTGGCGCAAATAAATTCGCTGGCTTTTGAGTTTGGGATACACTTAAGGAGTGCTTTATCGACACTGAACAACCTACGGGGATGCTCGGCAATTGCTAAAGAACCTTTTTGAGCTAAGTTAATAGGTGTGGTTCGTAATATCTCATCGAGAAAGTGGCATTAAAAGCTTTTGTAGATGATTTTTACCGAGTATTTCTAATATACGGGTGGATTTCTGATGATCGAAATGAAAAGAATTCGTATAGTAGCTCATCCAGTGCAGTATCATGAAGTGATGTTTCTTTGTTTGAAAAAAAAAAAAAGGAAAAAAAAACGAGTCCTTTCTCGAGTAGTGATAAAAAATAGTTCATAAACTGTTTTTTCTTTATTTTCTCTTATTTTCTTCGTTTTTTTTTTTAATTTCCAATTACCAGGCTACCCTTATTCACCTTACAAAGATGTATTCTTCTACCAGCAACTTTCTCCCCTCCAGTAAAAAATATTCTAAAGTTTTTTTTTAAATATAATAATACATTATTCAGTTTTTAGTATGTAACAATTATAAAATATTAATAATTATTAAATTGACAATAATGGGAGTTTTATGAGCTGTTAATTTGATCAATCTGCTCTTTTCTACATGTACTGTACATCGTTATATGGCATATCAACTCGTTTCTATAAGTTTTATTACAATGTATACGTTTATGTGCATTTATGTTGTACATTTATTTTAAATGAAGTAACATCATTATATTACATTTATAAATTCATTTTGAGATACACATTGTTATTATAGTTATTTATAGGATAGCACTGAAGGCATACTTATCTAAATAAGTACACAACTCAAAATTATTATGTTCTTCAATAAATTGTAAATAAAGTAACAAACTTTATTTGTCTGGATACCATATAAGCATATGCGAATTCTGAAAGTCACGATTTTTTTTTTTTTAATACCTTATCTTTTTAAAAACTTTAATATAATAAAATAGTTTTACATTTATAACACTGTAATTTTTACTATAAATGTGTAAGAAACTTTTAATCAATAAATATAATTGAAAATATATCTAAAAAAAAGTATAACTTAAAACTAACAACATTCAACCACAGAATAGTAGCTATTCTCCTTTTAGTTGCAGAGTAACACTGCATTCACAAGTTAAACAAAGCGGTTTATTCTATCCCAGGGGTCGGTTAAATTTTGAGACGGAAGAGCCAAACCTCACAACAATTTAAAAATTATTCGAGAGCCATAAATATATTTTTACAAATAAGGAAAATTTAAAATAATATTATACTAAATTTATAGTAATATATAACAAGTTATAATATTAATTATATCTTTATTAAATGAAGAAAAAATCACATAAAAAATTGCTCTCATTGGTTTTAATCAGTGTGAGCAATGAGCTGGCATTTCCTTAGTAAGTTTCTGTGTGTCCGGTTTGTAACTAGTCGCTTTTTAATTTAAGGCACGATTCCATGTTGGCATCAGTAATTTGGATCCTCAGTTTCCATTTAATGAAATTCATGTTAGAAAACGACTGCTCACATAAATATGTAGACCCGAAGATACTGAGAACACTAAATGCAAATATTTCCAACTCATGATACGAGTCCCGAAGACTTCCAAGTATTGAAAATCATTGAATATGTGAATGAAATCCTTTAAAAATTTTATAAATGAAACTTGGATAGTTTTAGTTTCATTTTTAATTTTATTTCAGAGCCACATATACATACCCAATGAGCCGCATGTGGCTCGCGCGCCTCAGTTTGGGCGACCCCTGTTCTATCCTATTCCCTCAGCCAGACGGCTGGTGGGGGTAGCTCTATGCTACCATACTAGGGAGATCATTACGAAGCCAGGTGGTTTCCCGTTGCCTATGACTGTAGCCGTGTGTGTTTACGGGACCGGTTTGCCTGTTTTGAGGGATGTAAAACCCGAGTTAGCTCTATCTTCCGTATGAGACCGACTAACTCACCTTTAGTCGAAAGAGACCAGATGAAGGTTCCTCACGTCACTGACGGGAATCGAACCCAGGTCTTTCCGACCAAAGAGCTTCGTCTATACCGACTAAGCTACGGAGGCTCAGTTTATTCCAGTCCTCAAGAAAAGAACCATTTATTCGTTTCCGAGATCTCAAAATCATAACCCCCCCCCACCCTTCGACTAAAAAAGTTCTGCTTATTCCCTTTGGAGAATAGAAAGATATTCGAAGATTTATCTATTTGATTGATTTATTTTTCTTCCATGAGGCCAGAGTATTATCTACACGCATATAAAAAGTACAAATTCTAATATATCACTAACATTCGTTTGCCAATGAGATTTTTCAACATATACTGATAATCACTGTTAATTATAGTATTTCCATACACCTTAATGAGCCAATTGTACTTACCATTTTTCCAGATGAAGGTGGTGTACTGGAGATTGGAAAAGAAAAGCCTGTAAGGACAATAAAAAAATAATTTAAGTATGTATCAAAAAATCTGTATAATTCATTCACATTTTTTGGATATTTTGATATTGATTTTGATTATTTCTTCCGTAAACTATATTTGATCCTCACTTTAAGGTCAAGCGGAATACCACACTTGACCGCTACGTTCAAGGCTCCGACAAATAACCTAATGACTAGTTTTTCGGAAATCGAGATGAACTAAATAAGCAAAACAAGGTAAAAGAAGAAGGGGGAGGGGAAGAAAGAAGGAACGCTCTTTAATAGCTTAAGAACTTGCAGACACTGAGACTTCAAAGAGACAGAGGGATGGCCTCTCCTTGCAAGTAAATCTCCTTAAGTCGAGATAGGGAACTATTAAAAGGACGGACTGAGTAAAGCCTCTATGATCAAAAGGATGCAGAGGAGAAGTGCACTGACGGAGAAGAGCAGAGAAGACTGCAACGGACGGGTGATCAAAGTAGCGGCCAACACAAGAGCCGACCACGTCTCAAGCCCGACTCTTTATCGATCTAGCACAACGACGTTGACGACAACTCGTGCCTTCAAGCAAACCCTCCAAACATAATTCGAACCAGTTGGGAAGAGTTTATGAAACTCCATTGTTCTCTGAAAGGTTTTATTTGCTCTTTGGTCCTTCATTTAATGGAAATCTGGAGAATCAGGCAGAAAGAAATCATCGTCTTTATCTTGCAATGCTCATGGACGAAAGATTTAAAAGATAGAACGAAAAACGGAGCGACAAAAACGGAAACATACACGCGAAAATGGAAAGAAAATAATAACAAAAGCGATTTCATGTTAATCCCTTAATCGGATTCTTTTTTCTTTCGAGAGAAACCTCGTTAGAGTGAACTCGCATATAACGTCCTCTGAGATTTTCTCTCTCTCCCCCCCGCCCCCCTCGAGAAATCATCGACTTCCAGTTTAGCTTTTCAGCACGCATGTGATGCTTCTGGATATTTCATGAAGATATACGACAAATGCTTATATGACTCAAATGCTTCTTTACAAGCTGTAACAAATCAAACGTCATTTCGGTTAGAGAGTATTTAGTTCACCTCTAAACACAGCAGTTCTCCTCAGGAAAACTGCTTAATATACCACCCAAGATTTTAACAATATGGCTACTTCCATAACAAAAGGAAGAATTTATTGGCCTCTGAGATCTCACAATTATAACCCTTCCTGATCTTCGTGTGGACACATTTCGAGACACTTATTTATATATTCCACCCAGTGGTTAAATTCAGCCGGTCCCCTCCGGGGCCACTGGAACTTTTTTATTCACCGGGCATGGTGAATAAAAAAACGATTTTTTCTGTTTTGTGAGTTTTCTCCCTTTACGGTAATTATGCCTACATTATTGTGTTATTATTCAACAATTGTTTACAGTTTTGAATGTGTATATAAAGTCAATATCAACAGTCGCCTGATTACGATTGATATGTTAGAAGCATTATATTAATTTGTAATTTTGTATTTGTATTTAATGTTTCTGGTGGTGTGGAAGAGAAAGCCTGATGGTTTTAACTCCAGCAGAATAAATAAATAAATAAAATTTAAAAAAAAAAATGTTGCGACAATCTAGCAATAGCTTCACATTTATGATCCTTACTTCAAGGATCCCGGGAGCTTATTTATTTAGAATTTAACCAGATTCCACCACTGCTAACACTCAGTGAACCCATAGAACGTTTTCTGGACGCTATCCCATCAGTTACAGCTGTCATGAATAACCAAATATTTGCCGTATTGTTTAGACGTATACCAAATCCTTCTGAAATTTTTGTTTACACTTAATACGGTTTTTAGGAAAAAAATAAAAATAAAACATATATAAGGAGTGCAACGATTACAAGCGGAATCTATGATGAGATGCCGCTTATAATATTCGTTAGAGAGAGAGAGAGAGTGTGTGTGTGTGTATTTGGATAATGGAGGATCAGTTCGCCGGGAGCAGCTATTTCTGTTCAGCACTCGTATACCTCCAAACTTACCGAACCAACATCTCTTTCTCATCTTCTATTCCATCTAATTTTGTTCTTTGGAAGAGTTTCCTTTACTTTATCTTCTCCAAATCTTGCAACCTTCGTTCCAAAAAAAACCCCCAAAAAACCCCCAGATATTTTCTTTTTCCCTCAATCTCTTATCCACACACTGCACTAATATGCTATTAACGATATATCTTGTGTGTGTGAGATTAATAGTATATATTAATAGTATATCAGGGTCCCTTCAGGTCCCTTCCGATATAAATATATGTAGATATTTATGTTATTAACTAATTCAACAGAGACGTTTTATTTATGCTTGAAAAAAATACCAATATCTTACGCTTATAAACCATTTCCACATTACGCACAAAACAAATGTTCATTAGAAATGCACAGCATTCAACAAACAGACGGAATATTTACATGGAAAGTGTTTAACCCTAAATCAATCTTATTTCAATATGGATTCATTTAATGCTCTTTTCTAACTTCGAGCTCAGGAAGAGACGCTGCTGTTTTAGATTAGCTTTTAGAGTTCTTAAATTATTAATTTAAAGGAAAAAAAATTTTTGAACTTAAAGAAACGTAATAGCTCTTTAAAGATATAAAGAAGTATGAAGTCTAAGACACTTCTTTTGTAACCTAGAGTTTTTTTTTCCGTAGAATGTGAAGATGGGACGCATACAGATGTAAGAAGAGCAACGTGTTAATATGTCGGAAAACATTTGAGAATTTTTCGTGTGCTTTCAGATTGTATCCAATCTTTCACTGGAACCCTCATTACAGGCTCTTCCTTTACGTCACCGATTAAAACAATTAGCGTATCACGTGATAGAATCATATGTGAGCAACTGCTGGGAAATTATTTTTGCAGAATGGCCTAATTAAGCTTCATACAAGCTTTGTGGACTACACATAATAGCTGAAAAAGAAGTGAAATACAAATTCACAAATTATAAATTTTCCTAAATGGGTAGACGCAACAGCACGGCGAAACCACCCGGAAGGCAGATAAAGCACGTAAGGTCATCTTGCACTTAATTTAAGATTGACTGAATGTCAAGATTTCCCAGTTGGTGTCTTTTATTCCAAATCTTTTAAGGTTAATGACGATGTGTCCAGCAGATTCCAAGCCACCTCTGGTTTCTCAGCCGCCCAAGACACCGTACTCAGTTATTATCTTTAGGAGTCGCAGAAAAACACGCAAGTTTTCTTTGGAAGAAGGAGAAAAAAAAGTGAGAAAAAGGTCGAATGAACTTCTGCTTGAGTTATTCTCCATGTCTAAGATGTGAGTAAATGCAAAAAAGATATGATCGATGAGATAGATTGATTGATTCGCTCTCTCTCTAGCCCTATTTGAGAGATTCCCTATTAGGGAAGAGGGCCCTTCATGCCATATCGATTCAAAAGCGTGAGCGAGGAGACACCCTTCTGCTCTGTATCTGACACTGGCTGCAAAAATCTGATAATTGAAGTTTTCTTTGTGTGTGTGTGTGTGTGTGTGTGTTAGTCGAAAACTTGTTCGCGTTGGTAGCGCATCGACTAACCACGGTTCCCTTGATAATCTAGAAAGGTTTTTGCACACAATACGTATTTCTCTCTCTCTCTCTCTCTCTCTTTCTGTCTTTCTACTCGAGGCAACGATTCCACTTCCCAGTATCTGTTCGTTACCACGGCAACGGCGTTTCCTGGTTGGGAATTGGAATCGACTGACTCACACGGGGAAAGTTCCGGTAGTGTATCTAACCTCTGCGCGAGGGGTGTGTGTTATTAATAATAAGGGGTTGCGCGCTGAGTCGCAGCTCCCAGGACGGAGCTTAGGAAAAAAAAAGAAAAGAAAAAAAAAGAATTTTCTTTCATTTTCATTTGCCAATGCTCCAAGGAACTATGGTAACTATTTCTGCTATCTCTCTCTCTCTTTCTTTCTCTCATCATTGTCCTAGTCTAAAACTCTTTATAGCCATACACTTAGCAGACCAGAGTCTATTCGACACTAAAATCAAAATAGCCTTCCAGACGATGTTTTCTTCTAAATGATGTTTTGCCGGAAAGATACTTACTGTGCCATACTCGATCGGTTCTGTTTAGTTCCCCTCATCCCCCTCTAAGGGAACGCAAATCACTTTCCTTAGTATTTCCCATAAATGTAAAACACATCTCCTAGGAGATGTATGATGTTATACATTATGGGCGGGGGGGGGGGGCACTACCCAGACCATCTTTACCACGAGTTGCCTTGGTGTTGCATCACCACCATAAGTCTTGAACCACGTTCAGGCGCAAACTTGACTTGACTTACTTGTCTGTTTGCTTACTTGGGAAAAAGGATTAAAACCAAGGTTACAAAATTACTTAATATCTTTAATATATATTATACCCAAGGTAAAAAACTTTTCATATCCTAGTAGATATTCTGAAATGAATTATAGCATCAGCACCTTCGTGACAACCATCTTTTTATTGATCGAGATACGCTGGCAAAAAAAAGTCTGGATTTGTCACAGTAAGTGGAACATTTTGCATTTTGTTCAGATTCAATTCTTCACTGCAACAGAGGTTAAGTTATCCAGTGTCAGTCAGAAATGATAAATGTTTGTTCATAAAAACGTCCATTAAAATAAATAAACCACAGAAACACAGACTAACCACACAACATAGCTAAGTGATAGATATACTTAGTAGCATTTCTGGAAGTTAGTTGGTGAGGGTTATCTTTCAAATCTTTCTATCTTGATCATATTCCATAAGGAGACAATTTTTGCTATCGATCATGGAACTATACTTCTCTCAAGATCTTCTCATGAAGGATCAGGTATTTGCTTATTACAGTCTTTTGTCTATGACGATCATATATTTGCCTATTACATAAGACAATTGCCTATTGCAATCAGACATTTGCCCATTATAATCAGGCATTTGCCTATGGTTTCATGTTGATTTCTCTTTCATCATGCAACTCTTCTTTTTCTTCTTCTTCTCTCGCTCTTTCTTTCTTCTTTCATGTAATATATATTACATGATGACCTGTTTTCTTTTATTGCCAAAGCACCTGACTTGGCTTCGTTAATAAGGAAAACGATCCGATGCTCCTCGGACACTACCTTTTATGGACATCACCACACAGACCGGAGTAGACACAGGGCAAGCAATTTCGCTTTCGAGACGTCATATGCAGTCTTTATGTGACATTCACAAGAAGTAGAAACGATAAAACCTCGGGTAGAGTTTGTGTGGTTTTATCCGCACAAAGAAATAGCCTGTGTGCTGATGACCCATCGAGCGAAAGGACATCCGAGTGTGCGAGCCAACGGATTCTGATTGTGAGGATTAGCTTCTCTGGGTAAGGGCTAATAATAGCAAATTTGGTTCAAAAATCCTTTCGACTGCACATCCATTTCACGATTTAAATTATTACTAATCGCCGGGTAGCGAGAAATGATTGAAAAAAAAAAAAATTAAGAATCTCTTGGCAGATAACTACCTCCTTTTCTTTCTGAACTAATTCGACATTTCAAAATTAAAATTAATTTTATTTTTACAGACTCATATTTTACATAACTGTAATATTTTGTTCTTGTTTTAATAAGCAAATTTTCAGAGGATTGTTCACATTTAGCAATAGAAAAAAATGCACGAGTTTGCAACACTGAATAGAAACGTAGTCAATTGCTTCTAAAGCTCTTCAGAGCCACGTGTGCTTCCAGAAGCAAACTAAAAGAAAACTAGAAATTATTAAAAATGTTTCCCAGAAATATTTTTGCTTGTAATTCTGTTTTGGTTGAATTGATGGGTGGGAGGGTTCCAGGACAAATGCGAAATATCATTAAATAAAATCCGTAAAAGTAGACTCCAAAATAGGTTCGATGTTTCTCTGAGTGTGCTACAAAAATGTAGGATTCGGTTAGGTTGTTTTGAAAATTAGGAATTACGTTGAATTAATCCAACGTCATTATGTTGGATTAATTACTGTTGTGTGAGATTCATCTCGCTCTCGTTATCCTCGCAGTTTATCAGTCTTCAAAATCAATCTTACTTCATAAGAATCAGTCCCTAAGGCCACGAGCGGGCCCATGTGTGCTTTTCTGGCAAGTAATTATAACTGTTTGCTGCGTGTTTACCGGTTTGTTCTAATTTTCGAAGGTACTAAAGCCTGTCATCACTTTTGTAAGATCGGCAAGCTCATTTTTATCTGATCTACTCTACTAAGATGGGAATCGAACTTAGGCGGTTCTTCCAACTGCGCAATGGAAGAAATAGAAAGGTGGCGTTCGTATCACAAGGAATCAGTATTCATATCGGAATCTTCACAATTCTATTATCATAATGAGAGAGAGTCTGATGATTCATGCCAAAACCATGTTAAGAATTTCAGACGACTGTCGGTTATTGTGTCCCTTTTTGGGTATTCTATTGCTCACAATGATTTTTTTCATCCAAAATTTTTTCCCGATACGCATATACGTGTATGATGTGATACCGCATATTTATGTAATAAAAGAAAAGTATTGAGCCGATAGGGTCATGAAAAAAAAAAAAAAACATAGGATAACAGCATATGCCACGTGCTCATCTTCGTCACGCGTGGCATAGGTTAGACAGCCCTACCCAAGGATATGTAGTAGTTTCGCGCTTTCATACACAAGTTCTTAAACCAATGGTTAAAATATTAAAAGGGGAAAAAATGGGTATTAGGTCGCGAATAATTTAATTCCGTGTATATTTACAAACTTGTGCTTACAAATAGTTTTTTTTTTTTTTTTTTAATTTGAATATTTTGCTTTCTGAGAGCCATTTTATAAATTAATTTTCTCGGCGTTTTCCTTTTGAAATATTTGGTTGTAATTTGTGAAAACATCATTTTTGTTTCAACAATGTCGGCTATATGATTTTTCTTAAGAGGAACTTTTTTATCTCAACATCTGTTCATATATATATATACATATAATCGACGACGCCTGTGTGGTTCTGTGGTTCCGGAGGTAATTCATTATTGCACTGGATTTATCTATCCGAAAAACTGTGGATTTTAACCCAACATCTTGAGGTAAAAAATCAGCCATAGAGCTCACACTATGATAGGGTGTTGGGGTTTATGATCAGGGTATGGTGACACACACACACACACACTCTCTCTCTCTCTCTCTCTCTCTAAAAGTTTAGATTCACTGATAACATGAGCTCATTATCAGTGAAGGTTGACAGGAATAAAAGGCATTAGAGGATATTTGAATATAATTTTCGATAAGTCTGCCAGTGAAATATATGCACCGTCATACGTTGACCTCAACATGTAGTCAAATACTGTAACTCCATGTTATTTTAAGCACACATAACCATGGATAAAATCAGTATAATTTCGCTACATAATGTAATAAAGTATTCTGATTCCCACTTTATTGTCTTCATAACGATACCAAATTAGGAAACAAATAAATGTCACAGTGCAAACACAGAGGAGTGGAGTGTGGTGACATCTATACAGAACGTAAAAAAAAAAAATTTCCAGTCTCTCCAGCAAAGAAGTTATTAGCTTAGTAATAATTTTAAAATAATTTCTAAAGACACTTTTATATTTTTTATTTTAATGTTAATCTCAATCCTCCAAGCATTGGATATTATAGTACAGTTGGTGCTAAGTGGGCTGAGTGTTAAATAATCTGATAACAAGTCTTGCTAAGTTTTCAAACCCCTTGATGATCACTTTATCATTTTAGATATGTAATCACAGGCTCTCTCTCTCTCTCTCTCTCCAGAAGGTCACGTCTTTTAGACTCTCCTTACTAGAAGAACAAAACTCTAGATGACGCTTAGATTACTTACCTCTCAATTCGTCCCTGCTGCTAGCGATCATCAAGACAGTGCTCCTCTGATTATCCTACACATTGCTTGTATAAGTTATAAGCTTTTTCCAGTCCAAAGAATTCTCTTTCAAGTCTGTAATTCATTTCGCTTTCGGAAGCGATTTAATCTCTCAACACAAATTCGCCGCCAAAGCCCCATTCTTATCCTTAGCAAACGAAGCTCTCATTTGTGTATAAACTTCGCTTCGGGCAACTCCTGTACATCCAAAGATATCTCGTAATTGATATACACATCTGTTTTACCTTAATCTCCACTTCTCCATCTGTCTTTCTTGTCTGTGATGCAACGAGATGACGGCATAGAAAATGATTTTCCTGCCCCCCCCCCTTCGCTTTACGTAGTTGTTGACGAGAGAAATACCAGATGGGAGTGGTTGGTGTATCAGATTCCCTTCGTACCTGCCAAAATCTGTGCAAATTCTCCTCCCATATTACGAAATCCAAGCGATAATAACCAGGTTAGAATGCGAAGTCGTCTAAAAATATATTTTAACACCGTACGGAGGGGGGGAGGGATCTACGAGTGCGATTAGGGACAAATACATTCTCTTACCCACTCTTCATTTTGGTCACATGGTCGAACAACATCCACCCACTCATCCATCCATCCCCTTTTGCACTTTCTGGAAAAATTAAGGTCGGAGGCAATTATGTTCTAATCATCCCGACAATTGGAGGTGTAGCAGACTCCTGTCACACCCTTTTCGCAGGTAAAACACAAAAGACTCGCCACCGACGGTTGAAAAAAAAAAAGTGAAATTAGTTCGGGAATAGGGCGTGAAGCTGGCGAGACACGTGTCTGTTCTTACAATGACGTTGATTCATGGCTAGGAAATTAAGGGTATTTTTTTTTGTTTTGTTTGAATAAACAGAATGAGGGCTTTGTAAACACAATACCTTGGAAGGTGGTATACGAGGGAGGTAGTGGTGGTGGATAATCAAGCCGGAGTGATCTTTGGCAAGTTTCCAAACGAGAATTTTAGCAGATTATTGGTTTAAGTAAAAGAACTTTTTTGTTTTACTAATATGTTTACTTTCTCCTTTTGATGAGAGCTTACAAAAAAACTGTAATTATCCTTGTATACGATACGTACGCGAAAAACAAGCAACTACAACGAAAAAATAGAAATGATTTGAGCTAAAGTTAAAAGGTTTCATTAAGGTGTGTGTGTGTGTAGGCTAGGGAGGAGGGGACAACTTCTTGCGATGTGTTGAAATAACAGTTTTAAACATGGGGGCTAAAAATAGAAAAAAAAACTTGCTTAAAAAATACAGTTTCTAAAACTCATTCCAAACTTATTTCATATTTATAGTTTAAATGCTATTAATTCACAGGGTCCAACTTTTTTATTATCTCGAGTGGTAAACTGGCGAAAAAAAATTAACAAATCTGAAAATAGTTCAAAATAACTAAGGCTATGCCTTAGTTATTCTGACAATGTCTACAATCAATTCATTAGTTTTGGGAAGCTAGTAGAGCACTCGAGATAATAAAAAAGTTAGACCCTGTGAACATGATCCTGAACCTGATCTTTTTGGATGCCAAGAAGGCGAAACTACTAATAACCTCGCAGAGATTTGAGATTAGAGTAATCCTAAGAAGAGAAATCTCATCTTGTTCAGAGGTTTCGGCGCTCTCAAAAGTAAGACTCTAGAATAAAAAGATTATTTTTTAAAAGAAATAAACCAAGATTTATTTAAATGACGTTGACAAGATTATCAAAACCTAAAGAATGGTTTGAAATCAGAATTTAAGGTTGTAGAAATAAATCTTCTGGAAGCTTTTGGATTCGTGTACTGCAAAGTTTGTCAAATAACAAAGAGGAAGGTATGGTTGATATGCAAAAGGAAGGGAGTAGGTGAATGAACAGACAATGGAATCCTAGCAAAAAATTGCAACGATTGAGGAGAGAGATCAATCCACCACGTGTAATGTGCATCCAGACGGAAATCTGGACCCTGGTTGCAGAAATCAGAAGACAGACTACATGATTGAAGCTTATTTAATAGGCATCATCATCATCATCATGCGTATCAAGGATTTAGGCCTAGCATGGCCTGTTCCGGCCTTAGAAGTCATCGTTGAATCTTTTAAGAGGACGTCCTGGTTTTCTTTTTCCTAATGGCTTGTACTTTAAGGCTTGTTTTGGTAATCTTTCTGTTTTCATTCTTTGAACGTGTTCCATCCATTTATAGGCCTTTGTGCCAAACCATAATAAATCTTTAGAGATTAAGTGCAACTACCTGACATTCCTTAGACTTTTTCTATAGCATTTGTTCAAAGACGGGCAAAATAAGCAAGAAGACCTGATCGACAGCGGAGGAACCCATCCCTGCGATTATTTATAAGCTGAGTGAGGTTCTATCTTGTTTTTAAGAACGTCTGTGGTTTGAATATACTGGTTTAATGCACACATATACGATAGCACGCAAAATTGGTTTTAATACTAATCATAACGATGCAAATATTTCCAGATACATCTCGTATCTCATCTTCACTGTGAGGGAGGCAGACATTATAGTGATCAGCTGGAATTACTTGAATGACAACCAGACATCCGTACTAGGGGAAGCTTGACATGCATGTCAGAATCATTTGCGGAATTTCTTGATTTTTGATATCAACACTTCACTCTCCGAACTTATTCTTGAATATTAATAAGATGAAGTTTCTTTCTTATATCTTCGTCTTTAATATCGCGTTCTGCTAATGATATCGTTGACAATTTTCTTCAGAAATGGAGTCTTCGTAGCTCAGTTGCTGCAGACGAACTCCATTCGTTGGCAAGGACTTCGTTTCGAATCGTGTTGTTCAAGACGAGAGGAACTTTCAGGTGCTGTTTAACACAAAGGGAGTTAACCTGTCTTACATGCAGGCGCAATGGGTTTTAGTCCTCAAACAAACTAGCCATCAGAACGTACGTAATTAACACACACACACACACACACACACACACACACCGCTTTAGCTTCTTCGACTTTGATTCAATCCACCGTACTCCAGTCATAAGAACTGTCACATATCTGCGGTCTCTAGTCTTTGGTCAAGTGTTTTATTTCTAACCCAGCTCTTGGATCCATAAGTTAAAACTGGTTTGAACACTGTCTTGTATACAGCTAATTTAGTGTTCTGACTAATTTCTCTCTTATTCCATATGAATTTATTCAATTGACTGCCTACTATAACAGCTTTGTTGAATCTGTTGTCTATTTCCATATTTAATTTACCATCTTCAGTAAAAATCGTGCCAAAGTAGCTGAAATGTTTTACTTGTTCCACAGGTGCAGTTGATATTTTTAATGCTTCTGCCTATTTTCATAATTTTGGTCTTTTTATTGCTGATTTTCATACCAAATTTGTTACAGCAATCATTGAATTTTCTACCTTAAGTACTGATATGTATTCCTGTTTAAATTTCTCTTCAATATATCCATACTATTCGGCCATTGCCCGTTTTATTTACCAGTCTTTCAAAGTAATTGCGGCAGACTGTCTACGATATCCATTACCTTCAATTTTTACGTCGCCTTTATAATATCCGATTCCTATTACAGTATTCTTCCATATTTAAACTATTTTTCAATAGTCTTCAGAGCATTTTACCACTTTCACGATATCCATTTTTTATATTTTTATTAGAATCTTCCGATGGCGTCTGGTTAGTTTTTTTCCACACCTTTCTAATGTAACTTACTTTACGGTAACTTTTCGATATTTTTTTTTTCTCTTCTACGATTTCCTGTTTTAAACTTGTTTGGTTTTCTAGATGATTTTTATATGCCATCTAGAAAACTCTTTAGAACTAAATAATACATTTTATAACAGATAATAAATCTCAGCCTCCAGTCATCACGAAGTAGTAAATAAAATGAATAAGATTTAATTGATCATTTGAATAAATGAATTCGAGATTCCTCTCCTTTTCTGTGTATCTGCATGAAAAATTACGTTTATTATAATTTATAAAGTTCGTTTTCATACCTAGAAATGATTTCTAAGTTGTCTTCATTTGAATAGCTACACCTATAGCATTTATTTGACTTCCATTTTGTGTTTATGTAAAGTTCCCAATAGGTTTTTTATATCTGTAACAATTAAAGCACTTTTTCATTATTATTGTTATTTGAATTTCTTCTTTAAGTTATTGTTTCCATGTCATTATGGAGTATTGTTTTGTTCGTCGTGTATTGTCTTAATTTCTGTTGTCTTTGTGCCTTTTGTGCTTTGATTTCACAGTAGCCTTTTATTTCTTTTTTTTTTTTTTTTTTGGTTCCCGTTGTTGTTGGAGTACATTTAGCCATAAATAATTAGTTTAAGGCAAGGCACAATGAACAGAATACATGGTAGTTACCTGTCATTTTTTCCCCTCTCTCTCAATCTCTAAATTTAACATCTGAAAAACGGGAAAACTTTCCGCTTCCAAATCGCTGCAAAGTTCATATAAACGTAATTACGCTAGCTTGAGATCGATATCAAAGAATGGAGTAGCAACAACAGAAGGGAATTAGGGTCTAGTACTAATGAAGGTGATGGCAGATGGCGTGCTAATGCTCGAATAAAAGACAACGCTAATAAAGTATTGATTTGACCCTCTTTCCAACGCACAATGCCCCTGCTTTATACTGTTTCTCTTTCCTCTGTTTTTCTTTAAAGAAACCAACCCCATAGATTTCGTTTTACATTCAAAAAGACATCGGAAACGAAAACCTTTCATTTGGTTGGTAATTAATTGGCTCCATCCAGCATCTTTGGACTCACTTTTTCCTCTTTGATTTCTTTAAAAAAGGGAATCATTTTGATAGAAAAAAAACATTTTCTTCTTTTCCTTTCCTGCATTAGTCTTTACACTACCTCATTCTTTCTTTAATCATTGGATATTTCTTCTTTTCAAATTAGAGAATTACTTGGTTTCTTTTATTATAGATTCCTGCTGAAAATATCGCGACACACACACACACACACACACACACACACACAAGCCAAAAATCTTTGGCGATGGTTCACAGTTTAATCACTGCATGGGTGGAAAGAATGATGGAAGGAAGAAAGATATCCTCTGTGACTTTGATTTATTCCCGAAGATGAAACCATTTTCCATAGATACCGAAGTACCCTGTATTGTGTCTATAGATTTTTGGGACGACCACACAAGTTTTTAAATACACGAAAAAAAAAAAAAAGAAAAAAAGCGAATGGAATAAGTTAATGTAGTCTAATAAATTATAAATATTAGAAATTATAAATGCAATTAACTAAACGAAACTTTCAAAAGCTACTGGTAAAGATGAAATATCTATAGAACTATGGAAATATGGCGGCAAGGAAGCCATTAATTTCTTAATGAATTTATTTAATCAAATTCTTTATACTGGAGTAATTCCAACTGACTGGAAAACAGGAATTATTATACCAATTCACAAAAAAGGAGACAAAAGAATATGTGAAAATTACAGACCCATAACATTCTTAAGTCATAGTTATAAACTGTTCATTCGAATTATACAAAAGAGAACACAGGCGCTTACAGAAAAAATCATAGAGGAAAACCAAGCAGGATTCAGGCCACATAGATCCACGTCTTCACCATTAATAATATAGCAGAAAAATATTGGGAATACAACCTGCTCATATACTGTTGTTTTATAGATTTTAAGCAAGCGTTGATTCAGTTAATAGAAACAAATTGATTACTGTCCTAAAAGACGTAAAAATTGATTCTGATATTTTAACAATTATTTCAAATTATTATGGAGACACCAAAGCTTTTTAATTTCAGAGTCGAGAAAGGTGTAATGTAGGGATGGCCTCTCTCACCTCAACTCTTTATCCTCTTCCTAGAAGAAGTCTGTAAAACCATAGCCGATGAACCAGGTGTAAAAATCAATGGTACCAACATTAATCACATAAATACGCGGATGATATCATTATTTTAGCAGATTCTATACTATAGCTAGAAAAAAACTATTAATATTTTAAATGACTCTTGTAAAACTTATGGTATGAAAATAAATCTTCATAAAACAAAAATAATGAAGATAGGTAGAGAAGAAGAAAATATTTCTATAAATCTTGAAAATCACCCGCTGGAACAAGTTAATAAATATGTTTATCTTGGCAATCTTATATCTAGTAACCTCAACAATATGGAAACAGTAAAACACAGGCTAAACCTAGGTTGGACCAACATGAATAAACTAAACAAAATATGGAAAAATAAAAAAACCCAACGAGTCTAAAATTAAAATTATATAAAACAATTATTATCCCAACGGCTACTTATGCTTCAGAAGCCTGGAGATTAACTCAACAAGCAATCAAGAAACTTCAAGCATTTGAGATGAAATGCCTCAGAAAAATTAATAACACCCACTGGATGCAACACAAGACTAATGATCAAGTCAGAACAGATTTAGACTTCCCAGATAATATAACAGACACAATCATTAAGCATCAACTGAGATGGTTTGGTTATATTCAGAGAATGGCCCCTCATTGCTCCCATATTTAGCTCTGAATGGATATATCGGAAGAAAAACACCTAGAGGCAGACCAAGAAGTACTTGGATAAAGTTGCTGAAAGAACATTCACATCTACCCAGCTATAGAGTCATGATTGAGATGGCTAAAGATCGTGATAAGTGGAGAACCTTTCTTCTTAGTGAACTCAACCCGTTACCAATCGGATGAGATGAGATGATGATATATGAAAGCAACCCTTGGAAGTGATTTTATTCAGACTGATTATTTAGCCAGATATCCCTAATTGTAATTCTCGTTGAAAAAATATTATTTACAAAATAAATATTAAAAAAATGCTCTCCAGGTTGTTAATGCACCATTTTTGAATTTGTCTAACAGTAACATACTACAATATAAATTTATTGTAGTAACATGCAATAAATTAAGTTAGAATGATAGACGTAAGCTATTGATATTTATTAATGGTGTTATTTAAATCTATTAATTATTAAAAAGAAAAATCGATAGTTTGCTATTTTATACATTAATTCTCCAATTAAATTAATTATTATAACATAGTTTATACAATAATTGACGATTAACACAATAATTTTTAAGTTTTGGCAGATTTTATGATTTATCATAAATCTCAGACAGGAAACATTTATCTTTAACATTATAAAGTAATTTCTCTCTCTTTCTTTCTCTCTCTCTCTCTTCTGGAGGACAGCAGTGGCTTGAAAATAGTACCGTGTTTGATTTATAGAGCAAAGTTTTTGGATTTTCTAATCCTCCATTTATATTTCTAATCTTCTATCGTATTTTCACCCTGAAAAGAGAGCAGACAGTATTCTTTTGGCAGCCATTCTCCGTCTATCACCATCGCGATAGTTGAGTGCACTTCCCACGGAGTGCTAGACAAGAGGCGATGTTCTTGGTCCTAAATATTATTTATTTGTATGTACTCTTGTGTATTCTATAACAGATTTTTCTGAATTGAGAGGGATTTAAAACCGAAATTTCTTCCAAGTAGGGGTTTTGACATCATATCCATAATTTGGTATGGATATGATGTCAAAAGCTAAATGTTGCCACCTTGTTTTCATCATCTCAGCTAGTATTATTGTATGAACATGGTGTCAGTTTGTGGTCCATTTTTTGATACGTATGATTAAAAATCACAGTTTCTTTAGGATGAAACTTTTGACTACGAGAACACGTATAAACCTTATATTCGTATTATAGTCACAGATTTAAAGCAATTGTAAAGATAACTAAGCAATAAGTTTGGATATTTAAAATAAAATATTTTATTTTAAACGCTACTCTATAAACTCGCTCTGAAGTGTTGTATAGTCACAAGTTAACAGAAATAATGCAATGTCTCGCGAACTATAGAATCTCTATTTACGCCTCGGAGATCTTGGCCAAATGAAGACACAATTTTGTGAGGACAGATACTGCATTTTGTGTTGCTCATGAAGCGTAGCTCTACTATTAAAAGTAGATCTTGCCTTCGAAGTGTAGCTATAATATAAAAATATTTTACTTTTAATCTTATTAATAGAATTAAAAATACTGCGTTTAATCTTGCCTCTGTATACAGCTACGTTTGCGAAACTCTTAAAACAAAATAGTAATTGAATTAATAAAAAAATTTGGTTTGCAAATGTAAAAAAAAATATATATAAAATATATATATATATATATATATATTATTTATATTATTACATTATGTAATTATTAATTTTATATTTCTGACATTGCAGCGCAGTTTTAATATAAAAGTCATATTAATAGAAAAAAAAGGATTATTTCTATAAGTAATTATTTTCTTTAAAATTTTAAAACTATAACATATTTTTATTTTTAAATTTCATTTACTATAAGCTTTATTTTGTGTTTTATATAAAATATAAAATATTTTTTATAATTTATATCTTAAATGCTGTTTTATTTATTGAGTCTTTCCAAATGACTAATGTCATATTACTTCAGCTAATGCAGCCTTCAATCAGGTATTGGGAAAAACAAACAAAACATTGGTTTCCAAAATATAGCTTTTCATCATCTCTGTTTATTAACAAATAGTTGCTTGACATTGCAGGTTTGTATTATGGTAACACAAATCTTTCTTTGGTGTGCGCAAATTCTGTCAAGGACAAAATGAATTCATGTTACGTAGTCTGAGAAGGTGGGGGAGAAGTCGTTTCTATCTAGATCAGAGGTCGGCAACCGGCGGTCCGCGGGCAGCATGCGGCCCAAACATGCATTTTTGGCGTCCCATAAAATATTGACCATACTTACATGCACGTGGCCTGTATGCTGAATTATTTAAATAATACATTTTATAATATGAATAATAAATATAAAATAATTTTATACCCCATTGGCGCGATTCAACCGTGTCCGTCATCATGAGTGGGGATAACAAAGTCGACGTCATCCGACGAAAACCGAGAATTTGGTGCACTTTTGCAGTCGCGTTCCCTGATCCGTCTTATATATTTGTTAAAAATAATTTCAAAAATGAATTCAAGAAAACGTAAAATTGCTGATGAAGGAAGAAGGTTTAATGATGAATGGAACAGCAGGCACTTCTTTATTGAAAATGGGGATGAGCCCCTTTGTCTTATTTGTCATAAAAGCGTTGCTGTTATAAAAGAATATAATATCAGACGTCATTACGAGAATGTCGTACTTTATCTCGTAATCTCAAACTTTAAATATTTCTTTGTTTTTTAAGATTGATATAATAAAACTTGATAACTTAAAAAGTATTTTTTTTTCACTCACTATTTTCTTTTAAATAAACGCTTGCGGCCCGATTATTAAAAATAAAAGGTAAATGTGGCCCGCGAGTCTGAAAAGGTTGCCGACCCCTGATCTAGATTACTATTAGTATTATCCATTTTAAGTCAATCTAGGGTGACAAAGATATGAACTCCACGAATTATCCAAATTCATAATTAAGCCTCAAGATGAGATGTCACCACTACCAAATGGTTTCCAGGGAAAACCAGAGCACCCAGAGTCAAAATGGACTAACTTAGTGCTATAAAATCCAATAAACGGCAGATTGATCGCATACTAAGTAACCTCCACCACTGTGCAAATCCATAAACTAAAACCATTGTTCACAACCCCACTACAGGATGTCTTGTGATATAATTCTCACTTGCAATTTATCATCTCGTCTTCATTCTCTCAGATCTTTTTTAATTTTATTTTATTGTTCGATATTTACTTTTATTTTCTTTCTTTCTTGCAAAGGAGAATGACGTGGACAGTTTCAGAAGACTATTGTTCCATGAAGGTACCGGAAGTAGAGGCAGAAACTGAACGTCCATGAGCGAGTGATTGAAGTGAATCTCTGAGAAAGAGTTTGCCGTTTAATCAGATTACCATTTTCTGATTAAATATCAGCAATGCTTGATGATATTACCATATCATCGAGCATTCCTGGTGATGGCGCACCGTCCCGAATGGTTCCATGTTTGGACGGGTTTGGGATTTAATAGTGTTAGCATTGAGAAGCAGTTCCTCGAGTGGAAAAGTGGAATAGCTCCTTCGGCCCCACCAAAAGAAGTCGGATCATGCTTGCAGAGCTACTTATTAACTGAGTCCTGGTTGGCCGAGTAGGCAGCGCGTTCACTATCCAACCCATAGGTCGAGGATTCTAATCCTGCATCAGCATGGATGTTTGTGATTGTCTTTACGTGGGAGATGAATTTCATCGTCTGGTGTTAATCCACCACCTTGCTTACAGGAGGCCTGAAGTGGCTTCAAAAAGTTCCGCGTTTGCTCTCTAGAACACGGTTTACAGGTACCTACGAATCAAGAGTTCTTTTAGCATCTTTTGGAGGCATTCTCCGTCTATTCACCATCGCGGTGGTTGAGTGCACTTCCCACGGTGTGCTAGATAAGGCTTGATCCTAAATATTATTTATTTGAATGTACTTTTGTGTATTCTATGACATATTTTGCTGAATTGGAGGAATTAAAAACCGAAATTTCTTCCTAGCACACTGATGTTTGCAAGGTTATCTTTGTCCCAGTAAACAACGGTAACGAGATTAGAATTTAAGACATTAGTTATGGAAGAAATCTTGAAGTTTCTAATGGTTTGCACTGCAAGGTTTGTCAAATGAAAAAAATGAATGGAGTGCCATCAGCAAAGCTGCGGATAGGATTTGGGGTAAATGGTTGAAGATCATTTATGTAAAGGGAGAAGAGTGTGTGAGCGTACAGAACTCCGGGGGTGCTCTAACATTGATGAGGAAACATAAGGAGAGAAAGCCTCAGGTTACTCACTTGAATAACTCAATATCTTTATCGTAGCTAATATACTTGTGAGTGGGGGGGGGGCATATTTTTCAAATCAAATATACACACATATGTACTTTCCATTTATTTAATTTTTCGAAAATTAAAATATAAATTAATCTTTTTTTTTTTTTTTTTATTTTGCAACCAGGGCATCTCGGTTTTTACCCACCCCTATTTTCGGATCAGGAACGTATAGTTGTCAACAATTAAAATCAATCATATCCACTCCTGCAATTATTTAACACCGACGCTTTTTGTGTGTGTGTGTGTGGGGGGGGGGGGTATTGCTATTGCCGAATCATGGTTCAATATATTCGAAATGGGTATGCAACTAAAATAGATAAAATAGATATTCCTGCTTTATTAAGGATTGTGTACGGGATAGGATCGAGAAAAATGGACAACTTGTATTTAGCGAGTTTCTGATTATCAGCTTCTTCCTCCTACCCCCCCTCCCTCGTGTTATACGAGGGGGGTAGGAGGAAGGGGGGGGTAATACGAGGGGGGGAGGTAACCATTCTACTAACTAAACATTTGCAAAATTTGTTACGTTACTGGTTCTTTGTAATGAAAAGAGGGTGTTTTGTTCCCATTTGCCGGCGCGACAGCGAATCATTTTTAATGCTACTCCAACCGGTTTGGAAATTATGGTGCTAAGCACCAAGAATGTGCTGGCATATAAAATATGCCATCACATTCAATACTACAATAGCACGATGATGTAATAATGATCGATCGATGTTTAGGGAGCATCGTAAAAAAATATACTATCTAATTTAACAGCAGTTCTAAGTATCTTCACTGCCTACCTACCTTAAAATGAATTCTGTTGTTTGGGCAATACTTTCAAGTATCAGTTTAAAATGCGATCCAAGCTGCTTACGAAATAAATAGATTTTTTTTTTAAAAAAAAAAAAAGGCATATTTGTTAGAGAAGGAGAGCTCTTATTGTATATCTTTCACCTTTTAAAAACTCCTCAGGGCTCTTAAACTATAAGAATCGGAAGTTTTATCTACTCACTTGGGTTTAAAAAAAATATAAAAAAAAGTAATTGACCTATACAAAATTATCCAGAGCGTTTTAACTATAAATCATTTGTGAAATACGAGAATAACTAAATAAATGATGCAAAAAAAAAAAAAAAAAAAAAGAGATTACAAACGCCTACGTTTGCTTTTTTTTTTTTTTTTAGAATGCAAACTACTCATTCTTTTAAAAGAAAATTTGTTGTAATTAGTCTACTCATTAGCAACTTAA
This sequence comes from Typopeltis vanoorti, assembly GCF_054136105.1. Lineage (NCBI taxonomy): Eukaryota > Metazoa > Arthropoda > Arachnida > Uropygi > Thelyphonidae > Typopeltis > Typopeltis vanoorti. The sequence continues at coordinate 138,587,347 of NC_143550.1, read as the reverse complement.
AAAACACCACAAATCATTTGTATGGCTTAAGGATCCGTGGGGGCAGAACGATTTGAAAACTGTCAATTAGCGCCAAGTTGTAAGAATTGCATAACAAGCACAATCATGTCGTTCTTCTTGTGTTGCTGCCGTTTTTAGAAGTAACTTGGGGTCGGCAATTCGACGTTATTCTTTGATTCCATGAATGCTGTTGGCTTCCTCTCTTAAAAAGAGAGGGGGGGGGGAGAGAAAGAGAGTGAGGGAGAGAACGACGTGTGGAATATGGTAATAAATGAAGAGATTGACTCTGTGTTATGCATGGAGACGAAACAGAAATGAATACGAAAAATAGAAAGCAGCAGAAGGGCATGAACATGGATAAAGCAGCGGGGGGGCGCACAATTGGGAATGAGATTATTAAAGCGCAGGAAGTTGTTCAGTCATAGACGGAAAGAAAATACAATTCCAGTCGGTTTATAAATATCTTTCTAAGATTCTAATTAAATATAACTTAGAAAGTTATGCTAGCTTGATGATCACGATATATTACAGACAGACAAAAATGTAGGAATGAAAAGAAAAACGTAGTGGTCGAGTTGGACATCTCAATCTTTTTTTTTTTTTATCTATCTGCATTAAAGAAATTCTTTCCGTGTTCCAAGGGGGAAAAAAAAAAGAAAATTCGAGCTCCCTTGCAAGAAAGTTAAAAATTTGCTGTAAAACTTCCAGCACAAAAGAAAGAAAGAAAGAAGAATTTCAGCACCATTTCTCATCTCTATCTGTAGGTCATCAGTCAAGAACTGACACTCGTGGACCACGTATTGGTCCGTTGCCAAGAAAACCTTTTTTTTTTTTCTTTCTTTCTTTCAACGAGGACATTCGCTTCGATGGGATGACCTCGTGTATTTTCTTATAGCAAAGACGTATTCTTAAGACCATGATCGGGGCCAAAATAGTTTTCCCATTACGTTTCTTTTAAACCTTTTAAAAACAGATCATTTAAAAATAAATGAATAAAATATTTACATTTCAGTTTGGTAATTTCAGATGGCGCTCGCCATCGTTTAGTATGTCACGTGCTGTGATCCAGTAATCCATTGTTCATTTCACTAGAGAGAAATTCAGCTTCAGTTGTCGTTTGCAATTTAAGCGCCAGTGCTGCCCCCTAGACATACTTCATTCTTTTTAAAAATTCTCCTATATTTGCTATATGATTATAATGGAATAAGCAGACGATAAATAGACTCAATAAGATTCCATCCATATTTCATCTAAACCGAACGAATACCCATTTAACACTTTCCCCTCCGTGTATGTGTTTTATTTGCTTTCTTTCTTTCTTTCTTTTTTTTTTTAAGAAAAAGAAGAAACCTGTCAACCGGAAGTTAGTAGCTTTCTTTTACATTATGTTGTTGTCATCTACAATAGACAACTTTCTTTTTTTATGCCATCTTTAAAAACGGTAAGCAATTCTTTTAAAAGGATTTCCGTTATTTAGCGATATCATCTTGTTCGTTGGTCGGGTGGACCCATCGTTCATAGTAAAACATGAGAACGGAGATTACTTGTCATTGTGATATATGGCCGAGACGATGCTAGCACCCTGTTATCTCTTCCGCAGCAAGGGATAGGAGTTGAGAAGAGGACCCAAAACCAAAGTCGCAAAGGAAGTAGAAAACTTCATTCTATTGTGCGGAGTATGAGGTTACGCAAATAGATGTATTTTACTAAGCAATCTTCTAACATATCTCAGTTTTGAATTGTCGGATAGAATTCCGCAAATTGAGAAGCGTGTGCGACTTATCATCACTGAAAAATACGATTTATATACACCTCGTGTTCATGCATAGCATGGAAAATGATTGAAAAAAAAGCGCACCATTTTTTCAATGTGGAAGGATACAACGGTTAACACGCTTCTACGTGTTTTCGTTTCATTTAATAATTTTACAGAGTCAAGACATGATTTTTAAAAAAAAATAAATAAATAATAACAATATATCGCTAGTTACACGGGCATCTAATTCCTATGCCTTATTTCGCAGAAAAGTATAGGAAAACATTTACCTGAGAAATCCGAAATAACTTAAATCTCTACGTTATCTAGTTAAAGAAATTCTACACCGTCTATAACAACACCAACGACCTTATCAAGCACAGTTGAAACCCATCACCTTCGTTGAGACAGGCATACGCTCTATCAGTTGACGCTTTTAACGTAATACAATAATGGTAGCTACCAAAGCGCCATCTAGAAAATCATTTATTTCTGACATTAGAAAAAAAAAAAAAAATCTTTCATTTATTTGCAGAGCATTTCGTCTGCTGGTATAGCAGCTTCATAGAAACAGACGAATACCAGTCTGGCTGTTAGTAATCAATACTTAACGATCAACCATTATTCAAAAGGCTTGAAACAATTTTTTTATACATATATTTATTAAAAATTGTTGTCGAAAACAAAATGGATTTTATCGTACGAATAGCTATAATTCACCATAGAAACGGAAGGTTATATTTAAGTTGATGGAAAATGGCATCTAGAGATGTTTCAGTTTACTTAAGTACCTCTGGAACATGTCGTTTAGGGTATGCTTTGCAGGGAAGGCTCTGTTCTCGTGAGGGTGTAGTAAAAATCGGGCCGTAAGTGCCCATTGAAAGGCGAGACGTTTTTACCGGGAGACATGACACAAACGTTATCTTGCAACGATCTACGACAGCACCCCTGCCTGGCAAACAGAAGCGCCTTGTGTACATTAATCAAAATTAAATGGTCAGTAGGGATGGGAATAACGACGATCCGCCTCCATTAAAGGGGACTGATTACCTTCTACTTCTAACAGGGGAACTACGAAAGATCTCAAAAGTGTTTTTGCCCTTTTTAGTACCAAATGAAAGAGAAAAGAGACCATCACCGTTTTTTCCTCAAAACTCACAAGAGAATTCTCGTTTTTAGCGTTTTTTTTTTTTTTTCGCTTTAAGTACAAATAATAAAATTTAGTTAAAATGTCAATAATAGTTTTATTGAAAGGCATTTCGCACAGTTCATCACTCGTCATATGGCGAAATAAATTTTTTGCACACGATCATAACTCTGAATACATCGTTTGTCTCTGAAATTTTGACATCACAAAAAGCAAACACCATAATAACATCTTCCAGAAAACAGAATAGGGGAAAAAAAAAAAAATTAAGGGATCTGCACTATACAGATCCCTTATTGTTGGAACATCCACCCTATTCCCCAATTTGGCTCCCTCTGACTTCTATCTCTTCTCAAAACTAAAACTCTTCCTAGCTGGTCAGCGAATCAAGAGGTGATTGCAACTGTAGAAGGGTATTTTGCAGATCTTACCGAGATCCACTACAGGGACGGGATAATGGAGCTGGAGCATCGCTGGAATAAAGGTATTAGTCTTAAGGGAGATTATGTTGAAAAATAAAAATAATTTTGAAATTATAAATGCGTTTTTTCATTGTTAGGCCGAGAAGTTTTCAGACGACTCTCGTATTTCGCATTCTTAGTATCTCATCAGATGGTTGTAGAATACCCATAACGTATTGTGCATAATTAAAACACTTCTGGCGCCATCTACCGATCACCAACGTCTGCGTACAAAATTAATCTGTTTTGTGCTCTTTGGGAATACTTCACGTACCAATCATGATGTCAAAGCTTGTTATGACGTCATTAGTATCTTCATTGACTTACGACCTTTAATAAATCATTGGACCGATGTTGATTTCATTGGATACATGAATTTTGACGCGCGCGAAACTCCTAAGGGACACTTGACTAGTTATTTGTTGTACTAAACACATTAATGATTTCCACCCAGTCATTTTTTACCCCAGACCCCTACCACCCACTGATCCACCCTTCTCGGGTCGGTTATACCTTTGATCTTGTTCTCTATTGCATTCCCAGATGGACGAAATTAAGTGGTTTGAAGAAAATTTCTCCCGATAGACCCAAGTGGGCCATTAATGGTATCACCTAATGACGTCATGTCAATAGGAGAGACACTCCCTTCGATTATAAAGCGGCCATACACAAAAGCGTGTTATTTTCGGTGATCATTATTGTTAGGAGACGAATAGAGACATTAATGGCATTTAATATTAATCTACTCGATGAAAACTACAAAATGAGATTTTTGCGTGATATTTTCGTCTTCTTCGCTGTTTCGGTCTTGTCGTAAAAGAAAGAAGAAATGAACATAGTAGGTTGTTCAACTCGAATGTCTCTTACTTCCTTCTGACTGATGATGAAAAACAAGAATTCCATTCCCTCATTCTCCTACCCCCCCCTCCTTTATACAGCCTTTCCCCATCCATTGCAGTTATTAAAGAAAATAACGATCGAAGCTAAAATGTAGTGCAATAAGAGCTTCCAGTGCCACACATGAAGTGAACTGCTATTGCTTATGTGGGTATTTGTAAATGCGATGTGCGCATGCGCGGATTTTTTTTTCTTTTTTTTTCTTCTTTTTTTTTTTAAGGATACGCGACTAAGCTAACTTGCATTGGCATATCTTTATACTACGAAAATGGAAGAAAACAACAAGAAAGGGGAAAAAAGATTGAAATAAAAAGAAAGAAAGAAGATAGAAGAGAAAACGAATTTGTACAAAAGCAATTCAAAACCAAAGGAAAGAACGTTAGTACATTATTTGAAATAATGATAGCATTACACATCCTACGACCATTCTAACTGTAATCCCTAAATCGCATACCATTCTTTTTTTTCCCTTTCTTTCTTTCTTTTATATCTCGAGTCGTCTCATTACGATGTCCACACATTCCACTTGCACTAATGTGCCGAGAAGAACTGCTGTATGATACTTTCAGAGCTGTATCAAGTATTTGCGCAATGGTGTAGAAGCTCTCCATCTTCTTGGTGGTATTTCGGCTCAAATAGAAATAATGGAGTTGATCTTACCTCAATTTCTTGACATAAGTAATGATTACATAAAATGCACTTAAACTAAATCCCCCTTTAGCAAATGGTATCATAAGATCCGAAGGCGATTTTAAGGAATGTATACTACGTAAAAAAAAGTTAGGGTCCATTAAGAAATATCAGTTTATGAACAAATAGTAGCTTTGCAACCTTGTAGAAGATTTCTGAAGATTGTAACAACCATGCACAGCATTTTCACGGTTTTTTTTCAATGAACATTCCATTTTTAAGTACTGTGAACTGGATCTAATATTTCCTCCTCAGATTCTGCCGACTACAACCTCAGAATTAATTAGACTAGTTTAACAGGTCAAGCATAACACTGACATAACCATTTCCATGTGTTATACGTATGCGTATTATTCGTTACGGATTTAATTAAATGTGTACCCATTTCCATGTGTTGTGTCCGCCCAACCAAGATTTCCCAGTACCGCCAAAGCTTAGTCATTATAACACTTGCAATGTTTATCGATTGGCTTGATTGAGTCACGGAATTAATGAATCAACTAGAATTAAACATACAATACACACACACACACACAATTTTCAAATTGCTAATTAAGTGGCATAATATAAAATATTAAAACAGTTCGCAATATTTTCAAATAAACCATTAAATATTGCTAATTAAATAGTATAATAGAAAATAAAATATTCAACGACATTAAATAAAATAATATATAAAATATTTAAATATATAATTTAAACATATAAACACTCATTAATTAGATTAAATTAAAATATTAGAATTAAACGTGTATAAAACATTAAATGCAATATAAAATATACAAATAATAATTCCAATTAGTGATTCTGTAATACAGGGTGATGGAAAATCTTTTCATACTTTCCTTATCCTTATAAGGACTAGCTTAAAGGGGTGAAGCAAGAATGCTTTTCATCTCCCCGTTATCTGTAGAGGGCAGTGTAGGGTTAAGGTGCTTAATGAGCTATTAAAGCTCTGATCATGGCAGGAGGGTAACAGCAATAGCCGAGCCTCAGTTAGAACTTCATTGGCTATGCTACCCATTACCCTCCAAGGGTACTAATCAACCTCAGTGTCAATCTGAATCTCTTCCCGATCTTTTAGTCCTTATAAGGACTGGCTTAAAGGGGCGAAGCAAGAATGCTTTTCATCTTCCCCGTTATCTGTAGAGGACAGTGTATGGATAAGGTGTTATTGAGCTATTAAAGCTCTAGATCATGGCAGGAGGGTAACAGCAATAGCCAAGCCTCAGTTAGAACTTCATTAGCTACAGCATTGCCATCCATTACCCTCCAAGGGTATTGGATTGAATGAATCAATCGACCGTGAAATACGGTCGATTGATTCATCTTTTATTGTCAATTTACCATTAAATAGAGAAATATAAAATATTAGAAAAGGTTTATTTTATAATTCTAATTTATTTAATAATTTTTCCAGAAAAATTTAATAACACTAATTTTATTTAATTAATTATTTAAGATTCTATCATTAAGTTGAAAATATTTTAATATAATAACTTCAACAATGAAATAAATATTTATTCTTAAATTGTTTTATTCTTTATATAAAATTATTTTGGCGATTTTTTTAAGCAAGACTGAACAAATATTTTGTGCTAGTAGGGATTAAATTATTGGACAGGATTCTTTTTATTTGGAGAAATGTGATGAAATCTCTTGATTTTTCAGCTTTTAGCGAAAGATTTGAAAGCACTGAGGGTAAAATATTTGGTATGATACCAGGGACAACCAACAATGAATCCTGATTCTATTTCGAAGATTTTTCCCCCCTTTTCTCTTAGAAATCGAATTTGGATTCATTGTTAGTTGTCCTATGGACAACTAACAACTCGATATAGATAGAAAGAGAAGTTGGGGATTTTGTTTTGAGCTATGTTGAGTGCTTAGCGAAGTATGTTTAATTTTTATAACAATTTCTTTAGCACACTTGTAAGAGAGAGTTAAGGCTTAGATAAAGAACAAGAATTAAATGCGGAGTGAGGGTTGGAGGTACTCATGAAAGAGTCAAAGTAATAGATAAATACTTATTTTTTGCTATAGACAACACCACTTTTGTGTTGGAACACACAAAACTTTCGAAATGTGCATATTTCATATGCTGGTGATGATAATGTTGTGAGGGTATTGGCAAGGACAAGAGCCAGTATGTTGGGATTACTATTACTACTGGAATCGTAGGATTATCGGGAATTGTTCGGGTATTTTCATTAGTGACAGCACATGCTTTGATATTTTCTCTTTCAAGAATGATTTCATCAGAGTAGTTAGAATGCAGAAGGTCTCAATTTGAGGGAAAGTCTCAAGGTTTGGGATGATTTGTTGAGTTGTGCAATGATACAAGCAGCAAAGAAAGCGCAAAAAATAAGATAATAAAATTTTGACCCAGGAAAAATAAAATAAAACAAAATAAAATGCTATGTTAGACAATTTTCGATGTACGTCAGATCGCAGATCACTACAAACACTATCGGTCACACAGGAATGCAAAAAATAGTTCGAAATGTGAGAGGAATTCTTAGTACAGAAGTTGCTCATTGGATTTAAGGAAGAATGAGCTGTTGGGAGGATTAGGAGTGAAAATAGACTTCGCTGAAGGTGGAATTTTGGCTTTGAATACCATTGCAAAAATTTAACGTACACCTGGCTTCCCCTATGCTTTATTTTCTCAAACCTCAATATACCATTGCTTTACCTTTGATCGTCACTCTCTTGAGTAGATCTTTCACCGATATTGATAAAGAGACCAACATATTTGGCTCATTCCTCCATCAAAAACGGTAGCTATCTCATGTAGTTTAAACCTACATTCTAATTCTTGCTAACGTGCTCTATAGAATTCCAATCGGAACTCTGCACTCAACCAGTTTAATATTTGCATTTATATTTCCTCAAACCAAATCGCTACAGACTTTGCACTATGACATGTCGTATTATCATGACGACATTCAACCGGATCTTTTTCATGAAAATTGCCACGCTATAAAGCACATCAGCAAGAATTAGAAGGCAAGTTTAAATTACATGAGCATAGCAAATTGGGATGATACACTCCTAAATGGCATTCTACATGCCAGTCGCCACATCTAAATCTACTCAGCGGATTTTAAGAATAAATATGCGTATACTGTTGAAGATATAGTTCAGACTATATAAGCTGACCACTCGTTTGAATGATGTCAAATACATCCGACATCGCCCCTTCAAAGTGATCACGTTATAACAGATGATGAAAACTATCTAATTTATGCATGAAAATATTATTTTCAAATATATTTCATACTTTCATTATATATATATGTTAAACATATTTAAATGTTTTCAACGAATACCATAATAGCTTAACTAATTTCTCGGCGCGTTATTTTAATGTCTTTTTTATATTTTATTTATTTTATCTTTCATTTCATTTCGTTTTTTGCCAATAGTCCATTATGTAGCCTGTGTGTACGCAATCAATCATGTGCGTATCCTGGTTTCCACGGAGACAGAATGAAGTGTGTGTATTTGGCTTATCAGTTATGGAGTAGAGGGTACTATAAATCATTCAATGTATCCCCTAACGACTGTCAAATTCAATTTCATCTATGGATGAAAATTTGGGTTGACAATCACATATCAAACAGGAAACGTTTGGACTACTGTGTGACCTTCATCAATAATATATATATATATATATATATATATATATACTGTATATCATCAGGAGGATCTTACTCAAAAGAAAAAAAAAAACTCTTTCTATTCATTACTAATACAATAAATATGTTTTGTTTTATTTTGTTATTTTATTTTAATTTGATTTTTAGTTTATGATTTTATCTCTTCTAATTGCTTTTTTATTTTATTATTTTATTCTGTTTTTTATATATATATATATATATATATATATATATATATATATATATATATATATATATATATATATTCAGTATAATCAGTAATATATTTGAAGAATAATATTGTTATCATCTAATCCAACAGAATTAATTGCCAATCGTATATTAATTATACTAAATGTATTTTAATTATTTATTTATGATCTAATATTAATTGTTAATGAACATTGTATTTATCGTGATTAAAAAACTGATATCTCCTTATTTGTCTCCTCTTACATGTTACTGGGGGGGGGGGGGGAATATATATATGAATCGCCTTTTTTAATGTTTCTTCAGTGTACCAATAGGGAGCGCTCCACACTTCTCAATCTATGACGAAATTAATTATCTAACCCCAGCTTTAAAAGCGCGAATGCAAATTGCTGATAGCTAAGGGGCAGGTGATTCGACAGAAGGCAAAGCGAAAATTATGCTGATCAACTTCGCGGGGAATAACAAGCACGTGATAAGAATGAAGATAATTTAGAAACAGCTGTTCAGTGAGCATGGGATGTGCGAAGCAATCTCTCTGACTTTGATAAAGTTGGCACATCTCATTCTTCTCCATTTATTTTCAACCAGAATTCACTTTAGACATTGATTTGTAATATGGTGTCAATTCAATTCAGAGGATGAAGAATGGGAGAAGAGAGCAACTCTATACTTCATGCGTACGTCACTGTAGGGTGACCTGTTTTCGAGATTCGTTTATCTTCAAATGTGTCTGTTATCAGTTCAATTGGAACGACATAACAAATTGCTTTTTCTGATGTCATATATTAATGTTAATTGAATTTCTTATATAAAAATTGGGAAAGTAATATTTAAATATTAATTTTAATTAAAAAAAGAAAATATTAAAATATTTTTTTAATTTATGGAAAAAATCCAATACACCATAAAATAAATTAAAAAGTATAATAATAAATTTTCAGATTTACACAATGTCATGAATTTATCCTCATAAATGATTTTATGAGGATACCATAAATTCATTTAAATTCTGACGTGCCGATTGTTGTTAGAAACTTGATTTTGAAATTTAAAAGTTACGAATTTTAAAAACAGGGATTAAAAAAAAAAAAGTGTTTGTTCTATATTTTAGGAACTTGGTGCTATACTACTGCTGGTCTACGTGTGCTTTATGAGGTGTATAATGCTAGCGCCTGCGATAACGAAAACCGACTTGTGGACGTGTTGAAGATAGAAAGAAATAAAGCACCGAAACAAGAGCGTACTGCTGAGCCCGCAAAGAAAGACAACAGATTTTTTTTTTTTTTCCATCTACACATCCAGCCAGTGAATGGAGAAAAGCGGCTGTTTACTCTCACCGCCTATTGCCCTCAATAACACAAGCAGAGAAGGTCTCTGAGAGACAGCAGGCCATCAAAGGAACAGATATGGAGTCGGGTCACGGAAGAATGATCCCGTACGTGCGGATTGATACTTCCATTTTGTAGCTTTCTTAGAATAAAACATGCCAACAAGATGCTGTCTGTCATTGATATATTTTGTTCCATACGTTATTTCCTTTCTGGTCGCTTCTCTTTGGTACTTACAGCATTTACAGTTTCTATCAATTTTTTATAATGGGTCATTATCTAAAATACAACACTAGCACACAAATGTCTTCCGCTCTTACCATGAATACGCGCTATCCTAAAAAAGTATTGTATTTTATTTCTAAAATAATAATAATAATAAGTATATTCTGATATAAAAATTTACATGATTTTAATCGTCAAAATATCTTTATTGAAAAACTAAATAATTACACCATAAAAATATTGCATATCTTTTCTATAAAAGTTTCTTCAGCACCCGGAGGGTAATGGATGGCATTGCTGTAGCCGATGAAGTTCTAACTGAGGTTAGGCTATTGCTGTTACCCTCCTGCCATGATCAGAGCTTTAATTAATAGCTCAATAACACCTTACCCCTACACTGTCCTCTACAGATAACGGCGAAGATGAAAAGCATTCTTGCTTCGCCCCATTAAGCCAGTCCTTATAAGGACCATCTGTAGGGGGAAAGAAAAGTCCTTTTTAGGACTTCCAGGGTAACAAATGGCAATGCTGTATCCAATGAAGTTTTAACTGAGGCTCGGCTATTGCCGTTACCCAGCCATGACTAGAGCTTTTTAGTCAATAACACTCCATCCACACAGATTTTCTTCATTCAGATGACGGGATAAAGAGTCAAGGACTCAGTCCATCGCCCAGTTCTTTTAAGAACCATCTGTAGGGTGGTGATAGTCGACCGTGAGATGCGGCGATTAATACCCTGGGAGGGTAATGGATGGCAATGCTGTAGCCAATGAAGTTCTGAGGCTCGGCTATTGCTGTTACCCTCCTGCCATGATTAGAGCTTTAATAGCTCAATAATACCTTATCGCTACACTGTCCTCTACAGATAACGGGGAAGATGAAAAGCATTCTTGCTTCGCCCCTTTAAGCCAGTCCTTATAAGGACTATAAGGACCATCTGTAGCCAATGAAGTTCTAACTGAGGCTCGGCTATTGCTGTTACCCTCCTGCCATGATCAGAGCTTTAATAGCTCAATAACACCTTATCCCTACACTGTCCTCTACAGATAACGGGGAAGATGAAAAGCATTCTTGCTTCGCCCCTTTAAGCCAGTCCTTATAAGGACTATAAGGACCATCTGTAGCCAATGAAGTTCTAACTGAGGCTCGGCTATTGCTGTTACCCTCCTGCCATGATCAGAGCTTTAATAGCTCAATGACACCTTATCCCTACACTGTCCTCTACAGATAACGGGGAAGATGAAAAGCATTCTTGCTTCGCCCCTTTAAGCCAGTCCTTATAAGGATTATAAGTATCTGATGTTTTTGAGGACGACTATGCTGGCAATATCAAAATCTATGCTGTATATAATTCACCCAGCATTCCATTGTTGGTATCTGACTTGGACTCCATTCTCGGCTTCACAGACTCCATCATCATGGCTGGTGACTGTAACGCCAAACATACAGCCTGGCATAGCTCCACACTCAACGACAAAGGTCTCATTCTAAACCATTACTCAACGCAACATTCTATTGTTGTAACAGGACCCACAGAGCCCACCCATCACAGCTCAACTGGAAATTCAGATGTACTTGGCATAGTCGTCCTCAAAAACATCAGATACCAATATCAGCTGGAAACAATAAATGAACTTTCGTCCGATCACAACCCTATTCTGCTTCAGCTTGGTACACAAGAACAATTCTCTCCTCCCAACTCTTTCATATCTTGGGACAAACTCTCCAGAATCCTACCTAATCACATTGGTCCAGTCCCTACTATTCACACTAAAGAGGAGATAGTATTGGCTGCAAACAACCTTACCGTGAAATCAAAAATTCAATAAAGTCAATCACCCAAACTACAATCTTTCACCCAAGTGGTCGGATCCCCGAGGAAATCATGGATTTAATCAGACTGAAAAACAAAACCAGAAAGAGATATCATAACACAAGAGCCCCTCAAGATAAAACAAATTTGAATAAATTAAACAGACAAGTTCGTGAAGTCCTCCAAAAACATCGAAACCAAGAATGAGAATCTAAGCTAACGAAATTAAACCCAGAAGACAACTCCATTTGGAAGTTTCTGAGAACCTTCCCCACTAAAAGACAACTTTTACCCCCAATTCAGACCACGAATGGAATAGCTCATACTGACAAGGAAAAGGCAGAGGCTCTGGTCGACAGCTTAGAAACTCAATGCAACCCCTCATATGAAAATTTGAACATCAATCTCATCTACAAGATTCACCGCCGCGTTAGCCAGGTCATAACACAACAAAAAGATGACCTAGAACCTCTCATACCCACTTCTCCAACAGAAGTTATAAAATTATAACCCACCTGAACAACAACAAAGCTCCAGGTTCAGATGGAATTACAAACAAAATAATTAAACTACTTCCCAGAAAAGCCATTGTACATCTAGTCAACTTAATTAATGCCATCCTCAGACTCAAGTATTTCCCTTTAACATGGAAAATAGCAGATGTCACACCAATAAAAAAAATTAGAAAAAACACCCAACTCCCTGAAAGCTACAGACCTAGTCTTCTGTCTAACCTTGGAAAGATCGCAGAAAAAGTAGTCCTTACTAGGCTTCAATCACAAACGGACCAACTACGTATAATCCCAAATGAGCAATTTGGATTTCGAAAAAACCACTCCACCATTCAGCAGATCCACAGGCTGATCGAATATATCTCCGAAGGCTTCAACCGGAACCTTCATACAGCTGCAGTCTTTTTAGATGCTGCAAAGGCTTTTGATAAGGTGTAGCATAAGGATCTTCTCCACAAGCTCATCACATTCAATATGCCTACTAATCTAGTTAAAATAATTCACTCCTACCTCAGAGACAGATACATGCAAGTCAAAATAAATGAAACTGTATCAACCAGACGCAAGGTTCTGGCGGGAGTGCCACAGGGCTCACTCTTGGCCCCCCTTGCTGTTTTCTAGCTCTATTGCTGATATCCCTCAAAACCCAAGCTCAACAATCACTGCATTATATGCTGATGATACTGCATTATTAGCAAAATCTATTAGCCCCAAACTAGCTGCCAAAACAGTATTCACACATTTCAGAAATGGCTGATGGACTGGAGAATCCAATCCACAGAAGAGTTCAGCCATACTGTTCACTAGAAAAAAAGCCTCAAATCAAGGAGGATATACATTTACTAGGTTTTAAAATCCCATGGCAAAATACAGTCAAATATCTCGGAGTAATTCTCGATAAAAAAAACTACAATTCACCAATCATATAGAACACGTAAGTTCAAAGACATCCAAAGTAATAGCGCAGCTCTACCCCATGATCAACAGAAAAAGTAAATTCGATACTCAGAACAAACTGCTCATATACAAGATGGTAATACGCCCAGTCATCACTTACGCATCTCCTGCATGGAGTCATACTTCCAACACAAATATTCAAAAGCTGCAGAGAATACAGAACAAATGTCTGAGAATGAGTTTGGATGCTCCGTGGTTCATCAGAAACACCCAAATTCACAGAGACGTCAACATTCCCTACATCACATCTCTCCTTTACGACCTAGCTGAAAAGTTCTTCATCAAGACAATTAATCATCCGAACCCACTGATCAAGTAAGCTTCAGACTATAATGAAGCAGATTTCTGCAAATACAAGAGATCCAAATCAATTGCTCAGCTGAATACAGTTAATCTCACTGCCCTTTCAGGGCGAGCTTAAAGCTCAATAATTCTCCACCCAAAGAACTTACCTTTTCAGATGGAGGGGAATATGAAAAGCATTTATGCTTCACTCATCAAAACATTATCGTTCTGCGTTCTGCGACCATTGGACCGGTATGATATATATGATATATATATATATATATATCATATATGTGGTGTGAAGTTAATCGACCGTGAAGTGCGGTGATTAATACCCTTGGAGGGTAATGGATGGCAATGCTGTAGCCAATGAAGTTCTAACTGAGGCTAGGCTATTGCTGTTACCCTCCTGCCATGATCAGAGCTTTATTTATACAGCTCAATAACACCTTATCCTTACACTGTCCTCTACAGATAACGGGGAAGATGAAAAGCATTCTTCCTTCGTCCCTCTAAGCCAGTCCTCATTATAAGGACTATAGCAGTTTAGGTGGGAAGGCAAATTGCTATGCATTGGGATTTTTTTAACATAACATTTTTCAGTCAATTAAGAATCGTGATTGTCACTGTTTTCAAGAAGTTACAGTTGTTTTTTTTTATTTTTAAATAAGACCCTTTAAGAAAGTTTGGAGCCTTCTAATTTAATTATTTACGGTTTTATGAAATAAGTCATGACCAACATTTTTGGATTAAAAAAAATGTAATTATTGCTTTTATTCTTAACACATTTGAAGGGATAAAATTTAACAGTTCAGGAGGCTATCTAGGATTTAATGAGAATTCTAGGTTATTTCTCAGAACGAATTTTTGTATAAAAAAACACATACAGTACTGTGGAAATTTTTTTTTCATTTGCACCTTTGGAAAATTACATTAATAAAAAAAAAACGAACTTCTTTAAAACTAAATATAGTAAACTAGTGTGTTAATAATTTGTTACACTATAAATTGTTATACTAGTTAGTTCTTAAATATTACTTATATTTTATGCAAAAATACCATCTACCTTTTTTTATAATGTTTGCTATTGCAATAAATAATAATGTTTGAATGGAAAACGGTACCGAGGATCCAGGGTAACGGATGGCAATGCTGTAACTAATAAAGTTTTAACTGAGGCTCGGCTTTTGTGTTACCCTCCTGCCATGATCAGAGCTTATAGCTCAATAATACCCTATCCATAAAATTTTCTTTTTACAGATAACGGAATGTGAAAATCATTCTTGCTTCACCCATCTAGCATATGATATGATAGGTAGTGAAAATGGTTAGCATGTCAATGTAGGATCCTCCGCGATGAGTCGTCTGACTCCATGGAGACAGCGATATAATAATAATAATAATAATAATAATAATAATAATAATAATAATAATTCTACGAAGATATGTATAATGTAATTAATAGTATGTGTATGTAATTCTATGAGGAGGAATACATTATATGAAGTACTTAGATTTGGTTGATTTTTGCGGAAGCAAAAAATATTTTCCAGAAGGAAAATCTTGTCGGATTCGGTTAACATGCGCCTTTATAAATGTTCCTCATATAATGACGAGATCATTCTCGTACTCTCTTTTCCAACCAAATGCGCATAACATCATCCTGCCGACTATTCCACGGCCATAATGGGAACTTTCATGCAAAAACCGTAAAGTGTATCCCATGGTATGTGGGAAGTAGATTTAAACATGTGTCGATATCGTACACCAGTCGCAACAAGACGTAAGCATTGGTCCAGTTCGTTTTCAATAATTTCGTCCAAAGTAGTCAATTTTAGTATTTTGTTAAGGATTTTTCTCATTAAGGAGAATAAGAGAGAGAGAAAGAGAGAGAGAGAGAGAGAGAGAGAGAGTAATATGAAGATTATATATGCTTGGAAAAGAAAATGAAAGTAGAACGTGACGATATTCAAAGAGGGAAGAACGCAAGAAAGACGAAAGAGTTAACACATATAGAGAGATGATAGAGTGAACTGCGTATGAGAAAATCATACACAGTTCACTCTATCGACAGAATAAACTCGAAAAGGTTAACCTATTATTCTAGCTAGTAACTAGAAGTTAAACACTGATTACCGACAAAAAAAAAAAAAAAAATGGAAGATTGGAAGAAGAAGCGGAAAGGCCCTGTCATCCTTAAGGTAATACATTACACTTTAATGATCAGGGGTGCGAAGTCATGAGAGTTTCCCATGCGTCCCCCCCCCCCCTATTAATCTACCTACGATCCTGGTACTAGAAATAACTTTTTTTTTCACATTCCATTCCCCTACTACCTCTTAATCCACCTACCATCTCCTTATCAGGACTAGAACTCTATCAGTTGTGGCACTGTTGTCATGGTTACCGTATTAGAATATAACGATTTGGGAAGTTCAAAGCCATTAGAGTCATTTTCTCCTCCCCCTGTAACAGGAAAACAGCCATCTTTTTATTGGCAATCCATAGTTCTGGCTTAACACTACTTTGAAAATTCACTCTTTCAGATATCACGATAGAGGTTCTTGTATATGACTACATCTCCACTATGATGTGTGGATATAAGAGAACTACCCAATATATAATTTTTTTCTTACAGACTGTCTATTTTTATTTAAAATTGGTAGATTTCACATGGCGAGCGCGCACACATACACACCTATACTTTCCGATTTCCTACAAATTTGCCACATACAGATGAAGCCATTTAAAATCCACTTCTCCACTATCTCGCTTTGTTAAATGTATTAAACATGCAAACTAACCCCAACATGTGTACACACGAGACATATATTGCGAGTGCGTCTAATTCTTCCATGTTACTCTTGACACAAATCAACATCACTCATATCTCCATAGCAACCATCCACAGTTGTGTGTGTGTGTTACGTAAATTCTCTTCGTATATTGTACAAATCTTATTTGTTGGTTCGCAGTTTTGTTCTAGAGGACAGAAGAAGATGCGTGGGCATTAATGATGTTGTTGAGTTAGGAAATAATAAGAGAAAGAAGATGAGAGAGAGAGAGAGAGAGAGGATATAAATAGAATAAGCTGCTTGCCTAAAATCTATAGGAGTGAGGCCCTACTAAACAGATGCCTTAATCCATACACATCTTAACAAATGAAAGAAATCATATTAAGGCCAAATCTTTTATGACTGTAACAGGGGGAAAAAAAAATGGACTAAAATAATCTTCTGTTTGTAATTAAGTTTACGTAATAATGTGTTCCTTACAACGAAATATCAATCAATATAGTTGATATGATTGGAATTAATCGTTAACTTTTTACTTGTTTGTGGAAACTTAAAATAATAATTATAGAAATCATAAAAACAACTAAAATAAAAAAATCTATCTTAACCACTTAAAATACACTTTCACAAAGAATGATATGAGATAAATGCAAATAAACGATTTGTATAAATTATACATAATGATGGATTCAAAAATGCATCGCTATTTTTCAGTTAAAAAACATATAAAAAAACTATTTTATGTTTTTTTTTAAATATTCATAAGCATCAAAAATCCAGTTTATAATCGTCGAGTAAGATGTATATCAAATAAAAAAAACTTTAACGAATGAATATAAAATATAAAATGATCATATAAACTAATCAGCAGCGAATGTAAACAGTTCAACAATGATCGCATTCTTGGTAATGTCAGCCAAACGCAAACAAACTAAATTAGTTGATCATCATTCGATTGATGACCGTAAATACACATTATTCCTAGAAGATTGCGTGTTGCTATGAAATATACACTGCCTTGAAAAAAAGTACAGGATATCCTTCGCAAATCAATCCTTCGTGAGCAAACGCTATTGAGTTAAGAGTATAAATCGAAAATTAGTTACTTCTCAATCATAATACCATTTTGAAGAAACGCGTTTTGAATTAAAGGTGTCTAAGTGGATGTCACATTTCTGGAACACGTCATTTGATTAAGTGGATCGGGAAAGGGGTCACAGAGGTCATCAACAAGGATATAGTTAATTAATTCATTTTTATTTATAAGGAAAAATGTTGTAAATTTAGTCTGGGCGCATCCCCAAGTTACATATTGTCCCTTAAAAGAAATAAATAAATAAAAAAAAAAAAAGGGAGGATCTTTATCAGCATCAACGCACGCACAAACATCATTCTTAGCGCCTATTATTACCCTGTGACGGGCTGCCATTGATATGTGTTACGAGCAACGCAATAAACGCCACCAGAAAGGTTTGCTCCTCACACACGCACACACAGCGGTGCATCTGTGTCCGCACGCCGTATTTACTACATAAAGAGATCACTAGTCGGTAATCAAATAATCATAAAAAAAAAAACAGACTTAACATTGGTTCTTACCTTTCTGTGACCAAAATTGGATAGCTTCTTAAGACCGGCGAAGGGTAACCATGTAGAAAACGCGGCCAGGTTTTTGACATCACAGCTAGCCGTAAAGATGGCTTCCTATCGGCGTGGATCTCAAAGTTGTGCCGTCAAAAGCGCCGTCGTTGTACACCGGGCTTCTACTCCCTCTCGCTCAGTGTGTTGTAGCGTGAGTTGGTGTGTGCGTGTGTGTGTGTGTGTGTGTGCGCGCGCGCGCGCGTTCAAAGGCGTCCGTCCTTTCCCCCCGTCTTCCCGTCTTTCCCTTAGCCTAAAAATCGATGGCCACAGGTTCAGCCCTCTATACAAAGTAATACACTAGGTGCACGTGCCGATCATGCACCCTTCTCTACGCGCCGGCTGAGTGCTGACTGAAGCCGCCGTACTAGCGCTACTGTCGATAACCGTTGTTGCCTACCCACCCACCCACCCATTCCCCCCCACCTCCAGTTCTCCTTTGCTTCGCAGGACTAATATATGATAGTCGCTACGTGAGGGGAGGTTTGGGCAAACGTAGGGAACGGGAGAGAGGGGGAAGGGAGAAAGATGGGGGATAAATTGGGGGGTTGGGATTGAGTCTGCTGCATAGTTCACTTCTAAATCGTTGGCACTAGGTACGTTACCATAGCGACGTTGGGTCCGTCCTTCATGTGTCCTGTAGTGATTTGATTCTGACACATTGCGCCAGGAATATATCTGTAGTACAAACAAAACCGTTGCCTTGAACCTCCACACGAAGAAATAGAAAAAGTAATAGAGGAGAACGGAAAAGACAGAGCTTCCGAGTTTCGTAGCGCGAGCGTGGAAATATCTCCACCTGCTTATTCTTCGGAATAACTCGGGAAAGAAATATTGGTTCCGAAGACAATATGAAGGGCAACTCAGAGCACAAAAACCCATTAGTTTAGTCTGCAAATAATAGATGAAGACGAGGGAAAGCGATTTCTTTTTTCTTTCTTTCGTTCTCTTTTTTTTTTTTTTTTTTTTTTTTGAAAGAGC
The DNA here is from genome assembly GCF_054136105.1 of Typopeltis vanoorti. Taxonomy (NCBI): domain Eukaryota; kingdom Metazoa; phylum Arthropoda; class Arachnida; order Uropygi; family Thelyphonidae; genus Typopeltis; species Typopeltis vanoorti. The sequence goes on along the minus strand of NC_143550.1, from coordinate 138,567,987 downwards.
ACATAAAATTCCCCATTGACTATTATATGTTTATAGAAAAAAAAATAGCTTGCTACCTACGTAAGTAAGGTATTTTTATATATACAAGAGCCATGTTTCCAGGTCATTATATATATATATATATATAAAGCAATAGTCGAGTAAGTTTTAACACCATTTTAACACTTTATTTGAATTGTTCTTTCCCACCGCTTTATTTATATTCTATTTTAAAAAAGAAGAAGAAAAATAAGATGAAAACAACGAATAAATGTTAAACAGACGTAGAATAAACACAAAACTAATTTTTCTCTTCTTTCATTGGCTGCTTATGAAATCAACAATAATTCGGTTAACACGCGACTCAGTCATCAAAGCGCATGCTTTTTTCTAAAAATCTAAAAAATATCTAAACGAAACTGCAAATGCTATTCATTGATTCTATATTGTATTTAGTTATTATCTGCATGCATAATTAATGAACCTCGAAGCTTTTGCAAATCATTAAAGATTATGTTTGACTTTGCATGCCGTGGTTTCGTTCTACAAATGTTGTAATTCTATGTTTTAATCTAATCAGTTGTAATGCAGTACAAGGTGATGTAGAAAAGAGGTATGGGAATAACATATCATCGAGTTCTAGGAGAAAAAAAGCATTCCTTTTTATCGATCAGTTTTCAAAGTTACTCTTTATGAAAGAGGAAGGAACTGAAATAAATATCATATATAAAAAAAATTAAATAAAATACTTAAACAAAGTAATAAAAATATGAATTATTTTTAAACACCTTTTATTTCTTATGATAATGAACTAATATTAATTAATGTTCTTTAATGAGTTTTAAATATATTTTAAATATAAATATTTTCTAAATTTTCAAGATTCATTTGGGTTTATCTGAAATAAGTTTATAAATAAACATTTATAAAATATATAAAATATTTATTATTATTATTTAATTGTGATATTTTCGAATACATAAGAAAAATGCAATAGTTAAAATGAAGATGATGGTTACGGTGAACGTTATTAGAATTACAAACAAAAAAAGAAAAAAGGGAAGTAACGCTGTATTTTATTGCCTTCATTAATTTCAATTAAGAATTAAATATATAAGCTTTCTTTGTGTGTATATTAAATTCCGTATAGAGTACATAAGTTATGGAAAGACTTTTAATGGGATTATATTGATCAAGTGCATATAATAAACAACTGTGTTATACCAACTAGTTTCACCAACGAAGGCTGTTGGCATCTTCAGGGTACATAACTGATGTAAGGCACTAAAAAGTAAAAAACTGTTACAAACTATAATCAACCAATTCCAATTGGTTAATATAATTGGAATCGGTTGATTATAGTTTGTATTTTAGTGAAGATGGCAGGTTAAAGCTGGAAATATCCAACAGAATAAGAAAGCTGGTATGGTGGATAGCCAGCTCAATAAATTTATGTGGAATAAGAGAGAAATTAGCCAAACTAGCAGTATACAAGACAGTGTTCAAACCATTTTTGAAGTTGTGGATCTAAGAATTGGGTTAGAAATAAAGCACTTGACCAAAGACTGGAGACCGCCTGTGTGAGAGTCTTGAGAAAGATGAGGAACACGAACAGATGGCATCAATGGCAATATCATATTAAAAACGAGTATATCAGGAAAGAACTTGATATTTTCAGCATCCAGGAATGCGTTAGCAGAACTAATCTCAGGTGGTATGGTCACTTAAACAGAATGAGAGAGGAAAGTTAGCAAAACAGGATCCGAAATACAAGATCTGATAATGTTGGAACCCTCGGAGACTAATTTGGATAAAAATTATTGACAGGAAATTAGTAATAATATAAATTTGATTATGTAATACAGGTATTGACAATACCTGTATTGATATTGATAACTTTTCCCGAATTTAAAGTAAATTAATAAATTCAATGAACTATTTGAAGTGACTAGAAAATTTGAAGATAAGTTCGAGATAGACATGGTTATAGTGATGTTTGGAATTCAGGAAAAATTAAACACTATTTCTGTATGTGTGGATGGATGTTGACTTCATTGGGGGATGCAGTATTGACAAGCAATTAGCACAAGCACGAATCTTATAACTGGATGCTTGAGAAATCACCTCGAAAACTTTCTTGGGGGACATGCTTCCTCTGTTTCTTCTTAATGCCAGTAACTCAACAACCTACTATTTCTATACTGAATTTAGATTGTAAGAACAAGCTTGTTGTGACCTAATTTTTCGGGAGTCTTCAAGAGCAAGAGTGGCAAAACACTGGCGACTGAAGATGTCTAGTGACGTCACCTGACGTCATGAAATGCTTTTCGATTTTTTTTTTAAATTGAAATAAATTGGAAAAGGGCCAATTGAATTTGTCATTGAAAAACTATTCTGTTTTTTTGATTCTGTAGGTTTCCGTGTAATATATTTATTTTAAAATCCAACCTAGTTATGTTTACGTAATAAAGCGTGTTTATTTACAAAAAATAATTTATTATTATTATTATTATTATTATTATTATTATTATTATTATTATTATTATTATTATCCGACCAGCACATGGCGACACACAGAATCCTGAACATTAAAAACCTGAAACACTACATGACATTAACAAGGAATTACTTCAACATCACCTATGGAAACAACAGAGACACACATCGTATAACACGACCTACAACAACCCTCTATATCCCTACACCCTTCAACAGCTCATAAGGTTCTTCAGTGAAATCACATCAGATACCCACGCAACTCAACAACCTACCAAGAAATTTAAAACACATAGATAATTACAGAACATTAAAAAACGAACTCTGGAAAACATACCAACAAAGTTAAGATACCATTAACACTAATATACACATCACAAATCACCAGCATCCAATGCCTACATCCCATGCAATAAACAGTAACAACAACATAAATAGTGAAGGCTAACTCTCACTCTCTTCATAAAAGCTCACCCAAGCTTCGAAGTAGGTGGGATTAACTTGCCTCACTCATCTACACGTAATCCTTATAATCAAATGCAGAAAAGTAACAAAACAGTCAGTAAAGTAAATAACAATAAAGAAGATACTGATTATTATGTGATAATATCATTAATATAATATTACTATATAACATGAAAAAATTAATGTCATAAATTATTTTCATTATTAAAAAAATATGTAAATAAAGAGTTTACATTGCATGTTTGTGAGAAATAGGAAATATAATATTTTAATTGCACATGTGTAAATACTGTTGTATAATCATTCTTTCTCAAACTTTGAAGAAAAAAAAAATAGCAAACTACATGTAATATTATATAACTTGTGTAACCCTGAACTATATAATTGTAAATTATTACTGTGATTGTTATTTTAAAAAATAGTAAAAAAATCATGTTATCATGATTATTATTGAAATCTCATTATAGGTAGCACACTTAGTGCTGAACCTTGTAAAATAATATACTGAATGTTACTTAAGATGATCATTGTATATATGTAAATGTTTGAGAGATCAAAAAATTATTCAGTTAAAAAATTATTATTATTATTATTATTATTATTATTATATTTTTTATGCAACTTCCACACAGAAAAAGGTTTTTAGCCTGAATGGGATAAGGATTTTTTGAAATTATTTTTCTAATTTTTTGCATTTTTTATTCATTTTTTGCCTGGTCCGTAAACCCTGCTCTAGAGACCAAAAATGGAACTTTTTTAAGCCACTTCAGGCCTCCAATAAGTAGTGTGGTGGTCTCACGAGCAGCGACGCAATTCATCTCCCACCTATTAAAATTTCAGGTTCCCAATGTCCTTTACTTTAGATAGCCATTTGGAAAGATTCTGAAAATAATAATATTATTATTTTTTTTTTAACATTTCATTATTTCTCAGATAAATTACATACATTATATGAACACAATTATGCATAACAAATACTTTCTCGTACATGAAGGTTTTTTTTAAATAATAATAATAACAATAACTGTTTATAACGTATATTATTATAATATTCATAATGATGATTATTACAGATGTTTCTTTGCAATTTTACACTCTATATATACAATATCAATGGATATAATCACTCTATATTGCATACTTTTGTTACAGTTATTACATACATTACATACATTTGATTACATATAATACGTACATTATATCATTGGTTTACATGTGATACGTACATTACATGCATTTGGTTACATATGATACATCTTCGATGAGAACTAATTTCTCTGCTTTCATCCTCGAAGCTTATATGTAAGCTTATCTGAGGATGACACCAGTTGGTTATTATTTATTTATTTATTTTTTTTTTTTTTGCTGTGTTGGGAAGCTACGCAATCTATGATTGAGAAATTCGCTCACGCGCGCACGCACGCACGCGCGCACGCACACACACGCATGCACGCACAAATAACTTCGAATGTATTGATGCATCGCTGAACTGGAAGCCTGAACGAATATATTGTGTTTCATTAAGTTTGTATGGTATTTTGGGTGCGTGTTTCTTGTTCATAGTATGTCCTTAGAGCTCTATTCAGGCTATTGTAGTTTGTAAGGTTTCTGTATTCAAAAGGTAATTTGTTTATCATGTCTGGGATGTGGAAGTTTCGCGTGGCCTTTCCGTAGTGATTATTGTATTTATATGTGATATAATTAGTAGTCTGAGGTCTTGTTATACGGTATGTATTTCTAACTGTCCTGTAGTTGGCATCGAAATAATGTTTTAGCAAGGCTGCATAGTGACATAAATGTTTTGCTGTCAGTATTTTGTGTTCTGCCATTGCAACGTTTATAAGGTCGTTATTTTCTCTTTGTTCCCAAAAGATCAGTTTTATCATTTTGTACTGTAGCGACATTAATCTATTTAATTTGTAGGGTGCACAGAAAGCATAAGTTGTTATAACGTATCTTAGTATATTTTGGCATAATGCTTTGTATATTAGTGTTTTTAGGGAACTATGTCTTTTAACCTGTAGAGTTTGCCACTAATTGTTCGGAGTTTGTTGTGTAGATGGTTTATGTGACTATTCCAGTTCATATCTGCATCGAAGTAAATTCCAAGGTATCGTATTGTTTCAACCTGAGTGATTGTAGTGGTTTTGCTGTTCTGTGTGTTTTTTATGTTGGAAAGTGGATGTTGGATGATTATATATTTGTTATCAACTGGTCGAGTCAGTGGATTTCTGAATATCATTAATTTTGTCTTTTCTGAGTTTAGATGTATGGAGTTTTTCGTGAGCCAGTTTATGATCAGATTTATGTCATGTTGCATATTTGTTTGGGCTATGCTTGCATTATTATGGATGGATATTATTGCTGTATCGTCTGCGTATTGGAATATCTTACCTTTGAGTGGTAGCTGATTAATATCGTGCGTGTAAATGTTGAATAGAGTTGGGGAGAGTACAGCTCCCTGTGGTACTCCTCAGGTTACTGGTAGCTTTCTGCTTCGGTTTAACCCGATACGTGTGATATGCTTTCTATTTTGAAGGTAGTTTATAAACCACCTGTGAAGAGGCCCGTCTATTCCAACATGCCTCAGCTTTTCTAACAAGGTTTGATGTGTGAATGTATCGAATGCTTTAGTTAGATCAATAAAGACTACCATGGCAATTTTGTTTTTGTCTAAGGCGGTATTAATTACGCCTGTAAAGTCTTCCAAGAGAGATGTTGTTCCCTTCTTTTTCTGAAAACCATATTGTGTTTTGGGGATAATATGAAAGGTCTCTGTGTATGCTGTGAGTTTCTTCAGTATGATCCGCTCCATAATTTGATTGATAATTGGTAATGTTGCTATGGATTTGTAATTGCTGATTAAATTTCTTTTTCCATGTTTGTATATGAGTGTGATTATGGCGGTCTTTAGCATACTTGGTATCTGTCCTGTTTTAAATATTTTATTTATTAATTTTAGTAGGATAGGACTTAAACTAGTTGCATGTTGCTTTATATCTTTAGGTCTGATACCATCAATTCCTGGGCCTTTGTTTGGTTTGAATTGATGTATTGCAGAGAGAAGTTCTGTTTCTTCTATGGTTGGGAACCATAATGTCTGTTTTGATTGTGGTCCAAGTGGAGGGTCACGTTTTGTGATTGGGGGAATATTTCTGTGCAGTTCTTGGATGGAGTCTGTAAAGTATTGGTTAAAGTCATTTGCTAGTTGTTGGATAGGTTTTGCGTCTTTCATGAAGCTGTGTTTTATGGTTTCGGAGGCGGTGGTGTTGGGAACACAATCTAGCATCTTATTGATCAGATGCCAGGCTTGTTTCATGTTGTTTTGTGCAGAGGTTAGTTTGTCTCTGTAGTAGTTTCTTTTTGCATTTCTGATTTGTGTTGTAAGGCGATTCCTTGTTATCTTATATTCAGTTTTTAAAGCTGTGTTATTTGGATATCGCTTTAATTCTTTCCATAAAGCGTCCTTTCTGTGTATTTCTAGGATTAAGTTTTGTGTTATCCAAGGATTTTGTGTTGTTTTTGAAAGAATTCTGACTTTCTTTGTAGCTTTCTTATATATTTCCTCCAGTGTGAGTTTAATGTTGTTGTATAAGATATCTCCTGAATCTGATGCCAGGTGTTTCCAGTCTGTTTTTCTTATTTCGTGGTTGACTATTTCTTCGTCTATTATTGTTTTCTGCCGCTTTTCTTCTGTGGGACATTGCATGGATATTGTCTTGGTGTGCAGGTTTAGAGCGGTGAAGTAATGGTCTGCTACTTTGCACTTTATGACTGATGCAGTGTAACTGTTTGGTGGTGCTCGGACGTTTATATGATCTAGGCAGGAGGCAGTGATAGTATTTCCGAATATTTCTTCTCTAGTACATGATGTTATTGTTGGTATTAGTTTATACATGGATAGCGTGTCTAGGTATTGTTCTGGTTTTCGTTTGCAATATTTATGTTTAAGTCGCCAATTAACATTAGGTATTCGGTTGAGCATATTTCTTGGCGTGAAAGCCAGCAATTGAGTTCATGCAAGAATTTTATCATGTTTAGGTTTGATTGCCTGTAAATAGCATTTAGTATTATGGGATGCTGTCTATTGGTGGTATTAGTGATTTCGAGGCAAAGGGTTTCAGCATGCTCAAACTGATAGGCCGTTTCTTTTGCTATTAATTTTTGTTTGATAAATATTAATATTACACCCCCTCTTTTTGTTTGGCGGCATGATCAATGTTGTTGGAAGCCTGGAATTTGGAAAGCAATCGCTTCGTCATTAGTTATGGATACTTCTGTAAGAATCAATATATCAATAATATCAGTGTAATTCCTCAGATAAGCCTGTAACAATAACCAATGTTTTCGGATGCTTCTGATGTTAATATGCAAGATTGAGAGACCTCTCGCTTGTACTGTGTGTTGTTTCCGTGCATCAAGCGATTCGAAAGTACAATTACTGATGTAGTCTGGTGTAATTACATCTATCTGATGGTTCACATTCATTTTTGTTGTGTTGAGATCTTCTTATTGAACTAAGTTGGAGTCTTTTGTTTCACTCTGGCAACCTGTCAAAATCTTCCGAGCTTTTTATTTGTATAGACTTTGAAGTCTGTGACTTTCTCAAGAATATTTTGCCGTCTTTGATCCATAAAAATTGGTACTTTTTTTACTGTTTTTTCTTTTCTTGCTTGGTTCAAAAGATTCTGATTGAAAGGTGTTAAATACTCAGATAGAAAGATTGACGTATTGTCTTGCGATGCATTTAAATCCTTGACTACTGGTTTTTTTCAGTCTGCTGTCTTTTATTAGATTGTCTCTTGTAGCCTTGCTTGTCAGACGGATTATTACTGGTGCGGGTCGCGGCAAGCCTTGTTTTTTGTTCTTCCTGGGAATCCGATTTATGGTCTGAATATCATTACGCTGTAGGGAGATGTCAATTGCATGGCCTAACTTTAAAACTACGTCTCTGAGATTTTCTGTGAATTCAGTTTTTGGAAGACCGTTTATGACAAGGTTCTTCTTTATGTTGTTGTTGGTTTAAAACTTTGTATTGTAGTTTCAGGGAATTAAATTCTTGATGGAGTTCCGATGTGTCTTTTATCAATTTCTGCTGCCTGTCAGTTAGTGCGTTATTGCTGGTTTTAATGTCTTTTACCGTTTGTAAGACTTCTTGGACTTTTGAATTATTAAATTTAACAAACTCTTCATATTCGCTAATTTTTTTTTTTTTTTGTTATTTGTTTATTCTGTTTATCAAATAGTTCTTGGACAAGATCTACCAAGCTGGTTTTTATATTTTCTAAACCTTTTTCTAGTAACAAATTTACGGAACTCAAATTATAAGACACACCGCTATATTTTTGTCTGTTCAGTTCATCGTCCGATTCTGCCTCCGGCGTAATCAGTTGCGTTGTGGGTGAGGGCGTTTCTTTGTTCTCTCTGTAGCATAGGCATTTCCATTCCTCTCGCTTGGCATTTAATAATAATAATAATAATAATAATAATAATAATAATAATAATAATAATAATAATAATAATAATAATAATATTTGATGTTTTAAGGATACTTGTGACATAAAGACTGAATAATATATGTACGTAAACACAAGAAAGATATTTAATTAACCAAATATTTTGGTCTGGAAATAGCAGACCATCTTCAGTGGCACTACAAGAACAGTTTAAAAAAAAAAAATACAAGGTGGAATACTAACAATAGATCATTTAAAAATAGAACAAGCCGCGTGATGTTATATCACTAAGTATTAAAGGGAATATTTTTAACAGAGACATGATTGAAATAAAGATATTAATTAATAATATTAAATAACATAAAATTAATATGAATTAATGAGTCATCCTAATTAGACTTTCCCAGATTTTTGATATAGATATACAGTCATTCCGATTCTGGTTAGGACGATGGAGAAAGGCCTCTACGCTTTCTTTGAATAAACGTTCAAATTTATAACGGGATCCGTGTAAGAGGCGAGTTTTTGACCAAAGGATGTTGTGGTTAGTTGCAATCAAGTGCTGAGCCAGTCCAGATTTTTCAGGTTTGTTGTGATGAATGAAGGATTGATGTTCTTGGATTCTTTTTTCAAGAGAACGTCCAGTTTGTCCAAAATAGGAGAGATCACAATTGCAGGGATTTTGATAAACTTCAGGAAGAGATATAGTTGAGCGTTTGTCTTTAGGAGAAGGAAAATGGGAAGATAATTTGTTAATAGGTGAATAAGTAGCTGTTAACTCATATTTCTTCAGAATTCTTGCGATAGGTTCTGAAATCCCGGAGATGTAAGGAATTGGAACTCGACGTATTGAATCTTTGTTGTTTTGTGGTGGATTATAAGAATCGAGAAGATGTTGAATACTCTTTTCGGAAAAGCGATTGAGTTTCATGTGTTGTTGGATGGTAGAAAGTTCTTTCTGTAGAAAATTAGAAGTAGAACAATTAGTTTTGGCTCTTCTGATTAGACATTTTATGATTCCTGTTTTTTGACAAGGATGATGGGCTGATTCTTTAAGAATATAACGACCTGTGAATGTTGGTTTCCTGTATACTGTAGTTGTAAGAATATTTGAAGGTGATCGGATGAGGAGAACGTCTGAAAAAGATAACTGGTTGGTTTCTTCCATTTCCATAGTAAACTTTATACGATGATGTAAGGAATTGATACTGTTTAAAAAAGAAGGTAAGGAGTCTTTGTTGTGCGGCCATTCAGTAAAGATGTCATCTATATATCTTATCCAAAAGGATGGTTGAGGGGAAATAGATGAGAAGAGGACTTTTTCTAGATGTTCAAAATAAAAGTTGGCTAAAGCAGGAAAGAAAGGACTTCCCATGGCAAAAATGAGATGTTTGGAAAAAAAAATATAAAAGGCATAAATCTACAATTAAAAAATAAAACAGCGATATATAATGTTTTAAAAATATTAAACTAATATCATTTAAGTAGAAATAAAAAGCTTAGTTTTAAGCAAAATTTTTATGATATTGCTTCATTTTTTTCATTATATCTAAAGCAATGTGACTCGCTGATGAGTAGACTGTTGTCGTTGAAACAGTGTATGCCACTTTGAATACCATAAAAATGCACAAATGTCAAGAAACGATAAAGGAATAAATATTATTTAAAAAAAATACTTTAGGTGAACATTGCCAAGAACAAATCGTTCGAAAAGCAGTTTGGGTACAATTCCTTTCGGGAAAAAAAAAAAAGAAAAAAATCGGAGAATGGGAAACGTGTTTGTATTTTTCAGGCTATTGCCAAGTTGGTCAAGGAAAATAAAAGTGCTCTGGAATAGAGGGAAAAAAAAAAAAAATCCCAAAGACGCAAAGAACGGTGACACTGGCCTGTAATAAAAAGACCAAAAGAGAATGCATGCGTAGAATAAGTAAAACCTCGCTTGTAAAGTTGTGTTATTTGAGAGGAAGATAGCGTTCGCCCGATTCTACGGAGAATAAACGCCACAGAAAGAAACAACTCCCACAGCTCCCAGAAAGGAATGTTACAGAATCGCTAATGGGTCGAAGATCTTTCGGCACTGTGAACGCTGAGGGAGTTTTCGGATAGAGGGAGGGAGGGAGGGATAAAAGATCGATGCATACAAGATCTCTGCTCCGCTACAGCTTTCGCAAGACTGAGAACGAACGCTATCCAAAACGCGTGCCAGAAGTTTTAGTGTCCCGACAGAATAAGGGGCTAAACGGGAGTTGTATGGCGCCAAAGAGGATGTTATTTCTTAGCGGAACAGACACTTGTGACCCAGTGAGTAAAATAATCTGCGATATGCTCTCGGCTCGTGGGCCAAGTTGGGATTCTTATTAAATAGCTGAGCTGCTGGGGGTTCTGCAAGGCAGTCGCTTTCAATTTCACTAATTTGGGCAACAGCCTACAGGGCGTTAATACACGGAATGGTTCAGCGATTTGTTCCGCCGCTGCGCGTCTACAGTGCCACCTGGTGTTTGCTACCCCCTCCCCCCCTCAGGAACTTAAAAATAAAACCAAGTAACTAGATATCTGACATACTTTTACGGAGTCCAAATTAAAGAAATGATTTAACTTAAATGGTGTACACCTTACTGGAAGTAACGCCATCTGGTGTTTCATTGCCCACACTGGCTGTCCCACTGAATGTTGAATTAGAAAACGATGTTCTTTAGGACAAGTTAATTTTATGGGCCTTTATTGACGAGCTTTTTTTTTTTTTTTTTTTTAATTAAGGTATCCAATTCAGTTGAAGATTACAGTGTCACTATCAGCAACTATAACTTAGGATTAGTCTTTTAAACGGACTTTAGCAACGACAGGTCGTTTGGCTTTTTTTTTTTTTTTTTTTTTAAGTTCTAATTTGAAAAGGTTCCTTTTGTTTGAAGCTATAACTTTATTATCGGTAAAGTTAACAAAATATTAAACTATAACATCGGGATCAATCATTTTGCGAAATAAATTTAATCGAAAAAATATTCCTAAAAATAGAGCGCCCCAAGCGGTCGCATTTTCTACTCGAGTTGTTGAAGTCAATGATCGTTTGCAGACGACTGCGAGCATTTCAATGGAATTAATAAGTAAACTGATATGGTGTATATTAATCTATGAGTGGTTTGGTCATAATCTTTCATTTTGTTAATTAAATATTTTGATTATGCATTAAAATTCATTGAATTTTTAAATTTATCTTAAATTAAACGAAAAAGACTTAGATATACAAATTATTTTTTCGTTAAAAATAGAATAAAAATAGACACCTTTTATAATTATTGATCTTACAAATATAGCAGTTTTTAGCTTGCTTAAATTTCAGCAGGTCACGGAAGAACATTCAATCCAATACCCTTGGAGGGTAATGGATGGCAATGCTGTAGCCAATGAAGTTCTAACTGAGGCTTGGCTATTGCTGTTACCCTCCTGCCATGATCAGAGCTTTAATAGCTCAATAACACCTTATCCCTACACTGTCCTCTACAGATAACGGGGAAGATGAAAAGCATTCTTGCTTCGCCCCTTTAAGCCAGTCCTTATAAGGACTATAAGAAATTTCAGCATGGCAGAAAGTACATTTGTGTATTAGTACTGTGGAGTACAAAATGCCTTTGCAGCCAAAAGGAGTTGCTATGAGTTTTGAGGCGGTGGCGTAATGGCGGTTGCCAAGTGTTTATATATGTGATCAGTGATTTAAATAGTAGTTATGATTTTCTGAAGAAAAGTTTATTTTGTAAAATATTTGCTACTGATGCTGGTAGATCGATTTGATCTACGGGATATTTATATATAGAGGTAAGTGTTCTTCATTCTGTGAAACATTTACTACCTTTGCTGGTAGATCGATTTGATCTACGGGATATTTACATTGGGCTCTAGGTCCCACTTCTCAAACTTTATTTTAATAGAGTTGTTGCCTTCTGTTAATCATGACAAAACCTCTCAATGAAGGCATATTTGAAGAAGTTTACAAAGAATTCCTAAGATTAGGAAAACCTCTTGAGCGACAACTGGCCAGGGAAAGTAAAGCTCTTAGATACATTCCCCCCTACAGCAGTCACAGAAGATAGGATGGATGATTCTAATGAAGGAAGTATGTTGACTGAACCAGAATCAAGTCACTCCACGAATACAGAGAATGCTGCATCTCAGGATAATACTCCGCAGTTTGTGGAAACCAACACAGAATTTCAAACAGTCAAAAAGAAAAGGAAAATCTCCTCTACTGCAGATACACCCAAAACAGTGGAGATAGAACCAGATAATGTAATTAAAGAAAGGGTACCCCCAGTCATCCTAAGGGCCAAGGAGCACTGGACGTCCGTTGCATCCACACTGAAATCTTCAGATATCACCTTCATTAAAGCCACAAACACAGAAGAAGGGATTCGCATACAACCTAAAACATCATCAGATTACAGAAAAATGACCAAACTTCTAGACAACAACAACTTGCCATATCACACTTTTGCACTCAACAGTGAAAAAAATTTAAAAGTAGTGTTAAGGGGAGTAACTGAAACATTACAAATAGAAGACCTCACTGCAGACCTCCAACTTAAGGGATTTAGCCCAGTTAAAGTCAGCCGAATGCGGAGAGCTGATAAAACACCCTATCCCCTAATTCTAGTGGAAATAAGCAAAGATCAAAATCATATATACAATCTCCAAACCATCTGTGATCTAGTCATAAAAGTTGAGGCATTGAAACATAAATCAACTACAACCCAGTGCCATAGATGCCAGAAGATTGGGCATGCCCAACGATGCTGCAAGGCCGAATTTCGTTGCGTTAAATGTGGTGGCAAACATGCATCAAATGAATGCCATAAACCTCGTACACTTCCAGCAAAGTGTGCAAACTGCGGAGGACCACACCCTGCAAACTATAGGGGCTGTATAGCATTTCCTCAAAACCAAAAATTACAACTCAAAACCAGTAAACCTCTTCAAGAACAAGCGTCTTCCCATCAAACCATAGTCTCCACAACGGATGGAAGATCGTATGCTGAAGTTACAAGATCAACCTTCCAAAAAGACCCAAAACCAAAGCAGTCACAGCAAACCAACAAACCTATCCTACTGAACATAACAAGTCACTTAGGTGAAATGCTTGCTGAACTCCAACAAACCAACCCAACTCAAGAAGCCAAAGATATCATCTTAAGGCATACACAATCACTCTTTATGGAAATTCTTAATGGATAAATCTAAAAGAAAACCGAAATCATTACAAATTGTTTCATGGAATGCAAATGGTTTATCTATCAAATTACAGGAGCTGCAGGAGTTTGCAGCAGAAACTCAAGCAGACATCATCCTCATAAATGAAACACATCTTCGTCCAAGTGACAAAATCAGAATAAATAGTTATAGCACTTACCGAACAGACAGATGCTTTGCTAGAGGTGGAGGCACTGCCATCTTTGTGAAAAGTAACATAAAACATAATTCAATAGCAGAACCCCAAACAGAACACATGGAAACTACAGGAATAGAAATACATATGGAAAATACAAGCAGCATTACGATATATGCAGCCTACAACCCCCCAAATAAAAAACTCCTTGAATCTGACTTAGAGGTGATACTAAATACAGGCAGAGCAGTGATTATAGCCGGAGATCTTAATGCCAAACACTCAGTCTGGAATAGCAGAAACTCAAATATTAATGGAAGAATACTCAACTCTTACACCACTTCAAGAAATATAACAGTAATAGGACCCATTGAACCCACACATTATGGAGCTACCGGTCGTCCTGATGTACTAGATATAGCTATATTAAAAAACATAGCGCACAGCTATCAGATACAAGCAATCAACGACTTAAGTTCTGATCATAACCCCATCATATTACAACTAGGCACCATACAAGATATAACAGAAAACACCACCGCATTTATAAATTGGAAACAACTTCCCTCAGCCTTCCAGGAAAACCTTGGTCCAATACCGCATATAACATCTGCTGAAGATGTAGAAAAAGCAGTGAAGACTCTTGAAAAACAACTGCTGACAGCTATAACGCAGGTAACAAATATAACCAAATGTACACCATCAAATAAACTTCCACAGGATATAAAACGTCTTATCCAAGAGAAAAACAGATTAAGAAGACAATATCAGAGAACAATGGACCCAGCGTATAAACAAGCAGTCAATAGAGCAACAAACCAGGTTCGATATGCCCTAAAGGACCACCGTAACCAACTCTGGAATAACAAAATTCTCCAATTAAACACAGAGGATCAATCAATATGGAAAATGATGAAATCACTCCGTTCAAAGCGTTTTACATTTCCTCCAATCCAAGGTGAATCTAATGTTGTCTACAACGACGAGGAAAAAGCTGAAGCATTTGCTGACAGTTTAGAAAAACAATGCAGCCCCAATTATATCAATACAGATATAAATTTCATAAGTAAAATTCACACCCAAGTGCGTAAAATAACTCAAAATGCCTCATTCCAATCCAATAACAAATCCGTATCACCAACAGAAGTATATGAGATTTTAAGAAAACTAAATAACAAAAAGGCTCCAGGTCCAGATGGAATAACAAATAAGGTACTCAAGTTACTTCCTCGCAAAGGGGTTATGCATCTAGTAGCCATCATTAATGCCATCTTCCGGCTAAATTATTTCCCACAACGATGGAAAATTGCCGACGTTTTCCTAATTCCCAAACCTGGGAAAAATACACAGTTTCCTGTAAATTACAGACCAATCAGCCTTCTTTCATGCATAGGTAAGATAGCCGAACGTGCTATTCTCACACGGCTTCAAGAGGCAACAGATATCAACCATATAATTCAAGATGAACAATTCGGCTTTAGGAAATATCACTCCACAACACTACAAATTTACAGAGTTATCGAACATATAACCCAAGGGTATGAATGGCACCAACACACTGGCGCAGTTTTTCTAGACATCACTCAGGCATTTGATAGAGTATGGCATCATGGACTAATTTTTAAACTACACGAAGTTGGTATTCCATTGCCACTAGTGCTACTTATCAAATCATATCTACACAACAGAAAATTTAAAATAAAACTCAACGGTATCAGATCCACGGAGAGGAGAATCACGGCCGGAGTACCTCAAGGCTCTCTACTATCTCCCCTACTCTTCTCCATATACATGGCAGATCTCCCCAAACTGTCTCCAGCTATCACCGCTATGTATGCCGACGATACAATCATTATAGCCAGATCCCTTCGTCCACACCTGGCCACAATCAAGCTGCAGAGAGCAGTCAATGAATTGGAGGATTGGTACACCAAGTGGCGTATCGCAATTAATCCAAACAAAAGCTCTGCAGTACTTTTCACCAGACGTAAGGCAGAACCGAATACAAGCATACAAATGTTTGGTAAAATCATCCCTTGGCGCAATTCTACCAAATATCTGGGAATTCATCTTGATAGACGTCTAAACTTCAAGTCACATATGGATAGTGTTACCACTAAGGCAAGTCAGACTATAGCACAGCTATATCCACTTTTGAACAGGAACAGCTTCCTAAGCATAAGCAACAAAATCTTACTTTTCAAAACGGTAATCAGACCGCAACTAACTTATGCCTCTCCAACCTGGGGTCACACGACTAAAAGCAACATCAACAGACTTCAGATAATACAGAATAAATGCCTAAGAATGGCATTTAATGCCCCATGGTTCATCAGAAACATCCAGTTACATCAAGAAGCCAATCTTCCAGATATTAAGACCTACATGACAAACATTGCAGAGAAATTCTTCACAATCACGGATAATCACCCAAATCAGTTAGTTCGACTGGCAGCGGACTACAAGCCCTCAGATCGTTTCAAACATAAAAAACCGAAATCCTCCATCGCAAGAGAAAGCTGATACAGCCTCAATGCTCACAATGAGCGGGTAAATTACCCACAATAATCTCATCACCCACAATCTAAAATCCAGATGAAGGGATAAAGAGTCATGGACTCAGTCCATCAACCAATTAAGTTCAAGTTCAAGTTCAAATTTCAGCATTCTGATATCAGTAACTAGAAATATAGTAGGCGAATTAAATCGATTTTTTAAAATATTATTTTAAAATAATAGAAAGTTAATTTTTTCCCCTGAATGTGATGACGTCACAACCACCGCACTGACAGAAACACAAGAGAAAGAAATAAAGAACGTGTCAGAAAGAAATAGGTATTCGTAGGTGTGAAGTATGCCGCAAGTGAAGCTAATAAATTTCACCTCTAAGAGAGTGTTTCTTGGTGAATAATTATCCCCTTTGACCTCTGACACCCTGTCATCTCTATTCCTTTCATGATTCGCGCTCCATTTTAACTATTCCGAGCAGAATTTAAATGACCGTCAAGATGAATCGTCTGCTCCACACCGACTCGAAGCTTATCTCTCTCTTCACGGTAAAGTAGCGCGAGCTTGGCTTGCACCTACTCGAACTGCACTTTCCAACGAAGTTTATGGGTTGTTAAGAGTTAGCGTCGTGCGGTGTACCGAAGGTCCGTGTCTGTCAAAAAGAGCCGTGATAGGCTTCGACCTTTTACCGTAAGGTGTCGACAATAGGCTCTCTGTTTCAGCGGAAAGGATATTATTTGGAAAAGCGCTATTCTACTAACTGGGTTGGTCGAGCACCGCTAGTGACATCTATACAGCTCGTTAAGAACACGTGACCCACCTACTTAAACAAAGGATAACGCCGTCATTTCCGAGTTCATGTAACATACTCCGGATTTTGTCGCTTGCAAATTTTGTCGTTGGCTTTGATTTAGATGCGGACACACAAGTTTGTTTTGCCGTTATCGTCTGTTTTTATCACCGGTCTGACAGGTCACGCAATGCACAGCATTCTACTAAAGGTTTAGAGAATTACGCATCCATCAAAAAAAAAAAAAAAAAAAAAACACTATCAGTCCTTTATAAATGTTCACATAAAATAAAACTTGCTTAAACACAAAACATCAATTGCCATTGGAAACTCTTTGAATATGAATACAATTATAGTCAGAAGACAAGTTTAAAAACAGATAGAGGGAAATAGTAAAAGAGACTTCAATTGACTAGCTTTAACTGTTGGCCCACCGAGTACTCTTACAAATGGTCCCTTAAATTTTTACTCTTTAATAGAAAGGTACCCCCCCCCCAAAAAAAAAAAATTGTAAACTGAATAATTACGAAGATTAAAATTTGTTTTAAAACTGGTATAACGTAGATTAAAAACCTGCAAAAATCAATAAAACGGACACAAACAATAAAACTGAAAAACAAATTGAGAAAGACTTCGGGAAATAGAGCCCTAATGTTGGCTTTCGTAGGATTATTCAGTCCTACCTCGGGATGAAATTCAGATCAAATCGAAAACCGGATAAGATCAAAGATATCACAGATGGGTAGCATCTGCTTCAAGAATCGAGCCAGGCGAAGAAGCCGTTTCTAATTCGACGGTGGATTCTGTGTTCCCCGGTGGAATATTTATTTTGTATTTTTCACGTACAGTACTTGAGAATGTTGACGAAGAAAATGAGCTATTTTTGGTTTTACCTCATCAGGAAAGTTGGCATTTGGATCATGAGCCAATTTCTGCCAAATGTTTTGTACTAATGACAGAAAAGATGCCCCGGTTTTCGATTCTATCGAGAAACAGATCAAATGAGATCGATCCACAACTAATTGATCAGTTTTGGTTGTGGATCTGTGAATACTTCGTAAAACGGTAGTTAGATTTTTGACTCTTTGAAGGAAAAGTCCGAAGGGTGGGGGGGATACACTAAAAATCGAACAAGAATAAATAGAATAATAAAAAAAACATTAAAATAGTATAATTAAAAGTATAAACCATTAAAATAGTATAAATAACGAGTATAATGAAGACCAAAAACCTGTAAAAAAGCAGTAAACAGATCCAACCCTAAAATAAAGTGCTGAGGACCACCTCATTGTTGGCCTTCAGAGCCCGGGTTTGTTCAGACCAATCCTCTCCTTGAGGGTTGTTTGAAGCACCCGAACCTGGTCTGTTAAAAATATTTCTACTGTTTTGCATATGAAACCATAGCACTCTGACTCCATTTCGCACGGTACCACGTGGCCAGTGATCTCGAAAGACTTGAAAAATCCAACTTAAATATTTAATTAATAAACCCGATCTGATGCCAAATGATTTCCGTATGGTTCGAACTGTGCTAGTGGAATATAAATACTTCAAGACAGGTAGGGCGAACCCTCGTTGGGTATCTGAGAAATGGAGAAACTACTGTGTACTTCATGCTTCTTGGAACTCCAAATGAAATCAATAAGATGTCTGTAAATGATTTTGACCTGTGTCTGTGAGGTTAATAACATGAACCAAATCAGTATTATAATCACCGTGGCTTTACCATTACAGGACAAGTACGAGGGTGGTCTGAAAAGTTCTCGGCCTAACAATGAAAAAACGAATTTATAATTTCAAAATAATTTTTATTTTTCAACATAATCTCCATTAAGATTAATACATTTATTCCAGCGATGCTCAGGCGCCATTATCTCGTCCCTGTAGTGGTTCTCAGCATGATCTGCAAAATACCAGTTGCAATCACCTGCTTGATTCGAAGAAAAACGCTGACCAGAGAGGAAGAGTTTTAGTTTTGGGAAGGGATAGAAGTCAGAGGGAGCCAAATCTGGGGAATAGGGTGGATATTCCAACAATTCATAGTGCACATCGCTTAATTTTCCCATTGCCAAAACAGCTTTGTGGCAGGTCCATTGTCCTGATGAAAGATGATTTTCTTCTTCTGCAAACTGGGTCTTTTCTCACGAATTTTTTTTTGTCTAGTCTGGTTCAAAGATCGGCATAATATTCCTGGTTATTGTTTTACCCTTTTCAAGATAATCAATAAACAAAATGCCTTTAGCATCCCCAAACTCCGATGCCATGACCTTTCCTGCTGATGAAACTGACTTTGTCTTCTTTGGCGCTGAACAACAGGCTTCTGTCCACTGTTTTTTAACACACCAGAACGAATTTATAATTTCAAAATTATTTTTATTTTTTAACATAATCTCCCTTTTTAATGTAATCACTGTTTTTTACACCCCAAAAACTAAACTGCTGTTTGGATTCTGGTGTGTAATAATGAATCCAAGTCTCATCCGTAGTAATAAATTGGCGCACAAAATCAGTTTTATTCTTGTTAAAACGCTCCAAGCAGTGTTCAGAGATTTTCATGCGAGTGCGTTTTTGATCTGCATGACACCTATCCTGCCCAAAGCTTTTTCATTTCAATTCTTCATGCAAAATATATCCTACAAGTTATTTTGAAATACCTATAGTCTCAACAATTTCACGCACTTTGACTCGCCGCTCATCCAATACCATATCGTGCACTTGATCAATGATTTCTGGTGGTGTTGGTGCACTTTTTTGGACGTCCTTCACGTGGATCATCTTTAAGGCTGGTACGGCCACGTTTATACTCGACAGCCCATTTCTTAATTGTGGAAAACGAAGGAGAAGAGTGTCCATAAATTTTTATGAACTTCGAATGAATTTCTTTTGCCATTAAACCTTCCTTTTTATAAAGAATTTTATAACCGCACGATACTCAATTTTATCCATTTCAAGAGATAAAATTGTGATACCTTCGGATAAAGGAATTAGTATCCCCCCTAAAGGAACTGAGTAATTTTTGGGCGGGCAGCACATCTAATTTCATTCATTGTAGTCTAATAGATAAAATATCTAGTCTAATTCTTGGTGGTCTTGCGTCAGTATTAACTAAATCACAATAGTCTATATATACAATGGTGTCCAAAACCTAAGGACAAACACTGTTTCTGAATTCAGACGAATCAGCTTGTAGCAATTTGTCTAACTGACGATTAATTTCAGTTGAAAACCCATTATAAAAACTCTTCGTACTCCTGCCAATATGCAGGAGTTGTACAAGTGAGAAGTAATGTCTAAGGTGGAAAAAGTACACAAGTTTTCTTGAGCCTGAGGAAGAAAGCGTTGAATGTGATGTGTTTCTGTTTTCCTCTTGCCAAGATCAATCAAATTGATGGGCCTGGTAAGCAGACGTCAAACCAGATCAAAATGTCCTGGAACTCTGAAGAGCGACTCCACAAGTTACTCCGAATCTTTTCGTGGAACATAATTGAGAATCATTAATCACTGGTGACTCTCCACGCGCTGAAGAAGTTAACTGTGGCTGTTCTTCATTAATTTTCAGAGAAGGAGGTAAGAGCAACGAAATGATAGTGTGATAACTGACTGTTGTCTCCTTTTATTTCTTTTTCTGGATGGACTTCATTTCGTACTGTAGGGTAGATATCGCACGAGTATGAAAGACTGTAATTGTGGAGCACAAGACCGGTTTGATGTCGATTACCATCATACCCCAAATTCTTGCTAGTATCAGATCTATTTATGATTTTTCTGATATCAATATTAGGAGGATGTTATCGTGGAACTATCTGGATGTGAAAGAGTTGGAACGACAACAATTGCATCCAAAGACTCAACTGCCCTTTTAGAGCCGAAAGCTTTGTGGACTGGGTCTTATCATAGTCGAGTTTTTGTTCCAAGCCACTTGGGAAAAAAAAGGATTTTTTTTCTGACGTTTTTCTGAACAATATTATTAGAAAATTATTACACACCCATACCCACCAACCCACACCCACACACAGGGCTAAGAAAGAATTACTTAAAGAAAACGTATATAAATATGAAACAAAATAAGAAATTGGATCATTTAACTAGCCTCAGATATATTTAGCAACCAGGCTGATAGAACAAACTTGGTGACAAGAACAAATTAATTATAAAATTTGACGTTCAGGTCTGTATGTAGACCTAAAAGTCATATAGACCTGAGAATCTTCAGCTCGTTGAGAAAATCGAGATCAAAAAGTAAAATATAATCTAACAAACAGAGGAAAATGATAGCAAAGGATTTAATTGCTCTATTTGTGCACGTAATATATATATGGAATACTTATTAACGAAACAGAACAAGCCACCTTCGCTCCTGCTCCTCAGGAGGCTTAGCTAGTACTGCTTCAATCTGCCTCTGTAATAAGCACGGTAAGCTACCGAAACGCAACATGACCCCTGCGGAAAGAATTATACACAGAAGTCTAAAAGGGAATACGAACATCCCTTCTTCTTCTCCCTGATGATAAAGGGCATGCGACAGTAATTCTAGACACAGAGGACTACGACTATAAAATGAAGCAATTACTTTAACTCAACTCACGTTCAAAACTCAAAAGAGATTCTACATCAGAATTCACCAATAATCTACTCAAGACGACATTGGAATTCACCAGAGAAATAAGGCATTGCTCGCAGATCTCTTCATCCATTTATTCCCTTTCTGTATGGAACGTTCAAGATTCGCAAAAGTGGAGGTCGTGTGTTGCAAGTATTATTGACTTTTCCCGTAACAGATTGTTGAAACGTTTAGATCAATTATTCAATGGCTGGGTTCAACTTCCTCACGTTTCAAAAAGAATGAATATTTTAAAAATCTTTCCACAGAGGGAGTGATGACACTATTAAAACACGAACATTTCAGAACGTCATATGACATCTCAGACATCGAATAAATCTGTTACTTCATGTACAACAATGTTTGACATTTATATACGACTTTGTGTACTAATCATTTCTTACTCTCCTATTAAGATCTCCAACAAAGACCTTTTTTTTTTTTCTTTGTGTTATCTGCCATCTCTAATGATCCCAAAAATTCCTCTATTTCCTCCTTAGTAGTGGGACTTTAGGCTCATCGTGTCGTTGTCCAATTTTCATTTTGAAATTTGTCCCCATTACTCCAGTAACTAACTTTTCAGTATTTGTCCTAATTTCCTGACAAAAATAAGCAGCGAATAGAATGGCCTTTTTTTTTAATCCAACTTCCGCCGATGATTTTACGTTATATAAGCAGGGGTAGCCAACCTTCATGTCACGAGCCGCATACAAGAATCTTAAAAACTCGAGAGTCGCAATCAGTTTTTTTTTTTTTTTTGAAGAGGTCATCGCGAGCCGCAATTTAGTCGTGTGCGATGTATTATTTATTTTTAATTAAATTGTGATTTAATTATCGAATTTGAATAACAGCATTTTGAATTATTAACTAAAATAAATAATATTATTAGAACGTTACGCAATACAAACTGGAAATGAGATAGTAAATAAAAAAACAACAACATAAAATTACTTGAGTCAGCGTTTTCATATAAAATAGAGCGATAGATAAAATAGCTTAACTAACGATAAGGGTGGAAATAGTCAAGTTCGTAGCGATTATGGATTTGTTTTATATTTAAAAGAAAATTTGACTTCTACTGACTGCTGATGGCACGCGGAAGACTTCTGGTAGACGTCTTAAAATTGGAAGAAAGTTCTGTCATCAAACAGCTGACCGTACTGATTAATAAATGCCTAAAACAAAGAAAAATTCCATAAAATTGGAACAAATAATTTTTAAAAAGGGCAATAAGGAGGAAATTAAAAACTACAGACTACTCCCCACCATATATAAAGTCTTCACCAACATAAATAATAAAATAGAATCTAAACTTGAGGGAATGCAATCCTGTGAACAAGCTGGATTTAGAAAGAATTACAATACCTTGGACCATATTTACACATTAAGACAACTAATTGAAAAATCAATTGAACCCAATAACTCTCATGTCTGGCCTATACAGATTAAGAAAAAAGCATTTGAGTTATTTAATTTAGTTAAAACGTCTGCAATACTAAAAGCTGTTGAAACGTAGGAAACTGAGAGACCATATATTGAAACATTAAAACATATTTACAACTTCTGTAATTAAATTATATAAAAACAGTGAAAAGTTCCCAATGCAAAAAGGCATCCGACAAGGCAATACCATATCTCCCAAATTCTTTGCAGCTGCATTAGAGGAAGTCTTTAGAAGCCTTGATTGGGAAACATAAGGAATAAACATAAATGGAGAAAGTCTGCATCATCTGAAATTGCAGATGATATTGTCCTAATAGCAGATAATCTTCAACATCTGGAAGAAAGGCTAAATCAGCTAAATGGAGCCTCCAGAGTAATTGGATTAAAAATAAACAGAAAAAACAAAAATAATGAAGAATAAATACATAAACCAAAGAACTGTCAAAGTTGAAAACCATGAAATAGAACAAGTTAATTCATTTGTATATTTGGGCCAATTGTTATCCTTTGAGGATTGCCAAAGAAAAGAGATTGAACGAAGAATTCACCTTGGATGGTTGGCTTATGGGAAAATGAGAGACATGTTCAGAAGTGGCATCCCTATGAGTCTAAAAAGGAAAGCTTTCGATCAGTGCATACTTCGATCAGTGTCCTAACATCCGGGGAAGAAACATGAACTTTAACAGAAGCCCTAAAAAAAGGCTGCGAACAACACAACATCGCATGGAAAGAAGTATGCTAAAAATAACATTAAGAGATAGGATGACAAATACCTGGATAAGATCTGAAACAGGTGTCATGGATATTGTAAAATACATTAAACAGGCTAAGTGGAGATGGGCTGGCCATATTGCCAGATGCAGTGACGGGAGATGGACTAGAAAAACAACAGAGTGGAGACCAATGGATGGAGCAAGACAAAGTAGACCGAGAAGTTGGAGGAATGAACTGACAGAAAACAGAGTGGTGTGAAAAACCATGCGGGGAGACCTTCGTCCAGTAGTGGACAGAACCAAAAGATTGAAGAAATTTTTTTTTTTCGGAACTTCGAGTTTTTCATTCCGCAAACAGGCAAATCGGCCAGAGAACACACGCAGTTCACAGACAAAAATACAATTAGTGCACTGGTGTTTATGTATTGGCGTATAGTGGATCACATGACAATAATAATTAGACAATAATAAGCAATCAGTGACACTTTATAAACTATCCACTACTTGTTCTTCTCGTGAATCTGATAGGTTCTGATAAAAATAGTTTTTGATGATATTATTGCAGTTGCTGCATATTTTAATTAAGTTTTTTATAAGAAAATATTAAAATATTTTCATGTTTGATAATTTGAAATCGTAAAAATGAAATGTAAATGAAACTTGAGCAGACGTGTTCACCAGCATTTTTATATTTACGGTTGATAAACCCATTTTGTAGGAATTTGATGGAATTCAATGAAATCTGGTATTTTAAATTTATTAACATTTATCGAGCCATTTCATCTGTAATTTCAATCGGATTTCAGGGCTAAAGGATCAATTGTAACTGTAGTATAAAATAGAATTACAAAACGTACCGTTTCTGTGATTATCCACAACCATTGCAATACTTGTTTATTATTAACTAATTCGTGGCACACATTTGAAAACTATATATTCCACTAGAAAGTAGGCTCGATGTAAGTATTACATGTCTATTAAAATAGAAGATATTATGGTCCATCCATATTTTATAACCAAATTTAGAAAAAAAAGAACTTAAAGTTTCGAAATTTATCAGAGAGTTTATGAGAATATAACCGTCAACATCAGAATTGCCTTAGTTTGCTACTTAAAAGACACGAACTCCGTCCAGGCGCCCGTATGTTCGCGTTTTATTTGGCGAATTTCGAAGCATTTGAGTTTCTTTATAAATTTGGGTATAAAATATGGATGGATTCATAATATCTTTCATTTTAATATCTTACTTATGCCAAATCGAAGCTTTTTGGCTCTGTACTTCAGTAATGACGTGATTATTTAATTCAGTCGATCTGCCCATGCTCGTTCTATCATTTCGGCTTGTACCAATCATATTTGTACATTATTTTCACAACAAGCATGCGCGAGCTTTTTCTATCATGTCAGTTGCTGACAATTATATTTGGATTGTTAGCTCAACAGACATTCACGTGCCCAATTGAAATGCGATTTGAGCATAAGATAGATAGAGTTTGGAATAAGCATGGATGTTTTCAAAATATTTTATCGTAAAAGAAATTTACTGTCCCTGCTGTGAAAGCCAAGTGAAGATATATTACAAAAGAAACTTTGTAACAATGACGCATGCGCTTTCCGTTGTACGTTCGGAAATTTTTGTTGCATCAACTGTTATGGCTTGTTCGAGATCTGAAGAAAGAGGACTCCCTTCTATCGGCCTATTTTATCACGCCAGGTCATCACGACGTCTTGTTTCGCGGGAATTTCGGAACGCTGTGCCAAATCGACGTGCATAAATTTCCAAGATTTCCTGGGAGGTCGGACATTTCTCTTTCCTGTTTTCAGCGGACGTTATCTGTGTCGTGGGCGACATCTTTAAGGGTTGGCTTCAAACCCCCCTCCTACGGTTCTGTTTGAGCAACGAACCTGACCAATTCGCCCGGAGGAGTTGTAAATTGAAATGTATGGCTTCTATCAATGGCGAAGTAGGAAACAAGTTCGAAAGAAATCGGACGGCTTTTTTTTTTTTTTTTTTTTTTTTTTTCTTTCTTCCCTGTTTGTTATCAAGGCGATGTCACGCGGTCTAAGCTACGAGTCTCGGCATACGACCAAACATGGAAATTTATTTATGGTGTAGAAAACGTTACGATAATAATACTAGGGGAATAAATGATAACGAACAGAAAAGAGAGAAAAAAAAATATTGTGAAGCAGAAAAAAACAAAGAAAGAATGAAGAAATATTACAAATGATAAAAGAAGAGGGAAAAAACAATTGGAAAGACAGACAGAGAGAGAGAGAGAGAGAGAGAGAGAGAGAGAGAATAAATATAATAAAATAAAGAAAAAGAGAGAAAGAAACAAAAGAAAAGAAGAAAGAAGAATAAAGAGAAAGATGAACGAAGAAAAATAAGGGGAAAAATGGAGACCAAAGAAAAAAGAAAGAAAAATAAATTAATGGAGACAGACAGAGAGAGAGAGGATGAAAGAAGAAAAATATAGGAAGAATAGAATAAGCGAGGAAAGGAAAGAAAACTATATAAATACATGTAAAGAAAGATAGATAGATAGAAAGAAACTGCATATAGAAAAGAAAGCGTGAACAGAAACTAGAACGAAAAAAATATATACAAAAAATACAGAAAACGGAAGAAAGAAGGCGAGGATGGTAATAAGGACACGGGAGAGAAATATGAAAATTGAAGAATAAATAGCAGAGGAGAGATAAAAGAAAGAAGGAAAGGGCAAACAGAGCGAGAGAATATCCAAAAGCTCCTTAAAACGAACCTTGAGTTAGGAAAGAACGAGCAGGAAGGAAGACGCTAAGCCAGGATTACAGCGTCACACTTGCGATTTGATCGGTAAGACAAGCCCCAAGTGATGGACCAGGATTGCTACCGATAGTGCTGAGTAGGCTGCTCTTAGAGAGGAGATGAGTGTCCACTCTCACAAGCAGTCCACAAGCCACTGAAATGCATGTAATTAAACAGCAGCGGAGCATTTGCTATTTAACAAGGCGTACTTTGTCTACACGCCATTTGACTGCACAACAAGAAACAATTATCCGTTTGTGGGTATTTAAATGACCCCCTTGAAATACAGTTCATTCACAAATTCGCTGAGCTGAACATCTTAAGATCAATGCAATTTCGTTACACCACTGGGAGAAAAAGAAAATGTTAACAGAAGAGTTACAACACCTGATATTGTTACAACAATAGCTCTAGCATCTGATGTGGGATTTAAAAGGCTCTTTTTTGCATGAATACGTCAACGTATTTTCTTACAAAGCTCTCGATTGAGCATTGAACTCAATCACCATTTCTTCCTATCCTTTACATGTGTGCATATGTGAAAAAAAAAACTTTTCATGTCAATATTTCTATAGAATTGTTTTAATTAGGATAAAGTTACGCTCAGTCTGTTACGCCAAATGTATTACATCGAAACTAATATAATAAATGAAATCAATTAAATCGATGAATACTTCTCCATTACATTATGGTCGAGGGTACTTAGAGTGTGTGTGCGTGTAGGTAACACAATAAGATGTTGCTCTTAAAAGGCATAAAGGGGAAAAGCAAGTGGCAGAAGGCGATATGACACCCCATGCCTCTCGCGAGTTAGTTAACATCGATAATCTGTTAACGAATTAGATTGTATTAACATGTTTCTTTCCTTGTGTCTCGAAAGATTCATTTGCGATATTTCTGTAAATTAAATAAGCACCAAAGAGGTGAGGAGAGAGAGAGAGAGAGAGAGTTAAAGGAATCGTCTAAACAGAAAATGACTGCTCAGATAGGCGTTAAATATTTATCTCTCGGTGCATTCATAAGTAGAAGCACACTTCTTTATCGAGAAAGACGTTAAGATTCCGATAGGGGGCTAAAAGGGGAGGTAGAGTGGAGCAGCTGCTGACGCTTAAGAAGATCGCTACGGGCAAAAGAGATAAGGAACTAAAGAGAGCGAAGACAGATTGTACTCAATTGCCATATTGGCAGAAATTGACTGGAGTGCGAGGCAAATGCTCTCTCTCTCTCTCTCTCTCTCTCTGTCTGTCTCCCGGGTAACAGAATCAACGTACTTGGGTCATGCAAAGTTTCTCGAGATGTGATGCTTGCTTTTGCATTCCATTATAAACCACACGCGCGTTCCGGACCTTCAAACAAAGCAGCCCCGCTATTGTGGGCTCTTGAGAGTTGCAAGTTAATTGGCTTCAACAGTAATTGTATTTGTCCTCTTTGTTTAGCGAATGCAGAGAAGAGCGAGACTTATGAGGCGTTTGTGAGAAAGATAGATGAATGGTTCGATGCATTCTTCGCACCCCCCCTTTCATTTATGTCTGGGAGAAAGTCGGGGGGGGGAGAACAACGCACGCATAAAAGGAGAGATGAAACCCTTCATCTCTCATTATCAGCCACTTCTCTTTCTCCATTAGACTTTGCTGGTAGCCATATTGATGGTATGGAGGGCATTTAATTATGCAGATTAATAGAAACACATGTTTCTGTTCTATAGACGTGCTTTTGTCTCTGGCCTCGTAAGGACCCATGACGTCATTGTCCACTAGGTGATGTTCATTTGTCTCATGAGGTTAAACACTATGTCGAGACTTCACATTTTAATAAAGGTTTTTAAATTTTGGGCTAACGAAGGCCTTTTAAGAAGTGAGACTGAATACCCCCCTCCTATTTCCCCTTGTAGTAAATTGGATAATAAAAAAAATTTTTTTTTCTTCCCATTAATCCACATTTGGTAACTCAATAATTCTGTGATCTTCATACGTTTTTGTTGCACTTGTTCGTAAATATCTTTTTCATCATCATCACGAATCATGGGCTCGTGATGTTGGTGTCCGATGTCCCCTTCAATAGCTTCTTCCACCTTCCTCTGTCCAGTGCACAGTGTCGCAGTTTCTGTACACCCCTTCCACAACAGTCATCAATGTTGTCTATCCGTTCTCTGTATGGTCTACCTCTTCTGTTTACACCGTCCATAATACCAAACACGAATGTCTTCATCTTCCGATCCTTACTCATTCTGCAGATGTGTCCAAAGAATTGCAGCTTGCGTTTTATAACCTTCTGCATTAGATTCTCATAAATATCTTGGAGAGTGAAATTAATAATCTCTAAAAAAATATTTCACATATCTATAATTATGTCCTAGTGCATATACTGCTACTCATATGCGCTTTGTGAGCAGCTCCATGTTACGACTGTTAGCATCCATAATATGGAGCCGCTCACCAAGTACATAATATGGGTGCGCAAATATCCATATTATGGATGATTGAGCATCAATTTTGGAAATGGAAAAAAACAAAATCACACAAAATGACTCCGAAATAGGGAGCCTTTCCATTAAGGTTCGTTTATCAATTACGTAATGTTCTTGAGGGATGGGCGTGGGGGGGGGGGGGGTTGAGTTTTGCTCATAAAACAATTTTCAACTGTAGGCCTTACCATGCCACTAGATTCGAACCCAGAAACGTAGATTCGAATCTAGTCGCATGGATTTGTAAACATTATTATGAACAGAAGTATTAAAATAAATAATTATTACACTTTACTGTCTTATTAGTATTATTAATATTTTTTAAGCACAATTCTTCTTTTCAACATATAAAAGACAGCAGTAGCGCACTCAGGATTTAATCTTGTGGCTGGGAGAGGCGTGAGTAGACGATCTTAAAATACACACTACGCATCGCATACGACCTCTGACTGAGCATCTGCAATAATCGCTAATTCATAAGTAGTATAGAAATAGAAGACACGACACAACATAAATAAAAAAAAAAAGAATTTTAATTAGGAAAAGATTTTTGGAAATTTTTCTAGTTTTTTTTTTTTGTGGGGGGGGGACAAGGGCCCCTTGGTCCCCCCTCTGGGTGCGTCACGGAAAGACAGTGCTTCCATTGATATAACGCTCGAATGTGGCCAAAGAAGTCCTCGGCATGTTTAAATTAGGCGTCATTTTTGAAGGACCTTTAGCTGACGTTTTATTGATCATGACCATAAAAACTGTTAACGTTTCAGGGGGATCTGTTTTTACAGAAAAAGCGCCCTCTACCAATGAATGCAGGTGCATTATTGCCGCGTTGTAAAACGAAATAGGAAAACACCAGCCAACAAAGCCGATGTAGAGGTTTAGTGTAGTTGGTAAAGAGTCGGAATTGTATAAACGCCTGAAGGAGACTCGCAGGTGCGAGGTCAAAGTCAGATTCCTCTGCACAAATCGCGTTAGTCAAGCAGTACAAATGGGCATGCAGTGGACGTGGAAATTCCTTAGTTCAGTCAGTAACAAAGAAGGTGTTTGGTCGAATAGACCTAGGTTCGAATTTAGTATTGCAGGCGAAGAGTCTTTATCCAGGCTTTTGAACTGAAGACAATTTAATCGGTCTCGTACGGAGGTGGAGGGTTCCCCTTCGGAAACTCGGTTTTTTTTTCTCTTCCAGTAAAGTACATAAACTGGCCAGAAGACCATAGAGAATTTACAGACACAATACATTTGGTCTCTTTATCTTAAGTTGCCTTGGGCATAATTTAGAACAACCCAGCAGTGAATGTATGCCGACTCACTCCAGCACTTTTCTCAACATGTTGAAATGCGAGCAGCAAACGTAGATGACAACGCAGATGTCAGGTTTTAGTCAAGTTCCAGCGAAACGTATCTAATATCAATATTAGGTACTCTTCGCTCGAACTACAATACAATTTCGACATCGATGCAAACCATGTTCAGTTTTTATCTAAATATACGTTAATGGACTGCGTTTTTTAAGACTAAATATCGAGGACATTCTCTTGAATAATGTCGCAAATGTGAGACAGAAACCAGGTGTGCTAAAACTAACTGGGAAATTTCCGAATATTGCAATACTGTAGAAGAAGTAAAAATTATTCATGCAATTACTTAATTATAAAAATATAATCCCTTTAATTAGCAACTAAGTGAGAAACTCTATTACAGTGTATGTGTTAGGAGAACATTTGGGTAATTCTTTCCGCTGTGTTGCAGTTACCGGGTTTAGATTTTTTTTCCCCTCTCTCCATCAATCCAACTAGCATGCTATTAATCATGTTTTTATGATAGTTCTATAATCACTTCAAGTGGTTCTACCTTACCAGAACCTACCAACAGATACGCAAGCAATTCTCTGTTTTTATGCTATTAAAAATGTTAATTAAGAGAGATTAAGTTCAACAGCTATAAAGGTGTTTATGATACATAGAGAACTAATTAATAGACAGAAAATAAAGAAAAATTTTACAGAATTAAACGAACTAGAGGCGAACTTTTGACTGTAACGAAAAGTGAAAGGAAGTACGCGGTTATTTTAAAAAAATGAAATAGTTATTGACGAATGTAAGATTACTTTAATAATAGGCTTATTTTCCAACCAATAGATGCAACCAAATTTATAATTTGCAACACTGAATTTAAAATAGATTTAAAAAAAAACAACCTCAGTTCCTGTATTTGATGTTTATTTTTTTTTGCTATTTAATCAATAATTGACAAAGTTCAGAGGGCGCCACTAGTCACATATTTAATTGTGTAGTTTCGATTTTTGGTTGAAATATGTAAATTACAAATGACATTTGAAAATGAAAGTTAGGGATGAGAGGGGAATGGCCTATCCCTTATGCGCAGAAATTAAACCTAAACCTAGGTTTTTTTTAAAAAAAAAAGATTAAAAAAAAACATCTATTTTTCTTTCCATTTTTGGCTTCTTTTTCTGTATTCTAACAACGTTTGAAATCTGTCAAGATTAAAGAAATTCGTTTTTGGACCTGTCAACGGTGTGTTAAATATTTGCAAGGGAGGAAACTATGTAGCAGACTTAGATACCTACTAGTTTAATCTCTTTCCCCCCCTTTTCCTATCCCCTAGAGTCCCCAGATGTCAACCAAGTGTCTGGTTGAAAGTTTGTGTATATCTGAACGCACGCTTGTCCATGTAAGACTTTCTTCTTTCCAATCACGGACACACACACACACATAACCCAAACGTAGCAGCTCACGCAAGTTAGCGTGATGCCTTTATCGCTAGTTTTCGTGCAGAGCTTTCTATCCACCTTTTTCAGGTTAACAGAGTGCAGCGAAGCGTTCATTATTCTCCCTTTCACCCAGTACAAGACAGGAGGGACCAAAAAAGGGGAGGAAAAATAGAGAAAAAGAGGGAAAGAAACAGCAGTAACAATAAAAAATGCACTTAATCTCCCTTGACGGAGGTGTGTATATTAATTTAAATGACCTGTTCGTACAGGAATGGGCGTATCTACTAAGGTAATAACAATAAAATATCCGAGCGGAACATCGGATAAGGCGAAAGTATCCATTGAAACCTGTTGAATGACCGCTGACACAAAGATCTTCACCTGCCTACACCCGAGAAATTCTGTTAGTTTAGAATCAGATGAAACTAAAAAACAATTTGTAAAACAGTGGCCTATGGGATATGACGATATCTTGATGTGGAAATAGCAACAATAGCTTCCGGCAATTGCACCAAAAAAAAAAAAAATCTACAATTTCAGACAACAAAAACAGAACTAACTAATGAAAAATTCTATCACATTTCATTGAGAAGAAATAGCACAGAATTAGCTGTACGGTAAGTTTCAGTAGGCAGCAACACACAACGTATATACTAGTGCGAGTCTATGCCCTCTGTTTTGATAAATATAAAATCTAACACCTTTCCCACCCATCGAACCTTCCCTCCACTAATTTTATTTGAATTTCAAAATCTTGAAATAAAAATAATGAATAAAAACTCCAAAGGAATGGTAAATATATGTAAAAATTATTAATTTCAATCTTCATTTTAAATTTTATACAGCAAACATCCATTATTTGTTTCGGTTGTTATCAATGTGAGTATTGCTGCTTGCTTCTCTGAAATCTTGGCATTCTAGCGAATAATAGTTCTTTGACGTAAAAAAAGCATATTATTTCTTTATTCGTAACCTAGATTTTTTTCTTTTGTAGAATGCGATGTAAAATATATAAATAAAATAATAAGAATAAACATTAAAATAGAAAGTATTATTAAAATTGTTTTTCTTTCAAAATTATTTTTAAATTTAAAAATACTTTATAAATATTTAAAAAGTATATTATATACCTTTAAATATTTTTTATCACAATATTATAATAGTATTTGGCACTTACTGTTTTTTACGTGGGAAGGTACTCTCAAAACCATAACTTTTTGATGATTTGAAAGCTGCGCGGAAATAGCAATTTATTTTCGAATTTTTACTATACTTTATTTTTCAATATGAGCAGTTAAGAAAGAAAAGAGTACCCATTTGTCAACAAGAATACCAACTCATGCCAAGAATTCCTTTTTTTATGAACTAGTTAACATACTTCATAGCTGTTCATACCAGGAGTGTGTTTTAACGTGAGAAATTAAGCGTTTGCCTTATCTCGATACTTGAGAAGCTAATAAAGAGGAATTTACGTATACATTCACTTCTGGTGGGACTGTTTTGCCTTGCAACCATTTAACGTGTCTTCTGATCAATAAGGGGGATGCTATCTCGTGGTTTTGTCGGAGGTACTTATCGAGTTACTTCGCTCGGCTTTATCAGTGGCCTCCCAGCTCTCTCTCTATGTGTGTGTTGTCACAGTTGTCAGCTTTTCTCTGTTCGTATCAAAAGGGGGAAAAAACAGAGAGTCGAAACACCATCTGCATGATCTGAAGCCATTAATGGCTAGTACTTTATGGGATTCGTACATCAAGAAAGGGGCGGTTTATCTTCCTAAACAGCACTTGAAACTCGCGTTCAACTTCGTTTGATCATAGTTGCATTCGCATTAAACGCTATTATTATTATAATTATCAGCTATCTAAGAATATCAATTAATGAATTACGCTGAAAGAGGGCGCTAGAGTCGAGCGTCCTGAGGGCTAAGATCTATAAGTAGTATCTATTCTTGAAACAGAAAGTTTGCGAATAAACTCGAAAACTTCATATTATGGTCATGTATTGTTAAATTATAAGAATTAAGATCTCTTCTTTGAAGCTTTGCGATTCCTCAATGTAAGATCACCGATTCCATTAATATTCAAAGATAACTGATTTGAATTTTAAGCGCCTGCAATTCTTAGCAGTTTTTTTTTTTTATTTTTATTTTTATTTTATTCAGAACAAACGGTGCTTCAAATTTGCAAGGAGTAGATTCGATAAAAAAGATTGCTTCGAACATCGACAACTATACTTTTTTCCCCTGCATTGAGTGCGGTAAATAAATGTATTGAAAAAAAAAAAAAATACATTACGTTAAGTCCATCGGTTATGACGTAATGTTCCCATGACAACAATAGCTTTGACTTTGAGCAATCTACAAGCATCTTTTGAAAATAGATGTTTTCTATTTTAGCGATATTTTAGTCCTCTCTGCATGTAGTAAGGGCTAATATTAATATACGTTCCCATCCCTGATTTTTTAAAATATACATATATGCAATATATATAGACACATTTTACTTTTATTTCGTTTCATTTTTCGAATAAAACTAGTTGAAACAATCAAGATTCAACTAGTTTTATTTTTATATGCAACATTTTCGCTTTCAACTGACAGTTTTTAGTTTCGTCGATTTCTCGTGAGAGTTTTACATATATTTTGTGTCGTATTTGACTACATGAATATTGTATTTAGTTCTGGAGCGAGAAATAAAAATGAACAGATTCCTAAAGAATTCGGTAGCTACTGTGACATCAAGGGAGTACTAGACGAGCCATTTCTTTTAACTTTTGTTTCTGTCTTCGACTTGCGTTACCTTTTTAAACGAATTCCTAGACAAACGACTTGGATTTTAAGTCTCAGAGCAAAGCGCAGCTCATTGGGTTTTCCACAGGTGTCTCCCGATGGTCTTCCTTGATATAACGAACGCCGTCTTCCAGAGATTTCTACATTGCCTCTTAGCTTTCTGGGTTGCCTCATTGATTGTCTAGGACAGTCGCTAGTGTTAAGATTCCCCCAGGCTACGCGATTTTCAATCTTCCCTGCGTCTTCTCCGACCTTCGAGTTAAGACTCAGTGTATCCGGTCCACCAGCGATTGACAACGAGAATTACCAGTAAAACCGCGTGTATTTCCACTACCTTGGCCTCTCTCTCGGCGATTCTATTGAGGGAACACCCCATCGCACGTGAAAGCCATCCATAAACATGTGAGTTCAGTAACGAAGTGTTCTTTCTTTAGATAGCGTCCCCGCTAAAAATCGATCAAGTTTTAAGTCGCCATTTTATGTTGTTTATTCCAAAAAAAGTATATAAAATAAAATTTAAATAGAAATATTTTACTTGAAAATTATTTTAATTTTTCAATATATTACATTTTTATTTTTTTATTTTTACTTTTCTTGATATACACCTTTTATTTTATTTTATTTTTTTATACAAGTTAAGGTCTTTAGGAGAGAAGGTGTATCCATAATTTTCAAAGAATGGGATCATTGGATAGTGTGTAGTGTGAGATATTTTTAGACTTAGTAAATGATTTTTATCGTCTGATGTGATCTGAAACCAATGTAGTTCTTATATTTGCAGGCTTGAAAAAGTTCTGTTTCATCACTAGAACATATTTTCTGGATTATCTAAGAAATACCATTATGAATGTCAGATTGTGTAGTTTATGCACCATACACAGATAAGCCTGATGAGAGTGAGGAGTTCTACGAACACCTACAGATTGCGTTGAACTTGCTTCCCAAGAAGGGATGCACTTTTAATGGTAGAGGACTTTAATTCAAAAGCGAAAAAGGGTATGAGAGTGAGGCCTGAGTATGTAATGTTTGGTCTGGATGAATGTATCTGCTGAACATCTAGCACCGATAGATCAAGGCATCGGATTGATTACATCCTGGTTCTTCAACGGGTCGGGGAGAAAAGCACCTTCGAGGTGCATACTTTTTCAGGAGCAGACCATCAGCTAGTCAGAGCCCTTGTGAAATCAGGTATTATTATTATTATTATTATAAATTACACGATAACTAGAGTACACCATCATGCGTAAAACAAGCCAATCACAGAAATAGGAATACAAGGTACATACAATAATCAGTTTACCGATTAAAAAACTGCCACAAGCTATAAATTAATATTAATAAATAATATCAAAACTATTTTTGATGGTTACATAAAATGAGAATTTCCCAAACCTTTTGGGGGAGAGAGAGGCAATCATTCCGATTCATATTTGGCCGATGTAAAAAGCTTCTTTCTTTGAAAAGGGGTTTATATTTAAAACTGCTTCGATGGAGAAGATGAGCTTCATCCCACCGAATGTGTTTAGTGTCTGTTGTGCCAGACCAGACTTTTCAGGTCTCACATATTCACTGTAGTATTGATGTTCATTAATTCTTTTTTCCATAGAACGACCTCTCTGCCCAAAGTATGTTAGAATTACATTAACAAGTTATCTGGTAAACGCCGGCTAAAGACAGAGGTAACAGTTTGTCTTTTGTAGATGGTAATAGATGAGAAATTTTGTTGATAGGAATGAGATGATACTTCTTCAAAATTCTACCAATACCAGAAATATAAGGGATCGGAACCTTGCGTTCTTTTGAAGAATCCTGAGGTGTTGGTATAAGAGTCAGTTATCTGCTGGATTTGATTAGGATTGTGACCATTAAATTCCATTAAAGTTCTGTTAGTGAGACGTTCTTTCTGCAAGCTTGGGGGAGAAGAGCACACTTTATGTGCTGTATTAATTAAAGACTTGATAACACCAATTTTTTGAGAGGTGTGATGAGCAAACTTTTGATGAATGAATCTGCCAGTAAAGGTAGATTTTTAATGAACACTTGTTGACAAAATACCGGAGGCTGTGCGAGTAAGAAATATGTCCAAGAATGGTAAACTACCAACATTGTCTTTTTCCATGGTGAATTCATTGCGTGGATGAAGGATATTGATCCATTGTAGGAAAGTGGTAAGTTTATTTTCAGAATGAGGCCAAACAGCAAAGACATCATCAACATAACAAAACCAACGAGAGGGTTGAGGATGAATAGATGAGAACAAGGTATCTTCCAGATGGTTCAAAAATAGTTTGCCGGTGGTAAAGACAGAGGATTACCTTCAACTTGTCTATAGATCTTGTTTTTCCAGCTGAAATGTTCTGATTCTATAACAAATTCAGGAATCTTTACAATATCAGGAGGGGAAGTCATCGTATAGTAAATTAACAGATAATTAACAATTTTAAATCCAGCAAGAGCGAGCTACAGTAGTGTTGGACACTTACCAGGAGCGTGTTGAGATCGTGGCGTTCATAATAGACGAATCCATTGGGTCGGAAAGACCTGGGTTCCTCACGTCATAGACGTGAGGAACCTTTATTTGGTCTCTTTTGACTAAAGGTGAGTTAGCCGGTCTCATACGGACGACAGATTTACAACTACAAATTGTAAATCTATAGGACATCAGTACTGTAGGTTTACAACGTAAAAAGTGCCCGTAATATGTAATTCCGGTGCTAATGCTCACATTAGCACCGGAATTACAACAGCAGAGAAGTAACAGTAGTAACTTTAGAGTTACTACTGTTACTTCAAACCATCTTCTGATGGTTTGAAGATAAGTATTTTGAACTAGTCGACGAAGATACGACGAAACTTGATTTCTCGATAAAATTAAGAAAATGAAATCCCTCCACAAGAAAATTCACCAGCTTAAAACTATAATATCTTTGTTGTCTCACCTGAAACAGCGCCATTTCTTTCACTAATTCTAATTCATTTAGATTTTTTGAGTGGGAGGGAAAGGAGATCCATTGTTCTGAAGTTAAATGCATCCACATGAAAGTCACTCCTCAAATCGAAATGCATTCAATCGTTGATTAAACACGGTTTTATTCTCGTCATGTATTGCGAAGATGCCAAAAAGATTGTGACTTGGCATACCAACTTATACATTACGGTAAAAGGAATTGAATACGACAGACGCTGTCTCATCATAAAATTGGTCGAAAACAAGACATTTGTATGTCCAGGAAATCTAAAAATAAAAAGTTTTAATAAAGAGAGAAAATAAATAAATAAATAAAAACATAAGTTTTTATTTCCTACCACAAAAGAGATAAAGTAATCGTAACCAATTGGTTAGAATTACGGCCTTTGACTAATTGCATTGCTTGCAAGTATTTTACTCCATATTGAAAACCATTATAAATCATTATAAATTGCGGACAGTTTGTTATAATGTGAAAGTAGTCACGTATAATAAGAATACTACTACTACTAATTTTTTTTCCCCTATAAAAAACGAGAATCATTCTAAAGACAATTTTGCTAAATTTTACTATACGCAATAGGCTAAAAGCTATTGCACATGCGCAATTTAGTGACGTAACGCTCTTTTTAATTAACAATTGCTCATAACAGTAATCGAACATTTCATCCCACGCTATGAGATTGGAGCGTGTTTTGCTAATAAATTGTTAAATATAAATCAAAATTAAATTGGATGTAAAAAGTTTAAGTTATAGTTAATCTGAGTATTTTTTATAAATTATATTTGAAGATATAATGTTTAATGAAGGGTTTGAATTTTTTTTAAAACTTATATACACCATTTTTTATCTTTGTTAGATTAAATATAAATAATAATTCTTGGACAATTTTTTATTTTTATGTTGCATCAGATCGTTATTTGCATTTTAACTTTCATTTACTTTTATGATGTTTGTTTAGGAGAATGTACTTTGAGAAATGTTAATTTTTGACTGAAATAATCTTATTTGTAATGAGCCTTTGTTAAAATAATGTAGCTCAATGATGTCATCATGTTAAACCAGTAAATCTAATTATAAAAGTAGTGAAGAATTCTAGGAATTGCCATGGATGGAAAAGAAGCTCGATTTAGGCTGAATAGGTGTTATTATGATCGCATTTTTCCTTTAAGGCAAACAAATGGGACGTCGTGGAAATTTAAAAGAGGTCCGTGTTTTACTTTAGTGGATCTGTAAAACAGTATATGATTAGGTAAGAAGGAGAAAAAAGCTGTTCAAAACGCTAAAGCTAAAAGAATATACGAAACATTATACAATATGCGGTCTACATTTAAGCTGTAATTAAGAAGATACAGCAAGATGGTTTGATGTTAAATCAGGCGTGTGACAAGAGTACACATTATCTCCACATTTGTTCATCCCCTACATGGATCACATTATGAAGAAAAGTGGTATTCAACCTGATATCAAAATTGGAGATGTTATGTTTACTTAGTACGAGTCTTCAAAATTCGATAACTACAATATGAAGTTTAGTAATGAAAATCGATAGTAATGATAATTATTATTAATAACAAAAACTATTAAAACAAGTAGGAATGTGGATATTACACAACATTCCCAATGCAACACTTCGTAGAACAAATCAAGTATCTTCAGCTTTAGGGGCAATACTTAGTGAAGGTGAAATCAGATTTGAAAATATAGAACAGAATTGGCAAAGCTGGTATGGTAGGAAGTCAACTGAATAAATTTATATGAAATAAGAGAGAAATTACTGAAAACACTAATTTAGCTGTATACAAGACAGTGTTCAAACCAGTTTTAACTTATGGATCTGAGAGCTGGGTCAGAAGTAAAACACTTGACCAAAGACTAGAGACCGCAGATATGAGAGTCCTGAGAAAGATTAGGGGCGTGAACAGATGGCATCAATGGCAATATCATATTAAAAACGAGGATATTAGGAAAGAACTTGGCATTGTCAAGTTCTTTCCTCTGCTAACGCATCCAGGAATGCGTTAGCAGAGCTAATCTCTGGTGGTATGGTCTTAAACAGAATCTAAAGAAAGGTGAAGAAAAGTTAGCAAAGCAAGGGTTTGAAACCAGGATGGTTGGGGAAAAGGTCCAATCTAGGTGGGTTTGATGCAGTTAGAAATGCATCAGAAGACTGAAATAAGATTTGACAATGTAATCTACCTGAAAAAAAAAAATTGGATGGAAATTGTTGACAGAAAGCAGTAATAACGCAACTTAATCATGTGATTGGGAGGACGATACTCCTCTATGGAAGTGAATGCTGGAATCTCAAAAAGGCTGAAGAGAAAAAATTATTAGTTACTGAAATGGGTTCGCTAAGAAGATTACTTGGAGTATCTCTGCTGGGTCGACTAAGAAACGAAGACATAAGGAAACGACTAAAACAAGAAATAACAATAATAGACAAAATCCAAGAAAGAAGACTGCGATGGTTTGGCCATGTGACCAGAATGAGAACAGAAAGACTACCATCTAAAGCCCTGTATACTACGATGGAAGGTAAAGGATCCAAAGCGCGGCCCAGAATTAGATGGATAGACAAAATAAAAGAGGACCTGAAAACATCCGGAATTTGATGACGATCATAATGATGATGATCTTAAAAACAAATAAGTAAAACCTTCTTCTCCCACTTGGCGTAAAATCCTATCATGGATTTTAGACCAAATGGTCTGTTCTGGTCTCATGCCATCAGTCTTCCAATTCTTCTTTCTTTTCCATTTATTGTATATCCACATAGTCTGCTATAGTCCATTTAATCCAGATATTCTTCTTGTTTACATTTACTTTTATGGTAGTTAAATGGTTCTACATTCAGGGACTGTAAAATTTCTTGATTTGTTTTATGGTCCCACTTGGTATAAAAAGCTCTTTTTCGGAGAAAATTAATCTTTACTGTTTCAATGAATTTTTCATTCTTCTTTCTTATGGTCCATGTTTCATTTTTATAGAATCAGTATGGTTTAGATAGGACGTCATATGTCCTATGACATATTGAAGCTGTGTCCTGTTGTCCTACAAAGCGATCCTGATAGATGCTTTCCTATTTTGCGAAACATATTTAAAAAAACGAGTATTACAAACCATTTCTTAGTAATTACTACTACTATTAATAATAATAAACTCACGGCTTTGTTGTGTTTTACTGGATCACAGGATGTTCCAAAAATAATTGAAAAGAAAGCTGTATTTAGCCATTCGTAACTCTGCTATTTTCAAGTCCCAATTCTGATTTTCCCACACTTAAGAATTCATCTCTTCACAAATCCCTGTACAATTTGCTGTCAACAACTCTGTTAGCCTAATTAATGAGACTATTTATGGAAAACGCCACCAGGCTAAAAGATAACGGAAACATCCAGGCTTCGCTTACATATAGACACTGTAGGAAAAGAGCTTGTTTGCTGGCCTGTTATAACATCGTATAAAATTAATGTGGATAATTTAGATCAACCATTAAGATAGTAGAGTTAGAACATCACCTTGGCAACTGTGTGGACAGTTATAATTACGTTCTGTTCACTGGTCCAATCATTTAAAAGAATTAAATCTGTCACCCCCCCCGTTCCTACATTTCTATACCCCCCTTTTCTTTGCAAACCAACTTCATTTGTCCCGGTGTTCTAACTATTCTTTGCACAATAAAGTTTTCTCGCGAATTTTCTCATTAACAATGTGGTTTCACTTGATTGAGTCTAGCTCGAGACCCGAGCGTGCCTCACTTGGCAGTTGATGTATTCGAGCAGGAAGACATTAATGATGGAAACTGCCATACATATTTCATTTCTAATATTAATTGTTGTAGTAGTACGCTGTTCGCCACAGATTATAAGATAAAATTGGTGACGTGCCATTCTCTCCTGTTAATGAGATTTTGTGCCAAGCTATGCTTCTGTTGCTAATTCAGCAAAAGGGGGAAACACAAATGCGGTTCATTGATGAAGAAAAAGTTATCTTTTAGGATAATTGTCACCAGTAATGACTAGGAAAATATGTCTTCTGTTAACAACACTCTAGAGAAAGAGGAAAAATAAGTGTTAAAAAAAAAAACGAACTAGGTTGTAATGGAGGAGTATGGTTAAATGGTACACCTAAATACAAACAGTCAATTAACTGGTCAACTGCATGATCGATTGATGCGCCTTCTAGCGGAATTTTTTATATTTGGTATAAAATGATTAACATTAAATACGATATAACACTGGGAATTTATTTAAAAAAAATTGTACTTACTCAAAATCACCCCTATTTATTATTATTATTATTATTATTATTATTATTATTATTATTATTATTATTATTATTATTATTGAAGTTTTTGGAGAAATGTTAATATCTGTTGGAGTACGTTTTTGTGAGCACTTTGCAATATTTTATTCCAAACGAAGTTTTTTTTTTTTTAATTGAAAAATCACGTCTGTACTAAAACTTTTTTCTTTCTTTCCTTCGCCAGGAAGTCTTAATTTGTCCTAATTGAGTAATAAATAATGGCTACTCTTCGATTTCCAGAATAGTCGGCTAACAATTGTTACAGATGGTCAAAGAACACAATAGAAGTCTTTTGGTAGGTTGCTTCGCGATCTTTTGCGAGGCGTAATTAGAGGGGGATTACCTTGCGAGACAAGGTCTCGTTTTGTCTGAGTCAATGACAGCACCTAATCAAGTAATATTGACCTCAAACGACTGTCCTCCGCACACCAAATTTCAACTACCAAGTAAAAACGGCTTTTTGTTATCTTTGCTACCAGATCAATGTAGGTGGACTTTTCCAAATGAGGCTACTTAAGGAACCGTAAGAGTCAATTTACTGAAATGGGAAAACACGAAGACAGTTCACGTGTAGAATTCTGTATTGACACTTCCGAGAAAAGAAAAAGTACACGTACATAGAATACTAGGCCTAGCATTGCTTTCTGATGTTTACTCCTATTACAAACTTCATGTTGATTTCAGGATATTCAGACGGCAGTAAAAATTACGTAGTATTGGCTGTACAGATCACCATGCCTGTCTGTCCGTATGTTTGTATATATATTTCCCTCAAACCTCCCTCTTTTTACTCAATCTGTATGAGATAATACATAAATAGCATTTTGCCAAAAAACCGGTGGCCAGAAGAAGTTATAAATTTCGGAAAGGCAAGATCGAAAGTCACAATATACAGGTGGTCCATAAGTCACGCAAGGGCTTAATCATCTAATTTTTATTTATTTATTAATTATATTAATTATTTTTATTCTTTTTTGTTATAATGAAATACAGAACTTGAAGATTTTTTTTTCTCAGCTATGAAAAAGCACTTATTTTGAACCCAGTCCTGACTTATAGTCCATCCTGTATGTAATTGTTTCTGATGTATCCTTCGATGGCATTTTTAGTTGATGACACTTCCATGGAGTCGAAGGATTCGTCGCCATACTCTGCACTATACGATCCACCTTCTACATTGCACAATCTGTTTTCTGTGGCCAGTTTGTCTTTCTTGCCGAAGAATAACTTTGCTCTTTCTAGTGGCCACCTATTCAAGTAATCACTTTCAGATGTTAAATCCGCATAAAGATTCTTCTAGTCGTGAACGATAATTGACCTCTGACCGTTTCCACTCGAAGAACGCATTGCGCCATTGTTCTTTCAGAAGTATCAAGAGACGCTTTTATTTATTATTACTGAAAAAAAAAAAAAAAGATTGTAATTTTAGAAATAAGATTTTGAAAAAGACAAAAAAATGTTACCACAGAATAAATGACTTATTTTTTTCCACTTTGCTATCATTTAGTGATTGAAAATATCGTCAAAGAAAGAAAGAAAGAATAAATAAATAAAGATCATTGGAGGGGGAGTTCAGAAGCTTGACTGCGTTTAAGTTTTGTAACAAGGTTTGTTCAGTTAAGCTAAGATTTGATCTCCTCCAGGGAGATCAAAACCGGTCAGGAGTTACGAAAAAAAAAAAAAAAAAAAAATCTTTTCTTTTATTTGGTGGTGCTAGTCCAGTGAAAGAAATCTGTATTACTGACTTCGCATATATAACTACATTTATCATTTATGTTTATATGAGATTAAAATTGGGATTTTAAATAGTATTTAATAAAATACTTCATAGTTCGAAGATGCATTGAATTTATTCTCACTCTATTTTTTTTAAGTGGACTCCGTGCAAAAAATAAAAGGGGGAGGGGGTTGAAACAAATAAATACAGATTCTCAGAAGACCGATTAGCTATCCAACACACAGACAATTTTTCTACCGAGAACTCGGAGATAATGTAGCGTAACATAGCTTAGTTCTTTTATTTCTCCCTTTTTTTCCCCTCCCATCTTCTATCCTTCTCTTTTATTTCCCCGGACTCTGTCTCATTGTTTTTGTTATCTTTATAAATCCCTTCCTCCAAGTATTTCGTTTAAAATAAGGTCAGTGCAGAAGCAGCCAGATAGATTCTCTTTGTTGTCTCTTGTCTTCCGCATTCTGGGCCAAAGGAATTTAAACAGCAGCATATTTCTTTAGATTTTCTTTGTTTCGATGATCAATGCCTCAGTTGGACTGGCTTTTCGTCTTTATTTTCTTTGACTCACTAATCCATGCCTTTACTTAAGCCAAGTGGCATTCAGTGGCTAAAAGGTCAAAGGTAATGGTTTATACAATAGCTAGAAATAATCTACTAGGAAGGATTTAGTCTTTTTCTCAAGCTTTAAATAACCAAAATAGAAACTGTTGACAGAAAATATATATATATATATATATATATATATATATATATATATATATATATATATATTTATTTATTTATTTATTTATTTATTTATATATATATATATATTTAAAATACGGTTTTAAATAAGCGACAAAAGATATTAAATTCAACATTTATTCACCAGTGATCGAAGATTGTGTTCATTAATAGTATTACGCATGCTCCAAAGATCACGCGATTATCGAATACGTAATTTCCTTACAGGAAATGGATACGCTTTTCTGTCTGTTTCATTTCATATCTGAAGCACGTGCCCTTGTTGGATTTTATTACAAAGCACGCTGACCTTATTTTTATTCCAGGCGAGGTCCGTTACCAAGGTAACAGACCACACGTATATTTCGCAGAGAACCAGACGACTTTTAAATCTTTTTGTACTCTTGGGGAAAGTTTTGTTGAAAGAACGAACTAAGAATTATTAAAAATAAATAAACAAACGTACTTTTTTTAGATACAGGTTTTCAATGGTTGACATTTGTACTGAAATAAATGATGTATAAACACAAAGCGAAGTGGTTTTTTTACTACTTCACATGCTTGGTTTCTGCTATGCAATGACGTCATTACATTCATATTACTTTTAAGTAAATGTTTTCGTGTTTATAGTATTTACATGATGGTTAAACGTTATAAATAACCTCA
Organism: Typopeltis vanoorti; assembly: GCF_054136105.1. NCBI lineage: Eukaryota > Metazoa > Arthropoda > Arachnida > Uropygi > Thelyphonidae > Typopeltis > Typopeltis vanoorti. The sequence continues at coordinate 138,522,994 of NC_143550.1, read as the reverse complement.
AACTTTTTCAAACACAAAGAGGATTACCCCCCCCCCCCCCTCCTTTCATTTTGATAGTTACTATTTTTATTTTGACGGATTCTTATTATTTTTTATTTTTAATTCGAATTTGATTCTCTACATGATGCCATATTGTCATCATGTACAGAAATACTTGGTCCAAAACCACCCAGGTGAGAATTAGCGATCAAGGTGTGTCAAAAACACACCCAACCCTTGAGACATCTTTTATTTCATTTTAATTTTAAAACGCCCAGTCCATTATACAATTTTTTTTATTACATTACATATGCTATAATATTTACTATATTAATTTATTCTAATTATATTCTACTGTATTATACGTTAGAATATAATATTATTGCCCTTCGGGTGGAAAGATCTGCGTTGGAATCCCGTCTAGGACAGAAGAATTATTAGGGCTTTTCAACTAAAGGTGAGTTAGCCGGTCCTATTGGAAGGGACCAGTCTTGAAAGGAGGAGAATTGAATGGATATTATTGGATAATATGGATAATATTATTGTTATTATATATTTTATTTATTATTTGTATACAGGTAGCCCTCGTATAACGCGGTACTTATACAACACGGTCTACAAATTATAGTAGCCCTTTATCTTTTCATATATTTTTAACCGTGCGAATTAAAAATCAAATTTTATCTTCGTTAAATTTGCATCTGCCTATATCACGCATGTACTTATAAGTAGCGATTAGGGGGAAATACCCTTTAGCACGCATGTACCTCAATTGTTTACCGTATAAAACGTTTATTGTTGGAAATTGTCTTCGTTTTCTGCCAGGAAAGTGCATTAAAAATCTTAAGTGTGTTCATCTCAAGCTAAGCACTTTATTTTCTGGTGAGTTACATACAACATGTAATGCCTTTTTTCATATAAAAAAAATTAATTTTATAGTAATGACCACTTTTTACGATATGGTTGAAAACGAAATTAGTGAATTAATTGATGCGGAAACAGATTTAAATGAGGAGGAACTGGTACAATTAATAGATAACGTCGAACCAAATGGTGGGGATAGTTCTGCCGAAGATTCTGATTGTGATGAATCCGTTAAAGAATTCAGTTTAAAGAAATTAGCAGACGGATTGGACTTGGCAAGAAAGTTATTTTATGGATAATGATCTCTCAATGGAGCTCTCCGGAAAATTCACGAGACAATTGGATATTTGTTTAGCTCCGTATTATGAACTTAATAAAAAATTGCAGCAAAGTGGTAAGGAAGGTCTTATTACTGACTTCTTGATAACTAAACCAGCCGAAGTATGCAACGAGAATTATACTAATGATGTCCAAGAGATTTCAAGTGATGACGACGTCTGGCCCTCGTAAATAAAGAACATCTACGAAATGTTCGTTTTGAAGACTGATGACGATTAAAAATGTGCACTTTATTTTATTTTGGCTAAAACATTTATGCATTATGTGCAATGAAGTTTACGTACAATTTGAATTTTTATAATTTTATAGTTTATATGTTTTCTTAACTTACATGAATTACTTAATTAAATAAAATATTTTCATTTAATTAAGTAATTAAGATCACACAGAAAAATACTTTTTCTGTGTGATCGCATAACGTGATTTATATAACGCGGCATTTCTGTGGAACCTAACATCCGCGTTATACGAGGGTTACCAGTATTATATTATATATTATTGTATTTATTATATTATTATTATTACATTAATTATTTTTTATTACGTAATTCAATTTCCATTGCATTTTAACTTTATATTTATAAGATATACAAAAAATAAAATGGTGTATCAGGATCAATTAAGGTCCGTAAATTTGTTATTCTGTATATTAACAGAAGTGTGAGTATTTGTTCTTTCTTTGAGTAGTATATTACAGCATAAAATAAACTATATTGATGCTCAATACCTAACCCCTATCATTTTTTTTTTTAGGAAAAAAAATCATTTTTCACCCTCAGGCAAGAAGAAGTAGTTTGTCAGTGAACTTGATGTTCAACATCCACACATACAAATAGAAGAAAGACGAAAAAGACAGAATGAAAATGAAAACACAAATGAAAGCTGAGACAACGAGGCAAATGGATCATGCCATACCAATGGACATCTTTCGATAGCCAAGGAAATTCTGATTGTACATCCCTCTTAATCAGCACTAAGGTCTTAACAAGAGGAACCAGAAGACAGTAGGGAGGGAAACATATTTCCCTTGGGCACCGCTAGGCGGTGTTCTGTTAGGACACTGTAAATGTCTACTTGTATTACTTGAACCATCTTCTGCTTCGCAAGGGGGATTAGTAACGAAGAGAAGAGGCGGGATAGAACGATGTGTATATCCGCTTTCAGGAAGATGGAGTGACCTCCCAACATCCTTCCCGTTTATCCTTCACGTGTGTCGTACATACCCCGTACGAAGATCACATAAAATGCTACAGAGAATTTAGTGTCGCATACACCTTCGCTACGCTCTTGACCAATCAGCTTGCAGATTACATAAAGAGAACGAACCTGAGAGTTTGACAAATGGGTCCTGTGAGACTTGGGGGTGGCCATGAAGATTACGATTTCGATCGAAGACAGCCTCCTGTTTATTGTGTCTTAGAGTTAAGAAGCTGGGCATCTTTTGCGGTCACTTTTTACGTGCTAAACTAAACGATAAGCTTGGTTAAAGTCGGTGTAAAAATGGGCGTAAACAAAAATTGATTTTTTCCCTACATTCTAACTTCTTTTTTTTTATGTTTGATCAATAAATCTAGGGGAACGGCTCTGTTTCATCATTCAGCGAAGACCATTAATGATAATAACCAGGATGCCATCTTGTGGTAGTGCTTGCGATATGAATTATGAACCTTCGCCTCAGGTGAGAGATCGCGCTAATTCTAGTCATTGAATAATGATGGTTGCCCTTCTATGATAGGACTGTGAATTATTTTCCCTCATCTTTTTATTATTTTTTTTTCTTTTCGTTGCCCTTTTTTCCCTTTTATTAATACAAGAAGTTGAAGAGGAGGATAAAATTTGGAAACTTCATTTTCATAGCCAATGTTAATCAGCGCGAAAAAAAAATCCCATTAAGGTATAAAAATATTGTATTTTGAAAGTAAATATTATTTTATGCATTAAATCGTTATCAGAAAAACAAATATTTCATGAGTGTAATGAACAACTAACTCATATTTAAAAGTATTGGTCAAGTGTTAATAAACTATTTAATAACCAACTAGTTTCGCCGGCTATTGCTTTCGGCATCTTCAGGGTACAAATAAGGTAGGCAAAGCAAATTACAAGCTATACGTTAACTGACAATTCTAATTCAATAACAAAATAGTAGTGCGCACGCGTGTCGCGGATACATGATTTACTTGTTGAGAAACATTTTGTAGTTTGCACTAAACTTCATTTCTTGTGTGTTTATTGATCTAATTAAAGTCTTCCATATATCTGGTAGGATTAAACCTTGGTTCCTGTCGAGGTTTTTTGTGGAACGGGCGACTGTAGCAGCTTCTTTGAAGATTCTGGAACGGTAGTTTTCTTCTATAATATGGCATAAGACTTTTATTCCATTCAATAATGTGGTTGGTTGTAGAGAAGTGGGGAGAAAGGCCAGATATATCTTGTCTGTTATTTCTTACATAACCGATGTGTTCCCTTTGTCTCGTTTCGAAGCTTCGAGTCGTCTGACCACAGGAACAAGGGATGTTATAAACTCTTGCATGTTTGTAGAAAGGATTGAAATCTTTTGGTGACCTTAGAAATTTCTGGATAGTTTCAACTGGCTTGAAGGTCACTCTAATATTGTGTGGTTTTAGGAGGCGAGCTAGTTTTTTGGAGATGGTACCAACGAATAGAATAGTTTTAGTGGTGGTATATTGGGTGACATCACGTTGTCTTTGTGGTATGTCAGAGAAGAGAATCTTGTTGACGAGTCTTCTAGGGTAGCCATTTAAGGATAGGTCGTTGGATATTGTCGTCAATTCTTCTTGTAGATCATTTTGGTCCGTGGTAAACTGTATAGCTCTTTTCTTTAGCATATGAATAATGCTAAGTTTTTGGGAGATGTGGTGTGATGAGCTGAAGTGTAGATAATGTCCACTTCGTCATCAGTGGGAAGAAAGGTATTTGTAGGTTTTCTATAAACTGATAAGTTCACACTGTTATTTTCTTGTTTCTTTATTATGATGTCCAGGAATGGTAGTTGTTTGTCCTTTTCAAGTTCTAGTGTGAATTTGATAGTATGGTGGAACGAATTGATTTTGTTTAAGTAATCCAATAGCTCTTCCTTTTTGTGGTTCCATATGATAAAGATGTCATCTACATATCTAAACCATGCTGTAGGTTTTGGATTAATCTGAGATAAGATTCTAGTTTCAAGATCTTCCATAAATAGGTCAGCACAAGAGGGTGAGAGGGGACTACCCATGGCCAATCCGGTTAATTGTTTGTAAATGGTTTTCTTTCATACGAAATAGAAGTTAAACGGTGACTAAACAACGAAGTGATGTCTTGTGGGAACAAATTTCCTAAGATGTTGATGACTTCAACTACTGAAATGTTGGTAAACAGGGAAGTAACATGAAGGCTAGCAAGTATATCATCTTCAGAGATAGGGGCGTTTTTTTAATTTTTCAATAAAGTGTTGAGAGTTTTTAATATAATTATCTGAGTTATGGATGTGTTGTTGTAGAATTTTGGCTAGATGTTTAGACAGTAAATAAGTTGGAGAATTCCATCTACAATGGGGAGCCATCCTTGTGCATTTTTGGAACGTCGTACATTCTAGGAGTTAGAGGATGCATAGATTTTAACTTTTTAATTAAATCAGTAGGTCAGTTTGTCATCCGACGTAATAATTTCATGAACACACTCATTTCATGAGTGTGTTCATGAAATTCAAAAATATAGTGAAATGGGCAATGTTTATATTATTTTTTTTGTGGGTGATATCATCACTCACTAGATGTATGATATGATTTGATAGGATATTAAAGATATGATATATCATTCGGTAACGATATGCCTAGTAACGACGTCATACACTGGGCGTGTCATTACTGATGACGTCATAGGAAATAGACCGTTTTTTTTTTTTGGTCATAAATCGGTTTATTGTTGAATATTAAGATAGGTTGGATTAATCTGTATTTAAAGAAAACAGGCTGTTTTTTTTTCCCTTAATTAATTTATATCAGATGAATTGTTCACATTTTATCAAAACATTGTATTTTCAATGTATTATCGTCTGAATAGCAATTTTTGAAATTGATATTCAGAAGATAATACATTCCAAATAGCAAAAATGCTATGCAACCACGGATATGCAGATTGTTCGCCTATTTCGACCTTGACGACGTACCCCGTCGTACTAATTGTGGTAACATAAGCTGACTATCGATGTTGGAACTGCTTTCAAACGTGATTAAATGAATGCTGTACGGAAGTTATTTGGATGGCATGCAAGAGCTAGTGAAATGCAAATCTTGAGTGTGTGTGTGTTAGAAAACGAGGCGTCTGTCCCCCCCCCCCCCGACTATTTCTAAATGTTTTGTGTTCAGGTGAGTCTTATTCCACAAACATGTTCAACGATATTCCAAAAGGGTGTGTGTGTGTGTGAGAGAGAGAGAGAGAGAGAGAGAGAAATAAAAATCAGATACATAAAGAATATAAAAAAAAATAATATAATAGTAATAATAGAGACTGCTACAGAAGCGAGCATCGTCTTTATATCATCATTATCGTATTGTTATGAATATTTTTTATCCTGATAATTGTAATTCAAATGAATTACACTAGTTTAAGCTGTAGTTAGTCTATATGACTTTATAACAGAGATAAAAGAAGGTGTAAATTTTAAATAATTGTATTATTTATGGACGAGCTCTTATACAGCTGTTCACTGTGCTTAACTATGACAATTGAACGGCTCAGACCCGATTCTTTATAGTTGTAGTCGAACTGCGTGTCACAGCAGACAACGACTTCAATCCTCTGTTTTTCCTCGCACAGATCTTAAATAGCCGAACGCATTTTAAACTTCCACATCCATCGTTTTTTTTTTTTTTTTTTTTTTTTTTTTTTTTTTTTTTGTATCGAATAAAAGAGATGGAACGTCTTGAAAATAGGTTGGGGGTGGGATGACAGTTAACAACACTCTTAATGGAATTCTTTGAAGTATTTTCTCTCACATCTCTTCTGTCAATTCTCTATGAAAAATCATTTGTCTTTTGGATCGAAGAGACACTTTGCCTTGATAACCGGGACAACATCAATCATTGTTGTGCAGCTGCATGACGTCACAAACGCGCTTGACACGTGCAATAAAAAAAAAATAAAAAATAAAAATCTGCAAAGAGGAAATCGATTTGAGTGAGGAGGCGCAAATTTTAATAAAAACAAGCCATTTTCAGTTTGGCAGAGAGGGTTTAATGACCTGAACAGCAAATTTTGGGACTCCTTTTCAATGATTTATTTCCGAATGACGTCTGCAAAAAAACCGACCCGTTTCGGCTGTGAAAGCAGCTCTCTTCGCAGATACAAAATCATTTACCACGAGATTCGATTTAGCCGAAATTCTGCGCCTTTAATTCCACACTTAGGAAGTGCTCGAGGCTCTCGGTAACTCCTCTAACACTTTCTCTCTCTCCAGAACACGTTAGCAAAATCAGGAAAATTGCACTTCTTTAACAATCATTTTCCTTTTTCGTTTTCTCTCTTTGCTTTTCTTTCTTTCTTCATGTTTTTCACTTTAGTTTGCTTCTCTGTGTGTTATCTTCTTCCATTTCCTTTATTCACTCCAGTGTTTGTCTTTTAACTGTAATTGTTTGCCATTTATATTTATGCCAGTTAAGATTAATTTTGCTTCTTCTTTCTATTTTCTCCTCTCTATCTCTCTCAGTCATTTTCTTTCTTTTTTTTTTTTTTTTTTTTACAGTCCGGTCTAACCGAGATAAACAACTAACTCAAACGATGAAGTTAGACAAACATTTTATTATTTTATTTATTTATATTTTTAACATCTTTGCCGAAACAATCGATCCGGACTTGTTCTACCTTCAGACTTTATGATTTAAGAATAGACAGACTGCTAGAAAATCAGTCATTTATATGTCTTATAGTGCTTATGAGTGAATTAACAAATAGTAAAGAGTAAAGCAAGTTAAATACCATAACAACTAAATTCAACCTTGAATAACATCTATCCAATAATTAGATGTAAAATTTCATTCGTTTTCTGATAACTGAATCGACTTAATTGTTTTAAGATAATCTACTTCAATAAATCGATTTCCTCTTTGCGGATTTTTTTTTTTTTTTTTTTTTGCACGTGTCGAGCGCGTTTGTGACGTCATGCAGCTGCCCAACAATGATTGATGTTGTTGTAAACCTATCGCATATTAGTACCGTAGATGGATTAACGGTCCGATGATCCAGTAACCCTGCTCTAGACACCAAAACATTGTACCATCTTCAATTCAGACCTCCGGGAAGCAGGGTGAAGGTGTGACACCGAGCGGTGAAACTCATCCTAAAGCCATTCACAAAACATCCAATGTTCACAGTTGGTTGAAGAGTGAATTCGCCTCTACTTGGCCAACCAGGAGCTATTAAAGTCAAATTTGGGATTAAAATACATTTTAGTTCTCTTATTTACCGTTGAATTTGTGCAAAAAATGAATTAGTTTTGCCTGTCATCACTTTCGGTGAGAGTAAATGAAATGCTGTCTACTGATCGATTATCTTCCGGACAGTTGTTCGAGATTAACGACGGCACCAGAAACTGAAATTGAATCTTTGATTTCAAAACCTCAAATGATTTCGAATTCAAAGAATTAAACTAATAATAGAAATTAACGCTTGTGTCCGTCAAATCGTCAAATTTTCTATCTGAAAAAAAAGTTTCTAGATTAAGCTAAAGAATGACTTGGTTGACTGGTTTTTTTCTTTCAACAAAATTTCAGGAATGTCCTTTGCTCACTTGATAGGAACACTGCGCAGACGCCTGCATCTACTTCTCACAAACTAAAAGGGGGGGGGATAAAAACTGCGTGGAATAACGAAAAGGAAATACAAATAGACCACGAGAAATATTAGAATCATCGAAAGTGTCGCTAGGTGGCGTTCATTGTATCATACATGCAAAGCACTTTATAAACGTCAATTCTTTCTTTGTCTTATCACTTATGTTTATATCCAACTACGATCACGTCATTTATAAATTTCTGGGTCGAAAATATCTACACCTGTTTAACAACAAACCAAAGAACTCTTCGGCTTATCTTTCAGTGACCTCTAGCGGTTATCATGGACATTTCCAATTATGGACAGGAGGTGAACGAACCTCCATAATCTGAGTGGAAAAGATGGTTGGGTTCAATTCATCCGAAATACTTCTAAATTTATCTTTTCCTCGTAGCGAAGTGACTCGCAACCCAACCAAAAAAAAAAAAAGAATAAAAAAATGCGACGAGCAGACACTCACCACAACACCCCTCCCCTGTCAGCGAGTGAAGTGTTAAACATGTATTCGAGGTAGATCAGCCCACGGAAGGCACTCTTAATAACGTTTCCAGAGAGACAGAGCGAGGTAATGATACATCTTACAAGTTGGACACGTGTTATAATTAGGACACATTAGACGCACGTGCCCTGATGAAAGCAACACATGCGTGTGTGTGTGAAATACGTCGCGTGTCTCTCCTAACTATCGGAAAAACTATCGCTAAAGTCAATGTTAGTCGCTCTATAAGATCTTTAAGGTTCCTAATTAGTCACTGGAATTTAGAATCTGCACGCAGATGTCAGACACCTCCAACGAATACTGCTGGCCAATATGAGGCTTTATAACAACAGCCCAAAGTATAAAATTTCGTTTTTGTCAATGGATGGTAATTAAACTCGTTTCATAATAATGGTGTCGTGCACAGGGTGTGATGGTAAGCGATTGGACGCCATTATGTGGATAAACTTTTTGACGCCATCATTGGATAAGATTCTGGAGGACATGATTTAGATCAGCTCTTTATAATGCGATGTCATTTTTTAAATAAGCTCTTTGTAATGCAATTATTTCGATAAGATTCTTGCGATTCATTATTTAAATAAGTTTCTAGTGACGTCATAAGCTTCTTTTATTCTTTGACACCATTGAAGATCGACAATTCTTTTAATGTCCTTCCACCAATGAATCCCATTATTACATGATTCGATTTTTAATCTCGTTCACAATACCATTGAACCAAAGATCAGTTTGTTGTGACTCCACACGGCATTTTGGATTAGTTCATGACATTTTAGATCGCTGTTTGGCATCTTTGAACAGTTAATCCGTACCTTACGACACCATTTTGAAATTGGGAATCACTATCAAACAACTGATCAGTTCTTTGTGATACAATTCACATTTTAGGTGCAAGATGATGTTCACCATCAGGTGTGCTTCCACTATCCTGCTGCCTGGAAGCCTGAAGTGTCTTCTTGAAGAAGTTCCGACGTCTGGTTTCTAGTGTAGGATTTCCAGATTATCTAGCCCTTAATCCAACCAAGTACTAATGAATGAGAGGCTTACAATCTTTGGTGAGTGGGATTCGCATTAAAAAAAATTAATAAGCCATCAGATGGATCATTAAATAGCCATTCTGTTTGTTGATACTCTCCATTCTAACCATTCATTTGCAAACCTTTGTAGTGTGGGAAAAAACACGCATTTTTTAGAAAATAAATAGCTACCTATAAATTATCTCCGGAATTGATATTGTTCTTCCTTCAGCTGTCTCTTTAATCTCCAAATTCATGTCACTTACTTGTTTATAGCCTTTCGTAGCCCTTAGGGATGAACACGCCCAAATAGACCAATGAAAGGAGCTCCTAAAGGCTCTTTGATTGTGTGTTCTATGGACAAGCGGTTCTTTTGGCTGAATATTAGGACATTACAGATGACATAAACACCTGGTTCCCAGTAAACGTCCTTTTGCACTATCGTGTGTTCACCGCAGGCAGTTATACGATGCTGTAGAGCCAACAGTGCTCTACAAATCCCAGAAACAGCTCAGCACCAAGCAATGGTTAATTATCTCGGCTCTTTGTTCTAAGCAAGGACATCGATTTTCGGGGAGTAGACAAGACAATGCGGGATATGCAGAGGGACTCGTGCATTCTTCATTTATTCCTTCTGTCATTCCCGAAAATGAAAGCCAATAGTTGCGTTTCGATTTTTCAATGATCATACACTGTGTACGTAGAATTTTCGTTAGTCAAATAAATAGATCGGGTGTGTTGATTCGTTGGGTTTAATCATTCGCTCTGTTTCTGTTCCTTTGATATTCTATCCAAAGGCTCAATCTCGATTGATACGATTATTGATTTTAGGTAATTGAATTTTTTTATTTCTCCTTTGAATTCATCGACTTATCTGACATCCGTTGAATGTATCGTATAGAAGTTGCCAGGTTTCAAGTTTAGAGAATAAAAGAGATCAAATAGCTTCGACAGTTGAATAAAACCAACCAGATGGCTGCAGTCGACACACTGCTATCACTCTTTCTTTCTTTCTCTAGAAAGATAAATTCAAACAGTAAAATACTTGGTAAGAAACAGGCATTGACTACCTCTGTTTTTCAACATATCCGAAATCATATTTATGTCCATTAAATATTTCTCTCTCTCTCTCTCTCTCTCTCTCTCTCCCACCCTGTCCATTTATTTAGCTGTCCATCTCTTCAAACCTTTTAGCGAAACACAGGGTTTGGGGGCCCATCTGATGAAGTGCAGATCGATCGGTTCCATAGTGTTCAACTGACTTGCACAACCGTGATGGATTGTGACATACGTTTTACTTCATGTCAGACATAAATAAAGGGGAGAAAGTAGTAGGGGTGGTGAGCAAGAGCGAGCTGGTGACCTATATATAATGAACACAATCAGGAGTTGAAAAGACTCGGCTCTGCAGTCTTCCATTAACAAATTGTATTCCTGTCAGGTAACTTCATATCAACAGTGAGTTTTCGGCGTTTCTTCCTTCCCCCTTTCTCTGCCAAGTGAATACCACCCCTCCCTTTTCCAGATCTGTCTCTTCTTGAGCTGCTAATCACGCAAACATCCTGCTGGCGCTGACATCCACATCTCTCACAACCCACCCCAGTATCCATAGTAACTTAGGAGCTGCAGTCAAAACTCTGTGTAAACAAATGAATCAAACACTAAATTGGTCCAAGTGGGGGTAGAGCAGGCCCATCAGTAAGGGAACAGTGACCCAGAAGCCAACAGGAATGTATAGGAGATAAATAAACAAATGCAAAAAAAAATTAATTTTATAAACATCCGGTGATATAACATTCCAGAAGATTTGGGAACTTTTCATGTCTCTAAAATAAAGGAAAAAATAAATTGACATAATTTAAACTATAACTCTCTCTCTCTCTCTCTCGATCTATCTATCTATAGGTATATTAAATATCTGTGCTCATAGCTCTAACTGCTTCAGCCATGAACATAAGAACAACATCTCTCTCCTGTTTTATTTATTATCAAAATGGCAACCATTATGTTACCTGTGTCTACACCTAGTGAGGAATTAGAGAAACAAAGGATAATAACAATTAGAGTTTTTTCCTTGTATAGAAATGTCCGCGTAGCGCATGGAAGATTAGTGTAATGGCTACATTTAAAGCACAAAATAAAGGCATCAATCATTTAAAAAAAAACAAAAAAACTAGTCGACTTAAGCACGATAGTTTATGTGGGCTGTAACGAGATTTCAGTTTCTTTAAGAATCTTCTTAACTGCGCTCTCGAGGAGCAGTTTAAAACGAAGAGAGGTTTTTTTTTTTTATTATTTTTATTTTCTCAGGAATGCCACATTAAAATGTTTCCATCTATTTTTGGCTGAGTTCATCTTCGTTCGGTCGTTCATGTAACGTCACTCAACAGAAGCATTGGTCCAGTCATAAAAAGTGGAGCTATTGATACAGTGAAAAGCCACCAACAGACAGAGCGTGTGCAAGGCTGGTCTCGTTAATTATTTATCTTAGCTAACACAAATATACGTGGGACGAAAAGGAACAAATAAGATGGTGGTTTCCGTTTTGCAGAGATGGAGTGGGTGGGGGGAAGTCATTTGAGTGCTAAGTTTAACAGTCCTCCCCCGATAGCGATTTAAATTCTTTTTTAGTTTGGTGATGGTTGTCAGAGAACAACTATTCAAATGAATACAGTTTTCTTTCGATGTAGAATTAAAATAAGCCTTCCTGTCAATTTAATTAAACAAATGTAAACTAATTTGACTTACCTGACGCGAAATTTAATTGCTAATTAAATTTAATTAAAATGTTTTATATATTTTTTAAACTCCATATGTTAGGCTTAACGGTCAGGTATAACTCGGCTTTGTAAAAACTTAATTGATGAGCTGATGGGCACTTTTTTTTTCTCCTTCTATGATCGATTTGTCTGTTTTGAATCAGGAAAACGAAAATCCTGTATAAAGTTCGTTCCCATTCCAGAGGGGGATTCGAACCAACCTCTTTCCCCTGAAAGGTATCATCTTTATCTACTGAGCTACGCAAGCTCTTAGATTTAAGGTAAATTACTGACAACCGATGACTTTTTATTTGTTTATTTTTTAGATGAAACACATTTAAAGACTTCATAAATATTATGAAATAACTTTGATTATTTCGTTAATATTTTTAAATCCTCTGTTCATTTCCTCGTTGGGAAGCGAATAAAATGTATTTGTTGTTTATTCGGTGACTGGCTTATAACAGCCGGTTGTTTTATTCGCCATTTCATTTGCATGCCATTCTACCGGCAAAGTCGATGGTAGGGGAGCGTCATCGATGTGACGCAAACTAGAATATCAAACCTACAATCCTCCAATTTTCCCATCTTCTTTGACTCAAAATTTCCTTTTCAAATTCTGTTGTTTTTAACGCTCTCCTAATTGTGATATTTACTCTTAAGCTCTTTGGTTATCTATCCCAAAGAGTTTGATGTTTATTTGCAATCCAAATAGCAGTGAGGTCTCTTCTTTTGGGCCTTCGAAGTTGACAACTCAAACTGGATTCCCTCTTCAATTCCACTGATCTATTTTGCAGAGATGCCGAAGTCTTGCTGTCAGCCATAACTTTTCGCAAGCTGCTCATTCATTCATGAGAATATCTGATAATCCCCTTCATCTTTCCAATATCCTTGGCTTTTTCATAACAATTTCTCTATACTCCAGATATATGTCAGTTCTCTCGGTAATTCAGACGATAACTTGTAGACCTTGTGCAAGGGAACGTCCTTCACCCAAACCATTTTGAATTTTCTCTCCTTTTGAATCTTATACTGAAATTAAAAACTGGATCAACTAAGCGATTTCTACTTTTCATTTCCATTGTGTGCTTACTGTTTCAAGCAACTGACAGAATAATCGAGCTAATTCCTTCTGGGATGGAGAGTTTTATCTCCCGTTGTACTCCAAAACTAATGACAACTATCCAAACCTTGGTCATCAAAGTGAGAAAATGTAAACACATTCTATCGTAACCAATTCAGCCTCTGAGAAGTGTTCTTTTCCACTCAACACACACACGCGCGCGCGTGCGTGCGTAGTCTCACCTGTACAGCTACTGACATTATGTACATCCCAAATCTACCCAATCTTAGAATAGCAGTTTTTTTTTTTTTTTTTTCACATTTAGGATGATGTACCAAAAATGATCATAAAAAATATTTGATTCTATCCAAAAAAGGCAATCAGCGTTAAGTTAACAAATGATCTTTCTGACATATGACCTCATAGATGTTTCTCTTATCAAATGATCACCTCGACTATTCCATCAAAAAGGCCATCGTAATTCCTTCACTATCCTCTAACGATGCTGACATCCCAGTTTTTTTTTTTTTTTTTTTTCAGAAATCGAGATCTTCAACTATTCAAAACATCAGCATATTTCTCCTGAATAGCTTAAACACGCAGAGCATTGGTCAACGAATGCAGTGGCAGATCCAGTTTACATTTCAGAGAGGCTATTGGGACATTAGGATGGAACGAAGAAGAAATAAATGCTGATTTTTTTTTACCGTTTCTTATTTAAATAATATAAATTACTTCAATTTTTCACTAATAACAACTGGAAAAGTTTATCCGTTAATCCATCGAGCCCTTATCCAGTGGCGGCTCGTGTCTTAAAATCTTGGGTGGGGTGGGTGCAACTTTCGAAATATACATCCACACTGTAAGTACAGTGTATACGTGTTTGGATAAAATATCAAAATTATGGTAAAAAATTAAAAAAAAAATTAAACATGAAAAAATATTGTTTATTATCCATAAAATTATACAGTTTGGTATAATTCAAAATTACTTAAAAATAAAATCCATTATCATAACCCCAATAATGTTCTAAACTAAAAACTATACCAAATGTTGTCTTTAATTGTAATGTCCGAATATTTAAAGAGACGGAGTAAACACGATAAGCACTGCGAACACTCTGCTACTGGCGCAAACTGCATATAAACAACAGTGGAACTGCGCGACGGACAGTGCCGCATTACGCTAATAGCTCGCATCTCACTATGACGTGCACATGCTTTCGCGCGTAGCAATATGACACTGTGGTAAACACAGTGCTGGTAGCGTCCTTCGCCCTCCTAAGTGCTACAAGATGGATTTTTAATTTTTTTTTATACAAAATAAGAGAATTGTATAGGATTGTTGATGATAAAATTAAATATTACGAGCAAATATAAATAAATCAATAAACATATTTATGTATCGAGAAAAATTGGGGGTGTGCTGTAGTTCTGCAGTGCCTATGCACGAGCCTCCCCTGCCCAGGGGAGGCTCGCCCACCTAAGGACGAGATAAGGGCTTGATTATCTGGTAGGCTAGCAGCATTATGTCGGTGGGAGTGACATAGAAAAAAGTTTCCAAATAACAACGTACTGCTCAGATTAGCCAATGAAATACCGTCTGATCTTCTACTCACGACTTTATTTTATTTATTTATTATTTTTATCATTTGAATCACACCTACAAAAGGTTGGAAATGTATCGTACATTAGTTCTAGGGTTAAGCTAAGGATAAGATACTCCGGATTTTCTTTTCCTACTGTCAACATGAGTGATTGCTGGTTGGAGTACAAACCCACCCAAGCAATCATATCGGCGGTTATTTTTTTTTTTATCTCTTTTCTTTTTCTTTCTGTCTCTCTTTTATCAGTGTGTCAATGAGTAAGCGATTATGCATCGTGCTGCCTGTTTTTTCTTCTTCTTCCCTTTTCTTGCTTTTGTGTCTTTCCCCATCTCTCTCTCTTTCTTTCTCTCTCTCTTTCTCTTTCTTTCTTTTATTCTCTGACTTTCTCTTGACCGAATAATGTGGTATTTAATATTGTTCATTTGTTTGCTTTGTCTCGTTATTATCAACAGTGTAAAATCACGTGTCAGAGAGAGAGAGAGAGAGAGAGAGATTAGTTAAAAGAAAAAGATTGAAAAGAGCAAATAAAATTAATCCTTGGGGGAAGGGGGGATAGATGGAACAAGAAAGAAATAAAATGTCTTTTCAAAAAAAAAAAAAAAAAAAAAGTCAGTCGGAAAGAGAATTCGGGGAGGGGGGGGAGGTAATAAAAATGACATCAGCAAACAGTGAGAAAGAAGTATCAAAAAACGTGGGGTCATACTTTGAAATCAAACTTTTTTTTTTTTTTTTTTTTTTTTACCAATTGAGGTCAAGTGGACTTTCGCCAACACGGGCTGAGAAAATCTTGGAAAATCAGCAGCTGTCACTACCTTTTGAATTACTTGCGCTTGTTCGTCATCTCTCCGTATAGGTCGTTAAAAGCCCCATAGGAGAAGCAGGCGACAATATATGAATGCTTGTGTGCGTCATACGGAACGTCTTTTGATGAAATGGAAGCAAAAATAAGAAGATAAAATGAAAAAAAAAAAAAAAAAAGAAAAGAAGAATGTGTGTGTGTGTTGCTGCTATTTATAATCACCGTCAACACACACACACACAGCGCCATACATTCGGCAGAAATTGCTTTGCACCGAGAAACAAGACTTTATTCAAATATATCTGCGATGATGACAACGTACCGGTCGTAAATTTACGGGACGTACGAAAACATGGAGCGATGATTTCTTGCCGTCTGTTCCTATTTACTTGTCAGGGTCGTTTTTCATAAGTTTGGACGGGGGCGCGGCGAACGACAGTCTCTCCTTGCATACACATGGACGCGTGCTACTAAAAGACCCAGAGAGAGAGAGAGAGAGAGAGAAGCTCTGAAAGGCTTTCTTAGAGATGAGTGTTTGTTTAACCTCGCAAGGCATGGACTCGACGAAATGAGGGTTTGAGTCGATGACTAAAGTCAATAAAGACTGCTTATGAAGTGGAAGAGTGTTGACTCAACATAGTGTCATATAGTGGCTGCTACGGCACTTTGTTCATCAGTTCCTTTTTTTGCTGAAAAAAAAAAAAAGAAAAAAAAAACGTTTCCTGTATCAGCAGAGATCATCAGAGGAACAAATTGAAGCTGATGACCAACAGAGACATCGCAGGAAAAAAAAAAAAAAAAAAAAGCGAAGTCGTAAAAAAAAAGTTGAATATTATCAATGGATGCTTTAAGAGTCTTATATGCAGAGCTAACACAAGCCTTCTATTTACTTAGATGGGGTCTCTATTTCCAAACATCTTCCCTACTTCTTTCTTCACTTACATTCTCCCTGCTGACATCCCTTTCGCAAGAGGCAACGAAGCTGTTACACTCTACCTCCCCGTCTCCTTTTATCTCGTGCAGCTGCTCAATACACACATTTCTGTTGCTAAGTGACAGCTTGTGATGTCTTCTGACCGGTAAATTGTATTGTGGGGATCTGTTCACCACCGAAGCCCAGTCCTACACTGTTCACCAACAGCTATTCATACAATACTCTTTGACAGTTCATATGAAGGTTGGAAAAAAAAAAAAAAAAAAAAAAAAAAAAAAAAAAAAAAAAATCACGCCATCTGGCGGTCATTTAACAAACTAAATAACAGTACTTGGAAATTCACCTTTGTTCAATTTTGTGCGATCCACCCAACATTTATCTCTAGTTGTATTTCCTTTCTCTTTTTCCCGTGAGTCTGTAGAAGATTAGGATCGGACCCAAATTAATTTATCATTGTTCTCTGACATGTCGACCACTCGCTATAATTTAAGCACAATAGAACAAAGAGGTTTCCCCCGGCAGGTGATTATCACCTTCCCTATTAATGTTGCCTCCTTTGTCGGAAGAATTTCACTGATGAAGTCGTGAGTGAAAAAGAACGTTTTCGCTATGATGTTGCCGTACTGATTGATCGGAACATTAATTATGCATTATTTTCATAATTTAGTAATTTCGCCCTGCACAAGAGACGTCGAGATTTGGGCAGCTATGGAATATCATTAGTTGAACTGCGATACTTCGATTGCTAGGCAACCGCAAAGTATTCAGTAGAAGTTTCGTATTTTTATACAATAAAATAAATATCAAATAATTTATTATTTGTTTATTTATTAAGGAAAATCATTTATTTCAATATCTGTAATGTTTTCATAAGGGAGTACATTCTGGATTGTCCAATAGGTGGCGCAAAAATCGTACAATACTCATACACACACACACAATCACTCCCTGAACTCCGATGAATCAAGAGCACTTCTACGGCGCAAAAATTCTAGAGTTATGATAGACGTTTCATTTGAATGTTGTAGGCAAATTCTATGGACCTGCTTTAGTCAAGGTTGTTCATTCAGATACTGCGTAATGTTTCTTGTGATACACCTATCTACCATTTTTCAAGTTTTGGAAAACTAGCTTGAACAGGTGGGAAAGGAAACTAACAAAAACAAAGGAATTCTGCCGAATTTTGATGTCATTCCTTCTGCGCATGCACATTAGTGTTCAGCAGTTTTCTTTGTCGGGTACTGCAGTTGTTTGCCGACTAAAACATATCCAAAGGATAATGTTGGCAAGTTATTTTCTGATGAAAGAAATATAAAAATAAAAATTAAAGTGTGCTGGTTTTTCATGGCAATTATTTTATTTTTATTTATTTTTTTTTTTATGGCAGCGAAACCTTCCCAAAAATGTACGCAGTGAATCAACAAACTCAAGTTAACATAATTAAGAAGCACAGTTCCTGACATTAACGAACTGTATCAGTTTAAATCAAAAGAAAACTGCTACTACAGGTTTCCCTTTTATGTAGGAAAATAGAGTAAAGTTGGTCCCATGGTGTAATGGTTAGCTATCACGTGACCAGTTGTTGATTTAGCATTTACTCAGGTTACTCAATCTGGTTATTTTTTAATATCAGCATGTAAAGATGCGAAGCTTATGCTCCGTCGAAGTGATCCAGGGGATTAGATTGAACCCTTTGTTGAACATAAGGGTGCAGTCTGGGGTGTGGCTTTAAATAAACATGCCAGCAAAGCAGCCACTGGAGCAGCAGATTTTACAGCAAAGTTATGGGATGCTGTCAGTGGAGAGCAACTGCATAATTTCTAACATCTTCATATTGTAAAAAGTGTCGACTTCAGTCACTCATTTCAGATAAATTACTTACTGGCAGTAATGAAAAGAATCTTCGTATTTATGATTTGAATAAATTAGATGCAGATCTTCAGGTATTTAGTGGAACATTTATCACCTGTTAAACATGCGTTGTTTCCTCATGTTAATAAAAGAATTGTCAGTGCCTTAGATGATAACAAAACTGTCAGGTTTTGGGATCGAGATACTTGTCAAAAAATTAAAAAATTAGAGTTCAATACACCTCCAAGTAGCCTAGAAGTGTCTCCGGATGGCTAATTGTAACTTATGGACAGACTGTTAGCTTTCGGAATACATCCAGCTGTGAGAAAATGAAAGATTTTGATATGCCTACTTTAATCTATTCTGCGTCCTTGCATCCCAATAAGACTGTGTTTTTATGTGGTGGTGAAGATTTTAAGATGTATAAATATGATTATGACACAGGAGAAAACATAGAATCATTCAAGGGACATTTTGCACCACTTTGGACTCTATACAAGTGGCAGTGAAGATGGAACCCTCCGTTTATGGCAAACTACAGTAGGCAAAACTTATGGACTTTGGAAGTGCATTATGCCTGGTTGTTGGAAATGAGACTCCTGATGGAGCAGGAGGGGACGGTCCTACAATAAATGCTGAAACTTGATCATTCTTGTTGGGTTGACTGAAGATTCATTAAGTGAGATTGATTGTAGTCGATTTATTTGAAGTTCCTTCTTGATAATTAATGCAAGTTAAAGAGTGAGAAATATTTTTCTGTAATCTTCTGGTTCCCATCTGCCATACGGCCGCGGGAGGGTAGCTATATGCTACCATTCTAGGGAGAGATGATTATGAGCAAGGTGGTTTCCCGTTGCCTTCCTTGCCGTAAGTATTTATGACTGTAACCTGTGGGTTCACGGGGCCGGTTTGCCTGCTTGCGGGATGAAAAACCCCAGATAAACTGGCGGAAAAAACCCTGCTGCCCACGCCCGGCTAACTTGGCTATGGCTGAGGAAGATCCTTCAGCTCCTCATGTTGTCGACGGGAATCGAACCTAGGACACTCCTTCCCCAGGCATATGGTTGCGAAGCGCAAAGCCACTAGGCTAACCGCGCAGACTTTTCTGTAATAAAGAGAGTAAATAAGAACTTTTTATCAGATGACCAATTTGTAAACGCTCTTTATAGTAAAAATATATGGTACATTTTGCTTTGTGTTAATTTAAAAAAAAAATAGAATTTTATTATCTGTATTTTATATTTGTGTAGAAAAGTTATAAATAAACTAAGTTTTGTGGGGGGAAAAATGGTTAGCATACCGGACTTTGAATCGATCTGAATTCAAATCTCGGTAGGACCTATCGATTTCTGAAAGTTTTTTTACAATTGATTTAATTCTTCTTATCCATCTAATAATAGAAAAATTATTATAAAAAATTCCACTATTTTTTTTTATCAAAAAGGAACTACAATATTTTTTAGTTTTTTTCTCATTTCAATGTTGCTGTTTAGAAGTAATAGCCATCTTTTATTATTTTTTAATTTAAAACTACATTTGAAGCGTGATATAAGTTATTGTATATAACTTCACATCACAATATATTATATAATGCATCGTTCTTTGCTATCTAAAACTTCTGCGGTTCTACGAGTATATATTTGAATTCTGTAGTTCCGTATGACAACCAAACTACTTGCACCAAGCAAAGAAAATTCACTTCTAAAACTGAAGTTCTCTTCACACTCTGTAAACTACTTGGAAATGCAGGGCATTACAGTTTGCCATTTACCACATCCAAACGATGCAGTTTTGTCTGGTCGCTTTTGATAAGGGAGAAAGGACACTTATGGGCTTATCGTACCTCAACAGTGCCACGCTGAGGTCCCTCAAGATGCAAGGTGTCAAACGGAAGAGCCGAATCACACTACCATTCGTTGCCATGAAATTCCAAGCGGTGTCAATGTCCACAAATAAGTTTTTCTTTTTCTTTCTTGAAAAGTTCTTACTTCATCGCCCAATTTTGGATTTTCTAGACGTTCTTTACTAGCAGAGCTAACAGTTGTAGAATGTCTTAGTGAGCAACCGCTTAGTAGATTTGGATGAAATTTGAAAAATGTAAAGAATCATATCTCGACAGCAAATTTTTAGTGTTAGTCCATGGGCCAAAGATCGCATCAAACGAGAAGCAGCCAGTATCGTCGCAAAAATTAAAACACAAACAATAAATAAACAACAACAACAATAATGATGATGACAAATAGACAACTAATGAATAAAGAACTCAATTTATTTATTCTTATGGAGTTTCCTCCCTTTTCTCCCCCGTTCCTATTGGAGGAGAGCCCCCAATAGGGACGGGGGAGTTGAGCTCCCCCCCAGGAGGGGGGGGGGAATCAACTGGCCCCAAGTATTTATGACTGTAGCAGCGTGCGTTCACGGGGTTGGTTTGCCTGCTTGCGGGATGAAAAATCCCAGGATAAACTGGCTGAAAAAACCCCGCTGTCCACGTCCGGCTAACTTGGCTATGGCTGAGGAAGATCCTTTAGCTCCTTACGTCACCGACGGGAATCGAACCTAGGACACGCCTACCCACGCATATGGTTGCGAAGCGCACAGCCACTAGGTTAACCGCACGGACAAAGAACTCAATAAAACAAATAAACGAATACAATAAAATCATTAAAAATAAAAATAATTTGTTGTATAAACTATTGAATAGAGCTCTGTGGTTGTTTAATTTTTAAAGCTGTGTGCAGTATAGAATTGAATTTATAGGATCGAATTTCCACATCGCCTATCTTTTTATTCATATACCTCCATTAATTGCTAATTCAATTCAATTATATTTTAAATTTAAAATTTTCCATTCATTTATGGTTTGAATTCTGTCTTGATACAAATGACTAAATAAGGTTTAGAAATTAAGGAGAAAAAATCTTCATGTCAAACGACTGTGAAATCAACAAACAAACGCATTTTTTTATTTTTTCAAGAACACTAAACAGGTCTAAAAATTATAGACATATAAAGATGCTCGCTTGCTAAGATGCAGGAATATTCAAGTTTCTTCCTTCTCCTTTTAGAAACAAAAGAAAATCCCAAGTTACATGCAGATGGAAGCTTTCCCACATGTAATAACAATATGAGAGAAGTAGGATAGCACTGCCTGATGCACTTTATTTCGAATACGGATTCAAAAATCGAAAACCACTTGCTGAAGTTTATCTTTGTGCATCAGAGATTCCGTTCGAAGATGCAACCACTCAAGTACAACAACAACAACAGCAAAATAAAATAGAAATATAAGAATAGTCTACATAATGTAAGTGCTGCGTCTTACCTTGATGGACCTGTGTTTCACTTAGGATTTCTCCATGAGTGCAGGTCACAAAGATGCCTCCAACAATCTCGATCGTGAGCCTCTCTCTCTTCCACGTTGTACCCATAGATTTCACTAATGGATCATCCCATCTTGTAGGTGGTCTTCCTGGTTTTATCTTTATTGTTGGTTGCCAGTTGAGTATTCTATATGTCCATCTGTTATCCCTGAGTCTGGCTATGTGACCTGCCCATCTCATCTTGCTTCCATATACTGCAGTCACCACATCTTCTATGCCTGATCTCTTTCTTAGTTCCGTGTTTCTAACATGTTCCATTTTGCTGATGTTACAAAGCTTGCGTTCTATTGCACGCTGAGTTATTCTGAGAGTCCCTTCTTCTTTTCTTGTCGTGTTCCATGTTTCTGATCCACATGTGAGTGATGGAAGAATGTCACTATTAAATAGTTTTGCCTTGGCAGAGATGTCAAAATTTGGATCAGTGAGTGTTTCTTTTAGTCTATTGAATGATAGCCATGCAGCTTTCTTTCTTTTTTGCTGGTTCTTCAGATAAATCATTATTCATTTTTATTGTTTGTCCTAAGTAATTGTAGGAGTCAACTAGTTCTATAGGGATGTTATCAATACATAGGTGACTGTCACTTGTGCAGATGTTTTTGATACTGCTGCGTATAATGTACACACATATATATATATATATATATATATATATACATGTGTATTATATAAATATATGCTGTATAATGTACATACATATACTACGGCGTATAGTGTACATAAACGTTATTTCTCAATTAGCATTAATAACAAAGCACAGTGTAGTAACAAAACAAAGCAAGCAAAAATCCGTTTTCTTACAATCCACCAGAAGTAAGTTTTATAGGGAAGTGTCTGGGGTGGTCCCATGGTGTAATGGTTAGCACACTGGACTTTGAATCCAGCGATCCGAGTTCAAATCTCGGTGGGACCTAGGCGTCTCTCGTATCAGACAGTTTTTTTTTTCTTTTCTTTTAAAAGAAATAATTCCACCCCTACTTATCTGCATTCCCTGGAGCGTATTTCCTTTTTTTTTAATTTTGTTTTTCCTCCCAAATAAAGAAAAAAAAAAGCAATAGTTTTCTCCCTGACCAGTAGATGGCGATACTGTTTTTGATTTATACTGGGGATAATATTATTGTTTATATTATTATTCGTTAGATATTTTATGACTAAATCCTTCAGGTTGCATCTTATACTTGAGTCTGTTCTGATTACTCAGTTTCACAGGCTGAATGCAACATTATTATAGAACATTTAAAGATATATAGTACATTTTTGCGATTTTAAAAATATTTGAAATGATTTAAAATGTTAAATTATAATATGTAAGTAAATAAAAGATTTAGGCCAGTTATATTTTCATAATCCTCATTATTAATCAACTCTTTTCGGCCATTGTAAAAAGTTTTGCAAGAATTCAACAATCACTGATGTCTCTCTCACACACACAGCGGTCTTCACTTTACATGTAACGCACATAAATCCCAAAAACAGCAAACAATGTGGAATAACAACAAATGAAATATTTTATTCCATAGCTGCCAGTTAAAGCCTTTACCGCGAGGATGTTATGATAACAGATTAGTGCTTTGGTACTTTCTTTTGGCACTATTGTATAATCGGATGTCACATCAAAGACCTTACCGGATCTTCGGGATGGATTTATTGGCTTGTCTCTTATTGCAGAGTGCGGAAAATTCTTTATATTATACCGTATGTCCTAGTAGGAAATCACTTCCCGTTTTGTGGACCGGCTTAACGTGCGTCGAACATACTGGTGAATTTTGTAAACAAAGTTGAGCTTATGTATTCGTACACTATCTTTCTAGGTTGCTGACAAGGACTTCTGCTTTGTCTGCATGTAGATACGATTCCCTGCTCGCTTTGCATTGGAGGAAGAGATCTGTGGTTGATGCGAATAATTTTTAGAACTTTCCTCAGACTATAACTCAATCCTACTCAAATTAGGCACTCAGGATCAATCCACCATACTCCAATCCTTCATACCATGGGGAAATTTCTCCAGTGTTATCCACCAAACATATTGGTCCTGTACCTACCATAGAGAAAAAAAGAAGGCATCGCTGAAGTCATAACCAACCTTAAAAAACGAAATCAACACCGTCCTGGCAGCTGCCATGGCTACAACCCAATCAGACTCACGGATAATACCATGCAGTTAATCAGAGAAAAGAATAAAGCCTGGGAAAGATATCACAACACACTGGCTCCACAGGATCGAAAAATCCAGAACAGAATAATGAAAAAAAAAAAGTCAGAGCTTTCGAAAAACACTGAAAACAGCACGACTTATAGTCCTTATAAGGAATGGCTTAAAGGGGCGAAGCAAGAATGATTTTCATCTTCCCCGTATCTGTAGAGGATAGTGTATGGATAAGGTGTTATTGAGCTATTAAAGTTCTGATCATGGCAGGAGGGTAACAGCGATAGCCGAGCCTCAGTTAGAACTTCATTGGCTACAGCATTGCCATCCATTACCCTCCAAGGGTTTTAATCCATCAAACATCTGAAATTTTTAAACTGCTGAAAACAGCACGAGTTCTTAAAAGAACTGGGCGAAGGACTGAGTCCTTGACTCTTAATCCCGTCATCTGAATGAAGTAAATCTGTGTGGATGGGGTGTTATTGAGCTAAAAAGCTCTAGTCATGGCTGGGTAACGGCAATAGCCGAGCCTCAGTTAAAACTTCATTGGCTACAGCATTGTCATTCGTGACCCTGATTAGTAAGTAAAGGGTAAAATCTCAAAAAATCGGACGATCTCTAGGCCACTCCATAGTGGGCGAAAGACCGTCCATATCTCAGCGTTGGTTCCACTCAGTGACGGGCTCCCCGACTGAGCAGAACCGCCCAAATTCCGAGGAAAATAATTCACCTACAAAGCCCCTCAGCGGGTCATGCCGGAGAACACCTTCCCCGGAGACTCAAAGTGCTCCCTTAAGGCAAAAACCCTAAGGGAGCGAACTCAAAAACTCATCACCCAGGATAACAGCAACAGCCGAACATCAGTTTACTTCCTTGGTTCAGCATTGCTAATTGTTACCCTGGAAGTCCTGATTAGTAAGTAAAGGGTAAAATCTCAAAAAATCGGACGATCTCTAGGCCACTCCATAGTGGGCGAAAGACCGTCCATATATCAGCGTTGGTTCCACTCATTGACGGCCGCCCCGTCCTAGCACCCCGACGGGCTCCCCGTTTAAGCAGAACCGCTCAGCGTTGGTTCCACTCAGTGTCGGCCGCCCCGTCCTAGCACCCCGACTACTGAGCAGAACCGCTCAAATTCCGAGGAAAATAATTCACAGACAAGAACCCCTCAGCGGGCCGTGCCGGAGAACACCTTCCCCGGAGACTCAAGGTGCTCCCTTAAGGCAAAAACCCTAAGGGAGCGAACTCAAAAACTCACACCCAGGATAACAGCAACAGCCGAACATCAGTTTACTTCCTCGGTTCAGCATTGCTAATTGTTACCCTGGAAGTCCTATAAAGGACTTAATTCACATCCCTCTTCGTTCAAAACAACACGACTTATCCTTATAAGGACTGGCTTAAAGGGGCGAAGCAATAATGCTTTTCATCTTCCCCGTTATCTGTAGAGATATAAGGTGTTATTGAGCAATTAAAGCTCTGATCATGGCAGGAGGGTAACAGCAATAGCCGAGCCTCAGTGAGAACTTCATTAGCTACAGCATTGCCATCCGTTACCCTCCAAGGATATTGCAATTTTCACACCAAAACAACACGATGCTTTGTATGTATCTAAATATAAAAGAATTATACAATTTACCAGATGGTGTAAAAGAATTATAAAATCATTTTAAATAAATAAAATATTTTAAGCTTTTTTAAATATTTTATTTGTAATTTTTTTTAAAAATATTCTCATAATATTTTAATATCCTAAGCAGTGCTAACAGTAAAATCTAATGAAAAAATGGGGGATGACTTAAAATGTGTCCTATTCCGACGAACAATAAATACTCTCATTTCTTGAATATTTTCACAATCCTAAAACTGTGACTGTGAGAACAATGAAAGGCAAAGAATTCCAAGCACGCGCACACACACACACACATCGCTTCAGACCAGCTGGTAGAATAGAGGACGCTTCCGAACATCGCAGTTACAGGAAGGCTTGTGGGAAATAAGTTTAAGAAAAAGGCGAACAGCAGAAAGGAACGTTTAATCTTGTCGCGCGCTCGCATGACCATCCCAACAAAGAGGTTGGGTTTGTGTGGAAACACTTTTTCTTTTCTTTTTTTTTTTTTTCTTTTCTTTCACTGCCTCGCTGACGGAGGGTTGTTTAATCTGGGCTGCCGTGAGTGTGCAAGTTATCGGACTCGCGTTCGTTTGCCTTCCCTCCCTCCCTATCTTCATAAGAGTGCTCCACGTCTTCAAAGACGATGACGTGTGCTGGAGGTGACAAAACCGTTTGTCGTACCCAACTCCGCTTCTCTCTCTCTTTCTGTCTCTCCGATGGACCTTTCATGGCTGATGGGGAGTTTGGCATTTCGTTTCACCCGCTGTCGTCTCGATCACAATTCAGTCCCCCGCCCCGACTCCCTCTCGAGGTGTAAAGAAGTGAACTAAAGACCAGGGGTGTGTTCTTTCTCCCCCCCCCCCCCCAAAAAGCTGTCATCTTAAGTGTCAGCAGACATTGAGAAAGAGTCCGGCAGAGGCTCAACGAAAGGATGCGATTTCGGTGACACCTCAAGGACATCCTCGCTGGGAACCAAACCACGTGGTCCCAGAAAACATCGGACCACAACATCTTCCAGCAAAGCCTTTTCTTCAGTCTCTGAAACCATTATTTGCTTCCCAATTTTTTTTCTCCTTCTCTCTCTCTCATTAATTCTTTGCATTGGAAGTTCTCCCATCCTTCTCTGGGATCGGGCTAGAGATTCACTCTAATAATTTACGTTTTTTTTTCTTCTTTATCTCCCACCACCACCACTGTTTTTTACTTCTTTTTCTAGTTCTCCATCGCAAATCGAGGATTGGAAGTTGAAGGTCAGCGATAGCAGTAAAGGAATGTTGCTCAGCGTTTGAGGAATGTGTGTTTCAGATACGGATATCTGACGTCTCCGAATTTGCTAATGATGGTAAAAGAGGCCAGCGGCATGTTTATTGTCACTTTTAGTTTGACGTTTCGCCCTGAATCGGTTAAAAATAACTGGTCCTGTCAGCTGCTACCAAGAAGGATACGTGTGTGTGAGAGAGAGGGGTGATAACCACAGGGGGTTTGGGTAACGAGATACCCGAAGTATTAAAAAAAAAAAAGGAATATCAGCCACACAACTGGCCGCTCCACTTCCATGTGCCGCCTTGTTTTATTTATTTAGTTAGTTAACGCCAATGTTTAACTTCTATATTTGATCATGTGCACCCTGTGATTGACATCCACGGTAATATTTATCTGGTCCCAATTGAGCTCTTCACTTTCACTGTCATATGTAATCAACATGTTCAATGACTCATCCACACTAACGATGTTTTTCGTGTAATATCAACATTATGGCTTTTTGCATTGGTATTTGCAACTCAATTTGATTCGTTCTCTGATTGTAAACAGTTGAATTTCAATTACTTTTGGCTACAGATGCGGTTATTCAATGTTCAGATTGCTGTTGGTCATTTATAAGATTTTTTTTTTTTTCATAATTTCGCGAGTACGTTTAAAGGTTATTTTTATAAGCCAAATTAATTTTTCTTTGTTATTGCTTAGATAAGTGTGACGTCATGTTTCTGTGGCAACAGTAGATTGCTCGCGATCCGTAATTTGCAGTTATTGTTTTGGCTATTCTCCAAAAGATGGTGTCGATAAATGACAATCTTTTCAACGGAAATTAAGAGTGTGTGTGTGGGGGGGGGGCGCTGAAGGATATTTTAGCACGATATGCGCGCGCAAAGACTATAACTATATGGCGTGGTAGTGAGCTATGTATTATGAAAATTCGACTAATAAATATTTCAGTTCTTGTGTTTTCTCTCTCTCTCTCTCTCTCTCTCTGTCTTCAAATCATTAGCATCGGAAGACGTCATAGACTGGACTTTTTTTTTTTTTTCTTTTCTTTGAATTAACTTGACAAACAGTTCCACAATGACGAGTAGACTTTATTTATTGACGTTGTTCCATATTTCTCGCCCAAGGTAATGAAAGTAATCAGAGCTTATTATGCAAATGATGTTGCGTCTCTTCCCATGAAGTGTAAATAAAGCAAACACATAACAAAAGGAATCCTTGCTTGTCTTATAGTCTCGACTCTTTTAATGTCATTTTTAAATAAAAGGACCAAATGATTCAAAGAACGCAAGGAAAGACTTTAACATAACTGAATTTTTGTGTTAAAATATTCCTTGATTTTAAGACAAGTTCGGACGTGTTCCAACATGTCCAGACGGCACTTCCATTCATTTTTAAAGTTGCTACATGTTTTGATGATAGCTAAAATAACTAAAAAGGACAACTAAAGGCAAATATATATATATATATATATATATATATATATATATATATATATATATATATATATATATATATAATTATAATTATACACTAAATTATATTAGTGTACTAATTATTGTATTTTTCATATCCTCATTAAACAGTGGTAGATGCAGTTTTGGCCTTAGAGACACCAGATTAGTAAGCCAAATAGTCTGCCTTGATCATAGGTTCGACTCTCGTCTAGAACCTTTATTTTCATTCAAACGAAAAATTAGTCCTGATTTGCTTAGTTCACTCGAAAACAAACGAGACTAACAAGTTCATGTTTTATGTTTGAAAACAGGTGTGTTCGCTGGTTGGTTTGCATGCTTAGCGGGATGAAAAACAAGGGATTCCTAAGAAAATCTACCACCTCAGCACGAGACCGGCCTACTCAATCACGAATTGAATCCTGGTCTTTTCAACCAAAGGGGAAGGCAGCCGTTGTCAACTGACCTGCACGTGCGCCTTTACTGTGGTATTTTAACGTGCCATAACATCGCCTTAAATCGTCGAAAGTTCAAAATCAGATTATTTTATACTCTCCCAATAGAAAAGTCGAACCAAAACACCAACATTGCTATATTACTTGAGAATATTTTTGTTAAATATTTTTCGATTTCTTCAGAATCCCCCAATATATTTCTTATCCGAAGTGCTATAATACTCCTTTTATTCTTAGTGGCTCTTTTCTGTAGTTGCGAACAACCTTCTCTTATATTTGACCTTTGATGAGATCGGTGTTTGACCTTTGCAGCTGTGTTTATCTGGCGTCGATCCAATGTTTGAATTTTCAGCGGTCCAAGCGAGATTCAATATTTACTCTTATAAGTCAGGGTTTGACTTTCGCTATAACGTTTATTAATACGGCGTTCCAATTTATTTACTTCCGTTTGTCTTTCGAGATGGCCTTCGATGTTTATTTGATTTTAAGCGACTAACTTTCCGTATTTAGCAAATTACGCTCGTTTCGCATTGTGAAATGTTCGCAGTGTGCGAAACTGTAGAAAGAAAACGAACCAAATTACTTTCTCTCCCCTCCCCCCCTACGGTGACATCGCACCACCTAAACATCCATAAATATCCAACTCGATTCAGTCGCACGAGTTCAAACTTACTTTCTAGCCAGTGTCATTATTTGTCGGAAGAATGTGTATACAAATTCTTGGAGCGTGCAACTGTGTTGCCCCTAACGAGCAGATATTGGCTAGCAAAGCGTGCCCCGTATTACGCAAGGATTCTAATAATGGCGTTGGTCCCATTGACAGCTCATAGCCTCCACCTCAGCAACATCTGTTACATACCTACCACACCTCCCACGAGCGTCGGGCCTATTCTAACACCTCGGCGTGCGCGAAGGGACAATTTTCCTCACCGTGACCGCCCTGTGGTACGACCTCATTGATCCATAGCGGAAATGTCAGGATCAATGCTTTTACAACATCAGAACCCCGTAGGAACCTTATCCCTCCGTATGTCCCCTGTTCATGTTTACTCAGCAGCCATTAGGGGAAGTTCGCGTAACTTTATCACCATTCCTCACTTTGTTTCCCCTCTTTCCATCCCCCCCCCGATGCGTGATGGTTGCATGCAGAAATAGGGATTTGTCTAATTACAATGTATATCTAGGTTCCTTGCTTGTAGATGTATGTTTATCTCCATTTACTAGAGCTATGTATAATTTATCATAGCGTGTAACAATTGATAGTGACGTGTATTCATTGTTAATGACGTCACACAACGATCTTTTTTCCGGTGTATTTCATACATGAATTGATAGATACAAGCAGTTGCTTCTATATTAAGATCACCTGCTTTAAGAACAGACGTTACTATGACAACGGCAGTATATTCGTTCTTTTTCTCTTTGGCGATTGCATGAAAATTTTAGAAGATGCAGAATAACAATTTATTGTTAGAATGTAAGCAAAGGGGGCCTTTCGTATACTTCCCTTGTTAGCAAATCATTTTCAATTTCCCCCGGGGCCCCCTCCCACTACCAACATCCACCCTTACTAACAGAAATACGAATCAGCTATTCTTGTTTGCTTTCCCAGCAGTGCTAAGTTACCCCTTTGCGTGCGTGTATGCCCTACACAGCTTGAAAGCTAGTAGAGGTAACTCCATCCGTCATATTCAACTGTCAACATCCCTTTCCCCTTCTCGCAGGTCTCCTGTTTCGTTCACGGGTCAAGATTGAGTGCGTGGCACTAGGAAAATGCGTGTGTGGGGGGGTGGGGGGGGGTAGAGGAGTCGCAAGGGACCAAGTCAACAGGTGGTTAGGTTTCTTCTGGTTTAACGAAGTTGGTTTGACTCATCATAACCCTGGAAACAAATGATTATTTGAAAAACGAGAACAGATGCCAATGCTATTAATATGATAAAACTCAGAGAAAAGTTAGACCCAACTTTTCCCTCCTCTAAAATTGGCTCCCATCGCCCTTAACCATGACAAATGAAATTCGCTGATCATTAATTACAGATATCCTATCCCCATTATTTAAAGTCATCCAGACTGTACGTTCCCCCATCTATTCACTTTGTCAGAGGCAAACCAATAATACCTCCCTTGAGTTAAAAAAAAAATAATAAAAAGAAGAAGAAAAAAGGGAAATTCTTTGCATTCTCTTTTTACCCAGAGCTTTAAAAAGTCTCTTCATATGATAATCAAAGTCCTTATTGCAGAGAACGTCAAAAACTGAGTATTATCTTCACACCAAGAAATTTCCATATTGATGATAAAAAGTCCCATTGGATGTGGCTTCCTTTGGTCAGGAAGATGAAGGCTTCGATATAAAACATGACTTGATATGCAGATGAAATCTCGCCTTTCAAAAAGCTGTCTCAATTAATTCATCGCAATGTCAGATATGAAGGTGGCTGTCAATTAAAACATGCCTATTGTCGGTGACAGGAAGACGATATATTAAAAAAACTGGCATTTTTAACTTTATGGAGAGGGAATGACTGCGTTGCTGATTTTTTTTTTAATTTAATCAAAATATTTCTTAACTTATTGATAATAAACTTCCTTAACTTTCTCCAATAACTGATACTGCAAACTTTTCATTGTAAAATTACTTCTTTGTGAGATGTAGGCTTGCTTTTAAAAAAATAAACACAATTACAAGCGACAGTGGCTCTAGCAGTGGCAAGAATCCGAATTAGCAATAGTTTATTTTAGTCTTTTTAGTATATTTTTGATGCAGTTACTTTATGCATTTCTGCACATTTAGAAAAAGGAAACAAAGCATGTAACATAAAATATTTATAATTTTATATATAATATGAAGGGAACTTATATGTTTTATTTAATTTTAAAAATAATTATTTTATTAATGAATTTATAAATTACGTAATAAGATATAAAGAAAACACCTTTTATTTATTAATATGGGTTTGATCTTTCTCTAACGAATGAAATGTTTTGTATTTGAGAGTTCCAGGGTAACAAATGGCAATGCTGTAGCCAATGAAGTTTTAACTGAGGCCCGGCTATTGCCGTTACCCAGCCATGACTAGAGCTTTTTAGCTCAATAACACTCTCCATTCACACAGATTTTCTTCATTCAGATGACGGGATAAAGAGTCAAGGACTCAGTCCATCGCCCAGTTCTTTTAAGAACTTTTGTATTTGAATATCGCTTTCTATTCTACTTTTCAGAGAAGGGTTTAATCATAAAATGAAAAAACAGTTCATCAGAAGTATGAAACATCATTCTTACTTATTAAATATATATAAATATAAATACAATTAAGTATATATACTGGAAAAATTATTTCAGATGCTAGATCAGTCGACTAAAGACCATTGTAGATTTGATTTTAATCACAGATTTGAACAACCATTGCTGCGTATTTTTTCAGCGTTCCCTAATTAGTCGATCTTTGGCACAGGCAAAAAAACTCCCCTTTCCCGAAAACTCGAGTTTTTAATTCGGTAACTAACAAGAAAAATCAGTAAAACTCATACACTTTTAGAAAGCCAAACAAGGTTTAGGGTTTAGGATCACAAGATGGCTGTAACGTTCTCTTTCTCACTCGCCGATGCTTTTAAAATCCATAAAACATGAGAACACCTGTTTTTATCTCTTTTTTTTGTTTACTTTTTTTAGTTTCCCCTCTCTTGTCTCCCTTGGTGTACTTGACTGAAATATTACGATAATATTAGTTTGCATGATGTGTTTTATTCAACAGACATGATCGTTTTAACACACACATACAGCTAAATCTGTCCTTGTTCATAATTATCTCTGCTGTCAATCCATCCAAATTCTCAATAGCGCTGTAATTTCCAGCTACTTCCTTTAATTTTAGACATTCCCTCCATCATCCCCAAGAGACAGTTGCTGAAAGTAAAAGGGGGGGGGGACTGTTCAAATCGTAAAGGATCTAACGATCAAATTGAGTGCCCCCCCCTCCATCCCCAGTTTCCTAGTAGCCTAACAAACTGCAGTTCCAAAGGCTACTGTGGAGAGTTTTGGATCAATCAGTCTAATATCTCTCGCCTGTCTATGTCCCTGGAGAGCAGCGATGAGGAATGTCATTAAGTGACCTTTCTCGCTTCCGTACATTTAGTATGGTCGGTAGGATGGAGTAGCCACAGCACGAGTGACACCGAATCTACCGCACATATATCAGTAAATGTGCTTCGGGAGGTCGATGCAAGCCATTTACACAATTTAAAGGCTGCCTTTGTCACACCAGAAGAGGTTTCTTCATTTCTTGAATGATCGCCATTAAATCTTCTGCAATCTGTACTGCTAATGACACGTTTATTCATGAGAAAATAAAAACGACTGAATAATGTTGTAAAATAGTGCATTTACAGACTATTACAGAAATTTCAAATGTCCTTTACTTTTTTTCAGGTAGTGTATACATTACTTTTTTTTTTTTTTTTTTTTGCTACGTAAGTATATTTCCAACAATGAAGTTGAAAAGAAAATGGAGAATCGGAACTGTAAGCAGCGACATGTAGTGGTGAAAAATATTATTATTACAAACTGGATAGTCGAGTGAGAAGAAATGAACAATATAAGTAGAGAGTAGCGACACGTAGTGATAAAAATGTGAACACTGAACAAATCATAATATTTCATCACAACAAAAGAAATCGGCATTATTTGTACTGGCAAGAGTGATGTTATGACAAATGGGAATTCTTTGAATTGAAATACTGCCTCCACAAACGCTTTAAACCGCTGTAAATCAAAAAATGATTTACATAAAATATAACATTGATTTATGTTTTACGACTAATGACTTACTTAACAATAAATACAAAAGAAAAATCATTTAGAATATCCAAAAGTGGAAAGACATTCTAAATGCCTTCAATAATATTCCATCATTAAGATACAATTGAAAGGAGACAGTTAATATTATCTATCCGTAAGTTAGTAAAATTTCCCTATTAGACATGACTATTATCTTTCAAATGAAGGATTTATTTGCGAAAATAAATCTATTTGATGGTGTTTCTAATCTAGCAAAAGGATGCGAAGATAGAAAGCGAATCAGAACTGCGCATGCGCTATCCCCGCCCTCATACCAAACCTTTAATCTGTTACCTTTAGATGCTAAATCATTGTAAAACTCTCCTTCTCTGGAATGCTAGGGATGTAGAGGTTAAAAGTTTGCTCCAGTGCAGTCGTTAATGCCATCAACAATTTCTCACAACTCCACGGCCTAAAATAGTTGGCAGCGTGAACTATTTAGGCCGAGTACGGTGGATTATTCTAAGGCGCTTACTTAGTAAATGCTGGCTATAATTAAGCAAATGTGTAGCGTCGCCTTATCCCTACCTGCATGTTGAATAGCAAGCACACACGCGAACGATAAAATTGTTTGAAATATTTTACATACTGAGTCCGCATTAAAATTGATTTTCTTCGTGCAAAGATGGTGTCTAAAAGTCTTCTGAGCACTTGCGGATTTGTGCGTTTAGTGGAAAATATGAAAGGAAGGGGCCTGACCATAGTGAATTTCGAACAACGTTGATATCGCCATAATCATTTTAGTATTGATAGAACAATACGGAGACACGAATATGTCTCTCTAAAAAAAAAAAGAAAATCGCCCTGAACAAAATCCTAGCCCTATCTACCGATCAGTTGGCTTTTTCATATATTTGAACCGAAATAAGAATGTCATGTGTTGGTCAAGTAACGAACTAACACCCATCTCTCTGTGATAAAGAATAAACTCCCTCCGAAAAATCTCAGCTCCATTTATGTATCAAACAGCAAACTGTCATAATGTATAAAAAATATAAATCTCTCTGGACGAGAAATAAGAATGACATTACGGAGTCAACTATCGAATTATCATGCATTTTCTCTACACAATTGTAAAGTGAAAAAAAAAAAAATAATAAAGACGTAATAGCCAATGAGTAGGAGGCTGGGTCTCCTTAGTTAAATTACATTTTCCTAGCCATCCTGTCATCTGAGTGTTGTATAAAACTGTCGACTATCCACCCAAAGATTTCATCTTAAATTAAACCACCCAAAGATAGAAAAAAATAAAAAATAAAAATAATCCATTGGCCACTTACCTTCTTCCATCCCTATTGAAGTACACCAAAACCTTATCACGAATATAGCTTTAAAAGCTTACTGGCTAAGCGACATCTAATGCCAAGACGCTGGATAAGATCAGTAAATAATAAATGGCACATGGCCGCTTTCTCTTTCAATAATATACGAGCGAACCTTTCTCACCGTATAGATGTATTTTTTAGCAATGCTCGTGCCGGCATAAAATATTTAATAAGTGCACCTTCCCGACTGTGTCTGTTCACATGTAATAGATGCGTAGCGAGTTTAAAAACGGACTTCTAAGATCCTTTGCTTGGTTTCCTATGCAAATTTGTGCCTTTTATAATGCACTACATTTATATTGAATACAAATCCAGAACGAAGTAGGAAAGAATGAATGATAGGCGGCAGACGTTTTTAGAATGAGCAGAAAGAATCGTTCAAATTGGATTTTTATTTTTAAACAGATAGATAATTTGGTTTGTTTATGAAAAGTTCTTGAGATAAACACGCCTTAGCACACACACACACAGAATGCAATCAATCGTATTGTTATTATAAGAAAACAACGATACATTAAAATGTTTTTAAAGAGTTCTTTTTCATAGTTATATCGATTAAATTTAATTATTATTAATGACCATTTTTTATAGCTTATTGGGTCAAGGAATTGTTACGTTTTATCGGTGAGTAATGGCTATTGTTGGTAATTTCTCATTTGATCCCGTCCCAAATTACCCCACCATCAACTCTAAGGGCTTAACGGATAATTTGAACCTCATTTGTGGGGAAGCCTGGAAGTCTTCAGATCGTTAATGACCATTTCGGTATTGAACTGAAGAAAGAAGTAAAGCTACACTAAACTTGATCCTATAGCACCTTACTTTGTGGAGCGTCTTCTGTAGCAAACTTTATTTCTGAGTACATTAACGATATATGCTGTAGAACTAAGCATTACTATTGTATACGTCATAATGAGTATTTTTTATATTGTGACGCAGTTTATACTTCATGCAACAATGCTTATAAAATGAAATGTACATTTTTCAGTTGGTTCTAGCAACAATGCTTATAAAATGAAATGTACATTTTTCAGTTGGTTCTAGCAACAATGCTTATAACATGAAATGTACATTTTGCAGTTGGTTCTAGCAACAATGCTTATAAAATGAAATGTACATTTTGCAGTTGGTTCTAGCAACAATACTTATAAAATGAAATGTACATTTTTCAGTTGGTTCTAGCAACAATGCTTATAAAATGAAATGTACATTTTGCAGTTGGTTCTAGCAACAACGCTTATAAAATGAAATGTACAATTTTTCAGTTGGTTTTTAGCCACAATGCTTATAAAATGAAATATACATGTACAGTTCTTCAAGTGGCGCACTGTGCGAGAATTGATTTCAAAGAAAAAAAAAAGAAAAAAGAAAAGTCAATTGCATTTCATTCTAAAAACAAACAAACATTAGATTACAAATTAAATTGAATATATACAGCACTTAAACTGCATTTTTCGTTTCTTGGTTTTTTACTCTTGCAGATTGCTTTTAAAGTGCAAGCTATTATTAAGTAAATTGTAATTTCTACAGTTATTTTTTACTTTTACCTGTTATTTATGAATGCCAATTAGGCAACTTCAAAAAAAGTCCACACTGAACAAAGACCGGATAAACAAAGATTAAAGTCTTAATAAGAATCAAAAATAGGAAGTCAACTAATGGAATAATTCCATTTCTCTCCCTCCGAATAACATCTGCTATATAACGAAGCATTCATTATCCTTAATGAAAATCATTATGAATTTCCTGTGAACAAGTCCCCACTCCTCCTCCTCCTCCCAACTTTGATCTTTATTACGACAACGAGATACGCCAATATCGACGCGACCTCTCAAATCGGAAAGTGTCTTTAGTTTCCGGAAATCTGTGAATCATGTGGGCGATGAAATTAGCAGTACAGACGTCTAGAAACAGGAGTGTAAGGGGAGGGAGGGAGAGAGAAAGAGAGAGAGAGAGAGAGAGAGAGAGAGAGAGAGAGAGAGAGAGACGCTTGCAAGAGAAAAGTAACGAAATGTGGTGATTCATCGCCAATCATTCACCTTGTTTAGTCCAGCAGGAGCCAATACCAAACTGCAATTTTATTTCTATTCATATCTTTACATTAAGATAGGATGCTCTACTAGCGCTGCAATTCAAGTAAAATATATCAGAAGGGTGTCTGTAATAAATGGAATATAAAGTACATTATTTAATACTGAAAAAACTTATTACGAGATAGTGGTTTGTACTGATTTGTTTTAAGGGGAGGTTGAAGCAGTTTTATTTATTTTGTTATGTGACTCCACCCAAAAGAAACTATAAACGTATAGACCAGTGGTTCCCAACGTTTTTCCACTTGTGTACCCCTTTTAAATCCATTTCTATAAATTGTACCCCTTGTTTTTAAAATAGCTGTTTTTAAATACTGACACTTTTGTTCAGTTCCCATCTTAATGTAAAATAATTTACTTTACTTGTTTGTCCGCCATTACTGATTATTTTTCGAGTATCCCTGAACGGCCCAGCACGTACCCCTGGGGGTATGCGTACCACCGGTTGGGAACCGATGCTACAGAACATCAGTACCGTGAGTAGGCTAAGGGATTTCCTCATTTTATTGTTTTTATTTATTTATAACTTGACATACTCGGAAATGTTGCTCTAGAAAACAAATATAGGATTTTTTCAAGCCACTTCGATCTTCCAATAGTGGGCAGTGATCTCTCGCCTAAAGGCCAACACAAATATTCATGTCACAAGCAAGATTCGGACCCGCACTATGTTAGTTGGAGAACCGGGCTAATCTATTTTATATATATATATATATATATATATATATATATACTAGGGAAGGAAGACTCGATACTTACCTACCTTTTTTATTTATTGTTGTTGTTTCCTACTTAAAAAAAAAATAATTGCTTTTGTTGCTCTTTAGGGAATGAAAAAGGGTTTGTTGCTTCCTGATCCTCAGAATATGCCTTTGATGAGAGCGGGGTTCTAGAATATATATAAATATATATAATCCTTGCATCTAATTCAGTAAAAAGTTGACATTTTCTGTTGCAGTCTGTTTTTGAAGGACACCTGCATTCCCTTGCATATACGATACACCAAATGAATTATGATTAGTTGCGCATTTTCTCTAACATGTTACTCCAGATTAGAAATATAATCTGGCTGGCTTAATTAATGAAGGATAAAACATACCGAATAGAGACAAATGAAGATTTTATTTCTACCCGTGTGCACATGTAGAGAACATTAATTCGGTAAAATAAGCAAGCACAGAGTTGAATGGCTTCAGTAGAAATAACAATATCGTATTGCACGTTCTTCTTTCTTTCTTTCGTGAAATAATCCGATTTAGCTTCAACTTCCAATAAAATGTGACAACCAGATTGCTGGTTATTTCTCGTTGTTTTAGTATTTACTGTTTAATACACAAAACATAACGAGCATTAAAATGAGAGAGAGAGAGAGAGAGACAAAAACATGAAGAAAGAAAGAAAGTGAAATACATCAAAGGAAAGACAGGAAAAAAAAGTGAGAAAGAGGGTATGAGTGTGCAAGATAGACAGACAGGCAGACAGAGAGAGAGAGAGAGAGAGAAGAACTGATGTATAAAGAGATATAATGATTTCGCTTGCAATCTTCTGAACAAGTTCTCAATGTGATGAGCTGTAGAGGAGGGGTGGGGTGGGGGGGTTAACCTTCTCCTTTTAACACCTGGTTTCACCACCCACTAATGAGGAAGTGCAGGCCGCCATTGATGCTTTTAATTTGCTTCTTGACATACATTCGCTATTAAGACTCACAACAAACCCAAGAAGCAGGCGTGGCTGTTCTCCGTGCGCTATTACCAAATAGAAGTGGGCCTACTCCAGGGAGATTAAGATCTAACAGGCTAGTAATGAGAAGTAACATAAATTCGTAATGGCGATCTGGACATCGTCTTATCACTTACTTTGGCTTAACGACATGCGATCTAACAAATTAGACAACCCACTGAAAACTGCAGCCAGCCATGATGATAGATGACAGATGCACCAGCCTGGCTTGGATGCCACGAGCTACTTTTAAAAACAAGGCTGCTCTCTGCTATAAACATCTTCAGCAATAACCAAAACCTAAACTTCACATAAAAGTTTTCAGCAACCTAATAGGAGGTGCATTTTCTTTAAACACTAGCCATTTCCCAGTTTTCAAATATAAACCCTTAAAGGTCTTTAGAAGAAATAATCATGCCACAAATGGATACCGCAATCAGTGCTTTCCAATTTTTTAGTAACACCAGCCTACCCCCCCCCGTCACCCTCTCAGGCAAAGGCAATTTAGGATAAGTTATAATAATATTCCAAACAAGTGAATGATTTATTTTCTTAATATTTGGATTACAATAAATGACAAACAAGCGAAGCTTTTTATGATTTATTAAATCATTTTTTTTTAGTTATACGAATCCAATCAATATTGAGGGTGATTATCATTAAAGTTCACTTTAACTATTCAGTGGGACGATTTAAAATTCAAAAATTCAAAACGTCACACGTAGGGTACACACGGCGTGTGGTGTGGGTACACATGTTCGATATGCTGTCCTCCATTGTCGGCATCGGCTGAAATCACGAAATCGTATGCTCAACTACAGAACATCGAGTTTCACTCGAGATGTTATGGATATGGCATGTAATGCTGTGTTGAGGTCCACTAAGTTGGCTATGTGTCCACGATAGACAATGTCTTGGAAATGTCCCCGGAGCCATAAGTCGCAGGGGGTTTCAGATCCGACGAGCTCGCTGGCCACGTTCTACGAAAATGACGGCTGACAATTCTGTCCTTGGTAAAATGTGTTCCGAAGCAACCCCTTGACAGGAATGATGCGAGGAGGAGCACCATCCTGCATAAAACTGTTGAATCCAGGCATTGACGCTGTTGAAGTGTTGAATCACCTGATTGGCTAAGAGAGAGAGAGAGAGAGAGAGATGCATGTCGCTGGCCATTAACAGTGCAGGGAACGAGACCAGCAGGACTGAGCTTATCGAAAGAGAAAGGTCCGATAATGAATTCCGCTGTCAAGCCACACCAAACGGTGACCTTCGAGATTTGAAGCGGAATCTGTCGCACGACGTGTGGGTTTGCGGTTGTCTGCAGTTGTGCGTATTCAATCATGTACTATCCAGGTGAAAGTGGGCTTCTTCAGTCCAGAAAATGTTCCACGGCCAGTCATTATCCAGTTCAGTCCGAGCAAGAAACTGCAGGGCAAATGTTTCTCGTGCACTTCGGTCAGGATTAAGCAATTGCTGAACGCGGGAAATCTTGTAAGGATAACAGAGCAGAATTTGCATTACGACTTTGTGAACTTTGCTTACGGGTGTATCAATACGGCGTGTGTTGTATGCTGTCCGTGACATTGCTATCCTTTCTTCCTCTATCGCTGTGGCTACTTCCTCCACTGTATGCTGTTCGATGGACTTCCGTCCTCTGCTGCCAGGTTGGGCATCTAAGGAACCTTTTTCCCTTCAAATTTTATGGATCATTTTGCGTAAACCATTTGCAGTCATAGGACGACCCATTTTTAATACCTTTTAATGTTCTGAACTTTCTGAATGCTGTTATTTTGGTAAAACAACTTCATGAGAAGTGCGCGATCCTTCAGTAATGTTGAGGTGATTGAACACATCTCTTCACAGGCAATGAACTGACTTAGTCTGCAGCCACCCTACTTTTATAGACGCTTCTTTAGAAGAATTCGTCATTGGGCGCATTTCTATTTGTATAAACGGCACGGTCGCAGCGTTTCAATGCATACCAGGAATATCATACGTGATTTCCATGTATTTCAGCGCCACTTATCACTCTGGTGGCAACTTTTAGAACTAACGTTGATTTTTGCGCAGAATAAAATTCCATTGCTGCACACCACACATCGTTTTAAATAATGAATCGTAACTCCGCTGAGTAGTTACCCAGTTACAGCCTTTGGGAATGTGAACTGTAATTATATTTACCGTGTACATACAGTAGAAACAAAATTCATGAAATTTATTTCAATGCACTTATCGGTGACTATATCTACTCTATAATATAAAAGGATAAGCCCTTTTTTGTAACGTTTTTGTGTCACGTTTTTTGTGAAGCTATTTGAAAGTTTTGAAACACAGGGGCTACCCTGAGTGTCGAGTCTTCAAAATTCGAGTCATCAGAATTGAAGGAGAACCGGTCTACCAGTCCGGAACTCGGAGGGTTGGTCGCCGTAGGCGCCAGTGGGGTCAGAGTCCAGCTTACGAGTCATCAGAATTCAAGGAGAACCGACTTACTAGTCCGGAACTCGGTTGGTTGGGCGCCGTAGGCTCCAGGGCGGGGGGGGACCCCTTTCGAGTCTTCAAAATTCGAATCATCAGAATTCAAAGAGAACCAGCTTACCAGTCCGGAACTCGGGGAGTTGGACGCCGTAGGCGTCAGGGGGGGGGGCGAATCCCCCCTAGTATATATATATATAAGTGTGGTAAGCGTACTTTAGGAAACGCTGACCATTATTTAATTGCCTACCCTATTATTGGTTAGTAGTAGTAGTTCTAACAGAACTCGCAAACGTTTGAACTCGAAATACTGAAAAAACAGCTCGTAAACCAGTGTTTTAAAATTACCCTGAATCAATATAATTAAAAAAAAAAAAAAAAACTAATAAAAAATTTACAACAATACGCTACTCAAAGGTTATTTGATTAAATTATTTTTTGTCGCTAGAGGGCGCGACTATGTTAAGTGGCGTTCTCTAGTGGCAGCAAAGTCTTTGGTAGAAACTTCATTGTATTAATAGAGATTGAATTGTAAGTACAAAAAAAGTTTTTATTATTATTTTTTTGCTAAAAAATGTAATTTCATTTATTTTCCACAGAATTTTTGTGTATTTATAAGAATGCTGCACTAAAAACGGTCCTTGGAAGGAAAAAAAAAATAGAATATCGAAAAGAATGACAGAAATAATTGCCATCATGATTAGATTATCTCGTATTATTGTTATTTTCGAGAGAAAAAAAATGTTCTTACGAAGCATTCATTTAATATTCCTTCATTAGAAGAAATTCATCTTTGCTTATCGTCATCCGAATGTTGGCTAATCCACTCCGAATCCCGTACTTTACAACCAACAGGTAATGCGTCAAAGAAATAGCGTACATAATTTAATATCCGTTTTTTTAAATGAAAGAGAATAAATTATGAGCAATAAATAAAACATTTTATATTTACTTACAGTTCGAAGTTAATCAAAGTGTACTAATCGTCTGGCAGACTTTTTGCCTACAATTGATAAACCATTATCCTATTCGCTTTTTTTTTTTTTTGTCTTTTCTTTTTCTTCCTTCAGTTTCAAATACAACAAAATATTTCGATCGCAAAATAACCAAAAAAAAAAAAAAAAGAGAAAAAAAAATCTAAAGCTCAAGTTTTGTATCCGATTCTCATGGAGACATGAAAAAAACATTTCCGGAGGTAAGTGTTTCTTTTTAAATAAAACGATTCTGCTAGCAAAAAAGAGAACAACAAACAAATAGGAAACGGCCCTAAGAAAGATAGATGTCCTCTCCCCCAACAGTCCGATTGGAAAAGGAATTTAACCAACGAACGACAGCTTGTGGATCACATTGATGTTGGTCGACAGTAACGCGCAAGTGGAATAGAAATAGCACACCCTTTACGGTATAAAACACACACACACACACACGAAAGAAAAAGAAGAAGAAAAAAAAAAAAGAGGTTGGTCTCCAAGGAGCGACCGTACATTTTATCCGGAATTTTTACAGATATGAATTCTACGGCTCTTTCAAAACTTGGGTTTGCTTTTAAAGATAAAGTTTCCAAGGATAGACAGACATTTTTTTTTTTATGTGTTCTACAACAATCGTATGATATATTTGTTCCAAAGAGGGATTTGGTTCGTTTTCTTTTATAGATCCCAGATCAATGGACGGTATTCTCTTGACCTGTCGCGAAAATAAGAAAAAGGCCATCTTAAAGTAGAAATATGTTCCCAGATAGGGAAAGAAATGGGGCGCATTTGTCACTGGGGGTGAAGAGAGCACAGATTCTCGTTGATGCAATGGACTGAGGGGTCTCATAGAGTCACGTTTTTGTACATCATAACATCTTACAAAGACAGCTGTAGTGGGCCGTTTCATGAGTACAAGGAAGGGCAATAAATTTCTCTGTTCTCGACTATTGTGTCCCATCTTGGCGAAGAGTGGAGGTGGGTTTGCGAGATACACTCCACTACGTAAATTTGTGTCCTTTTGATACGTATCCAGGGAATTGGATTTATTTAGTTTTTCTTTAGCCAGTCAACCTCGAAAAGTTCGCATTCGACACACTGCTTTAAGGGTATCCGCTACAGATAGACTTAAACATTGTAGTTGGGAAGATGGTGTAAGTTATTAAACCAAGAGAGGGATTCAAATTTTAATTAAAATAAATCAATACAATGATGTATTAGAAATATTCCTCGGATATAATGAGGAATCAAAACGATGCGATGCAGGAATGTATTACTAGAGAATTTGTACCCTAATGACACGTAATGCAAATTATTTCGTCTTTTGTAGTAATTATCGGAATCTTGTAGAAGGAGGATCTCTTGTGTAAATGTCTGAGCGCAGTTGAATGAATAACACTTCAAGGTTATGATGAGTGGGCTCCATTCCCAATTGGGATTTAATTACTCGCATTCTTTGAAACGACTTAAGCTGTCTTTAAACAGTTGTATAAACGATGGATTCCTTTTAGCATGTTTTCAATAAATTTCAATCTGAAATTATTTTATTCTTTTTAATTTGCACATCAGATTTCGGAATTATGAAACAATAATTCTATTAATAGTTTTATTTATTTATTTTTTTTTTCAGGAAGATTTAAAACATTTAAAAAATATTTTTATAGTTAGGAAATTTTAAATACACCACACAGTTGCTTCTAAATTCAAATTTCCATATTTTTAAGGTGAGTTTTTGTTATCCAGTAGTTTTGAACCGTAACCAGAAGTATTTTCATTGAGTAGCGTAGTTTAGTTCTTTGACGTCCGAAGTAAATTCCTAGCTACAATTTTTTTTTTTTTTTTAAGTTTCACAGTGTAAAACATCCTGCCATTATTATACTGCTCTTAGACATTTCTGACATTAAAGTTGCATGGTATTGAGGGTGCAGACAACTTTTTAAGTTTATACGAAGGTAATTACGAAATCTGTGTGCACATACGCACATGCGTGGTAATTGGGATGACGTAATAATTGACTTCCTCACATCGGTTGCAAGCAACACTGAAAAACTTCGTGTGCTCGAGAGGCCACGATGTTTCACGTCAGTTATCTGATCTCATGGAGAACTACGGATGGCGGGTGCTTCCTTAACCTTCCCTGATT
This sequence comes from Typopeltis vanoorti, assembly GCF_054136105.1. NCBI lineage: Eukaryota > Metazoa > Arthropoda > Arachnida > Uropygi > Thelyphonidae > Typopeltis > Typopeltis vanoorti. The sequence goes on along the minus strand of NC_143550.1, from coordinate 138,478,590 downwards.
GCGACGTGAACCCTCTAGACTGCGATTTGTTTCCTAAGTTGCGCGGGATGCTTCATTACCAATAATGAGGCTTCCGCTGGGGTGATAAGGAAGACAGTGTACTATGTTTCAAATTCTGTGTGTTCTTTGGCTGGTTTGTCTGTCTTGCTGGTTGAAAATCTCGGCTATCTTTCACATGAGACCAACCAACTCACCTTTAGTTGAAGAAAACTCAGAAATATTCCTCTCTCATACTGCGCCATGTGAGCCACAGAGGCATTTACCCAAATTCTCATTTTTTAATGAGCATCTTTCAAGTTTTTACAAATTCAAGGAAAAAAAGTAAGATTTTATTTTTATTTGAAAAAAATAAATTTAAACATTTTAAAACTTCAACTTTTAAATTTATGATAGAAATAAAGTGACCTTTAAAAAATAAAATGTAAAAAAAATTAAACAAGGAAGCATTTTTTAAAAAAGGTAAACTAATAATTCGACTGCACAGAATTAAAATATCAGTGACGGGTTCATTGTTTCGCACGTGTATGCCACGTTTCCTAGGATATCACACACGATAACTTCAGGCAAGCCTCACTACTCTCTTAACCTTAGGATGTTGTGCTCAGTGACGTCACGCCTTCTGATCCAAGTGCTGTCAAGAGGCAATTTCCGATGCAAATATTCAGACTTGCAGGACTCGTCGAAGATTGAACTGGCATTCTGCCCCTGATGGTATTTCCTGCCGCCAACCGGTGTTCTCATATCATCGCTAGGGTTTACGCAGCGTCCCTAAATGTATCCTCACCCCCCCCCCCTCAATACACACACACTCTCTCACTCTCTCTCTCTCCGGCTCCATTTTTCGCATCGTCGCTACGGTCTGAGAGGCTACTGCCTTTGCTACACATACACATTCCATCTTCCTTTCATCTCACTGTTGGTGTGGGGCCGGAAATAAGATTCTGACCTTTCTCGGGGCTCTCTCTCGCACAGTCGACACTGTTGGGCAAGAAACAGGGAAAGAAACGAGCAAAAAGAAGCAAATGACTCGCTAGCAGGCAATCAGAATCGATCGTGAGTTCTCCTGGGCGCTCTTCCATACACTCCTGGAGGCAGATTGCCTGCTTTTTCGTCATCTACGGTACATTTGGCTCACTTCTATTTCCTTCCCCCCCACTCCTCGGGCTCTCTTCCCCCTCCGGTGTTTTGGTGTCCCCCTCTTGCAGCTAGCTAGAACCCATTACACCCTACCATTTGACTGTATGGATTGAAGAAAGAGAGAGAGAGAGAGAAACTCGAGCAACATTACAGGCTAACTTAGCACGTATGGGCGGAAACTCTCTTTTTCTGGGGAATGATGGGATTGCACAGCCTGGACACGAAGGAATCCTCGAGAGGAAAAGGTAAGCGCAAAGGTGAAACCGAGGTGAACAGGAAATTGTTTTTTTGTCTTTTTTAAAGTTCAAAGTTGCAAACTCTCTGAAATTCTTCGAGTCTCTGAAGCCATTTTGCAATTAACTTATCCATCGAACCCTCCAGTGGGAGTAACCTAAGGAAATAACGGGAATGGTGGAGGCTATTTTCGTTTTCCATTCCTTCACACAGATTTCTTTCGGACACCTAGTGGCAACCGCAGGACTTAAAAAAAAAAAGCGATCGGAGCTCCTCAGTCATGTTGACCTAAATAGCACAATTTATATTTATGAAGTGGAAGCCTTTAGGTAACTCATTTCGACAGATAATTGAAGAAACATAACAAAGTTTACTCTTACGATGGTGAATACATGAAGAAGTAATAAGAGCATCAACAAACTTTAGTTTGTTTTTATTTAGGTTACATTTTCTTCTTTCGGAAATTTCGCTTCCGACTGAATCTGATGTCGAAACTTTTAAAACTAATTATGAGCTGTTAGTACTTAACAGTTTTAAAACAATTTTTGGTCAGTTAAAGAAAGTGTTTAGAATTGCATATTTCAGATGTTTTTGGTCTTGAATGGTTCAACTGTATGTTGAAAACTCACCTACTAATTTCAACTAGTCATAACTCAATGTGCGTTTTCATCCTCTTAATAAAATGGAAATCTACTGTTGAAAAGCATTTAAATGTAACATTTTAAATAACAATAATTACCATACCTTCCTGCTTAACAGAATAGTTAATTCTCTATTCAACAAACTGACTGTGAAAATTTCCCCCATCCTTCAATGGGGATGGATTTCATCGCCCTGCTTATTGGAGGCCTGAAGTGGATTGAAAAGTTTCATGTTTGGTGTCTATAGAAAGGTTTCCGGCTTGTGTAAAAATATTTAAAAAAACTTTTATCCTAATGTTCTATAGGTTTACATCTTTTTGTGGGTGTGCTTCACAAAAAATCACTCAAATCTCATAAAATTGGTTTAAATTTTGAGTTTGTACTAAAATTATAAATATCTTCATTAATAAATAATAAAAAAAAAATTTATCATCGTAAATTTAAATAATATTCGGATGCTCTCTGGATGGATATGTTTATTTCCTCGCATGGCATACCCTCTTCTTCACCTCTTAAACACCTTCGTGAAAACAAACTCAAATACGCATATGTCATTACAGTTAACATAAAAATTACAAAATCCTCTAAAAATAAAAGAATAAAGTAAAAAAAAACATAAACAAACAAAAAAACATATTCAAAAAAGACAAAGAAATCTCTTCTCTTCAATTCACCAACATTCGAGTCATAAACTCCAACTTGGTGATGAGCCCCATCACCTGCAGACATCCAGACCTGATCACCCATTTTTGACCAAACCTTAAATTATTGTCAAATCAGCCGCTGTTAGCTAACCTTCAATATCTTTTGACCTTCTTTGATATAAGAGTGCTTTGCTTCATTAAATATCATTGATTCATCTCTTTTCTCTACGCTTCTCCAAATTCTGAAATCCATTCTGATTTCTTTGAATTCTTATCCTTTAAATTTGATTCCATGCACTCCAACTACCCTAGCAGTGAAATCTAATTCCATTGATTCTCCTTTTTCTAATTCCACTAACCACGCTCAGAGAGAGATGCTAAACTATTGATTATTAAGTAATAACGTAAAGCAAATTGTTCGTCTACTTGCCAGAATATCCAAAAATTCTCCCCATTAACTCAATATTCTGGAACTATAACTAACTGGTTCCCCTTTCAAGTACACAGCTGAGGTGTGACCTCTCCTCTTAGCGATTGAGATCATAATCTCATTCAAGTTTCGTCCCTAGTGTAATCCCTTTTCCTTAGCCATTCCCAACCTTATATCCTTTGGAACTCCATCGAGTGAGAAAACCTCCGAGACTTTTACTCCTGCTTTTCATAATCAAACTACTGTTTCTGTGTTCCAGATCCTGATACTTGTTGTCATCTACTTACTCCACTCTGTTCAAAATTCCCGCTCAGCATTCAAGCCATGCTTTTACAATAGATGCAACAAAAAAGTAGCATTAGTGGCTTGAGATAAAAACTCAAGATACGCGGCCTACGCCAACGTCTGCAATACTTACAAAGCAATTATTAACTGTTTGTGCTAATGACAGTTGATCGCAATTTCTGCCCAACTGTACTTCTGGCTCTTTCTTTCTCTCTCTCTCTCTCTCTCTTATCAGATGGCAATATTGTAACAACATCTAAACGTAGAACTGATACCTTAGTTCTTTTCGTCCAACTCCCGAGTAGATGACCATGGCAAATCACCTTCTCCTTTACCTAGAATACTGCACATCATGCCATCTGTGATCTTCCTCGAGAAAGACAGCAGAATAATCTTGAACCACCTGGATATACTAAAAGGACCTTTAGTTCTGATGGGCATTTTACCAAATGCGTTCAAGAGATGTGTTCCTTAACTAATACCCAACATTCATCTCTGCACTGTATTCAACTCAGCTGATATCCACTCCAGAGCATAGAAGCAAGTCCCTTATCTATCCAATTCCAAAATCAAGCCATTGACTTATCGCTCTCACCTCAGTGTGATTTAAAGTAATGGAGAACGTCTTCAACAGTCAACTTCGTCGACACCCGGAAAACTGTTAACTAATTAGTGGCTGCTAGCACGGACTTCGTCAGTCAGGATTCACAGCAGACCTCCTCGCCAACATCACCTTATGAACACATGCTATGGTTAGGTCTGGAGATGGTTGCACTCATCATTTCAAAGGCATTCGATAAGGTTTGACACCGAGGGCTTCTCGGAAAACTGCTATCGTCCTTTGGATTGACAGTTTTCTCTGGGGAGTCGTTCATTGCATGTAACAGTGGAAGGTGCTTTCTCTTCAGATTTTCCAACAAATCTTTTCAGGGTCCTGTTATTTCATTCCCCTCTTCGTCTTATACATAAATGACCTTCACTGATATCGAATTCAATCCACCTTTTCTGATGGTCACTCTGTAGTCATCTTACGCATGTGACAACCCTTGCAGTTCTGAAGCATCTCAAAGCTTCAAGGACATCTACAATAAGTGCCTTAAATTCTGATCTGCAAACCATTCTTCATTTGGGAAATAACCTAGTTATTTTCAATGCTTGGAAAATACATGTTTGTTTGTTTTTTATTGCAAAACAGACTTTAGTTTTTCCCCTTTGTATCTTTGATAATGGTTAGTCAAGACGAAATTTCGATTCTCGGACTGACATTTGCTCCACTTTTTTTCTTGATGACATAACAGCATCGTCTTTATAGTATCCTTTTTTCATTCAAGACGTTATTTATCATCTGTCCAAATACTCCCTCTGTACAAATCACAAATCCTTCCATCTTTAGACTTCCTCTCTCTAGCTACCGTCTTACAGAGGATCAATCTTCCCCACTGTGTCTCTTCTAACAGATATTTTCATGAGACCTGTTCCGCAGAACTGGAATCCATTATGCCCCCCTCCTCCCCATTTCTGGTAAACGTATAATAATACGATCAACAGCTGCTCATCCTTTTATAGGTGAACTGCTGACTCACCAAACCTATTACTTCCATTCATCTTTCCTTTCGTCTACCTCAGTTGTGTGCAACAACCTTCCCTCATGAAGGATTCCGAAAGACTACAACCTCCAGCTCTTCAAAAAGAATGTCAACAGATGACTTTCCTATTGATTCCTACCCACACGTTTATAAGCCTTGCAGTCTCTCGTGTGTGGCAGCGATATAAAAATAATAAACTTAGCGTTGTTTATTTGAAATAAATATTAAAATGATATTTTAATGACTGGTTTTAATTATAATACACGCACACACACACGAACTTTTTTTTTTATTGTACTTCGTATGAGGAAATAACATCAGCAATTACTTTTGAGTGAATCTAAAGGGAATTTAAGGCTAACCTAATTTCATTTCTTTGTAACCATTAGTCGTTTGTACGCAACAGAATTATCAATAATGATGTAATTTCGAAATGATTACTTCAATTTTCGGTGGAAAATTCGTAAAATTGTTATTACTTAATTATAATGGAATTTCTGGCATAGTTTATTGATTCACTTATTTGGGCAGATGATAATTTCTGTTGGGATCTTTAAATGAGCACGCGTTTTGTGAAGTGAGGGCTCCGTTTACGACCCACAGTTTTTTCTTACAATTTCCGTCCAGAATTGATCCGTTTCAAAATTTTGTCTTTCCACTTCGTGTGTCGAGTTGCTGGTGACTAAAATACTAAGAGTGGCCAGTCTGTTCTTAGTGTCAAACGAAGTAATAGATTATTACAGCTAGAAATAACTGCCTTTCACGACTTCCTGTTTATTTATTGAGTTAGCAATTAGACTAATGAGATAATTACAAGACGAGTTTATTAGATTTATCATTCTTTTCGGTGCCAACTTAATAATTGAGCGAATGATTAGCTAGTAAGTCAATAATAGTAAGATTACTTCAAGCATGAATCCAAATGCACAACGAAGAGTACAAGAGGAAGACAGAGAGAGAGAGAGAGAGAGAGAGAGAGAGAGAGAAAGGCGCGATTTGTTTTCCGATGGACTGCGATTTCAGTGTGGAGTGTTGAACTTGGGTGTGTGCGTGTTTCTTGAAGGAATTCGAATTGTTCGAGGAGAAAGAGTGCGCGCGCGTGTGTGTGTGGCCATGATTTCTGCATGGGACGATGATTTGTGGTGAAATATGGGATAGCACAATTCCTCTCCGTAGCCTTCCGATAAACTTATTACTTCCCGCTCTTCATTCCGTTGCACGTTGACAGCAAAGAACGGTGGCCGGACGGGGAAGTTCGCCAAGTTTGCCTCGTGAAAAATAGCAACGTCACGGCAAACGTACGAGATAAAAGGGAAGATAGATCTTCGTAATCGTCCCGTCATGAGGAGAATGACACTCGTAACAGGCATGCCGCTAGAACAAGGAAGGGGGAGGGGGGGGTAAATAAAAACGGGGATGCCAATATAGGCAAAGTAGTCTAAGGCGGCAACTTGCCAAAAAAAGATCGACTCGGAATTGACAAAGAAGCAACTGCGAGAAATGTTTTGTGGGAAGGGTAGGACATAAAAAAATAGTGAAGGGAACGTCAACATTGCCCACCCCTTTGAAAAGAGCGCCCGAGGGAAAACTCCTTACGCATCAGGACAAGATGACATCACTTTCGAAGGTTAGGCTTAACAGAACAAATTTCACCGTTTATCGTTAAGCCTAATTTACTGGTTGCATACTTATCTGCAAGTTAGGCTTAATTGTTCCCAATAGCAAACGTGTTTTATTTTTAACTTAGTTTTATTTAATTTGTGAAAATATACGACCAATAATACAAGAGGATTGCTACAATTTCTTAGATCAAGTATTTTAATTTCATTTCATAAATTTAGTTTGCTGTTTGGCAGCGTAATTCTTCTAACAGAAAAAAACTGTGCAGATGACGTCATCACACGTCACGCAAGAAGTCGGGTGGCTTTTCAGACATACTTGAAATAGCTTTGGCGTGTTTTTTGTTTGTCGAAACTTAAATTTTTTTTCACACTGCCAAATTTTTGTGTTACCCCACCATGGAAGGCAGGATCTGGCCAACAACATATGTTTCACATTCCTGAAGAAGATGAATTAATCCCCTGACTGAAGCTTCAAAAAGAAACGATGTTTTCAACTACTGTCGCCGCTCTTATTTCTTGGTGACGAATCCATGAACGGAAGTCCCTTAAAAATACATTTTTTTTTTCCCTGCTAATACATCCCTTCCGTACCAGAATAGCGGAGTATTCTATCCTTTTTTCTACCAACAACTGCAAGAAGGAATTTCGAACTCGTACTAATAGCGAAATTTGAATTCGCAGCAAGCCTTCCGACCTGAGTTGAGAAATTCGAATTGCGGATGTCCAAGTCATCTCTTTTTGAAACCGAAGTCCTCGCGAATTAAATAATCCTCTCTCTTCATTACTTAAAGTCTAAATATACGCTGTCAAGACATGCGCAAGTCGCCATGCATGCGATACGGCCTCCCCAGAGCTGTTAACAGAAATACTCGCCGCTAAAAGACATTTCTGGAGGCGAGCCAGGAGAAACTTGACCCAGAAACCGCAAGAATTATTCTGTAAGTCGGAGCCAGCAGTGTCAACACATTGCAGGAAGTTTGTGTGCCATCCAGTATCTCGGATACCTCCCTTTCCCACCCACTAGCAAAAAAAAAAAAAAAAAAAAAAAAAAACCCTTGCCTTCCAGTTGGGAAAAAACCCCAACGACGATACTCGAATCCTAAGATTTTGGTGGCCTGAAAAAAAAAAAAAAAAAATCAAACGAAAAGCGATTCCGTACATGACATACGGACAGCTGCATGACGCCGTCAAGGGTGCAATGAAGTCGGAACGTCGAACGTGACCTGGTGGGCAGCGCGTTGATAAGGGAAGCGTGTGTCTGTTGCCGCAAAGATAAAAGACAACCTCGAAGCGAACAAAGTAATGAAAGATGCGGCACGTAAGAGGACGCCAAACGTCTTCCAACATCTGCGGCCCTCCTTGGTTTAAGGGCACTACGGCACCAAACGCTCCGCTTTGGTTGAAAAGAGAAAAAGAAAAAAAAAATCTAGACCTGGACTTTCCAGTATTTCTCGTTTTTCTCTTTCGTTGTCTCCTACTTACTCTCTCTCTCTCTCTCTCTCTCTCTCTCTCTCTCTCTTTTCCTACTTTTTTTTGTATTCTTTACCTAGTGCGGATAGTCTGCTCTAGAGAACAAACAGGAAACTCTTTCAGACTATTTCAAGTCTTTAATAAGCGGGCAGAGGGAGATGAAATTCATCTTGCACCTAAAGACACTCACAAACATCCATTCCGAAGACGGGATTTGAACAAGCAGCCCGTTGGTCGGAGAGCGGATGTGTCACCCACTCGGCCAAAAGCAAACTAGCACTTATAAACGTACAGCGACAATTTGAAATTTTAATTCTCTAAATCTGAAACAAAGCAGTTGAAAGAATGTCTTGTTTTCAATCAGATTTTACCGAGCCTTTAGATTGGAAAGGATTCAAAAGATTGGAATCCTTCGGGATTACGAATTCTAATCTTAGCATGAACAAGGACGATTTAAGATGTCCGGATATACCAGATGCACATGCCATGCACTCACCAAATGAATTTGCTGAAAAGGCACGTTTATTCTCCACTCCACTCAAAATCACCTACGCCTATCTGTCTCTCTCTCAATCTCTCTTTCTCTCCCTCTCTTATACTGATGGAAGAATAACAACATCTCCTAAAGATAAAGCAGATCTCTTGGCATCTGTCTTCTCCTTCAACTCTTGCTTAGCGACCAAGGCAAATCTCTCAGTGTTTCGCTATCTATCCACAGCATCATCCTCTGTCCAAAGAACTTCGAAAAATACTCAGTGATATTGATAATCATAAGTTTCCTAATCCAGATGATATCCCTCCATTGGTGCTAAAAATTTGTTCTTCAGAATACCATCCTGTTTCGCGGATGTGAGCTGTTATACTCATCTGTCATCCACCTGAAAGTACGGAAGCAAGCCTTTATCCATCCTGTCTCTAAAATGGAAGATGAAAGTCAGCCACCAAACTATCGTCTCCCATTTCCGTCACCTCAATACACTCAAAAGTGAAGAAGATCATCATCAACAACCAGCTTCTATATTGCTTGCGACTCATCAATTAGTGGTCACCAATATGGATCCTTCATTTCTGTTCCAGAGCTGGCCTCGCTAATCTTACCTGCCTTTGGAGACACAGGGCATGGAAAGATTTGAAGAATTTCATGTGGTCATTCTTCATATTTCCAAGACATCTAATCGTATCTGACGTCGGGATCTTCTCGCCAAGTTAGTATCATAGATTCTCCTTCCTACACCGACAGTTTCCTCTCTGATCGTTCGCTACATGTTATGGTGGATGGCGTCCTCTCATCACATTACTTCATCAATGTGATGAGATTTAAGATGTCCGGATATACCAGATGCACATGCCATGCACTCACCAAATGAATTTGGTGAGTATGCTGGAGTACCACATGGTTCTGTACTTCCGCCACCCCCTTCCTCTTACACGAATAGCCTTCTCCGTTTCCAAAAAAAACGAAAGAAAAAAATCTTTGTATTCTCTTCCACTTAAAGAAGCCTTATTTCTCTTCTGATCATCTCCTTAATCACAAATCCGTCTGACCTTGGAATACTGTTCTCACATTTGTGGTGATGCACCTAAAATCTCCCTAAGAATTCTTGACAACGTATTCAGAATTCTGCTTAAAGAGACTACCCATCTCTCTCTTTCTCTCTCTCTCTCTCTCTCATTATCTAGTGTTTTCTTTCTATCTCCTTTTCTTCTTCTATCCATTTTAGATCGATATTTTCTCTCTCTCTTTCACTTCCACACGTGCATTCGCCTTCATCCATCTATTTATTTCGTTTAGTTCAGCGACCAGTAATTTGTTCGGCGTGTGTATGTGACGTTCATAGCAGGCTGTATATTTGATCTTGTGTGCTTCGCTGTGTACACTGTATTCCTTTAATGTTTTCTTAAGATAATATTCAAGCGTTTCACGATCCAGTGGGAGATCTGAATATAAGTCGTATTCACTTAGCATGCATATTACAACGCACAGGCGTTAAACTGTCTGCGCGTCTGTGTTGACTTGACAATAAATCTTCCGTTTGTTTTTATTTTATTTTTCTATAAAATTGGTAGATATTATTCGTCCCCCCCCCTTTTCGAAAGGGACTTGCTTTTCATGCCCCCCCCCCCCCCCAACCGATGGTGTTGTTGCCCAGAAAGGAACAAAAACATCTGGACAGACGTGATTAATGGTAATCACGATGTGATTAATGAGCGGTGAAATTTGATTACTTTGTCGTTAAAGAGTAATTTTCTCTTCGATTTTGGGTCATTAGAGATATGAATAACCACCCTAGGGGGATACATCGCAACGGAAATTAGAAAATAATCTTAAGTATGTTCGATCAGCTAGAAGATGCTAACTTCAGATATCTTAGCCGAAGTTTGCTATTTTTTTTTTCTTTTTACTCCCACCGATCCTCATTTGCCGCTTCTTAATACGTTTATCTCCCAAATTCTACGACTATGAGTCCGATAATTTTCAGTAAAAGCATCCATAACGTCTTTGTGGTTTCTTTTTAAACCCGCTCCACACCATTTCTTAATAAGTTCAACTGGATAGGGCGTGTTATGCAGAGAAGTTGCACCACTGCAGAAAGAGGAACATTTTTTTTTTTTTTGACGTATACATGTTTTTTTTTCCGCTTTTTTTTTTAACCACCTTTTCTTTCTCGCCGCCACCGTCTTACACGCTAAAAAGCTTACATCAAATGGTAGTTATTGGAAGTCTGGGCCACGGTTTCATTTATTATTCTTTGAAATGTCGATCTGCTTCCATCTATTCTTACTCGTTGTGTGGTCCCAGGCATGTTTAATATTTATGGCTGCTCCGTGCGGTCATCTGTTAACCAGATTAGTTAGACCCCTCCCCCCACCCCGTTCTGTATTACAAATAAGCATTAGCAAACCTAAGAACACCCAGTACAGATTTAAATCTTCGCTTGTCGTTGTCATTTCCATAATTACCAGTAGTGTAATGCGTACAGAATAAGGGCATTGCGGGTACTTGTGGTGAGGGGGGGGGGGGGACGTACAGGGAATAATTATCTTTCCACTTATCACAATTTTCCTGGTAATATATTAGCGGCGTTCTTCAATTGTCACGCGGAACTTGCCAAGTCTTGCAAATACTTTTGAATAACGGGCGGTACAAGTCGAAAAGAGATTTTAATAGAAGTCAGGAACGAGCGATTTTAAACAGTAGCGCCGCTAATTCTTTAAATCCCACCGGTTAATTCTAAGTGCTACACTTTCCCACCTAATTTCTTTTGTTCCTGTAATAACTACTCGAAACAAGATATACATGAAAGAATAAAGGATATATATATATATATATATATATATATATATATATATATATATATATATATATATATATATATATATATATATATATAGAGAGAGAGAGAGAGAGAGAGAGAGAGAGAGAGAGAGAGAGAGAGAGAGAGACAGACAGAAATAACATAAAGAGAAAAGAGAAAGAAAGACTGAGATAAAGGAGACTCGAAAACAAAGAAGGAATAAAGCAAGAAGAAAATATGATATGATAAGGGAAGAGAGAGAGAGAGAGAGAGAGAGCTGAAGCATCTATAATCTCCATCACCACGGCAGCTTCCTTACGCAGCACCTTTCCAACTTGGCAAGAAACTTCTACTTGCGTGCAGTAATCTCGAACCCAGAACAATCACCGAGGAAGAAATATGGCCGAAGACGAAAGAAATGGGCCCCGAATGGTTGTCAAGGGAAACGAAACAAGAGACAAGGCTGACGATGGAGAAGATTTATGCTGACAAGTCTACAACACGTCCCTTTTGCCGGTGTGCCAACGATTGGTCGACAACCTGCGGGGTAAACCCCCCCGAAACCCCCCACACCCGTCTACAGGTTATATCTCCCAGTGGTACAGTTTCTGTGGAGATTGGAGCTCTTCCTCAGTCAGCATTACTCCCTCCTGACACATCGGTCCAGCAAAGTGCGCAGAATCCACCCAGTAATTGCCACATTTTGACGAGAAACAAAAAAAAAAAAAAAAGCAAAAAAAAAAGTGCAGAAGCGCTGAAATACGGAAGAAGGGGAGAAAAAAAAAGGCGAAGGGAATAAGATCACGTGGTACGCTTTGGAGATGGTTAATTGCTGTTATTGATCAGGAAGTTGGGAGAATTTTAATCCGACAGAGCCACGGCGAAAGTCGTTCAAAGCAAATTTCAGGAAATTAAGTTCGACTTGAGAAAGTGCCTTTAATTTAAGGAGAAATTATTCTTGTTGGGACTGATTTTACAAACAAATAGCCCAAGTCCTCGCGGGGGACACAGAACGAGGTCGACACCATTACTCACACACCTACACCTGACAACGAAGTCCCTTTGCCGGAGTTTAATTCCCCAAATGCGCCGTGCCGAGCGGAGAAAACATCCCCAAACTCCTTTGCTCAACTCCAACATTCGAAATTACTGCCACCTAATAACTTGCACGAAGCTTCGAGCTATTTATTTATTTTGGTTTTTTTTTTTTTTTTTTTTTTTTTTTTTTTTGCTGATCTGCGTGTGTGTGTGTGTGCGCGCGCGCGCGCGCTAAATAGACGACGATTTTCTTTAGGAAACATCTCCCGACTCCCAGTTTTCCATTAGGGAACACTGTACAAGTATTGACAAAATAATTACATGGCCATCTGTTACCTGCTGGGATTATTGAGGACACGCAGCGACCTCATGCGGTGTTTTAGAACGTGCAACTGAAATTGCATTTTTTTTTATTTTTTTATCTCTCCTTTTTTTTTTATCGCTAGATGCCGACACCTCTGCCATTAAAACTTAAATTGGAAGTGATTGACAGTTGTAGTTCCTTGGGAACGCATGACCTTCGCTATCTTCCTCCCTTGTGATCTACAAGGAAAGTAATCTTGTTTTCTAAAGGCTTTAGAATTACAATGAAGCGTAGAATGGATTAATCTACAGCATGGCAGTGTTATAAGTTGAAGAGACCTTGACGAGGTTGATAGGTGAAGGAAGGGTTGTATACGTAAACTTAGTGTGACATGGGAACAAATATGTTTGAAATGAAAATTACATACCCACAAGGCTGTTAGAAAAATAAATACTTTGTTTAGAGTATAAATAAAAGATTTAGCTTTGTTATAGCACAGCATCAGAGGCGAATGTTTATTCTCAACGAGCATGACCCTTTCAATTTCCGATTATATACGGAGAAAGCATTTTTTATTATCTATTTTTCATTCCTATTCAGAGGTTCCATCGCAATACACCGAGATTTAGCATTTCGTTTTAATTAACGTGTAATCAAAAGAAGTCTTTGTCTTCTTGAGTAGCTTAAACATCAAATTACACTTTAGGCCTAAAGTGGCCGAATTATATAAAATAAATAAACAATAATAATAAAAAAAGAGAAATTAAAAAAAAAAAAACTTGTTCCACACCTACAGTAATAATTAAAGCAATAACCTAACAATTATTAATTCAGCAAAAATTAAGCAAGAAGTGTGCTTTACAAAGTTAAAAAACAAAAGGGAACGAAAAAAAAAAACCCTTTCTGTATTATGTTCGGGCTACAATTACGTTCCAACAAATCCTTTGTGGCGCCTTGATTATTTCGCTTCGTTTTATTTAAACTTAATTAATAAAATTAAAAGGCGAATTAGTGTGACCCCTAAAAATTAAAATACTAATAACCTTCCCTTTTTAAAAAAAAATTAATCTTCAGCGAGCGATAAACGCACATCCGCCTACCTACAAACCCACCCACCAGAACTTTTGCTAGTCTGATTTTTCTAATTAATTTTCAAAATTAAAATCCTCACCGAATGACGCTTTTTAGAGGGCGGCTCAAATTAATTCCTCGAATTAAAAACATGTAGAGAACGGAAGATAATAGAGTGATATTAGGCTTTTCTATCGTCCTTTGAACTGCACCACATTTTTACTGCGCGTCCATCGTTTGTGATTTATTAAGCAAATGAAAAGGGTGTCTATCATTTCGGTGTTGGTTAGCTAAAACGTAATTCCCCAAAGGATTTGTGCCAGGAAGGTTATTATTAACTTGCAACTGCCACAGAGCAAGGGATTTTAATCTATCACAGCTGTCAAGCTTCAAGATTTAAGGTTAAGTTTTTCATAATTTCCTTATTTGCCACTTCATTTATCGTATCATCCCCCCCCCCCCCATTCTCTCTCTCCAATAATGCCCTCTCGGTATTTTAAACCGCCATGTCATTTTCGCTCGGTTGCCTTGACTACCAACTATCGTACCCTTTGTATTTGTTGAAAACTGTGGTGGTTTGTGTTCCAAACTAAAAGAAAGAAGACAAACACATATATAAAGACTTAAGATACTTTTACTGCGTTCTTGTTGACAAATCTAATTACCACGTAATTGTGGAGCTCACTAATGAGTCTTAGAAGTTTATTAGATGAGCTTCATCTTTAAACTAAGTGCAGGCTACAAAGCTAAGCAACGATAACTACGTTAGCTCTATAAACAAGGCCAGTGTTACCTATGCCCATGCCGAGTTTTAGAATAAATTTAATCCCGACATTCATTAAGCAGTGGATATTGAACTTTTATTAGCAACAAATTAATTAAAGGAATTGCCCGACAAGCATATTAAGAGGATTTTGGAACGAAACTTTTATGCACTTTTTCGATCGATCGGTACCAACATTATTTGGAACCTGCTTAAGTATCGTAAGTATTAATTTAGGCATCACAGAGACTGTCCCTGCTGGCAAGTATATGTTTCCCCCAACATCTTTATTAGTGTAGCGTCTTTCTCTTAGAATCATTGATGATTACGATATACTGTACAATATTTGTATAAAACAGAATGTTTGACTCCCATTTGCTTGTTTCGTATTGAACAAAAGCACATCAGAAAGGTGGTAGATCGATTTTTTTTTACAATATATTATCTTTTCTTAATGCAAAAAAAAGTGCAAAAAAAGAGAAAATAAGTAAAAGATATCTCTATCACCAGGGCTGTGGAGTTGGTACATAAAACCTTCGACTCCTTTATTTATATATCAATTTAGGAAATAAATAATAACTATACTAATTATTTATTTCCTATATTGATTGAAAGCAAGGCGAAAGACTGTTTTCAGTGCCGAAAACAGTCTTTCGCTACTGACTTAGGTGGGTGGGTGGCATGGCTGTTACAGTTCTAGTTACATCACGAATAACCTCCGCATAAACAAGGATGGCTTCTTCTACAGTCAGTTTCGAGGATCGGTCACACTTTTCCACTTCTTTTAATCCTTTAAAAAACTCTTACTAAAATCCCTTTATTTTAAGCATAAAAAACTTATTCTTTAATACTGCTCATATACAAATATTTTAACATTCTTTGCCTACCAGTTTCGCTAGCAAACTGTCTAGCTTTTTCAAGGCGTTGACGGACAAGTATAAAAAATACTAGTTAATGCAAATTGAAAGGAACATAAAAACATTGTAAACACTCTAGTAGATAACGTTATGCGTTCGCGTGACAGAGACTGAGTGGACTTATTGCTCTTAATCATTATCACGCATGCGTGTTTGTTGTAAACGCGTAATGTGATTACTAGCTAGCTGTAGTTCAGATGGATTTGGAGAGAGGATGAGGTTTTTCCATGAACTGTTAAGAACAGTACCATTCCTTTATTTTGACGTTTACCGTTTTTTTTCCATTCCGTAAGAAGCGACGTCGCTTTACTTTTGAATTTTCCATTTTGTCCGAGTAGTTCAGGCAGTACTTCTAACCCTTTCATGCGAACTGCTACTTCATAGAGTGCCCGTTTCCAGTAATAATTTGGTCATTACTCAACAAAATACGGGTCATCGGATCAGTGTAAATAGCAGCTAACAGGATTTGATTATCCAGCAAGAGCTCCTCTCTTTTCTTCATCGAAGATCAGCAATTGATTGCCCGCATTTCTTCAGGCGAAACATCAACCTCTTCCACTCCAACAAGAATTTACCAGGTGTTAAATCCTCACACTTCAACTTCTTGGTGACAGCAAAAGGGTGAGGAAGTAAACTTTCTAACTCTGTTACTTGCGCCCACTGGCTTTCAGTTAGTGAAACACTTATGTTGTCCAGGTCTTCAAGAAAGCCTTTTAGCCCAAGCAAACGCCTTACCATCAAATAAGTGCTTCTTGATTCAAAGCGTGTTGCTTGATTCAAAATGGTGTTTCTTTTTCCAGCATGTCTCTGCAGAATAGTAGCCGTTTTAGGGGACCCCAGCTGCAGCAGCTACTTACCAATGAGAGTAGCTGCATGACGATCTTTCAATCCATTTCCTCTTGCTAGTTGCAGAGTATGAACAACACAACGCACGTGCTGAAGTGTAATTAGCTTCGTCGCTTCTTCAGCGATGCCATCTAAAATTTCAACGCTTCTTCTGTTTGTGAAAACCACAAAAACTGCTAATTTTTGCGTCACATACTTTTTCGCAATCATCATCTATAATACGAGGGTGGTCTGAAAAATTCTCGGCCTAACAATGAAAAAAACGAATTTATAATTTAAAAATTATTTTTATTTTTTGACATAATCTTCCTTAAGACTAATACATTTATTCCAACAATGCTCCAGCGCCCGTCCATTATCATTATCCCGTCCCTGTAGTGGTTCTCAGTAAGATCATTTACAATTCTTCATGCAAAAATATTTCCTACACGTTCTTTCGAAATGCCTATAGTCTCAGCAATTTCACGCACTTTGACTCGCCAGTCATCCAATACCGTATCGTGCACTTGATCAATGATTTCTGGTGGTGTTACACTTTTTGGACGTCCTTCACGTGGATCATCTTCAAGGCTGGTACGGCCACGTTTAAATTCGGCAGCCTATGTCCTTAATTGTCGAAAACGAAGGCGTAGAGTGCCCATAAACGTTTATGAACTTTGAATGAATTTCTTTTGGCGTTAAACCTTCTTTTACAAAGAATTTTATAACCGCACGGTACTCAATTTTATCCATTTCAAGGGATGCAGACAACATTTTTGCTTCAGACAGTTGTAAAAAACTACTTGATAAAAGATGTACCAACAGATGTACCAACTTAGAAAAAAAAATCTTGCCGATAATGTTGCCATCTATGGTCGAGGTCGAGAACTTTTCAGACCACCCTCGTCCATTGACATACACATTTCTCATCTGTTGTTATGGTAAGGAGTTCAAAAACAGAAGACTGTTGAAACTTTTTTTTTTTTTTTTTTTTTTTTTGCCACTGTTAATTTTTTCACGGGTGCTGCTTTCACTAATATAATTTGATATATAAGTTATCATAAAATATGGTTCATTTTGAAATTTGCAAAGAACTTGAAATGAAAATAGGTTAATCATGGTATTATTTGTGAAATAGGAAATTTTAACATATCATTTATATTACAATTTAAATTCATTAGGAGTTATTCATTAGTCGGTATATTTTTACGACTCTTACTCCAGTAAACCGAGAATTGCTTCTGACTCCGACTGATTCAACTCTGCCACATCAATCAGCTTTTAAGATGATCTTTAACGTCAAATTAAAAACATCAATTAACTTGGAACTTCTTTGGGAGATGGACTGAGTCCTTGACTCTTCATCCCTTCATCTGATTTTAGTTGTGTATGAGGGAATTATTGTGGGTAATTTACCCGCTCATTGTGAGCATTGTAAGCTATATTACCTTTCTCTTGCGATGGAGGATTTCGGTTTTTTTTTTATATTTGAAACGATCTGAGGGTTTGTAGTCCGCTGCCTGTCGAAATAGTTGATTTGGGTGATTATCTGTGATTGTGAAGAATTTTTCTGCAATGCCTGTCATGTAGGTCTTGATGATATCAGGAAGATTGACTTCTTGGTATAACTGGAGGTTTTTTGATGAACCAAGGGGCATTAAATGCAATTTTTAGGCATTTGCTCTGGATCATTTGTATTTAGACATGTGTCCCCCAAGTTGGTGAGGCGTATCATATCACTGATTTGTAGAGGTGAATTTTGTTGTTATGTTTAGGAAGCTGTTCCTATTCAAAAGTGGATATAGCTGTGCAATAGTCTGACTTGCTTTGGTGGAGACACAATTTATGTGTGTCTTGAAATTTAGGCGTTTATCCAGATGAACTCCTAGATACTTGGTAGAGTTGTGCCAAGGGATGACTTTTCCAAACATTTGTATGCTCGTGTTCGGTTCTGCTTTACGTCTGGTGAAAAGTGAAAAGTACTTCAGATCTTTTTCCTGGGTTGATTGCGATACGCCATTTTTTGTACCAATTCTTAATTCGTGGACTGCTCTCTGCAGCTTGTCTGAGGATAGATGTGGACGGAGGGATCTGGCTATGATAATTGTGTCATCGGCATAGAGAGCGGTGATGGATGGGGACAACTTGCGAAGATCTGCCATGTATATTGAGAAAAGTAGGGAAGACAGCAAAGAGCCTTGAGGGACTCCAGCCGTGACTCTCCTCTCTGTGTGGTTCTGATTCCATTGAGTTTTATTTTAAATTTTCTGTTATTCAGATATGATTTGATAAGTAGAACTAGTAGCGATGGGATTCCTACTTGGTGTAGTTTAAAAATTATACTATGATGCCATATCCTATCAAATGCTTGTGTTATGTCCAGGAAGACTGCGCCAGAATGTTGGTGCCATTTGAACCTTGTGTGATGTATGTAACGACTCTGTAAATTGGACGCGTTGTGGAGTGATATTTCCTAAAGCCGAATTGCTCGTCTTGTATGACGTGGTTGTTATCTGTTTCCTCTTGAATCTGCGTGTGAGTATAGCGCGTTCGGCTATCTTGCCTACACACAATAGAAGGCTGATTGGCCTATAATTCTGAGGGAATTGTGTTTTCCAGCTTTTGGAATTAGGAAGACATCCGCAAGCTTCCATCGCTCTGGAAAATAATTTAGCCGAAGGATGGCATTAGCGATGGCTACCAGATGCATAACCCGCTTACGGGGGGAGTAGCTTGAGCGCCTTGTTCGTTATTCATCCGGATCAGAAGCCTTTTTGTTGTTTAGTTTTCTTATGACCTCATATATTTCTGTTGATGACACGGATTTGTTGTTGAATTAAAATGAGGCGTTTTGAGTAATTTTACGCACTTGTGTGTGAATTTTTCTTATGAAGTTTATATCAATATTGGTATAATTGGGGCTGCATCGTCTTTCTAAGCTGTCTGAAAATGCTTCTGCTTTTTCCTCATCATTGTAGGCGACTCTATATTCACCTTGAATTGGAGGAGGTGTGTAACTCTTCGAACGAAGTGATCTGATCATTGTCTACAGTGACTGATCCTCTGTATTTAGGTGATGTATTTTGTTATTCCAAAGTTGGTTTCGGTGGTCATTTAGAGAATACCGAACCTGGTTTGTTGCTCTGTTAACTGCCTGCTTATCTTTTGGATCCACTGTTCTGTGATATTGTCTTCTTAATCTGTTTTTCTCACGGATAACACGTTTTATGTCCTCTGAGAGTTTATTTGGTGGTGCACACTTGGTTATATTTGTTACTGGTGATATTGCTGTTAATATTTGCTTGATTGAGTTCTCTGGCCTCTTTTGCTAATTCATCAGCTGCAGCTGCTTCATTGTAATCAATGCCTGCATGAGCAGGAATCCATTGTAAAATGCAAATTTTTCCTAAACACTTTAGTTGATCTGAGTTTATGGGTGTCTTGTGTGAGCTTGGTATTGCCATTTTTGATTGCCTCCATAGCTGATCTTGAGTGACTGCAAATTATAATTCCCTCAGATTGTTGAGATGATGACAATTTTAAGTAGGCTTCGAGTACTTTATTTATTGCGTAAAGTTCACTGGTAAAATTGAAAGCGATTCTCCCAGATCCAACTTTTAATGAAAGTTTTTCACCTTTCAGGAGTAGAAGGAGAACACCAGCGCCTCCATTAATCATATTGGTGTCTGATGATCCATCGGTATAACAATTAATCTGTTTGGAGGATGAAAGAAGGTTGTTGTACAGAGTTTTGGTAAGGTTTAGATTTATGGAGGTAAAGGACTGGGAAATAGAGGTTCTTTGTTTATGTGGGCATTTAGCTAGATCAAGACCTATTTCCTTCCTGATAGTGTCATCATATTGTAAAGTTGATGATCTGTGAAGTCTGCATTTTTGATTCCAATGTTCATAAGTTTTTAGGGAGATATGATCGCTTTGGTAGCTTCTGATATTTATTTATGAATTTTATGGTGACAAATTTTCGCCTGTTCTCCAGCAGGTCAAGCCCACATTCCTGTTGGGCTCTGATGTTGTTAGTGGATGAGACTGCACCAATGATATCTTGGATGCTTTTGCTTGTATGCATTCTGTCTAATTTTTCCTTTACTGATGAGGCTGAAGGTGATTCCGATGAATTATCCTTATAGTCCTTATAATAAGGACTGGCTTAAAGTGGCGAAGCAAGAATGCTTTTCATCTTCCCCGTTACCTGTAGACGACAGTGTATGGATAAGGTGTTATTGAGCTATTAAAGCTCTGATCATGGCAGAAGGGTAACAGCAATTGCCGAGCCTCAGTTAGAACTTCATTGGCTACAGCATTGGATTGAATGAATCAATCACCCAATACTACTCAACTCCTCCATTTATTATCAAGTATAATAAATTATTTATAAACCACTTTTTATAAAAATAAAAAAGGTGTGTAAATGTAAATTATAATTTTTTCTAGACTTTTTAGAAGTATTTGCTAATTTTTTAAAGATTTACTAACGTTTTATAATTTATAAGAATTTATATTCTAAATTAATAAAAAAAAATATGCCCAAATTTTAAATTTTAAAATCCCAACCTCGCGGATAACTGAAGATCACATTAGAGAAGGCAATGAATAAACAGGCATTTAATCTATAGAATGGAAATATTATCGTACACTCGTATAAAATAATTATGTGAATTTCGGGGTGGGGAAGAGTGTAAATGAAAAACAATATAATTTGCAAATTTCCTAAACTGTTAGACAGCAGGCGACCGAAGAAATACTACTATGTCACGAACCCTCGTAATGTGTGTGTTGAAGGACAGGGAAGACAGGAGATTCCATTCGTCGTAGTCATTTGACAAACCATGCAGCACTCCGAATATCCCACACTTCAAACTCATCCGCAACCAATGCCTTAAACACTGATTTCCATACAATCCTCCAGTGGTGACGGGAAGGAAAACTCGGTGACCTCGATTACCACTAAAACGAAGTCCTGCCTTTTGCCTCACAAACGGGATCTCAACTCACCTTTCCCTTACTCCTAATAATACAGAAATCACCACACTCGATCAGATCTCTTTCTCCTTAGACTGACATTTACCTCTTGGCATATCACGAAAATAAATTTCAGAGGCTTCCTCAATCTCTGAAAATACCAGACACTGCTTTCTGCTCACGATGTTGTTTTTTTACCCAACCCACTATTAACCCTATACGAATCCCAAATATATCCGTCCCTAGTAATACTGTTCACATGCGGGGATGGTACTCCTAAAACCTTCCCCAACGCTCTCCAGAGGGAGAGCAGTTCTGCTCACAGTTGATTCCTTCGTTTACCCTCTATCTTCCAGACGCACTACTTAAAGTTCTCTCTCTCTCTCTCTCTCTCTCTCTCTCTCTTTCCACAGGGTACTTCCATGGTCCATGCTCCATTGAACTGGCGACCACTGTTCCCCTGCTTTCTGTTGAACCTGTAAAAACAAGTCCGACAGTGGTCCACTTTCTTTTATCCATCCATCAGCAATGGATTAATTCTTTTGTGCTCTTCTTTCAAAATCGATATTCAAGATCTGTCGATATAGAGATAATTCGCTTAATCTCCATAGCGGTCACCCTTTAGAGGGGTCAACAGAGTTGTCGTTATTGAAACAAAACCAGCAAAACTTTCATTGGTGGTTTTGTTTTTACTAATTGCACATCAACTTCCAATGTTGGATTCTTTTCAATGTTTTCATTTATGCAAGAAATGAAAATATTGAAAAGAAAACACTGAGGCGTGCGGGAAAAAAAAAAAAAAAAAAAAAAAAAAAAACAGAAAGACATACATACATACAGACATAAATATTAACCAGCTTCGTATGATGATTTCCAGTAGATGTAAATCTTGATAAATTAAATTCTTTCTTAAATCCTATCGGAAAAGACCCTTTCTTGGAAATGATGAATGAATAAGGATCCCACTGCTTTCTTTGGCAATATTTTATAGCTTCATTCAAACCTTTTTTTAAGTTTATTCTATAATAGTTTTTTGAAACGAATTTCTTGGATAAAGACAATGCGATTATTAAAACTATCAATGAACTTTTAGGAATCCACACTTACATTCAACGTAGCAACTGCAAAAGCAGATGCAGGATCCAATACTTCACTTGCGAAATGACTTGATGAGTATTTCCAATAGAGAAACAGCAAATAAACTAACACTTGAACCCATATTTTATTTACTTATTTATTTTGACTTTGTTTAATGTTCCTGTGATCAAGGGTATACAACTTGAAGATTTACATTTCTTTCTTCTTCAGACAATTTTTTTCTAACTGCAAGTAATCTACAATCTCTGCTGCTCCTCCCTGACTTTATCTTCATCACTAAAAGAGCGATAGACTGGCTTCGGAGTTGTAATCCCAAATTTCATCTCTGACAGCCTTTTGTACTGTCAGAGACTGTGTTGCTTCTGCTTCTTTAGTAAATCTCTCATCTTCTGCATATCACGCATTTGTTTAGTCAAATTGGGATAATCCGTTAAGTGTAAAAGGCTTGAAGCGGATATGTGGAGTGGTACACTGTGTCATTGACACTGTTTTCAGAATTGTAGTCAAGGATGGCGATGATCTCGTACAAGCTCGCTGTGTCAATTTTATCATCAGCATCTCTCAGGAATTGCGTCACTGGTGGAAATTTGTTTGTCCTCCTGAATTTCTTCTTATGACTGTGTAAAACTTTCTTTTAAATTTTTGCTTTCCCCCACCCCACATCTTTCTCCTTCCTCTCTCTCACTTTAGAATTAGTGCATTGCTTGCCTTGCTCTTGAAGGTGTTTTAGCACATCTCATCGATTAAGAGAAGTTATTTCCTGTTATAAATACCCTCACGACTCATGATCACCCTTTAAATAGTCTAGCAATAAACCGTGTCAATCTCCTTTAATGGCATAACTTCCGTGCAATACAAGTCATTCGTATTTAGGACCGTAAAGTCTGAAGTTTATTTCTGGTACATTTTGTACAGAGAAGATGCAAAACTTTACTTTGAAGAGAGAATTGTGATATCTGATTTTTTTTAATATTTTTAATTATAATAAAAGCTATAAATTGTATATTTTCTTAAAGGATGTGATGGATAAAGAAATAAACAGACAATTCTAGGGAGGAAAAGTAATGTTCCTAATGGTTTAGTTACTTTGAAACAAGCCATAGAAAAATACCAGAAAGGCAAATCAATTTTAGCTTTAAAAGATCGAAATTCCACTTGAAACTATCAGTATGTTTATATAAATACGTGTTATTATGGATCTAAGCTACAAAAAATAAAATAATAAATTCTTGCCAAAACAAGATGACGATGGTGGAAATATGCTTGCGATTTTTCTTCTTTAAATGAATGACATCATTTTGTTATGAAAGCAAATTTTACCTAGATATTTTATTTTAAAGAAACCAGAGATGGAGGTCGAACTTTGAACTCCAACATAACGTTAACCTTATAAGGACTGGCTTAAAGGGGAGAAGCAAGAATGCTTTTCATCTTCCCCGTTATCTGTAGAGGACAGTGTATGGATAAGGTGCTATTGAGCTATTAAAGCTCTGATCGTGGCAAGAGGGTACAGCAATAGCCGAGCCTCAGTTAAAACTTCACTGGCTACAGCATTGCCATCCATTACCCTCCAAGGGTATTATTATTATTAATCACGGCATCTCCTTATTCCGCGCGGTTAGCCTAGTGGCTTTGCGCTTCGCAACCATATGCCTGGGGAAGGAGTGTCCTAGGTTCGATTCCCGTCGGAGACGTGAGGAGCTGAAGGATCTTCCTCAGCCATAGCCAAGTTAGCCGGTCTTGGGCGCGGGCAGTAGGGTTTTTCCCGCCAGTTTATCTGGCGTTTTTCATCCCGCAAGCAGGCAAACCGGCCCCGTGAACACACACGGATACAGCCAAGAATACCTTGAGGCATAGGAGTGACCATTCTATCCTCGTATTTCGGTTACGAAATCCAAGCATGCTTGGAAGGTTGTGGGCCTTAAAGGCCTGTTAAAGCCAGTGGGATAGATCTCCTTATTCCATAGCGTTAACGTTTCTTCGTTTTCTAATTTAATTATTCTTATAAATAAAAAATAATGGTGCATTAGAAAATTTTAATTTAACTCTAAAATTAAAATATATTTTTATCATTATTTATTTAAAATATTATTATTATATAAGAAGATACTATTTTTTTTTAATCTGTACTATAACGTTGATATCCACATAAATGCCAAATCTCCAAGCACGTTAAGTTATTCAGATATTCTAATATTTGATTTTCAATTTGATTTTAAATCTCAGTACCAGTGCCACCTATATTCGTTTCTTTTCTAAATATTATTGGAAATAAAAAATGATGCATTATAAAATTTTAACAAAACACTAAAAATACTTTTACTTCCGAATATATTTTTAACTTTTAAGTGTTATATTATATTATATTAGATAATAATAATTCTTGTTTTTCTATCTGATCACCAGAGTCTTATCCATATAATGGTCGATGTGAAATGGGTTGATAATCCTCAAACCAATGGTATTTCTCATTTTTTTAGACGAAAAATGTTAGGCAAAATGGATGATAACTTTAGGCTTAAGTGCATTTCTTGTTAGACGAACGTGATAATGAATAGAAAAAAATGTTGCGAATTTATAAATTTTCTGTGCATAATTTCTGTGTTTAATTTACATAAAGCAACGCTGCAGCTGCAAAATAATGAAAAGAAAATAGCTTTATGATTGTGTAGGATGCAAAATAAGCGTAGTGCAACAACAAAACTGCCATGGTTTGTTTTTAATGGTGGAAAATGACAAGTTTATATTTAAATATTCATTAAAGCTAATTAATGACCATCTATAGTCATACTAGTTTTTTTTTAATTAATTCATGCTCATTAAAAGTCGCTTACTGCACTTGTCAGTCATTTTCAGCATCCATTAATTACAAAACACGCCACAGTGAAAGTTATTTTAAGTGAAAAATTCTTCCCATAGAGAAAGTCTTACGTCGTGGGGATTTCTTTCCTTACGATTTAGTTCCAAAGAATTGCATCTTACGACGCATATCATTAAAGAAACTTTCGATGTATGAAAAGGCGCGACGTGAAATACTAGGAAAAATTCATCCCGCAAAAAAAGTGTGTTCTTGGTGAGTGTATTCCTCAGGTATACCTCACAAAGCAGCCGGCACGTAACCTACTATTTATGACGAGATAATAGGGACAAAAAAAAAAAAAAAACAGGAAAAACTATCCTTAGCCTATCCATGGCACTAATGTCCTATAGGTTTTCAATCTTAGGTACTTCTGCCATAGCTCAGTTGATAGACAAATTCTTTGGTTGAAAATACCTGGGTTGGAATTCGTCTATGACGTGAGGGACCTTCATCAGGTCTTTTCAATCAAAGGTAAGTTATCCGGTCTCACACAGAGGTGAAGGTTTTTTTCCGGGAAACTCGGGTTTTTCGTCTCTCCAAAACAGGCAAACATGATCCCTGAACAAGCAGATGTATAGGGCACAAATAATCGTCCTTAGAGGGATGAAGCAGAGGCGTTACGTGCGGGTTGCATTAATTTGCTGCGACCCCTAATCAGGGTACTCTACTGGTCCTAAAGAACGGACGGGCAGAAGAAAAAGATTACAAGAGAATTTCTAGTAAAAATCCAAACATTTTATAAAAATCATAATATTTTATTATGATTTTTATAAAATCATAATAAAATTTTATTTTATTATGATTTTATTCGAAACCTGAAGTAGTTGTGTTTCAGAGTGCGATTAGATCGCAAAGACATCGGCAACAGAACTACTTCAGGTTTTGGACAAAATTCACTCTTTATACATTCGCATTAAGTTCACTATTGAGCTTGAATCTAACAGCATCCTTCCCCTTACCATAATACTTCGTATCTCTTCTGGTAATATTGAATATTCTATTTACAGGAAGCATCCTTCTCTGGCGGATGTATCCAAGCGGTCATATCATCATCCTCCACAGAAGATAAGTATTATCAAAAGTTTTGTATGCCGAGCACGCACAGTCTGTTCTCTTCTATTATCCTACCTTAAAGGGACTTCTGAAAGACATCAAGGATTCTCCGCAAATATAATCTGTACATCACCTTCTAACAGCCCGAAAGTTAACTTCTTTCCTGCCACCTATTAAAGATAAATTATAATTTATCCTCAGCAGTGATAATTATCACTGCTTGGTGTTATATATATATATATATATATATATATATATATATAGCAGTATTTATTAAATTCTAGTTTCCTTTTCACGTAGGAAGCCATTATTTGAATTTTCCCCCATTGTTTATAATTACTCTCATTTTTCACCTTTTTTTTTTTTTTTATATTTTATATATATATGAATAATAAAATGGTGTACTCGTGTTTACTTTCCATACTTTTAAAAATTAATTTTTTATAAAAAAGAAAGGTTTTATTCTTATAAAATTTTATTTTTTTAAACAAAATATTATGATTTACAAAAAATTTTAGGATAATTTTTATTTACATCTTAAAATTAAAATTTAAATACCCGCCTAATCGGTGATAGCTCTTAAATCTGGTCAGATGAGTTATAAATTGTGTTTGCGTATTATTATTTAGTAATATTTCAGGTGAAAATGCGACAGATGAATTATGTTTCAAAAAGGCAGCCTTCAGGCTTCCACAAATTCAACTTAAACATTTTTATGGCCAATTCAACTTACGGCAAACATTTTCTCTCTACGTCGAACAGAATAATTCTTTATTACGCAGATATGACTTAAGATTACAGAAGAAATCTTGATTAAAAATATTGAGGAAAAAGGCTTTCAGGATGTTGCAAATACATTAATTATGCATAGCTCCAAGTGTAGCCCGTTATGAATTACACTCATTTAATTAATGCAAATGAGCCAGCGAAAGAGGAAAACGGATTATGAACTCGAAATCAGCAACAAAAAAGAAAGTTCTCATAAAAATACTCATAAAACTTTTCATAAATCTTGTATATTGAATTTTTGAATACTAAGACGCCCTCTGGAAGTCAACTATACAAACTTTTATCAAAAGTTGGATCCTTAGTATTGTTGAGAATAAATTTATGTGCAAGCAAAGAGTTTGCAGCTTTCAAGGTTTGTGCGTAAATAAACAGCTGTTTGTGGCATTAACTACCGGGAGGGCAGCAAATGAATTTGAACAATTATAGTTAAACAAACATAAAAAAAAGTTAAAGAAAAAGTGTTAACGAAATATACATTATATATATATAAAAAAAAAAAAAAAAAATCCAAAATTTCAAAAGTAATTAAATTTTGTAATTATAGAAGAAAAAAGTTTAAGATATTTCAAAAAATAAGAAGAAATAGTATAATAAGCATACATAATTGTTTAAAATAATAATAATAATAATAATAATAATAAAGATATTTCACTTTGAAATAAAAAAGAAAAAAAATTCTAACGAACAGAACTTAAGTAAATAGAATCTTTGGCATGTGAGTTGCCTTGGTATTGCACTACTTAATAGACAACGAACTTAGTTTGAAAGACAAAGACTGTTTTGCTAGGCTATAAAAGTAATTGATATTTATTATATTTTTTTAATTAATTTTATTTATTTATTTTCTATGCATGCAGACGGACAAAAAGATAACTACAGATTTTACAAGCAAAAAACTGCGTTGAACAAGAAAGTTTTTCTTGTGTGTGTGTGTGTGTGTGTGTGTGTGTGTGTGTGTGTGTGTGTGTGTGTGTGTGTGTGTGTTGGGTCAATGCTAAAGCTCACAAAGAATTAATCTCGCAACAAGCCGTCCAAGTATTGTTGTTGTATCGATCTAAACCCTTATCTTCACTTTTAACCGGATGAAATCTATGGGATTTATTTGAAATAATCCTATTTTTCCTTGAGTGAACTTCTCCTTCGAAAGATCTATCGGCGTCATCTATATACACACCATCGTCAAGGAAATCTATTACGTTTGTACTGCGAACTGAAAGAGATGGGATTTCTTTTATTTCATTTTTTTTTTCTTCCTTTGCTGCTACTGACAATAGAGTAATTCTTTCTAGAATCCCTTATTTCCACTTCATTCACGCTAGAGGGCACTTGAAGATATTCCACTCAAATACCTTTGCTAACTCTACTGCAATAAGCAACTCGGAGAATTGGAAGTAAAAAATAATAAAAAAGAAACCTTTTTTTTTTAAGCTTTGGATTATGATTATTTTATGCTACTGAAAGTAGTTTTAGCACGTGGTGGGATGCGCGTTCATCAACAATGAAACGCGCAGTATTGCCAGCTCGCGCGGAGGTATACGTCACTTGGAATGGGTATAATCCTATTAACAATGACTGGCTCATTGTTCACGAAATGCAGCCTCACCTCATCGTCGGCTATTCTCCGGATGAGATGAAACATAATCCCAGGCTTAAAGCTTTTTTCTTTTTACATCACCGTCAGCATCTTTATTTATTTTATTCATTAAATTCCCACCATCTGGTTGTATTGCAGAGCCTTCTATTGAGAAGAATCAGGCCACACAAATAAAGAAAGAAATATAAAATGGCGATACCACAATAGCCAAAAAAGTAGCCTGATTATTATAGGACCATGAACCACGAAACACAGTAAAAAAACATGGATTCATTTATAATACAGTGATAATCTAAGTTATATAAATAGCTTAGAAAGCGTAAGGTACCCTAATTGTCAACACTATCTTGAATAGGACAGTGGGAAATTATTTCCAACAAAAGTATTTGGAAGGTTTTTTCGTAAACTGTATTACTAATGTTTGAATTAATTCATTCTTAATATTTATCGTGTGCTAATGCTTTGAAAATGAAAAAAAAAATCAGTATGAGCTATTTTTGATGGGTTCAATATCTTCAGGCACTCTTCCGTTTTGCGTCTTCCCAATTTCGATTTATTTCAATTACGTGGCTTGCAAATCAGAGAATAATATCCAAATAAAAAAGAATAAAAGAATTAAAATAGAATATATTTTATATGAATTAATATTTTATTTTAAGATTTTTAAAAATAAAGTGATAATAGGTAAACACACCAATTTAAAGAAAAAATAAAATTTTATAAATATTAGATGTATAGGTATTTATTACATATTATCTAGAATTTACATACACTATAGAATTTATAGTGTATTTAGTGAGGAAGTTTATAATTTAGATTGTTAGCCGTTCCATGATGCTTTTGACTTAGATCAAGTGTATAGGTGTTTAGCTAAGAGCAAATTGTAGTATCTGTTAGCTCAGTTGTTATCGACAAAGCGTCTCATAGAGGCACTTAATAAACTACAGCAGCAGATACAGAATAAACACCGGACTGGGGTAAGAATAAGAATAAAAAACTCGATGGTGGGAATAGTATAGCCCTCCCCTCCCTCGATCATGTCATCTGCTTTGCCAGCATCCCGAAGAGGACGTTAGCAAAAGCTCTGTTGGAGCTGAGAAGATTTTCGGTTTTACCCCTTATGGAGAAGGTCGATACCAAGTGGTAGTGAAAGATGCCGCCACAAGGGAGAAACTACTGCAAGGGTTAGATTGCCAAGGAAAGAAAGTGTTTCCATTTATAGTAGGGAGTATTCAGAAGACCTTAAAAATGAATAGATTCCTCCTAGAGGAAGGGACCGACATAATTAAGACAACATTCTCGAAATGGGGAGTAGTAAAAGATGTCAAAGTGACAAATGATCCAGATTTCCCAAACTGGAAGTCTGGTGAAGTCACGGCAGTAATCGAAATGAAGGCAGAAGCCAAATTTTGTTGTCATAGGATCGGCCAGGGTAATGGTCAATTACCCTGGTGTGAAGAAGCAATGCTTCCGATGTGGATCCTTCGACCATCTCGGGGCAAACTGCTCAAAACTTAGATGCAAAAACTGCCTCGCAACAAGTCATGCATTGGACAAATGGCTTGCCTAAAATGCGGATCCAAGGACCACAAAGTTAACACCTGCCCATCGAGAACCTAAGCCACGCAATCATCATCAGAAAACGAAAAAAATTCAAACCAGGAAGATTTTCCGACCCTGAAGGAAAATACCAATACTGAAATCATAATGGTAACTCCAACAGAAGAAAGTGAAGCTACCAATACGAACCCAGATATAGCCAATCCAGAGAATATAGAAGAAAATGAAGTAGAGGAGATGGAGGCAAACTCCAACACTTCCAAACGGCCATTAAGCCCACAGGAAGAGGAGTTAACTAAAACCAAAGCAGCTAAAGCTTCGGAGCCCACCCACCAAGAATTCCCCCAAGCAAAAGCAAGGCAAACTCTAACGTTCCTAATAAAAGACATCCCTGAGATCCCAGCCAAATTTAAACAAGCAATGGAGAGAATGGGGGAACCAGTACTCCTCCTCACAGGTAAACACGGTCCCAAGGTCGTTAGCGCCAAATGGGGCGACCTCTTCATAGAGGATATAAGAGAAATCAATCCGGAGGAGATACGGGGAACTCTGGATATAGAAGAAGAGGTGGAAATGGCCTTCATCACAGCTCTCCGTATGCTAGACCTGAACCGGGGAAGCAAGGTGGCCGATCAGATCTTAATAGCCCACAACAAACGGAAGTAAGGAGAATCTACTCTTGCTTTTCCTTTCAGTTCACAGAGAAGGGGGTGGAACTGAGAACCCGAGCGGCGAAGGCGTACAGCGAGGCGGTGCAGTTCCTTGTGAGCTGCATCACTCGGGCCAGATCCTTCCCCCATCTCTCCATTTCTTTGCTTTCTCTGTGTTTCATGTTATTGTTTTTGTTACATGTTTCCTTTTTAGGATTTTTCCTTTTCTTCTAAAGTGAAAAATCAACGACCGTTTTAGAAACGCCCCTGGGGGGAAAACAGCTAAAACAGGTCAACTGAGGCCTCTTTTACCTACTCTACCATTATGCACTCTATCTTTATTTCCTCTCCTACTATCTGCTGACTCTCGGCCTATCTTACTCTACAGGCCGATGATGAAGTCTGTTGAACTCAAAAAATATATAGTGAGGAGGTTTTCTTTATCGCTCTAATCACTTTTATTCTTAGCACTGCGGAGGTCGCGGTCGAAAAAATTGCAGTGTAGGTCGCGTGTATCTGAGAAATACAGTCATTACTAGTATGTGCTAAAATGCGATAAAACTTAAAAAAACTACTGCAAATATAATACATGATGGTTTATATATTTTCAGTTACAATCTAGAAATTATTGAACAAAGAAAAAAAAAAACTAAACCAACACTATACTGACATCGGAGGTCGCGGTATCTCTCAGATACAATTTATTATCAAATATCGCACACCTTTCCATAACACGTGCTAAACCAAAACTGACCGCATAAACAGTGTGGAATATCACTCGTAATATAGGCATGCGCAGCTACTCATGACCTCCAAGCTATACACTGGGTATGCGTAAGAATATTTATATAAACAATTTGTATGTATCTGTCAGATCAGCCGCGACCTCCGCAGGGTTAAGAGCTTCTTTCGGTGTTTTATACAGACTAATAGCTTTTTTTTTTTAGTAACCAACATGAAAAGTGCGCACTAGATTCAATTTGTCCTTGGCAGGTATTGAAGGTTAAAGCTCTGTTTTGCAGCATTCAATAGAGTTGCTACCTTTTTACTTTATGTTCGAAATTTATTTTCACCCCGGATTCTGTTTCGAAAATATTACGTTGACATTCCGCAGCTTCAATTCGCTTAAACGTTTTTGTTCTGTACAGCATGAATTTTTCCCTCTTTCCTTTCGTTTGAAAGAATAATAATGGAAGTTTGAAAAATTCGCGCTGACACACTAATCGCATAATGAACAAACAAAGCAGAAAACAAAACGGAGGATGAAAAGTACCAGTAATTGCTTGATGTCCGCTAGGTGGCGTCAGTGTACGTAGGCGAGTAAACATGCACATTACAGACAAGAATGTTTGTATTATTATTTTCTTTTTTTAAATGTTCGCATTCGATT
The DNA here is from genome assembly GCF_054136105.1 of Typopeltis vanoorti. NCBI lineage: Eukaryota > Metazoa > Arthropoda > Arachnida > Uropygi > Thelyphonidae > Typopeltis > Typopeltis vanoorti. Next base: position 138,446,353 of record NC_143550.1, on the reverse strand, counting down.
TATTATTTGCTATCAATTTGGCCACTGACATTCTATTTCGCTACTTCCGGAAACCAACGATATTTACAACCATCGGAACCCACAGTGGGATACGAAGTCAGCTGGTTTGATACTCCATCCATCCAGAGCGGCATGCGGCTAACTAAAATTTTGTCAATGGGTTTCCTCTACCTGATTACCGATGTGGATCCAAAGAGCTACTAAAAATGATCACATAATAAACCCAAAATCTATAATAATAATTATTATTATCTTATCTTGGATGAGAAGTAATTTCTCAGCTTTCATTCTCGAAGCTTATCTGAGGATGACACCAGTTGGTTATTATTTATTGGTTTGTTTGCTGTGTTCGGAAGCTACGAATCTATGATTGAGAAATTCGCGCGCGCGCGCGCGCGCGCACGCACACACACACACACACACACACACACACACACACACACACACACACACACACACACACACACACACACACACACACACAGTAACTTAGAATGTAATGTATTGTGCGTCGCTGAACTGGAAGCCTGAACCAATATATTGTGTTTCATTAAGTTTGTATGGTATTTTGGGTGCGTGTTTCTTGTTCATAGTATGTCCTTAGAGCTCTTTACTGGCTAATAATAATAATAATAATAATAATAATAATAATAATAATAATAATAATAATAATAATAATAATAATATTGTCACGGTTTTATAACGGTGAAGCCGAAAATAAAAGTGACTCTTTTTTTCGACGACAATGCCATTCACCAAACAGAGAGCAGTGGCAGCTCGTGGCTTGAAATCGTGGGGGTGCTGCAACTTTCGAATGATACATACACACTGTAAGTACAGTGTATAGATGTTTGGATAAAATATCAAAATTATGGTAAAAATTAAAAAAAAAAATTAAACATGAAACAATATTGTTTATTATCGATAAAATTATACAGTTTGGTATAATTCAAAATAAAATCTATTATCATAACCCCGATAATGTTCTAAAATAAAAACTATAACAAATGTTATGTCTTTAATTGTAATGTGCAAACATTTAAAGAGACGGAGTAAACACGATAAGCACTACGAACACTCTACTACTGGCGCAAACTGCATATAAACGACAGTGGAACTGCGCGACGGATAGTGCCGCATTACGCTAATATCACTTACATCTCACAATGAGTGCATATGCTTGCGTGCGTAGCATATGCATTTCGCCCTCCTAAGTGCTACAAGATGGATTTTTATTATTTTTTATACAAAATAAGAAAATTGTATAGGATTGGTGATGATAAAATTAAATATTATAAGCAAATATAAATAAAGTAATAAATATATTTATATAACGAGAAAAATCGGGGGTGCTGCAGTGCTATGCACGAGCCGCCCCTGAGAGGGAGAGAGAGCCAAAATCTTTACATTTTTCTTAGATTTATAATTTTTTTAAAATGAGAAGTATTTCTAAAGTCAAAAAATAAAATATGAAATATTTATTAACACTTTTAAATAAACAGATGTTTATTTATTTTATGTCATGGGATTCAAATGATAAAATATCGTAAGTTAAAAACCCACATCCCATTTTCTATTTGTTTAGACAATTTTTTTTTTTTTTTTTAAATTCGCTTAAAAATTTTACCGTAATTTCGGTTGTTTCATACTAGCAAAATAAATCCTGAACTAAAAATGGTAAAGTAAATATAAAACAAATGAAAGGAAATTTAGCAGACGACTGCAAACATTACGAAAAATGTTTTCACATATTTGTGCAAAATGGCATTCATATCAATACGATAAAATTCATTTCTAAACGAAGGTCTTTGCTATTGGAAAATTTGAACTTAAAGCACGCTGTTTGCATGCTTCCTTCGCTCACCTAAGTTAAGTTTTCTTTCTTTCTCTTTTTATATATATATATCTATATATTTACAAAGGTTGTCGTTAAGCTAAGCTGTATTCTGCAGTGTTCTATCTTAGCTGTGGAACTTCACATCTTTACTTGTGCCTTCTCGCGCCGTGAGCTCGAGGCGTACCAAAAGACAACGAATCGAGTGAAATGGATAGAACGTGCCTAAGCAGTTTGACGCTACGTAAACAAAATGGAGCACAGAACAAACAAATCTTCAGGCTAGACAAATAGTGAGTTTGAAGTTTTCGTTTCTCTTACTTGTTTCGCTGCAAATTCCTGCGCGCGTCAAGGAGCGAATATCACGTGACTCGAGATGTTTTTTAAAACTCGTTCGAATGTAGCGTTGCCATATTGAAACGAAGCGTGGCTGGTAATCGCATGTTTTTATTTTTCTACAATGCAAGACACTCGATCGATAGGAAACTTCTGTTTGTAAATTTTTCATTCATTATAATTTTTTTTTTTTTTTCCCCTTCTCGTATCTTTTTAACCCTCATTTGCAAGTTAGGGTAGATTCATTAGACTAAAACCTGTGTATACACAGAATTGGGAACGGAAAAAAGAAAGAAAGAAAGAAAGAAACGAAATTGCTAATTTAATGAACAGAAATAGATGGGAAATGCTAACTCCTATTTTTTATCATTATTTATCGCCGATCTTTGTATTCTCTGATGTAATAAATTTCACGAATTCAGAGAAGGAGAAAATTAATTCTGCCAAGTACCAAAAAGCGCTGTCCTCTCGCGAGAGCGCGTTTACTTTCCCCTAAAGTAATTGAAAGAGAACTTACTTGGATGAAATGGAAAGTCTTACATCATGATGGAGAGAATATTAATTCGTTTGACGTTTTTTTTTTTTTTTTTTTCGTGTTTGTTAGTTCGAGATTGTAATCTATAGCCCTCTATTTTTATGCAACTATTTATTGACCCAAGAAAGTGCATATGTGACAGTTAGAAAGGACCTCGTTGGCTCATAAACTAATTCTGATACTAAATGAGAATAATCATAATACTAACCAACAGACCGACGTAGTTTAATCAGAGATTACGCAGTGATTTTTTTTTGCACGTAATTGCGTGTTATCATCCCCCTCCACCCCCGTATTAACGATCAGGTTCCACGGATTCTGATGGTAAGAACAAAATTTAGAGGAATATTATATCACTCATGATCTTAAGGAAGGATTTGTGATTGTTTCATTTTAATTTAAACTATAGAAAACAATACATATTCCTATTGCTTACAAAATGTTTTAATTGACTTGGATACTGATATGATATGCTTTAAACGTTTTTGTACAGATTATAAATCAAAATAATTTTTTTTCATAAGAAATAATAATGGAATTTATATTTTACTTGTAATTTATACATTAAACTTTTAATTAATGAATTATATTTTATGAAATATTAAAATTATAGAAACCACCTTTAATCTTTGTATATCAGAATATTACAATTATTATGATATGGAGAAAAGTCGAAGTTCCCAACAGATTAAGTCCGCTATAATGGTTGCAACCTTCCAGAAACCTGTTCCCAAGCCTGATCGTTTGCCTGAGGACATTATGGACCTGATCAGAGAGAAGAACAGAGCTAGGAAGAGATTTCGTAACACTCGCGCTCCTCAGGATAAGACAGTGCTTAATAGATTGAATGGAGCAGTAAGAGATGCACTTAAAACGCATAGAAACGAAGTTTGGGATAAAAAGTTAGCCTCTATCTCACCTATTGATCACTCTATCTGGGGCCTACTGAGAAACATCAAAAACAAAAACAGATCCCTCCCCCCTATAATCTCAAACCAGGGCCTAATCCACACAGATGCAGATAAGGCAGAAGCCATACTTAAAAATCTTGAGGATCAGTGCAAACCATCTTATAACAACATTGATTTCAATCATCTGTATAAAATCCACAGACAGGTTAGACATGCACTAAACCTCCCGGATACCAGTGCTGATCATATTGCACCCGCATCACCTGTTGAATTATATGATATTATTAAAAAACTTAAGAACAATAAAGCTCCTGGACCAGACAGCATCTCAAACAGGGTGATCAAGCTGCTGCCTCGAAAAGCTATAGTGCATCTGACCAGTATAATAAATGCAATCTTAAGACTTCACTATTTTCCTTCCACCTGGAAACTGGCTGATGTGATTCCTATACATAAGCCAGGCAAAGACCCACACTTACCGCAGAATTATCGTCCAATCAGTCTCATCTCCAACCTGGGTAAGATTGCAGAGAAGGTCATCCTCTCACGACTCCAAACCTCAATAAATGACCTAAACATCCTCCCTAAAGAACAGTTTGGTTTTCGGCAACACCATAGTACTACCCAGCAAATCCATAGAATTGTGGAATATATCATCACCAGCTACAACTGGCGCCAGTACACAGGAGCTGTTTTCCTAGACCTATCTAAAGCATTTGATAAAATCTGGCATTTTGGACTCCTGCACAAACTTATCTCAGCCGGCATCTCACTAAAAATGGTTCATCTAATCCGTTCATATCTTCAGAATAGAACAATGCAAGTTAAAATTAACGGTTCTATATCGTCCCAGCGCCATATCTTTGCTGGAGTGCCACAGGGATCTCTACTGGCTCCATTGCTGTTTTCTGTATACATGTCAGACATCCCTCACAATCCGATGACTTCCATTTTAGCGCTGTATGCGGACGATACGGCAATACTAACCAGATCCCTCAGACCCCACTTCGTTACTAGAAAGCTTCAAGAAAACATTCTAAAGCTGGAGGGTTGGTTCTCTAGGTGGAGATTGGAAGTCAACCCCCTGAAAAGCTCAGCGGTTCTTTTCTCAAAAAGGCCAATGTCTCCTGCAGGAGATGTGTTACTATTCAATACTAAAATTCCCTGGCAGACAGAAACAAATTACCTGGGTGTAATTCTCGACAAAAAGCTATCTTTCAACCAACATATCAAGTCTGCATGTGCAAAAGCATCTAAAGCCATAGCTCAGATTTACCCGCTAATTAATAGAAATAGCAAGCTCAGCAACAGAATCAAATTGCAACTTTACCAGATGACGATTCGTCCCATAATCACCTATGCCTCTCCAGCCTGGAGCCACACCTCTAACGCTAACATTATCAAGATTCAGCGTGTGCAGAACAAGTGCTTGAGAATGATTCTGAACGCCCCGTGGTATGTTAGAAACAGCCAGCTCCATAGAGACACAAATATTCCATATATTCTCTCTTATCTACAATCCTTAGCTTCCAAGTTTTTTCTAAAGACGTCCACACACCCCAATGATTTGATTCAACAAGCTGCAGCATATGAGCCAACGGACATATTCAAATATAGAAGACCAAAAACTATATTAGCCTCCTATAACGATGCATAATCTCCATGCCCATTCAGGGCGAGCAAACTGCTCGTAAATTTTACCCTCACTGTAACCACGACAGATAGCGGGGAATATGAAAAGCATCTTGCTTCACCCTTAAAGACATAAATGTCAATTGTCAATTGTCAAGTCGAAGTTTTGGTTTGAGAGTGGAGAAAGCCAAAACCTTTGGAGGGTAATGGATGGCAATGCTGTACCAATGAAGTTTAACTGAGGTTAGGCTGTTACCCCTTGGGTGATGAGTTTTTGAGTTCGCTCTCATAAGGTTTTTGCCTTAAGGGAGGCAAAAGGAACACTTTGAGTCTCCGGGGAAGGTGTTCTCCGGCACAGATCGCTGAGGGGCTTTGTCGGTGAATTATCGGTGAATTATTTTCTTCGGAATTTGAGCGGTTCTGCTCGGTGGTCGCGGAGCTCGTCACTGAGTGGAACCAACGCTGAGATAAGGAAGGTCTTTCGCCCACTATGGAGTGGCCTCGAAATCGTCCGATCCGATTTTTTTGAGATTTCACCTTTACTTACATAGTCGGTAATGGATGGCAATGCTGCACCAATGAAGTTTAACTGAGGTTCGGCTGTTGCTGTTACCCTCCTTCCATGATCAGAGCTTTAACAGCTCAATAACACCTTATCCCTACACTGTCCTCTACAGATAACGGGGAAAATGAAAAGCATTTTTGCTTCGCCCCTTTAAGCCGGTCCTTATAAGGACTATAAGTTGAAATTTTCTGTTTTGCTGATGCTTGGTGAGGCTAGACCGAAGCTGGTTACAAAGCGTGCTAACATTTAGTCTCTTAGGATAGTGTACCCAGATTTATTGTAATCCTCGGCCTAACCAATCACAGTTTGATTTACGTTTCAATTGAAAAAAAAAAAAAATATATATATATATGAAACTCTCAATATATATAAAGGGAACAGTCATTAGATATTATTATAAAGACACACAATCTTGACAAACGTATTGACCTAATTCAGAGTTTAGTAGTTAAAAAAAAAAGCAATCTTGCGTGGAGAAAGACGGGAAACGAACTGCAAACAGCATGTTCAAGCCATATTGCCTGTAGTCATGACAACCGCAGATTGGTTCTCGCGTGACAACAGTATGTAGATTTCACTTTCACGCGCTACCAACAATATGAAACTCGATCTCGGGATGCATCATATTAGACGAAATTCCAGCCGGGTTAGGATATTCATTCTTTTGTGTGTCCATCTTCAGCAGCTGAATCCTCGTGTGGAATGTTCGCTTCGTGAATCCTCAACATCTGGGAGATGATAAACGCATCATTTCTCAAGGACAACCTTATCGCCACATCTTTGCATGACTCAGGCCCGCCGCGAACGTTAGACTAGCGTTCTCATTCCTCTGTCATCACGTGTCACCCTGTCAACAAACAGCTCCATCTTCCGGGATAAACAATCTGGTGATAAAGTTTTCCTTGTTGAGATGTCTTGTTGACAAAGTAGGCCTGACGTCTATAGAGGCTGTTACATTTTTCATCGCCATTCCCTGTTCTCTTAGATGAAACACCGTATTAAGACAGGATTGGTGAGAGATGACACACCTACTTCACTCGGTCGTGAAACTCTCAATGATTATATATAAATCAATTAATCAAGTGTAATATATATATAAACCGTTTATAAAGTTTCTTTTTAAATTTGTTTATTTCTTAAAAAAACTTTATTCTAAAGTTAAATCTATATATACACCAAAATGATATTTAAATCATATTCTACATATTTCTGGCAACATCCTCCAGTCGTTGAAAGAAATGTTATCATCTGTCCGTCAGTAAGATCTTTCAGCGAGAAAAATTGTGTATCGTAATAGAACGATCGTAATAAAATAATATTTTTAGTTTCTCACACGGAATATTTTATCATCAGAGGTCTGTGAGTGTTCGCTACTCTGTCGAAAACCGAAAGTTAAACTAATCAAAATCACCCTGGATTGATTCATTTCCGAAACAGACAATATCGTGGCAATCCATGCAAATTTGGTACTCCCAACAACAAAAAATTCATAACTCCAAGAACGATCATCATCATTATATTCTACATCATCACGATGATCATAAAAACTCTTTTATGATCAAAAGAGGTTCATTGTAATCTTAGTGTCACTATCATGATGATGATTAAATAATTAGAATATCATTTTGATGATTCTACGGATCGCAATGATATTCATGATCTAATTACAAAGATCACTTGCTTCCTATTATTGTTGTAATAATCTCAATTTCATCATTTGCACGATTACAAGTTGGTCTGTTCTGACCTCAATAACGATTAATAAATCTCTCTGGACGATGATCTGCTCTGTTTTTCTATATAAAATTTCAATATAAAATCCGGAAATTTTATATTGAAGTACTTATTTTAGCAACCCGTATTAGTGAATTTATATTTCTTTAATTTCTCTATTACTAGTTTTTAGTTGAATTCTTTCATTATTTCCCCGTTTCTTTCGGAATTAAATATTTTGCTACTTTTTCCTCATGATTTTCCCATCTTTCATATAATTATCATAATAATGATAATACGATAATCATTTATATTTATTATGATTAGCTATCAAGGATAATCGTTATAGTTCTGTGACATAAATTAAAAAGGGTAAGGATTCTAACTTGACGATCCTTTATAATCATCCTAGCTGATGCAATATTTGTCATCCTTCGAGTTGATGTTCAAGTATATTTTTAATTACAAAGCTATAAGAAAAAAAATATTAGAAATTTAAGATCCTAGGAAGCTCTTTAATACCTTCTTCCATTTTGTTCTATCATAAATTTATGAGTAGCTTTGAACAGATGGAGCATTAAGCATACGGAGGATGAAGAGAGGATTGAAATTTGTCATGTTGGGGAGAAGAGAATTCCCTTCTTCACTGCAGACATAAAAAAAAAAAAAAAAAAAAAAAACTTCATAAAGGCATCCTCCCGGCAACATCTCTAACGGTGAGATGCTTGCAGCGAAAACACAACGGAATTCGATTGACCATTCCAATCTCTGATGGAGCTTAATTTTGACATCAATGAGGGTTCTAGTTTCATACAAATTCCGTAACTTTTTTTGCAGTTCACAAGGGGGGGGGGAGAAGAAAGAGCAAACTACGTATACTTCAGAACGGCACTTTTCCAGACGTGTTTGTAGCCCATCCCAATTTCTCTGGTCATGAGGAGAAGGGGGGGGGGAGGGAGGGAGGGAGTAAACACCCACATCCACACATACCTCCCCTATTACGTCGCACCTCCGAGGATTCCACCCATCATGTTATTAGCTAAGACGCTACCTAAATGCAGACGGATGCTGGTTGTCATGACGACGCAGTTGTGTCGTTAGAATGAAGGGGAAACGAGTGGGGGGAATAAGACACGTGATCTATGAGAAGCGGTGGAATGATGACAGGGGAGATTCTGTTACGCAGGGAAATTACCTTCCGTATTAGAAGTGGCTTGCAAAGACGCTCTGGTCGCGTTTCTCCCTCAGGGAGGAAGCTTTGTTGCAATTTGGACGCCATTACAGACGCAGTCGGGAATTCGGTGTGTGTGTCGATGGACACAGCAAATGACGCGCACAGGAAGGTGACGGACTTCTCCAGTTGCAACATTCGCTCGGTTACGGATGAAAAGCCGCATCTGGGAGGATGCTGTGGCTGGAGGAGTTAATTTATACACGTGCTGTGGACAACAAATTCAGATGATATGAATGCTGCGCCAATGGAGCCACATTTTCCACTAGAACAAGGGAATATGCGCCAAATCTTCAATCATTCGTAAACAGCGTGTTCGGTTGGCAAGTTGCCAATAATCGAAGCCGGAGTGCAAGTCGGTTCCATTCATATTCTCATCGGAAATCTACTCATCTCTCTGTCCGACACTCGGCTCATTTATCTGCTTGTCTATCCTGGACTATCTTTTATTTGTCCCCCCCCCCTCCACCTCTTACTCATATTTTTTATCCATCTAATACTAGACTCGCCTGTCTGTATTACGTTTTTTTCCCTATTTGTCTTTGTTTATCCTACCTGACATCATTTTCATTCTCATTAGCCGTGGCAAAATTTCCCTCATGCCCTCCTCCTTTCATACATCAGGGAACAGAGGGAGAGGAATGTAGCTATAAGCGAAAGACCTCTTTGCAAATTTACTCTTAGACACTGAACTATGTTTAGCATTTATTTTAAACTAAAATGCACACATTTTATTAGATTCAAAACTCAAGAAATATGGCCCTTAGTATGCTGTACTAGTTATCTGCCTGATATTTTGCTTATCTATCAACTTAACATTCATCTCTCTTTGTTCATTTCATGCTATAATCGTGCCACAATCTCATACATCGTTCACCTTTTCCGTTATATACAATCTCTATTAAAATAGACAAGCAGGGACAAAGTGCGACAAGAATCAATAGACCCATAAAACCAGACATTTTATTAATCTCTCGTTTCTTTCTTCGATTTTCGAGTCATCTGTTTCAATGTGGGCTGAGTTAGCAAATGTTACCCGACACCACTGGGAATTTTTGACTCCCCCAAAACGAGACAGACCTCTTTGAGTATGCACACAATTGACAGATATACGCGCACATTTTCACGCCCTTCTGCTGCTGATGCTAATTTAAATAAACGCTTTTTTAAAACTTTATATCTGATAAATTAAAAAAAAAAATGAATTTGCTAACGCCTTTTATTTCTCTATAGGGAATGAGCGAGGCCATTTTAGCCCTATGTCATTACTTTTTGTAAACCGAGAGGAGACTAAAAAGAACCATTGAAAATTTCAATCTAACGAAAGTAAATAAATGATTTTTTTAAATATTTCAGGTTGTATAAGAACGATTTTTTTTTTTTTTTTTAGCTTATTTTAGCAAGATGCATTCAGGTGACCCTTCACCCTCTTCCTAGTGTGGTTTTACGCACCATGGCAGTCCTGAAGTCTTCACAAAGAAAAACAAAACGTGATCTATCAAGAAGGAAATTCCGAAGTAAAAACTTTTAAACAATAAAATCTCACGAATACACGTCTAAACCGATTAACATTACAACAATTAACTTAAAAAAGTATTTTTCAGTTGGTTTACTGTTTACTTAAACAATGCAGACGAACTATGAATGATACAGCAACAGAAATGGCATCGATACAGTCCGTTTGGGTGCGGAATTGGAGACACGCCAGTGGGTAAAATTCAATTAAGAGTCAGAGCGGCTCTCGAAAAGACTCAAAGAATAGTTTGGTAGCAGAGCTCAAGTGGCAATTTCATTTTTGCTTTTTTTTTTTTTTTTATTTAAACCGGAGAACGGTCGTAAGGCGCACTGAAGGGAAACCAATTAAACTGTGCTCTAGTTAAATGTTCCAGGCGACAAGAAAGACACTTTATCTCCGCTCCGTAGTTAAACTATCGATGGATCAGAGCCAACATCCTTCTTATTAAAACTATATAATGGATATATGACTTACCGCAAGTCAATGGCACTGCAAACTTTTGTTCAAGAAGAAGTGGCCTTAAGAAACCTTTCGACTTTGTTTACGACACCTTTCATAACCCTCCTGCGGTTTTTGTGCTTCGGTGTATTCAAAACTTCGTATATTATTATATCGAGCAACATGATAATAAATCAGGCACTCAAAAGATGGCAGCACTGCATTCAAAAATATTGTTATTAAAGCATCGTAAGTAAACATGGCGTAATATAAACCTACAGAGAATGGAAAATCCTCACAATATTAACAAATTCCGGGCGCATGCGTGCTTTATGTAAACGAAGCGCTGGTTTAATAACATAAAGCGGGTTGAATGTAACGCGTAGTACCTAAACGCTAAAGGTGATCCCTTAAATTTTATGTCTCGCGATGCAGTCCCCCCCCCCTCTCTCTCGGGTAGTCACGCTTGTCAATATCCCTCCCCCTTTCGAGCCCCAGCTCAAGAGGGACTAATTCTCTTTCCCTTACTACCTCTAACACGAAACTATTTCTTCATTTCCAGCCAGTTCTTTCCGAGGAAGACGGGCGAGATGGCGGGGTTCACAGAAGACGGCTCTTTAAAACCGTATAACGGCAACTAATGGCGCGCTTCATACACCCACTCGACGCTGTGAAGGTCGTTAGCAGGATGCGGCTCGTTCCGGTAATGTGCCTTAGCAGTTTCTTGGTCGTTTTATCTTCGATGTTGTGGCGCTACACGTTAATAAACTTTAAGCAAAATGGAAACTCAACCAAGCCTTGGTCCGAGCACACAAGGGGATTGAGAATCCCCCGCTTTCTCCTGTCAGTGCTCGCTCTCTCTGAGAGGTGTCCTTTCCTTCCGGTGGAAACTCCGAATCCGGTTGAAGATGCGAAGAATGTTCCAGGTCTTTTCAATCCGGGCAAAGTTAATCGCAAACTCCCAAATGAGCAGACAAACAAACAACTATTTCTCATTTGCAGCATCTTTAACTACACTTGCTCTTTTTTTTTTTTTTTTTGTGATTCCCGATGAATTTGTGCACATCTTTCCAGTCTGCTGTTGCGAAATGCCTTTATATATGCTGTAGTTTCATAATAATTTGTTTTTGGTAAGTTCGATGACTGTCCGTAATTTGGTGATCAAGCCAGATTGTGCTTATATCCGTGACTTTGAGTTCGGATGTTTCATTGCACTGTTTATCCTTCATTCATTTTTACATAATCGCAATGCTGCAATTTCTTATGGGATGTGACGATTTGTCCTTATTGTCAAAAAGAGATTGCAGGATTTCAATAAGGAAAGTCCGTGGATGATTTGGATGAAACATGGATCTTTGTTGTATAATGAAACCTGTGGAGCATTCGTAACTAAACACACACACGTAACCACAGTAATAAGATTTATTAATAAATAAATATTTCGTCCTAAGTACACATCCAAAGAAAAGAAGATGGTTTCATCTCTACTTCTGTCTATCGCAAGCCGACATTTTTCAGATCGCTACATTCACAATTCTTCTGCTCATCATCCATCTCAAAAATTTGGCATCATTAGTAACCAGAGCACACAGACTCTGCTCCTCCGAAGAATCTCTAAACCAAGAATTGGAAACAATCAAAAATACAGCCATGATAAATGGATACAATCTTAAAACAACTCAAAAAATCATCGGTCACTCCTCCACACATCAACCTAGACAAGAACAAGCCCGTAGGATTCCCATACCTTACCTCAAAGGCATTTACGAACGTCTTTACAAAAATTATGAAGAAATATAAATTGGCTGCTACCTACAAACCAACCAACCAGATCTACAATTGGTGACCTTCTCCTAAAGACAAACTCTCACCTCTGATGCTACCTGGCGTGTGGACAAACAGGTAGATCCATTAGGAAATACATTTTGGAACATCAGGACCATATCCGTCTTATCAAACCGCAGAAATCTGGCCTCGTACAACACGGAATTGAAAGCCCAAACCATAGGATCCATCGGAAAAAGACCAAACTTCTACATTGATCTTCATATAAACATGAACGTTTATATGAAGAAAGTGCTGAAGTCCTACGTCACAGACCTAATTGGAACCGTAATGACATTCTTACTATCACTAAAGTACGAGAAATTGTCATACAAAATTGTGTAAAATAATTTTTATATATCTTATCTTATTTTAATGTAATATATTTCCCCCTCCCTCCAGATATATTTTGATTTAATTCTATAACACGCTACTGCACGCATATTGGGATTCCATTCTAATCATCCGCCCTAACTGTATGCTATTCCTAGTATTCTTTGAATTAACTGCACTGAAGATGTCCTATGATACTTAGGATGAAATATTTACTTATTAAAAATCTCATTACTGTGGTTACGTGTGTATGTTTAGTCATGTACGTCTTAGTGTCACGTCCCTGTCATCACCAACTCAACATTCCAATATTCGCTTGCGTTTGGTTCTTTGTTTCGGTGAAACCCAGTCAAGAATTCACACTGCACTGTTTCCACCATTTTCTTCTGCGATCCCTTTAAGTTCCCTAGAGCATCGACATAGGGGATCCTTTTACCGAAAACTAGAAGTGTCATGTTCCACGATCTGTCTAGTTTCTTGAAACCCATAAGGAAAAGGCCAAGGCTCTTGGAAATTTAAGGAGATTGTGATTTTAAGTTCTCCGGAGTGGGAGAACTTAGAATCTCATTCGCTGTTGGTCAACTTTAACTCGAGTAAAGGGACTGCTTCTTTGCATGTCAAGCTTTTTACCTGAATAATCTTCGGCTACGACAGATACATTGAGACTCTTTGTAACATCTGCTATCTGCTGTTCAACTTCAGAATTTTACTGTGGAAAATATAATCTCCTACATCTTGTTGTGATGCTTCGTGTATGACGAGTCGACTTGGTAAAGGCAAAATGTAATAATTATTCACTACGTTTGGTTCCTGAAGGTTGTAGACAACAGCGATGATGGGCCGGTGCAGCTGATAAATATAGAAGGCTCTATGTGACCTTTGGTTAAACTGACAGATCTATGTCGATATCTCAGGTAAGGCAAGTTTGCAGAATGGTTTGTGACTTAGACCAGCTCCTTTTTTCTCTTTCTGAATACTTGAGTAAGGAGAAAAGGTAAACTTGCCGATGAAAAACAACGAGCCATCCTCTGGACCTTCGTTCCTTGTATGACTAGTTTCTTTGCTTATTTGCAAGCCCCTGGAGTTTTTCCGATGGTTTCGCAATTTGGGTGTTTACATTCAGGATATTTCAAGTGCAGATGAGATGTTCTTCTGCATTTGCTACATCTTATTAAAGCCTTAGCTGACCACGACCGTTCAATCCCAGATTTTAAGAATACTTAGTAAGAAAATGTAGTAATTTCATAAGTATTCGTATAAGTAGCAATACTATTTCTGTGTACATTGTGCATTCACCCAACGATTGATTGCTAAGACCTTTCCTATATTGATCCAGGTTTATTGTCTGAGCGAACATGTTGCAGTAACAAATTTACACGCGCCATCTATAATTCATAGGGATAATCTCGACTCCCTCAACAGGTTTATTCTTGACATTAGACAATCTGATAATGCGCTGATGATAAATAGGAAAGCGTATCTCCAAAACCATGGCAATGCTTCCCAGATGCTTAAAAATAGCATCGCATAATCTATCCGAGTCTAAGGGGGAAAGTTAAGGGGGGGGAGTACTCGAGATCAACTGTCGGTAGAAAGTACTGGCATGATGAATAGGATCGCCACAGGCAAACATTAAAATGATAAATGAGTCACGAGGAAAAACAAAACAAAAACAATAATAATTTAAAACGGGGTGCCCACACACAGACAGACAACTTTATGCAGTAAATTTGTCTAAAAACAAGGAGAATGTCATAGCTATTAAAAGTCATCTAACTAACTATCGCACAGCCAATGGAGAACAACTGTCCACATAGTGTTTGGGAGAGCTTTCAGACTGTACCATTTTGGAATTAGGTCCGAAACAAGTAAGAGATCACGAGGACAGCCAATGTCTGCCAGTTGATTCTTCTGGTAGATCTGTCTATTTTATGGGATGAAAAACTCTATCCACTCCGTATAAGATAACAACCTCAATTGAAAAGCTCTTATAAGTCAAGTCGTGCAAGAGATTTGAACCCATGTCCGAAAGGGAGGAATGAATGTTTAGACATTGGGTCCGTACCATCATAGGGTGCCTCCTCTTTACAAGTGGGTATGCATGGTGTTGATCCCGAAACGTTACCTTGGCTTTCCTATGTGACATGGAAGCGGAGGGACAGACCGTAGAGGGTGGAACGAACATATTCTTCGCGTTTGGACATTGAATATCTGATGTAAAGTGTTGTCTCAGAGTGCAGTGTCTCAAATCGTTAACTATCAAAGCTAATTGGCTTCAGACTCTTAGCTTTAACGTATCTCTGGAAAACCCGGTGATGTTTCGTGAAAGTAGAATCGAATCGTTAACACTTTTAATGTGGATGATCGACACTCCAGGTGATTAGCGGTCATGCGCCGAGGGACAAAGTCTTCCTCTCAACAGCCGACCACGTCCAGAACAATAGGTATATCGACACGTGGCGCACTATAGGATTAACCGCCTCATCGCTACGTTTACATGATGTCAAGTCATGCTAAGCAAGTTCAACGAAGTTACTTTGGGTAGTAAGATAACCGCGAGAAGGGAATGCACTTTTCCTTGGACCAATCTGAACAAAAAGGACAAGAAATGTCCCCCATCCTGGTTTACTAATTTCGCAACGAGTCACAGAAGAGCATTTCAATGTTCTCACCTTCAGGAGGCAACGAGTTGGTAGTCCCGAATGTTTCACAATTTCCTTGCACTTCTTTTCAGAAGGAAAAGCAGTGCAAGCTTCTTTCGATGAAAGACAGTTTCAAGAGAAACACTTTTGGATGTTGATGCATATTTGGAACAGCAGGTTGGTGAAGGCAGGGTGTTGGTCAGAAAGCGGTGATTTTTGTAACGTGTACAGAAAGTTCGAGTCGCTTGATCTCTAGTAGGAATCTGAACTTCAAGAATACACTCAACAAGAGACACTTTGAGCAAAGCGGGGGTGAAATTTGATTCGCTTCCTGGGAATTTACGTGAAGCCAACTTTACCTCTGTTATTGCTTCACTGGTCTCACGAAGGAAAACTTCTAATAGTTGTGGGACTATTCTCAGTGGGATGGTTTTCTGTCATTTGGACGACCAAAATACCGGTATTGGATTGGGATTGACATTTCATAAAAGGCTGATTCTTTAAGAGATAATACCTCTGAAATGATCGAATTTCTTCCCAAACTTCCGGCCCCTTATGACTGCTTAGTAATCCCTGCCCTTACATTGAGGACATTTAAAGTGCAGATTACATGCTTGTCGCACATATCTCAGTTACCCTATTATAATGCGATAAACACGAGTTCGTTCGCATATCTTCAAGAAACCTCCCATATTACAGGGATGACGTTGAAATACTCTCTCTGGCAACGTTATTTAAAAATGTGATAATACGCAGGTGACATGGAAAATAATAAACATGCATGAGATAGATCAAGTGAGGAGTTTGCCTTCAAAAATCTCACTGAGTGATCCTGATTAAAACACCCAACATTTACACGATAATCGAACAATTAAATTATACAAACGTCAAAGAGAAAATGAACATATACATATGTATATGTAAATTATATTAATTATAAATATAAATAAATATAAATATAATAAGGACTGGCTTAAAGGGGCGAAGCAAGAATGCTTTTCATCTTCCCCGTTATCTGTAGAGGACAGTGTAGGGATAAGGTGTTATTGAGCTATTAAAGCTCTGATCATGGCAGGAGGGTAACAGCAATAGCCGAGCCTCAGTTAGAACTTCATTGGCTACAGCATTATCATCCATTAACCTCCCAGGATACCAATTTTAGTCGCCTCGTAAGACACGCATGAGCTACATTGGGGCTTATATGTAAGTAAAGCCGTCTCTAAAAATTAGCACGATCCATAGACCACTCCATAGTGGCCGAAAGACCGTCCAACTCAGCGTTGGCTCCACTCATATTCCAGGGAAAGGCATCCACCGACAAAGCCCCCTCACCGGGCCGTGCCGGGGTACACCCTCTCCGGAGACTCAAATTGCTCTCTCAAGGCAAAAACCTAAAAGAGCGAACTCAAACTCTCGAAACTCAGCGTCCATTTCAGTCGCCTTTTACGACACACATGGATTTAAGTTAGGACTATTCTTATCCCAGCCACCACAAGGGTCTGAATATAAATATAAATATTGACAATTGACATTTATGTCTTTAGGGGATAAAGCAAGATGCTTTTCATATTCCCTGCTATCTGTTGTGGTTACAGTGAGAGTAAAATTTATGAGCAGTTTGTTCGCCCTGAATGGGCATGGAGATTATGCATCGCTATTGGATGCTAATATAGCTTTAGGTCTTCTGTATTTCAATATTTATAAATATAAATGTTCTTAAATAAGTTAAGTTCTTAAAAGAACTGGGCGATGGACTGAGTCCTTGAGTCTTTATCCCGTCATCTGAATGAAGTAAATCTGTATGGATGGAGTGTTATTGAGCTAAAAGCTCTAGTCATGGCTGGGTAACGGCAATAGCCGAGCCTCAGTTAAAACTTCATTGGCTACAGCATTGCCATTTGTTACCCTGGAAGTCCAAAAAGGACTTTTTCTCTAATATCTTCATTTTTCGTAAATCAGAATGTCCTTATAGTCCTTATAAGGCTTAAAGGGGCGAAGTAAGAATGCTTTTTATGTTCCCCGTTATCTGTAGTGGACAGGGTAGGGATAAGGTGTTATTGAGCTATTAATTAAAGCTCTGATCATGGCAGGAGGATAACAGCAATGGCCGAGCCTCAGTTAGAACTTCATTCGCTACAGCATTGCCATCCATTACCCTCCAAGGGTATTGGATTGAATGAATCTCAATCACCGCATCTCACGGTCGATTGATTATTCGTTCAAAATCAGAATGTCCATTGACCATTGACGTTACTGACAGGATGGGTGAAGCACAAGTGCTTTTCTTATTCCCCTTTATCTGTAATGAGAGTTATTTGGGAATGGGAGATTTGTGAGCAATTAAGCTCGCCCTCTGAGGGCAGTAGTGTCAGCTATGATCGGTTGAGAGAAGAATAGCCTTCGGTCTTTTGTGTTTGTAGTAATCAGTCTCATTGTAATTGACAGCTTGCACGATTAGTGGGTTTGAATGTGAACTTGACTTCACGAAGAATTTTTCTGCAAGATCACGAAGAAGGGAGGAGATGTATGGAGTGCCGGTTTCTCGGTGAATTTGTGAATTTCTGATGAACCACGGTGCATCCAGGATCATCCTAAGGCATTTGTTTGGGATTCTCTGTAATTTTGAAATGTTTGATCTTGAAGTGTTACTCCATGCTGGTGAGGCGTAGGTGATGACTGGGCGTATTACCATCCGGTAAAGAAGCAATTTATTATGTAGGTTCAATTTGCTCTTGCGGTTGATCAATGGGTAGAGTTGAGCTATGACTTTAGAAGATTTGGAGCAAATGAGATTGATGTGTTTGTTGAAAAGGAGTTTCTTGTCCATCAATACCCCAAGATATTTGGTCTCTGAATGCCATGGGATCTTTTGACCAGAGAGCAGGATATCTTCTTTGTTGCAGATCTTTCTTCTTGAAAACATTATGGCTGAGCTTTTGAGGGGGTTCACTTGAATCCTCCAGTTGGTGAACCAGTTTGCTAGCTCATTGATACTTCCTTGGAGTCTAATGATTACTAGGCGAGGGCTGAGTGATCTAGCTAGAATAGTGGTGTCATCGGCATAAAGGGCTGTAGTAGTTGTTCTTGGATTGAGAGGAATATCTGTCATGTAAGTTATGAAAAGTATTGGGGCCAGAAGAGAACCTTGAGGTACTCCCGCTAGAATTTTGCGCCTTGAAGAAACAATTCGTTGAGTTTTACTTGCATGTATCTTTCATTGATATATGAATATATGAGTTTCACTAGTTTAATTGGGATATTGTTTTCAATTAGTTTGAAGATAAGGCCTTGATGCCAGACCTTATCAAAGGCCTTGGCAACATCCAAAAACACAGCAGCAGTGTGAAGGTGCCAGTTAAAACCATGAGTGATATGTTCTGTTAGTCGGTGAATTTGTTGCACCGTGTTGTGAGCTTTGCGAAACCCAAATTGCTCATTTGGGATTATTTTCTGTTGGTCCACTGCTGATTGTAGTCTTGATAGGATGACCTTTTCTATTACTTTGCCAAGACAGGAAAGAAGACTGATGGGCCTGTAGCTTTGGGGAAGTTGTGGGTTATTACCAGGTTTTTTCAGAGGTATAATGTCCGCGATTTTCCAATCTGTGGGAAAGTACTGGAATCTAAAAATGGAATTGGTAATATTAACTTGATGAATTATGGCTTTCCGTGGGAGTAGCTTTATTATTCTATTGGTAATGCCGTCTGGGCCGGGGGCCTTTTTATTCTTCAGATGGGAAATGATATTTATTATTTCTGTTGGAGATGTGGGGGTGATGGTTTCTGAATCATCTTTAGGCTGACTTAGTGCATATCTAACTTTACGATGAACTTTGTAAATAAGATTGATATTTAAGTTTGCATAAGATGGGCTGCATTGATTTTCCAGATTGTCAATTAGGGCTTCTACTTTTTCTTCATCTGTGTGTGCAACTCCAAGATTGGTCTTTAAAGGGGGAAGTGGTTGTCTTTTGGTACGAAGAGAATTTACAAACTTCCACATGGAGTTATCTTCTGGGTTGATTTCCTTCAGTTTGGTTTCCCATTTGGAGTTCCTGTGGACCTGGAGGGCTTCTCGAACCTGTCTGTTCAAAGTGTTTAAGGTTGCTTTGTCCTGCGGGGCTCTGGTGTTGTGATATCGCTTTCTGGCCTTGTTTTTGGCTCTAATCTGGTCCATTATCTCTTCTGGGATCCAGTTAGGAGCGTGAAAGACAGTGGTTTGAGTGACTGATACTATTGCTGTGTTGATTTGCCTAGTTAAATTGTTTACAGCATGATCTATTTCTTCTTTTTTATGAATGACGGGGGGAGGACCGATGTGAATTGGAAGAACCTTGGAGAGCTTGTCCCATGGTATGAAAGAATGATGGGGAGAGAGCTGGTCTTGAAGTCCTAACCTGAGTAGGATGGGATTATGATCTGAGTTAAGCTCTTCTACTGTCTCCAGCTGGTATTGATATTTGATGTTTCTGAGGATAACTATGTCTAATACATCAGAACTTCCTGACGGGCTGTAGTGGGTGGGCTCAGTGGATCCAGCTACTATTGATGAGTTGAGTAATGTGTAGTTGTATAAGGTACGGCCTTTGGTGTTGATTGAAGAACTGAACCAGGCCGTATGTTTGGAGTTAAGGTCTCCAGCTATAATTATGGAGTCCGTGGAGCCGGGGATGGAGTCTAAGTCTGCTGTCAATAGTGGAATACTGGGAGGATTGTACGCTGCGTAGATTTTGAGTTTGCCAGCGTTACTAGTGTGCACTTCCACACCCGTCACCTCAAGGTTTAGAGTTTGGGGGTTGGTCAGCGAGTTGTGGCTTAAATAATTTTTGATAAAAATAGCTGTTCCGCCTCCACTAGAGTTAAGTCTGTCTGTCCTGTATAAAATATAACCTCTTAGTTTTGGGTTGTTTGATGGTCTGAGGTGGGATTCACTGATCAAGATTATGTTTGGATTGTATCTTTTTGCAAATTCTTGCAGCTCGAGAATTTTGTTTGTTAAGCCATTGGCATTCCATGCTGTTATCATGAGAGAATTTGGTTTAAATTTTTTAAACATTATAGAGAGCTGTTAATATGGATTGGGTTTCTAGGTAGAATCTTTTTCTGGAGGATGGTGAGGTGCTTGCTTTGCTGAATTCATGCAGCATTGTTGCAAGTGACGAGGTTAAAACTGATGTGAGATTAGAGCTTGTTCGCTCTTGCGATGGTGAAGTCTGGGTTCTTACCGCTTCCGCATATGATTTGGACATGGTTGAGGGTCGAGTGCCTTCCTGTGTTATCGAATGTGAGGTAATATGATCTAGAGGGCGAACTGCTTGCATGTGCATTGTGTCATTTCTTGGAGAAGCGTAGTTACTTCTTAATGATCCACGGTTTTTTGGATGGAAAAGGCAACCCTTGTAATTAGAGGGATGTGGTCCTCTACAGTTGGCACAACAGGCAGGTGTCGACCTGGGTTTGGTGCAGGAGTTGGTTTGATGACCGTCACCGCATTTTAGGCATCTATATGCAGCTCTGCACAGTTTTTGGGCATGCCCGAACCTCTGGCATCTGTGGCACTGCCCTGCCGATGCCTTCTTCCTTAGAGGTTCGGTTGTGATTTTGAGCTTACAGATGTCTGTTACTTCATAGATGCTTTTTTATGTGTTGGAGATTTCCATCAATACCAGTGGCATTGGTGTTTTATCTGACCTCAACATTCTACTGACTTTGGTTGGAGTCAGTCCTTGATTGATGAGGTCAGCTGTTATCTCATCAGTTGTGATGCCTTCAGCCACTCCTCTTAGAACTACCTTTAAGTTCTTCTCGCTTGCTAGCGCAAAGGTGTGGAAGGGCAGTTTTGAGTTGTCAAACATTTTCGTCATCAAGCGATAATCAGTGACAGTGGTAGGGTGGATCTTTACACCCTCTTCAGTATTTTTTGCCCAGGAAAAATTGATATTATGTTCTCCTAGGGATCTTGAGACTGAGGTCCATTTGTCTTTATCTCGAAGGATAACGGGAGGGACCTTTTCTTTTCTGTCTTGGGAGATCTGATTATGTTGAGTTGTTACATTATTTCCAATTCACCTCCCGATGTTCTTCGTCTTTTATTAGATTGTTCCTCATGAGAACAATCGAACTGTCGGGGAATCTTTGTAGGTAGAAGGTGTAATGTCCTCTTCTATGTCCAAATCGTCATCTTCAGTGTCATTTACTTGAGTGAAGAGATTCAAGCAACCAGGATAATCTGTATCAAATTTTTTAAGGATGAATTTGAGAATTTCAAGTGACATATATTTGTTTAGCTGTTGAATAGCATCCTTGATATCGTTTACATTCTCCATTCTTGTGTACGAAATGTTAAGATATATTTCGGATAGGTATGATGGCGAATAGAACGAGCTAGGACCAGAAAATTGTATCAAAAGTTAAATTCTTACCTTCTATCCCGCAAACAAAGCAGATTCACAATATCTAAAACTCACTAATCACCACTGAAATCAAAAAACATTCTTCGCAACAATAACCATCATGCAAGACTACTATGCGAGCCGCCATCTTTTTTTTCATTAGCACAATACTGCCCTTCAACTGAAAGCAGACCAAATCAGAATGTAATTATAAATCAGAAATATGTATAATTTTCATTCAAAAACATTAAAGGTGTGAATTAAAAATATAATTTAATTTCAATTATTTTAAAGAAATAATGATTATTTTTTAAAAATCGTTTTATTACTTTTTTTTATATACTTAAATTTCTGTAATTTTCAAAATAATCGTATCATAGTATTTCCGGAATAGTCTATTTAAAACAAGGAATACAATCCAATGCTTGATAACTGAAATTAATGTACCTAACATTTTATAACGTTCAAATGATTGTTCAATATAAGATATCCAATACGATTTTGTTTTATGGGAAAAATTTTTGGAAACCATGCTTGTCAAATTACGTCCACAGAACAAAGGGTTATCATTCGCGAAACAGATTCAAGTCCGGGACTAA
The DNA here is from genome assembly GCF_054136105.1 of Typopeltis vanoorti. Taxonomy (NCBI): domain Eukaryota; kingdom Metazoa; phylum Arthropoda; class Arachnida; order Uropygi; family Thelyphonidae; genus Typopeltis; species Typopeltis vanoorti. The sequence goes on along the minus strand of NC_143550.1, from coordinate 138,423,853 downwards.
ACCCCGATCAGAAACATAACAACAACTTCGGACCTGGTTTGAATGATTTGGAACACAATCTCAGTTCATAAAGATTTATGATTTTCATAAATGATGGAATTCGTTCGCCAATCGCAACCTCATGAAGAGAAGCAAATTGGGAAGAAATTAGTAGCTGGAGAGAGAGAGAGAGAGAGAGAGAGAGCATGTAAGAAGTGGGGAGGTTTGACAGTCTGTTTCGGACACAATGAAGCACTTTGACAAGAGTCTTCATTTGCATATGCTATTAGGAGGTGTTCGCAACCAGGAACCCCTGAAGCAGCAATGGAACAGGGAGAAGGTGGCAGCTGATGTTACGTACCAGACGGGGGGGAGGGGGGGAATAAAGCTGATTATGTCGGAACGGAATAAGGATCTTGTAGTCTGACGTTGTTCTACAAGCGGAGCTCGGGGACATTGCAAACATACAACTTGAAGGAAATTTATAAGGCAGAAATTGGATTACGTGCAGGGGACGGGGATAGGAAAAATACTTCGCCGCTTTTCTATTTGTTACCTAAACACGAGGTACCTTCCTCACTCCCCCAAAAAATACGAGGGAAGAAATAATCCGGTTTAATCTCGGGAGAATATCCTGCTCTTTTAGTCCGGGAACTTAAGGAAAAGAAATTAAGTTTTAATAGATTTCCAGGCGATACACGAAATGAAAATAGACGCAGGATAATTGTTTCTAAAATCTATTATTAAAACAAAAACACGAAGGCGGGAAAAAATGAACGAAGCTATGGACGATTGTTTCCAGAGAGGGAAAAGAAATACATAGAGAATGGAATTCTCATGTTAATGTATTCGCGATTGTTACAATGAACAGCATGCGTCCAAAAATAAACGCAAAAAATAAAATACATATAATATGTACATCACCGTAAAATATAGAAAATATTCTTTTTGGTGATCCTAACACTAAAACGCAAACATCAAGTTCACTTTCGTTAAATTAGTATAAATTATTAAGCTACATAAATAAATAACAAAATCCAACAAAAATGTGACATTTCTACATATTTGTAAAAAAAATGTTTTCTGGTTTTTATATATAAATATTATATATACACTTTTTCAAGGTGTAGTTTATTTTATTTAAAAATATTCTAGATTTTTTTCGAGATTAAAGATGGAACTTTTATTTTATTTATAAAACAAATTAAATATTTAAAATATTTTCTAAAATCCTGAAAAAATCATAAGACATGTAATTATTTCTTAATATTAATGCTATATTAATAAGCTCCAACATGTATTTTGTGAGTAGATGTTCACAAAATATATGTTGTGAACATGTATTTCACGTGGACAGTCTACAACTTTGAAAATACTGCCGTATATAGAGAATGGGTAAAGGATTTCCGCTCTTTACCATCATTACATCAGAATTACAGAAGTTGATTCCAAGAAAGAAGTGGGAAAAAAGACGATTCCAAACCAAATCGAAAATCTTAAAACCCAACCGAGTGAAACTCAAAGGAAAGTCGAGAACGAAGTCGAAATCCACCACCACAAAAATAATCCCATAATTCCTTAGATGAGGTTTGAAAGCTAGCAAAGATAGTAGGAGGATGGAAAGAAAAACAAAGCCGCGCCTTGAATCCAGGTGAATGTGGAAATATTTAAATCACCCCCAAAAGATACGAAGTGTCTTCCGAATTGTTGAGCTCTGAATTTAATGTAGGTTACTTGAGGAATATCAGTGTCACGGGCCCACGTATTCGTTGTAGTCTCCAAGTTCTCTCTAACGGGTACTCTGAGGTATCAATTCCTGGAAGCGTACGGAGGTCGTGGCCGTGCTGGACCATCACTTGATCCAAAGACTTGGGAGTCTTTTGATCATCCCACGTAATACGCGGAAATTCCGTTGATGTAATAGGCAAAAAGTTATTCGGAAAACAATAAAAATAACATGATGAATATTTTAATGATTGCACAAAGGCAAGTAAAAACGAAAAGTATTTTGAAGGAGACAAACAGGAAGACAATTTGTAATAATAAATGCGAGAAATGTAAATACTTTTGGTTTGCTCAGCGTATGCAATAGTAAAAAAAAATATTTAAAAAAAAAAAAGTTCTGATAGAAAAATTCGTTCAAATATATTTTGCCGAGCGCCATCTACTGGCCAGCTTAGCATTTTCAGCATCAGTAAAAACTCGATTAGATAGTAAGGTGGGGGAGGGATGGATTGAGAGGGTGGTGGCCCGAAATGAAATTATTTTCAACGGTAGACCGAAGGAGTGAGGAAATAAGAAGGAGGCAGAGTTTGAGTCACTGCATAAATAGACGTGCATGACTCATGGCGTCCAGTTCTGACCATCAATACGTTAGGCAACTCCACCCCAATAATCCTAAGTTTGGCTGAGGGGGGGGGGGGGGGAGGAGATGGAGAAAGTGTTTGAGTCAGTGTTTGTCTTTCCCCTCATATCACCATCGGTCCTTGTGAAAGTAGGGCTAATATGAGGCCTTCGACACAACCCCCGTCTTTTAATCCTACGCTTTAGCTTGCTGATAACAGGAAGAACAGTTTGGCTTTGCTAACCTTCTCTCTCTCTCCAGACACACGCACACATGTGTCGCTAACAGGTGACGCGAGCGGATGTCGCAGTAATTGCACAAGCATCTAAAAAAAAAAAAAGAAGTTGGAATTGCATCCATCGCAATAAGCAACGCGTAAAAATACGATTGTGGTACCAACATAAATGCTTACAATGTGTTTTGTGGGCTGCACTTCTCATTTGAATTCCCCCCCCCCCGCCTCTTTAACCGTGAGTTAAAAAAAAAAAAGGAGAGTTACATCAGAATTCTTAATTTTCATTTAATGTTCAAAGAACTTTTACGAGCACGTTCATAGCATAATCACTATTATAATCAGTATTAAAGTTCCCACTATGAACTGATTATTATAGCATAATCAGTTCATAGTGGGAACTTTTGACTAAAGTTGCTGTCCCATTTTTCTCAATCGCTCACTCTGCGATTCGTTTTAAGCCGAACTATGCAAAGGACAGAAGTGTATTGGGTAATAACCAACTGACCACCACTTTATATGTTTTAAAAAAGTTCCACCTAATGTTCATTTGATACATTGCCACCCGTTTGGTTCACGATTCCTTCTCCAATTGAACCCATTGCAAGCAACCACCGAAACATTAATTCTGTTTGTTAATCCATCTGCAAAAAGCACTGATTTTCCGAATATTTCTTCAGCTAGGTTTCTCGTTATATTCTTCAATAAATCAACAAAACTTAATTTTTTATATAGAAATTATAGATTTTTTTTTAAGAAAAAGTTTCAGAATTTAAAGCACGCTAGTATGGTGTGTAGCAAGGGTTTGGTAAGAAAAGGCCTGTTCATATTTTTTTGGAAAAGCTGGAAGTTGTCGTTGTTTGTGGACACTTCGTTAAATCTGTTCTGTTGATATTTTAGACCATTCCTTTGCCCAAAGGGCAGTCAGTCTCATGGTGTAGTTGAAACTTAAAACTGCGTTCACAATTTCGATGTGAATTCTATAGATGTTCTGTAGAATCTACATCGAGAGCGTGCTGGCTAATTCTCATTTCTTCAGACCATGTCGTCACAGCACTTGCAACATGACCCTGTACATTATCGTGTTAATAAAGATGGCTGTTCTAGAGAACAGAAGTAATTAGCGTAAAAGAAGAAGAGGGAAAATAGGTTGGTTGGAGTGGAGTTGGACTGTGAACGCATACTGAATCGAATAATTGGGGGCTTGTGGTTAAACGAGCTTAGTGAAAAGTGAAGGATTGCTGGATGCTAGTTTGGTGTAGCAGAACCCATGAAGATACTTGAAGAAGAGACATGAGGTGATCGTCTGATGGTGGTTAAAGTGGATCTATGAGAGAGAGAGAGAGAGAGAGAGAGAGAGAGAGAGAGAGAGAGAGAGAGAGAGTGTGTATCAGTTGGGCCATCTTTCTGTGCACAGCATCCAGAATTTTTAGGAATGTCATCGGTGCACCATTCCATCCCTGAGCATATTATTCAAAGGATGGAGGACTCAAGAGTTTGTAGACGAAAAGGTAAGGACAGTGTCTGGAGCGGAAAAGGATGCCATAGGTTGAGGAAGCTTTGATGTAATTCATTTGTAGCAGTAAAGACTAGAGGAAAATGTCCATTTAGGAAGAGAAAACTCATCCTGTTTAGTTGTTTGTGTAACGTCAACAATAAACTTAAACGCTGATCGAATTCCTTTATTTTTACATCTGATTTATTTTTCGCCTGTTATCTTCGAAATCGGATTTGCATTGCGAGTAGGCCTTCGAAAACATCAAGATCTTTAGATAAAATTCACTTTCTCTTTTAGATTCGCTAACTCAATGGTAATTCTCATTGCTATTGAAGGTTTTCATCTGTAGCATCTTCACTTTTTAAAATCATCCTTTCTCATCTTCTCTCGGGGAATATTTTTTTTAAAATTCGGAACATTTAACCCTAAACATTTAACAGAAACATGGAATGTGAAAGTTCTTTTAAGTAAGTTTAGGAGTGTTGTTGAGTCCATCCCCTCCCCCTGTCTCTCTAGATGTGTGTCTACAGTCTTTTGCTTTTCTTATCTCTCGTCTGCTTCTGTTATTTTCTGAACAGTCTTCTTTCATGTAGAGTGTATTTTCTGAAATCGCGTCTTTTAAATTTACATCTAATGTTTAATATTTTTTTACTTTCTTTTCAATTCTTAGTTTACGTACGGAAGCGTTGTCGAGCTCAGCGTATCAAAAATGCATTCAAAATTCTACTTAATCAAGTACTGACTCAGATAACTTTATTTTGTTTGCAAAGACAGAAATATAGACCAAGAAGCCTGCGTATCCAACACTTGTTAACCTTCCACGATACTTCTGATCCAAGACCGCTGTCTTCAACTGGAAGAAATTCCTTGGCGCTTTTTTTTTTTTTTTTTTAAAGTTCGATTCTGGAGTTAGCCGATATTTCATTAGATACTTGTGTTTCCTCTTTTCGGAAGAAACTCGAGTTTCATTCTTGCAAATCAGAAATAGACCATAGAATACGAGTGTTACCATGCGAACATTACAGGTTTAATGTAATATCAAATCAGGTTTACTCGATCGCATTACGTTAAACCTGATATCAAAAGTGGAGATTTTCAATTCTCTTTCTACTCTTATATAAACCCAGTGCAAGTTTTCGGTCTTCTTTAATTAAATTAAAACCTACCGTGAGGAATTTGTTATTAAAATTAGATTACAAAAGGCAGGTATATAGAAAACTTCAGCTATTCTAAATGAAGAAGAAAATGCAGCTGAAGTTTTTTTATATTCCTGTCTATTTTTGTAATCTAATTTTCATGACAAATTCGCCAGAACAGCTTTTAATTGCAGCAGCTTAGAAAAAAGTAAAACAATTTTTTGCGAAAATGGCAAATTTAGCAGAATCATATGCAAAATGAGAATATTAGGAAAGAACTTGAAACTGTTATCATTCAGGAATGAGCAAGCAGAGCTAATCGGAGGTCATTTAAACAGAATGGGAGGGGGAAAGGTTAACAAAACAAGTGAGATTTTTTGTTCGTTGCCAGAATGGAGGAAAAACACTCGAAGGAAGAACAAGATCAAGGTGAATCGATGGAGTTAGAAGTTCTGAAATAATGCTAAACGTGAAGAGATGAAATTATATAAATAGAAATACAAAGTTGCAAGAATATAGTAGTGCCTCTGTAGTTCAATCAGTATAGACGAAGCCCTTCGGTCGGAAAGACCTGGGTTCGATCCCCGTCAATGACGTGAGGAACCTTTATCTGATCTCTTTCGACGAAAGGTGAGTTAGCCGGTCTTATACGAAGATGGAGGGTTTTTTTCACCCGGAAACTCGGGTTTTTCTTCCCTCAGAGCAATTTGTGCAAGAGATGGAGTTCTCACCACATGCCCGTAGTTAGTAATTGTAGTAGTCAACCTCCTGAAGAGGAGATGGAACACGAATGGGGGGGGGGTATGTAATATAGTATGACGCAAAAAAAAAGTACTGAACTTCGATACCCGTTTACTCCATAATAATAACATATATAGCCCTCTAACTTTTTTTATTTTGCGCCATATTGTATACTAAAAGATTAAATTTTTGAAATGAGTGTGAGTATAAAAATGAGGAAAAATGCAAAATTTCCGGTGAATTAATACTGCTGACTAGTCATATCTACTGCATGTATTTTTGCTTTTAGTCTTTTTAGACCGTCCAACTCAGCGTTGGCTCCTCCACCACCGCTCATATTCCGAGGAAAAGCATTTACCTTTATATACTGACAAAGCCCCTCATCGGGCCGTGCCGGAAAACACCTTCCCCGGAGACTCAAATTGCTCCCTTAAGACAAAAACCTTAATAATAGAGCGAACTCTCGAATCTCATCGTCCATTTGATGCATCTCACGGTCGATTTTCTTTCTTCTACGGTCTTCCTTATAGTCCTTATCAGGACTGGCTTAAAGGGGCGAAGCAAGAATGCTTTTCATATTCCCCGTTATCTGTAGCGGACAGTGTAGGGATAAGGTTATTGAGCTATTATTAAAGCTCTGATCATGGCAGGAGGGTAACAGCAATAGCCGAGCCTCAGTTAGAACTTCATTGGCTACAACGTTGCCATCCATTACCCTCCAAGGGTATTGGATTGAATGAATCAATCACCGCATCTCACGGTCGATTGTTCCTCTTCATATCCTCTACGGTCTTCCCTAGTCCTTATAAGGACTGGCTTAAAGGGGCGAAGCAAGAATGCTTTTCATCTTCCCCGTTATCTGTAGAGGACAGTGTAGGGATAAGGTGTTATTGAGCTATTAAAGCTCTGATCATGGCAGGAGGATAACAGCAATAGCCGAGCCTCAGTTAGAACTTCATTAGCTACAGCATTGCCATTCATTACCCTCCAAGGGTATTGGATTGAAAATCAATCCTACGGTCTTCCAAAGTTTATTATTTCTATTACATAACTTTGATAATAAAATTAAAATGGTATATTAAATTTTTTAAAATTATTTCCTAAATTTCAAAAATATTTTTCATAAATTTTCATAAATTTCAAAGAATATAAATATTTATAAACTTTATTATAAAAATTTGTAAATTAATTAAAAATTCTTTATTTTTGGGAATATGGATAATCAATCACTTTTTTTCCAAAGCTTATTTCATTTGTTTGTTATGCTGTATTGGGAAAGTATTGAAACACTTGTTTGCGTTTATTTTTTTTTTACAAAAATTCCAGTGTCGTTGATCGTAATAAACCTTTTCTTTTTAATGTGCTATATAAATTCACTCAGGTCTTTCTTGTGGGCATCCCTTTATTGATCGAAGTCCGCAAAGTAATACATCTTCTGTCAAATAGCGTTCTGAGCAAATATTTAAAGATTTCCTTGTATGGTTTAGAGCGTTTTCTTTCAGAAAGGAATATAACTTCTTAGTTAAAAAGTTTCTGGCTGTTGGCATAGTGGAATGGAGAAAGTGATTGGGGAGAGGTTTTCGAGACTCGAGTTCTGTCGTATTTTCACTGTTTATAAGTGATATTTCTTATTCCACTTTACTTTTACTTCTTTAACATTCTTCCAACCTGCAGATTTAATTCTTTCTGGTTTCGCTTACATCAATATTTGCCTCCCTCAAGTGCGCCCGTGTAGATGTGTTGACTTAAACGAAGATCTGTTTACGGACCTTTTAAGATAGAAAAAGGAAAAGACCCACTTTGAAAAACACACTGTAGGTAGATGCACCCACATTCCGACCAATGACGTCGAATATTATAATCGGCTGTTAGTCGAAAACGGGGACAGCAGTTGACTGGATTCATAACCAGCATCAATTCGTTTTCCAGTTGTGATTATTATTCTGAAAGCTGTTTTGATAATTACAGTGCGCATGAAATTAATTATAATTATTACGATACTATTACGGTAATAATTAAAACGATTGTAATAACGGATTGTTGAAATTGTAATGATTGTAAAATGATTCTAGAAAATGGTTGACTACTCGGAGGAGGTCCGTGTTTTACAACCTAACTAGTTTAAACCAATTGGCATTCGGTTCTTGCTGCGAATAATACCAACAAACATGCAGAAGTTTAATAAATCACTCGCAAATATGCGAAAAAAAATATTTGAAAGATGTCAGCGTGTAATGAATTATTGATTGGAGACAGCAAAGTGGGGTGACATCAACTGGATTATGAAAAGCTAGGAGAGGCACAGATGTGAGCAACGGAAAAACAAAAACTGATATTAATACTCCAAGAATAGCTGGCGGAGAGAGAGAGAGAGAGAGAGAGAGAGAGAGAGAGAGAGAGAGAGAGAGAGAGAGAGAGAGAGAGAGAGAGGACGCAAAATCACAGAGGGATACTAAGGAGAGCCGATCCGTCCTTAAATATACAGCTCTTGGGGAAGTAGGGGGGAAAACGTGCTCATAATTTGCATTTATATTGGTGTGTGCGTGTGTGTTGTGTGTGTGTCCTCATGATATTTTTTTCTTATTCCCTCACTCCGAAGGGCTAAGAGAACGTGATGCGTCATTTGGGGACCTTTGGCCGCCATATTTGCTTGCTCATTAAGCATTCATGAAAAACAGACTTTATTCTGGGGACGTCTCTATATAGCAACGCCTCAGGGATGGGCCCGTACGCTGCTGCTGCTGCTACCAACACGAGGATTGGGAAAATAGCGACTGAAAACACCTGAAAGGCTCGTGCTACGTGCGAGCCAGGAACTGTCTGCGCGGTGACAAATGGGATTTTGAATTTAAGTTGCCTGGGAGAAAGAGTATTCAATAGAGAGAAGGAGAGAGAAATAACAAAGGAATCATAGGGAGGGAGACAAAGAAAGTAAGAATAAAGGAAATGAAAGTAAATGATAATGTGTATGTGTGTGAGAGAGAGAGAAAAACGAGAGAAAGAAGAATAAGGAAAAACAGAAAGAAAAAGAAAACAGCGACAGATTAATAAGAGAGAAAAGAAGAATATAGCGAATGGTGAATAAAAAAAAGAGAAAAGAGAATATCATGAAAAAAAAAGAAACAAATGAAATGAGAAAAACAAGATGAGAAGGAATAAAGAGAGAGAGAGATCAGGAAAGATTGAAGAGAAGAAATAAACAAGGAATCACGGCAGATATCAATTTGATAATTTACATTACATAATTTGTGTTATATCATCATCATCATCATCAGCCGTTGTCAATCCACTGCTAGGTGAAGGCTTTTCCAAGGTGACTCCAAGACTGTCTTCCTTCTTTCCTTCCTTTCTTTTCCATGTCACTCCTGCAAATCTGATGATGTCATCAATCCACCCTAATTTAGGTCGGCGTCGTGGTCGTTTTTCCTCTCGTGGATTCCAATCCAGTACTTCTTTTGTCCATCGCTGATATGTCTTCGGGCAATATGCCCAACCCATTGCTACTTCAGATGTTTCACTCTTCTTATGATGTCAGAGACTTTGGTTTGATTTCTTTTCCAAGTATTCCTTTTGTGATCCAGTCTTGTCTATGCCGATTATACCAAGCATACTTTTTTCCCTATTAAATTGTGTTCTTCTTAATTTTTTGAATTTCCTTTGCATTCAGTGTCCATGTTTCACTGCCATATGTCGATATAGGAAGAAGACATTGGTTAAAAACTTTTCTCTTCAGACATAATGGTAGTTGGCTTTTGAATATTGAATGTAATTTTCCAAATGCTTTCCACCCAAGCATCGTGCGCCTTTTAATTTCGTCCATGATATTTTGTTCCATTGATATCTGTTGTCCTACGTATATGAAATGATCTACTTGCTTAATTTCCTCATTATCGATTTTTATTATTTCTAGTTGTATATAGCTGTTGAACATAACTTGAGTCTTCTTTAGGTCAGATTGCAGTTTGGAGTTCATAATACGAGTCTACAATGCGCAGTTGAAGTAAAGATAACTGTGTCATTTGCAGAGCGTAAATAGCTTAAATAGCTTCCGTTTATCTTCAGATCTTTTTCTTCCCAATCAAGAAGCTTGAATATTTCTTCTAGGCACGCTATGAATAATTTGGAGATATTGCATCACCTTGCCTATATACCCGGCTATATTCCCACAGCAGAGATGCTTCTATTGAAATGCTGCTGTGGCATTGGTGTATGCTGATTTGATGGTTCTGATGTATGGCTCTTCCACTTGCTGGTTTCGTAATGCTTTAAGTATTGCACAAGTTTTAAGTAAATCAAAGGCTTTCTCATAGAACATGGGCCATATTCAAGTTGTACAGCAGATTATTGAACGGTGTAATGAATATGGCCCATTGTACTAAAGCCACTTCGAAAGCCTGCCTGTTCTTTTGGTTGTGTTAGGTCTAGAGTAGGACAAAGCCCATGAGCTAAGACTTTTGTAAACACTTTGTAAACTTCCGATGGTAGACTGATGGATCGGTAGTTCGTGTGTGTGTGTGTGTGTGTGTGTGTGTGTGTGTGTGTGTGTGTGTGTGTGTGTGTGTGTGTGTGTGTGTGTGTGTGTACAAAGATAATCGGCGTAGAGAATAAAAACGCTCTGGGGAAAAACGTAAATATTTCAATATAAAAATCAAGGCCAACTGTAATTTAATGAATTCATTTTTTTTGTTTTTTAAATAAAAAAAACCAGTAGGTAAACATGTGCCACTTTCCATGCATTTGTTGATTTGTTAGAAGTTTGGGGACATCTTCGACCTTACTTAGTTTTGTGATTTTTTGATTGATCGTCTTATGTACCAGTACATTACAAGTTTTCGAGGTTACGAAACATGAAGAAAGAGTGTGTTAAATAGAGTCTTTTTATTTGATAGCATATTTTTAATAGCAATAATCCGAGGTGCTCACTCACGAGCCGTTAAGGCCCACGACCTTCCCAGATTATGTTTCGCAACCATAATTTTAAAATAATAAGTGATTAGTCTTAAGCCTAAATACATTCTTGTATGTATGTACTCCTGAAGGTTTGCAGGGTGAAAAACCTTCACACATGAGGTGTGAGACCGGCTAACCCCCCTCAATTGAAATTCCCCGAAAATCGTCCTCCGCCTCCTGGATGGGATTTGAACCCAGCTTTTTCCAACGAAAGAGCTTCGTCGAAACCAACCGAACTAATTACGGAGGCGGCTGATTTCTTTTGAATAAGTTTCTCTAAAATTAGCTAAGGTTCGCTTAGATTATTATCGCTTTGGCTAGATTATGTACACGTTTTGAATTTGTAGCTAGGGTATGAATAAATTCTTCTTCTTTCTCTATTTTAAGATAAGCGAAGTAAATTATCTGCAGTGCTTTTCCGGTATATTTAAGTAAGAGGTAAAAATATGATTGAGAAGCGCGTTATCAAAGGAAATGTAAAGTTAATTAAAAGCGTGGAATGGACGAAACCGTGAGATAAAGAACAGAAAACGATTTATTAGACTAATAACTTAAGAAAGCTGACGAAATGAAGAAAGCGGTGGCGAATGCAGTGGATGTGCATGGATTGCGTCCCTCTCCGCTGCAAGGTCCAAGCCCGAACACAGCTTAGGCAAACACATCCCACCAACTAACACATAAAGTAGTCCAGTGATAAATTTGTCATCCGCGTCCATAGGAGAATACACGTAGCCCACATAATTTCCACCCTGTATCAATTATTTATGAGAATTATATCTCCATTGGAGGACACAAAGCATATCCCGGATCCAAACGCTTCAGCCTTCCGTTTTAATTCAAGTGATTAATGTTTGGAGCTTGGCGTAGCCCATCCATTACTGCGGCTGTCAATTTTGTCCTCTCTCTCTCTCTCTTTCTCCCTTGCCACATACACACGCACGCACGTGCGGCTGCAACATTCATTCAATGCGGGGGGAAAGGCCGTACCTTGTGTTCATGACGCGTTGGAATTCCCCGAGGCGTCATGCGATAGTCAGAGAGCGAAATTCCACCACCAGAGATTATATTAAAAGGTACGCGGAAGGCCTGCGTATTGTTTTATACTCGGAGCTAAATTGAATATGCATGTGGAAATTGTGAGCTGACTTACCTGTGCCACGACGTCGCTCCCCCCCCCCCCCCTTCTGGCGAGCAGATTATGAAGTAATTTCTGCGTTAATGACGTTTGCAGCTTCGCTGGAAGTTTTGCAATAAAAATATTCGCAACGGTTTTCATTCTTTCTATTTTTTTTTTTTTTCATTTTGTTACAGTCACTAAGTTTCTATCTTTTATTTAAAAAAATTCTTTATGTTCCGTTTATTTAACATTTTATTCATTTTCTTTTAAGACCGTAGAATGTGTATTAATACATTACATTCTATGGGCTTAGAAATACGAAAAAAAAAAAAAAAACTCACAATGAACATTGAACTAGAACACACAGAAAACTATACTAATTCATGCCAAAATGCGATAAACTATTGATAAACTGTGCATTTTGAAAAATAAAAAATAAATAAAAATAAAAATAAAAATGAAGATTGAAATATTCATATTCTATTAGAAACAAAGTAACGTTTGCAAAAATTGTAAACATGCAAAATTTGAGGCTCCAAATCCAATTAAAATACAATCAACAATGGAGAACATTTTTTTTTAAAAAAAATATAAATAGCTTGTTAAATTAAAACGTTTTGCTAATTTCAAACTGCTATCAAATTAAAAAAACGATTCAAACCAGTCAAAGATTTCTGCACATCTCCATTCAAAGATTTCGATCCTATTTAGCATCTAATTGTTCCTGACATTGCTTAAGTTCAGAAAATTTAGCATAAGCGTACTAAAATATAGCTTGCGGGAGGGTCATTTTACATCGCATCGTTTAACAGATTTCAATCGATTTTTAAAATATAATAATTCTTATATTACTTCAAGTTCTCGGAGAATTTTAGCATAATCGATCTAAAATGAAAGGATTGTAAGAAAGGAGGATTTTCGTTTGATTATTTCTTCTTAAAAATAAATAATATATCTTTAAAAACATCTTATATATCAAGAAAAAAAAGGAGTCAAGTATTGGCTGACATATAACTGTTATTATTATTATTCTGACGAAATTTCAATTCCCCTCTGAAATTCCAATCGGCAGCAACCATACCACTAATAAAAATAGTTTTAAAATGATAACATCTGAAATAAAATAATCCTATACGAATAAATATATCTTTTGGTTTAGTTTGATTTTTTCGCCCATACCGATTGTCCCATTTCTTATGGAAAATTAGTTCTTATTTAAGCTGATTTTATTTATTCATTTTATAAATTTAAGCCTTTTTGTAGAACACTTCGAAAATTCTCTAAATAAAAAAATGCAAACATTGTTTATCATATTCATGAAATTCTGATTTAAGTACCTTGAAAGTATTGCATAAGAATTTTTTTTTCATGCCTTACTTAGCGATTAAAGTGATATAAAACATCTTTAGAGTCTCTTTAATAATTCCTGCAACTAGATTTAAGTACGCTTACCTCCGTATTTTTACCGCTGAAAATTCTCAAATAGCGATCTTTTTGCATTATATTTAAATAGAGTACTGTATATAAGTCCAAAAGATAATACACAAATAAAAAGCAGACGAAGAGCTTACCGATAGCTTCTAATTAGAACCTCGAGCGTAAAGCAACACAACGCGCTCGTTGCCATAGTAACTATTTTTGCATGTTTCTTGTTAACTGAAAAAACTTTAAAAAATAATCAACACCAGAGGCCGTTTTTTAATAAATGCAGCATATTATTAATAGAACTTGAGTGTTACGTGAAAGACAAGAAATAGTTGGTACGTTTATTTTATTATATTAAGCTTTGTTTTAAGTAATTTAAACCTTTTGACAAAGATTTTGTGTTTATTATGCTTATTATTTAACGCAAGACAAGAGGAAAGGTAATAATATTTTATTGGCTATTAAATGCTACTAACTTTCGTTGGAAAAAAAATCGCTGAAATTTGTCTGCAGTGTAATTTTTTAAACTTTTCGTTTGCATGTTTCTTGCTAAGTAAAAAAAAGCTTAAAATATAATCAACATTAGATGTCGTTTTTAATAAATGCAGCGTATTATTAATAGAACTTGTTGCAATAGTAACTATTTGCATGTTTCTTGCTAAGTGAAAAAAAGCTTAAAAATATAATCAACACTAGAGACCGTTTTAATAAATGCTGCGTATTATTAATAGTTACGAAACGACATGAAATAGTTCGTATGTTTATTTTATTATTAATGTTTTTTAAGTAAATTTTTATTAAATATCTTAAACCTTTTGACAAAGAGTTTGGTTTATTATGCTTATTATTTAACGCAAGACAAGAGGAAAGGTAATAATATTTTATTGGCTATTAAATGCCACTAACTTCGTTTTTTAAAAATAATTCACTCAAATTTCTTTGCCTATACTGTAATTTTTTTTTTAAATTTTCCTTTTCTTTTTCTTCTTCTTCTTTTTTTTTTTTGACGCAGGTAATTTATTTCTGTCATCTTTTAAAATAAACGCACGGTTTCTATAGATTGGAAACAACACTAATCAGGCCACTTTTAAAACTAATAATTCACTTCTTTCTTTTTATTAAGTTTGTTCGCCGATCCTCATTCATTGATTCTACGCTATCCTAGAGTGATTCCATTTCCCCCCTAATTATTTCTGACGGTCAAAAGAAGAGATTCGAGGATGTATCCTTTCTCATGGAATGTAAATTCAAAGCAACTCCAATTACAGTTTCGTTGTTCAGAGAGAGAAAGGGAAAAAATAATTAGCGTTACGAATAAAAGGTTTCAATCAGAAAGGTTAACAAGTCACGAGATACTCAAAGAAAGAAAGAAAAAAAGAAAAATAGAAACAATAGCTAATGCACATCCGTCTCGCTTTAACCTTCGAGTTGAAATGCTGCCTCTGTTCATCCAACGGCCCGAGAATCATTGAAAGAGCTTGCATTTAATTAACACCGACACAACATTCATCTAACTAGCAAAGTTCGCTTATGTAGGGTAAAAGGGACTTCATTAACCGAGACGAAAGGGATCGCCTCTGAAGGCAGACCGCGAAGAAGAGGATCTGCATGATAATCCTCGCCCACTCTTGCAAATTTCACTGTTGATTGAAAAGGCAAGGTTCCGAATATCTTAAACTTCTTAAGAGATCACAGTTAGCGTTTTGACACACTGCAGTTAGTTTGATTTGAATCGAGAAAAGCTTCCGAAGTTGAAATCGCTGGGGTGTGTGCTTCAGTGCCGTTTGACGTATGCACTAAACATTGTTCAGATTTCTCTTTAGGTCTCTTTTATCCGTCCGGTCCTCTCTGCTTAACGTGTCTGTCAATTACTGGTAATTCAGGTTGTGGTGTGATTTCATCCGGGTACTCAGCTTATCATCTGTTTTGCGCTGTAATTATTGATTCTCATAAAACTACCGGAAGCAAACCATCTGATTTCCAAAAGCGATTTAAATTTAGTTAAATATTTTATGATTATTATTGTTCTTTGGTACATTTATGAAGCTACAGAAAAGCTGTTGTAGTTTTGGACATCTGTTTTCTGTGATTATTATTTTTAAATTAGAAACGTCATTATATATTCTACGGTTTTGACTGGGTTATTAGAGGTATGTTTTCATACCCCTACAAGTATGCTTCTCGGCGTCATTTTGTTGATCACCCGTGTTGCGACCCTTCAGAAATGAAGTACACAAGCACGTAACTTTTGTTTTTATTTGCTTTGTGGCTATACGATGCACGAAAGATTGTTTAGAGCTGGGATGGCCAACCTATGACGCATTAGATGATTAGAAGTGGCGTATTGAATCCCAATGATAATAAGAATAAGAATAAAGTATGCCTATTTATGCTTGGTTAGTATTAATCAATTAACCAAATACTAACCGAAATATTACAGTTACCCCCCCCCCCTCCGCTGGGATACGTTCCAAGACACCCGAATTGTCTGTTGCTAAAAGAAAGAGCCATTCGGCTTCATTTCGGCGATGTAAAATTGCATAAGCAAAGTGGATATTAGATCCAACATTATTTCAAAGCCAAATATTTGTACAGGCCATGAAAGTTTTAAGTTGACCTTTCATGAGTTAATATCTTCGCACCGGGGTTGATCGCGGAGAAGGACTACTGTATTTTGGTGAGTATTTGTTCGTGCACATCTTTTGCACATTCACTTGTTTGATCGTGAGGCGTCCAACATTAGCAACAGCAGTGCGTCTCAGGTTTTTGTCAGTCAGTTTACAACTGATGCTCGTGCGCTGCCGAGTTGTGCTTTGTTCGTCTTTTGTGATCATTCGCCGTGTTTGTACTTTTGCGAAAATTAAGCCTTGTGTTTACAACTTAATTTACGGAGAGAGAGAATCTTGTTTTTATATTAAATCAAGAGATTAAATTTTATATGAAATCAGTCTATGTTAAATATGTATATATTACACTTGGTTAGTATTAATTATTTTTTACTTGCAGTTTTTAAGGGTACAAGAGTTGTATAACGCATCTGAACTCGTATGGGAAAAATTGGTGCACGAAACGTAAAAGGTTAGCCATCCCTGGTTTAAAGTATAGCACCGCGAACGAGCGTAAGTTTGGTAATTAAAAAAAAGAAAAGAAAAATAAGGTCTTATGTTATGATTTAAGCGACTTAATCTATCATACAATGCTATAATCCTACCTGTGTGCTGTTAATTGCTTAAATCTCAGGCTGAGAAATAAAACCATCCTTCGCATCCTTGACAGATTTTAGCTGAAAGAAGAAGAAGAAATGTTAGTCTGAAAGATTAGCATAAGTGGGATGGGATCTTGGAGTCCGAACCTCTCCTCCCCTTAACAGCGATCTAAATACCTCTCTGCGAAAAAGATCAGTCCACTAAAATCACTGAATTTTGTTATTCATAAGAACAACTTATAAGTCGTTTTTCCTTTTGAATAACTTTACTCCTTCCTCATAAGTTTCCTTATAAATATTTATAAGTCGTTCATAAGAAAAATTATACCAGCCATATAAGCTTTATAAATGACTAAGAAATTATTGATGTGAAAACATCGTTTATGATAGAAAAAAATAAATAAATAAAAGGTGAAGGTTAACTATGCGTTTAGTAAGGTGTACCAACTCCATAAATATTTAGATACTATGAAAAAAAGAAAAGAACAAACCCTTGAAGTAAATCACACAGTTCTACAATTAACCAAGCTGCTTTGTATAGTGAATATATAGAGGGAGGGTAAAAAAAAGAGAGAAACAAGTACGTATTAATTCTACATCAAAATTAATATTTCTCAGGATTCTACTTCTTTTTTTTTTTTCCCCTTGAGGAAAAACCTAGCAAGGAAAAGAGCGAAATGAAGTCCATCTCTGAATAGAAGCAAATCCATTGTATAAAAATTGAAAAAAAAAATGATATCCAGATAGATATCCTTAGCTATATTGCGATAGAACTATTTAGGTTCCTTTGTAAAATATAAGGAAGTATTGTTTCCAAAAAAAAAAACTTTACTTCCCTGTGGGCATAAGGCGAAGAAGGTAACATCGAAAGGTAGATTCATTAAGATCCAATACAGTGTTTTTACTGTTTGTGTGACATAGCTGAGAAAGAAAGATGATCTTCATAAGAGAAGAGACAGAAACAATTGTCAAGTGACTGTGTTGGGTATGTTTATGTGTATCAGCTAAAGGCTTTTGGGGATTCGTTTCAAAGATGAACGTCAGAAGAAAAGAAAACGATGTCCATCATACTGCTTCGTCAATTCCCCTCCATCATTCATACTACAAGACAGAAATAGGGGAGGGTAGTAGACGGCTGGAATTTTTCAGCGAAGTCTAAACATGATGTTGACAATTTTATGTTCTAAGTTTAAAGACGGTGGTGTCACCCCAAGCAATAAAATTCGGAACCACCTAATATTTGTTAGCACAAATGCAAGGCCTTTGCTCTGCTCATTGTTGATACCTATGTCAATTCACAAGTTAGTTTTTCAATCATCGTAAAAATCATAGCATAACATTGTACCATGATTCCTTGGATTATTATTACTAAAAGAAAAACCTTCATTTTAATACTCGCAAAATGAATCGTTGTATTGAAAGAACACCTAACAAAGGAGAAGAATTAAAACTAAACAACATAAGCCAGCCAATAGCGGCTGTTAAAAATAAACACACAGCAGAAGCATGTCGAGCTTCCCACACGCTTTTCTCCTACAGGTAAAGAGCGGACATAACAAATTTTATTTTCCCCTTTTATATTTGGACCCTATTGATCCTTTTATAGGTGATCCATCTTCGGCAGGAAAGTTTACTTCAGCCTGTTCCCTATGGCATGGACAAACAAAAGCCTGTGGTGAGAACAGTGACCCTTTAGAGCTACGAACGTGTACATTACGTTACCATAGCAACAAGTCTTCATCGAAGGCTCATCTATCTTTGTCTCACCTAAAGTGATGAATGATCTTAGTGACATCTAACGGTGTGAAAACACACCACCATTTGTTATAGCCTATGTAAGCCCGGTCGTTCTCTCTGACGATACAGTTCGATGACCCTATCAAAGACGGATTAATTTTAGCTTATAAGATAATCCGGAACGGAGATAGAAAACAATGGATTAGTTGGGGTAGGCTAGTCCCATCAACTCGGTAACTTCCATTACACAGAAATGTGCTTCGGTCTGTCTCAGTGAGCAGATACTAAAGGTATCATTAGGATAAAAATAGATAGATGGAGGTAATGCACTACACGAAACCTGACTTCCTCATTCTATTCAATCTTTTGCTAAAATCAAAATTTCTATTGGACTACTTTCTTTAGGATCGGCGTTATATTTTGAATGTTTTAAGCTTCGGTATTTGTACACATAAATACAGGATTACAATGGTTACTTCAAAACCAACTCCACGGTCTAGATTTTGCAGATGATATCTGCTTACTTTCACAGAAGCACCAACATATAGAACAAAAAAACAACAACACTTGTCGAAACAGCCAAAAAAGTTGGTCTTAGGATAAATAAAAATAAAACAATGTTAATGAAAATAAATTCAAAGCGAAATAAACAAATAACAAGAGAAGAAACACCCGCTTAAAGCAGTAGAACAATTCATATACCTTGGTTCAACTGTATCGATAAAAGGAAGAACTACTGAAGATATAAATAGAAGGAAACAGCTGGCTTGTTCAACTTTCAACCCACTTGGAAATATTTGGAAAAACAAGAACTTGCCTATAAAAACTAAAATGAGAATATTTAACTCAAATATAAATGCAATACTAATGTATGGATCAGAAACGTGGATATTATACAAAACAAAAGGATAGTTAACAATGTCCAGGTCTTCTTAAACAAGTGTTTAACAATGATAGTGGGAATATATTGGCCAAAACAAATATCAAACAAAGAACTATGGCAGAGAACAAACCACGAACCCATGTCGCAACAGATACGCGAAAGGAAATGGAGATGGTTGGGGCATGTGTTGAGGAAAGAAGATAAAATAATAGTAAAACAGGCTCTAGATTGGAACCCACAGGATAAAAGAAGACGACGAAGGCCAAGAGAAACACGGAAAAGAACAGTACTGAAAAGAAATAACAAATATTAATACAACCTGGAACCAAATAAAAACAGAAGCCAAAAACGGAGTCCGGTGGAAAATGGTGGTGGAAGACCTTTGCTCCCAGTGGATTGAAGAGGATTAAGTGAGTAAATTTGTACACATTTCTTTTTCTTTATTATCCAAGAAACACTTCAACATTAAAGCAATATATTGAATGATATTTGTCTTGAATGAAGCAAAAACTGAAGATTCATCATAAATCGACTCAATAATATATTCATGAATTTTATTAGAAAAAAATAAAAATAAATATATTTCTAAAATGAGACAAAACTTTTTCTATTGCTTGGCATATTCTTAACCCCTACTATCCCATTTAGAAAGCCCTAAATCCTTACGTAATTTGTAAACGAGTTACAGGGAAAACAGATTTTGTCATCTCCGTCTAAGACTGGTTAAATCAATCTTGTCTTAATTCCTTTTTCGCAGAAAGGATATGAACTTGATCTTTTTCCCCGACAAGAGAAGCTCTGCACATTTATGGTGTCGTCAGGGTTTAAGGACAAATTTTGTTATTAATTGAACCCAACAAAACTTCAGGTTAGACGAAAGAGAACTGGGGGTGGGGGGAGCTTTTGTACCACGAATTTTTTTAAAAATTATCAACGCATTGTTGCATTTAAAACTATATTCTCTTATACGAATCGTTCAATGTTGTTTAGAATTCTAAAAATAAAGAAATAATAAAATTAAAACCGGCGGAAACGCTTTTTAGTGCCAAAATTTTAGGTCTTTCCTTTCTCGTAATAAACCAACGGAGCAGATGCATAAATAGAAAGAAACACCACCTGAATATGCAAATAGGATTAACAATGCGATCCCACTAAAAATGATTTAGGGAAAAGTCAATTGTCTTGATAGCAGAAAATTATTGGGACTAAAACGTAAAATGAATGCGAAGAAACATTCATTTTTCGAACAAGGTTTAGAAAGGGTAGTCCAAAAGGGTGCAAATGTGAATCTGCGCACTTTTGTTAGCATGCAGATTCAAATTATATCTATTATTTAAATTTACATAGCTGAACCTTGCGAATCAATTTTTTTTTATATTATTTTTTGAATAGTGACTAGTTTAATAGAAGAAGGTGAATGTAAGCAACGAGTGACGCTATTAGAAGTATAAAAGAAACAGTCATTTACGCATGCGTAGTACAAGTGGGGAGAACCCGACACCAGTAATAGGTTAGTAGACTTAACTTAGTCTTAAGTTAAATCACCGAACAATGAGACAAAATCAAAATGAGACGACTTCATCAATTTTAGCCAAGTGTTCCATTTTATCAAAATCTGTCCGGCCAGAATCGGAATTGTTACCATAAATACAGACGGATGAACCAAATGAATATAACTGATGCTTACATTGTTGCGAAATGCACTTCATAAACGATGTCTGATTGGTTATAAACAGAGAAAATGTTTTCAAATGAACGCTTGACTTTAGGTGGAAGATGACTTTTGTTGTGTGATAAGACACTACTACCCTGTTTATTGGAGATATGAAGCGGCTTAAAAAGATTATATAAAAAGATAATTTTCATCATCCGGTGTGAGACTACTTTACTAATAGAAGTGGCTTGAATTAATTTTTTTTTTACTTTAAAATCGGAAGATATTTTTCACGTTTGTGCGAAATGTGAATCATGTGAAATCCAAGGAACATACAGCGGGGGATAAGAAGTGAAATGGAAGTAAAAGGACCAAATTAACCGACGCAATTGTCGGAGTTCGATGACCTCATGAACGACACAACAGTATGAGATCATAAGGAAATCCGGTATGGGAAGACTGAAAACTATGGCATAGTTAGTGATGTCAAAATGTATTCCCGACGAAGCCACTATTTGAGAAGGAATAAGAGAAAACGGAAATGAAGACGGGAAGGTCATTTAGGGACCTGATTGAGGTTTTTGGATTCGACGCGGAGATCGAAGTGAACTGTGTTTTAAACGAAGCAACACGACACGAAATTAAGAATAAACGGAGAAGATTCATGCGCAATAAATACGTACCATTTATATGGACTGGTGTGTCATGAGGTTCTTTTTCTAGACTGCTTTTTTTTTTCTTTTGAAGAAGGCAATTCTGTCCGGGAAGTCTACTAATTTTTTTTTTTTGAATTTATTTTTATAGCAGTTTTGCAAACGGAAAACTGCAAAACATGGGATTGAAAGTAAGTTGAAATATCGCATCACAGGCAAACGAATGCTACAAAATTCATTCTGACATGCATTAGACTTATGTTATTATATTATATATTAAAATTTTAATAAAATAATAAAAGTAAAAGACTATTTTTATTAAAATTAAATGAAGAATTTAATTTTAGTCCAAAAAACAAGTTTTTTTTAATCAATTTCGGGCTTTAATCAACTTCTTAAATCTTACCAGCAAGTTTTTCTTGTTGTTATCAGAAAATAACTATTTACATTATTAGAAAAATTCTTAACCAGGATAACCCGATGCAAGTTGTCCCCTGAAGCAAATAAATTCAGTTTCTAAATGCTAAAGGGGAAATAGAAATACTCTCTCTCTCTCTCTATTTTTCTTGTGTTAAGAGAGAGGAAAGTGTATTTAGAGTAACCGAACGCCTTTTGCGGAACAACCCCAAATGACTTGAAGATTGCGATCAATTTCCTATCACTAGACGATTTATAATCAGAGTTAATTACACTCCGTGAATTAAAAGAACAAATGAAAGATAACGCCAGGAACCGTATCAGGGAGGGCTGTTTTCCCCTCGGTGATCTTATTTAATGTGAGTGTGGAGGTGACATGGAATAAAACATCCCTTTCGACAGTGTGTGTGTGTGTGTGTGTGTGTGTGTGTGTGTGTGTGTGTGTGTGTGTGTGTGTGTGTGTGTGTGTGTGTGTGTGTACACCAACTGAACGCTAGAAGCTTCTCTGGGCACTGTTGGATGGGTGAAGAGATAGCTTGTGAAGAAGTAGCATTGGGGATGGAGAGAGGGTGGGCGGCCGGAGGTGAGGGGTAAGAGGAGGGTCGTAATTGCCGTTTCGCGACACATGACAGACGCAGCTAGCGGAAACCTGTCAACTTTGGTCCTTCTCATTATCGCGCGGGAACAGGCATGCATTCATTTCGAGCAACCCTCCTCACCTCAGTGAAAGAAAGCCACGTGGCCATCATGTTTACGCTTGTCTGCTCCCCGATCGCCACGTTAGGCCTAGCAACTAGTGAAGCATACATTTCCAGTCCACAGGATAGTCGTCTTGTTTTTCCCGAGTGCACGAACAGTATTGGGCTCTAAAAGGTGCACGCGACTCATCGTCTTTCATTTACGACAAAATAGGACGGCAGACGATTCAAAGAACGCTATTAGATCTTTGTCTCCTGGCCCTTAGCAACCAAGGAACAATAGAACATTCTTTATCACACCTTCTAGAGATCCGGCTATCTTTTTTTTCCCTGTGTGTGTGTGTGTTCTCAGCGCCCTCTACATTTACTTCTGTTATCTGTTGTACTCTATCTACTTACCCCCCCCCCCCCAGGAAACAATAGGTTGAGGAACTGCGCTACTCTACTTTTACGACTCGATTTCTTTTGTTTGCTTCAAGTCTTTAGACTGGAATCATTGTGAAGTTGTGCGACCTTTTAGCCTCTCTGGGGTAGTCCAACCTGAATTCATTCATTTTAAACACGTTTTCCAAGTCCTATGATTTCTCCCGTTGATTACTATCCATTTTAGATGCTGCAAACAATTGAAAAAAATCGATCGTATTTTTTTATACTTAAAAACGGTTTGATTATGTTTTTAACTTTAGTATTTTATTTCTTTATTATTGTTATTATTTAATTTCAAGAAAAGAAAAAGAAATTAAACATTTAATAAAGGAAAATGAAATGTTGCAAATATTTTGGAATACCAAAAAAATCTTACAGAACAAACCCAACCTGAAAGATTATCTTATAAGTGATATTTAAAAGAAAGCTATGTGCAAAATCGTCCTTAAGTATTAATCAATGAAACACAAACTCCGAGGAATAAGCTTTAAGGATGGGTAATGCTCGAATCGAATGATTGAAAATGTCTGAATTCGGATTCCTGATTTGAAAGAAAATTTGATTTTATAGCGTTTTCAGCCGTCGCTGAAACAAACACAAAGTAGGATTTCAAAATGTTCGTACCGAACACCCGATGATGCTGTTGAATTTAATACAAAGTGTTACCGCTAGGTGTAGATAAAAACGAATGGATTCGTTAATATGCGCATCATGTTCTACTTCAAACTGGAAAAAGGCTTTCCAGAAATCCTTCTGATGTAAAAACATTGCTTTCGGACAGGACACGAAAATCGGCATATTATCACTCTTCTCGAGATAGTAAGTGGAGAAAACCACCCGTAAGATGGCGCAATGAAGATGGCTTTCTCCACCATAACAATACTCTCGTTCACATGACTGTCTTTGCAGGATGGATTGAGACATGGAGTATCAAGTAAACGAATTATCTTAGAGAAAGGGGGGGAATGGAAGGTTTGATCATACCTTGTACGTGATCGCAAAAAAGAGACAAAACTCTTGTCAAAACACACATGGCAACTGTCATGTAATGCCATTTTAATATATTTTAGTTGTGCGTTAATTCTAAATAACCCAAATCCTGAATATAACATTCGTGTTGTCTTCCTTTTGCTCAGTATACTGTAAAAAAAAAGAACCAATAATATCTTTAGGAGCACATCTATCTACACTATACTATCAAAAATAACCGAACGCCTGCTCATCCCAACTCGCATTGTAATATAAAAGACCTTAATATGGAGTTAGTCTCCCCTTCGCTGGTCTAACAGCCTCCAATAATCTAGGAATTCTTCCCACTAGATTTGGTATTAAGAATGGAAGGGAATTGCTGCGCTAATTCCCTTCCATTCTTCTGGAAAAGGGATAATGAAGTCAGTCACTGATGTCAGGTGATTTAACTAATTTTTTAACATATGAAGTGATAATGTTTTATAGTTGGTGCTATAATTAAATATTATTAACGTTCATTTGATCCCCTCTCTGGCTGTGGGATTTGGATAGACACAGGATGCTATTGGACAAGGAAGGTAACGTGCGACACCGTCTTGTTCTGTAATAATTCCCTAGTAATGTAGCGTTGATAAGCGATCAACCACTAGATTGAGAGAAAAGCACCCATATATGTAAAATATAAAGCATGAATTGGGAAAATTCGTGAACGTATCGCATAATCGCTCAAGATGAACTTCATTCACCTGGTGGAAAGCAGAGTGAGTAACTTATGTTGCGTACCTGGGAAAAAATTTAAAATTTAATAGTCGTAGTAATTATGAAAGCAATTAGCATATCACTCAAAGACGAATATAAAAATGATTTTTAAAAACAGCAGCAATTCATCCAAAGGTATTTTTTTCCTTTTCTTTGTCGAAGAAAATCCCTGAATGGCGCTATATAAATTAGTTCCTTAGCTAAGGCCTAAAACTTTAAGATTTTACCACAGATAATTCTCAATACACCTCGGATGGGGACACATCGAATATTTTATATAAGGAAGAAACAATATTTCTTTAATATTGTACTATAAATTAGATTCGGCTAAAGAGTGTCTGTTCAGCTTGATATAGCGCTTGTCTTGCAAAATAAAATAAAAAAAATCAATAAAAGGAAATAAATGAATAAATAAATATTACTATTGCTACTACTACTAATAATAAAATAGTAATAATAAATAAATAAAAAACAAATACTTTTCATTATAAATCTTATGATTCATTTTCTTAAAATATTTTCTTAATCTGCTTCTTAATATATTGCTTTTATCGATTCCCTCGCATATAATTTATCGTATACATTATCATCATTGCTTATTTTATTTCGTTCAATAAATTATTAAAATACTAAATTTGATTGGCAATGCTTAATAGAATATGAAACCATCCCTATTACCAACCCGCAAGGTTGATAAATTTAAAGTTTATTTTTGAACGACATCTCACTGTGGAGACATCCCTGAACTATCCAATTTCATTTAATAGAGAGATCATTTCGGTATTCTGAACTTATAATTAAGACGGAAATCACAATAAAAATGAGAGATACAGCGCGGCAAATGAAGAACCAAAAATACGAGACAGGATAAGATACAATAAAAAATATGGAACAAAAATAATATAAAAATTGCGATAATTTTCTAATTCCTTCCTTCCTCTTTTACCTTGCGGTGTCGAGGCTTTTCTATTCGCCTAACCGCTGCCGTATTGAGGATAAAGTGGTCAGCCCTGTGCCTCCCGGTGCGTGTGTTCAGGGGTCGGTTTGCCTTTCAATTACCACAGTGGGTAATTCACAACGTCCCATAACGAACATGTAGTTACACATGTTCGATATGCTGTCCTCCTTGTCGGCAACGTGCTGAAATCGCAAAATCGCATGCTTAACCAAATGTAGTCTCACTCGAAATGTTGTGGATTATGGCATGTAAGCTGGTCTTGGGATCTCCCACGATAGACAACGTCTTTGAGATGTCTCCCACGGCCAAAGATCGCATAGGTTCAGATCCAGAGAGCGCCGACCACGTTGTACTCAAATGGCAGCTGATGATTTTGTCCTCGGTAAAATGTGTCTGAAGCAACTACTTGACAGAGGGGGGGGGGTGCGATGTGAGCAGGGGAACCATCCTGCATAAAAAGTGTTGAATCCAGGCACTGTTGAAATGTTGGAGTCACCTGATTGGCTAAGGGAGATGTATGTCGCTGGCCATTAACCGCGCAGGTAACGAGACCAGCAGGACCGAGTTCCTCGAAAAAGAAAGGTCCGATAATGAATTCCGCTGTAAAACCGCACCAAACGGTGACCTTCGGGGAATGAAGGTTTGCCCAGTTCAGTCCGAGCAAGAAACTGCATGGCATATGTTTCTGGTGCACCCTGGTCAAGATTAAGCAATTGCTGAACGTGGGAAATCTTGTAAGGATAACAGAGCACAATTTGCCTTAGTGAACAGTGCTTACGGGTTCGTCTAAAGACAGTGCGATACTCCATGTATCTTTTCTCCACTCGTGTAAACGAAATCAAAAGCTGTTATAGCTGGCCTAAAAACAACCCAAACTTCAGGATACGATGGTAGTAACACTAACATTCTGAAAGAATGCCAAATGTGCATTATGGGAACCCCTAATGTACATTTTAAACTTATCGTTGATGACAGGCACGTTTCCATCGGATTTTAAGAAGGTAGTAGTTGTACCGATTTACAAATATCTTGAAATACGAAATACGAAAATAACTTGAAAAATTACAGACTGATCTTCCTACAGGACTTTTCGAAAATATTAGGGAAATTGGTAAAAAGTAGACTCATAAAATGTTTGGACAAATCAATTTCTTTTCAAAGAATCAATTTGGGTTCATGCAAAAGTTTAGTACAGAACATGCATTGCTGAACTAAGCAAACACAGTTTATACCTCCCCAGATGAACATAAACTAACATTAGCAGTATTTTTAGATCTACACAAAACTTTTGACACTGGATCACATGAAATTTTAACAACAAAATTAGAAGTCATAGGAACACGAAGCACTGCCCTAAACTGATTCAAAAAGTCCCTAAATGCTAAATCACAAACTATAAAAATAAAAAACGGCTCCAGTAGTTCCCTAAACATAGACTGTGGTGTACCACAAGGATCTGTCTTAGGACCAGTTTTATTCAATATTTATATCAATGATTTCTGCAGTCTTAAAATATGATAACTAATTTTTAAGGAATTGACAGCGTATACTAGAAATATAGATTAAATAAACTTTAATATATACTTTCCGATATTTCGGCGAACGTCACGTTGCCATCTTCTTGGGAACTTACTACAAAGACACGTGCACACAAGTACTAATAACAGCAAATGAGACTGAATCTAGGAAGCTAGCGTTTTCCTAAAGTCCTGATGGTGCCCCCTGGGGGGATATATTGGTAGTTCTTGGCCTTTGGGCTGAAGTTCTTCTGATAAAAGTTTCCCAAATTTGGGGCAGTCTCATGCATCCAAATTTGTTGAGGTTTGGCATGTTCCTAAGGGCCGAGGCTGATTCCATGAATAGTCTTTCATACTTGAACTTGCCGCGGGTATTACTGTGGCTTTCTTCCATCTTATTCTGTGGCGAGTATCCAGAGCGTGGTCTGCAAGCCCAGAGTGGCTGTACTGGTGAAATCGGATGTAATCCTTGTGTTCTGAGATTCTGATATTTGCTGTCCTGCCTGTTTGGCCAAAGTAGGACAGTTTACAGCTGCAAGGGACCTGGTATACACCAGGTAGGTCTAGGGGAAGTGGTTGGTCTTTGGTGGAGCGGATAAGGGATGCCAGTTTTCTATGTGGTCTGTAACAAGTGGTCAAGTCATGTTTTTTTAAGATTTTATTGATTTTTTCCGAGGTGCCTCGGATGTAGGGAATGGTGATGGATTTAGAGTAATCTTTTTTGTGAAGGGGAGGGGGTGGTGGGTTGTGGATAGCTGGGTTAAGTATTTTTTGGATTTTTTGGAGGGGGTAGCCGTTGGCTGAGAAAGTGTCACGGATGTGATTTAGTTCAGTGGTTAGGGCTTGATCATTAGAACAGATTATTTTTGCCCTGTTGAATAATGTCTTAATAACTCCATATTGTTGTGGGGGGGGTGATGGGATTGTTGGTGAATGTATTTGCCTGTATGGGTGAGTTTTCTATAAACTGAGAAAACCAAGGTTCCATCAGGTTGGCGGGTGACTAGTGTGTCAAGGAAGGGGAGGTTATTGTTTTCTTCTTTTTCCAGGGTGAATTTGATTCTAGGGCGTTGGTTGTTTAAGTGTGTTAGGAGGGGGAGGAGTGAATCCGGGCCATGTGGCCAAATAGCGAAAACATCATCAACGTAGCGAAGCCATATGGTAGGTTTTTGTGGGGCTGAGTTTAAGGCTTTCTCTTCAAACGTCTCCATGAAGAAGTTGGCCAAGGGTGGGGAAAGTGGTGAACCCATGGCTGTCCCCTCTATCTGTTTGTAGAATTTTTCCTGCCAAACGAAATAGCCTGAGTTCATTGTAAACTGAAATAGGGCTGAGATATCGGGAGGAAATTTAGCTTGGATTAGCTCTAAGGTTTCTTTGAGGGGGACATTCGTGAATAGGGAGGAGACATCAAAACTGACCATTATGTCATTATGTTGGAGTGTAAGGTTTTCTATACTGGCTTTGAAGTGGGCTGAGTTTTTTATGTGTGATGGTGTGTTGCCAGTATAGTGTGAGAGCGCTTTGGCTAAATGCTTGGCTAGTTTGTAAGTGGGGGAATCAATGCCATCCACTATGGGACGTAATGGCACATTTTCTTTGTGTATATTTGGGAGCCCATATATGCGGGAGGGTCTAGAGTTATAGGGTTTTAGTCTGTTGGTAATCTCCACAGGCCAAGAAGTGACCTTCTTAAGGAACCTGGAGTTTTCTAATTTGTGAGTTGGTGGGATTGTAATGAATCGGGAGGTAAGTGGAACGATCTAATAATAAAGCCTTGAGCTTACCTGTGTAGTCTTTAAGATTGAGTACCACAGTGGCGTTCCCCTTATCCACTTTGGTGATCACTATTTCTTTGTTTCTCTTCAATTCTTGTAGTGACTTGTATTCACTACTGGATATGTTGGATTTTGGAGGTTTTGCTTTTTTGAGAACACAGGCTACATCCAATCGAATATCGTTGGCGATGTGGTTTGGAAGTTGGCGAATTCCGCGTTCAATTTGGATCATTAATTCCTCGGCCGGTAATTTCTTAGGAGCAATGACGAAGTTGTGACCACGTGATAGAGCGTTGAGTGCTTCAGGCTTCAAGATAACTGAAGAAAGGTTAACTACAGTGTTGGTTTGTAGTTTTGGTTTGGACGCCGAGTTCTTTATTAATTTATCAAACTTGTTGACAAACTTGTTGTCACGTGGTCACAACGTTTGAAGAGAAAGCCTTAAACTCAGCCCCACAAAAACCTACCATATGGCTTCGCTACGTTGATGATATTTTCGCTATTTGGCCACATGGCCCGGATTCACTCCTCTCCTTCCTAACACACTTAAACAACCAACTCCCTAGAATCAAATTCACCCTGGAAAAAGAAGAAAACAATAACCTCCCCTTCTTAGACACACTAGTCACCCGCCAACCTGATGGAACCTTGGTTTTCTCAGTTTATAGAAAACCCACCCATACAGGCAGATACATTCACCAACAATCCCATCACCCCCCCTCACAACAATATGGAGTTATTAAGACATTATTCAACAGGGCAAAAATAATCTGTTCTAATGATCAAGCCCTAACCACTGAACTAAATCACATCCGTGACACTTTCTCAGCCAACGGCTACCCCCTCCAAAAAATCCAAAATATACTTAACCCAGCTATCCACAACCCACCACCCCCTCCCCTTCACAAAAAAGATTACTCTAAATCCATCACCATTCCCTACATCCGAGGCACCTCGGAAAAAATCAATAAAATCTTAAAAAAACATGACTTGACCACTTGTTACAGACCACATAGAAAACTGGCATCCCTTATCCGCTCCACCAAAGACCAACCACTTCCCCTAGACCTACCTGGTGTATACCAGGTCCCTTGCAGCTGTAAACTGTCCTACTTTGGCCAAACAGGCAGGACAGCAAATATCAGAATCTCAGAACACAAGGATTACATCCGATTTCACCAGTACAGCCACTCTGGGCTTGCAGACCACGCTCTGGATACTCGCCACAGAATAAGATGGAAGAAAGCCACAGTAATACACCGCAGCAAGTTCAAGTATGAAAGACTATTCATGGAATCAGCCTCGGCCCTTAGGAACATGCCAAACCTCAACAAATTTGGATGCATGAGACTGCCCCAAATTTGGGAAACTTTTATCAGAAGAACTTCAGCCAAAGGCCAAGAACTACCAATATAGCCCGCCAGGGGCACCATCAGGACTTTAGGAAAACGCTAGCTTCCTAGATTCAGTCTCATTTGCTGTTATTAGTACTTGTGTGCACGTGTCTTTGTAGTAAGTTCCCAAGAAGATGGCAACGTGACGTTCGCCGAAATATCGGAAAGTATATATTAAAGTTTATTTAATCTATATTTCTAGTATACGCTGTCAATTCCTTAAATATTAGTTATCATGTTTAACCAGCGTATAAGCCTCTCAACAAGTCTTAAACTAAACAGTAAAATAAACATTTTAGCAGATAATACAGTCCTAATTTTCTCCACAGACACAGCCGAACAAATGCAAACCATAGTGAATGTTGATC
Source organism: Typopeltis vanoorti (assembly GCF_054136105.1). Taxonomy (NCBI): domain Eukaryota; kingdom Metazoa; phylum Arthropoda; class Arachnida; order Uropygi; family Thelyphonidae; genus Typopeltis; species Typopeltis vanoorti. The sequence goes on along the minus strand of NC_143550.1, from coordinate 138,393,018 downwards.
TTTTAAAAGTAAATTGCTTCCAGTGAAATAAACTCAGTCTGAATGTCACAAAAACTAAATATGTAAATTTTAATTTGCGAAATACAACTGGCAAAATGAACATCATTGCGCAATGATTTTGCATGATTGGAATTGCAGAACAAATTCAAATTGCAACTGTGAGGAAATAAAAGAAGTTAATGTAACAACTTACTTGGGATTAAAAATATAGCAGTTTAAGTGGAAAACCGCACATCACCGATGTCGTAAATAACGTAAGGATCATGTTACGCAGACTTTACTGCCTAAATAGATTATTAAATTTAAATATGTTAAAAAGTATTATATTCTGCCTGGATAGAGAGAGAGAGAGAGAGAGAGAGAGAGAGAGAGAGAGTCATTAACCAGTGCCTAATATCTCTCTTCTGCACCACCAAGGCAAGTAAATCCTTTTATTATCTTCGGGGTACTACCTCCAAAGGTGAGAACAATATTCCAAGTTCGATTGGATCTGTGACCTGGTACAGAAAGTAACTGTTCAAAGATGAAGCACTGCATTGATAAAACTCCGATAAAGAGCCAAGAGGTCTTGGCTCTTTATCGTAGTAATAATTATATATGGGTACATCGGTCTGGCAATTCGTTAGTAGAGGTATATGTAAGTTCGGTTCACTTAAACCTTGGTATTCCAGGTCTACCTACTCACTGATGAGTCCTCAATAAAGGTCGAAACCGGTCTGGGTATTGACCTCTCCTCATAATGTAAAACAGTAATACATCTCCTAGGAGCTGCGTTTTACATTATGAGAAAATATTAAGGATAGTGACGGAGCTTGTTCCACCTTTGTAACGAGTTGCCCTAGTGTTGTACCACCCAGGTGTTGACTTACGCTTGGACTCGCCGATAGTTCTTCGGCATGAAACTCTTAGATTTCGACCTCCGAGTTTCGTATCCGGCTTTAAAAAAATGAGGGATTTATTATTCCCTTAGCTTAAGAGAAAACCTCATTTTATGGATAATAACGATATGGTGCAACAATGTAATTAATATATTTGTAATACAATTACGTCACAAGGAAATCCACGTTAGAGTAATTCCAAGTAAAGAAATTTAATCGTGTCCAATAGATTGTGTGAGGCTCGCCTGTTCTTCTGTTGCTGGGAGTTGAAACATCATTTTCTCTTTTCATGTAAATTATCTTTTACATATTTATTATTTATTATATTTTTTTCATAAAGTGCACCAACAACTACTCAATGAACGCCATGATTAATGCAGCGTAAATTTTTAACTGCGTTCAAGTGTAAATTTCTGCGTTCTCTCTCTCTCTCTCTTCATCTGTCGTTAGAACAAAAATGTCTTCTTTTTTTTTATAATGATTCCAAATTTTTGCATTATGTGAATCCACAATCCACAATATCAACAGAAGTACATTTTTTTCCCGTAATACCAACTAATCCTAAAAGAAAAATTTTTGCTTTACCAAAAATTTGAATGAACAATAATACGCAAACATCTTTTATTTCTAATACTGGTCCACTCATCCGATGTAAGACTAAAACGATATTTGCTCTTTTTTCCCAAACAAACATTAACTTTATATAGCTGACTGAGTGGTAATATAAAATTCGGCGCTTATATGCATCACAACGAAATATTTGATGGCAGCTCGTGGGAAAGATGGTGTAAGCTACAATGAATGGTCTAATTCATAACGTATATGTGAGAAATTTAGCTAATAAAATGCTCAAAATTATAATAAACTCAGTACTGCAAATTCTCTATAACGTAGTAATTAATGACATAGAAATATTATTACACACACACAAATATTCATAATCGTCTGTTCTGACACCATTCTTTAATTTTAATATGGAAACCTCTTTTCCTTAATGAGTGAATACAAAATGTTGCCTCCCCCCTATAATCTCAAACCAGGGCCTAATCCACACAGATGCAGATAAGGCAGAAGCCATACTTAAAAATCTTGAGGATCAGTGCAAACCATCTTATAACAACATTGATTTCAATCATCTGTATAAAATCCACAGACAGGTTAGACATGCACTAAACCTCCCGGATACCAGTGCTGATCATATTGCACCCGCATCACCTGTTGAATTATATGATATTATTAAAAAACTTAAGAACAATAAAGCTCCTGGACCAGACAGCATCTCAAACAGGGTGATCAAGCTGCTGCCTCGAAAAGCTATAGTGCATCTGACCAGTATAATAAATGCAATCTTAAGACTTCACTATTTTCCTTCCACCTGGAAACTGGCTGATGTGATTCCTATACATAAGCCAGGCAAAGACCCACACTTACCGCAGAATTATCGTCCAATCAGTCTCATCTCCAACCTGGGTAAGATTGCAGAGAAGGTCATCCTCTCACGACTCCAAACCTCAATAAATGACCTAAACATCCTCCCTAAAGAACAGTTTGGTTTTCGGCAACACCATAGTACTACCCAGCAAATCCATAGAATTGTGGAATATATCATCACCAGCTACAACTGGCGCCAGTACACAGGAGCTGTTTTCCTAGACCTATCTAAAGCATTTGATAAAATCTGGCATTTTGGACTCCTGCACAAACTTATCTCAGCCGGCATCTCACTAAAAATGGTTCATCTAATCCGTTCATATCTTCAGAATAGAACAATGCAAGTTAAAATTAACGGTTCTATATCGTCCCAGCGCCATATCTTTGCTGGAGTGCCACAGGGATCTCTACTGGCTCCATTGCTGTTTTCTGTATACATGTCAGACATCCCTCACAATCCGATGACTTCCATTTTAGCGCTGTATGCGGACGATACGGCAATACTAACCAGATCCCTCAGACCCCACTTCGTTACTAGAAAGCTTCAAGAAAACATTCTAAAGCTGGAGGGTTGGTTCTCTAGGTGGAGATTGGAAGTCAACCCCCTGAAAAGCTCAGCGGTTCTTTTCTCAAAAAGGCCAATGTCTCCTGCAGGAGATGTGTTACTATTCAATACTAAAATTCCCTGGCAGACAGAAACAAATTACCTGGGTGTAATTCTCGACAAAAAGCTATCTTTCAACCAACATATCAAGTCTGCATGTGCAAAAGCATCTAAAGCCATAGCTCAGATTTACCCGCTAATTAATAGAAATAGCAAGCTCAGCAACAGAATCAAATTGCAACTTTACCAGATGACGATTCGTCCCATAATCACCTATGCCTCTCCAGCCTGGAGCCACACCTCTAACGCTAACATTATCAAGATTCAGCGTGTGCAGAACAAGTGCTTGAGAATGATTCTGAACGCCCCGTGGTATGTTAGAAACAGCCAGCTCCATAGAGACACAAATATTCCATATATTCTCTCTTATCTACAATCCTTAGCTTCCAAGTTTTTTCTAAAGACGTCCACACACCCCAATGATTTGATTCAACAAGCTGCAGCATATGAGCCAACGGACAAAATGTTGATAGATGAGTGAGAGTGGATCAATCGACCGTGAGATGCGGTGACTGAGATTGATTTTATATGAGATGCCCATATAGGGTAACGGATGGCAATGCTGAACCAATGAAGTTTAACTGAGGTCCGGCTGTTGCTGTTATCCTGGGTAAATGAGTTCGCTCTCTTAGGTTTTGCCCTAAGGGAGCACTTTGAGTTACTGGGGAAAGTGTTCTCCGGCACGGCCCGCTGAGGGGTACTTGCCGGTGAATTATTTTCTTCGGAATGAGCGGTTCTGCTCGGTACTCCAGTTTCACTGAGTAGAACCAACGCTGAGATTTGGACGGTCTTTCGCCCACGAATGAGTGGCCTAGAGATCGTCCGATATTTTTGAGATATCACCTTTACTTACACATACGGTGACTGATTTCATATGAGATGCCCATATAGGGTAACGGATGGCAATGCTGAACCAATGAAGTTTAACTGAGGTTCGGCTGTTGCTGTTATCCTGGGTAAATGAGTTCGCTCTCTTAGGTTTTGCCCTAAGGGAGCACTTTGAGTCTCCGGGGTAAGTGTTCTCCGGCACGGCCCGCTGAGGGGTACTTGCCGGTGAATTATTTTCCTCGGAATGTGAGCGGTTCTGCTCGGTACTCGAGTTTCACTGAGTAGAACCAACGCTGAGTTTTGGACGGTCTTTCGCCCACGAATGAGTGACCTAGAGATCGTCCGATATTTTTGAGATTATCACCTTTACTTAAACATACGGTGACTGATTTTATTTTATATGAGATGCCCATATAGGGTAACGGATGGCAATGCTGAACCAATGAAGTTTAACTGAGGTTCGGCTGTTGCTGTTATCCTGGGTTAATGAGTTCGCTCTCTTAGGTTTTGCCCTAAGGGAGCACTTTGAGTCTCCGGGGAAAGTGTTCTCCGGCACGGCCCGCTGAGGGGTACTTGCCGGTGAATTATTTTCCTCGGAATATGAGCGGTTCTACTCGGTATGCGAGTTTCACTGAGTAGAACCAACGCTGAGATTTGGACGGTCTTTCGCCCACGAATGAGTGGCCTAGAGATCGTCCGATATTTTTGAGATTATCACCTTTACTTGCACATACGGTGATTGATTTATACCCTTGGAGGGTAATGGATGGCAATGCTGTACCAATGAAGTTTAACTGAGGTTCGGCTGTTGCTGTTACCCCCTTGGGCGATGAGATTCGAGAGTTTTTGAGTTCGCTCTCTTAAGGTTTTTGCATTAAGGGTGCAATTTGAGTCTCCGGGGAAGGTGTTCTCCGGCACGGCCCGCTGAGGGGCTTTGTCGGTGAATGATTTTCTTCGGAATTTGAGCGGTTCTGCTCGTTGATTGGGGAGCCCGTCATTGAGTGGAATCAACGCTGAGATATGGATCGTCCGATTTTTTGAGATTTCACCTTTACTTACATAGTCGGTGATTGATTCATTCAATCCAATACCCTTGGAGGGTACTGGATGGCAATGCTGAAGCCAATGAAGTTCTAACTGAGGCGCGGCTGTTGCTGTTACCCTCCTGCCATGATCAGAGCTTTAATTGCTCAATAACACTTTATCCCTACACTGTCCTCTACAGATAACGGGAAAGATGAAAAGCATTCTTGCTTCGCCCCTTTAAGCCAGTCCTTATAAGGACAAAATGTCGATGATCAGCAGAGAGCGTAGATCTCTCTCTGCTGATGTTTCACTGACATCACATTCTTTCAAATAAGAAATATGTTTTAATACTATTTAACTCAGCTGGTCTTATTATTATTGTATTATATTTCCTCTTCTTCGCTTGCATTATTCGGGGTTTTGTATTTCATTTGATAAAATCGATGACCTTTAGTTCGGAAGTTCATCATTTAGACTTCCGACACGCTGAATGGCTATCAAAGGTTATTTTAGACCTCTTAAAATTTGACATCTCTTAAAAATTGACTGTAGAACTCACACTATTTCAAACAATATTTCAGTCTCAGGGTTGAGAACGACGATATGACTGCGGTTTCTTTGTTTTCTTCCAGGATGCCTTGAAATATCATCCCGTTGCATGAGATAAGCCATTTCTAACGATTAAAGTGGACACTTCCTACCGCTTTCCAAATGTAGGGCTAAAAAAGCTGCACATACTATTTTTGGATAACCAAAGAGTGTTAGTGATTTATATCTTTTTATATTAATATTTATTTTGTTCTTTAATAATTTGCATCTTAATATAAGATAAGCTGTGGCTCGTACCGTCGACAGGGTGTAGCATAGAGGCAGCCTGCCTGACGGCGCGGCTTAATAAGGGCGCTAGTTCAGCCACATTGCGGTAGGCGCGTCGCTACGCTAACAATTCCTGTTAGCGTAGCAAGTGCGAAAAGAAGTTTTTCCCAGCTTAAACTGATTAAAACTGATTTGCGAACAGCAATGTCCCAGAAGGATTAGTTGATCTAATAGTTGGTCTAGCAACTATATCGAGAGAGGCGGACATAGCTTATAATTTAAATTTAGAAGAGCTTATAAACAGTTTTATTGTGCGATATCCCCTTACAGCAAACATTTAATTAATATTATTATGTAATCGTTTTGCATTAATGTTTCTCTTGTAATAAAAACAAAATAGCAATTGGAGATTTTCTTATATTTTTGTCTTATAATCCATCAGGGGTGATATTTAATTGTTTGCCTCAAGGGGCGATCTAATCTGGCAACGACCCTGGCTGTGACTATTTTGACAGAAACTCGGATTTTTCATCCTGCATACAGGTAGATCGAAAAATAAACATAATTAACAGAAACAGGTCATGTGAGGGTGAAGATTTAAATAGAGCAGAAACTTGGTTGTGTGGAACATATTGCCCTCCCGTCTTTCGACTCCATGGAAGAGTCAGTTTATGAAACAGCCCATTGGTTGCAGAATTTATATATATATATATATATATATAAAAAATGTGTATATATACACATTTTTTTTTGCAATTTTTGCAATAACACGTGTCCTTATAAGGACTGGCTTAAAGGGGCGAAGCAAGAATGCTTTTCATCTTTCCCGTTATCTGTAGAGGGCAGTGTATGGATAAGGTGTTATTGAGCAATTAAAGCTCTGATCATGGCAGGAGGGTAACAGCAATAGCTGAGCCTCAGTTAGAACTTCATTGGCTACAGCATTGCCATCCATTACCCTCCAAGGATATTGGATTGAATGAATCAATCACCGACTATGTAAGTAAAGGTGACATCTCAAAAATACGGACGATCTCTAGGCCACTCCATAGTGGGCGAAAGACCGTCCTAATCTCAGCGTTGGTTCCACTCAGTGACGGGCTCCCCGACCACTGAGCAGAACCGCTCAAATTCCGAGGAAAATAATTCACCGACAAAGCCCCTCAGCGGGCCGGGCCGGAGAACACCTTCCCCGGAGACTCAAAGTGCTCCCTTAAGGCAAAAACCTTAAGAGAGCGAACTCAAAAACTCATCGCCCAAGTGGGTAACAGCAACAGCCGAACCTCAGTTAAACTTCATTGGTACAGCATTGCATTGTTGCCATCCGTTACCCCCAAGGGCATTAATGAACCAATCGACTATGTAAGTAAAGGTTCAATCTCAAAAATATCGGACGATCTCTAGGCCACTCATTCGTGGGCGAAAGACCGTCCAAATCTCAGCGTTGGTTCTACTCAGTGAAACTCGATTACCGAGCAGAACCGCTCAAATTCCGAGGAAAATAATTCACCGACAAAGCCCCTCAGCGGGCCGTGCCGGAGAACACCTTCCCCGGAGACTCAAAGTGCTCCCTTAAGGCAAAAACCTTAAGAGAGCGAACTCAAAAACTCATCACCCAAGGGGGTAAGAGCAACAGCCGAACCTCAGTTAAACTTCATTGGTACAGCTTTGCGTTGCTATCCATCACCCCCAAGGGCATTAATGAACCAATCGACTATGTAAGTAAAGGTTCGATCTCAAAAATATCGGACGATCTCTAGGCCACTCATTCGTGGGCGAAAGACCGTCCAAATCTCAGCGTTGGTTCTACTCAGTGAAACTCGATTACCGAGCAGAACCGCTCAAATTCCGAGGAAAATAATTCACCGACAAAGCCCCTCAGCGGGCCGTGCCGGAGAACACCTTCCCCGGAGACTCAAAGTGCTCCCTTAAGGCAAAAACCTTAAGAGAGCGAACTCAAAAACTCATCACCCAAGGGGGTAAGAGCAACAGCCGAACCTCAGTTAAACTTCATTGGTACAGCTTTGCGTTGCTATCCATCACCCCCAAGGGCATTAATGAACCAATCGACTATGTAAGTAAAGGTTCGATCTCAAAAATATCGGACGATCTCTAGGCCACTCATTCGTGGGCGAAAGACCGTCCAAATCTCAGCGTTGGTTCTACTCAGTGAAACTCGATTACCGAGCAGAACCGCTCAAATTCCGAGGAAAATAATTCACCGACAAAGCCCCTCAGCGGGCCGTGCCGGAGAACACCTTCCCCGGAGACTCAAAGTGCTCCCTTAAGGCAAAAACCTTAAGAGAGCGAACTCAAAAACTCATCACCCAAGGGGGTAAGAGCAACAGCCGAACCTCAGTTAAACTTCATTGGTACAGCTTTGCGTTGCTATCCATCACCCCCAAGGGCATTAATGAACCAATCGACTATGTAAGTAAAGGTTCAATCTCAAAAATATCGGACGATCTCTAGGCCACTCATTCGTGGGCGAAAGACCGTCCAAATCTCAGCGTTGGTTCTACTCAGTGAAACTCGATTACCGAGCAGAACCGCTCAAATTCCGAGGAAAATATATAATTCACCGACATAGCCCCTCAGCGGGCCGTGCCGGAGAACACCTTCCCCGGAGACTCAAAGTGCTCCCTTAAGGCAAAAACCCTAAGAGAGCGAACTCAAAAACTCGTCGCCCAAGGGGATAAGAGCAACAGCCGAACCTCAGTTAAACTTCATTGGTACAGCCTTGCGTTGCTATCCATCACCCCCAAGGGCATTAATGAACCAATCGACTATGTAAGTAAAGGTTCAATCTCAAAAATATCGGACGATCTCTAGGCCACTCATTCGTGGGCGAAAGACCGTCCAAATCTCAGCGTTGGTTCTACTCAGTGAAACTCGATTACCGAGCAGAACCGCTCAAATTCCGAGGAACATAATTCACCGACAAAGCCCCTCAGCGGGCCGTGCCGGAGAACACCTTCCCCGGAGACTCAAAGTGCTCCCTTAAGGCAAAAACCTTAAGAGAGCGAACTCAAAAACTCATCGCCCAAGTGGGTAAGAGCAACAGCCGAACCTCAGTTTAAACCTCATTGGTACAGCTTTGCGTTGCTATCCATCACCCCCAAGGCCATTAATGAACCAATCGACCACATCTCACGGTCGATTGATCCCTGAATAACACGTGTTGTTTTTTTTTTTTCAATAAATACTATTTAGATTCTTATTTTTAAAGGGTGTAGGAAGTGTTTATTTGCAAATACATTACGATTTGATCATAAATTAGCATATATTATATAATACATTTTGATTAAAGTTATGTTTATTAAATATTTATTTATTTAATAAATGTATGTTTTTTTTATTTATGAGAATTTTTGATTCGGCCTCTGAATTGCATGCAATAGATACAGTAGATCAGGGGTTCCCAACCTTTTTGTTTCCTAGATAAGGCGACGGGCACCATCTATTTTTTCAAGCAAATTTTTTGAATTCTCTTGTTAAATGAATGTGCAACTTCGAATGCGCGTCTACTTTACATTGTATGCGTTTAATAATCGTCATGCGTCATTAACACGTGCACATCACGCAACATGAATTGTTGCGTGATGTGCACCTGATTATTTCAAACTATACGGCACACGGTTGAACAGCGGCGGACACACAAATTGGTCGACGGGCGCCATGGTGCCAGCGGGCATAGGGTTGGGAACGCCTGCAGTAGATAGATCTCTGTAAACGTGCTATTCTTATAATTCATTTTTTAAAATTAGAATTTAATTTCTAACAAAGTAAACGGTATTACAATGCACAATGTAAGATTTTTTTATAAGTATTCATTTATTTTTAACATCCAGTAGAGAATGCTCAGTACTTTATTTGTTTACACTGATAAAATGATACCATATAATGATTATAAGATATATATTTTTTTATTTTATATCTCTAATTTTAATTCTTAACTGTAAGAACATAAATATACTATAATCCCCCCCCCCCACCCATCCACATGAGCCAAAACTTTACGACCACCGAGCTTGTTTCTGACCAACGAACTGCACTGTTTACCTGAAACATGCCAAAATAATCTTCATACACCCTGGTATCGAGATTATTCTCTTGGCACTGCTAGTTAAGAATGATCAGTCAAGAATTGACTGATCATTCTTACGCGAGGATTGTTTCGGAGCAGGTATTGCACTAAATGGTGACAATGTGGATCATTCGAAAAGAATATGCATGCATCCCCCCTCCCCACACACACCCTGATTCTCCTGATTTGAATCCTGTCGAATATTTAGGATCATGTGGAACACACCATCTGCCGACAGACTCCTGTGCTTCGCCCGAAAGGCGTTATTCTCTTTAGATGGTCTAGAATATCTGAGGACAGTTTCCGTTATCTAGTGCAGTGGTCTCCAAAGTGTGGTACGCGTATCCCAGGGGGTACGTCAAAAAAAGTTTTATATTGATAGGAAAAAAATTAATTAAAGATAGAGAATATTACTTTCTTTCATCAATTAAACATATATCTAATATAGACAAACACATTATAAAGATCCTGTAAACTTAAATTTGCGAGTAGCGCACATTGGGCGACTTTGCACACATAATCGTCCGTGGCAAAGCTGTCATGTTTTTTAAAACTAGGGAGTAAATCTCTTACTTCTTATCATTGCCATTGTTTGTAGAGCACCCTAGTGTTGACAAGCCCAACTAGAGAATGAAAATTGCTTAGTTATCCTGCTATCTATAGATGACACCACAGTTGTATTAATTATTTGACTATTAGTAGTAAGTTTAACGATTTTTTAGTATATATTGTTTCTGTGCAATTCCAACGTCTTTTTGTGCTTACTTTTACGTTTACACTAGAAATAGTGAATTAATATTATCAAAATTGCTAACAATTTTTAAAAGTGTTTGATATTATCAATAGTAAATGAATTATATTTAATTTTTACAAATTAACCCTCACAAAATGGATAAATGGTTAAAAAAATTTCCTCCAAAGAAACCGCGAATTGAAGATAATTATGATGGTACTACCACATCAGACGAACAACAAGGAAAAGATAGGATTGATTCTTCTATTCAAACAAGTTCTTATCAGTCAAATTAAGTGATAAAAACATTAATCTGAAACTTAACAAACCTTGCCCAAGAAAGTTCGAAATTATGAAGAAGACTACTTGAAAGGGGGATTTATATCGACGATAGTCAACAATGAACCTCGTTCTACATGTGTATTGTGTCACGAGACGCTATGTAATGGAAGTATGAAACCATCGTTATTAGTAAGACACTTAAAAACTAAACATCCTGAACATGAACACAAATCTTTACAATTCTTTGAACGATGTTTGAAGACATGTAATTCTCAATCCAACAACTTAAAAAAAATTCACTAAAATTAACGATAAATATTTGGAGGCATCTCTTGAGGTTGCATTCTTAATTGCAAAAGACCAAAAGCCACACACCATTGGGGAAACACTTGTACTCCCAACCGCCATAAAAATGGTAGAAATAATCCATGGAAAAGAATATGCAGATAAACTAAAATGTATTCCCTTATCAGCAAATACTATTGATAGACGTATAGAAATCATTGCAGATAATTGAAAGAAGCAACTAGTAAAACAAATGACTCAATGTGGGAAATTTGCCATACAGCGTGATGAAAGCACAGATGTTGCCAGCATGTCTGAGTTGTTGGTATTTACTAGATATTATTTTAATAATGAATTATACGAAGAACCACTTTTTTGTGAGGCACTTCAGGAAAGATGTACAGGGGAAGATATCTTCTCAAGAGAAAATAACTTCTTTGTTAAAAACAATATTTTGTGGAAAAACTGTTTAAGCAGAACTTTGACGATATGTGGTTATTAATATTTCAATGACGATAAGTGGTTATTAATACTATGCTACCTAGCTGATATTTTTGAGAAAGTAAACATGCTTCATTTGTCTCTTCAAGGAAAAGGTAACATTTTAACAATGAATGAGAAAATAACTGCATTTCGAAAAAAAAATGGTGCTGTCGAGAGAGAAATTTGAAAAGGATGTTTAGAAATGTTTCCATCTTTATCTGATTTCGTTACAGAAAATAATGTAAAACAAACAAAAAGTCTAATATCTGCACATTTAAAAAGTTTAGAGACATATTTTTTAACTTATTCACAGATCTTCCTGGCGAAGAATTTCAATGGATTTTATACCCATTTGCAGAAAATGTAAAAATCGACCACCTTCCGATTATTTTTCAAGAGCAATTAACTGACATTAGATACAACACAACTTTGAAAAACGAATTTCAACAGAAATCTCTTCATAATTAGTGGATGGGACTGAAGTCCGAGGATAGCAATTTAGTAAACACAGCAAATGATGCACTCCTACCGTTTGGTTCTACTTATTTATGTGAGGCATCATTTTCTGCAATGACAAGTATTAAAACCAAATCTAGCGTTTTCAATTATTATATGATGATACAAGGCATATTTCCTCTTTATAATACTTATTACAATAGATTTTTGCTCAATCAATTGGGGGAACGCGCTATTTATGTTTTCTGTCTTTTATATATATATATATATATATATATATATATATATATTAAAATAAAATTAAACAGTTTTATTTTCTCTTAGAGAAATAATATTAGTATTCCATAAAAATAAATAAATAAATAAAAAAGTTAAATAATAAAAACTCTTTTGTTTTTTCTAACTGGTATTTGTAAAAGATAACAAAGCCCTGTTTAACAATCAACAGTGCAATGACGCTTTGGGATTTTTATTACAGTTGGAACAATAATATCACATTGCATTGTTTCATTGCCATCAACACGCAGACCTTCAAGCGACACTCGAAGCCTTTTACGTTTTGTGCAGGACGCATATCTATCTGGACCAAAGAAAGGACACATCCACAGTAAGAAATCTTTCCCGCTAACTTCTCTGGTAAGTTAACCGTTCATATTTTATTTCTGAAGTTTTTCTTTGTCTTTACCAATGATAACGAACTTATTTGAATTAGTAATTTGTGACTAGAGAATCTGAAGGTATTATGACATCAGTGCTCACTGCTGTGGACATTACGAGAAATAAGCAATTAATTTTGCAATAATGCATATCATCACTTAATGGGAACAGTTGAAATAATGTTAAATCTATAAAAATAAATGTTAATCTTAAATCTCTTATAAAATAAAGTCGACATTATAATAGATTTAAGAAAATTAATTTTATATAATAGGATGTTTACAACTGTTATACTGTAATAATCATGCTTATAGTTTGCATTTCTATTTCCATCGCTAACTAAAATAACTCAGCGATTTCCGGTTTTCTCGTCACTAGATGGCGATACTGTAAATCGTCACAAAAAGTTGTGATTGACCACAGCTATGAAAAAACAATACATATTTAATTTTCTTTTTATAATTAAATCACTTCCTACCTATTTCAGGCAACATATCCTGTTAGGGTTAGGTACCAAGACATGGCAGCACTCCTTTGCCAGTCTCTTCATCGGTTGCCGTTAAAATTAGTGGTAGTTTGGAGCCAGTTATCTCCGATTAGCTTTCCGAAATACATAAACGCAATTATATTTTATTTTATATTTATATATAATGCAATTTTATTTGTATTTATATATAGTGGTGCAATTTTATTTGTATTTATATATAGTGGTGCAATTTTATTTGTATTTATATATAGTGGTGCAATTATATTATATTTAAATATTCTGTTGCATAACGCATAACGATATTGTTGCAAAAGGTTGAAGCTTAACGCTTTTTATCCCCGTTGAATGAATCTGAGACAACCTTGATAGGAATAATTGATGAACATTTAGCACGTCCTTTTGGGGACTGAGGGATTAAGCGATATTATTGGAAAGTAGAATGGCTTCATTTCTTTTGTGTTTGTAGAGGATCATGTTCGTTGTAGTCTGTAGCTTGTTGTATCAACTGATTAGGGTGCGTAGCCGCTATTCAAAAGAACTTTACTGCTTGAGAGCGAAGGAATGAGGAGATATATTGAATATTGGTATCATGATGAATCTGTTCGTTTCTGACGACCCTCATGGATCGTCTAATATCATTCGCAAGCATTTATTTCGCACTCTTTATAATTTTAGAATGTTAACTTTGGAGGTGTGGCTCCAAGCTGGAAAGGCGTTGGTAATTATGGGCCGAATCACAACCTGAGAGAGTAAAAGTTTGTTCCTCGTATTTAATTTGCTCTGTGGATTAATCAAGGGATAGAGTTGAGTGAGTGTTTTGGATACTTTCACACAGATGTACCTGATATGGTTACTGGAGCACAAATCTTTTGTCTAGCAGTAATCCGAGATATTTGGTTTCTATTTGCCATGGGATTTTGTTATCAAAGAGAATAATGTCCCCTTTAGGAGATGCTGTTCTTCTGGTGAAGAGAATGGCTACGCTTTTTTTGAGGATTTACTTGCAGCCTCCAGTCTGAGAACCATTTTTCTATTTAGATTCTGTCTTGAAGTTTACAAGCTGTCTTTTGGTTACAAGGTGAGGACGGAGTGATCTAGCTACTACTGCAGTGTTGTCTGCATAGAAAGCCGTGATTAACGTCATGGGGGTTAATTCTGACCTGCATTTTTTCCATGTCAGTAAGCGCTATTACTTGATTAAACGAATTATATTCATGGATCTGTTGGTGGTGATAAGTTTGTAAAGCAAATCATAGTACCTGATTTTATCAAAAGCCTTTGCTATGTCAAAGAATAGAGAACCGGTATGTTGCTTCCAATTATAACCCGTAATAATATATTCTAATAGAGGCAATTAGAAGGGAGTTTGGCAGAAATTTATTTCTAGTCATAAGTGAGTGCTTTTAGGATAGAGTGAGTTTCTTGAAGGAATCTTTTCGTAGAGGGTAGTGAGGGATTTGATTTACTGACCGCAGTCAGGTTAGGATGTGTTTGATTCCTGGCATGTTGCTTTCATGGGAAGCTCCGCTTCGGCGTACGTTTTGTTCATTTGATGTGTATCTTCTTTGTTTTTTCCTTAAGTTGCGTGCGAGGTTGAGAGGAAGATTGTTTATTTTTTACTGCCAGTCTGCTTTTTGGACATAGGTGAACCCCTTGTAATTTGCAGGATAAGGGCTATTGTAGTTTGCACATCTGGCCGGTGTGGTTCTAGGCTTGTTACAGGTGTTAGTAGATTGGTTCTCTCTACATTCCAAACTTCTGTAATCAGTTCTACATAATTTCTGACATCTGTGGCATTGCCCTGCCAACGTTCCTTTTCTTAAAGGTTTTGGGCGTTATCCTGAGTCCACAGACTGATATTAAGTTATAAATGTTTTTTATGAGAGTTTTGAATTTCCACCAAAACTAGCGGCATGGATCTCTTGTCAACTCTAAACATTCTGTTCACTTTGACCGGGGAAAAACAGTGACAGCTGAGATCTGTTGCTATCTCCTCAGTAGTGATATCTTCGGTAACTCTTCTCTAAACTACTTTTAGATTTAAATTATATATTTAGTTTAATCAATTATCCACGTGTAAGCAAAAAAAGTTTGCGCGAGAAGTATCTTCAGGACTGGGGCAACTCGTAGCAAAGGTGGATTGACTTCACGTCACTTGCCTTAGTATCCCATAATGCAGGGTTTCTCAAACTATTTCTACGACAGAACACTTCACAAATCCTGAAATGTTCACGGAACACCTTGATTGGTTTGTAATGTATTAATTAATAATTAATTGGTAATTTAGCTTCTTATTGTTAATTAATAATTGATAGGTAATTAAATTTATTTATTTGTTAATTAATAATCGATAATTAATTATTTGTACGAGCTTGAGCAAAATGGGGTTGTGATCAGAAGATTTAACGTTTCCAGTTGATATTGGTATCTGATGCTTCTGAGAATGGCGATGTCGAGTACAGCTGGGCTGTGATGGGTGGGCTCTGTGAGTCCGGCTATAACAATAGAGTTTCGCGTTGAGTAATGGTTTAGAACACGACCTTTGTCATTGATTGTGGAGCTGAATCAAGCTGTATGCTTGGCATTAAAGTCTCCAGCCATGATGATGGAGTCTGTGGAGCCGAGAATGGAGTCCAAGTCAGATACCAATAATGGAA
Source organism: Typopeltis vanoorti (assembly GCF_054136105.1). NCBI lineage: Eukaryota > Metazoa > Arthropoda > Arachnida > Uropygi > Thelyphonidae > Typopeltis > Typopeltis vanoorti. Next base: position 138,377,248 of record NC_143550.1, on the reverse strand, counting down.
TGCTGGGTGGATTGTATACAGCAAAAAGTTTGATACTACCAATGTTGTTTGTATGAATTACAATACGTGTTATCTCTAGGTTGTTGGTTTGCGGATTGGTCAGGACGCTGTGGCTTAGGTAGTTTTTAATGAATACGGCTGTACCTCCTCCACTGATGGTGAGGCTGTCTGTTTTGTACAGCACGTAGCCCCGTAATTTAGGGCTATTAGCTGGCCTGAGATGTATTTCATTTACTAAGCCTATATCAGGGTTGTATCTTTAAGTGAACTCTTACAATTCCAGGATTTTGTTGCTCAGTCCATTTGCGTTCTACGCAGTTATGATAAAGGAGTTTGGCTTATATTTCCTTTTATTCATGATTGAGGGCTGTCAGAATTAAATGGGTACCTTGCAGGAATTTCTTCGTGGAGGATGGCATAGGATTTGTTTTTGCTGAACTCCTGAACCTTAGTGAGGCGGTTAGTACTGATGTTAGGTTGGAGCTTCTGAGTTCGTTGAAGGAAGTATTCTTGGTTCGTGAAGCCTTGGTGTATGTTTTTGGCCCTAGTTTCAGGTTGTTTTCCTTCCTGAGTCAAAGTGTCTGTCAAAGTGGAGGTTGTTTGAACTGGATAGCGATCTGCACGGTTGCCCCGGAGTGTCACTGCTATGCGGTGGATCGGCAGCTTTTGCTGACCCGCGGTTCTTTGGGTGTGCTACGAACCCTTTACAGTTGGAGGATGGGGACCTCCGCAGTTTGTGCAGATTTTAAGCGCCTGAAGTTGGCCCGGCATAGTTTTGGGGGCGTGCTCAAAACCGCTGACATTTGTGGCACTGTCCTGTTGACGCTCTCTTCCTTAGAAGTTCCGTGGTAATTCTGACGCCACAAATAGCAGTCAGTTCATATATCTTCTTCTGAGTGTTATCAATATCTACAAGTACTAAAGGCATTGGCCTTTTGTCAGACCTGAGCATCCTGCTCACTTTGATTGGGGTCAGGCTCTGATTGCTTAGATCAGCGGAGATTTCTTCGGGGGAGGGGGATTCCTTCCTTCCTTCTGTGACACCGCGTATTACCACCTTTAGGGTCTTTTTGCTTGGTAAAGCAAGGGTATGGTACGGAAGATTTGTGTTGTCCATTGGCCTTGTCATCTGCCTGTAGTCAGTGGCAATAGCTGGCTGAATTTTGACTCCCTCATCTGAGTTTTTTTTGCCCAAGAGTATGTGATGTTGTGCTCCCTGAGGACTGATGTCCATTTCTCCTTATCCCGTAATATGACTATATGACTGGGGGACCTTCTCCGAATTTTTCGGAGAGTCCTGTGTAGGTGAGTCCTCTTCCATAAGATCTGTTGTTCTTCGCCGTTTGTTTGAATGCTCCCCTTGTGAGTTGTTTATATTGCGGGGGTTTTAGGTGGCTGAACAGTAATGAATTTCACTTGAGATTCTTCATCCTCTCCTTCTAGATCATTTGTTTGGGCGTACAGGTTTAAATAACTCGGCCAGTCAGCCTGAAACTTTGTCATGATGAACTTTAGCACTTCTAGTGACTCCTCCTTGTTTAGAGTCCGGATCTGTTCCCAGGAGACGCCCCATGCCAATGGGACGTCTCCTGGAGTTATTTGAGGGCTGTGAAAGACTTGGTAATAAAGTTGGACGGTGAGCCTACAATTATATTCCCGCATGCCTAAGGACCTGCCAGCACAATCCTGTTGACTGGAGCAGTCAACTAGCAAAGATCGAGAAGCGGTGTTATGGGAAGACACCGTGAAACTGCTTGGCTCAGCTCGGATTTCCTACCTCCCTAAAACCATACATCCATCTCTGGTCATCAATTGCTGGTGGGTCCTACGCGGCCATTGATCTCATACACATTTCGTGTATAGGGGAGATAGTAGAAATTCGGGCAGGATTAGAGCCAGTGCAATGCAAGATTCACGGAATACCTCCGTAAATTGTGTAGTACAGCCTAAAAGAGTGCAGTTTTCAAGCACTATAAATATAAAATATAAAAAATAAAAAATAAAAAACTTCTATCCACATCGAAATTCCTGCACTAATCAGTCATTAAAAGCTTAAGTGAAATACAAACTATTAATTAATCACAACTGAGCTAGTCATGGCTGAGTAACGGCATTAGCCGAGCCTCAGTTACAACTTCATCGGCTACATTTTCACAAAGGAATTCACTGTACAAATAGTTATAAAATATCTTATTAAATTTCAAAATAGGTGTGTGTTATATCTATGACAAAATTTTAATAAAAGTTTTAATTGTTAAAATTATTTAAACTTTAGGAATTCTTATTTTAAATTTATTTACGATTTAGTTTACAATTTGTTGTCGAAAAATATTTAAAACACAAATAGTTTTAACACATATGTTTATACACACATTTAAAGCATATATATATTATAGTTTATGGCTTCTTCATGAATTAAAGCAAGTCAGCTGTACATTTTGAATTATTTCTTATCAGTTTTTATCAAACGTTTCCGAAGAAATCTCTTTCCAACATTTTTAGTGGTAAAAATATATAACTTTCTTTTACAAAAACAACTCTCATTCAATAAAAGAAGCTTTTTTTTCGTGTAAAATGGAAGCTGAAGTGCTGCTAGTTAATAACGTCAAGTATTAAATACAATCATAAAATATACGAGTCTGGACATGCGCATTACGTTTGTGATTATGTCATTACAGTTGCCATTAAAACTGTTATTCTTTTCAAAATTCGCTTCGTGGTGTTTCTCCATATTTCTTTCTCTGAATATGTCACTGACTTATGTTTTTTCATTATTATTATTTTATTATTATTATGAATAAGAAATTAATAGCTCGAGTATTATTATTATTATTATTATTATTATTATTATTATTATTATTACTTGATCCTGTATATATTCTCCGAAGTATATTTATATTTTCTCTCTTTATATGTGAAATTTCACTCTTCTGTATTTCCCAACTCTGTTCAGTCTCTTTTAAGAGCGTATTTTATTCTTTAAAACAGACTTCTGATGTTGCGCCTTCCTGAATGGTTCCAGTCGCCTTAAAGAAAGTCCCGAAAATGCAAGCCACATCCACCTTATACAAATTCGCTTGCTCAGATTATATTTTCAACAAAATTAATGTTTTAATGTTATATGTTTTCAGACAATATATTTATTTTTCCTCCCACAAAGTCCAAACCATTCCTCATACACAATCTGCCGTCTCATTTAGTCTCTATCATACCATAGCAACAGACTCACAACGTTTGCTTCCTCGTTCTTCTTTTGCACACACACACCAGCAACTCTTTAATATCGTCCAAAATAAACATCTCCTTCACCTTCATGGTCCGCATCCTTACACCGTCACTGCTATCCTTAATCTTAGCACGATTTCTTCACACTCTCCTCGAAAACTGCTCTTATTAATGAATCGCAATACAAAATCCGATCCTAACTCTCACACTTTCGCTCATTCCTACTCTGCTTTCTCTCCACTTGCGTCATCTCCTCCTTCTTTCGATGGTTTGTTATACCATCCGCCAAGTCTCCAACCACTCAACCTCACGTTTAGTTCTTTGAAAAAAAAAAAAATATATATATATATATATATATAATTACACACACATATATATATATATTGTAATTATATATATATATATATTTTTTAACATATATTAATATATGTTTAAAAATATATATATTTATAATTGTTAATATATATTTACAATATTAACAATTTTTTTAAAAAAGTTACAAATTGTAATATTGTAAATTTCCTTAGCCTATCAATAGTACCAATATACTTAGTCGCTTAAAACTTCATATATATAATCCATTCAAATACAAGCCCTCCAACTTATTGAAATCCTTCCTTCCATCAAATTCATTCCTCCTCCCAATATCTTTCAGAGTGAAGTCGACTCCATATATTTAAAACACCTTCTTCCTGATAATGAAAAAAAAAAAAAAAACGTATACAGGTATCCCTTGCTTAACGCGGGATTTGATTAACGCGGCGAAATTACTTGCGGTTATCCCTTGTTATAGCGGCAAGAGTTTTGATTAACGCACCTTTAATCCAGCGGAGCTCGCAACTGATCTGACAGATACATGCAAAATGTTTAATATAAATATTCTAACACAATTCAGTGTATAGCTTGCAGGTCATGAGTAGCTGCGCATTCATATCTTACGAGTGATATTCCACAATGTTTTTTTGCTGATGTGCTTTACATTATGGAAAATACTAAGCAAAGTGATCTGGAGCTTACTCCATCTTTTACGAGTTGCCCATAAAATTTATGCTTGTATCCGCCGAAACGTTTATTTCTATATATTCGGCACGAAACTCTTGTAGTTTCTTTATTCGGCTATGAAATAATATTGGATTCAATATCCACTTAATTTTTACCACCGTGTATCGTATTTGCAGTGTTTTTTCTTTATGTTTTATTGCTTGTTTGCCGAGTGCTGGAGAGTCATTTTGCTTGTTATCGCAGAATTTATGCCGATAAGAAAAAAAAAAACTAAAACTGTTCAAACGACTCTTGATAACTTCTTTTGATAAAAAAATTGCAGTACATAATGCAGGTGCAAGTATTTATAAAACATTAATTTTGCATTCATTTTTTATCTTAACTAAAAAATACCATATAAAACGAATTATTAAATTCTTTTTACAGTAATCGATCATGAACGAATTGTAATTTTTACCATTGATTATTAGATTTGATTAAAGCGATTTTGATATATGCGGTAACATCGAGGGATTAATTAATCGCGTTAATCTAGGGATACCTGTAACATCGAGGGATTAATTAATCGCGTTAAGCGATAATATTAAAACATTTCTTTTGTTGGAAATATAATCTGAGCAAAAATTGCTCAGAAATCTTGATATGCTATAAATCTGGACAAATTCCATGTACTTTTTTCTAGAAAATTATTTCAAGAAGTTTATGGAAAAAAAAAATTGGTCTGAGGTAAGTTTTTTTTTTTTAATAAAATTGTTTAAGAAATTTCTAAATTCCTAAAAATATTTAGTTCGATAAATAATTTAATAATAGTTTTAGAAACAATTTAAGGAAAAAATAGAAATCAGACGTTTATCTCAATAAAGTAGTTACATAAACGGAAATACCTAAAAACGTAACAGTAGTAAACTATAATAAAAAGAAGAACATTAAAAATATTATAAAAACCAGTACAATGAAGAATGAAAATCTGTAAACGCTAATACACGGATAAAACAATAAAACAAGGAAACAAATCTGGACTAGATTGTGGTCGAAGGAGAAAAAACTGGTAAGATTCCATTTTGAATGCTATTTGGCAAGGTATAATGGAGCGAATAGATCCACAAACTTCACCTCAGAGAGGAAAGGAGTCAAAGATGTGTGGAGGAGTAGAGTTTTGAAAGGGCTAAGAGATAAGTTTCTGTCAAGAAATAAAGAGCAGACCGGACGTGGAAGTGAACGTCTTTATGGTTAGAACTGAGACTGCGCATACTCGATACGCAGTCTCAGTACTTCTACCTATAGTTCTTCTGGTATGAGTAAACGCTTTGTCTGATGATGAATAGAGTATCAGAGGGGATATGAAATGACCAATTGACTACTCGAAAAATGAGAAAGTGAAACAAAAAAGTTAATATAATACTTAGATATGATCACACGGAATTAAGATGAAGAGTTATTATGATAACAAACGATTCGATTTATAATCTATCTCGAAAAAGGGTTGCAAGTATTTGGATGTGTGGATGTAAAGGAAGAAGTGATTTATATAAGAGGGGATGATCTGTACATGTGCATTTGGTAACAGGAACTTCAGGAAAATATTTATTGCAATAAGACCAGAGAGAGAGAGAGAGAGAGAGAGACGAAGCCAGATAAGGTGAGGAAATGGAAAGAATCTATGTGTAAGAACGACTTAGATACGCACTTGTATTAATGATATAATTATAACCAACGGCTGAGGTTGTTATGATGAAAATATGAATGCGTATTGATCAGGTTCGGACCTGATAAATATATTCTAGGGTTTCTGAAAAAAGAAGCATCATATACGAACAGGAATCAGAAAGATGCCCTACTTGGTCGTACACACTACAGAGGAAAGTACACAAAAAAGAAAGAAATAAAACATGGATGTGACTTATTATCTTATTATGGCTGCGTACAAATGCCTGGAGTATCAGGAACAAAGAGGTAGAGGCTGTTGCCTTAATACGGTGGGGCCTAACATTGTTAGCATTGGTCAGAAATGGCTCACAAATGCAGATATGTTAACTGGTATTGAGTGTGGCATCTTATTAAGGAAAAAATTCTTGAAAAAAAAAAGATAATGTGGAAATAATACACAGCCTGGCTGGCCGAGTGCTTAGAGTATCCGCCTTCCAGCCAAAAGGCTGCGAGTTCGAATCCCGCCGTAGGCATGGATGTTTGTGATTATCTGCGGAATTTCTAGTGGCGGTGGTCGGCGGTAGATGGCGTTGGCGTAGTTAGTGGATTGAGTGGTTGAGACAGAGTTGCACAGCAGGTGCCCTCCCTCGATGAGTCTTTGGACACCCTGGAGGTCCCAATACTCAAATAATGATAATAATAATACCCATAAGGATGATGTCAGCTGTGAAAATCATAAGGCTCAGGCCCCTAAAGAGCGACAACTATTGTACGAAAAACTAACTGTGGCAATGAAATGAAACTGGCTCTGCAAGCTTAAACACTCCAAAACAATTCTATCCTTATGTTGCATGTAACAAAAAATGAGTATGAAAGAATAACTCCCCTCAATTCGGATGGTGGGCACGTGGTTGATGCAGAAAAGATTGCTCAGCTAATGAGTGTCGTTTTGATAAATAGTTTCAAGCTGGTGTGTGCAATATTGACCTCACAGCTACCCCTACACCGAAGGAAGTAATTCAGGTATATGGGGAGGACGTCATTGAGCTTTTGCATAAATGGAATACGAATTTGGCAATAGGATTAATGGAATACATGAGCACGGATGCTCATATGGCTGTATAATTTGAATCTCAGCAGAAGGGAATATATGATAATCCCATTGTATCAGGGATTGAAAGAATGTATGATAATGTAGGATTCTTTATATAGACTTTTACAATTGAAGATGAGATGGCCTATCGGATAAGGAGGTAGCATGGGTTTATTTTTCAAAACACGAGTTTTTCATCGCGCGTATAAGAAAATTGACCATGAATACACGCAATTTGGTGGGGAAAATACTGTTGTTGTTGATGACGGATTGTAGGAGGAGGAGGAGTGTCGTTGTGTTTAGTTAGAGAATTATAGTAAAGAAGATGGTGAGATTCTTGTGTAGCACAGTAGAATGCCTCACGACGTGAGTCCTTCGACCCCTTGGATGTGTCCCGTAATAATAATAATAATAACAATCCAATTGCACAAGACATGTTTCATGGCAAAGAGAAAAAAGAAAGGCCACACTGTCCAAGGCCGAAAAAGAACATTTACCGACTTTGACGAATCTCTCCCAGGCGAATGAAGATGCGAACTCAAACTCCGAAAGGAGGTCCCCCTCTGATAAGAGAACTGGGAAAACCATCACGAAAACTTCTACTAAATCTCTAACTAAATCTACCGCTCAAATGTATACAATAAAAATCGCCTCATTGAATGTCCGTACATTACAATCAAAGGAATAAATTAGTAGAAACTCTGAAAAATCAACTGCGACATCATTTTACTTTCAGAGATGAGATGTGATACCGAAAAAATTATCGAAAGAGACGATGGCTTTCTATTTTACCATAATAAAGGCGAAAACTGATTTAATGGGGTCGGCTTCATAATTAAGAGCGAATGGAGAAAGCATATCGCAGACTTTAAAAGTTATACGAGCAGAATCGCCTCCTTAAAATTAGAATTAGGAAAAAACCAATCACTAACAATAATACACGTTTATGCTACCACCACAAGCTATGATCAGCGGGAAAAAAATAGAGGAGTTCTATGATGAACTTACACTAGCAATAACACCCCACAACTCCCAGGTCATTATAATGGGAGACTTAAGAAGGCACTAAGCAACAAAAGACAGAAGATTTAGTTCTTAGAAACCATGGCAGCCAGAAAAGGAACGACAGAGGAAGGAAACTCCTACAATTCGCCTTTAACCACCTGCTGGAAATTCCTTCTTTAGGAAAAATGAGAAAATAAGATGGACATGGATTTCAACGGAAGGAAAAACAAGAAATGAAATAGACTACGTATTATTAAATGATTCACTTCGTCTTTATAACTTTGAAGTTCTCGATAATTTCAACTTTAATTCAGATCATAGGTTAATATCCAAAAAAAAAAAAAAACCAAAAAAAGGAATAATTGATTAGGAAACAGACAACCAGGAGTTCAAGATCTACAAAGAAACCAAAAGAAATTTAGAAACAGCTTAAGGCAAATATTAACAACTCAAAATCAACCAGATTAATTAACTGTGAAAAGCTTTGCGATAATAAAGAGGAAGTAATGAAGCAAGAATACCAACCACTGAGTAGCAACAAGAGAACTAAACAGTCAAAAATAACTGATAACACCGAAAACGTAAGAAAACAAAGAGAATTACTAAAGAAAAAAAAAGTTTCAATCAACACAAAACAAAATAGAGTTTGTTGAACTAAACAAACTAGTCAAAGGCGAAATTAGAAAAATGGCAAATCCTGGATCCCTTCTTTAGTAGATGAATTTGGTCATAAAACAAACAACAGATCCGAAATTCTCAGATAGCAACAAAATTCTACCAAGAATTATATTCAAATAATCAAGCAAATATTCCAACCAAACAAATAGAACGTGTGATGATCCTATCTTGGAAATCACCGAAGAAGAAATAGAACAGGCAGTCAAACAAATAAAAAATGGCAAAGCACAGGGCGGTGATCAAAATCCAGGAGAGATTCTTCAAAATAGGACTCGTGGAACTATTACCAGAACTTCTCAAACCGTGCATAGGCATCCTACATACAAGTCTCATTTCAAGGCAGTGGCTAAATAGAAATAATACTACTTCATAAGAAGGGTGGTAGATCAAACATAAGCAACTACAGACCCAAAAGTCTCATTTCAAGTAATTATAAAGCATTTATTTGAATACGATTTTGGATAAGAGGATGTGGCTCTGTGAGAGATATCAGAAAGAGGTGTTATGGGAATGTAAGTCTTCAAGATTTAAGGTGACCATCGGTGTACTCCAGGAATCTGCCCTTGGTCCATTGCCATTCAGTCTTTATATTAATAATATCATTTTTTTCTTGATATGAAAAATGATATTCAGCTCTTTAGTCCCAAAGTAAACTGATAAATTTTTTCATTTATCAAGGCGTGGATTAGGCCTAATGGGGATACCACGTTAAAAAAAACGCGCCTGGTACTCTACCCCTTAGGTGGTGTGGAAAAGAGTACACCTTTTATCAATTTTCTCTTCTGTCAATTCTCGTTAAAACAGCGATCAACATTATTCAGAGATGCTTTTCTGGGTCCTTTTTCCTTGTTTGATGCATGCATGTTCATGAAAATAGTTAAATACGTACCTCTGCTCCAATTATCAGCTACACTTTGCATTATTGTAACTGCAAAATAAGTTTCGTTTAGAAAAAGCACCTGATTATTATTTGATATTAACCTGAGTCTCCATTTGTGATATTGTTTAGATTTTTGAAGAAAGCACTTTACATTTAGTGTAATGATGGAGTATTTTGCGCCAGAAAAAAAAAAAAAATCGAAAAGTTCGTTCTTTTTGGACATTTAAACAGCATAATAGGAAATGATTACAGAATGTATAGAAATGTGTTGGGAAAATTTTGAGAAAATCACGGAAAGCACCTGTCGAATTTCTGTCCAGGACATGTATTATTCATTACTACATATTGCAACATAAAGATGCAACGCAGCACAAGGAATAAGGAAGTCTCGTGTGCTGCGTTATTGGTGATAGGAACATCATCAATCAGGGACTCGATCAGTCTCTGATTCGAAGACACAAAGTATACAGCGGGATTTGATATAGGATTAGTTGGAGCAGGATATTTTGGAATATCATATTGAAAAGAAGGGTGTGTATGAATGCTTTAAAAAAAGAAAAGTTCAGCGGGTTTCAGGCCAAACATTATTCAAGAAAAAATGAAAGAGGTTGAAAAGAATACGTCATATATATGTGTGTGTGTGTGTATGTGTGTGTGTGTGTGTGTGTGTGTGTGTGTGTGTGTGTGTGTGTGTGTGTGTGTGTGTGTGTGTGTGTGTGTGTGTGTGTGTGTGTGTGTGTGTGTGTGTGTGTGTGTGTGTGTGTGTGTGTGTGTGTGTGTGTGTGTGTGTGTGTGTGTGTGTGTGTGATAGGTAATCAGGAGTGCTACTAATATGAAGAATTGTGGGCATTCCCTCCTTAAACTTTTTTATAATCAAAATTTAAATTTTGTAATTTTATTTTATGTATATATATATATAAAATTTCCATTGCGATTCTGATACAGTGGAGAGAGAGAGAGAGAGAGAGTGCAAAGGAGAGTGTTAAAAATGGTATCAGGATTGTGGAATACTGATTATGAAGACAGATTGAGAAATTGTAGAGTGCAGACCCTAGCAAAGAGGAGAAAGAGGGGTGATATGATTGAGACTTACAAACTGTTGAAAGGTCATACAAGATTTCAGTTGATGGAAATTTTGGATTTTATGGAAGTTGGGAAAAGGACAAGAAGGCATTCTTGGAAGCTGAGAATGAATGTCACTAAGAAGGGGGTGAGTGCTAGATTTTTCTCTCAGAGAGTGGTGCGCGATTGGAATGGATTGCAATTGGATGTTGTGAGTGCAAACAGTGGGAATGAATTCAAGAACAAGTATGATAGCCAGTGCGTATAGTATGTGGCCTCCCTCGATCAGTCCCTGACTCCCTGAAAGTCTCTCTCTTAATAATAATAAGAAGAATTAAGAAGAAGAATTAAGAATTAAAAAACAGAAATAAAATATTTCAGTGTCCCAAGGAACAGTATGTATTCAGTATTACAGTACATTAAAACATGACGGAAATTTTATATTTAACCAGTCAAATTCGAAACCAAAACAGTCAGAATTCGCCTTTCCTGGCTCACTTACTACTGTTTTAAGGAATATATATATATATATATATATATATATATATATATATATATATATATATATATATATATATATATATATATATATATATATATATATATATATATATATATAAACATTCTTACGCACACTTGGTTGATGAAAACATCGGTGCGAATAAAACTGGAGTTGATTTTGAACTGTTCGAATAACTGTTAGAGAGACTTAAGAGAATGAAAGTGAATAGGGTTAAAAGAGGTTCGACGATTGTTTTTCCAACTTCTTTATGCTCTCTCCAGTATAATCTCCACTATTCTTCTTCTTGCCTCTTTTTAAAACTCTTTTCCCAGCATTTTTTCATTCATAATATACGACTTATTCATACTTCAATGATCGAGCTAGGCAGACTAACTCTCATCTAATAGTTTTGCTCTAACAATAACTCATTATCGGGTGTATTGAAGCAATAGTCAGTGATCTAAACAGTTGAATAGAGTTTGATATAATAGCTAAGAGTTCGACGTCTATTTTTATTTATTTATTTATTTTTCATCTTAAGTGCCAGCTTGGAATTTAGCAATTCCCAAACGAATTTAATGAATGGTTAAGATTTTTCGGGTATATTATCGTCAAACTTTTTTATGGGTACTAACTTTAAGAATGTGTAAACCTAACGAATCTTTTTCAACATTTCGCACACTTGGAAACCACGCTAAGGCATCTCAAATTCCATGAATGCAATTCCCTGATTTATAGAAAACTTTTAAGGTATTGTTATGGCTCGCGCCCTGTAACATAAGAGGGCACGGGTAGCCTTCATGAAAATAACATGAAAGGGAAAAAAAAAAAACTGGAGGAAAGCAGGGGAACTAGCGGAGAACTGCAGAATTTTCGTTTCGTTCTTTTTTCCAGCACATAGAAAAATCATGAGCCAGGTAGAAGAAACCTGGAGACTCTACGGTACTGATTCTCGTTGCTATGACTACCAATAGTTGGCGCTCATCCCCCACTGAGATAGCCTTTCAAAGCATATTGTCCGGCAATCGGACGAAAGTTGAGGCCGACGACTGACGCGGAAGGGATTCGAATTGCTTGTGTGTCTTCAGATGTCGGCGAAAGGAACAAGAGTACAAAGCTTTATCAAATTTCGATCAATAATTCCCAATACTGATGTTTGCTCAACTGAGAGACTAGAATGTGCTCAGATATATTTGTTTTCTTTAGGACTGACTGCTATCTGCTCAAGAGAATCGATTTTATTAATTCAGCAAAAGCAGAAATATTTTATGTAGCGCATTCGAAAGATGAACATTATCTAAAGCACGTATTGCTTGTAAAGATGACATCAAATAACATCATCTCGAACATCGAATAAACTTCAAAAAAAAATAATAAATAAATAAATAAATGAAAGTCCTAAGTTCTGTTGGCAACGTACATTAATTTCCAATACAAGCAGACTATATTGGAATGTTGTATTTTGTTTACTTTTTTGGAGTAGTTTACAAGTAGTTTGCTAATCATACTTGGCACTAGAGGGAGATGCGTAGCCATAAATCCACATATGTGTTTCGTCTGCTCTTTTTCAGTGTTTTGCTTAATGCTTTAAATCATAGGTTTCCAAACTTTTTCGGGCCACCGCCCACTTTACAAGACATAAATTTTGTAACGCACCCCCCCCCCCCCATTATAACAGTTTTTCGCGTTGAAGCAGTTTGATATTTTTGACGTAGATAGCAACTAATGATACATTACTGCTTATGCCGTTAAATTTTTAAAAAGAGGTGGCCAATATGTGCTTCATCTTGAACACAGTTATTGCTATACCGATTTTGGTGAAACGTAGCCAATATGTAAAGATTGTTTGTATTCATTAGCTAAAATAAGCTTAACTGTCAGGAAAATAATCTTTTTTTTTTTTGACGAGGATGATTTTTTGTATTATTTTGGTTGTTGTTGCTATAAACCCATATATAACTTGAAGGAATTATACTCAAGGTAATAACTGTTTTGTTCGGTTTTTGATTGTGAATTACCTATAACTGTTAGTAAGTGTGCGGAGTTTATGATATGTGTCTTTAAATTAAAACCAAATAATAAATACTGTTTATGAAATATTATTACTTTTACTGATTTTAATAATATGATAGAAATAAATTTATATGGACATTTTAAAGACAAAATCTTAATGTATTTACGAATATTCTAATGTTTTATAATTGTTATAACTTTGTGATATTCAGGAGAGAATCTAAAGTTCTGTATGTAAAAATTTGAAAGAAAAAAAAAATCAAGGTGAAAAAAATTCTGATGCTATAATTTAAGGATGACTACTTACTGACATTTTCAATTTTTATGAATGCTTTATAATTTTTTTATTTTTTTTTAATGTGACGCCCAAACAGCTACAGGTTGTAAACCTATAGTATATTAATACCATGGGTAAGATAAAGGAATATATTTTTTTCTTTTTATATTTATGTTTTATTTTTATATAAGTTTTTTTTAAAATATTTTTTATTATATGTTTATACATTTTTTACATTATATGTACAGTATTTGATAAAAGAGAATAAAATAAAAGATAAAAGTTGACCGATTGATTAAATCTCTCGTTTACATTTTTTCTTTTTTTTTTTGTTATTGATTTTTTAAACATTTTAACTACTCCAGTTTCCAGTTTTTGCACTCAAAGTTTTTGAAACTTTTTTAAAGACAGTCGCATCCACAAAAGATAACATATATCTCTTTTCGTATCAGTATCTTTTAGTATCTTGGAAAGGGGGGGGTCTGGGTTAAACAATTCAAGGAGCTTTTTCAAGTCACTTCAAACTTTCGGTAATTGCTTAAAGTGGTCTCGTTCCATTAGTGAAAACTAATGGAGCGTCACATAAAGACATTCACAAAAATCTGTTCCAGCGAGATTTGGTTCTCCGCCTAGTGGTTGAAAGTAGCAACATTTTCCACTTTGGCTAAACTAGGTCGAAAAATTTAATTTCTTAAATTCGTTCTAATTTTTAATTTCTTTAGAATTCAGATTCTAAAATACTTCAAGTCTGAAAAACACCATGTTGTTAGATCTTAAATATATTGCAGTCAAGTAATGTGACGTTTTTTTTTTTTTTTTTTTTTTTTTTTTTTTTTTTTTTTTGTGGAAAGATTTAGATTCTAAAGAAAGAGATCGGTCCTAAAATGTCACCTGAATTTTGAAACGTCTATTCTTGCCCACCTGGTTGGCTGTCCCTATGGATATTTGGGAATGTCTTTAGTTGAGAGATGAATTTTACGCCAGGTGTGAGCTCACCCGCCACCCAGCTTATTAGGAACTTGAAGTGGCTTGAAAAAAGTTCCTTGTTTGGTTTCTAGAGAAGTGTTTATCGGATTGGATTTACATTAAAAAAATGTTATCGATCTATTCTCTGAGCAGGATGGTTGTTTTCACACTACTATCCGAAGCAGGCTATTCCAGTTTTGTAGTCTCTTAGCGGATAAACTTGCATGATGTTTCTTCGACGTGGGAGTTAACCTACGAATATTGCTAACCTGCACGACCTTTTCGAGATTCCGGTTCTTTAGATTCCACTCTCAATCCCCATTCAAAATCATTCTTTTCTCATTATCATATAGACATGATGTCTTCCAGAGGAAATCTATTGCCTATTTATAGAGGGCGCCTGTTGGAGTAGTTGATAGTTTCCATGAGATATTTCTGTAATAATTCGAGTACCGAGTGTACATCCATGAGAAGGTTGTATTGTAATTGGTCACCTTCGGCTTCATCGGTAAAGAAAAACCTAGACAAAATACAAGCAAAAGCATCCAAGATTATCATTGGTGCAGTCTCATCCACTAACAACATCAGAGCCCAACAGGAATGTGGGCTTGACCTGCTGGAGGACAGACGAAAATTTGCCACCATAAAATTCATAAATAATATCAGAAGCTACCAAAGTGATCATGTCTCCCTAAAAACCTATGAACATTGGAACCAAATTTGCAGACTTCACAGATCATCGACTTTACAATATGATGACACTATCAGGAAAGAAATAGGTCTTGATCAGCTAAATGTCCACATAAACAAAGAACCTCTATTTTCCAGTCCTTTACCTTCAAATACCTTCATAAATCTAAACCTTACCAAACTCTGTACAAAAAAAGAACCAAAAGAAATGCTTAAAGAAAAAGGCCTAAATACCATCAACCTTCTTTCATCCTCCAAACAGGTTATTTGTTATACCGATGGATCATCAGACACCAATATGATTAATGGAGGCGCTGGTGTTCTCCTTCTACTCCCGAAAGGTGAAAAACTTTCAATAAAAGTTGGATCTGGGAGAATCGCTTCCAATTTTACCAGCGAACTCTACGCAATAATTAAAGCACTAGAAGCCTACTTAAATCTATCATCATCTCAACAATCTGAAGGAATTATAATTTACAGTGACTCAAGATCAGCTATGGAGGCAATCAAAAATGGCAATACCAAGCTCACACAAGACATCCATAAACTCTTAAATCATCTAAAGTGTTTAGGTAAAAGTTGCATTCTACAATGGATTCCTGCTCATGTAGGCATTGATCACAACGAAGCAGCTGATAAATTAGCAAAAGAGGCCAGAGAACTCAACCAAGAAACTCATATGATAACTCTTGCTGATGCCAATGCACTAGCAAAAGCTAAACTAATTCCATTGAAATCAGTGATACAACATCAAATTCCCGAGATCAATGCTGACAGAAGGACCTCCACTACGATAGCAAGACTACGAACAGGACATTATAGAGGAATGAAGATCAATACAGATGATACGAGAACATATAGAAACTGCAACAACTGCCCCAATACGGAACTGACACCCACTCACATCTTTACCTGTCCAGCAATTACAGCAGCCTTGCAAGAAATAGATCCTAATCCTGAACAACAGCTCTATACAAACAAAATCACAGACATAGCCAAAGCAGTACGAGGAGCGCACGGAAACATCTAAGACTCTTCAAAGGACAAGACAACAACAACAACAACCGAGTGTACATCAGTTATTTGATAGTTCAGTGTCCTAATTTCTTCAATATAGCCGTTTGTAAGTTTCCTTTATTATTTTATCATTTCGGCCACTAATATATAGATAAATCAAAATTTTTGTTCTCCTGGGGACACTGATGTCTGGTTCTTCACTCTTTGGCTTGGCGTGTATTCATTTCAGAGATATTGGAAGTATACACCGATGTACGCCAGGGAAAGTAAGAAAGGCAAAACAGTAGTGCATGAGATACTCTGGGTTATAACAAATATGGTTATCTGGTAATTTGACTTCGATATGACTCACGGATTTAAATAACTTTTTTCAATGGAAGAATTTTAATTAATCACGCTTGGAAAGTTTTTGAAAACACAAGGCCAACCAGAAAATTCTTCAAAGATTGGTTCTATGGTAATTTTCTTGAGTTTACGGGAGAAAAAATCCACTTGCCCGTGCTGAGATTGACTAACCGATCGAAGAAAGGCTTAGGAAATGTTCCTCCAGTTGGCGACTAGACTTGAACTTGAGTCTGTCTTCGGGCTGCCTAGCGCAAAGGATGCAAGCGTCACTTCCGTTGAGCTACATAGGCCTCCTGTTGAATAATAATAATAATAATAATAATAATAATAATAATAATAATAATAATAATAATAATAATAATAATAATAATAATAATATTATTATTATTATTATTATTATTATTATTATTATTATTATTATTATTATTATTATTATTATTATTATTATTATTGATCTCTCAAATATTTACATATATACAATAATAATCTTGAGTGATATTCCAACATGTTATTTTACAAAACACGGCAACTCAGTGCTGCAGATTATGGTTAATTTTCCACATTAAATTTCTATAAAAATTTTAATATAATTTTACGACTAAAATTATGATTATACATGATGCATTTACAATATTATTCTGGTTTTTAACAATGAAATTCATACAAATTTTCTTTCTTTTTTTTTTTTTTTTGTATAATGTATTAATAATAGTTACTGTAGTTGGTAATTTATAGTTACGGTTGAATGGCTTTACATTTTTACATTATTTATACAATAACACTAAATTATATATATTTACAACACTTTGGTTTTAATTGGGTTTGATTTCGGTCATTTTTAAAATGCTAGAACCATGTAAACACCCTTTCATTGGGAATGAATCCAGCATCAAATGCTTATTGCAAGCATTCACGAGTTCTCAGTTGCTATCTTACTGGGCTGACCATACGTACCGTTTTTTTTCTTATTTCCCGGCCCTCCGGTCGTTTTAATAAAAATATCAATTTTTTTCCCGTTTTTAATAAAAACTATAAATATACTTTAATATTGGTCAATCATAAATTATTATTCATAACCTATAATCGTTTGTGGATCGGTGGACCCTCATAAAATCTCTAATTGTGAGGCAGTTGGATACGTGGAATAAAGAAAACATTCTTGTATCTGATAGACGGGTACAGTTTTTTTTTTCTAAAATGAGCGAAAAACGCCTAAACTTTCAAGATTTTAATAATATTGTAGAGTTTATTCTTTGTCTTCCAGGAAATACAGCACCTGTTGAGAGAATATTTTCTGTTATGAACAGGATGTGGTCAAAAGAGAAATCTTGAGACAATGAGGGCTATGTTAGTTGTTAGACAAAATTGTGTGATGGATTACGAGAAGTTTTATGATTAGCTGTTCAAAGACCGAAATTTGCTGCGATAAGATCACCTCATCGGAGAAATATTCATGATACGATCGTGGTGAAATACAGCCCCCCCCCCACCAAAATTATTGTATGGGTTCTGTCACTGAAGAATAATGGTAAGCTCAATATGTTTATGTAATAAAAATTTTTTATCGGCTCACTTTTTCATGAATACAGAATATTACATAATCCTCGTCCCATTTTTGCCATCCCAATGTCCCGTTTTTATCTCAAGGAAAAATGGTCAGCCTATGTCCTACCCATTTTTATACATAACATATGCATATATGTGATTACTGATTGAAAGACGTCATGAAAGGGAGGTTGATTCGAATTGGTTGAATTACATTGGGAAGAAGTAAAAAGTAGGAGGCCAGGAAAGGGTGGAAAACGAACTAGTAATATACGGACTCAGCACTAACCAGCAGTCCGTATTTGCACCACTGGACGGCGTGATTGATCAGTGTAAAAGCCACTAACATCATATGTACAGAAAGAAGACCAGGAGGAGCTTTTAAGTATATGATCCGTACGAAAGGGGAGAAAATAATAAATAAACATTAAAAAAAAAAAAAAAGGAGAAAGAAGTCAAAATTGAAGAACTTCAGCGAGTGGAAGAGCAAACACTAATTTGATGTACGAACTTTAATTTGGATTGAAAGCGAAAGAGAAGATCAACATACAAAAGTGAATTGGGTGAAAGATTTTTTTTCTGGTGACACCAAGATTAAGAAACAGTTTCGATCCCGACCGAAAGAAAATAAAAAAAGAAAGGTTTCGTTTCTTAAGCTTCTGCATCCATTACCAATTCGAACTGAAAATCATCAAGGTATTAATTGACTGTGATGAACAGCCTGATGAGTCCTACAATCACGAATCAAAGCCACATTGGAGAAAAATCGTTTTCCTAGCAGTTATTACTTGTAATTGCTAAGACAGCGGAATATAAAAAAAAAAAAAAAAAAAAAAAACTACATAATGTTTCTATAAAAATGCTATAGAAATTAAATTAAAGTGTATGGTGGTCATATCCCTTTCTTTAAAAAAAAAAAAAATAAATAAATTCCAGAAAGGCTATATAGGAGTACCGTTCGTGTTTGTTCTCTTTAAGGTAAATAATATTCGAAACTTTTCTTTTAAAAACAACTCTCACATAAGTACAAGACTGTACTTAACCGGAAATATATGTAAACATCTTTCCTAAAAGGAATTTGAGTCTGCAGTATATTTGCTGACGGTGTTTCCACAGCTGGCTCAAGTGGCGGCGGTCATAGCATTTTTCAAATGACATTCGAGAAACTGTTTCTTTCGCTTTAATAAATAAGTAAACAGAACACTTCCTGTTCTACCACAACTAGAAAGATTGATTAAAAATATACGACACGCATTGGCTGTAATGGAACTGTTTATTATGCCATAATTTCATGCTACGTAAAGATAATGTTTCAAATTATTTTTTTTTTGTTATTTGTGCTGACAGAAGGAGACTGAATATAAGCCAGCAGAGGTTGAGTTATTTTAATTTCCTTTATTTATTTATTTATATTTTTTAATATTAATTCTACATTCATGAGAGGTTGTAAAACGCATAGCAACATTACCGTCTGCACAAGTGGTTATAAGAAGAGAGAAAATATTTAAACGTAATTCAAATTTCTGGGAGTTAAAATCAAATTCTCTACTCCGGATGATATTTATTTTACGACATTTTTCCTTCCTAACGTAATAATTTATGATCTAATTTCTCTTAGCGAAAACAGGCTCTTATCAGGTCATCATACTATCTTTGTAATCCGCACACTCTTTTGGAATAAAGTTTG
The DNA here is from genome assembly GCF_054136105.1 of Typopeltis vanoorti. Lineage (NCBI taxonomy): Eukaryota > Metazoa > Arthropoda > Arachnida > Uropygi > Thelyphonidae > Typopeltis > Typopeltis vanoorti. The sequence goes on along the minus strand of NC_143550.1, from coordinate 138,357,614 downwards.
AACGCGTAAATCGATTCTTCTTAACTGGATACGAAGAACTGCAGTTAAGGGCTATTTGAATCGAGTGTTACATTCTTAAAAAATAATCGAATAATAATAAAAAAAGATTGCGTGAATACCAGGGGCGGCTCGTGCATAGGCACTGCGGAGCTGCAGCAGCCCCAATTTTTTTCGATATATAAATATGTTTATTAATTTATTTATATTTGCTTGTAATATTTAGTTATATCATCAACAATCTTGTACAATTTTCTTATTTTGTATAAAAAATAATAAAAATCCATCTTGTAGCACTTAGGAGGGCGAAGGACGCTAGCAGCACTGTGTTTACCACAGTGTCATATTGCTACGCGCGCAAGCATATGCACGTCATAGTGAGATGCGAGCTATTAGCGTAATGTGGCACTGTCCGTCGAACAGTTCCACTGTTGTTTGTGCAGTTTGTGCCAGTAGTAGAGTGTTCGTAGTGCTTATCGTGTTTACTCCGTCTCCTTAAATATTTGGACATTACAATTAAAGACAACATTTGTTATAGTTTTTATTTTAGAACATTATTGGGGTTATGATAATGGATTTTATTTTTAAGTAATTTTGAATTATACCAAACTGTATAATTTTATCGATAATAAACAATATCTTTTCAGGTTTAATTTTTTTTTTAAATTTTTACATAATTTTGATATTTTATCCAAACACGTATACACTGTACTTACAGTGTGTATGGATATTTCGAAAGTTGCAGCACCCCCACGATTTGAAGTCACGGACCGCCACTGGTGAGTACCTTCTGAGTGTTTCACAGATCTTTCATTTACACAAATCTCAATACGGCATTCATTGGCATTTGGTTCGCTCTAGTGACTAGACTTTCCACTAAATGTTGACAAACAGAAAGAAGTGTTTTGGTTAATTCCTGCACAGAATCCAAAGTTGAATTATTGATCTCTCTCTCAATCAATCAAACCGCGTTTAATCTTATTTTTAAAGATGTGCTATAATAGTCAGATAGGGATTTCTGTGTTGGCTAGTTTGAGCTATTGATTCCCGTTTACTTGACCCATTCTCGTCCCATTCTTTACACATTGATATATGCATTATTATGTTTATACTCAATTGGGTCGTTTCAATAGAATTGCCAGAACTTACGCAACCCAGAATTATATAAAAACATAAACATTTCCGTGTTTATTTCCTATTCTAGTCAAGACTACGAGATACATCTTCCACGCCATACTATAACCCCTTTCAACAAGTGGAATAACACTCTCTCATAAAAATGGAATCATACACCTTGACAATCGCCTTTCCAAACGTATTGGTCTGATTTGAATGTTGTATATCGTAATTTTCCACTCTATGCTGCAGCGTTTACAAAGGTCTATTGTCCAATAACGGCAAACTCTGCACCATTCAAGTTGAACCCGAACAATGTTTGATATGATGTTAGCATTGTACACTGTAGTTTGTTATCTCAACATTTTGATTCTATTTTGTTCCTCATTTAGCACTTAACTAAATCTTTCTGCAAGTTCATTGCATCTTCCTGATTGAGCTCTTTGTGGACATTTGATAGGACAGTAATATCTTTTAATACTGTAGCTTTCACTTCATTTTATTTGAATATAATAGTAATAATATAAGTTTTTAAAGTATATATGCTGAATGCACTGTGTAGCTCAGTGGAAATGGTACTTGCATCCTCTGAGCTAGCTGCCCAAAGATAGACTTATAGTTCAAGTCTAGACGCCGACTGGAGGAACTTTTTTCTAAGCCTGTCTTCGACCGGTTCCCAAGTTAGTCGATCTCTGGCATGGGCAAGTGGGTTTTCTTCCAGAAACTCAGGAGAAAATCTACCCCTGAACCCACATTATTTCAGCTAGTAACATATCATGTTAGGGTTAGGTGCCAAGAAGTGGCAGCAGTTGTTTGCCTGACTCTTCATCAGTGGCTGCTATAATTAGTGATAGTCATAGACCAGCTATTTCTGATTGGCTACCAGTGGAGACTGAATAGCCCACTCACTCTCCGAAACTAGATAGGGTTAAAAGGCCTCACCTAATCCCTATAAGGGAATAAAAAGACGTTAGCTTATTTATTATTGTTTATTAATTATTATTATTATCAGACCTATCGAACATTATTATTATTATCAGACCTATCGAACATTATTATTTTTATTATATGCTGAACGCATACATATTTCTGTCTTCCTTTGTAGAAATAGCACTTCAAATGGGAGGGGGGTTAAATGGATTACTTGGGATTAGGTTAAGGAATTTAATTAATTTTTGACTGCAACATTCGAACCAGCCTTAAGGATGTTATATTTAAATTTGCATAACAGTAAACGGTCTTCAGATACGTGATTAAGTATGTACTTACTTAGATACAAGCTTAAGTCTTCGCTTATTAGTCTTCATAAAGCAATTTAAAAACATTAGCTAACATCGTTTATTTCTCTATAGGGAATAGGCGAGGCCGTTTTAACCCTATCTAACTTTTAGAGACTGAGTGGGCAGTTCGTTCTGCATGGTTGCCAGAGATAGTCGGCTGAAGATTATCATTTATTTTAATCGGCAACTGATGAAGAGTCTTGAAAACAAGTGCTGCCATCTCCTGGTCTCAAACCCTAACAGGATATGTTATTGTCTGAAATCGCGTTAGTTATACAGTTGATTTTCTTGAGTTTCCGGGAGAAAAACCCCAAATCCCGCTAAGTTATAATTTATGAATTTTATTTTATTTTGTTATTTATTTATTTATTTTGACTTTGGTTGAAACAAAACTGTATTATGGACTTTTTTTCCTTTCAAATCTCATGTGTACATAATATTGCAATTTCCGATAATATTTTCTGGTTCATTGTTAATAACGAAAATCCTTTTCTAAAGACAAACCACTTCAGACCTCCAGCAAACAGTGCGATTGGCTACACCGGACAATGAAATTTATCTTCTATGTAAAGGCTTTCCCAAAATGATGGAATTCAACCCCATCAGTCTTTTGGTTGGAGAGAAGGTACACTAACACTCTAGCTAAGCAATCTTGAATGTGGCTCAGTGACTGTGTTTGTTGTTTGACACTTTTGATTTCTTCAAACATCGGTAATTCGTTCATATCGTTGGCGTATTTCACAGCTAAAACTGCAGCTACATTTTGCAACTCAGGTGAATTCATATTAGTAACTACACAACCTGCTCAAATCTTGTTGCAATATCTTTTAGTTTTTCAGTAAATTAATTAAAACAATTTTTTTTTTTCAGGTTCACTTTTCCCAAGGTAAGTATCATTCTATTCTGCATTTATGTAGTTTTATCGTATAGTCTGCGAATTTCTATTGCAAGATTTTCTAATCTTGGAATTGCAAAAATCTCATGTTTTTAATAACCACAGTTAAAGAGAAAATGGAAGAATGTAGGATTCACAAATGAAACATTGTAGTCTCTTAACAACTTAAAATTATATCATTAATGCGTAGAAATATAAAACAGACCAAAATACTCAAGTTGTTGCTGGAAGGGGATAAACCTAGAAGAGTTTAGAACTTCGATAATAAACTAATCAAAACAAATGGGGAAACTCCTCAAACGATCGTGTTTCAGCTGACCTTTAAAGGGCAGGAAATCAAGCACGCCATTTTGGACACACACACACACACACACACATACTTACTTTTCGCTCCACCATTTTGGACACACACATACTTACTTGTCGCTCCAAAACCAACAAGCCATCAATCGTATTTGACAGACTCGCTTCCTGTAACGCTTGCAGTCATGCAGGAGGCCTGTGATATTACACAGTAGTGGATAATACTTTATTGTTAGCCTGCATATCTTCTCCCTGCTTTGTTAACAAGTGAAATTATTACAAACATATTTTTATTAGCGATCTCCTAAAATGGAAATTGCCCAATCGATTACTGTTTAATATGAGCATAATTGTCAAATAAATATCAGGAAGTTCCCTAATTTTTATTTATTTATTTGCATCAAGACACACAACAGTACTGATGTTGAAGTCGAGAAAGCAGGAACCTACTAATGTCTTCCTGGATGTTAAACAGCAAATGTTCATATTTTTACACGCTTATTGGAAAGTGTGCGTGCGTGTGTTTGTTGGGAGAGGATGATGGCGGCTAACTTGGCAGAACATTATCCATGAAAATATCATCAGATGCATAAGGCAGAAACAGAACGTCTAAGCACTAATAGTTGGTTAAAGAATCATTTATGTAAAGAAGGAGGTGGGTGAAGCACAAAGTACAGAGCCCTGAGGGGTAATTTTGAAATTCGTTGGATAATCTAAGGAGAGAAAACCATCCACTGTAACAAGCAGTAGGAAGTCAGAAATGGAAACTGGTGATCGTTTACAAAAGATAGATAGATCATAAGATAACAGTTTGGTAAGTAGCACCCCTTGGATGAAACCCTTTTTATTAACAAGTGGATGGTGATGGGGACATCAGTTTTTTATCGACAATGGTGGCAGAATTCATACTGTTGGTAACTTATTAGCTGGTGGACCTCGAAGTGATGAATGACCTTTAATGACTTTTTTTTTTTTTTACAAGGGAATCGCGATGATGAACACAGAACCATAATTTGATGGATGATTTTCACTCTCTTTATTTGGCAAATGGCTAATTATAGGCTTGCTTCTTGCTTTTAGGTCGTAATATAAATGCCACAAAACATTGCAAATGAGATGTAGAATGGATGTTAAATCTGGAGCATAAATTCTGAGCACATCTGAGGGGATATCCTCAGGACCAGATGACTTGTTGATATTCAAACTATTCAAGATGATTTATTTTTAGCAAAAGACTGGAGGAATGAAGTGAGCCGTTTTTCGCATGTTGGCAAATAATTTTCCATAGTATGTATAGAAAAGAGGAAATATAATACCTTGTATGAGATCACACGGTTCTGTTCGCTTGCTTGAGCTAAATAATAGCTTTAAAAAAAACCGAACTGTTTTGTAAAACAACGAAGCATGGTTAGTTTTTAGGAAAAATGTAATCTTTGCTCTCATGTGAGCATGTTAATAATACTGTAAATGTGTGAAGGGTGATATTAGTTTATTGCGAATAATTAAACTTTATGGATGTAATAAGTAGTGAAAATAAAGTGGTGTCTTTGTAGTGTATCTTGAATAGATTTGACTTATGGACATATCAGATGAATGGGAATACTGGATCAATGTTACCACAGATATGTTGCCTATTGGATTATAAAAAACGGATGGTGGAAAGAAATTTTATGGATAATAGTAGATAAAGATTTGAATTTTGTGGCCTGTGTAGCTCAGTGGATGTGGCGTTTGCCAACCACGGCGCTTGGCCGCACGAAGGAAGACTTGGTTTCGAGTCTAGTCGGCGACTAGAGGAAATTTTTCTAAGCCTTTTTTCGACCGGTTCCCGAGTTAGTCGATCTCTGGCACGGACAAGCAGGTTTTTCCTCCCGGAAACTCGGGTTTTTCGTCCTGTAAACTCAAGAAAATCGACCGTAGAACCCACATTATTTCAGACATTAAATATATTGTGTTAGGGTTAGGGACCACGAGATGGCGGCACATTTGAGCCGTCTCTCTTCACTGCGTACCGCTTAATTAGTGATAGCCTTGGGCCATCTATCTCTGCTTGGTACCAGTGGAGATTGAACTGCCCACTCAGTCTCCAAAAGTTAGATAGGGCTAAATGGCCTCGCCTACTCCCCGTATACGGGAATAAAAAGGCGTTAGCTGATTTTTTTTTTTTTTTTTTTTTTTAAGATTTGAATTTTCTTTTAAAGGATGCAGAGGACTGTAAGCATGATGTGAACTAATCAGAAAAAGGAAGTGGTTATTTCATTTTATATTGACAATGTCTTTTGGTTGAAAACACCTTTTCACGGGTATTTTCATCTTCAGTTAGCCAGTCTCGTGGCTAGGTTTTCTCTCCCGAAATTCGGGTTTTTCATCTCCAGAGGCAAACTGGCAGAACACACTAACATAATAAATATGCAGCTATGAGGCCAAACGACAACCTGCTTTGTATAATGCGTTGATCAGATCACATCTGGACTACCACGCAGACCTGTTACCTAGATTTCAAGAGCGATGAGCGAACTCTAGAAAATGTCCATGGTTTAACGTAAATAGATCTAAATTAATATCAGGACTGTAGAATATTAGCAGGAGGAATTACAGAAATGTGACGTACAAAGTTCGGTGGATGAGAGGAGAAATGATAAGATTGAGACATACAAGTTGTTGAGAAGAATTGCTTGCAAGGAAAGTATTTGCTAAATGGAACAGGGAAAGAAGCAAGTTCATGGGATCGCCACTGGAAACTGTTCAAAGGTGTGGCGGAAAAGATAATTAAGAGCAGAATTATTATTATTATTATTATTATTTGCTTGGAGGGATAGTCTGGAATATTTGGGCAAACGAAAATGGCTGTCAGTTTAATGTTAGTAAGTGTAAAGTTATGCACTTTGGCGTGATTAGAGCTCAAGTGCCATATTACATTAGCGGGGTTATACTACAAGAAACTGAGGAGGCAAGGGATCTCGGCAAATTGGTGGATAGGAATTTCAAGTTCGAAGGTCACATAACAAAAGCTGCAAATACAACTCAGAGAATAATTGCGATGTCGAAGCGAACCTTGACATGTAAGGATAAGGAAGTCATTTTGCCTCTTTATAAGGCTTTGATAAGATCACACCTGGATTATTGTGCGCAGGTTTGATCTCCCGGATTCCAAGGGAATAAAGAAAGATTACTGTATGTAGTATGGGGGATATAACTGAATAGCTAGTGGTAGTGACGGTATCCGAAGTGGGGAGTATTTTTCTCATCTAAATTTATTTTTTATTATTGGTACCAGAAATTTGTTAATACATTTCTCCTAATTCTGGCTGTCTACTGTTGATTTCTGTATACCCATATGTGTAGCTTTTTGAGAGATGTTTTATTTCAACATCGGATAAATTTATTCAGCTTAACTTACCCTTTCTTGCTGTTTGTTTACATTTTCTATAGTCTTATAAAATAAAACCGTGATCGAGAAAAAGAAAGCTAATAGCTGAGGCATGCGGAGAAGAAGAAAACATGACTTAAAAATCATGAAAATACACGGTTAGTTTTTTAATCCTCTGGTTTATTATGTAGTTTGACTACTGGATGGCTTACGAACAGTATATTTTTATTAGAGATCCAATGACCTTAGAAAAATGAGTTAAGACTCTGGTCAAAAGCTAATCGTTCTCCTTAGAAATAAATTGATTTTTATTTCCCACAGACAACCGAAAAATACCTTCCCACCCTCCACACAACTATGACTATTACAGCTTTTTTAAAATTTTGTAGATCTTCTCTCGGAGATTCTATTTCTGTTCGTCTTTATTTTGAACACGATCTCTAGTCGGGGGTGAAATTCTCCCAAAATTATATAACTCCCAGAAGTTGTAGAACGGTCGCGCATTTCAGTACAGACTATTTCTCCCCCAACGAGCCAATTCGATCAAGTCAAATCCCAAAGATCCACCAAAGCAATATCATCGCTTTATGCTTCAAATGAAAAGTAACGCGGAGAAGATTCCCAGCAAACTACAAAAGTACCCAAACGCTTCCAGCTCGGATCACAGAGACCTCTTGCAGTTCAATTTCATATTGTATAATGTGGAAATTGTAAAGAAAAACGTAAATGAAAGGTTAGAATCCTTTTTATGTTAGTCCATCAATTTTTGTATTTAGAACATTATGTAACCTTTAGGTACGAGATGAACTGTTCCAATTTATTATTAACTATTAGGACGTTCATGTCAGCCAAATAGTACTTTGGCCCACATTTTTTTATTTATTTATTATTATTTTAAATATGAGCTTACTTATTTTTTGGATGAAATAGCTAAAACAATCGACGAATGCCTGAACAAAATTGGTTGAATTATGTAACTTGTAGTTGTTTTACACCTTTTATTTTCTTCTCCTTAGGCCTTTTAAATCTTCACCCTCAACCACATTTTGGTCCGATTGTACGAAAATTCTGAGAGGACCTTAGCCCAAAGAAAACCACACTTTAGGATTTTATTTTTTCTCGCTATTTTCAAAGTGTTTTCTGTTCTTTCAACAACTGGATTTAATATTTCTATTTTCGAAGGCTTTGCACGATGAATATCATTGTCTAATAAAAGTGTTGAATCAATACTATTCAACTCCAAATCGGAGTGACAGCGGATCGACTTTTGACCCCAATAATTCTTGTAATAAGAGTAGTCAGTGACTCGCTACGAGCTCCTACCGGAACCCGATATTATGTTGCATGATAATATATTATATTATAATACTTGTGCACACGAGTACTTCACAGTTGTAGGTTATTAATGTTCTCTAAATACAAATCGTTAACTGATTCCTTAGATTTTCATTTATTTAATTTTTTAGGGGGAAAAGTGCTAATTTATTTACTTTTTTTCGCTCAAGGGCTGTGAGGATTTGTTCCAGCAATGAATCTGCTGATCCAGTGGTTGTTTTGTTAACGTGGCAGCTTTAAATTTAGTTGTGGAAGGCCTCGAAGAGTGTATGAGAAATAACTGAGGGCGTCACGTGCTTGTAATTGTCCCAAGAAAGTTATTTAACTCTATAGTAGAAAAAAAAAAAAAAAACTACGTATATCAATCACTATTCTTGATTATAATACATGAATATTATCAAAACCATGAAGTCAATATACAGGGTGGTTCAAAATTGCACGTACAAACTTTTAGGGGGAGGTAGAGAACATCAAAATCAACCATATTCACATAGGAAAGCATGACCGGAAACGTCACCCGAAAGTGATAGGTGGCGCTGTTCGTCAGCGCTCCAGGTGAGTAATTTAGGCTTTCTCATTCAAGTTTTCGACGTCGTACGAAGAACATGCGTTGTTTTACGAATGCTGAGATAGTAGACATGCACCTCGTTTACCATATGTATCCAACTGCTATTGAAGTGTTCAGTTACGCCTAATAAAGTTTTTTTTACACTACTTACTACCTTGTGTTATTTCTGCATCTTTGTGTTAGTACCTTCCGGTGGCGTATCCGGTCATGCTTTCCTATGCGAATATGGTTGATTTTGATGTTCTCTACCTCCCCCCAAAGTTTGTACGTGGAAGTTTGAACCACCCGGTATGCAACTATGCTGCATGCCAATATCGACTGCGTAAGAATTAGATTAGATTCATATTTTCTTGCTGTATTCGGTTCACCGTTAGTTTAAAACAATTTACTATCACAAGCCTCTGCATTCAATTGAAACCTAGAAGGTGAACTCAAGTACGGATGCTGAGACTTAATACAATGAATAAAACAATGTCTAGATTGAATTAATCGACAGTACATTGAAAGAACCGATTAAGATCCATCACGATGCTTTGTTATCCTATTTTTACTGATGGATCTATACTTTGAGAGAGCTTTGTGGCTGAGTCGGTTGGTTTGGATATAGTCCATGTTAGAAAGGGCCTGGGTTTTAGTAAGTGAAGAACCTTCATTCGAGTTTTCAAGTGACGGTTAGTTATCCAGTCTCGCGTGAAGGTGGAAAGGCTTTTCAACCCCCAATCAGACAAACCAGCCAGGAAAATACATGCAATTTATACAAAAATATTTATTTAGGCATGTCTGACGCCTATTCTAAAATCATGGTTACGAAAGCCAAGGTTACTTCACAGGTCATTATCTCCTCCAAGGAGTCCAAGACTCATCCTTGGAAGGTACTCCGACAAACAACCTTCTCCACTGCTTAATCCTCCGTCCACAAGGCCATAACCGCCATCAATTTATTTATAAAAATTGGGCTTGTTACTGAGATGCAATAGTCTCCTTTACCTTAAGGGAAAGTTGACGTGTTACTGCGTGAGAGTGATTTTTAACGGCACAGTATTATGAACTATAATACTCGAGTGAAAACTCCTCAGGTAGCCTACTAAGAAAATATCTTGGGTTTCGTATCCTCAAAACTCACAACTGTTTAGAATTATGCCAATTTTGAAGATTTTTTGGGTTACCAGAATACAGAATAAATTTCGAGAATTTAGTTTTCTGGAAATCCCACTTATGAGTTGACCTATCGCTCATTAGCATCAGCATGGGTGCTCAAGAGTTATACATGCTGGAAATTGCTCTAGAGATGTCTTTTCATTCTACCTCAGACTTTTGGTAAGCAACGTGGTTTCATCAACTATCTAAAGACATTCGCAAACATCCATGACAAAGAGGATAGAGTACATACTCGACCACTTGGCCAGGCATTCCCCACCCTACTGCGGTTAGAATTACTTCTCTGAACCACTAAGACTAGGAGGGCAGTGCATTATGTCTGAAAGGTTTTTCATTCCAGCTTTCTGTAAGGAAAAACCCTTTCCCTCCATATGAGTTAACTCACCTTTAATGATCAACGAATGAAGTAGGGGAAAAAAATAAATAAAACATTGAGTAACCACTCACCAAAAACAAGTAGAAGAAAAATGCTTAATTTACAATTTTTTTTTGTTTAAAATAGCAACAATAAAAACCCTACAACAACCGTTTGATTAGCAGAAAAGATCTGAAGCTCTTTTTCTGCAAATAAGCCTCTCATTTTTTTTTTTTTTTTTTCAAATAGCGTTCTTTTATGCGAAGCCTCCTTAGCTCAGTCAGTATAGACGAAGCCCTTTGGTCGGAAGGAAAAGGGAAGGCCTGGGTTCGATTCCCGTCAGTGACGTGAGGAACCTTTATCTGTTCGCTTTCGACGAAACGTGAGTTTGCCGCTCTCATACGGAGGTAGAGGGTTTATGGCCTGTGTAGCTCAGTGAAAGTGGTGCTTGTATCCTCTGCACTCGGCCGCACGAAGATAGATTCATAAGTTCCAGTTCTAGTCGCTGACTGGAGAAACATTATCTAAGCCTTTCTTCGACCGGTTCCCGAGTTAGTCGATCACTGTCACTTTCAAGCAGGTTTTTATTTCTCCCAGAAACTCGGGTTTTTCATCCCGTAAAATCAAGAAAATCGACCGTAGAACCCACATTATTTCAGACAGCAACATATTCTGTTAGGGTTAGGTACCAAGAGATGATAACACTTATTTGCCGGTTTCTTCATCGGTGACCGCCTATAATTAGTGATAGACATGGGCCAGCTATTTTTGATTGGCTACTGGTGGATATTGAACTGGCCACTCAGTCTCCAAAAGCTAGATAGAGTTTAAAGGCCTTGCCTACTCCCGATAAGGGAATAAAAGGTGTTAGATTATTTTATTTTTATATTATACATTAACTAAAGAAATATTATTTAGTTGATGCAGAAAAACAGCATACGGCGATTTCAAATTTAAAGAGGTAAACAAAAAAAGAAAAGGTCTGTGTAGCTCAGTGGAAGTGACGCTTGCATCTTCTGTGCTAGGACGCCCAAAGATAGAACTTCAGTTTCCAGTCTAGTCATCTTTTGAAAGAACTTTTTCTGACTTTCTTCGACCGGTTCCCTAGATTGATGATCTCTAGCACAGGCAAATGGGCTTTTTTATTCCTGGAAACTCCAGTTTTTCGTCCGTAAACTCAAGAAAATCGATAGTAGAACCCATATGATTTCAGACAGTAACGTATCCTGTTAGGGTTAGCTACTAAGGGATGGCAGCACTTGTCTGTCCGTCTCTTCATCGGTTGCCATAAAATTACTGATAGTCTTGGACCAGCTATCTGATCAGATACTGGTAAAGAGTGAACCGCCTAGTCAATCTCCAAAAGCTAGATAAGGTTAAAAGTCCTAGCCTACACCCTTTAAAGGAATAAAATGCGTTAGCTGATTATTATTATTATAAACTATCACTTTTGGAGTAATTTATTGAAGGAAAAATTATCAAAAGACTGAAATCAGAATTTCACATGATTGAACTCTGTGCTTTTTATTTACTTTTTTTAAAGCCTTATAAGTCTTCGTAGCTCAGTCGGTATAAACGAAGTCCTTTGGTCGGTAAACCGGGTTCGATTCCAGTCATTAAAAACCCCCATATGGAAGTAGGGGGGGGTTTCACCCGAAACTCGTGTTTTGTCCCTCAGAACAGGCTAAACGGCTCCGTAAACACACGAATCTCCAGCCATGATTACTTGCCATGGGGATGCAGCAAGGAGTGACGAACCGGCTGCATTAAAAATTCGTCGCGAACCCCCTCATTAGGGGACTCTACTTATCTTAAAGAGATGGATGAGATGAATCAATTAAAGCCTTATGAAAACGTTCAGTATAGATTTCAAGCGAATATTACATCGTGAAAAGCGGTTTTCTATTCTAGTTGTGAACCACCGTTGTTGATAAATTATGCTGAAACAACTAAGGCTATGAGATGAGTTTATTATTTGATGACTGTGAGTGTTCTCAGGCTGATTTTTTTTTTTTTTCTATGGAGAAAAAAAATCCTCTCGCATCTATATGAGACCAGTTAATTCACATTACAGGTGAAACCTAATTAGAAATAATGTTAAGTCGCGGAATGATACACTAACATTTTTAACCCTGTGTGAGAACCGAAGATGCGAATATTTCCACATAACAAATAGGTCATTTATTATTGGTTGAAATTTTAGCGAACTGCCTTAGCTCAGTCGGTATGGACGATGCCACTGATTTAGAAAGTTCTGAGTTCAAATACCGTCCAAGTTTTATTATTAATACTAGGGGCAGTGCCGGATTTACGTATAAGTTAAAAAAGCTACAACTTAGGGCCTCGCAATCTGTCGGGATCTCAAATAAAAAAAACAAAAAAAATATTAAAAATATAAAAAAAAAATATTCGTAGAAAAATCACTCAAATGAAGTCAGACATATCACGATGATAATTTCTAAATAATTTTAAATATACAAAATATAACAAAAGAAGTTTTCTCCCTCTCAAAAACGTATTAATTAAAATTTTTATCTTTAATACCTAAATAATTTTTAATTAATTTTTAAAATCATTATTTAGAAAATAAACGCATACTTTATTTTTTTAATAAAAATTAATAAAAGACAATATATTTTCATATATTAAAAAGGTGTATATATTTAAAATTTTTCTGAGACCAGCTGATGTAATTTAAAACAGTAGGGGGCCTCTGGGTTTTGTATAGCTAAGGGCCTCAGCAAGTCTAAATCCGGCCCTGACTAGGGGGATCCTCCCCCTGACGCCTACGGCGCCCAACCCTCCGTGTTCCGGACTGGTAGGCCGGTTCTCCTTGAATTCCGATGACTCGACACTCAGGGTAGCCCCTGAGTTTCAAAACGTTTCAAATAACTTGACAAAACCGTTACAAAAAACGTTACAGTCTACATCCGTTTCAAACCGACGTCACATCCGTTGCCAATTTCAGCTTATCATTTTATAGTATAGAGTAGATACAACTGAAGGTGAGTTAGTCGGTCTTATCTGGTGGTAGAGAACTTCAAGCCTGATAATTACATTTTGCAAAATAGGGCAAACTAACTAAAAAAAAACACGTGCAAGCAGTTAACAGATATAAGATAACAGTTATTTTTTATACTGACCTCTTAGCCAGGATCACTTCGGTTGCAAATCAAATTTAAAATTCTACAGAGAGTAATTTGCTGTGCATCATGGTTTGAGTTTTACTGGTGACTACGACGCAAGTGTATTATGTTTGACGTGTTTGTTTTTCAGGATGACCTCAATTTCTGGCAGAATAAAAATCTGTCCATAATCGCTGAAGGAAGCTAAATCAGCTTCGGTGGAAAGCTTCGAGTTCTTAACAGAATATGAACTTGTATACAAATATTTTAAGGACATTCTTCTTCAAGTGTGATCATTCTCTATTGCATATATCACGTCGTGAAATTTAGATACATCCATGGTTGTTTGTCATGAAGTCCATTATAGGATTTAATCTACCTTTGCAACGAAGGTCGCAAGAACACAAAAGAGATCTCCATGGCATCTATCCAACAAGACAAAAAGCATCTAAAATGGAAGAGATGCATTACATGAAATAGGATTTTATATGAAAATATTGTCTGTGTATATAAAAAAATTAAAAATATAATGGGTATAGCATAATGCTGGAAACTAATCTTGAGATGAATATAAACAAATCATTAATAAAGGTTCAAATTTAATTAAAGGAAATTAATCTTGTAACATTTTCATAATTCCTTTTTGAGAATTACAAACTCCAAATTAGGGTATCTGTATGGTAACTTCATGATGATAAAAAGGCAAGGACAACGGTTTTTCTTGCAATACAAAAGGCAATGTTTCATTTTGTTTGTATGTTCATATAATTTTAAAACGGGAGATTCAGAGACTTCATTTCTTCTGAAATGACTAATGGTTAATTTAATCTCAGTGTCAAATGAATCTTCGTAATATTTTTAATGGGTAGTTTGATATTCTGAAGATTTTAACAAAGGAGAAGATTCAGTTACGTAACACAGTTTATTGCTTGTAGATAAGCTCAGCATTCAGGGTTATATTACAGGTGGGAATCTACATTACAAGTATCTTAAGCCATCACAACTCTTAGCACCATTACTTATATATAAAAACAGAAAGAAAGAAAAAAGTTATCTCCAAAGAAACAGAACACACTGCAATACATCAAGTCTCACTAATCAATTTTTATTAAAATAAAATGAATGCAACATTTTAATCATGGCTAGCCAGGAACAGACAGATGAACTTATTATACCTTGCTGCGATCGGTGATTAAGATTCTTTAACAATTTACATTACGGTAGACAAGTAAGTATCACACAACACATAATTTAACGATTCACAACACGTTATTACAAGGTAACCAGAAGGAGAATTGAGTCCTTCTAGTAGCACACTTTACTGATTGTTTTAACACATACCATGATTTAGTACAAATTCTTACAAATCCTCATCAGGTAGAAACAGTGTATACTTTCCAAAACTTCGAAGAACAAATCTTAAACATTTCACATTGAATCTTGGCACAGTGCATAGCTGCCCACAAATCCACCGAACATTAAATACTGTAACAATGTTTTTATTATTTAATTCTAAGAGTGGAACGTGTATGCTAAAGCCCTACCAAATTTGTGTTCTGCTGTCGAAGTTCCTTCATCAATCAAGTATTGGTTTAGAATAATCAATTCATGCTTAACTTCCCTCCCGCACTCTAGACAATCAAGATTATAAGCTTTCAACAAAGTCTGTTAATGAGAATTTTTAGATGTAGGTTACAAGGCCAGATCCATTGATAATTCGGGGGATTTTAATTAAATCGAATCTCATGAAAATTCATTTCATAAATAAGGCGATAATAATAATAGGAATTTGAAGCATCACTGAGAATACTAGCTGGATGTATTCATGGCGCCATCTATTAGAAACGACAGAAAATACTTTTCAAATATTTTAGACGTTGATTATCTAAGTGACAGGATAACAGATTTAAACAGCCGCTTCGTGAAAATTATTTACAAACTGCATATTGCCGCGCTTGATATTTCTCAATTTATGACTTTTAAAGTCGATAACCTACTTAGAACTTAAGGCGTACATATTTCAATAGCGGTAAAAAATTAAAGCATAAATGGAGTAAAAAAAAAAATTTTTTTTTACATTTTCTTTTTCGATGTTAAGCCATGCTATATGTAACTTAGATAGTTACCTTTTCATGAAAATATACTTTTTAATCCTATCTTTAAAAACACTAATTCAGTACTGTAATTTATGTCTCAGAATTTGAGTGTATAAATTATATTTTAGCATTCTACAAATATCTGTGCATTCAAAAAATTGTTTTAAGATAATAATAATCTACGCAGCAATTTTCTATGGTATAGGTATGTATGCAAGAAAGAGATGCTATACAGGGATACTAACAGTCAGGGCCATACTTATGCATAGACACACGAGGCTCTAGCTGAGGCTCCAAAAAATTAGTGCCAATTTAAGAGGCCCAAACAATGAGGGAGGGCTTCGGAGCATTCTAGCGCCTCGTATACTCTGCCTACCTCAGGAAAGGTGCAAGTATGGCCTTGCCAACAGTCCCAGAATGCAACTCTGTTCTCCTTTGGTTGTCTTTTTCTCCTCTAAATAAATAAATGTTTTTTTTTTTGTTTATTTAATTGAAAATCTTAATATAAAATATACTTATGCTACTGAAATTAACAATGTTACCACAGATTTTGACATAATGTCAGATTAGGAGGAGCCTCTATAGTTCAATCAAATTCGAAAATGCTCTTCAGCTGGAAAAACTTGGTTTGAATCCCATTTAGGACACAAAAAACCTTTATGAGGGCTTTTCAACTGAAGGTGAGTTAGCTGGTCTCACAAAGAGGTGGCAAAATTTTTCCTACAGAAAACTTGGTTTAGCAAAACAGGCAAACAAACCAGAAGAATTGCAATTGAAAGCTATAAAACGCTATTGCTCTTATTATGATGAGAATGAAATCTAAGTCTTTTCTGATGGAGAATATATGCACTGTCATTTTAACAGCTATGCTATATATATATATATATTTCAGGCATTTTTTATACCCTTTTGTCATTTACTTATTAGATTATTGGAAGATCTCTGTTATCACGATTGGAGGACACCCCCCCCCCTCAAGAACACAGAACATTGTATTTGCTACCACAGTTTTTTGTCAAACCAGTTATCATGGGTTAAGTTTAATACAAGCATTTTGAATGAAATCACCAGAAATGTGAAACAGATTCATCTGTCTTTACTGCTTTTTAGATAGATTAATCAAGAACCACATGAAATGTTAAATTATCAGTCGTTCACAAATCTGCAGAAGGAAGATAAACTTGTGATGCTCCTATGGGAGGGTGACAAGTTTATCTTCTTATCACAGATCATACCTTTTTTTTTTTTTTTAGTGTGTACATATATACACTGATCCTATAACCTCACACCTAATAGGTCACAAGCCCTATTACACAACAATGCCATAATGGCCCCATTTGAGAGGCTTGAATTCAACGTACTTGAATTCTACTAACTTGTTTAATGGTTTGACAAGGATTATGGTTTAAAAACACAATGTTCTGTGTATTAAAAGAGAAAATGATCTTTGGTAATAATAATAATAAGAGAGGATTTGCTGAATAATCTAACAAATATTGAATATAATAAAATATTAATATAAATAAAATATATTTAAACAAGCTTTTTTATGTACTGTTTCTATCACTAACAGGATATTATTCCACTTCAGTCTGTATGACTTATGGTTATACTGTAAATGAAGTTGATCAAGACATTGATTCATTTTATTTAAAAGAGAAAGGGAAGAAGATTTTTCTTAAATGGTTTTTGATTAATACTGCAGATTTTGTGATTTGCATTCTGTATATGAACAGATAATAATTTTTAATATTTTTCTTTTTGTTTATTTTTATTCTTGCCTCTTTTTTCCCTATCATTTTATTGTGATGTATTTATTTATTTTTAATAATTGCAATGTTATTATTTTTGTGCCTTTTTTTTTCTCTGTTTCTCTTTGATCCCAACAAATTTATGAAACAGAAAAAAATATAAATTTTTTTTTTTTTTTTTTGAAAAATAGAGATATTGCTTTACGGTATATTTCTATGAGATACAAATCAAACATATATGTTGCACTTATTTGTAAAAACCAATAAACAGGAATAATATTTGTCCTATGCACATTTAATCTTGCACTCCTAGCTATTATGTTACCTGCTTACAATTATTACATGTATTAAATTATTAATTTGTTCAGTTATTTTAAAGTTATTCATTTATTATATATTAAATGTTCATCACCTGTATTATTTCTAAATTTCAAATTTTTGATATTCACTGTTTTCTTTTCATAGCTGTGTAAAATGAATAAATCATTCTGAAAATTCTTGGAGGAGTCATATCAATAAAACAAAATCCCCCTTTTTTAAAATTAAAACAAATCTCTTATGTAAGTTTGCTTGAAAACAAGCTGCTACATCACTCCTATAATCTGGTCAAAACAAATCAGATTCAAATGAATGCCAAGTCTAAGCGATATCAGTCCTGTCCCCTACATGACACTGAAGTGCTATAATTGTTATTCAGAATTCATGAGAAGTAAAAATGGCACCAACCTAAAATTCTAACAACATTGAAGGAATGAACTGCTCTTAGTTCTGCTAAATGTTCAGACCACAACATGCCACTGGAAGCATGACCCATAATAACGTGTCACTTCACATTAAAATTATACTTTTGTAAAGGCATTTTTATCATAGTCAAGTGTACAGAATGATAAGAAACTAAAAATACAACTTAATATTAAGTAGATATACTATTCAGGGACTTATGATTGTAAAATGCAATGTATAATGCTTATATCTGCATAACAGATGCAAGTATTATACTCATTTGGCAGTAAACTTTAAGTTTCCCAGTTATTAATAGATCCTCAAAGTCTAGGAGTGAATTAACAGAAGGAAAAATTATAATTTCCATTAAGAAGTGATGGGGGATCTAATGCCAAGAGGAATACAAACATAGTGTCTATTAAGGACAGGAGTAAAACCAATTTGTTACTTATTCTTGCTTTTCTCTATTATCACATTATTATGTAAATTTTTCTGTTTATTGCATCCATGTGTTGTCACTACTCTTCATTTTCCAATGACATCTTCAATATTTTGCATAGAAATTGTACAAAACAATAGAAATGCATAATCAACAGTTCTTAGTAGTTAAGGAAACAGGAGAATGCTTACGACTCAACAGGCCTGCAGTTCTCTGACGCCTCGATTCTTTGCATTTTTATGAAATAGAGAGAAATCAGATAGCTCATTTGATATGCTATTTCTCATCACATAAAATGAATATGCAAATCCTAGCATAATCTTTAAATTAAAAGACTATATCACAAGCCATTAGCTTGAATGTGTCAGTTTCTCATTTTGGTGATTTGTTTTATTTTATTATAAACAGCAGAACATGCACTCTAAACAACATGTAAACATGTGCTAATTCCAGAAGTTTAAACTGAATAGTTTTGATTATCCTGTATCAATTTTTTTTTTTTTAACTTAAGATTTTCTTTTCTAGTGGAGTATAACAGATTATTCTAAAGTTAATATTCTAAAAATTTAAAATTTTTGACATTCACTGTTTTCTTTTCATAGCCATGTAAAATGAATAAATCATTTTAATAAATAATAATAATAATAATAAAATAAAAATTCCTATTAGATTGTTTGTGTTATATAATACATTTTCATTTCACATTTAAAACTCATCATTTTTGAAAGTTTAAAATTTTAAGTAGATTTATTACATTATTATACAGGAGTACTATAAATTTTCATGAAAAGGACTGTTCAGTCTGCTTATTATCTAAAGAATTTTGCTAACTTGGATATTTATTATTAATTTATAAACATAAATTCTTTTGTCATTGAGAACATAAATTATTGTTAATATTTTTCATTAATGTAATATCTAAAAAGAAAGGTTCATGTTTCATCAAATTTAGAATCTTATGTAAGTAGGACTCAAAACAAACATGTTCCACTGAATTAAATATAAACTATTTTAACATCTCAATAGAGAAACAGTGTAGGAAGACAAGGACCCTAGCTTACACCCACCCACCCATCTACCACACACACACACACACACACACGTTCTAACAAACAAACAAAACGAGTGATAGTTAACAGCAGTTCTCACTTGCTATAAATGCCCTAGAACAGCTGTTTAATTCAGGAACTATGGAGATATGAAAGAAATTTTTATTGCTTTCAGAGAAAGCTCGTTGTCTGTGATTATTTTATTATTTTTTCCCGTCTCTGTGATGAAATGTTTAGAAAACATCAGGCAGACTAGAGACTTGGAAAAAAAAAATAGAAAATCAGGGGAGTAAAAAGAGATAGTAAGTTAAATAATTTATAATTATTGTTAATCTTATATGAGGGGAAAAAAGCTAAAAAAAAGAAGAAAAAAAAAAGAGATTCTCATGATTCTATTTGCAATTTTATTTCTTATATGGTATTTCCCATTTTCAAAAGAAGCATTTAAGAGGAATGAATGTAAGTTTAATTGAATATTCTGTTCAAATGGACTTATTTCAATTGATCCAGGCAGTATCACTCCTAATGTGTTTTGGAACCTGCCACATTACCAGTTTAACATGCCATGAATGATAGTTAGTCCTGTTTTGACAAAATTTCATGTGATGACTGTTGACGAATTTCACAGGAACTGTGATCGTTTATTTACCACCAGGCTAGGTGACTGGTACCACACACACACACACAAACTGCAAGAAGGAAAAGAGAAACTGAACTGTGGTTATGATGTACAGAACAGATAACATGCTCAGAAGTGGTCTTCCGTCCCTGACTAGATTATGACAAAGCAGATCCTAAGCGTTCATAAATGCAGTTAATATAACAGATCACAATCTAAGCTGTATAAAAAAAAAAAAAAAAAAAAAATGGAAGATTCAGGCAGTGTAAACCTCTCTTGGAGAGTGTAGTGGTGGACAAAAGACCACTTCTTTTTCCTTCAAACTATCTTCGTTGTCCATGTCACACTACAACACATTAAACTTTTTCATATCATCAGTTTGCTGGTAATTGCTTTTAATTCTGCTGAGTTCCTCACTTTGGTGTTCCTTGTCTAACATTGTAACATCCATTTCATAAGTTAATGTCCTCTGCAACATCATTCACATCGTCTAAACTTTTCAGCAGCTGCTCGTATTCTTTTTTAGTTAATTCTCGTTTATCATCCATCGAAAGAGCTCTTTTACGTCTTCTTCTGAAGTCATCTTGACTTGTAGCTTCAATGCACAACACAATGAAGGAATTGTTACAGGAATATTTTTCTTGATCCAGAAGTTTGCTGCGTAGCAGAGAGCTTGCCAATCCCACTTTACTCAAGCTGCCAGAATGCCAGGCATCACAATATGCATCCATATCTCGTACACCTAGCTTGTCAGAGCCATGCCACACCAGTTTCTGTGGCCTAAAAGCAAAAAAAAAAAAAAAAGATAAAACATGAGAAGTCAGTAACTGTTTGACAATATAAATGATAAAAAAAAAATTTCTACTCATAAATAGTTTTTAAGCATTTAAGTACAGTGAAGTATGATTACAAGTAATTTTTACTACCTAATAGAACTATTTCTGCCAAACAGCATAGTCTGGCTGAAAAAAATTATGCAATGGAATGTTTGTATTACATTAATAAAAGAAAGAAGCTACAGTTTTAAACACACATGCACACGTGCGCGCGCGCACACACAATGTGTGTGTGTGTGATATGTGCATGCCCTCCCTATGCATGTTGCTTTTGCAATATGCATAGGGAGGGTACACACATATCACTTTTGCAAGTAATGTGGGTCGCCACACAAATAATAAAATAAAGTTTCATACCAATCACTGTCAAATTTATTGTGCAAAAAAAAAACAATATGTATGGGGGGGGGTCACATATCACTTCTGCAAGTTATTGTGTGTCTCCACACACAATATTATCAAAACGTTGTCTGTATATATCCAACTTCATTATTAGAATCACTGGTACTAGTGGTTGCAAGATGTATAAGGAGTTGCCTGGGTCTGTAATCTAAGAGTTTGGAACCTTCCTCTTGAGGCACAGATGTTCATTTTGCAGAAACAAAACACAAATCTGTAGGTTGAGTATAATATACCATAATACCTTCCAACAGCATCTTCCAAATTTACACAGCTAGTGTTTACAGTGTACCAATAGAATACTGGATGTATGTTTTCATCTCAAACTAAAACTGGTTTAAGCAGTTTATTGGGGAGGGAAAAAAAAAAAAAAAAATATATATATATATATATATATATATATATATATATGGGGAAGTATCTATATGTCACATTATATATCACATCTGTAGCTTCCTCAACTCTACAAAGCTTTTGTGTCAATTAGTATTAATTTCTTTTGTGTCAATTAGTATTAGTATTAGTATTATTAGTCAATTAGTCAATTATTAGTCAATCTTATAGAATCCCTTTAGTAACTTATAAGTTTCTATCATATCCCCTCTCCTATGCCTGTTAGCTAAACTCTACAACCCACACACCCTCAATCTATTCTCACAGGGAAACATTCTACAGACCTGTCACCAACTTCGTTACTCATCTCTGAATTACATTACATCCACAGTAGTCAACATGTGGCCAAATCATAGCCTTGTAAAGAGGGATAATAACCCCCCTATCTTTACTTGTCAATGTGTTATTCAAGTAATCCTCTGAGCTATTTTGCCAACTCTTGCAATATGTTCTTTGAATTTTAAATCTCTATTCACAATCACCTCCAGATCTAGCCATGATATGCATTATGCAGTGTTAACATGGGCTGCCCATAATGAGTGTTTTAACTCCATAACGTGATGATAATAATAATGAGATATATTATGCCCTGTGGCATTTTTATGTTGGGCAGATGGGTTGCTCAAGAAACATTAGAAGAAATAATTTTTTATTAGAAAAATATTGAAAAATCTGATTAGAAAAAAACAACAAAAAGACCATAACTCAGAACTGACTTTTCAGTCCATAAGGGAAAAACATAATGCTATCTAGCAAGAGACTTACATATCTTACGATGGCTTTGTAAGGAACTTAAAAAAAAAAAAAACCCAGCTGAAATGATTCATATTCCCACTACAGCAGTGCTTCCCAAACTTCTGGATATCAGGGCCCCCCTTTGGAAAAATTAAAATATTTCACGGCCCCCCCTTGAAAAAAATCGTAATAGAGAGATATATTATTATAATATTTATTGTATTTATATTCAATACAAAACATACACAGCGAATATTGCAAAAATCAAATGCATATATTACATTTTTTTCCTCTTACCGTTTGGTTCTGAAGACGATGTGGGCTGTTCTGGTAAAATATGAAATACTGTCCTTTTTTTGAGTCTGTTTCTGCTTCTTCTGATTGTTTGCGGAATTTTTTTTTTAATTTTTTATCAGCCACTTATCCATCTCAGGGTTAAATTTTTTAACGTAGAATAGATCAAATAATATCACCACTTACCGATACTGGCACACCACAGACTGATAACATGAAATTAGTGAATATTACCTGAATAAGGGAATCCCCAGACCAGGAACATTTTTCTCTTTTGTGACTTTTCTCCCTTTACGGTAATTAAGCCTAACGCGAAACAGACAGCAAAGGCAGGTTATTAAAACGTCCATATGATTGGTGCGGTATTAACAAAAGATCGCGCAACTGAAAGATAAAAGCATAGCTGACAATTGAGTTGAAATGCTAACTCTCTTCAACCAAATTCCATATGTGAAACTGCCATAACATTCATTATATATATATATATATATATATATATATATATATATATATATATATATATATATATATATATATATATATATATAATGAATATATATAAAGTGTTAAAACTAAGTAATATATATATATATATATATATATATATATATATATATATATATATATATATATATATATATATATATATATTACTTAGTTTTAACACTTTTACGAATTTTAACACGTTCGGTTGAATTTTATTGCTGCCTTGGGAAATCGAACTCACACACATCTAATTAATAACAATAGTTTTTAGTTAGATACTGTGTTTGCCCATGCAACGTATGGTTTTGTTTCAGTCTATACAGCATAGTTTCTGTATGAGGGGACATGTGATTCATTAATTAGTGTGTTTTTATCCCAGTTGTCTCTAATTGCACTATTTGTTGAGAAATATATTACACAGACTTTTTGTTGAACTGCTGAAAGTAAAATACCATGCTTATAATAATAATGTGCATGTATTAAGCTGAAACAATTATTCTTTACTATGGAAGTAAGGAATAATGTTTTCTCATCTTTACTCTGCATCCTCAATAGTGAATTTCAGCCTTGGTAGTTCATTTTACAGAAGTAAGTTTCATTTTATATACACTACATTCTTTTATGACATACATACATCATCTATCCAAATATCAGAGATTAATATAAAAAATCAGAATAGAGGTATTGTCCAATGGCCGTTCTAATTGATAAGGGGAAAGGGTTAAAATTTCTTTCTAGATATATAGCTTAAGAAAGATAGAATAATTTGGATATTCTTACCAAGTGTTATCACTTAACACATTACGGCCATCAAAGGAATAAATGCGAGGTGGATATGGAAAGAGACCACCTGCACCATTGAAAACATCTTTCCAGGAGTTGAACAGCACTTCGCCCTATAAAGAATTGTGAAAAGTAGGGGAGTTATTTTTTTGCTGCATTCAGGTTATTAAAATAAACTTTCAGGTAAATTATTAAATCCTTAAAATGCATATGGAGTCATTTTTAAAGTTACCAACCTTAATGTTTACAACAGGCAGTCCTGCATCTTTATACCTCACTATACTGTCGAGGTTTTGTACCCTTGAAGCTAAAAATGCACGGAATGTACCCCTTAAATTTGCTCTTCGTGATTGTCTGTAGCACTCATAGTCTGCTCCACGGACACCATGCATATCTCCTGTCTTTGGTTGGTTCAGTGCAGCCATTCGGAGCTAATGTCAGTACAAATATGAAGACCAAATATTTAAATTTTCTGCTTTCATAGGACATAGATAGATATATGTATGTTTTAAATATTTAAATTTTCAGATGTATTTTGAAACATTTATAGGTACAAACCAGAAATCTCAATAGCATTAAAATTACCAGACTTATGTATATCGCATGAATAAAATGTTTAATATGTTAATGATGCAAGCATGCAAAGAAACAAAAAATAAATGAAAATGAACATTTCACTTGAGTTTTCAGTTAACTAAAATAAATCATAAATAGCTAAACTGGTTACATCCTTTTCACAAATGCATTATTACAAAACTTTAAATATGGTGGGGCTGATCAAAAAAATTTCTAGCAAGTTTTTCCTTTTATTTAGTGTGCTTTTTTTTTATTTTTCTCTTTTATCTCTGTATTTCATAAAAACGTTTTATGAAATACATTTTGCAGTGATATTCCAAAGCTCTACAAAATCCATTTCAGTTGGAAAAATAAATGCTGATAATAAATTTTTTTTGATCATCTATACAATTGGATATAATATTTATTAGTAGAGAATACTAACCTTTCTCCACATCTTTTTGGAAAGCATAATTAAAATAAAGAATAAAGAGAAAAAAACATTAATATCTTTTATTTCAAATTTCTATACATGATGTTTAGGATTTTTCAGTAAGTTGGGGAAAAAAATATGTGCGTGCACACACACACACACACACACACACACACACAGTTGCTATTGTTAAAAGCTAGATTTTAAGCTGTTAAAACATTAAACAGTAAGGTTTATTTTTTATATTTTATATGACTGATTGATCAACAATCTATGCTGTTGTCTTCAGTGACATAGTGAGGCTTTGTAGGCATGGACAGAGACCTAAAATTATGTCCAATCTTCTATACATGCATAACAAATTCATATATATATAGTATTTGGTCATATCGGGCAGATCCTTTTGCCCACCTCTGTGTTGGTCCACATGCAGTCTTGCTGTTTTTCAGCAAGACTGCATGTGGACCAACACAGGATCAACTATTACAGAGCTCTCTTTCAAAAAAGAGATCTCTGTTCACTACTCTTAACCCCACAGATAGGCAAATCTTGCTCTTTGGACTGACAGTTCCCTCTCTCTCTCTCTCTCTCTCTCCTGACATAAGCATATCACAGCTTCCTGGGCCTCACTGTGGAATACCCCAGGAGTAAGCAAAAGATCTTTTGGGGATATGAGACACTTTTTTTTCTTTTAAAAAAGTTTCGATTAATTTTTTTACTGCTATTTTCGTTACCAAATTGTTACAAATAAGTGTAGGTCCATTTTATAATTAATATTTCAATAACTAAAAAAATTTAAAGGAAGTTTAGAACAAAATGTGTCTCTTGGCATGTATCTACTGATTTCCATTTAGGTTGCATCCAGCTGATGGCATGATTGCATTCAAAACTGTAGTTTGGAAATTTAATTTCAAATGGTTCAAACCATGTGATGTTGGAACTCTGTTAAATTTCATTCTCTCATTAAACTTTTTTTTTATTATCAAAATTTAAAATTTGTAATTTTTGTTTCTACTGTATGTATATTGGATTTGTATCAGGTAACCAAAAAAGTTCATGCGGTTTTCGGTAGAGTTCGCTGCAATGACTTTGTATTTATTTTGTAGTAGTTTGCAAAGTGCAATTTTTATGTGCATCATAAGGCACAGATATGCAATCAGTCAACTGGTGTGCTCTAACTTGGTGTGTACTCTTTTTCTGTGACTTTGAACCCTTTTAAAGTGTCAGTTGAACTTGGTGTAATTCGGGCTTACTTTATGAATTTAAACCAAACTTGAAGGCTTTAGAAGCATCCCATAAGATATGTGTGGCATTTGGAAAAGATGTGGTAGTAGAACGTACTATGCAGAAATGGTTTAAAAAAATTTGTTTCTGGTGATGAATCACTTGAAGATGCACCACCTTCAGGAAGACCCTCCATTATTGATAATGAAGAATTACATGCCATGCCACTGTTGAAATAATTTAAGATTAACATGTCAAGAACTTTCACAAATGTTTAGCACAAGTAGTGAAACAATTTATTTACACTTGCATCAACTGGGAAAATCATGGAAGCTAAGCAAATGGCTCTTACGGGCATTATCAGATGACAATAAACTTCAAAGGCTCTCAATTTGTTCTCCACTTCTTTCACATCATAAAAACAAGCCGTTGTTGGATTACTTGTTCACTTCTGATGAAAAATGGATCTTGTACTCTTAACATGAAGCAAACTTTTCATTGATTGTCACCAAACGATCCAGTAACACACACTTCAAAGGCACCACTTCATCCCCAGAAGACTATGCTTTGTGTGTGGTGGACTGGAGTCAGTATTGTCCACTATGAGTTTCTCATTGCAGTCCAAACAATTCCGGCCAAGATCTACTCGATGTAACTCGAGCATGTGCAGGATGCGTTACTTCAGAAATAGCCAGGACTACTTAATCAGAAGAAAGTGCTATCAGGACAACGCAAAACTTCATATTGCAAAACTTACCCATGAGAAGATTTGACCTTTTTTTTTTTGGCACTAAACAATCACATGCAAAATAGACAGTTCCACAATAAAAAGAGATTGAAGCAGAGGTTGCAAGGTTTATTACTTCTAAAGACAAAGCGTTTTATAAAATTGGAATTTACAAACTTGTATCTTGTTAGGAAAGAGTTGTAGATTGTGAAGGTGCTTACTTTCATGAATAAAACATTTTATGAAATTTCTACAGTTGTTTAATTTTTATTATGAAAAACTGCATGAACATTTTTGATTACCTGATATAACTAAAATATATATTTAAAAATTAAAATTATTTCATATGCTTAATTTATTATAATGCAAACATTAAAAAAAAAATTTATAATTATTCATGTTTGGATGAAATATTATAAGTTCTCCCAAATTGGTTTTCCTGAGAGAGAGGGAGGGTGAGAGGGATACTCCTGTGTTACTAAAATTTTAAAAGGTGTACAGAAAGGTATATGTTAGTACTGAAAGTTTGGGAAACACTGCCCTAAAGTGATTCACTTCATGCTTGCTAATACTAGTGGGCACTCATTTTCTAAATCATTTTTTAATTTTTCAAGTATTATTATTATTATTATTATTACGGGTATCTCCATGGAGTCAGTAGACTCATCACGGGAGACCCAAACTAGCAAAACAATATCTGTCATATCTCTTCTTGAATTCATTTACAGACGAAGAGCTCACAACTAAGTCAGGCAATGAATTCCACTCATTCACCACCCTCCAGGCAAAAAACCTTGTTCTGACACCTTTGTTAACCACACTCTTCTTTAATTTCCAGAGATGATCTCTTGTTCTTCCATCACTATCACACAGCTGAAACATTTCCCCTGCATCAATCCTATAAAAACCTTTTAGTAATTTGAATGTTTCTATCATATCCCCTCTTCTTTGCCTATCAACCAATCTCTGCAATCCACAAGCTCTCAATCTATCAATGTAGGGAGCATTTTTTATATCACTCACCAACTTGGTCACTCTTCTCTGAACCCTCTCCACTATAATGCAAGATTTTGTGGTGTGCTTTGCCTGTTGCATGTATGCTTCCTGGCATTTAAAAATATGGCAGTTAAGATATGGATGGAGAGGAGTGTATATTTGCATGAAATGTTGACAATGGGCAGAGGTGGGTGAGCTGGATATCAGTATCTCAATTTTCAGTGGTGACAATAAGTGCTAAGGAAATTAGTATTTGTTGAGAGAGAGAGAGATAAGTAGCCAAGGTGAGGGAAAGAAAGGCAAGCATTGTGTAGTGAGTGACTTGATATTAGGTAGTATGATTGATTGCAAGTGGGATGCTTGGAGAGGGGGTTGAAAGTATTGAGAGAGAAAAGCAGAAGGTATGAAAAATGATTGTGTTAACAGAGATAGTAAAAGACTTGAAAGGCTGACTGATGTGAGAGAAACAAGAAGAATAAGGAAAAGTTATAGGAATGAGAGGAGAGAGAGAGAGAGAGAGAGAGAATGGGAAAAACCAGGGAAAGAGAGAAAAACTGAGAGAGAGAGAGAGAGAGAAAGAATGGGAACAAGGGAAAGAAAGAGAATGAGAAGAAAGCAGCAAGGAGGGAGAATGTGGGAGGAGAATGAATGATCTGTGAAAGGAGTGAAGTATGGAGATTCAATGATTCTCAGTGTGCAGAATACAATGTTAGAGGAGTAACTGCTTGAAGGAATGACAGAGAGAGTATCTACAGCCATAAAGCTAGGTGAGAATGTAGATGATATGATAGCAACAGTTTGTACAAATGATCAGAGAGAGAGAGGTAAAGCAAATTGGGTAGCAAGATGCTTGATGTTATTGTTAGGAACTGTGCAGCAAAAAAAAATGTGTGGGAGGGAAGATAGTGAGTGTTTTATCCAGATGCAAGAGCAGCAATAATGGATGGCATGATAACTAGAATGTGTTGAAAGAGAGGTTTGGAATATGTGGATGCTTGGAGTGCATAGCTCACTCATGTGGTAATACTTTACATATGACAGTTCATAACCTTTCATGAGTGGGAATGACACACACACACACACACACACATACAATGTGTAGTTCAGCTTATCTGCTATACAGTCCAACAGCCTGGGTAGCCAAGTCAACAGCATTTTGGCTTTTCTACTAACCTGCTGTGTTTGAATGTCAGTGTAGCATGAATGTTTTAAAAAAGTCTTCAGGTGGCAGATGACTTTTGTTGTGCAGTATAACATCATCATCATCTTGCTTACAAATACACAAAGCATTATACAGGTATCCCTCGATTAACGCAGTTAATTAATCCCTCGATGTTACCACGTATATCAAAATCGTGTTAATCAAATCTAATAATCAATGGTAAAAATTACAATTCGTCCATGATCACAAAATTACAAATAAACAAAACATTATACAGGTATCCCTCGATGTTACTGCGTATATCAAAACTGTATTAATCAAATCTAATAATCAATGGTAAAAATTACAATTTGTCCATGATCGATTACCGTATTAATAATTCGTTTTATAATGTACTCTTTTAAGAAAGATAAAAAATGAATGCAAAGTAAATTTGAACAGTTTTAGTTTTATTCTTATCAGCAGAAATTCTACAATAACAAGCAAAATGATTCTCCAGACCTCGGCAAACAAGCAATAAATCATAAAGAAAAAACACTGCAAATATAATACATGATGATACAAATTAAGTGGATATTGAATCCAACATTATTTCATAGCCGAATATAGAAACTACATGAGTTTCGTGCTGAATATATAGAAATTAAAAGTTTCGGCAGATGCAAGCATAAGCAAACTTTTATTATTATTATTATTATTACGGGTATCTCCATGGAGTCAGTAGACTCATCGCGGGAGACCCAAACTAGCAAAACAATATCTGTCATATCTCTTCTTGAATTCATTTACAGACGAAGAGCTCACAACTAAGTCAGGCAATGAATTCCACTCATTCACCACCCTCCAGGCAAAAAACCTTGTTCTGACACCTTTGTTAACCACACTCTTCTTTAATTTCCAGAGATGACCTCTTGTTCTTCCATCACTATCACACAGCTGAAACATTTCCCCTGCATCAATCCTATAAAAACCTTTTAGTAATTTGAATGTTTCTATCATATCCCCTCTTCTTCGCCTATCAACCAATCTCTGCAATCCACAAGCTCTCAATCTATCAATGTAGGGAGCATTTTTTATATCACTCACCAACTTGGTCACTCTTCTCTGAACCCTCTCCACAGCCTCCTCATCTCCAAGGAATCCAGGTGACCAAACCTGAGCACAGTAATCCAAATGTGGAAGTATCAATGCTTTATAAAGGGGAATAATAACCTCTTTATCTCTGGATGTCAGTGTGTTCCTCTACAACCAAGTAATCCTATGTGCAATCTTGGACACCTTAGCAATGTGTTGTCCTCTGAACTTCATCTCCCTATCTACCAATACCCCTAAGTCCCTAGCCTCATCAATCTCTTGGAGTACCTTTCCATCGATGTAGTACACAGCTGGTAATCTTTTAATCCCAAAATGCATGACTTTACACTTTTCCACATTGAACTGACATCCATTTTCTTTTGCCCATTTTACCAGCTTATTTAAATCCTCCTGCAAACTTTCAACAGCAGCTTGATTTTTTATTGCACTACACAACTTTGCATCATCAGCAAACAACTGAATATCTCCCTTTAAGCCGTTTCCTATATCATTTATATACAAATTAAACAACATTGGCCCAAGCACAGAGCCCTGAGGCACACCACTGGTCACCTGCCTCATTCTGAACTCGGCTCCTCCATACACCACCTTATGGTATCTCTCCCTGAGCCATTCTCCTATCCATATCACCAATTTAATATCCATTCCCATCTGCTCCAATTTGCATAACAGTGTTCTATGGGGTATCCTGTCAAAAGCATTAGCAAAATCCAGAAGTACCACTGTGTAGCCAGTTCCTTTGTCCAACTCAGATGTTATTCTATTATGAATAGTTAATAGATTGCTAAGGCAGGATCTACCTTTAACAAAACCATGTTGGCCTCTATAGAGTATCATATCCTGATCCACCCATTCTTGAATTTTGTCTTTAACCAACTTTTCCAATACTTTTACCACTACTCCTGAGATGGTGATTGGTCTGTAATTCAATACTGCAGTTTTAGAGCCACCCTTATGCAAAGGAACCACTTTGCCTAACTTCCACTCCCTAGGGACCATACCAGAGTTCAAACTTAAGTTAAATATCCAGGTGAGAGGGGTTGACAATTCATTTGCACATTCACGCAACACCCGAGCTGATATTCCATCTAAGCCTACCGCAGTGTATGGGCAACTCGTAGTAAAGGTGGAGTAAGCTCCAGATCACTTTGCTTAGTATTTTCCATAATGTAAAGCACATCTCCTAGATGAGATGTACAACAAATAAGCCTTTGGCTCTCTATTTCAGTAATACATGATGGTTTATTTATTTTCAGTTACAAACTAGAAATTATCGAACAAAGAATAAAAAAACAAACAACTAAACCATACTATACTGACATCAGAGGTCGCAGTATCTCTCAGATACAATTTACTGTCAAATATCACAAACCTTTACATAACATGTGTTAAACCAAACTGACAGTAAAAAACAGTGCGGAATATCACTCATAACATATGAATGCACAGCTACTCATGACCTCCCAGCTATACACTGAATTGTGTAAGAATATTTACATTAAACACTTTTCATGTATCTGTCAGATCAGCTGCAAGATCTGCAGGGTTAAAGGCGCATTAATCAAAACTCTTGCTGCATGTATCAAGGGATTGCAGCAATTAATTTTGCCGCATTAATCAAATCCCGCGTTAAGCAAGGGATACCTGTATTTAGTCAGGAGAACAGATGCTTTCACAGTGCAGTCCAGAAGAACAACCATGATTTTTAGTTGGAAAGACCTAGGATTCAGTTCAGTTAAGATGTGAAGATTTATAAAGGATTTTTCAAATGAAGGTGGTCAAAAGTTAGCTGGTCTTGTATATAGGTAGTTGGCTAGGATTTTTTTCCTCCCAGAAACTTGGGTTTTGCCTCACCCATCATTTTCAGTTTCAAATGTTCTATAACCAACTGTTAGGCAGTTCTACTTTCTCCTATTTTAACAAATACCAATAGCAGTATACGAAAATATGAAAGACAGTTACTGAAGTTGTAAGCAACTCTTCAATGTTAAGGTATTGTACACCGCTACCTATACAGTACTGCAACATATTTCCAATCTATGTCAAGAAGAAAAGGAAATTTAAGAGTCACACAGCGATTAATTGGCACTGGTTTGAATTACATCAAGGAAATTGAGAGTATCAAGTGAGTAAGTCTAGTCAGCTTTTTAGAGGGGCCTAAAAATGAGGTTGTGAATATTTTAGTGCAAACAATAATTTTTTATATTTGTTAAAAACTTATCTACTTAACTGACAATAAAGAAATATTTTATTGCTAGAAAATAAATGAAGATAATTCTGTTTAGGTACTTACTCTTGGTGCCTTATCTAGACGTAGACTTCCAACTGGGGGACCAAATGGTGCTTTTGTTGTACTAGTTGTCTATAATGAGATAGTTACAAAAATAAATAAATAAAAAATAAACCTTGCATGCTGAATTTTTGTGAATATATGACCTTCAACTTATACTAATTAATGCCTACTTTTTCATATTATGTTCATAATTTTCTGATGTTATATCTTCATGGAGTATACCATATATTATGACAGACTAACACAATATTTTATTAACTGGAGATTTTGATCAAATATCTGATCCCAACCTTTCTGTAGTGCACCCTATTACCAGGTATCCAAGAAGCTGGTGAATGAGGATGGGCTAGCAATTTAGGACTTTGCTGACCAACATGTGCCTCCGTAGCGCAATTGGAAATATGACAGTACATTGCGCCCTTTGATTGGTATAGGCCTAAGTTCGATTCTCATCATGACGGGAAGAATCTTTATATGAATTTTTTCAATCGAAGGTGAGTTAGTTGATCTCATACAGAGGTAGCAGGGTTTTTTCTCCCGGAAACTCAGGTTTTTCATCCTGCATACAGACAAATCGGCCCTTCAGAACACATGCAATTTACAGACAAAAAATACTAGTTGTTGTGGTGGTGGGTGGTAGATGGCGTTGATGGAGATGAGTGGTAGTAGAGGCTCGGTGTAGTGATGGAGACAACTGTAGAGTAGGTGTCCTCCTGCGATGAGTCTTCGGACTCCTTGGAGGCATTATGAATAATAATAATAAGTATATGTGCATGTATATATGTGCACACACACCTATACCAGACTGCTGCAGAGTCCAACATAATTGGATTTTTCACTTGGCATATATACTTCTTGTTTTACGAAATAAATATAAATAAAAATATGAACATAAGCAACACTATGCAGCAATCCCTCAATTAATGTGCCTAATGCATTCTTTAAAATGAGCGTATTAATCGAAATGCACTAATGAAATATAATAACCTATGGGAAAAAGTATAATTCGTTCCTCAGATTTCTTTTTTGACCCTTAATTTTTTTTATAAAAGAATTAGGGTATGTCTCGGGACCCAGTTAAAGGAAACCCAACTGGGGGATCAAAATGCTGGATGAATGAAGATGGGCTGACAATTTAGGACTTTGCTGATCAAAGTATATGTGCATGTATATATATATATACTAGGGGGACTCGCCCCCTGACGCCTACGGTTCCCCCCTGAGTTCCGGACTGGTAGGCCGGTTCAACTTGAATTCTGATGATTCGAAAGGGGGGTTCTATCTCCCTGCCCCCCCCCCCCCCCCCCCCCGAGTTCCAGACTGGTAGGTCGGCTCTCCTTGAAT
The DNA here is from genome assembly GCF_054136105.1 of Typopeltis vanoorti. NCBI lineage: Eukaryota > Metazoa > Arthropoda > Arachnida > Uropygi > Thelyphonidae > Typopeltis > Typopeltis vanoorti. The sequence goes on along the minus strand of NC_143550.1, from coordinate 138,323,680 downwards.
TGTGATGACTCGAATTTTGAAGACTCGAAAAGGGGTTTCTTCCCCCACCCCGGAGCCCAACCCCCTGAGTTCCAGACTCGTAGGCCGGTTCTCCTTGAATTCTGATGACCTGAATTTTGAAGACGCGAAAGGGGTTCTCCCCCCCCTGGCGCCTACTCCCCCCCTGAGTTCCGGACTGGTAAGTCGGCTCTCCTTGAATTGTGATGACTCGAAAGGGGGGTTCTGCCCTCCTGGCACCCAATCCCCCCGAGTTCCAGACTCGTAGGCCAGTTCTCCTTGAATTTTGATGACTCGAAAGGGGGTTTTCTCCCCCTCGAGTTCCGGACTGGTAAGTCAGCTCTCCTTGAATTGTGGTGACTGGAATTTTGAAGACTCGAAAGGGGATTCCGCCCCCTGGCACCCAACCCCCTGAGTTCCAGACTCGTAGGCCAGTTCTCCTTGAATTTTGATGACTCGAAAGGGGGTTTTCTCCCCCTCGAGTTCCGGACTGGTAAGTCAGCTCTCCTTGAATTGTGGTGACTGGAATTTTGAAGACTCGAAAGGGGATTCCGCCCCCTGGCGCCCAACCCCCTGAGTTCCAGACTCGTAGGCCGGTTCTCCTTGAATTTTGATGACTCGAAAGGGGGTTTTCTCCCCCTCGAGTTCCGGACTGGTAAGTCGGCTCTCCTTGAATTGTGGTGACTGGAATTTTGAAGACTCGAAAGGGGGTTCCGCTCCCTGGCGCCCAACCCCTTGAGTTCTGGACTCGTAGGTCAGTTCTTGAATTCTGATGACTCGAAAGAGGGTCCACCCCCCCTGGCGCCTACCCCCCCCCCCCCGAATTCCAGACTGGTAGGTCGGCTCTCCTTAAATTGTGATGACTCGAATTTTGAAGACGCAAAAGGGGGGTTCCACCTAACCCCCTGAGTTCGGACTCGTAGACTGGTTCTCCTTGAATTCTGATGACTCGAATTTTGAAGACTTGAAAGGGGGGATCATCCCCCCCAGGGCTCCCCTATCTCCCCGAGTTGCAGACTGGTAGATCTGTTCTTGAATTCTGATGACTCGAATTTTGAAGACTTGACACTCAGGGTAGCCCTGAGTTTCAAAAAACGTGACACAAAAATGTTACAAAAAAAGGCTTATCATTTTATATTATAGAGTAGATATATATACACACACACTTATACCAGACTGCTGCAGAGTCCAACATAATTGGATATTTCACTTTGCATATATATTTCTTGTTTTACGACATAAATATAAATAAAATATGAACATAAGCAACATTATGCAGCAATCCCTCAATTAATGTGCCTAATGCATTCTTTAAAATGAGTGTATTAATATCGAAATGCACTAATGAAATATAATAACCTATTTGATAAAATATAATTCGTTCCTCAAATTTCTTTTTTGACCTTTAATTTTTTTTATAAAATAATTAGGGTATGTCTCAGGGCCTAGTTAAAGGGAAACCATGAAGCTGAAATACAATAAAAAACATATTCATAATATAAATTTATTATTCTACTTCTTAACAAAGAATTGACCTAACATAGTTTGGCAGGCATTTTGTTTCTTTTTTTTCCCATACAACTGGTGGTATGGCCCTGTTGCCTTTTCTACTCTTCTGCAAATTTTATTGCATCTCTCTTCATCAGGGTCAGCCTCTAAGCATTGCTGCTTAAAAACTTCAATTGTATGAAAAATATTTTCAAATTGTTTCTATGAATACTCTTTTGGCTGACTGTCAGTAGTTAAATGTTTTTCATAACTTCAGGATCTTCCTGCCATGCATCTAATTTTAACAGGTTGAAATCACTTTGTTGGTCACAATAGTCCCTTTTTCCACAATTTTCTTCAAAATCTCTGGATAATTTGTGGCCACCTCCTTATCTGCACTTGCAGCTTTGCCTGTGATTCAAACATTATGTAGGCTATTTCTCTCTTTTTGAAATGCTCAAACCACCCAGCACTAGCATGGAATTCTTCTTTACCATTATTGATAGCCCTTTCTTTCAAGGTTGCAAAGAGACTTAATGCTTTTGATTTAATAAGGTCAGTGCTTAGCGGGATCTGTTTCTGGTTACAATCTCCAATCCATGTAGAAAGAAGTCTCTCTAATTCAATCATTATAATACTTTGATTTTGAGTGGTCTGCATGCATGATAAACTTGAAGCAGCCTTACCTTTCTCTTTGTATTCAGCAGTTTTACTTAAAATTGCTCTTATAGTTGATTTACTCATTTTGTGTTCTTGTCCTATCTTTTCTCTGGGCTCGCCTTGTTCATTTTTCTTTATTATTTCAAGATTTTCTTCCAATGAGATTACTTTTCAAATCTTTTTCACACTTCCACTTTTTGCTCACTAACTCTTTTACTCATGATTAAAGGTTGAGAAAATACTTTAAAATAAAAAAAAGTAAGGAAAATAATTGCAAAGGAGGAACGAGATATGATCAGCAAAATGCTATGTAATTAGCAGACAACATAAATTTTGGAACATAGTGTAGTACCGTATGCAATTAAAAAATAACTTTGTAAAATGTTTTAAATCGATAACTAAATTATTTTATCCTGGCGAGTGATTTTTTTAAAATCATTAGCCATAAAAAATGTAGATAGAAAATTTTTAAAATCTGTAACATTTATTTTTAAGATGTATACAGGTGCACTAATCGAATTTTAGAGGTGCATTAATTGCATTTGAGTATAGAAAAAAATGACAAACTAATTGAAAACACCCCATTCGAAAACACATTAATTGAGGGATTATTGTATATAATAATTAAAACATTTAGTTAGTATCAGGAATCACATCATGCCATTTTTCAGCAAAAATTTCTAGATTTATATTTCAGATTAGAGTTGGAGAAGGGAATAGCTAATGAAAGATATAGCAAGATATATATGAATGAACTCTATCTAAAAAAATTGGGTATTCCTATTTCCCAATAACTTTAAATGAGTTGAATGATTAGTTAGTTAGAATGAACCTCCCCATGACATACCTGTTGGCCACCATGGAGGTTTAGTAATAATGATAATTACAAAACAGAAAATGGAGATAAATTATCGGCTTAAACAGACAATTTACTCTCCAAAAGATATAATAATGCTGCTCCCCCCCCCATTCCCATAGCAATTAGCTGAATATGGAATATGGAGGAGCAGTGCACAATTACTATTTTAACTTATTTGAAAATAATATAAATGGTTTGAGGAATTTGCATATGAATAAAAATGATGATATGATTCCATTTTTCAAAGTGCAAAGTTTTATATTTTTGAACACAGATTATGCATGTGTTTGTTCTATCTTTGCGTAATGTAAAATAATTTTCTCCATGTAAATATGCTGCAAAACTTCATTTGCCTAACATCACATTTCTTTATGACATTAATAATTAAACAATAGTTTGCTGACAGCTGCTTTTATTGATATAAGCTTACTTCTAAAGACTAACTACACAACTGTGAAATGCTGACTTTAAATGACATCTCATTCTTTCGAAGAATTTTTCTGATTGAAACTGAATTACATAACTTTGGCCATTCTCTATAGAGAATTCCCAGAGTTGCTCAGCTCCTCAGGTTTCAGTTAATCCTACATATCATCCTTCTCCACTTTTTTAAAGCTGATGGTCATGATTGACGATGACACATCTTGTGTTGCTGACATCAAGCAACAGACTCCATCACTTCCATCAGATTCCATTCATTCACTCTTATGGGATTTCTTCCCAAGCCTTTCTAGTGATGTCAGCTGTCATTTCAACATCAAAGCTTATCAGGATGTTTTGATAACCAGCTTAACTTCTCTGTTTGTTTCTTTGATAAGTCCGAGAAAGGAAATAATGACTTTTAAACGTAGCAATTGTGTCTTGTTCCATATATAATAAAGTTACAAGAATAATAAAGTTACTTTTATAATAAAGTTACAAGAACATTAGATGAGGGAAAGGCATATACTGCAATTTTCTTAGACTTAGCAAAGGCATTTGATAGGGTGCCACATGATAAGCTGATATTTAAGTTGCAGCACATGGGTCTGGATGTCAGATTGGTCAACTGGATTCAGGATTGGCTGTCTGATAGGTATCAGAGAGTTGTGTATGGTGGAGCAGTTTCAAGGAGGCAGAGGGTTACGAGTGGAGTCCCACAGGGCTCAGTACTAGGACCTATATTATTTAACCTTTATATCAATGACATTGCCAGTGGATTGCAAGGGGATATTCAGTTGTTTGCGGGTGATGCAAAGCTAGGAAGGATTATTAGTAATAGTTCAGATGTGGTAGCCCTGTAAGAGGATTTGAATGAGCTAGATAGATGGGCAAATGAATGGGGATGCCAGTTTAATGCAGCAAAATGTAAGGTCTTGAGGTTTGGGAAACATCGATGGGATGCAGCAAACTCTATGGGAGGAGTTATGCTGGAGGAAGTAGAGGAGACAAGAGATCTGGGGTTAATGGTTGATAGAAACCTGAAGTTTAGGGGACATATTGCAAAGGTGGTGAAGGTAACACAGAGGATTGCTGCAATTATGAGAAGGACACTGACCTGCAGAGATAAGAGGGTTATCATTCCATTGTATAAGTCTCTGATCAGACCACACTTGGACTATTGTTCTCAGATTTGGTCTTCTTCTTGCAATATGTTCTCAATTCTGAGCAGAGATGTTTGGTGTTCAAGATTATATATTGCATTATTCATATATATTTTTAATAAGAAGATAAAACATACGAGTGTGGTTTGAAAAGTTTTCGGGAAGAGATAGAAGTCAGAAGGAGCCAAATCGGGGGAATAGGGTGGATGTTCCAACAATTCATAGTGCAGATCCCTTAATTTTTCCATTGCCAAAACACCTTTGTGGGCAGATGCATTGTCCTGATGAAAGACGAGTTTTTCTTCGGCAAACCGGGTCTTTTCTCACGAATTTTTTCTGGTTAAGTTTACCAGACGTCCAGTCTGGTTAAATTTACCCTTTTCAAGATAATTAATGAATAAAGTGTCTTTAGCATCCAAAAACACTGACGTCATGACCTTTCCTGCTGATGGAATTGACTTTGTCTTTTTTGGAGCTGAATGACCGGTTTCTGTCCACTGTTTTGACTGCTGTTTGGATTCTGGTGTGTAATGGTGAATCCAAGTCTCATCCATAGTAATAAATCGATGCATGAAATCAGTTTTATTCTTGTTAAAATGCCCAAGCACTGTTCAGAGATTTTCATGCGAGTGCGTTTTTTGATCTGCTGTGAGCAAGTGCAGCACACATTTTGCACAAAGCTTTTTCATTTGCAATTCTTCATGAGAAATATATCCTACACGTTCTTTTGAAATGCCTATAGTCTCAGTAATTTCATGCACTTTGACTTGGCAGTCATCCAATACCAATACTTAATCAATGATTTCTGGTGTTGTTACGCTTTTTGGATGTCCTTCACAGGGCTGCCGCCAGATCAGATTGCGCCCTGAGGCAAACAGTTAAATATCACCCCTGATGGATTATAAGACAAAAATATAAGAAAATCTCCAATTGCTATTTTGTTTTTATTACAAGAGAAACATTAATTCAAAACAATTACATAATAATATTAATTAAATGTTTGCTTTACGGGGATATTGCACAATAAAACTGTTTTTAAGCTCTTCTAAATTTAAATTATAAGCTATGTCCACCTGTATCGATATAGTTGCTAGACCAACCAATCTTTCTTGGGTCATTGCTGTTTGCAAATAAGTTTTAATCAGTTTAAGCTTGGAAAATTTTTTTTCCACACTTGCTATGCTAACAGGAATTGTTAACACTATCCTTAGGGTGGTGGTTACTTTGGGATAAATTTCTACAAGATTTTGGTTATATATATATATATATATATATATATATGATAAAATTTGGTGAGGACCACTTTTCTCTTGTATTATTTTTGAGAGAATTTTTAATTCTTCAAATAAATCTATTGCATCTACATCAGATGTAAAATATCTTGTTGCTGTAATACAGCGCCTACCGCAATATGGCTGAACAAGCGCCCTTATTAAGCAGTGCCGTGAGGCAGGCTGTCCTCTATGCTACACCCTGTCGATGGTTCTAGTCCTTCACGCAGATCATCTTCAAGGTTGGTATGGCCACGTTTAAACTTGGCAGCCCATTTCTTAATTGTCAAAAACAAAGGAGAAGAGTGCCCATAAACTTTTATGAACTTCAAATAAATTATTTTTTGGTGTTAAACCTTCTTTTTACAAAGAATTTTATAACCGCATGATACTCAATTTTATCCATTTCAAGGGGTACAGATAACAAACTAGAGCAGATGGGGTTGGATATTAGATTAGTGCATTGGATTGGAGACTGGCTATCTGATAGGTATCAACAAGTTGTGTATAGGGGTGCAATATCCAGGTAAAGGAAAGTCACTAGTGGAGTGCCTCAGGGATCTGTTTTAGGGCCATTACTATTTAACTTGTATATTAATGATATTGGCGAAGATTTGGATGGAGATATTCAGTTGTTTACAGATGATGCAAAGTTGGAACGAACCATAAAGAGTAGTGAAGATGTTGTGGCCTTGCAAGAAGACTTGAATAAATTGAGTGATTGGGCAAGCAAATGGGGATGTGAGTTCAACGTTGCAAAATGTAAGGTTTTAAAATTTGGAAAACAAAGATGAGATGCAGAATTTATGCTTGATGAGAATATATTGTTGGAAGTAGAGGAAATAAGAGATCTGGGAGTGATAGTGGATAAGGATCTAAAATTTAGGGGACACATCGCCAAAATTGTGAAGACAACACAAAGACTTCTGGGAATGATGAGGAGGACACTGACGTGTAGAAGTAGGGAGATTCTTGTTCCATTGTATAAGGCTTTGATTAGGCCACACATGGACTATTGTGCCCAGATTTGGTCACCTGGTTTTCAGAAGGATGAAGAGATGTTGGAAAGGGTCCAAAGGCGACTGACTAAGGTAGTTTCTGACCTCTGGAATGTCGAGTATGAGGAAAGATTGAAAAGATGTAATTTGCAGAGTCTAGTGGAGAGAAGGAAGAGGGGAGATATGATAGAGACTTACAAGTTGGTAAGGGGTTGTTATAGGATCAATGGTGGAGAAGTTCTACAGAGAATAGTGGGAGATCAGGGGAGAACCAGAGGTCATCCCTGGAAACTGTATAAAGAGGGTGTGAGTAGGGGAGTGAGAGGCAGGTTTTTTTCGTGCAGAGTTGTGAGTGATTGGAATGCCTTGCCTGAGAGTGTGGTGTCTGCAAGGAGTTTGAATGTGTTTAAGACCCGGTATGATGAGATGTGTGTGAGATAAAAGGACTTCCTAGATGAGTCTTTGACTCCATGAGGTCTTGTTTAATAATAATAATAATAATAACACTTTTGTTTGCTTCAGACAGCTGTATAAAACAAGCTACTTGATAGAATGACTTGCAATTTCACATGGATGCTTATGAGAGATGTACCAACTTAGAAAAAAAAATCTTGCCGATAGTGTTGCCATCTATGGTTGAGGCTGAGAACTTTTCAGACCACCCTCATATATGATACTCATCTACATAAAGTAAACAGCTGAGATTAATATATTTTGATATCAGGTCTAATGCTACTTCCCTTCATAATGCTATCCATACAGATGATGAAAAGGAGTAGAAATAGTATGCTCATCTGATTTTACATCCAACCATCTTTCTATTCCTTCAATTCTAACTGCTGACTTATAACTCAAATATAGACTAGGTATTGCTCAATATAATGTCCCATTTACACCATGTAATTGTGACATTTCTTTTCTTTCGGCACCTTGTCATATGTCTTTTCTGGACAGAAATTCTTGGATAGAGATCCTTGTTCTTATGATTTCTCAACTATTTGTCTTAAAAGTGACAATTTGGTCTAGACAACCAACCCCTATTTAGCTTGAATCCAGCTGTAGTATTTCAAGTTTCTCTTCCACAGTTTTTCCTAGCCTTTTTTCCAGTGTGAGAATACTCAGTAGGAAAAGTCCTCTGCAATGTTGACATTTGGTTCATTTTTCTTTTTATAGATATCAGGCCTCCTGGTTTATACGGTGTAGGCACAGTAAAACCTTATCTCCATATTTGAGCATTTCTATTTCAAGTATTGATATGTACTCCTGAGTGTATCCCTCTTGGATAGTGCACAAAATATGAATGACAGTTTGAAGGAAGTGGTTGAAAGTAATGTGGATGTTGAGATGCTAGCACAGAAAGAAATTGCACGCTTACATGGACTCCTTCACAGGAAAAAAAAAACATGAGCTAGAGCAACTGGAGAAATGATTGTCATGTGGAAAAGGACAGAGAATGAAAGAAAGAGTGAATGGAAAAAGCATAAAAGTGCAAGAGACTGGGAGAAAAGAGATAATATTGTATGGGGATTCGATGATAGGAGGTGTGGTTGATGAGAGTGACGGAAGCATGTTTTCCAGGTGTGAAGATAAAGAAGGTTAGTGATGCTGTAAGTATGAAGAAGAATGGAGTGAACAAGTTAATTGTATTAGCTGGTGCAAATGATTTGAAAGGGGGGAAAAATGAGAAAAGAAAAAAAAAATGAGAAAAGATATGAAAGAGTTGTTAGTGGAAGAAAAAAAGAAGAGCAAGAAAGTAAAGATTGTGAGTCTGCTGCCTTGGTATGATATGAGAAAACTGAGAAGGGTCATGATTGCCAATGAGTCAATGAGAAGGTTGTGCAGGTGGGAATGGTGTGCAGTTTATTGATGTATGGAGTGAATTTGATGGATGAAAGGATATATGTATGTCCAACGGACTACATTGAAATGGTTCTGGAGTAAGATGTTTGGAGAAAGTGTTGTTTAGTGAGAGTGTGGTACTAAAAAACCAGGGAAACTAGAAATATTAAGGAGTATGAAATCAAGCATGTGTCTGGCCATCCCTGTGATAAATTAGGATGAGTACAGTAATGATTATGCAATGCTGAACAGGATTTCACAAGCCTCCAATTTAAATGGGTTAGTAATGATATTACACAAGGATAACCATGGGTACAAAGGGATGTTGAAATGCATGTACATGAATGCAAGAAGTATCAGGAATAAGGGCAAGGAGTTTTTGGCATTGTAAGCTTGACTTGGCCAAAAATTATAGGCATCAGTGAGACCTGTTGACTGAAAATCATATAGTTGCAGGGATAGAATGTAAAGGGTATTGCTGATGGTAACTGCAGAATTACAGTCAACAAAATTAGGTTAAAGAGGATATTGGGTCTGAGGGAAATGGTTCATTTGAGACTATCTAGTGTGAATTAGAGTCAAATAGGACAACATACACTGTTGGGTAGTGCTATAGATGAGGGGGGGGGGTTCACAGGAAGATGTAGATGCCATCCATGTATTGGCAAATTAGTATTAATGAGTGCCAAAGAATTATTATGGGAGACTTAATAATCATCGGCTGGAGGGAGGAAAGGGGGGGCATGGTAAGATGGAAGTGGGATTTATACAGTTGCTAAAGGTTAATTTAATTACATGAAACAACATGCTATAGAGGGGACGAGGGGTTTGAGGATATTGGATCTGATAATAGCATCAGAAAATGTATCCAAAACCAAGGTAGACATTCTGCCTCCAATTGGGGAGAGTGACCATGTGGTCTTGTTCTGGGAAGTTACCAAACATGTGGCGTTCTCTGTCAAGAAGGGGTTTATGTTCAGCTTTAAGGCTGATGATTATGAGAGACTCAGGAGTCATCTTGGAAGAGTGCCATGGCTTGAGAAGCTGCAAGGAAAGAATGTCAGTAGTGCACTGCAAGTGGTCAGAGATTGCTCGGGAGCACCAGTATCAGACTTCGTACCCAAGATCAGGAGAATAAACGAAGTTAGAATTGAGTGGATGAGTAGGGATATAAAGCAAGAACTGCAAAAAAAAAAAAAAAAAAAAAAAAAACATTGTGGAGGAAATATAAAGAAAAAAGTGATCAGCATACACACAAGCAGTACAAAGTGCAAGCAAGTAGGGGGGGGGTGACTAGTATAGTAAGGGAGGCCAAATCAGACTATGAGAGAGAATTAGCCAAACAGGCCAAAGTAAACCAAAAAGAATTTTTTCATTATGTAGCAAGTAAGAAGAAAAACGACTATGGTAGAATGACTTTAAACAATGCTCATGGTAGGAAGGTGACTGAACCAAAAGAAATAGTTGAGTTGCTGAGAGATCATTTTGCAAAAGTGTATCATCCAAGTGGTGATTTTATAGTTGCTGATGTTACAGAAATGCATATCAACATTGAGGTAGGTCAACAGGAGATGTTCAGTATATTAAAAAATATGAATTTGAACACAGCAGTGGGACTGGATGGCACATCAACCCATGTACCACATGAATGTACAAAAGAATTGGCATTATCTCTGATGAAGTTTTTCAATCTAAGTCTCAGCTCTGGCAGAAATCCAAGGGAGTAGAAAGAGGGTAAGATACTACCACTGTATAAAGGTGACTCCAAGACAGAGGGAGAAAACTATAGAGTAATTAATATATCAGAGTGGTTGTTAAGGTATTGGAAAAATTGGTGAAAGGTAAAATACAACAGTGGGCAGATAGGGATGCGATACTCTGTAATGGGCATCATGGCTCTGTAAAGGGTAGGTCCTGTCTTAGTAACTTATTCACATTTTAAAATAAAGTGACAGCAGAATTAGATAAAGGTAATAGCTACGCCATGATACTGCTTGATTTTGCCAAGATATGTGACAGAATACCATATGGAAAACTATTACAAAACTGGAGAGGAGGATGGGAATGGATATGAGGCTAGTAACTTGGATGGAGGGAGGGGGGGGCTGACAGACAGACACCAGAACGTAGTATGTGGTGGAGTGGAGTCTAGGAGAATGATGGTGACTAATAGAGTATCTCAGGATTTGGTACTAGGGCCACTATTCTTTAATTTGTATAAAGATTTAAGAGGGATATTCAGTTGTTTGCTGATGATACAAAACTGGGGAGAGCAATAGTTGATAAAGGTGTGGAGATATCTTGCAGGATGATTTAAATAAATTGGCATTGTGAACAAAGGTAATGATTGTCAATTTAATGTTGCAAAATATAGGGTTATGCACTTTCGAGTTGAAAAGGTTACATATGGTGTATCATATTCATGGTATTGGTTTGCACGAAATTGATGACGCTATGAACTTAGGGATAATGGTGGACAAAGAGTTGAAGTTCAGAGGTCATATTGCAAAAGTTGGTAAAATAGCTCAATGAATAATTACTTGGATGTTGAAAAACACAATAACAAGTAAAGATAAGGAGTTATTATCCTTCTTTATAAGGCTATGATTCAGCCAAACCCAGGTGACCAAATCTGTGCACAGATTTGGTCACATGGGTTTCTTTGGGAACCAGAAAGTGGTCGAAAGGATTCAGAGACGAATGACCAATATGGTGACAGATCTGTGGAATACTCCCTATGAGATAGGTTGAAGGTTTGTGGGTTACAAAGTTTAGTTGATAGGTGGAAAAGAGGAGACATGATAGAAACTTTTAAGATATTAAAGGGATTTTATAAAATTGATGCAAGTGAAAATTTTCAATATATGACAAATAGTCAGAACTAAGGGCCATCCGTGGAAGTTGTGTAAGAGTGTGTTTAGTAGGGGTGTGCAGACCAGATTTTTTGCATGGAGAGTGGTGAGCGAGTGGAATGGATTGCCAGAATTCGTTGCGAGTTCCCTGATGGTGAATGGATTCAAGGAGAGGTATGATAGGATTTGTGTGTATGATGATTGATTTGGGTCTCCTGCAATGAGTCTTCGGACTCCATGGAAATGCTGTAAAATAATAATAATAATATTTTCTATCACTGTGCTCTGAGTGCTTGTTTCATTTAGCATTCTTTCAAAGTAATTACTCCAGACATCTAGAATATCTTTATCTTCAGTTTTCATGTCAACTTTATTATCTCTGAGTCCTTTTACAATACTCTTTCCTCCTCCAGAATATTTTGCCACCTTCATGATATTTATTTTCTATGTTCTTACCAAAATCTTTTGTTTAGCTATTTTTACATATTGCTTCACATTTTTCTCTGTATTCTTTCAGAGCATATGCCGATTTTGCCTGCCAAGAACTTTTGATTATGCTTTCTTCTTTTTCCATGGCCATCCCCTTCTTTAACTTCTTGAGTCCATAACAGAGTCCTGAGTATAATTGTAAACTTAATATTTTACTCAGCAGAGACCTACTTCTAGCATAATCAGCAGAGATCCAATTAAATAAATTACTGGACCACATTCTTGGGATACATCCACTACTATTAAATTTATAATTAATTTATACTTATAGTTATCTTGGTGTTTAGTAAATTTATAATTTACCAAATTTATAACATGTATAAAATCATCATCATAAATTTCCTGATGTATACCCTCAAGGGTATATATCAGGAAATTTATACCCTTGTATACCCTCAAGGGTATACAAGGGTATTGACAGAACTACATGATGAAGTTTACATTATTATTAATCTCCTGTCAACAATTTTCCTCCAAATAAATCTATTACTTGTGAGCACTCCAATATTGTCATATCTAACATTTCATGCTTCTAAGGCACTTCTGACTGAACCAATCCACCTAGACCTTGGTCTTCCTCTGGGTCTCTTTCCTGCCATCTTGACATCAAACACATATTTTCCTAACCTTTCTTCACCCATTCTATTTAAGGGGTCAATACCATCTTAGGTTAGCTCTGCTGGTACATTCTTGAATGCTAATAATGTCAAGTTCCTTTCTAATATCTTCATTTTTAATATGAGTGTGCCATTAATGCCATCGGTTCACTCCCCCTAATTTTTCTCAGAACCCTCGTATCTGTGGTCTCTAGTCTTTGATCAAGTGATTTATTTCTAACCCAACTCTCAGATCCATAACTTAAAACTAGTTTGAGCACTGCCTTGTATACTGCTGGTTTGGTGTTTTGGCTAATTTCTTTCTTATTCTATATAAATGTATTCAGCTGGCTACCCCCCCCCCCCATACTAGCTTTGCTTATTCTATTTGTGAAAATAACTATAAGTGAAAATCTGACCCTGACAACCTCTATATGACCTAAATCCAGTTTGTTCTTCACCAAGCTTTCCTTCCACAATTTTTCTTAGCCGTTTCTCAAGTATACTTGCATAAATCTTACCAGGAACACTTAGTAGGGAAATACTTTATAATTCTCACATTCAGTTTTATTCCCTTTTTTATAGTTGGTTACTGTGAGCTCTATTCCAATCATTGAGAATTCAACCTTCTGAACAGGCCCCTCTGAATTATGCAGTGTAGCCATTGTAAAACTTTTATGCCTCCATATTTTAGCATTTCTGGTCAAATATCATCTACTCCAGCTACCTTTCCACATTTGTGACAGCTTTTTCTACTTCAAGTACAGATATGTATTCCAGATAGCATTCCTGTTGAGTGTTTTTAACCACCATGCTGTCACTGCTTGTTTCATTTAGCAATCTTTCAAAGTAATTATTCCATATATCAAGAATATCTTTATCCTCAGTTTTCAAGTCCCCTTTATTATATTTAATTCCTTTTACAGAGTTTTTTCAATAGCCTCCAGAATATTTTGCCATTTTCCTGATAGTTATTTTCCATACTCTTACTGAAGTCTTCCCAAGACTTTTGTTTAACTACTTTTACACATAGCTGTCTTATATTTTTCTCTGTGTTCTTTTAGGGCATCTGCTGACGTATTTGTTAAGAACTTTTGGTATGCTTTCTTCTTTGCCAGGACTGTTTCTTTAACTTCTTGTGTCCATCATGAGGTTCTTATTTTTCTATCCTTGCAGACAACTTCACCACATACATCCCTACCTTAATCAATGAATGTTTTTTTCAGAGTTTGCCACTGAGATTCCAAGGTTTGGTTCTTGTTTTCAATATGTTTAATTTTTTCTTCAATAATGTTGTTGAGTCTATAATTTACTTGTAAAAGCTGCTCAACTTTAATTCTTTTTTAAAACTTTCTTACATACTGTTCTTTTCAATGTGATATCCATTTTTATCCTGCCTAGTACTAAGTATGGTCACTTCCAATTTGAAATCCTCTGTACAGTATTCTGAACCAGCATGATCACTATCAACAATGACTTAGTCAATGAGGCTTTTCCTATTTTTTGTCTTCTCTCCATATGAACTTGTGTGCATCTTTATGTTGAAACATGGTGTTAGTAATGACTAGTCTGTGTCCTGAGCAGAAGTCCAGTAAATACTTACCATTTATCCTTTCCTCCCAATTTTCCCAAAATGTTCCTATATGCCTGGTGGGATTCATTTCCTACTTTGCTATTCAGATCTCCAACAAGGACCACTTTTTCCATTTTCTTCATGTCAACTGCCTGTTCTAATGATGTAGAAAAAATTTATAATAATAATAAACAATAAATAAATAAATACCAAAAAATCCTTATTCCACTTATTGTACTAATGTAGTAAGTTGGTAACCTTTTGTTAGCAGAGTCACATAAAAAATAATGAAATAAAATAAATTAGTGAGCAATTAGAACATTATATATATAAATTTAGGCAAATTCATAAATTTTAATAATGTACAATTTAAATTATAATTTATACTTATAACTGTCCTGAAAATAAAAGAAAAATATCAATGTACACTAAGGTGTCATCATGTTCATACTATTGTTTGTTTTTTGAAATGCAAAATATAGTTTACTGTCACTATTATAAGGACCACTGGAATAGTCTATTATGTTGAATAGTTTACTACAGTGAATTTCCTTTAGAACAGCATCAAACCTATGAAATTTGACTTTGGTCAGAACACTCAGTGGTTTGTTATATTTAGTGAATATGTTATAGTGGTATTTACTACATGCTTCTTTAAAGGATCCTATCCTGGATATTTCCTGTCTCTAAATTAAATGATTTCACATTACTTGCACAGATGGTGAGCAAGAGAATGAAAAATCTTTTTTATCAAAGAAAAAGCTTGTTTAATAAAATATGCTAAAATGCTTAAGTTTTAGATATATTTAGAAAAGAAAATTTTTAAAATTATATGAAACTGAACTTACTGTTGTAGTAATTGTTGGTTGTGCTACAAGAGATCCAAGCTATAAAATAAGTAAACATATAGATAAGTATGTCATTTTACTGTATCACAAAATTCTATAATCATTATCTGGTTATGATAATGATTATATAATATTTCTTATTTCTCTTAACAAATTACATAATCAAGTTATGTAATTTGTTACAAGAAAACTAATTATGCTAATCAATAAAGCATTTAAATGGATATTTAAAAATGTTTCTCATGACAAAGATCTCACTTTACTTCCCCTTGCTGTTGGTAATACCCAAATCTCTAGGATTATGACCAGATTTCTCTTCTTAGGAACTCTTAGACTTTGACTCAAACATGACACCTGCTGCTTAATCTGCTAAAAAAGCTTGGTATCCTTTATTGCTGAATTCAGTATTTCTCCCTTGTACAACTGCTATTGCTATATAACTTCAATTACACTCAGTCGAATACTATTCTTAGATTTGGGATGTATATCAGAAGTTCTTGTTACACTACCAAATACTTAATATTAACCAGAAGAGGACAATCCCCTTTTATAGTACTCTTTATGGGCTAGTGTTCTGTTTCAGCCTTGCCTTTTCTATTATTTTCATAGACACTATCATTATTTCCTGTTTCCTGTAAGGATGTAAAACACATGACCAATTAACATCCATTCATCATTTAGCTTCAGACTTATCAAATCATTCAATTCTCTTTTTCATTCTGTCTAACCTTTGTTCTTTTGAAGAGAAAGCTCTTTAAGAAACACATAACCATGAACAGGTTGATTCTTTCTCAGTCACTTGCCCACATACGACAATATGTTGTATGTGGGCAAGTGCTATAGGTTTTATAATCTTTTATGTGTGGAGTTGATATTAAAAAAACATTATAATAAGACATACAGACAAATCGGCCCTTTAGAACGCACGCAATTTACAGACAAAAATACTAGCTGTGGTGGTGGTGGGTAGTAGATGGTGTTGATGTAGGTGATTAGTAGTAGGGGTTCGGTGTAGTGGTGGATACGGAGTGTTGTATAGTAGGTATCCTCCCGTGATGAGTCTTCGGACTCCTTGGAGGTGTCATGAATAATAATAATAATAATAATAATTTTGCAAACAACAAATTGTCCATGAGATTTTACATGGACAATTTCTGAGTCTTATGATAACTAGTTCCTAGATCTATCTACACTGCATTAATATAGACTTCAGTTTCATTCTTTGCTAACCAAGCTATATTTGAAGATGTAATAATCTTATTTTGTTTTCTCTGATATCAATTTATATCACTCATCACACACAAAAAACTTACTGGAATTTTTCATATTATTGGTTTCATTTAAAATTCTTGGGCCATTTATTATTTTTAAAATTAATTTAATGTATTTCATTATTTAGAAAATGGGTGACATTGTCAACATGCCACTTTATGCAACTAAATAATGCATAAGCTGAGTTTCACTCTCAGTCTCTAGTCACTAATCACCAGTGCTATTTCACATTACTGAAGGAGCACTTTGCACATACACAACTCTCCATAATTTCAAAAATATGTTAGTGTGTTATTTAAAATATATAAAAAATATGTTATTTAGGCTAATGCATTAGGACAAACTACTGTGATGTCAATTTTCACTAGATTCCAAAAGTTGCAATTTATATGAAATATTGCTACTATGCACTATTTCATGCCTGTGGAAGGAACCACTTCAACACTTAACACATGTGACAACAGTTCTGTAGCAGCTGTTGTCATATGTGTTGAGTATTGAAGTGGTTTCCTTTTATATAAAAGGAACTTTTATAAAAAAAAGAAAAAGAAAAAATATAAATGTTATCAGTATTTGTAGGAAAATATATACTGACATCCTTATAAATGCTTTGTTACTTACTTCCTGGCATATGCAAAGTAACAGAATTTTTTTATTCTGATTATGAATAATTCTGTTCTTCATTTTTTGTTCACAGCATTGGCCCTTGGTTTTCATAGTGATGAGGCTATATTCGAAAGGGTCCAGAGAAGACTGACTGGATATGAAGACAGATTGAAGGAATGTAGTTTGCAAAGCCTTGTGAACAAAAGGAAGAGGGGGGGGGGATATGATTAAGAATTTAAATTGGTAAAGGGTTGTCACCAGGTTAATGTGAAAGAAACAGAGAATGGTAGAAAGGCAGAACAAGGATACACCCCCTGGAAGCTGTATAAGGAGGGTGTGAGCAGGGGCATAAGGAGCAAGTTCTTTGCATGGAGAGTGGTTGGTGAGTGGCATGCATCGCCTGACATTTTGGTGAATGCAGATGAATGGTTTTGATGGCTTTGTGTGTAACAGTGTGTACCTCCCACGATGAGGTTTTTGATCCATGGAAGTCTGGTGTTAATAATAATAATTTTTGCTAGTTCTAGTTCCACCTTTTGATAGTTTTTTATCCCCTTTTTCTTTTACTTTTTTCCCCCATTCTAGCATTTGATTATTTCAATCTTTCAACCTAGATTAGTTTGGAAGTGGTCAGACGTCATATACTCAATGTAGTTGTAAAACACATCACCAATATTCCCATGCCTGTGGAAGTAAATGTTTTACTAACATGTGCAGATGTCATATAGCCCATGTAGCACCCTTTCACATAGACAGCTGTGAAAATTATAAAAAAATTAAGTAAAAAAATCTAAACATGATCAAGTACCAATAACTTATTATATAACAGATAATACTTACTGCTACATATTGCCAACCACCACTGACTCTCACTAGCAAGGCTTCTTCATCCATGACAAATGCTAGGGTTCCTAAGGGACTTATATCAGACATACGAAGAAGTGTATCCATATTTTTGAAGGTTACAGCCTAAAAATTAAAACAAACATGTACATAATGTTTATATAAATTTATGTACAGTGTACACAGATTTTTCAAACTTGTGAAATTACTATGTTAAAGAATACTTTTTCTTGTCAGTGTGATAAATTTTTGATATCCCAAAATCTGTTTCCCTTTATGATCTGCATTACAAAAAATACATTATCCCCCCCCCCCAACACCTATTCAGCATTAACTTTTAAATGAGAATAGACCAAGTTATGTGCTATTTAACTGTAATAGCTTGAATTTGAATACCATTACAGACATTATTATTAGTTTTACTAATATTAAATCTGCATGGAGTGAAAAGACTCGTTACAGAAAGACACTCACTGTTATGCAAAAAATCATTGAACCATGCCAAAAACTTTCACTGACTAAACTTTCAGGCAATGCATTTTGCCAGCCAACCATTCTTCCACTAAAAGAGCTTGTTTCTCACTCCCATGCATTTTTTATTATTTAGTATTCAAAATTTCTATTATTGTTCTTCAGATCATGTGATTTTGTTTTGTGATATGTAAAACGAAATATCTGTGATTAATGAATGTTAATTTTTTATTGTGGCATGCATGATTTTTGTTTTAAAAAATAGCAGCAGTACTTTCTACAACATTTGGCAGAGGTTTTTTAAGGAGAGAGTATGTTTTAACAATTTACTTAGATGTTACAACAGTGATAGATGTGTTGGATAAGGGAATGCATTTAGTGTTTAGTATGATTTCTGAGTATCTCCTTTTAGTTGGTAGATGTTGCTTTTGCAGGAGGCCAAGCCCTCTATAAACAATGATACTTATTTTGCCTTGAAAACATTCACCATTGCAGCATTTGCTATCAATGCTGGAATGCATTCTGCTAATTTTTCCACTACCTATTATGCAATATTTTCTTTATATCTATCTGAAAGGCTTCTCTCACCAATTTACATATCTCAATTACATCATCTTCTCTTATCTGTAAAGTTCTGTAGATCACTTTTCCAGTATTTGTTCTTGTACTAAACATTCCAGAGACAGGTCTTAGTCAGTCACCTCTGCACTCTCTCTGATGTTTCCTTATTATCCAGATATCCAACAGGTGACCAGATTTGTATACAGAAATCCAGATACAGATCTTGCTTGATCATTACTTTATACAGTAAATTTATCATCCACTTATCTATGCTTGTCAATGACTTTCACATTATAACAACAATTATCTGGATAACCTTTACAACTTTTGACATGTGTCCTCTGAACTCCAGCTTCCTATCCACTAACACTTCAAGATTTCTTGCCTACTCTTCTTTTTGGAGTAAAGCCATACACTGTGCAACAATGATTGTTATTATATGGATGTTTCCATGGAGTCAAAAGACTCACTGAAAGAGAGTCTTCTGATCCTATACTAATCCTTAAACTCATTCGCTGTCAGGGCATTCAACTAATTCTGGCAATCCATTCCACTTATTCACCACTCATCAAGCAAAAATCTAGTCTGCATGTCCTTACTTACCACATTCTACAAAACTTCCAGGGATGACTCCCAGTTCTCTCTCTCTCTCTCTCTATTTGTCATGTATTCAAAAATTCCTTTATGTCAAGCTTATAGAACCTCTTTAATAACTTATAAGTTTCTATCATATCCCGTCTCCTATGCCTGTTAGCTAATCTGCAACTCACACACACCCTCAATCTATCCTCACAGGGAACATTCTACAGACCTGTCACCAACTTGGTATTCATTTCCGAATCATCTCCACCACCTCCTCCTGATCCCAAAGAAAGCCAGATGATCAAATCTGTGCACAGCATTCAAGATATGGCCAAATCATAGCCTTATAAAAAGAGGTAATAACCTCTCTATTTTTACTTGTTGGTGTGTTTTTCAACATCCAAGTAATCCTTTGAGTTATTTTATCAACTTCTGCAATATATCCTCTGGAGTTCAACTTTCTGTCCACCATTATACCCCCCCCCCCAAAAAAAAAGAAGTTTCTAGTCTCATCAATCAGTGTGATATACAGTAAGTAACCTTCTCATGGTGCATAACCTTACATTTTGCGACAGTAAATTGATAACCATTATACTTTGTTCACAATGCTATAGGGCTGATAAGTGAATGAGTAGGAAATATATGAGAAATTAAGTAAACGATGTTAATCAGGCAGTAGGATTTGACAGTATATCACCACGTGTCTTGAGGGAATGCCCTATAGAATTAATGGTACCTTTAGCGCAGCTATTTAACATGAGTCTTGCAATAGGGCAAGTCCCAAAGCAATGGAAATGGGAAAAATTATTTCACATCACAAAGGGATCGTTATGACTAAGGCTAAGGATTATAGACCAATCTGTGTGTCTGAGGTTGTTAAGGTATTATAAAAGTTGGTGAGGACTAGGATTCAGAAGTGAGTTGATAATAGCAGTATTCTTTATGATGGTCACTATGGGTTTGTTAGAGGGAGGTCATGTTTCAGCAATCTGCTTATGTATTACAACAAGGTGACAAACTCACTTGATAAAGGAGATGCATATGTGGTGGTGTAATTGGATTTTTCAAAACTTTTGATAAACAGCTACATTTACAAGCTGTTTAGTTGAACTGAAACAGATGAGATTAGATAACAGACTAGTAAGTTGGATAACTGATTGGTTATCCAACTTAGATAAGATTGGTTATCCAACTTAAATTAGATAACAGGTATCAGCAAGTTGCATATGGAGAAGTGGTAACCCAGGAAGGCCATTAGTGGGGTGCCCCAGAGATCTGTTTTGGAATCATTATTGTTTAACTTGTATGTTAATGACATTGGGATTGGCTTAACTAGGGATGTGCAGCTGTTTGCTGATGATGCAAAGTTGGGAAGGGCTATGAGAAGTAGAGTAGAACTTTGTGGCCTTGTAGGAGGATCTGAATAGACTATGTGATTGGGCAAATGATTTGAGATATCAGTTTAATATTGCAAAGTGCAAGGTCTTGAAATTTGATAGGCAAGGTTGCAATTAATGGAAAATTTTGAAGAATGTAGAGGAGATGAGAGATCTGGGAGTGATGGTGAACAGAGACTTGAAATTTAGGGGTCACGTTGTTAAATTGTAAGAACATTCCAACAAATTATGGCAATAATAAGGACATTGACATGTAGAGAGAAAAAGGTTATGGTTCCCCTATATAAGGTTTTGATCAGACTGTACACATACAGACTACTTTGCAGAGATTTGGTTGCCAGGTTTTCAGAGAAGATGAGGATGTATTGGAGAAGATCCAGAGAAGATATACTAAGATAGTGTCAAGTCTATGGAATGTCAAATATGAGGAGAGAATGCAACTTACAGAGCCTTGTGAATAGAAGAAGAGGAAGTATGATTGAGACATAAGTTGGTGAGGGGTTGTTACCAGATTAATGTGGAGAAGATATTTCATAATGTGGAGAAGATATTTCATAGAGTAGACAGTAGCAAGGGTAGAACTAGAGACCATCCATGGAAACTGTATAGCTGTATAGGGAGTGTGTGAGCAGGGGGGGGAAGAGGTGAGAAGCAGGTTTTTGTGTGGAGAAGGAATGATAAGTGGAATGTATTGCCTGAAAGCATGGCGAGTATGGAAACTGTAAATGTGTTCAAGGCACAGTTCGATGATCTTTTGGCATGAGAGAGAGAGAGAGAGAGAGAGTATAGACTTCCCATGATGAATCCTTTGACTCCATGGAGGTGAGATAATAATGATAAGTAATTATGCATTTATTTTTGAATTAAGTGAAAGATATTGGCTTTTAGAACTGAACTTAACTAACAGATATAAAGGGTAATTCCAACTCCCTGTCCTAAACTTTAATGCCATCTTCTATACCTCAAAACTAATGAACAGGTCACAATAAACATGGGTCTTGCATTTCTGAGACACAGTCCTCCTTTGTAGTTAAAATACAAACATTATAACCTAGTAGAGTACACCAATGGCTTCAAATGGGTAACCTGATGTAAATTCTATGGATTTTTATTTGTGGATCATCAAAAATTCTCCACTGCAGATGTGTAAACAACTCAAATCACACGTACATGAACCAATTACATTGGTCCACCTTACCAATCCAGAAACTTTTGATCACATTACCCTTGGGCCTCATAACTGAACTGTGACAGAACTCCATCATGCATGAACCATGTTTCTCTTCTAGGCCAAGAAGACATCAATAAGCACATCATGGAAGATGTTTTCTTCCAAGTTTTGCAAGTTATGGTATAAAAGTCCAGTATGCCTGTTTGGAAAAATATATGGCCCTATTAATCTGTTTCCAAAAAAATACCTGCCCATGAATGTTCCCTCTAAGCTGGCACATATGTGCATACATACTAATAAAAAATAAATAAAAAAAAAAAAAAGGGAACACACAGTAACTGCAAACACAAAATTTTTGTTTTCAGAATTTCTAATTTCTAACTTTAACTTGTGCAAATGATGGATTTTTGTTGCTATTCAGATTTGAGCAAATTAGTTTATTGCTTACAGTTTTACAGGTTATAGATAGAAAAAAAAGAAGGTAACATTAGTGTGAAAAATATTACATTAGCAGTTTTAGTGTGTTAAACTCTCAAAATGTCACTATCAAAATTAAATTGGAAAAGAACTGCAAATGCATTTAAATTTGAGTGACTTGATAAATGTGACATAATTTATTTATAAATTGCATTAAGCAGCTGAAGGAGTGAGTATTTAGTGTTTTTTTATGTTGAGCCCATACACGAGAGGTTGGTTGATCAACCTATAGTATGTATGTTAGTACTGTATATGGGTAGTGGGTTGAGAAAGGAGAAACTTGTTTACATTTGTTTTAAAAGCCCGTATATTGTATTGCTTGGGAAATATATCAGAAGGAAGACTGTTCCACAGTCCAGCAGTACCAAGGATGAAAAAGGAGAAAAAGAAACTTGTTCTGTGGATTTCAAGGTGTACTGTGAAAGGGTGTTGGGCAGCAGCTGTACATGTTCCAATGGGCTTAGTACTGAGTGGGGGAATTATTGATGCTATTTCAGATGAACATTTGCCATGGCAATATTTATAGAATACACAAGTTGCAGAGACCAAACATCTGTGTGAAAGTTGGGGGGAATGAGTTGGTAAGAGATGGGTCATTTATCAATCTAAGCAAATAATGGGAGTTTGCTTAGCAAGCCTTTGTGCCTGAACTGGTCAAAAGCTTTGGAGCCATCAAGTGCAACTACTTGAGATTCACTATATTTCTCCATGGCATTTGTTCAGAGATGGGTGATATATGACAGTAGATTTCCTATTGACCAGCAGCAACAGAATCCATACTGGTGGTTGCTTAACAGCTGGGTGCCTTCAAGATAGTGTAGGAGTTGTTGGTGATAGATAAGCACTGAGGTCAGTGAGATAGGGCAGTAGCTAGATGGCAGTGATTTGTCACCCTTCTTGGGAATGGGTTGAATATAGGCCAATTTACAGGCTGTGCGATAGATACTAGTGGAGTATGAGAGTGTTTGTACATGCAGCATAGGGTAGGAGCCAGTTATGGTGCACAAACCTTCAGGACAATTGGGGGAATGCCAATGAGTCCAGGAAACTTTTTTTGTGTGTCTAATTTAGACAATAGGTTTCTGATCTCTTTCTGGCAAAAGGATATAGGGGGCATTGTATGTTGGGCAGCTGGAATGGTTGGAGGGACACTTACCATTGTCAGTTATGTGTGTATTGGAGGCAAAGTGTGAAGCCAGAAGATTGGCTTTTTCTGTGGGTGATGATGCAATAGAGCCATCTGGGTATGATGAGGGTAGGAATAGTGTTGGGCAAAAGTTAAGACCAACTGCTTTGGCAAGAGACTAAAAGGCAAGACTGCAAGTTTCCTACTTTTTGACCATTCAAATTCTGTTTTGGAAGCATGGACAATCTTCTTACATCTATTTTGGGCTTGGGTATAAGCACTGAAGGAGGATGGCAACATAAGAGATCTTTTGAAAAAGATGCTATCAATAATTTTAGGCACATTAGATTAAGAGCTTGTGGTGATTTTCACTATTATAAGCACACAGGCTACTGCACACATTCAGTCTGAGAACTGGGAACTTGTGTGCAAAATGTTTTTCATACACACATGCAGCAGTAAAAATTAGAAGGAATATTGCTGCCTATAGCACACAAAGAGAGAGAGAGAGAGAGAGAGAGAAATCATTGATCCCCTCATACACTGTTGTAGAAACCGCTGACAAAAATGACAAGTACTTGTATGGAGAGTCCTACTTAGTTTTACTTTTGCATACATCTGCTAGAGAGACATCCTCTTTTATTGAAACTCTTGTGTGCTAGTGCATGGATTTCATTCCACCAGATATAGTGTTTTCCACAGTTTCTGCTATTTAACCTATCCTCATAATTCTTCATTTTCTCCTTCATTTGATTGTGCAGAAACTATGCATGCTGACAAAGGCTACGATGAAGATGAGTGGACATTCAAGAGCATGACATTCATCAACCAGAGAAAACCTCTTGATACAACTAATCTGCTTCAAGTGCATTTCTGTTGGTGCATCATCCACAATAAAAAGTGCATATCGGCTAATTCAGCAAACACGGACCATATTCCATTGCAAAACATCAATAAATGCCACTCACTTAGAGAAAACTGACCTCATTTCTAGGCAAGTCCTGCATGTGATTTTGGCTGTTTACCACCACAGTTTACTAATTTGTGCCTATCTGTTTTGCACATTACAGGCATTTGTGTTGCAACAACAAAGGGCTGTATCTTGGAAGTGTGAGATTTCCAGACTGATGTTTATAGGCACCTGTTTTGTTGGTTTTGAAGAATAGAATATACCTTTGAAGTTTATGACGGGGGTATGGAACACCCTGAATAACAAATAAATTTATAAGAAACAATGAATGAATAGTATTTAAAAGTAGGTATAAAAAATGCTAATTCTGATCTGTCACTTACACCAGGTACAACAGTTGGTCTTCTTATTTCTTCAGAAGTAGTTGCAGATCCAGGAGGTCCGGGTAGGCCAGGTGGGCCAGGCAGGCCTGGAGGCCCTGGAGTTAGTTGTAGACCTATATGAATATAGATAATATGTATATATAAAGAACTACAAACATATTTTAATTAAACTATATGTAGCCTGTCATTTTATGTGAATATACATTTATATACCACTCACATCACACGCACACAGATATGTGTATAGAACAAGGGATCAAATCATAATGTACTATAACCCTAGTGATGCTTTCAAGAGAATGAAAACTGTACATTGAGCACAAATAAATAACAAAAGTTACCTGTGGCCAGCATATTAATGATAATGATATGAAAATAGGATAAACCATCCAGCTGTGAGTACAATATTTCTTTTCCATGAGATCATGGCTTATTTATAAACCATTTTCATTCTGTTCTCCACACATTATTGTTTTAAGACATTTTCTTTTGACTTGAAAACTACATACTATAAAGTTAGTTTGATGCCCATTTTAAGTGACTTCTGTATATGCGGCTCGGGAACATTCTCTTTTGCAACTCATTTCTCCAAAGTGAACTGCTGCATATTAGTAATGCTGGGATCCAAGATAGTCATTATAATAGATTACCTATTATAGCAAATTCTAAGAGCCCCACTTTCTGAAGAATATATATATATGGTTCAAGATTATTCTCATGTAGTGTGGGACATACCATGCTTGCAACATGATTAGATAACTGCCTGATCAATACACCTTTCTTAAAATAGTATATGTCAGTTAAATAATCAGTTGAAATTGCTATCTATATCATAATATATAAAGTTAGTCAATCCTCAATGTAATGAGTGTTATTTATGCACCAAAAATCACTTACTATGACTAAATAATTTAGTTTTCCGAAACCTAATTTTTCTAGATGAGTGGTTAATCCTATCTCCAATCTGCATTTTTCTGTCAATTACATGTATTTTCTGGTTGATTTATCTGCTTTTGCATGGGAAGGGATGAAAGGGAATTAATTCCCAAGAGAAATAATTCTGCCAACTACACATATAAAACCCACTTTCAATTGAAAAGTCCTTAAAAAAAAATAATTCCTCATGTCTCAGACAGAATTCAAACTTGGCCCTTCCAATCAAAGGAAGGACCAAGTCTACTTGTTTGACAGAGATATTGTGTGCTCATCAAGGGAAAACAAAAAATGTTAAAATGTTTGGCATAATTCCTAAGCAGAGTAATGCAGTCAGAGGGTCATGTAAAGAATCTCAGGTGTAACAAGTAACTAATAACATTAATAACTTCAATCCAAAAATCCCTTTTTATTCATCCTTTCTTTATACTGGTGAGTAATGCCTAATTCTACAAATTTTCCATGTTGATTCTGCAGTAATCTTGATCAGGATGCTTTAGAAACTCATATAATCCAGATGTAACAATGGATAAAGAATACTTTATATCAGCATGCTCAACTGAAAAAGTTCCCCACCCCTTTGGAGCTGGCTCATTAAAACCTCTGCAAAGTTTTTTTTTTTTTCATAAATTTCTAAAAAAAAAAAAAAAATAATAATAATAAAAAGCTGGAATCTTCTTTCTTCTGAGAAATAAAAAAAAAAACAACAACATTAAAGAATGTGCAGGTTTATTGCAAAAGAATCCTTCTATTTGCTCTGTAGATGATGAATCCAAAATCACACTGTTGAGGTTTCAATAAGTAAATAATCACTCTCAATTGTTAATGGTAAGATTTTCTCTGATCTTCTCAAAACAGTACAAAACATACTGTCTTTTAAAATGTATTATTGCATATTATGTGAAGAGTTAATAAGTAAAATGGTTCTACTTGGATTTCAGTTACTTTGTGTCCACTGAATCTATACATCAGTTACTTTTCATATTCTTTAATCACTGGAATTATCCCCCCCCCCCAAATATCACTGGGGTAATCTTTTAATTACATAAAATATATTTTGCATATTTTTTCATTTCTCCTTTTTCTGTGCCTCTCTTATTATTTCAGCAATTTTTTTCCCCTAGATTTATTCTTATTCCATTATATTCATGAAATAAGAATAAATCTAGGGGAATACTTATTTAATGTTATTACTGTACTGGTTAAGTAAGTGAGCAATTCCAAAACTTACTTTGGTCAGCACTCACTGTACTAATTATTATTATTGCACCCTCCATGGAGTCAGCAGACTCATGGTGGGAGGTTCATTCAACTGACAACATATTTATTATTATTATTACATGACACCTTCAGGGAGTCGAAAGACTCATAGAGAGAGGGCACCTGCTCTACATCTCCGTCTCCACCACTCAATCTACCAACTACAACGAACCGCAACTACATCAATGGCATCTAAAGCCCACCAGTATTTATTATTATTATTATTATTATTATGTGACACCTCCAGAGGGTCCAAAGATTCATCGAGGGAGAGTCTGCCAACAGTATCGAACAATTTAACCCCTTCCAACTACTAACCACACTCAAACTTGCTTAACTTTTTGCATCAGCCATTAGTAGCAGAGGCTCTACCAATTGACCAACCTTTGCTGGCATCATACCAAATCTTAGAATCCTCAACACTCCTTGCATTAACAATGTATTCTGGTAATGCATTCCATTCACTGACAATTTTCTATGTAAAAAATCTACTCCTCACACCCCTCTTCACTACATTCTTATAACTTCCAGGGATAGTCTCTGGATTTTCCCCTTTCTCCTTCTACTCTTTTTATAATTTGACCTGGATTAATCTGATAAAATCCTCTCACTAACTTAATGTCTCTATCATATCACCTCTTTTCCTCCTATCCACCAAACTGCAATCCACAAATACCTCCCCCCCCCCCTCCCTCTCTCTCCATAGCTAGCATTCCAAAGTCCTGATATTGTCTTAATCACTCATCTCTGGACCCTCTCCAATGTTTCCAAATCACACTGAAAACCAGGTGACCAAGTGTGAGCACAACAGTCCAAGTGTGGTCTAACCAGTGCTTTATACAGTGGCACAACCACTTCCTTACCCCTACATGTTAGAGTACTTCTTATCATAGCAGCACTACAATGTGCAGTCTTTGCAACACTTGCAATATGTCCTATAAACACCAACTACACACTGTATTTAAACTGTATGTGAAATTGGCAACTCTCATCCATTCACCCAAGGACAGAATCTTTCCTTTATCACTCCCAGTAGTCTATGAAGTGTCCTGTTCGTGTCATTCAGCCTACTATGGACAGACAAGAAGGACTGTGAACATCTGCCTCAGTGAACATAAAAAATATATCCAGCAATATTGCTATGACAAGTCAGGTCTAGAGGACCATACTTTAGATATCCTTGCACACAGGATCAATTGAAAAAAAACAAAAGTGCTGCACAGAAGCATTTACAAGTCAGAGAGGTTGTTCCTGGAATCAACAGAAGCCTTGAAAACATACTCCAAACCTCAACAAGTGGCTGTATAAATTTGCCAAAGATTTGGGAAATGATCATCTTAAGAACAAATTAATACCTGCTTTCTCTCTCTGTTTTTTTTTTTCAACATAGATGGCACATAATTAGGACTTTAGTCTTTGTGTTGCACCTGACAATTGTTCAAACTAGGCCCATTGTTATACCGGATTGTGGTTGTCTCGCGTACTGTGACAAACTCTTTTTGTGCTCTGAAGATGCTGGAGAGAATATCAGCGAAATATCAGCAATAAGTTAATAAATAGTTATTTTCTTATCAGTTTGTGTTCTCATCTATACTGTTGAAATTAATCAACTTAACATTAGTAATGCTACTTATAATTCTCCCCAACTTTGAATCATCATCATCAGCAAACAACTGAAGATCCCCAGTCAGTCTACATGATATATTGTTTACAAACAAGTTAAACATCAGGGGCCCACCCTGGGGCATGCAACTAGTTACCATTCTTTTTTTGAGATACTGCTCCATCATACACAACTTTCTGATATCATTCAGAGAGCCAATCTCTAACCCATCTAACTAATATACTATCTATTCCCATCCTCTGCAGCTTGTACACCAACTTATCATGTTGTGATCTATCAAACATTTTTGCAAAGTCCAAGAATATCATTATATATGATTTTCCCTTATCAGACACACCTGTTACCTTATTATAACTGCAAGTAAACTGCTAAAACAAGGCCTATTCTTTACAAATCCATGCTAACCATCATAAAGGATGCTATGTCCATCAATCAACCCAATCCTGTATTCTATTCCTAACCAATCTTTCCAACACCTTAACTACAACTGCAGTTATACAGACTGGTCTATAATTGGAAACTTCTATCTTAGAACTATGTTTGTGGTTCGGTACTATTTTTGCCTTCTGTCCACTCCTTTGAAACTCTACCCACTGCAAGACTCATTAAATAACCAAGTCAAGGGCATAGCTAACTGTAGTGCACAATCCTTAAGAATACGTGGTGATATATTTTTTTCCTTTCCATGGTGATATATTATGATTTCCTTTCCCACAGCCTTATTAACATCTAACTCACCCAACACCTGATACACTTCTGATTCTTTCACTTCCAATTTTCCTAACACTTGCCCCCCTTCTATATATTGCACTGCATCATTTACACCAGTATGATATACATTGATAAAGTGCTTGTTCAATAATTCCACTATATCCAACTTGCAACTGTTATTCTGCTGCCATGACTATCCACCAGTATCAAGCTGCCATAATTATTCTTTCTCTTGCTTGCCATATAGCATAAAAATAACCTTGGCCTGACGAGCCAATCTCCTCTCATAATGCATCTTTTCTTTCTTTACCATGCTCATTACTTTCCTAGCCTGCCCTTTATACTCTTCATGGATCTGATCACCACCAACTGTCTTATACAAAGATTTCCTCCATAGAATTTTCTTTTCCAACACAGCTTTCATGATTTCACTCTTACTCTATTTACTCTCTTAATCCTTTTGTATGCAATTATACATTGCTTATGTCAGAAACTGTCTTGTAAATTTCCATACACTGTCAGTATCTTTTCTAATCAGCCTCATCTACCCAACATACTGCTGCTAACTGACTACAGAGCTTCCTATAATCACCTGCTTTATACTTCCACATACATTCATTTTTGGCAGTAACCTTTTCTTGTTTCACCACTTCCTAAACAAGTACCTCATGATCACTGTCACCAAATGGAAGCAGTGTCATTAACAACTACATCTTGTGACGTTATCACCAAATCCAAAATATTAAAGCCTTTAGTTGCTTCAGTAACATGCTGCCAAAGATATATCTCAGAAACTCAACAAACTCACTCTCCTTGTTTGCATACACTATCTCCTGCTTCCATTCTATATTCCTGTAATTAAAGTCTTTTGTCAGGATCATTTTATTTACATGTGAATGAAATTTGCTTAAACATTTCACAATCAATATTCTCTACATTCCCTGGCCTATATTAACATCTTATCAGATATACCAGCCTGTTAATTTCAACTTCACACCACATAGATTCAAAATCTGTGCATGCACTATTAACTTCCACACTTTGTGGACACAATTCCTCTGCAATCATTAACGGCACTCCTCCTCCTCCTCCACTTTTCACATTCCTATCCTTCCATTTCTATTCCTGACATCACATCCTCCTCACACAACCAAGTTTCACTTATTCTAATTATCTTATTCCAATTAGTTATGATAATGAACAAAACTGACTGACCGCTGACCAATATAAATTTCCTTATTTCCTTTGATGCCAACCAATCCCCCATTCTAATCCATGTTTTCATTACTGCTTGTTCCACTCTACACAGTCCTAATTTTTCTCTAGTAAGAGGAATATATAATTCATTCAATACGGTAATAGCATTAGTTATACATAGTCGAAACTGAGGAATATTAGAATGATACTAGAATGTTAATAAGTTTATTAGACACACATATTCACAAGAATGAATGATATATATATATATATATATATATATATATTTTATTTATTTATTTATTTATTTTAATAATAAAAATACATAATTAGCTAATGCCTTTTATTCCTTTATAGGGAGTAGGTGAAGCCTTTTTAACCCTATCTAGCTTTTGGAGACTGAATGAGCAGGTCAATCTCCACCAGTAACCAATCAGAGATAGCTGGCTCATGGCTATCACTAATTATAAAGACAGGCAAACAAGTGCTGCCATCTCTTGGTACATAACCCTAACAGGATATGTTACTATATGAAATAATGTGGATTCTATGGTCGAGTTTATGGGATAAAAACCAACTTGTCCATGCCAGAGATCGACTAACTCGGGAACTGGTCGAAGAAAGGCTTAGAAAAAGTTCCTCCAGCCAGTGGCTAGACTTGAACTTAAGTCTATCTTTGGGCAACCTACAACAGAGGATGCAAGTGCCACTTCCACTGAGATACACAGGAATTTTATTTATTTTATTGTTGTTAATAAGTTATGTTGTTGTCTCTCCTTTTTGTGGATGACCAAATAATAATTACAAATTCTGAAGATAACTTACAGAAAGTATTTTAAATTTCTTTATGATTATGGAATGATAATATCAACAAAAAATAAAAAATGATGGCTTTTAAAGGAAAAGATCCAGTAAGAACTAAAATAGTAATAGATAACAAGATTTTAGAACAGGTGAATTCATTTAACTACCTAGGATGTATGATTACACATGAAAATGAAAAAGATATAAACCTAAGAATTGCAAAATATTTAAAAATAACAGGTGCAATTAACTCTATATTTAAACCAAACCTAGTTCAACAACAAACTAGACTAAAAGTAGACAAACGACCTCCCAGATGAGTCTTTGACTCCATGGGGTCTTGGGTAATAATAATAATAATAATAATAATAATAATAATAATAATAATAATAATAATCACAAAAGTACAATACATTAGCCTTACCAGTCCTATTGTATGGGAATGAAATCTGGACAATAAAACAAAAAGACAAATTAAAAATAATGCAAAAAAGATTAATAATAGCTAAAATGAAGTTTATGAGAAAAACTGCAAAGTATACTCTATTCGATCACAAAAGAAACGAAGCAATTATGAAGAATTAAACCAGGATAGAAAAAATTAAAAAATATATAAACATAAATGGATGGAACACATTGAAAGAATGAAAACAGAAAGATTACCAAAACAAGCCTTAAATTACAAACCACTAGGAAAAAGAAAAGCAGGACATCCTCTTAAGAGATTCAACGATGACTTCTAAGGCCGGAACAAGCCACTCTAGGCCTAAATCCTTAACAAGCATGATAATGATGATTTTGTTGTTGTCTATGTGGATATCAGAGTGGTTTATTCACTTTTCAGTTAATATCACAGATTTGGATCTGGGATACTATTATAAAAAATAAATCAACTTAAGAGATTGTTAATAACTTCATTGAATGTGCAGGGCTAGAAAACCTGATAATCCATTTCAGTTCGATAACTTAAACTAAACAACTAACAGTATTATGTATTCTTATATATATTTCTGAGCAAACTATGCTAAGTGTACACATGTAATAATTTGCATCTTCAAAAACTGAATACTTACCTTTGGCTCTCAATAATGCTCGTATTCCTTTTATTCCACGGAAAGCTTGTAAAAGAATTTAAAACTAATGTTTTATGTAGCAATAATTATGCCAGTAGATGGAATAAGGCTCACAGAATGAAGCAATTTTCAAACCAAAGAACCACTAGTAAATAAAATTTCTAATTTACAAAATTTTAAATTATATTGATTATTGACTTATTTGTGCAAAAATTAGTAGCACAACTGAATACTCAATCATCCATGGAAAGGAGGACAAACACTGGTGACAAAAAATAGATAATACAAAAAATAAGGTACATGTAAAAATGACAACAAAAATGGATTAAGAAATGGATTTCTACTTATGCAGTACATTGGACTTCATTAAAAATAATTTAAATATCTTGATTTTTTTTGTTTGGTATGTTTTTTAAAGTGCATATTAAAGTAGTTTATAACCGGCAGTGTTTTAATCTGTATTAAACTGAATAATTCAACCATACTATCAGAGGTAACATACAAAAGAAATCACAGTACTACCTGGTATAAAAAAAAATCTAATTTCCTTTTCATTTTATATCAAAACATTACTTATTAGTATCATATGTTTTACTCGACAAATATGAGGGTAGTCTGAAAAGTTCTCGGCCTTGACAATAGATGGCAACACTACAGGCAAGATTTTTTTTTTTTTCTAGGTTGGTACATCTGTCATAAGCATCCATGTGAAATTGCAAGTCATTCTATCAAGTAGTTTGTTTTATACAGCTGTCTGAAGCAAAAGTGTTTCTGTATCCCTTGAAATGGATAAAATTGAGTATCGTGTGGCTATAAAATTCTTTGTAAAAGAAGGTTTAACACCAAAAGAAATTCATTCAAAGTTCATAAAAGTTTATGGGCACTTTTCTCCTTTGTTCTCAATAATTAAGAAATGGGCTGCTGAGTTTAAACGTGGCCATACCAGCCTTGAAGATAATCTGCGAAGGACGTCCAAAAAGTGTAACAACACCAGAAATCATTGATCAAGTGCAAGATATGGTATTGGATGACCAGTGAGTAAAAGTGCATGAAAATGCTAAGACTACAGGCATTTCAAAAGAACGTGTAGGATATATTTTACATGAAGAATTGCAAATGAAAAAGCTTTGCGCAAGATGGGTGCTGTGCTTGCTCACAGCAGATCAAAAATGCACCTGCATGAAAATCTCTGAACAGTGCTTGGAGCGTTTTAACAAGAATAAAACTGAATTGTGCATCGATTTATTACTATGAATGAGTCTTGGATTCACCATTACACACCAGAATCCAAACAGCAGTCAAAACAGTGGACAGAAGCCGACTGTTCAGCACTAGAGAAGACAAAGTTGGTTCCATCAGTAGGAAAGGTCATGGCATTGGTGTTTTGGGATGCTAAAGGCATTTTTTTATTAATTATCTTGAAAAAGGTAAAACAATAACCAGGGAATATTATTCGAATCTTTTAACCAGACTAGATGAAAAAATTCGTTAGAAAAGACCCAGTTTGCATAAGAAAAAAATCACCTTTCATCAGAACAATGCACCTGCCCACAAAGGTGTTTTGGCAATGGGAAAATTAAGGGATCTGCACTATGAATTGTTGAAACATCCACCCTATTCCCCAGATTTGGCTCCCTCTGACTTCTATCTCTTCTCAAAACTAAAACTCTTCCTCGCTGGTCAGCATTTTTCTTCGAATCAAGAGGTGATTGCAGATGTAGACAGCTATTTTGCAGATCTTACTGAGAACCACTACAGGGATGGGATAATGGTGCAGGAGCATTGCTGGAATAAATGTATTAGTGTTAAGGAAAATTATGTTGAAAAATAAAAATGATTTTGAAATTATAAATTCGTCTTTTCATTGTTAGGCGAGAACCTTTCAGACTAAATGTAATTTTATAAAATTTTAT
Source organism: Typopeltis vanoorti (assembly GCF_054136105.1). NCBI lineage: Eukaryota > Metazoa > Arthropoda > Arachnida > Uropygi > Thelyphonidae > Typopeltis > Typopeltis vanoorti. The sequence goes on along the minus strand of NC_143550.1, from coordinate 138,289,313 downwards.
AAAAAAATAAAATGTGTTTGGTGAAACTGCTTTTCGAGCTATTAGTTATTGTAGACAATAGTTATGAGTAAAATTTGACTGCAAATTTTAGAATAATGAATTATAGACAGATAATTTGGTTTATGTCGCATAATCACCAATCTAAATAAATAATTATAATTTATTTATCTATAAAAAGATGTCTCTGAGAGCACTAGTCTAAGAGCTCTCAACAGTTCTTTAAACACACTGATTTAAAATAAACATTCATTTTAATCATTCTTACACATAATATATTGTTTTATGAAATTCAGATGCAACATCTGAATTTCTGGATCTGAATCTGTTTTAGGGCCATTACTATTTAACTTGTATGTTAATGATATAGGTGAAGATTTGGATGGAGATATTCGGTTGTTTGCAGATGATGCAAAGTTGGGACGAATCATGAAGAGTAGTGAGGATGTTGTGACCTTACAGGAAGACTTGAATAAATTGAGTGATTGGGCATGGAAATGGGGATGTGAGTTCAATGTTGCAAAATGTAAGATTTTAAAATTTGGAAAACAAAGATGGGATGCAGAATTTATGCTTGGTGAGGATACATTGTTGGAGGTGGAAGAAATAAGAGATCTGAGGGTGATAGTGGATAAGGATCTGAAATTTAGGGGACACATAGCCAAAATTGTGAAGACAACACAAAGGTTTCTGGGAATTGTTGTGTCGGAAAAAAAAATGATGAGTCACTTTTTTTCCCACCCAACATTAAGTTATCTCAGAAGGAGTGGATAAGGACATGCTTATGCCTCCGGATGGGAAATGTACCGACTAATGTCCCAAGAACATGTAAATATCCAAGTGTGTAAGCTCTGAACAATGTTAAAATAGCCCATGAGTTTAATAGAGAATAGTTGTAAATAAATTAGAATATAAAATCATGTGTAAATTACCAAGTAAATATGTATAAGCTAGAGCATGTTTTAAGCCATGTAAAAACAGTCCGTGACCACGGCGTCCAATCGGCAGTCGCTGTATGCGTGACGACACTGCCGAGCGAGGGAGCTGTTTTGAGGTATAAAGGTTTCGGCGGGGATTCGAATCGCTCTCTTGTTTCTTGTCTCCGGGTTTCGTCGGCACCTAGTTTCCTGTCGGAGAGCTGTGTAGAGCTTGACACCACGTGTAGCAAGAATCCTCCCTTGCTATGTATGCTACGTGGGCCAAGGCTGCAACTACAATGTATTCAGATCCATAAGAAGAAAGAGCCACTGATGAGATCAATGTCAGTGTTCAAATCTGTGTATGAGTGTTTTCGGTTCGTATGGAAACAAAGGAATAGCAAGGCTGCCATCAGTGAAGATACTGTAAGCAGACCAGAATATCCAGTTCAAGGCAAGAACGGTAAGCGTAAGATTTTCTTATGTTAAATGTTGGATTAAAGTAACCGTGGAGTAAGGAAGCAGAAGTTAAGGAAACATGCTATTTCCATGTAGTGCTATAAGAACAGGCTGCGATTTGGACACTTTTGTCTGCGGTTGAGAGGAAAGCATATTAGGCTCCAGGCGAAACAGGAGGTCGAGGTCCGAACTGTTTGTGTAGTTTAGGAACAGTAATGTTATATGGTCAGAACGTAATTAAATATTAGCTAAAATTTTGGAGGGAGGATTAAGTAAGAATAAGAAGTATTACCCTAGAGAAGTTCATGTCAGAATTCTTGAGTTGTCTTGTGTATCTATGCAATATTACATGTGTGATAATATTAGGTAACTTAGTTATAAGAGTCTGAGAATAGATGTATGTATAGAAGTGAGAAATTTATGTCAAGTAAGGGACTATAATATAGAAGTTTTGGATGTGATTAATTAAGTAAAGGGAACCCAGACTCTTTTAAGATTAAGGATTTAATCAACATGTGTACTTGTCTGTACCATAATAAATGTGTTTCTTTATATACAATCAAATGAGTTTGTCATGCTTTCTGCGGATTGAGCTACCGTTTGAAAACTTACATACCGAGCATTAAGGGGGAAACCAATAGTGATATAAGAATCGGGACCACGACTGCATGCCTCATGATCCCTACATTTTCTTTAAGTACTCTTGGATATTGTATCAGAGTTTAGTTGCCGGCTGGCGCAGTCTTTAATCAATACAAATTTGTCGGCAAACGAATATCTGATGTTAAGTGATAAAAAAAAATGAATGTTAACTGTAAAGTTAAAGTAAAGACAGTTAGAGATATAACAATAAGGCAGTCATATAGTCACACAGACCACAGACCACATAAAAGCCAAGACATAACAGAATGATGCGAAGGACACTACGTGTAGAACTAGGGAGATTCTTGTTCCGTTGTATAAGGCTTTGATTAGGCCACACATTGAGTATTGTGCCCAGATTTGGTCACCTGGTTTTCAGAAGGATTGAAGAGATGTTGAAAAGGTTCCAAAGGCGACTGACTAAGGTAGTTTCTGACCTCCGGAATGTTGAGTATGAGGAAAGATTGAGGGGATACAATTTGCAGAGTCTGGTGGACAGGAGGAAGAGGGAAGATATGATAGAGACCTACAAGTTGGTAAGGGGTTGTTATAGGATCAATGCTGGAGAAGTTCTACAGAAAATAGTGGGAGATCGGGGGAGAACCAGAGGTCATCCCTGGAAACTGTATAAAGAAGGTGTGAGTAAGGGAGTGAGAGGCAGGTTTTTTTCGTGCAGAGTTGTAAATGATTGGAATGCTTTGCCTGAGAGGGTGGTGTCTGCAGGGAGTTTGAATGTGTTCAAAGCACGGTATGATGAGCTGTGTGTGTGATAAAAGGATCTCCCAAATGAGTCTTTGACTCCATGAGAGCTTGGATAATAATAATAATAATAATAATAACATTCTCTTTTCCCCGTTGTTACAAAGAATATTATACTTGACAGGAAATGATATTCTTGTTTTAATCCTTGACTAAAGTGTATGCAAACAGTTTGTGCATGAAGTATCTTCAACATTAGTTTACTTGCAACAGTCTCTGACTGATGCTTATAGAGATTGTAGTCATTATGGTATTATGTGGAAGAAAATCCAGTAGCTGTTCATTAATATAAAAACAGCAGAGCAATGGAGGCCGAGAACCTTTCAGATTACTCCATATTTCCGACCAGAGGCTAAGTTAAAAGACTAATATAACATTTTCATTAATACCTAAGAGGAATTTAAAAAACATACCTGGTTGTATATTTTTGGAAGGCAAGAATCACAAAAATATTTGGAGCAAAACTTGATTGTGCTAAGAACATGCAGTAAAAGAATGGTGTTGATAATGATGCATAAAATAAGACCAGCAAACAAGAAAAGGATGAATAGCCCATTTTATTTATCATAAATAGACTGATAATTTTTAACCTGGTGATCTTACAACTACACATGAAAAGATATCATTCTCCAAGAGCTAAGATTATTATTTTTGAATTTTCTGTATTCATGCATTCACAGTGATGATTTATGAGACATAAACCAAATTATTTGTATATAATTCATACTTTTAATTAGACTTCTTTACTATGAATATGGATTTTTCATAGTTATCACTCAATTAAATAACTCGTAGTGCTTGTGTGCATTCCGAGTGAATGCCTTAAACTCCCATTCTCCTTCCTCCAGTATAACTCCACCAAGTGAATATGAATCATCCCATTTGTGGATCACAAATTTTAAAATCTTACCTTTATGAACTACATTAAACTGACATCACTTTTCCAGCTCATTCAAATCTTCTTAAAGAGACAGAACATCAGCCCTATTACTAATAATCCTCCCAAGCTTCACATCATCTGAAAACAACTGAATATCTCCACATAGTTCTGTGACAATATTATTGACAATAAAGATTGAACTGTAATGGTCCTGGTACCGAAATCCTATGGAACCACTTGGAACCTTCCTACCCCCCCCCCCCCTTGATATTGCTCTCTCATATACAACGCTTTGATATCTATAATTCCAACCCATTCTTAACCTTATATCCAAACCCATATGTTGCAACCTAAAAACCAACCTGACATGTGGCACCATGACATATCATAATGTCAGATCATATCTTTGAAAAATCCAAAAAAAATGACAGATGATAGTGTATGCCTTACCCTCACTACTGCTCTTGTTGCTCTATTGTGAAAGGTAACCAGATAACTAAAGCAAGATTACCCTTTAAGAGATTCATGCTGGCCTGCATAAATAATATTGCTTCATCTGTCCAATTCTGTATATGAATTCTTTCTCAAAAATCTTAACAACTACAGAAGAAATACAGACAGGCATACATTTACTTAGAAGACGTGGAGATTTCCACTTTTTTTTATGTGCATAAATAAACCTCATCATTTTCATCTTTTGCTGATGCATTGTGGGATGAAAAGCAAATGCTGTATGTTGGATTTTCATGGAGAAAAATACCTGTCATAACTATCTTATACCCGCTTGAAAAAGGTCATAATAAGACTTGGAGATTTCCACTTTTTTTTATATGCATAAATAAACCTCATCATTTTCATCTTCTACTGAAGCATTGTGGGATGAAAAGCACATGTGCATGTTGGCTTTTCATGGAGAAAATACCTGTCATTTCTCTCTAAAACTGACTAACTTATCCCCACCTGAAAAACGTCCTAATACAGTTCATTTCAATTATAAATAAAACATGAACCTGGTCTTTTTCCAAGTTTGTAAAAAACTTAAGATTTTTTTAAAAGAGTATATTCTTTTATGCCACATACCTAGTTTTTAAAAATAATTATGTATTTAAGTCTATCTTATGTCCTATGCCTTATGTCTTATATCTTATGTCCTCGAAGCACTATTAACTGTTCTTCATAAACCCTATATAAGAATTATTACTTTTTTTTGTAGCTAGAAAAAGTACTTACTGTGATTTTTGTTTTGTCTTATGGAAGCAAATCACACAAATATTTTATTGTTTCTAAACACAAACTCATACCTCTATTACCTCCAACAGAATTGCTTTCTAGCCAAGAGGGTCCAGGTGGTCCGGGTGGCCCAGGGGGACCAGGTAATCCAACTCCTGGTGGACCGGGATGTCCGGGTAGCCCCTCTACCACTTCTCCTGGTGGACCCTACAATTTAGAATAGTAACATTTTTGACAATGTTAAATAACATAAAAAATGAAATGACTAATTAACAAAAATTTTTTTTTTCCAAGTATGTAAAGTAAAGACAAAATATGTAACTCAACCCTTTTTTTCTGTTTACCATTCAATAAAAATTTAATATACATTTCAATTAATAACTTGTTTCTAAATGCTTTGCTAACATCATGAAAAACATATTCTTTTTTATACTTAGATTAAAAAAAAAAAAGAAGTCATGAGGGAGAGAGAGAGAGAGGGGACAAATTTGAAACATGGGTCATACAGGCTACAAGAGGAGAGTATACAAAAAAGCATGGAGACAACTTATTGTGTTTATACACAATAAGTTGTCTCCAATACATAAATACCACAAGTATAAGAAACAAAGGGGTTGAGTTTGTTGTCTTAGCAAGATCTGGCTCTCAGAGATAGATACACTAACTGGTATAAGAGGATGACCTGATTGACGATATCAAGAAATGGTGTAGGGGAATATGAGTCTGCAAGATTTAAGTACACCACTAGTCACCTTAAATCTTGCAGACTCATATTTCCCATATACCATTTTATATATATATATATATATATATATATATATATACATACAGGTAACCCTCATATAACGTGGTACTTATACAATGCGGTTTCAATATAACACAGAATACAAATTGTAGTAACTCTTGTTCAACGCTGTACTTATACAACGTGGTTTCGATAAAAACACAGTCTACAAATTATAGTAATCCTTTATATATTTTTCATATATTTCATATATTCATATACTTTTCATATATTTTTCACCACGACTTAAAAATCAAATTTTATCTTCGTTAAATTTGGTCCGCCCATATCATGCATATCATGCATGTAGTTATAAGTACTGAATTCATATTAGGGGAAATATCTTTTAGCACGCATGTTCATCAATTGTTTACAGAATAAAGGGTTACTGCAATTTTTATAGTAATGACCACATAGGGGACTTTTGTGACATCGTTGAAAACGAAATTAGTGAATTAAATGATGGGGAAATAGATTTAAATTAGGAGGAAGTAGTACAGTTAATAGATGACGTCGAATCAAATGGCGGGGAAAGTTCTGCCGAAGATTCTGATTGTGATGAATCCATTAAAGAATTTACTTGAAAGAAATTAGCAGAAGGATTGAACTTGGCAAGAAAGTTAGGAAGTTATTTTACAGATAATGATCCCTCAATGGAGTGCTCTGGGAAATTGACGAGGCAATTGGATATTTGTTTAGCTCCATATTATGAACTTAATAAAAAATTGCAGCATGTGGTAAGCAAGGTCTTATTACTGACTTCTTGATAACTAAACCAGCCAAAGTATGCAATGAGAATTATACAAATGACGTCCAAGAGATTTCAAGTGATGACAACGCCCGGCCACTCATAAATAAAGACCATCTAAGAAATATTTGTTTTGAAGACAGTGATTATGATTAAATGATGCACTTTATTTTATTTTGCCTAAAACATTTATGCATTATATGGGCAATAAAGTTTACATACAATTTGTATTTTTATAAATTTATACTATGTATTTTGTTTCATAGTTTATGTTTTCTTAACTTACATGAATTACCTGAATTAAATAAAAATATTTTTGTTTGGATATGTCATTGTTGTTTATATAATTAAAAAAAAAAACGATTTCGGAACATAACCCTACTTTTCTATGTGATCTGAGTCTCACATAATGTGATTTATATAACGTGGCATTTCTGTGGAACCTAACATCCACATTATATGAGGGCTATCTGCATATATATATATATATATATACATACAAACACAGATACAGGTCGTTCCTGATCTGCAAAAGAGATAGTTGATGGAAGTTTTTTCACTTAGCTATATTACCAATTATATATTTGGTTTAATCCTTTATCAAGTGTAAGCAGTTTGCTTACTTCCATCAACTATCTCTAATCCAGAGAATTTTAATAATAAGGTGTTGACAACTGGTATATGGTGATATGACTGCTGCATTACTTCCACCTTAGTATCAGCACCTCTGGATCTGGTTCCCACTGACGAGACCCCCAATAAAGGTGGAAACTGGTGTGGGTAGTGACCCTTTCCATAATGCATAGCATTATACATACCCATAAGGATATGTGCCTTGCATTATGGGATACTAAGGCAAGTGATCAGAACTTATACCACCTTTACCACGAGTTGCTCCAGTCCTGAAAATACTTCAGGCACAAACTCTGTTTGCTTACACTTGAATAAAGGATTACACCAAATATATAATTGGTAATATAATACAGAATAAATAACATAAAAAATAGAAAAAAATGTTTAATTTGACTATTCAATCTTCCTTACGAAATTATCAAGAGATGACTAAAAACAGCTTTTTCTGTTCATTAAAGCTCTTGAAAACAAGCTAAGGATGTTATAAAGTGTCTGTCAGGACTTTTTAAGAACTGTGAGGATTAGGATCCATGCAAATACTCAAAATATATACCATGCAAACACTAAAAAAATAATGCAGCACTAAAACACTAAAAATAAAGCACTTTCAGGTTGAAATCAAGAGTGAAGAAAGCACATACATGTGCCACATGGACTGTCTGTCTTATTCTGTTAGATGGTGTGTAAATAATGTAAGGGGGAAGTAAATTTTTTATAACTGAATATTTTCTAGAACTTTCATGATAATTTACACAAGTCTGGAACTGCCTGTATTTATTTATGATGCAATGATAGGCAGGGAATTAGGAATGTAACTGACGTGCAGTACTTGCAGAATGTTGAATAAGCTGGAATCGTGTGCATGTGAAAATGCCTCTCAGTTCAATGTTAATAAATGGAAAGTTATGTACATTGTCGTAATGAGATATCCAATGGTGTATCATATTGGTGGTAGGATTATGCTAAAAGAAACTGATCAGGCTAGGAATTTTGGAATTTTTGGAAATTGAAGTTCAGCAAAGATTCTGAATAAGATTCAGAGGATAACTGGAATGATGAAACAAAAAATGATATGTAAGAGTAAGAAAGTCATTTTGCCTCTTTACAAGGCAAAATTTTATATGACCTCTTTATATGACCTCATCTAGACCACTGTGCACAGATCTTGTCTCCTGGTTTCTGAGATAATGCAGATATATAGTAAAAAGGGTGCAAAGGAGAGTGTGTTAACAATAATATCGGGACTGTGGAATGTAGATTATAAGGAAACACAAATTGAGAATTTGTGGACAGTAGATACTAGCAGACAGGAAAAAGAGGAATGACCTCAGGGTTCTGTTCTTGGGTCCCTGCTGTTTAACTTGTTTGTTACTGATATAGTTTGTGGATTGACTGGGGGATCTTCAAATGTTTGCTGATGATGCAAAGTTAGTAGAATTATCAGGAGTAGTGTTGATGCTAATTCTCTACAGGAATATTTGAATTAGCTTTTACCTTGGACAAATGAGTGGGGTGACAGTTTGTTAATAAATGCAAGGTGTTACACTTTGGGATACAGAGATATAAAGATACGTGCTGTATTGGTGGAGCTGTACTTTAGGAAGTAGATGAGATTTGGGATCTTGGAGTGATGGTGGAGTGAAGTTCCGAGGGCATGTTGCATGTGTTGCAAAGAATGCACATCATATTGCTGCTATGATAAAAAGTACACTGACATGTAGGGATAAGGAGGTGGTGGTGGTGCATCTATATAAGGCATTGGTCAGACCACATATGGACTATTGTGCTCAGATTTGGTCACCTAGTTTTCATTGTGATGTAAATACACTAGAGGGTCCAAAGACAAATAACCAAAGTGATATCAGGACGCTGGAGTGTTGGTTATGAGGCGTGTTTGAGAGAATGTTGGATTACAGAGGTTGGTGGATAGGAGGAAAAGAGGAGATATGATAGAGACCTTCAAGTTAGTTAAGGGACTTTATCAGATTAATACAGAAGAAATTATAAAAAGAATGGATGTTAAGATGGGAAGAATGAGGGGCCATCCCTGGAAGTTGTGTAGGGATGTGGTGAAGAAGGGAGTGAGGAGTAGATTTTTTACGTGGAGAGTTGTTAGTGAGTGGAATGCATTGCCTAGTGCGTTGTGAATGCAGGAATACAATGAGTCTGTTGACTCCATGGAGGTTACCAAATAATAATAATAATAATAATAATAATATGATAGACTTACAAACTTTTGAAAGGGGTTGTGCAGGATACCAATAGATGGAATTTTTCATTTTATGAAAGAGAGAGAGAGAGAGAGGATGAGATGATGCTAATCCTCTACAGGAAGATTTGAATTGTCTTTTACCTTGGACAAATGAGTGGGGTGACTGTTTGTTAATCAATGCAAAGCATTACACTTTGGGATACAGAGACATTCATGGAGGGTGAGAATAAATGCAGTCAGGAGAGAGAATGGGATTTTTCACTCATGGAGCAGTGTGTAACTGGAATGGTTTGCTTTTGGAAGTTGTGATTGCAGACAGTGTAAATGAATTCAAGAGAAGGTATGATATGAGTGATATGTGGCCCCTTGATGAGTCCCTGGATATCTCTTGTAATAATAATAATAATAAAAGATCTGTATCAAATATCACAGATGCAAGGTCATGTAGAGGAGCATGTTGTGATTCAGATCATTATCAGATCAAAATTAACTACTGGTGTAGAATCTCAGTGAAAAAACAAGAACGAAATGAAGGAGCACTAAAGTTTAACTCGCGGTATAGAACAAGACAGAAAGAAGCTGGACATACATTAAAAAATGGATTCTACATAATATAGAAGAAACTCTAGGATATGAAAATAAGCAAATTTAAGAGATTGTTCTGATTGAGAATGTGCTCAAGCAATAATAAAAATAAATAAAGCACTATACAAAGAATTTACTGCAAGATCAACTAAGATTAAAGAAGGAAAATATAAAAAATGAAGAGAAGAGGCAAATAAAATTTGTCAAGCAAAGAAAAGACTACCCCTTAATGAAATGATATGCACAAGAGAACAAGATATGAAAGGCAAAGGTAATCTCAGACAAGCATATAACATAATTAAGTAAATTAAGGATACAAACCTGTGCTAGATATATGCAGATATATACAAGGAAACATATTAACAAACAAAGGGAAATAAAAAAAAAGATGGAGAGAATATTTCCATGAATTACTGAATAGGAACAATACTTCTGTAATTCAAAATTACATACCAACTACTTGTACTACTGTAGAAGAATCTGTAGAGCAAATATCAAGGCAAGAGTATAGTGATATTGTATACTGATTAAGGTATCGATCTCTCCAGGAATAGATAAAATTCCTGTGGAGTTATTGAAAACAGGAGGAAAGAAACTAAAAGACAAAATATACACATTTATTTTAACTATATTATTATTATTATTCAGGCCTCCATGGAGTCAAAAGACTCATCGTGGGAGGTCCTTTCTAAGAAACACAAGTCTATCAAGACTCATCGAGGGAGGTGCCTCCTAGGAAACACAAAGTCTATCATACCACTCCTTAAATGCATTGACCATTCTTGCTCTCACCACTCCATCAGGCAATGCATTCCATGGTTCAACCATCCTCCATGCAAAAAAACCACTCCCTCACCCTCTTTCTCACAGTTTCCTTTCATAACTTTCAGGGATGGCCCCTTGTCATGACTCCTTCCTGCTGTTCAAACAGGCGAAAGAACCACCTCTCAATAGTTTACAAGTCTCAATCATATCATCCACTCCGCAGTCCACAGTCCCTCAGCCGATCCTCATAACTAACATTGTACAGTCCCGACACCATCTTTGTTATAGTCAGGGGCATGCCAGTAGTGTCCGGCGCCTGTGTGCAAAACTTTAGTTGGCACCCCTATACCCAGTAGCATGCCTGTAGTGTCTGGCGCCTGTGTGCAAAACTTTAGTTGGCACCCCTATACCCAGTAGCATGCCTGTAGTGTCTGGCGCCTGTGTGCAAAACTTTAGTTGGCGCCCCCCCTCCAATAAAAATATCACTTTAAAAAAACGTTTTTTTTTTAAGTATTTCCTCCTCTTTGGCGCCTTTACTATCCTGGCGCCTGTGTGCGGCACACACATTGCACATATGGCCGGCGTGCCCCTGGTTATAGTCCCACCTTTGTACCCTTTCCACAGTTAATTTATCCCCTTCAAATCCTGGGGACCAGATCTGAGAACAATAGTCTAAGTGTGGTCTGATCAGAGTCTTGCACAGAGGATTGCTGCAATAATGAGAAGGACACTGACCTGCAGAGATAAAATGGTTATCATTTCATTGTATATGTCCCCTAATTTCAGGTTTCCATCAATCATCAAACCCAGATCTCTTGTCTCTCCTACTTACTCCAGTTTAACTCCTCCCATAGAGTATGCAGCATCCTATCGATGTGTCCAACCTCAAGACCTTACATTTTGCTGCATTAAACTGATACCCGCATTCATTTGCCCATCTATCTAGCTTATTCAAATCCTCTTGCAGGGCTACCACATCTGCACTATTACTAATAACCCTTCCCAGCTTTGCATCACCTGTTGCAATCCACGGACAATGTCATTGATATAAAGGTTAAACAATATAGGTCCCAGTACTGAGCAATGTAGAACCCCACTTGTAACCTTCTGCTTCTTTGATATTGCTCCACCATACACAACTCTCTGATACCTATCAGACAGTCAATTCTGAATCCAGTTAATCAATCTGACATCCAGACCCATGTGCTGCAACTTAATATCAGCTTATCATGTGGCACCCTGTCAAATGCCTTTGCTAAGTCTAGGAAAATGGCAGTATATGCCTTTCCCTCATCTAATGCTCTTGTAACTTTATCATAAAAGGTTATCATTTGTTAAAACACGAGCGCTCCTTCACAAATCCATGTTGACTCTCACAGATAACATTACCCTCATCTGCGCAATGCTGTATATGGTCCCTCACTACTTTCTCCAAGATCCTACTAACTACTGATGACACACAAACTGGCCTATAATTAGACACTTCCAGTCTGCTACCGCCCTTATGCAATGGCACTATCTTACCTTCCTTCCATTCCATGGGCACCTTTCCTGCAGCCAGACTTTCATTGAAAAGTGAGGTCAAAGGCACTGTCAGTTCCTTAGCACATTCTCTCAAAACTCGTGGTGAAATACCATCCAGTCCCACAGTTTTACTAACATTCAGAGTACTCAGTATGTGGAACACACTCTCTCTCCTCCTGCACCTCTAAACCTCGAACCTGCTCTATCCCTCTAGTATTCAAATTGAAAGAGCAAATGCTAGAAGAATGGAGAAAGGGTCCAATCTGTCCAGAATGACAAAATGGTTTGTGAAAATTATAGAGGTATTTCTCTGTTAAGTACAACATACAAAGTATTTACTTCAATTTTGAAGAACAAATTAAAGTTATTGGTGTCTACCAAACAGGTTTCAGGAAAGGGAAATCTACAACTGATCAGATACATATTATTAAATGAGTACTGTAGAACGTTTGAGAATTGGATATAAATATTAATCAGATTTTTGTCGATTTTTAACAAGCATATGACAGCATTAAAAGAGAAAAATTATATGAGATCCATCCACCCATTTCTCATCTGTCTGAGACTCATAATTAGGGGGTTTAACCAATTTAATGCAGCTGGCTTGCCATTTCTCTACTGCATCCCTCAAAGAGTAAGTATTTATGTCTGTAGATATGTATGTTCATGGGGAAAGTTTACCTGATGCAAAAACTGAGTTTCTGGGAGGAAAACCCTGCCACCTCCATATGAAACTGGCTAAATCACTTCATCTTAAAAGTCCTGATAACAATTCTTCACATCCTAGATTGGAATCGAATTCAGGTCTTTCCAATCAAAAGGCTTCATCTATATATACCGACTGAGTTATGGAGGCACTGAGATTATGATACACTTTTGAATACCAGATTAAGACAGATAAGAAAATTCAGAAACAAGGTTAAAATATAAAATGATTTAAGATTCTTTTTCAATAACTGATGGATTAAAACAAGGAGATAGTCTAGCTGAAGTACTTTCAACTTAACTATGAAATACATTATCTGATCACTGCCATACTGAAAGCACTTCAATAAATAAATCAGTAAAGACTGTATTATATGCAGATGACATTAACATCATGTGAAGAACCAAACAGAAAGCAGAAGAAATATATTTGGAAACAGATAAATTAGCACATGAGATTGGGGCTAAAATTAATCAACAAAAAACCTAAATAATTACCAGGCTTTTAACTGATACAAGTGCGAAAATTGGGAACCTTGAAATAGAAAGAGTGGAACAATTTAAATATTTAAGAGTAATTATTACAAGCAACCTAATGTACAGGTAGAGCACAGAATCAAATAAGGATGGGTAATCAGGCTTTTTATTCTCTTTTATATGTATTCAGGTCAAAAGATATTCATTGGGAGATTAAAGTACAAATATATATATCAGTCATTTTTTCAATTGTTATCTATGTATGCAAAACCTGGATATTTGTGGTGAGAATAGAGGATTTGATTTCATCTTCTGAAAAGAAAATCCTTAGAAAAATATTTGGTTCAGTGAATGCTAATAGACTCTGGAGGATCATATACAACCATGAGTTATACCAACTGTATAAAGAACTTACAGTATTTAGTTTAATTAAATTAAAGTTAAATAAGGATCCAGAGTTGGGTTGACAACAATGGTATAATCTTTGATGGACAGCATAGATTTGCTAAAGGAGGTCATGTTTTAGTAATCTACTTACTTATTACAATAAAGTGACTGCTTCCTTGGACAGAGGAGAAGGACACATAATAATATACTTGGATTTCGCAAAAGCTTTTGATAGAGTACCTCATGATAAGTTGACAGTCAAACTAGAGCAGTTGGAGTTGGATATTAGATTAATGCATTGGATTGGAGACTGGCTATCTGATAGGTATCAACAAGTTGTGTATGGGGGGTGCAATATCCAGGAAAAGGAAAGTCACTAGTGGAGTGCCTCAGGGGTCTGTTTTAGGGCCATTACTATTTAACTTGTATATTAATGCTATTGGTGAAGATTTGGATGGAGATATTCAGTTGTTTGCAGATGATGCAAAGTTGGGACGAACCATAAAGAGTAGTGAAGATGTTGTGGCCTTGCAAGAAGACTTGAATAAATTGAGTGATTGGGCAAGCAAATGGGGATGTGAGTTCAACGTTGCAAAATGTAAGGTTTTAAAATTTGGAAAACAAAGATGGGATGCAGAATTTATGCTTGGTGAGAATATATTGTTGAAGTAGAGGAAATAAGAGATCTGGGGGTGATAGTGGATAAGGATCTAAAATTTAGGGGACACATCGCCAAAATTGTGAAGACAACACAAAGACTTCTGGGAATGATGTGGAGGACACTGACGTGTAGAAGTAGGGAGATTCTTGTTCCATTGTATAAGGCTTTGATTAGGCCACACATGGACTATTGTGCCCAGATTTGGTCACCTGGTTTTCAGAAGGATGAAGAGATGTTGGAAAGGGTCCAAAGGCGACTGACTAAGGTAGTTTCTGACCTCTGGAATGTCGAGTATGAGGAAAGATTGAAAAGATGTAATTTGCAGAGTCTAGTGGAGAGAGGAAGAGGGGAGATATGATAGAGACCTACAAGTTGGTAAGGGGTTATTATAGGATCAATGGTGGAGAAGTTCTACAGAGAATAGTGGGAGATCAGGGGAGAACCAGAGGTCATCCCTGGAAACTGTATAAAGAGGGTGTGAGTAGGGGAGTGAAAGGCAGGTTTTTTTCAAGCAGAGTTGTGAGTGATTGGAATGCCTTGCCTGAGAGTGTGGTGTCTGCAAAGAGTTTGAATGTGTTTAAGACATGGTATGATGAGATGTGTGTGAGATAAAAGGACCTCCTAGATGAGTCTTTGACTCCATGAGGTCTTGTTTAATAATAATAATAATAATAATAATAAAACATGCAAACCATGCAGTAGACAAGACATATTATGTCATGTCATACTGCATTTTTGAATTGAAAATGACTGTATTCTCCTAAGAAAACTATAAATAGTAAATTTTTTTGGTAAAAGATCAGAAAGAAAACCAGGCACAACTGGAGAGAATATCATTAATCAAGATAGCTGCATCATAGTGCAGTGTCCAAACTGGAAAGGTCAGGATTGGAGGTGACAAAGACCAAGAGCCATAGGAAGAAGAAGAAAAAATAGGCCTACCCTTTAAAAAAAAAAAAAAAAAAAAATTAAAAGCGGAGGAGGGTGAAAGGAAGGATCTGGAAAATTTAAAAAGAATAGAATTAGGCTTTTGGACTGCAGTGTTTGGGTTCGCTCCTAATAATTTATTCCCCCCCCCTCCACATACCCATCCACCCACCCAGCTGCCCAGTTTTCTCAATAATTGTTCAGAATTCAGAGTTCTCCATAAGCCAGTATTGTTTTCCAAATCTTTTTTTATCTTTCTTTTTTTCCTTTTCTTATAACTGGCTTTTCCTCTTACATTTAAATGATTAATATCTGTGAACATATTTTAATCTTTCATTCTATATTTTAATAAATTAATTTCAATTTTATTTGGTTTCGGTTCTCTTATGTCTTTATCTCTTCAGCCACAAGACTTGAGGATTGATTCATAAAAACTGGATATCAAATGTGTAATTGTGTGCTTGTAATAATTCTCTGCATCAGACTATGAATTTAACAGTAGGCTCATATCCTGAAAAACAATTTATGCTTACATCTCATTCCAGTTAAATGTCATCTCACTCTTTCCTCCAACTACTATTTATATTATTGTTAGTTTTTTAGTCTGTTAAATATTTTAAAACAGAAGAGGGTTTTCACTATAGAGGACTGTTTGGGGGCTACATTATTGAATATCTAAACACAAATCTATAGAGTAAACTGCCATTAGAAAAATTATTTTATTCATTTAAATAAATAATTATTACCCTTGGTCCTGGAGGTCCTGGTGGACCTGGTACTGGGAGAAAGCCTCCATCTTCACGATAATGAAATTCAGGAAAAGAGCCGGGAGGACCTGGTGGTCCTCTTTCACCCTGAAAATTTAATTTGAGAGAGAGTAATTAAATGGAATTATAAATATATATATATACTTATGAACACTTATCTAAACATTATGCCCGCTTACCTAGTAGTAAGTGTTTAGCCTCCTTTGACTGAGATAACTGCTTGCACTTATCTTGACATTGACTTCACTAGATCAGAGGTATCCTCAGGTATTCTTAACTAACTAGATAGAATATATAATACTGCACTAAACAGGCTACACACCATTTAGGCATACTGAAGGTGCCAATAGGCAACAAGGAAACCAGACGATGGAAGGAAAAGAATGCAAAAGACAAGCTTCACAATAAGATCGCATTGCATATTAGGCAGCAAAGAAGGATGCAAGAAGTACTATAGCACAAGCAAAAGCTAGTAGTGCAAATAATTTTTATGCATGACTTGAAATGCCCAAAAATGATCTTGTGATCTTGAAGATAAGGAAAGCTTCAAAATCGCAAAAGAAGACATTGTAGTTCAAAAGACATCAACGTAGTCAAATACATAAAGAATGAAAGGGGGGGGTTTAAAAGAATGAGGACATAAAACAGAGAGAGGGGGAAGGGGTATTACCATCACTCAAGAAGGGTTGACAACTTCAAGTACTAAGGCTCAATCCTCACAAAGGATGGCACTATTGATACAGACATGGAACACTGCATGAACACCAGCTGGATGAAATGGAGAGCGCTGCCTGGAATATTATGTAACAGAAGGATGCCAGTACAAGTAAAGGGGAAGATATAGAAAACAGCAGTATGACTGATCATTATATATGGTGTGGAATATTGGCCTCTTAAGAAATGACAAGAACAAAAGCTACTTGCCACTGAGATGAAGCTGAAGTAGCCAGAAGTGTTGCCATGCTGGATAAAGTGTATAATGAACACATCTGTAAGAGCTTCAAAGTTAGATTTTTGTTGATAAAATAACTGAGCACTGGCTTATATGGTTTGGACACATCATGAAATGTCCTGTAGATCACATGATGTAGAAGCAGGGTTGGCTCGTGCATAGGCACTGTGGAACTGCAGCATCCCCAATTTTTCTCAATAGATAAATATATTTATTAATTTCTATATATTTGTTGTTGCCGATATTTAATTTTATCATCAACAATCCTATACAATTCTCTTATTTTGTATAAAAAATAATAAAAATCTATCTTGTAGCACTTTGGAGAGTGAAGGACACTAGCAGCACTGCATTTACCACAGTGTGATATTGCTATGTGCGCAAGCATATGCACGTCATAGTGAGATGTGCACTATTAGCATGATGCAGCACTGTCCGTCGCACAGTTCCACTGTTGTTTATATGCAGTTTGCGCCAGTAGTAGAGTGTTCATAGTGCTTATCGTGTTTACTCCATCTCTTTAAATATTTGGATATTACAATTAAAGGATTTAATTGTAATGTCAGGGTGCTTAAGGATCAAAACTATATAACTGAGAGGAGACCTCCACATAGCCTTCAAAGGAATGCAGAGAACCGACCAGAGCTTCTGACCTAATGTCCAATCCTCACCTTCTTGTGGTCACCCTGTCAGGTATCTACCTGGATACTGAATGGACGAGGATGGGCTAGTAATTTGGGATTTTGCCGAACAAATTGTATTCTTATTGGCTTAAACCAAAATTTCAAATGATTGTACAACATGACAAAATTTCATGCCGGCTGGGGTGCACCTGGTTAAACAAAGCCCCCGTTGTTTTCACCAGGGGAACCACAGCAAACAGAGAAAAGTCAGCTACTGGAACAAATCATAAAACTTACCCCAACTCAACATTACCAGAGTTCAAGATCAGTATTATCAACATAAGAAGCCGAATGGCAAAGAAGTGTAGCTAGCTGAGGAATTGGATAAGTACCAGATCGACATGATACAGATGACTGAAACAAAAACTGGTGAGATTTATCTGAGTAATAAATACAAAATGTTATATCAGGCAATGACAATCAAGGAAAAGAAGGAGTAGCCACAGTATTCAACAATAAATATGAGGCTAATCTTCTTGAATGGCAGGCAGTCTCAAGTAGAGTGATGTCAGCAAATACGAGAATGGGAAACTAGACAATGAGACTTATTTGTGCCTATGGCCACACAGAAGGTTCTACGAAGGTAGTAGATGAATTTTTTGAGGTTTTAGAGAAAGCAACTGACACAAAAGAAAGGAAAAGTAAGTCCTGGTCGGGGATATAAATTGCAGAGTAGGAAATGATTGTCAGATATACAAAAATATTTTGGGAAAATTTGGAGAAAAGAGCAAAGCTAATAATAATGCCATATACCTGTTGGATTTCTGATCAGGACATGGACTGGTTATTACTAACACCATGTTCCAACATAAAAATGTGCATAAATTCACATGAAGAGAAGAGGCAACGAATAAGAAAAGTCTCAAAAAACGAAAGAGTAGAGAGCAGGAACCAAACCTTGGAGATTCAGTGGCAAGACCTGAAGAAAACACTGATTGATTCAGCCAGAGAAGCATGTGGTGAGGTTGTGTTCAAGGATAGAATAATCAGAACTCCATCATGGACACAGGAAGTTAAAGAGACAGTGAAGGAAAAGAAGAAAGCATATCAAAAGTTCCTGGCAAATAAGTCACCTTGTGCTCTTAGAGAATACAGAGACAAATGTAAGAAAGCTAAACACTGTGTAAAACTGGCTAAACAAAAGTCACAGGAGTACTTTGGCAAGAACATAGAAAATAAATATCAAGAAGATGGCAAGATATTCTGGAGGTTGTTAAAGAATCTCAGAAATAGAGGAAAGAGTGCTGTAAAAGGAATTAGAGATGATAAAGGTGACATGAAAACAGGAGAAAAAGATATCCTTGAGGTATGGAGTAATTAGTTCAAAAAATTGCTAAATGAAACAAGCAGTGATGACAGCACAGTGCTAAAAACATTCAGCAGGCATGCAGTCAGGAATACATATACATACTTGAAGTAGAAAAAGCCATCAATAGCCTGAAATGTGGAAAGGCAGCAGGAGTAGATGATATTTGGCCAGAAATGCACAGGTATGGAGGTATAAAAATAAAAGTCTTACAGTGGCTGAATTGCATACTTCAGAATGCCTGGACAGAGGGACGAATTCCAGATGATTGGATAGAGCTCTCATAGTAACAATATATAAAAAGGGAAAAAAACTGAATGTGAGAATTACACAGGCATTTCATTTCTGAGTGTTACTGGTAAGATATATGCAAGAATACTTGAGAAATGGTTGAGAAGGATTGTGGAAGAGAAGCTTGGTGATGAACAAGCTGGATTCAGGCCAAACAGAGCTGTCAGGATCAGATTTTCACTTTATGACAGATAGTGGAGAAATCATGGGAATATAACAAAGATCTCATATTTATGAATTTAGGTACACAAAACACACACGTGTTGAAAAGATTATTTTACTGATTAATAATAAAATAATAACTTGACGTTTCGATCTCTGTATTGAGGTCATCATTGGAAGGATACATGTGTATAAGAACCAAACTACATGCTGTTGCACTCTATACAGGTAAATTACATCTACGTTGTTAACTAATCTTTTTTCTTAGCCTGCCCTCTAGTGATTTAAAAAAAATTACCAATAAAAACTACAACAAACTCTGCTAAAGTCCTCAAGTACTAGGATTCTTCTGGAATTATAGTTTATATTGTTATATTACGATTATCTTCTGGATTTGTACAGTACAGGTTGCTATTGATTGTACAGGAAAAAAAATAAAAAAAACTTTGCCAAGTCTTCTTGTATTGAAATTTTTCTTTGTGGTTGCTATGAAGGTTGCAGATGGGTCCTTCACATTCTTGGAATGGTTAGACCATCATTTTTATTCAGATTCGGATCATGTTTGAGCATTTCACATGCTTCCTTGAATTTCCTCTCGAAACAAGGTTTTGGTGCGGTGTAGGGACTTGGTACCTTTCCAATCAATTCTGTGGTATGTTTGGAGTGCATGGTCAGAAAGGCCGGTTTTTTCAAAATGGAGGTATTTTATGTGTCGTTTGTGTTCATCCTTTCTGATTGGGATGGTTCGCCCTGTTTCCCCTATGCATGGTATGTTACATGTGCAAACTATTTTGTAAACTCCTGGGTGGGCTAGGTGTGGTAGGGGATCCTTGGAAGAACTGGAATTATAAAAGGATTTGTATTGTAAAAGGAATTAGAGATGATAAAGGTGAATGAAAACAGGAGAAAAAGATATCCTTGAGGCATGGAGTAATTAGTTCAAAAAATTGCTAAATGAAACAAGCAGTGATGACAGCGCAGTGGTAAAAACATTCAACAGGCATGCAGTCAGGAATACATATCCATACTTGAAGTAGAAAAAGCCATCAAAAGCCTAAAATGTGGAAAGGCAACAGGAGTAGATGATATGCGATCAGAAATGCAGAAGTATGGAGGTATAAAAATAAAAGTCTTACAGTGGCTGCACTGCACAGTTAAGAAGGCCTGGACAGAGGGACGAATTCCCGATGACTGGAGTAGAGCTCTCATAGTACTCATATATAAAAAGGGAAATAAAACTGAATGTGAGAATTACAGATGCATTTCATTACTGAGTGTTCCTGGTAAGATATATGCAAGTATACTTGAGAAATGGTTGAGAAGGATTGTGGAAGAGAAGCTTGGTGAAGAACAAGCTGGATTCAGGCCAAATAGAGGCTGTCAGGATCAGATTTTCACTTTATGCCAGATAGTTGAGAAATGATGGGGAATATAACAAAGATCTATATTTAAGTTTCTTATATCTGGAAAAGGTATATGACAAGATGCCAAGAAAGTAGTTATTCAAAACGCTACAGTTATATGGTGTCAGTGGGGCATTATATCAAGCAATACTTAGTCTTTATTAGTCTTTATTTGAGTTGTATTACAATTTAAACAAAGACTAAGTATTTTTTGATATAATTCCCCACTGACACCATATAACTGTAGCATTTTGAATAGCTACATAATGCCCCACTGACACCATATAACTGTAGCATTTTGAATAAGTCAGCAGTTAGAATTGAAGGAAGTACAGGAAGATGGTTTAATGTTAAATCTGGTGTCAGACAAGGATGCACATTATCCGCTCTGTTATTCATTATCTATATGGATCATATTATGAAGGAAAGTGGTATTGAACCTAATATCAAAATTGGAGGTGTTAATCTCAGCTCTTTGCTTTATGCAGGCGATGTTATTATTATTATTATTATTATTCAGGCCTCCATGGAGTCAAAAGACTCATCGTGGGAGGTCTTTCCTAAGAACATAAAGTCTGTCAAGACTCATCAAGGTGAGGTCCCTTCTAAGAAACACAAAGTCTATCATACCACTCCTTAAACTCATTGACTATTCTCGCTCTCAGCACTCCATCAGGCAATGCATTCCACGGTTCAACCACCCTCCATGCAAAGAAACCACTCCTCACCCTCTTTCTCACAGTTTCCTTTCGTAACTTCCAGGGATGGCCTCTTATCATCACTCCTTCCCGCTGTTCAACCAAGCGAAAGAACCCCCAGTGTCAACCCTGTAACCACCTCTCAACAGTTTAAAAGTCTCAATCATATCACCTCTCCTTCTTCTATCCATAAACTCTGCAGTCCACATTCCCTCAGCCGATCCTCATAACCAAAATTGTACAGTCCTGAAACCATCTTTGTCATCCATCTTTGTACCCTTTACACAGTTAATTTATCCTCTTCAAATCCTGGGGACCAGATCTGAGAACAATAGTCTAAGTGTGGTCTGATCAGAGACTTATACAATGGAATGATAACCCTTTTATCTCTGCAGGTCAGTGTCCTTCTCAAAATTGCAGCAATCCTCTGTGTTACCTTCACCACCTTTGCAATATGTCCCCTAAATTTCAGGTTTCTATCAATCATCAACCCCAGATCTCTTGTCTCCCCTACTTCCTCCATTATAACTCCTCCCATAGAGTATGCAGCATCCCATCGATGTTTCTCAAACCTCAAGACCTTACATTTTGCTGCATTAAACTGACCCCGCCCCCATTCATTTGCCAATCTATCTAGCTTATTCAAATTGTCTGCTAGAAGTCTGCAAGATCCCCTAACTAAATTGAATAACTGTTGTAATAGATATGATATGAAGGTCAGCATTAAAAAGACAAAGACAATGAAAATGAAGTTGTTTATAAAAATAAGATAACATTGATTTTTTTTAGGATTGTGGTCGTTTTTTTTTTTGCCAAGATTTTTCCTCTTCAGTGAAATTTTTTGGATCTTGCACAAATTTTCCTTGTCTTAATCGCATGGTCTCTCAGTTGATATTTAATTCCTCACTGTCATTTTTCAGAATTAAATATTTATTGTTTCATAGCAAACAACTCATGTTTTCAACATTTCTTCACAGTGTGATGTTGAATATTAAGATATCACTTGACATCATAAACATAACATAGCTATGATATGGTAAAAGCATCATTTATTCAAAAACATGAGAAAGTGCTTCTTTTGGCCACAGATGGAATGATATATTTTTTTTTCTAGACAGGGTTTTTCCCTCTAATTGGGAAAAACCCTGTCTAGAATGCAAAAACCATGTATAAGGACTTTTCAACTGGAAATCAGTCAGCAAATATCATACCTTAGAACACACTAGTGGCAGGCATAGCAAATTAAGAAAACAGGATCCATCCTATGATATCTATTATTATTATTATTATTAAGAGACTTCCAGGAAGCCAGGAATTCAGTGAGAGAGAGGCCACATATACCTTCACCAGCTGTCTGTTATACATGTTCTTGAATTCATTCACACTACCTGAACTCACCCTCCAAAGACAGTCCATTCCAATCACGCACCGTTCTACGAGAGAAAAATCTAATACTCACCATCACATTTCTCATGTTATCCATTTATGTATTAAGCTGAAGAGCCTGTGACAGCCCAAGTGGTTTCATTAGATTTACTAGAATAGGATGATTCTGCTTCTATGTAAAAAATCTACTCTTCACACTCCTACACAACTTCCAGGGATGGCCTTGTACTCTTTTTATAATCCCCTCTGGATTAATCTGCTAAAATCCCTTCATATCACATCTTTTCCTCCTATCCACCAAACTCTGCCATCCACTTTTCTTCAACCTCTCTCTCCATATCCAGCATTCCAGAGTAGTCTTAATTGCTCATCTCTGCTTCCACATCATATTGCAAACCAGGTGAACAAATCTGAGCACAATAGTCCATGACCAGTGCTTTATATAGTGGCACAATCAAATCCTTATCCCTACATGTTAGAGTACTTCTTATCATAGCAGCACTGCAATGTGCTGTCTTCACAACACTTGCAATATGCCCTCTAAACTTCAGCCTATTGTTAACCATCACTCCCAAATCTTGAATCTCATCCCCTTCCTGCAATATAGTATACAGCCTTATATTTCTGCACTCCAAAATGCAACACCTTGTACTTATTAATATTAAAACTACAACTCCACTCCTTTGTCCAAGTCAAATAGACTTTTGACTTGGACAAAGGAGTGGAGTTGTAGTTCTATTCCATTTAAGTCTTCCTGAACGGAATTAACATCAGCAGTGCTACTTATAATCCTCCCCAACTTTGCATTATCATCAGCAAACAACTGAAAATCCCCAGTCAGTCCACATGAAAAAAAAAATCTAGTCCTAACACTCTTGCTAACTACACTTTTACACAGTTTCCATGGGTAACCTTGTTCTCTTCCTTCCTACCATGTACTGAAAAAATTCATCAGTCTCAATCAAACAAAACCCCTTTAATAACATATGCTTCTATCATGTCTCTTCTGTTACTGCATGTCAGTTAAGTTTTGAAGCCCACAGACCTTCGATCTATTCTTAAAAGGAGCATTCTACTGACCTGTCACAATCTTTGTCACTCACCTCTGAATGCTCTCCATAACTTCTTCATTTCTCACAGAATCCAAGGAATCAGATCCATGCACTAGTAGTCCAAATGTGGCCTTATTAAAGGGAAAGATAACCTTCCTATCCTGCTCAGTATGTTGTTCAAAGTCCCTGGCCTCTTCAGGAAACTGAGGAGATCAGGAATTTTGATCTGATATGCTGTTTTGGTTAATTTTGAAATAGGCCTTCTAAACTTCAACCCCCTGTCCATAATCACTCTAAAGCTCCTGGCCTCCTCAGTTTCCTGAGGTTCAGTTCCATTAATATGATACACAGCTTATAATGTCCTCTTCTCAAAGTGCCACCTTACATTTGGCTACATTAAACTGGCAGTCATTTACTTTTGCCCATACTACCAATCTATTTAAGTCATCCTGCAAGATTGCTATATTACCTTCATTTACTATTGCTCTTTCCAGTTTTGCATCTATGGGCAACAACTGAATGTTTCTCCTCAATTCATTTCCTACAACAGTGATATACAAATTAAACAGAAAAGGACCAAGTACTGAGTCCTGTGGTACACCATTAGTCACTTGCCTTCTCCTAAGCTCAACTCCTCCATAAATCAGACTTTGATATCTGTCCAAATAACCAAATTCATATCCATTCCCATTTGCTGCAATTTACGCAACAAAGTTTTGTTAAATCTCTTTGCAAAGTCCAGCAGTATCACTGAGTAGCCATTTTCTTTATCCAACTCCATAGTTATGTTATTATGAACAGTAAGAAAATTACTAAGGCAAGACCTTAGTAATTTTCCTCTTATAAGGTATCATATTTTTATCCACCCAGTCTTGAATTCTGTCCTTTATCTATTTCTCCAATACTTTAACCACCACTCCTGAGATAGTGATTGGCCTATAATTTACTACTTCTGTCTTGGAGCCTCCTTTATGGAGGAGGACTATTATTCCCTCTTTCCATTACACTGACACCTTCCAAGTACTGAGGCTTATATTAAACAACTTGGTCGGAGGAGATGATAATTCCCTTGCATATTTTCTTAATACACAGGCCAATATGCCATCAATATGCATCCCTTGGCTGTGTTCTGCAATATCCTAAGCACCTCCAAATTGCCAAAGAAGTCCTAGTCATAGTCCATAGGTACAATTGCCACTATAAAGAAAATTCACTATAGCAATTTATTATTTTTGTCCATATTTATTTTTTTAAAATACATTTATTGAAGGGCACAACTGGGTTAATCTACTAGCAAAGTTCTTGCATAATTAGTTTAATGGTCTAATGTGTAGACCAGTAAACAATTGTTTAATGGTCTACACAATAGATTCAATTGTTTCAAGCAATAATATACTATAGTGATAATGTACCATATTATCACTACAGCATGTTAGGCCTTATGGGCTAATAATTCAAGGTATTCATATTCTTAATATATAATGCAACCTTTTTAATACAACATTGCCGTTATTTTATACTACAAACATAGTAAGGCAGTTATATTTTTTAATATGTTTGGAATGTGAGTTTCACCTTTTCTCCTGGTGATCCTGGATAACCAGCATGTCCTCTCTCTCCAAGAATACCAGGAATTCCTGGAATGCCTTGTGGACCAATCTGTCCAGATTCTCCTTTTTCTCCTTTGGGACCTAAATGAAAATCAAAGAAAAGATTTTCAACTAATTTATCTTTGTGATTCTCTGCAAGGCACTGAAGTTTAAATTGTGAAATTTTATAGCAAAAAATTTTATCATATAAGAATTAACTAAAAAAGAGTGATCATTATGGGTGATTTTAATTATGGCAATATAGACTGGAATGATGAGATAGCAACTGGAAGTAAAGAAAATGAGTTTCTTGAGTTTTTGAGGGTTACATACTGTTACATACTACCTCAGGCAGTATGTAACAGAAGGCACACGAGGATTGAGGGTCTTGGATTTGGTCATCGCATCGGAGTATGTAATTATAAATGAGGTGTCAAATCATCCACCAATTGGTCAGAGTGACCATCAGGTCATTACCTGGGTGATTGCCAGCAGTGTGAGGACCTCTGTGAGAAAAGGGTATATATGGAACTACAAGGGGGGGGGGTGATTATGAAGAGCTCAGGAGACAGCTTGCAGGTGTAGTATGGAATAAGGAGTTAGCTGGAAAAGAGATCAATGCAGTTTGGGGGATTTTCAAAAATTGTTTAGTAGATGCAATGTCTAAATGTATTCCAAGGGTGAGAAGGTTAAATAAGATGGGTGTGAGATGGATGAATAAAGAGATTAAGCATGCGATACAGAGAAAAAGGGCATTGTGGAGGCAGCATAAGAGAAGTGGAAATAACCAATTCCATGACGTCTACAAAGACCAGGCAAGGAGAGTGACTTGGTTGGTTAGAGTAGCTAAAGAGAGGTATGAACAGCAGTTAGCTAATGAAGCCAAAAAGAATCCTAGGGAGTTCTTTCGATATGTAGCCAGCAAAAGAAAGAATGATTATGGAAGGATGACATTGATTGGAGAAAATGGTATAAAGACAGCTGTTGCAGAATGTGTCGTGAAGATACTTAATGAGCAGTTCATAACGGTCTTTGAATCTTGTGAATGTGATTCATGGAGAGATTGAGAGCAGTTGATGATGGGGAGGAGAGACTGACTGTAAGTGAGCAAGAGGTGTATGGAGAGAGTTGAGTAAACTAGATGTTAATAAGGCTGTGGGACTAGATAATATATCACCATGTATTCTGAAGGAATGTGTCAGGGAGTCGACACCTGCCTTGACATTTTTTTTAATACGAGTCTTTCACTCGGTCAAGTTCCTAAGGAGTGGAAAGAGGGCAAGATTGTGCCATTTCATAAAGGAGGTCATCGAACTCAAGCATCAAACTATAGGCCTATCTGTTTGTCAGGTTTTTTGGTTAAGTTGTTGGAGAAGCTTGTGAGAACTATGATCCAGAGTTGGGTTGACAACAATGGTATTATCTTTGATTGACAGCATGGATTTGCTAAAGGGAGGTCATGTTTTAGTAATCTACTTACTTATTACAATAAAGTGACTGCTTCCTTGGACAGAGAAGAAGGATACACAGTAATATACTAGGATGTCACAAAGGCTTTTGATAGAGTACCTCATGATAAGTTGACAGTCAGACTAGAGCAGATGGGGTTGGATATTAGATTAGTGCATTGGATTGGAGGCTGGCTATCTGATATGTATCAACAAGTTGTGTATGGGGTGCGATATCCAGGAAAAGGAAAGTCACTAGTAGAGTGCCTCAGGGATATATTTTAGGGCCATTACTGTTTAACTTGTATATTAATGATATTGGCGAAGATGTGGATGGAGATATTCAGTTGTTTGTGGATGATGCAAAGTTGGGATAAACCATGAAGAGCAGTAAAGATGTCGTGGCTTTACAAGAAGACTTGAATAATTTGAGTGATTGGGCATGGAAATGGGGATGTGAGTACAATGTTGCAAAATGTAAGGTTTTAAAATTTGGAAAACAAAGATGGCATGCAGAATTTATGCTTGGTGAGGATATATTGTTGGAGGTCTGGGGGGTGACAGTGAATAAGGATCTAAAATTCAGGGGACACATAGCCAAACTTGCAAAGACAACACAAAGGCTTCTGGGAACGATGTGGAGGACACTGATGTGTAGAAGTAGGGATATTCTTGTTCCATTCTATAAGGCTTTGATTATACCACACATGGACTACTGTGCCCAGATTTGGTCACTGGGTTTTCAGAAGGATGAAGAGATGTTGGAAAGGGTCCAAAGGCGACTGAGGTAGTTTCTGATCTCTGGAATGTCGAGTATGAGGAAAGATTGAGAAGATGTAATTTGCAAAGTCTGGTGGATAGGAGGAAGAGGGGAGATATGACAGAGACCTACAAGTTGGTAAGGGGTTGTTACAGGATCAATGCTGGAGAAGTTCTACAGAAAATAGTGAGATATCAGGGGAGAACCAGACATAATCCCTAGAAACTGTATAAAGAGTGTGTGAGTAGGGGGAGTGAAGGCAGGTTTTTTTTTGTGCAGAGTTGTGAATGATTGGAATGTCTTGCCTGAGAGTGTGGTGTCTGCAAGGAGTTTGAGTGTGTTTAAGACAGAGTATGATGAGCTGTGTATGTGTGTGATAAAAGGACCTCCCAGATGAGTCTTTGACTCCATGAGGTCTTGAGGTAGTAATAATAATAATAATAAAAAAATCTGTCTCAACTCCATGAGGAATTCTAAGGTAGACAAGTAAATTATATTCCTGTTTAATCCTTTAACAAAGTGAAAGCAAACAAAGTTTGCATGTGAAGTAACTTCACGACTGGGCTACTTGTATATAGAGACTGGTGATATTACACCAACTGCCTTCGTATCCCATAATCCAAAGCACACTTTCTTTTGGACATGCATAATCCTATTCATTATGGAAAGGTTAAGACCCAGATTGGTTTAAACTTTTATTGAGGTCTCATCAGTGATAACCAGACCCAGGAAGATAGAAAGATTGAATTAATGCAGGAGTCACATAATTTCCATATACAAGTAGATAATTCTGATCTCATCATCATCAAATTCCTGCCATGGACTCTCAATGGGTATACAGGATATGATAGTACTACATGAAAAATTTACATCATTACTAACTTCCGATCTACAATTTATCTCCAAATCAGTCTGTTACCTGTCAAAACTCCAACATTATCAGATCTATCTTCTAAGGCACTTTTTTACCATATCAATCCACCTATATCTTGGTCTTCCTCTGGGTCTTTTTCCTGCCAACCTGAAAGAGAACATATCTTTTGCTAAGTCTATTCTCTCCCATTCTGCTTAAGTGACCATACCACCTGAGATTAGCTCTGCTAATGCATTCCTAACATCATGTTCCAACATAAAAATGCACACAAATTCACATGGAGAGAAGAGGCTAGGAATAAGAAAAGTCTCATTGACTATGTTATTGTTGATAGTGATGTTTTCTCCCTGATGCAGGACACCAGAGTGCACAGAGGATTTGAAATTGGAAGTGATCACTATTTAGTCTTGAGCAGGATGAAATTGAATTTCATATTGAAAAGAATAACATGTAAGAAAGTTTTAAAGCGAATAAAAGTTGAGTAGCTCTCAAATGTGAACTGTAGACTAAAATACAAAAAGATTATTGAAGAAAAAATGAAAGAATTTGAGAACAGGAATCAAACCTTGGAGATTCAGTGGCAAACTCTGAAGAAAACATTGATTGATTCTGCCAGAGAGGCATGTGGTGAGGTTGTCTGCAAGGATAAAAAAATCAGAACTCCCTGGTGGACACAGGAAGTTAAAGAGGCAGTGATGGAAAAGAAGAAAGCATATCAAAAGTTCCTGTCAAATAAGCTGACTTATTTGACAGGAACTTTTGATATTTTTTGCATTTGTCTCTATATTCTCTAAGAGCACAAGCTGACTTGTGCTCTTAGAGAATATAGAGATAAATGCAAGAATGCTAAACACTGTGTAAAACTAGCTAAACAAAAGTCATGGGAGGACTTTGACAAGAATATAGAAAATAAATATCAAGAAGGTGGCAAAATATTCTGGAGGTTGTTAAAGAAGCTTCGGAATGGAGGAAAGAGTGCTGTAAAAGGAGTTAGAGATGATAAAGGTGACATGAAAACAGGAGAAAAAGATATCCTTGAGGTATGGAGTAATTACTTTGAAAAACTGCTAAATGAAACAAGCAGTGATGACAGCACAGTGGTAAAAAACACTGACCAGGCATGCAGTCAGGAATACATATCCATACTTGAAGTAGAAAAAGCCATCAAAGGCTTGAAATGTGGAAAGGCAGCAGGAGTAGATGATATTCGACCAGAAATGCTGAGTGTATGGTGGTATAAGAGTCTTACAGTGGCTGCACTGCATAGTTCAGAAAGCCAGGACAGAGGGACGAATTCCTGATGATTGGAGTAGAGCTCTAATAGTACCCATATATAAAAAGGGAAATAAAACTGAATGTGAGAATTACAGAGGTATTTCCCTACTGAGTGTTCCTGGCAAGATCTATGCAAGTATACTTGAGAAACGGTTGAGAAGAATTTTGGAAGGAAAGCTTGGTGAAGAACAAGCTGGATTCAGGCCAAATAGAGGCTGTCAGGATCAGATCTTCACTTTTAGACAAATAGTCGAGAAAGCATGGGAATATAACAAAGATCTGTATTTAAGTTTTGTCGATTTGGAAAAGGCATATGACAAGGTGCCAAGAGAGAAACTATTCAATACGCTGCAGTTATATGGTGTCAATGGGTCATTATATCAAGCAATACTTAGTCTTTATTTCAGGTGTAAGTCAGCAGTTATTGAAGGAAGTACAGGAAGATGGTTTAATGTTAAATCTGGTGTGAGACAAGGATGTACATTATCTCCTCTGTTATTCATTATCTATATGGATCACATTATGAAGGAAAGTGGTATTAAACATGCTATCAAAATTGGAGATGTTAATGTCAGCTCTTTGCTTTATGTGGATGATGTTATACTTCTAAATAAATCCGCTACAAGTCTGCAAGATTCTCTGACTAAATCAAATAGCTGTTGTAATAGATATGGTATGAAGGTCAGCAATAAAAAGACAAAGACAATGAAAATAGGCAGAATCATTGAAAATGTCAACTGTGTTGTGAATGGAGAACCTGTGGAACAAGTAAAACATTTCAGCTACTTAGGCACGATTTCTAGTGAAGATGGTAAATTAAATATAGAAATAGACAACAGAATCAGTAAAGCTGGTATGGTGGGAAGACAATTGAATAAATTCATATGGAATAAGAGAGAAATTAGTATGAACACTAAATTAGCTGTATACAAGACAGTGTTCAAACCAGTTTTAACTTATGGATCTGAGAGCTCTGTCAGTAATAAAACACTTGACCAAAGACTAGAGACTGCAGATATGAGAGTCCTGAGAAAGATTATAGGCATGAACAGATGGCATCAATGGCAATATCATATTATAAACGAGGATATTAGGAAAGAACTTGACATTGTCAGCATCCAAGAATGCGTTAGCAGAGCTAATCTCAGGTGGTATGGTCACCTAAACAGAATGAGTGAAGAAAGATTAGCAAAACAAGTGTTCTCTGTCAGGTTGGCAGCAAAACGACCCAGAGGTAGACCAAGATATAAGTGGATTGATACGGTACAAAGTGCCTTAGATGATAGAAATATAAGATCTGATAATGTTGAAGTCTTGACAAGTAACAGACTGATTTGGAGGAAAATTGTAGATAGGAAGTTAGTAATGATGTAATTTTTTTCATGTAGTACTATCATATCCTGTACACCCCCTTGAGGGTACATGGCAGGAATTTGATGATGATGATGATAATGCATTCCTGAATGCTGACAATGTCAAGTTCTTTCCTAATACCCTCGTTTTTAATATGATATTGCCATTGATGCCATCTGCTCATGCCCCTAATCTTTCTCAGGACTCTCATATCTGCAGTCTCTAGTCTTTGGTTAAGTGGTTTACTTCTGACCCAGCTCTCAGATCCATAAGTTAAAATTGGTTTGAACACTGTCTTGTATACAGCTAATTTAGTGTTTTGGCTAATTTCTCTCTTATTCCATATAAATTTATTCAGTTGACTTCCTACCATACCAGCTTTGTTGATTCTGTTGTCTATTTCCAAATTTCATTTTCCATCTTCACTAAAAATCGTGCCTAAGTAGCTGAAATGTTTTACTTTTTCTATATATTCAACTGCATTGTGAATGGAGTTGAAACTATGCTTATACCTATTTTCATTGTCTTTGTCTTGTTATTGCTGCCCTTCATGCCATATCGATTACAACAGTTATTCAATTTAGTCAGGGAATCTTGCAGACTTGCAGCGGATTTATTTAGACGTATAACACCGGTCTGCATAAAGCAAAGAGCTGACATTAACATCTCCAATTTTGATATCAGATTTAATACCACTTTCCTTCATAATGTGATCCATATAGATAATAAATAACAGAGGGAATAATGTGCATCCTTGTCTGACGCCAGATTTAACATTAAACTATCTTCCTGTACTTCCTTCAATTCTAACTGCTGACTTACAATTCAAATTAAGACTAAGCATTGCTTGATATAATGCCACACTGACACCATATACCTGTAGCGTTTTGAATAGCGTCTCTCTTGGCACCTTGTCATATGCCTTTTCCAGATCTACAAAACTTAAATACAGATCTTTGTTATCTCTTTCATTTAAGGTTACATGGTGATCAGCACTCATATTTATGAATTTAGGGACACAAAACACACATGTTGAAAAGATTATTTTACTGATTAATAATAAAATAGTAACTTGACATTTCGACCCCTGTATTGAGGTCATCATCAGAAGGATACATGTGTATAAGAACAAAGCTACATGCTGTTGCACTCTATACAGATAAATTACATCTACGTTGTTAACTAATCTTTTTTCCTAGCCTGCCCTCTAGTGATATAAAAAAAAAAATTACCAATAAAAACTACAATAAACTCTGCTAAAGTCCTCATATTAGGATTCTTCTGGAATTATACAGTTTATATTGTTATATTTATATTGTGAATGGTTTTTATACTGTATCCATTTTTTATAAAGGTATGTTTGATGGGCTCATATTCATGGTTAAGAGCTTGTTCATTTGAACAAATGGTTTGAGCTCTGTGTTTAAGGGTGCATATGACTCCTAGTTTTTGTGTTGG
The DNA here is from genome assembly GCF_054136105.1 of Typopeltis vanoorti. Lineage (NCBI taxonomy): Eukaryota > Metazoa > Arthropoda > Arachnida > Uropygi > Thelyphonidae > Typopeltis > Typopeltis vanoorti. The sequence continues at coordinate 138,256,564 of NC_143550.1, read as the reverse complement.
GTAGTGATAAGAAGTTTTGTGTATGTACTGGCCTGTGTGTGTAGGTTTGCAGTAAACTGAGAAGGAGAGACAGCCTGAAGGAAGACGTGTGACGAGTGTGTCTAGGAACGGAAGAGAGTTATAATTAAAAGAAACACATGTATTAACCACATTGAAAATTATTTAATTGTAAATATTTCATCCTAAGTATCTTAGGACATCATCAGTACAGTAGTTTTAAACAATAATAGGAATAACAAACAGTTAGGGTACATGATTACAATAGAATCTCATTAAACGTGCATAACGTGCTGAAGTAGTACAAAAAAATAAAAAATAAAATAAATAAATAAAAAATAATAATAATAATAATTATTTAATACAATTTTGTATGACAATTTCTCATACTTTAGGAATAGTAAGAATGTCGTTGCGGTTTAAGTGTGGTCTGTGTAGTAGGGGTTCAGAACTTTCTTTGTATAAACATTCATGTTTATATAAAGATCTATGTAAAAGTTTAGACTTTTCCCAATGGATCCTATGGTTTGGATTTTCAATTCTGTGTTGAGAGAGGCCAGATTTCTGCGGTTTAAAAAGATGAATGTGATCTTGATGTTCCGAGATGCGTTTCTGAACAGACCTACCTGTCTGTCCAAAGTAAGATAATTTGCATGAGCATGGAATCTCATAAACGCCAGGTAACATCAAAGGTGAGAGTTTGTCCTTAGGAGAAGGTAACAAGTTGTAAATTTGGTTGATAGGTTTGTAAGTAGTGGCAAAATTGTATTTCTTCATAATTTTAGAAATACGTTCTGAGATGCCTTTAACGTAAGGTATGGGAATCCTATGGACTTCTTCCTGTCTGGTTTGATGTGTGGAGAAGTGACTACTGATGATTTTTTGAGTTGTTTTAGGATTATATCCATTTAGGATGGCTGTATTATTGATTACTTTTAATTCCTGAGAATGTAGGCTTGCGAAAGACAGACGTGGCAATGGAACCGTCTTCGTTTCTTTGGATGTGTAAATCCAAAAAGGAGATACCCTGTGGAGATTCTTTTTCTAACGTAAAGTTGATGCAATGATGAAGAAGGTTAATTTTATCTAGAAACAGTTGTAATTCATGTTCGGGATGATCCCAGACTGCAAATACGTCGTCAACATATCTTAACCAAATTTTTGGTTTGGGTTCAAAAGTGAATATTTTTTCCTCAAGGTGTTCTAGAAACAAGTTTGCTAGGTTTGGTGATAAAGGAGATCCCATTGCTGTTCCTTCTTCTTGCTTGTAAATTTGACCTTTGTAAATTTGACCTTTCCAGATGAAGTAACCTGATGCAATAACAAACTTGAACAATTGAACTATATCAGATGGAAATTTGTGAGTTAGTAATTCTATTGTTTCTTTATGGGGAATGTTTGTGAAGAGGGAGACAATGTCGAAGCTGATTAACAAGTTAGTTTTTGATAGTTGAATGTCTTTAATTTTTGTGTGAAACTCAGTAGAATTTTTGATTGAAGAAACTGAGTGGCGGAGAAGGTTAGATAAGAATCTTGATAACTTGCATGTTGGACAGCTGATACAGTCTACGACGGGTCTAAGTGGAACAATAGTTTTGTGTAGCTTAGGTAAGCCATAAATTCTAGGAGGTCTTAAGTTTTTTGATTGTTTCTTCATCTAAGAAGGAAGTTTCATTAAGTAGCTTATTTAATTTTCTGAGTTGACGTTTCGTGGATCATAATCCAATTTGGCGTAAGTATTACGATCTCGAAGAAGTAAATTCATTTTTCGGTCATATGAATTGGTATCAAGAACCACAATGGTATTTCCTTTATCAGCTCTAGTAATGATTATATTTTTGTTATGTTTTAAGGAAATAATAGCTTTCAATTCTGATGGTGGGATATTTAATTCTGAAGGTTTGGCATTGTAGATCACTTTAGCTACTTCGAATCGAAGTCTGTTGGCTTCAATACTGGAGAGATGTTTGATGTTTCTTTCTATATTATGTATGAAGTCTAAATATGGGAAACACTTTAGTGAAATCGCAAATTTATGGCCTCTTGCTAGAACATTTAATTCATCTTTTGTTAGTGGACGGTTATATAAATTGACTACCCATTTTTCCGTTGGTAATTTGTTAGTGATCTTTTTTGATCGATTTAATAGATTAAGGTATTTAATATGCAGAGCACTATTGCTTTTATCAAAAGCTTTTTTTCCCGAATTCTTTGAGACAATTATAATTAATTGTAGCAATTCTTGATTTAACGTATTTGACAAGTCTGTTTCTAGTTCTGTAATATTTAAATTGTTTGTTGCTAGTTCATACTTAGGCACTTGTAACTGATTGAGTAGTAAGGAATGACTTGCTTTTTGATAGATTTTATGGGCACCTGGAGATTTGATGGCTTCCATCAGTTTTGCAAAGGCTGGAATAAGATTATCGCGTCTGCACTTTTTATAAAAAAGATATTCTAGCTCGTAGCTTACCCTGTTTTAATTGCAGTTTTCCTAGTAAGTTTGTCTTCTGCGCTGTCATTTCCCCGTGAAGGAATAAAATTATTTTAAATAACGAAACCTGTGGTGCGATCATCATTAAAAGAAACACACGTATTAACCACAGTGATTTCTTTTAATTATGATCACACCACAGGTTTCATTATTACAAAGGTGAGAGTTTGTCCTTAGGACAAACTCTCACCTTTGATGTTACCTGGCGTTTATGAGATTCCATGCTCATGCAAATTATCTTACTTTGGACAGACAGGTAGGTCTGTTCAGAAACGTATCTCGGAACATCAAGATCACATTCGTCTTTTTAAACCGCAGAAATCTGGCCTCTCTCAACACAGAATTGAAAATCCAAACTATAGGATCCATTGGGAAAAGTCTATACTTTTACATAGATCTTTATATAAACATGAACGTTTATACAAAGAAAGTTCTTTGTATAAACTACACAGACCAAACTACACAGACCAAACTTAAACCACAACGACATTCTTACTATTCCTAAAGTATGAGAAATTGTCATACAAAATTGTGTTAAATAATTATTATTTTTATTTATTTATTTATTTTTTTTTTTTGTACTACTTTAGCACGTTATGCACGTTTAATGAGATTCTATTGTAATCATGCGCCCTAACTGTATGTTATTCCTATTATTGTTTAAAACTACTGTACTGATGATGTCCTAAGATACATGAAATATTTACAATTAAATAATTTTCACTGTGGTTAATACATGTGTTTCTTTTAATTATGATCGCACCACAGGTTTCGTTATTTTAAAAAGGAAGAGAGTTGTTTTTTTGTATTTCAATGGTGAATTGGATGCGTTTGAGTTGTTTGTTCAGGTAGCTAAGGAATGTATCTAGTGTTTCGCCGCCGTGGGGCCAAATGGCGAAAATAATGTCGACGTATCTGGACCAAGTTTTGGGCTTTAGGCATGCCGATTCTAGAGCTTGTTGCTCAAAGTCTTCCCAGAATTTATGGCCTGCCAAAAGTACACAAAACAGACATGCCATTAGGTTCAATTGTGGAAGGAATCGACAGTCCGAATTACTACTTAGTCAAAAAATTAGCGGCCACAATCAAGGAATTGGTTGGTCATTCCCCTTCCTACATAAAAAATACACAACAATTCATAAACAAAATTAAAAATATTACACTCAATGACCAAGATCTATTAGTCAGCTTTGACATAACTTCCCTTTTCACCAATGTCCCAATCACTGATACTATCTTACTCTTACAGAACATATTTCCACATGACATCACGGCCCTCTTTGTCCACATACTTCACTCCGGATATTTTGTGTGGCAAAATAATTTTTACCTTCAAAAAGAGGGTATACAGCCATGGGCTCACCACTTTCCCCCCCAATAGCAAACTTTTATATGGAAGACTTTAAGCAACGAGCTCTAGAATCGGCGTGCCTAAAGCCCAAAATTTGACCAAGATACGTCAACGATATTTTCGCCATTTGGCCCCACGGCCGCGAGGCACTAGATATATTCCTTAGCCACCTGAACAAAACAACACAAACGCATCCAATTCAACATTGAAATAGAAAAAAACAACTCTCTTCCGTTCCCTTCAGGCTGTCTCTCCTTCTGAGTTTACTGCAAACACACACAGGCCAGTACATACACAAAATTTCTTATCACCACCCAACACAAAAACTAGGGTTCATAAGCACTCTTAAACACAGAGCTCAAACCATTTGTTCAAATGAACAAGCTCTTAACCATGAATATGAGACCATCAAACATACCTTTATAAAAAATGGACAGTATAAAAACCATTCACAAGATCCTCCACAAAGATACCACTAATAACAAAAAAGATTTCAAGAATGCTATTGGTATACCATATGTTAGAGGCATTTCAGCAAAAATAGACAGAACACTACACAAATACAACATCAAAACCACCTTTAAACCCCCGACAAAATTAAGACACCTTAGTTCTTCCAAGGATCCCTGCCACACCTAGCCCACCCAGGGGTTTACAAAATAGTTTGCACATGTAACATACCATACATAGGGGAAACAGGGTGAACCATCCCAATCAGAAAGGATGAACACAAACGACACATAAAATACCTCCATTTAGGAAAAACCGGCCTTTCTGACCATGCACTCCAAACATACCACAGAACTGATTGGAAAGGTACCAAGTCCCTACACAGCACCAAAACCTGGTTCGAGCGGAAATTCAAGGAAGCATGTGAAATGCTCAAACATGATCCGAATCTGAATAAAAATGATGGTCTAACCATTCCAAGAATGTGGAGGATCCATCTGCAACCTTCATAGCAACCACGAAGAAAAATCTCAATACAAGAAGATTTGGTAAAGTTTTTTTTTTTTTTTTTTTCTGAATAATCAATAGCAACCTGTACTGTACAAATCCAGAAGATAATCGTAATATAACAATATAAACTGTATAATTCTAGAAGAATCCTAGTATGTGAGGACTTTAGAAGAGTTTATTGTAGTTTTTATTGGTAATTTTTTTAATCACTAGAGGGCAGGCTAAGAAAAAAAGATTAGTTAACAATGTAGATGTAATTTACCTGTATAGAGTGCAACAGCATGTAGTTTGGTTCTTATACACAAGTATCCTTCTGATGATGACCTCAATACAGGGGTCGAAACGTCAAGTTATTATTTTATTATTAATCAGTAAAATAATCTTTTCAACACGTGTTTTGTGTCCCTAAATTCATAAATATGAGATCTTTGTTATGTTCCCATGATTTCTCAACTATCTGTCATAAAGTGAAAATCTGATCCTGTCAGCTCTATTTGGCCTGAATCCAGCTTGTTCATCACCAAGCTTCTCTTCCACAATCCTTCTCAAGTATACTTGCATATATCTTACCAGTAACACTCAGTAATGCCTCTGTAATTCTCACATTCAGTATTATTTCCCTTTTTTATATATTGTTACTATGAGAGAGCTCTATCCAATCATCTGGAATTCATCCCTCTGTCCAGGCCTTCTGAACTATGCAATGCAGCCACTTTAAGACTTTTATTTTTATACCTCCATACCTGTGCATTTCTGGTCGAATATCATCTACTCCTGCCTTTCCACACTTCAGGCTTTTGATGACTTTTTCTACTTCAAGTATGTATATGTATTCCTGACTGCATGCCTGCTGAATGTTTTTAGCACTGTGCTGTCATCACTGCTCGTTTCATTTAGCAATTTTTCGAACTAATTACTCCATACCTCAAGGATATCTTTTTTCTCCTGTTTTCATTTCACCTTTATCATCTCTAATTCCTTTTACAGCACTCTTTCCTCCATTTCTGACATTCTTTAACAACCTCCAGAATATCCAGCCATCTTCTTAATATTTATTTTCTATGTTCTTACTAAAGTCCTCCCATGACTTCTGTTTAGCTAGTTTTACACAGTGTTTAGCATTCTTACATTTGTCTCTGTATTCTCTAAAAGCACAAGCTGACTTATTTGCCAGGAACTTTTGATATGCTTTTGATATTCTTTTCCTTCACTGCCTCCTCTTCCTGTGTCCACCATGGAGTTCTGATTTTTCTATCCTTGCAGACATCCTCACCACATGCCTCTTTGGCTGAATCAATCAGTGTTTTCTTCAGGGCTTGCCACTGAATCTCCAAGGTTTGGTTTCTGTTCTCAAACTCTTTCATTTTTTCTTCAACAATATTTGTGTATTTTAGTCTACAGTTCACATCTGAGAGCTGCCCAACTTTTATTCACTTTAAAACTTTCTTACATGTTCTTCTCTTCAATATGAAATTCAATTTAATTCTGCTCAAGACTAAATGGTAATAACTTCCAATTTCAAATCCTCTGTACACTCTGGTGTCCTGCACCATAGAGAAAACATCACTATCAACAATAACATAGTCAACGAGACTTTTCTTATTCCTTGCCTCTTCTCTCCATGTGAATTTATGCACATTTTATGTTGGAACATGGTGTTAGTAATAACCAGTCCATGTCCTGATCAGAAATCCAAAAGGTATTTGCCATTATTATTAGCTTTGCTCTTTTCTCCAAATTTTCCCAAAATATTTCTGTATGTCTCACAATCATTTCCTACTCTGCTATTTAGATCCCCAACAAGGACTAACTTTTCCTTTCTTTTTCATTGTGTCAGTTGCTTTCTCTATAGCCTCAAAAAATTCCTCCACTTCTACCTTCGTAGAACCTTCTGTGTGACCATAGGCACAAATAAATCACATTGTCCAGTTTCCCATTCTCGTATTTGCCCACATCACTCTACTCGAGACTGCCTGCCATTCAAGAATATTAGCTTTGTATTTAGTGTTGAATACTATGGCTACTCCTTCTTTTCCTTGATTATCATTGCCTGATTATAACATTTTGTATTTATTACTCAGATAAATCTCACCAGTTTTTGTTTCAGTCATCCGTATCATGTCGATCTGGTACTTATCCAATTCCTCAGCTAGCTACATTTCTTTGCCATTCGGCTTCTTATGTTGATGATACTGATCTTGAACTCTGGTAATGTTGAGTTGGGGTAAGTTTTATGATTTGTTCCAGTGGCTGATTTTTCGCTGTTTGTTTGCCCTGGTTCCCTGGCAAAAACAATGGGGGTTTTGTTTAACCAGGCGACATCCCAGCCGGACTGAAATTCTGTCATGTTGTACAATCATTTGAAATTTTGGTTTAAGCCAATAAGAATACAATTTGGTGGGCTAAATCCCAAATTGCCAGCCCAACCTCGTTCGTTCAGTATCCAGGTAGATACCTAACAGAATGCACCACGAGAAGGTGAGGATTAAACATTAGATCAGAAGCCTTGATTGGTTCTTCACATTCCTTTAAAGGCCATGTGGAGATTTCCTCTCAGTTATACAGCTTTGATCCTTAAGCACCCCCTAATTCTGATCTAGAGTATTTTAAAATAAGATGATATACTTTTTTACTACTTGTATATGGGAATTATGACTTCTCTTTTAATCCAATCTTGGCATTTTCCTGCATCTAGTTTCCACTGATGACACCTCAATAAAAGATAATGTGCTTTTGCATTAACTGATGTGAAGTCATCAGCTTCTATATACAAGTAGCCTAATTGTGAAGATACTTTGCTTGCAAATTTTGTTTGCTTAAACAGAAACATAATTTATTGGCAAGTATAATTTACTGAGAAATTTTTAAATGTTTTATGTTAGAGAGAGTGAGAAAGAGAATCAATTTTCTATATTAAGAGCCAGAAATGTAAAAGTTGCTTAAAGCAAGCATCTGTTTCAAAAATTAAAAAAATAATAATAATAAAATAAAAAAAAAAGTTATGCTTTGCTTGTAAAATTGAAATACTAAGATCTGTTATCAAGAAACAAACTTGGCCATTTACTATATACTGATATCTAAATATCGGCAGGAATTTGATGATGATGATGATATCTAAATATAGCATACCAGTTCAAAACTAATGTCTTCTCTTTTATTATGTTTCTCAAAAAGAAAGATCAGATCAGGTCAAATTTAACAACTATGGTAAATCTGGCTTTTCTGATCATGCCCTAAATACTCTACATAGAACTGACTGGAAAGGCACCTGTTGTTTACATCGCACCAAAACATGGTTATGAGCATAATTTTAAGGAGGCTTGTGAAATTGTTATCAACCACCCTAATCTTAACAATAATGGTCATCTAAAAATCCCAAGAATGTGAATGACACATATTCATGTTCTCATGGCCAATCCTTCTCTCCTCATGAAGTTGAAGCCCCATTTTGCCTTTCCTGTGAAATCAACAATGTTCATTTCTCTTGCAAACCTTTCTGCCTAATACTGAATAAACTTGGTTGACACAGATATCTCACTCTGGTGCTGCTCCATAATCCAAGCCTCTGCTCCAAGTATGGCCATTTTGCTGGTTTTCCTCTTATGGCCCTCTTCCTTTTTGGCATCTTGAGTAGTTGTTCTTCCTATTTTCTCTATTGTGTAATCATACACTCAGTGGGAGGAGGTACAAACTGTCTCTCTGAAGCACTTTATTTCCATGTTCTTTTGCATAATTGATGACTTTTAACTTGAATTTTGAAGAATATGACAATTATTTTTTATTTTCAGACATTTTTATGCTAGTGCTCAAAATATTGTTAATGCATTAACTTACCCCGCCAACCAGTTGCAGACGTATGAATGCTTTCAGAGTTCTGATTGTTTTATTCAGAATCAGCCATTAATGACATCAATTGACAGCGTTAACAAAGGCTAGTGATTGGCAGAAGCCTATTCACGGAGACAAGGTACTGGCAGTTTCGCCACGGAAACCAGGGGTCTCTCAACCGTTTACCCCACCCCCCCCGTGTATAAACACGGGGGTAACCGTTTGAGAGACCCCCAATTTTTGGTCTAAAAATTTTAGAAAAAAGTATCATCTTATACACAGAAAAAAACGGTATATACATTACCAAACAGCACATTCTAATATAGTGGAGCCTATAGAATTAATTATTTGTTTTATTCAAACCACTTATGTAAATCAAACGAATTCCAGAATTGGATATCAGGACAGGGTCAGAGAGACAGAGAGGAATGATTAATGAAGAATCACTACTGTTATTCTGATCAAAAATAGGGCCATTTGATATTAATTTTCTTATTAAAAATCAATTTTTTCTATACTGTGTTCATATACTTCTAAGAATACAATGAACAAAAATTTCTTTAACACGTTCATTGCCAACTACGAGTATACCTGTAGTTGGTATATGAGCCTCCCAAGCCAACTATGAATATACTCGTATGTCGACAATTTGGTATATACTTGTGTGGTAACAAACTATGCCCGAGGAGCGTGGCAGCGAACTATGAGCCTTACAAGCCAACTATGAATATACTCGTGTGTTGACTCATACTGACCTCGAAGAAGTTAAATTGCTTGGTGTGCGGTACAAAACTATGCCCGAGGAGCGTGGCAGCGAACGTGTTAAAGAACAAGAAAAGTCTTATAAAGTGTAAACATCAAAATTTATAACACACATGAAGATTTCTTTTTTTGCTTCTTGAATAAGGAGAGACTCTCCCTCTCTCTCTCTCATATTGAAAAGGCAAAAGAAATCAAGATTTCTGACAGCATCAACAGATATGGTACAGTTAAACTAAACTGAATTTGGTATATACTCATATTCTAAAAATTTTAGAACCAAGATAATACACAACCCAAACATTTCAGCACAAACTTGTTCTGCTCCTATTTCACCAAATTCTGAATTACATATACTACTAAAATCAATTTATTTTCACAACTAATATTCTGGAAGCCAGATAAACCTTTGATTATTCTTCATATTTAAACCTTGATTGAATACGAATAATACAAGCCACAGAAGTCTTTGTTACATGTAATAAAATTATTTCTCCTACTATTAAAAAAATTAAAATATAATTTCAAAGCTATCTTACCTATATGGACAGTGTTTATTCCATCCTACAATAAAAAAAAAGTACTGTTATAGCTTTCTTTTAACTTTACATATACATAAAGATATGTGTGAAACAAATATTTAATACTTATTTTAATAATAATTTTTATGCTTAAATTCAGTTTTCTGAATTTATACTCTGTCATCATCATCATCAAATTTCTGATATGTACCCCAAGGAGATACTGTGATGGTACTATGTGATAAAATTACATTATTATTGCTAACTTCCTATCAACAATTTCCCTCTAAATTAGTCTATTATCTGTCAGAACTCTGGTATTATCAGATATTATATTTCAGTCTTTTAATGCTTGAACTGCATCAAATGGTCTACATCTCAGTCTTCCTCCTTTCTAACATATCCTTGTCACCATGAAAACCCAGTGACCAAATCTGCATACAATAATCCATATGAAGCCTGATCAAGGCTTTATACAATGGCATCATAATCTCTTTATTTCTGCATGTCAGGGTCCTTGGCATAATTGCTATTAATCAATGTGACATTTTCACAACTTGTGCAATGTGGCCTCTGAAGTTCAGGTCCTTATCCACCACTGCTTCCAGATCTCTCATCTCCTCTACCTCCTTTAAAGTGAGTGAGATTATTGCCAATCAATAATCATATATTTTATGTGTGGTTCCCATCTACAAAAGGTTATCATAAACCTATAGTACATTTTGTACGATGCCATTTTTTTTGCCCATTTTTATCAATTTCATATATTTTTTTGTAATTGTTTTATTTATTTTATACAGTCTGAAAACCATGCTCTAGAGGCCGAACATGGAACTTTTTCAAGCCAATTCAGGACCCCAATAAGTCAATATATAGGCAGTCAAAATAATAATAATAATAATAATATTATGACATGACACCTCCACAGAAACCTAGAACTCAATGAAGGAGCCACTCTATACTACACAATATGTCTGTATCACACAATCTACCACCAACTACACAGCATTTTTGCCTGTTAATTGCATGTCTTATGGGCAGGATGTCTGTTTTGCAAGAAGAAAACACAACTCATTAAAAATTATTATTAAGAAAGACAAAGGTTTATTTTTCATTTGTTTGCCGATTATTATTATTATTATTATTATTATTATTTGAGACCTTCAGAGAAAAAGGACTCATCGAGGGAGGTTATAAATCAATCAAACCAGCCGTCATACTTTCCCTTAAATTCATTCACACTAGATGCACTCACTACCCCCTAAAGGCAAATTATTCCACTCACTCACTGCTCTCTGGGAGAAAAACCAAGCTCTTACCACTTTCTTGACTGTGAACAAACTCAACTTCCATGGATCCTCTATGTTCTCTCCCCACCTTCTATATAATGAGAAATTTCATCAGTTGATATCCTATAACACCCATTCAAAAGTTTACAGACCTCTATCATTATCACTATCTTAACCAGAGTCTGCAGTCCACATACTCGCAATATGTCCTCATAATCTAAATCCCATAATCCAGATATTATCTTTGTAACTCATACAACGATTGAACTCAAGCATCAAACTATATGCCTATCTGTGTGTCAGGTGTTGTGGTTAAGTTGTTGGAGAAGCTTGTGAGAACTAGGATCCAGAGTTGGGTTGACAACAATGGTATTATCTTTGATGGACAGCATGGATTTGCTAAAGAGAGGTTATGTTTTAGTAACCTACTTACTTATTACAATAAAGTGACTGTTTCCTTGGACAGAGGAGACGGATACACAGTAATATACTTGGATTTTGCAAAGGCTTCTGATAGAGTACCTCATGATAAGTTGACAGTCAAACTAGAGCAGATGGGGTTGGATATTTTATTACTGCATTGGATATAGCACCCCCATACACAACTTCTTGATACGGGGGGGGGGGATATCCAGGAAAAGGAAAGTCACTAGTGGAGTGCTCAGAGGTCTGTTTTAGGGCCATTACTGTTTAACTTGTATATTAATGATATTGGCAAAGATTTGGATGGAGATATTCAGTTGTTTGCAGATGATGCAAAGTTGGGACGAACCATAAAGAGTAGTGAAGATGTTGTGGCCTTACAAGAAGACTTGAATAAATTGAGTGATTGGGCACGGAAATGGGGATGTGAGTCCAACGTTGCAAAATGTAAAGTTTTAAAATTTGGAAAACAAAAATGGGATGCATAATTTATGCTTGGTGAGAATATATTGTTGGAGGTAGAGGAAATAAGAGGTCTGGGGGTGATAGTGGATAAGGATCTAAAATTTAGGGGATACATCAATAAAATTGTGAAGACAACACAAAGTCTTCTGGGAATGATGTGGCGGATACTGACATGTAGAAGTAGGGAGATGCTTGTTCCATTGTATAAGGCTTTGATTAGGCCACACATGGATGATTGTGCCCAGATTTGGTCACCAGGTTTTCAGAAGGATGTTGGAAAGGGTCCAAAGGTGACTGACTAAGGTAGTTTCTGACCTCTGGAATGTCGAGTATGAGGAAAGATTGAGAAGATGTAATTTGCAGAGTCTGGTGGACTGGAGGAAGAGGGGGAGATATGACAGAGACCTCCAAGTTGGTAAGGGGTTGTTATAGGATCAATGGTGGAGACGTTCTACAGAGAATAGTAGGAGATCAGGGGAGAACCAGAGGTCATTCCTGGAAACTGTATAATGAGGGTGTGAGTAGGGGAGTGAGCGGCAGGTTTTTTTCGTGCAGAGTTGTGAATGATTGGAATGCCTTGCCTGAGAGGGTGTTGTCTGCAAGCAGTTTGAGTGTGTTTAAGACACGGTATGATGAGATGTGTGTGTGTGATAAAAGGACCTCCCAGATGAGTCTTTGACTCCATGAGGTCTTGGGGTAATAATAATAATAATAACTCTTCTTTGCATCTTTTCCACAGCTTCTTTATCCCCTTGAAACTCGGGAGACCAAATCTGTGCACAGTACTGGGGTCTGTATTGTTTAACTTTTATATCAATGATATTGTCAGTGGATTGCAGGGGGATATTCAGATGATGTGAAGCTGGGAAGGGTTATTAGTAATAGTGCAGATGTGGCAGCCCTGCAAGAAGATTTGAATAAACTAGACAGATGGGCAAATGAATTGGGGTCTCAGTTTAATGCAGCAAAATGTAAGGTCTTGAGGTTTGGGTCACAACGATGGGACACTACATACTCTATAGGAGGAGTTATACTGGAGGAAGCAGGGGAAACAACAGATCTGGGGTTAACGATTGATAGAAACCTGAAATTCCGGAGACATATTGCGAAGGTGGTAAAGGTAACACAGAGGACTGCTGCAATGAGAAGGATGCTGACCTGCGGAGCTAAAAGAGTTATTGTTCCATTGTATAAGACCCTGATTAGACTACTGCTCTCAAATTTGGTCCCCAGGATTTGATGAAGATAAATTAATTGTGGAAAGGGTACAGAGACAGATAACAAAGACAGTTTCAGGAATGTGCAATGTTAATAATGACGATCGGCTGAGGGAATGTGGACTGCAGAGTTTGGTGGATAGAAGAAGGAGAGGTGATATGATCAAGACTTTTAAACTGTTGAGAGGCAGTTACATGGTGGACATTGGGGAGTTCTTTCACTTGGTGGAACAACAGGTAGGAGCAATGAAAGGGGGGAGCATCCCTGGAAGTTACGAAAGGAAGCTGTGAGCAAGAGGTTGAGGAGTGGTTTCTTTGCGTGGAGGGTGGTTGAACCATGGAATGCATTGCCTGAGAGAGAGTGGTGAGAGCAAGAGTGGTCAATGAGTTGAAGGAGTGGTATGATAGACTTTGTGTTTTCTAGGATGTACCTCCCACGATGAATCTTTTGACTCCATGGAGGCCTGAATAATAATAATAATAATAAGTGATGACTTATGTCCTCTAAGAGTGGAGGCTTTAGAATGCAGTGACACTAATGATTTTGAAAGCATATGGTGTGAGGTAGAGGTGGGCAAGATAGGATATTTAGTGGGGGTGTTGCTACAAACCAAGGAGCACAGAGGGTGGTGACAGGAGATGTTTAGACAGTTGAGCTTGGCAAGTGCAAGAAGAATGATTATTATGGGAGATTTTAACTACAGCAGAATAAATTGGAGAGGAAGATGCATGTAGCAATAAAGGAATCGAATTTCTAGAATTCTTGAGGGACAAATGTCTTAAGCAACATGTAATAGAGGGAACAAGAGGTTCAAGAGTTTTGGATTTGGTCATAGCATCAAAAGTGTTGATAATAACTGAGATGACATCTCTCCCACCAGCTGGAGAGAGTGACCATGTGGTTTTGACTTGGAAGATGAACAGACATGCAGGAGTATCAAAGAGATGGAAACGTATGTGGAATTATAAGGCAGGTGATTATAATAGTCCTAGTATCAACTTGGGGAAGTTTCATGGAGGTAGGAATTGGAAGGCCAGGATATCATTAGTGCTTGCGAAATTGTGAAGGAATATTTGTTAGCAGCAATAGTAAGCTGTATTCCACAAGCGAAGAGGACACAAATTGGTGTCAAGTGGATGATAAACAATATTAAACAGTAAATGCATGTGAAAAAGAGGCTATGGAAGAGATATAAGAAGACAGATGAAGAGAAGATGCATGAAGAATATAAGACACAGGCCAGAAGAGTTGCTAGTATGGTAAGGAAGGCGAAACTGGAATATGAGAGGAGATTGGCCCTAAGATCTAAAGAAAATCCTAGGGAATTTTTTAGCTATGTGGCCAGTAGGAGGAGAAATGATTATGGAAGAAATGTGGGATAGAAATGGAAATAGAGTGAGTGATGCAGAGGACATAGTGGAATTGTGCAATGAACACTTTATTGGAGTATTTCATCCCGGAGAAGTAAATTTTAATACTAGAGGGATAGGGCAGGTTTGAGGTTTAGAGATGCAGGAGGAGAGTGTGTTTCAAATACTGAGTACTCTGGATGTTAGTAAAGCTATGCGACTGGATGGCATTTCACCATGAGTTTTGAGAGAATGTGCTAAAGAACTGACAGTTCCTTTGACCTGGCTTTTCAATGAAAGTCTGGCAAAGGGAAAGGTGCCCAGGGAATGGTAGGAAGGTAAGATACTGCCATTGCATAAGTGTGGTAGCAGACTGGAAGTGTCTAATTCTAGGCCAGTTTGTGTTTCATCGGTAGTTGTTAAGATCTTGGAGAAATTAGTGACAGGCCATATACAGCATTGGGCAGATGAGGGTAATGTTATCTGTGAGAGTCAACATGGATTTGTTAAGGGACATTCTTGTTTTAGCAATATGCTAGCCTTTTATGATAAAGTTACAAGAGCATTAGATGAGGGAAAGGCATATACTGCCATTTTTCTAGACTTAGCAAAGACATTTGACAGGGTGCCACATGATAAACTGATATTTAAGTTGCAGCACATGGGTCTGGATGTCAGATTGGTCAACTGGATTCAGGATTGGCTGTCCAATAGGTATCAGAGGGTTGTGTATAGTGGGGCTGTTTCAAGGAGGCAGAAGGTTACAAGTGGGGTCCCATAGGGCTCAGTACTGGGACCTATATTCTTTAACCTTTATATCAATGACATTGTCAGTGGATTGCAGCTGGATATTCAGTTGTTTGTGGATGATGTGAATCTGGGAAGGGTTATTAGTAATAGTGCAGATGTGGTAGCCCTGCAAGAGGATTTGAATAAACTAGACAGATGGGCAAATGAATGGGGATATCAGTTTAATGCAGAAAATGTAAGGTCTTGAGGTTTGGGAAACATTGATGGAATGCTGTATACTCTATTGGAGGAGATATATACTGGAGGAAGTAGGGGAGACAAGAGATCAGGGGTTGATAGAAACCTGAAATTCAGAGAACATATTGCGAAGGTGGTGAAGTTAACGCAGAGGTTTGTTGCAATACTGAGAAGGACACTGACCTGCAGAGATAAAAGAGTTATCATTCCGTTGTATAAGACCCTGATCAGACCACACTTAGACTCTTGGTCTGAGATTTGATACCCAGGATTTGAAGGGGATAAATTAATTGTGGAAAGGATACAGAGGTGGATAACAAAGATTGTTTCAGGATTGTACAATGTTAGTTATGAGGATCGGCTGAATGTGCACTGATATGATTGAGACTTTTAAACTGTTGAATGGTGGAGTTCTTTGGCTTGTTGAACAGCATGAAGGAGTGATGACAAGGGGCCATCCCTGAAAGTTATGAAAGGAAGCTGTGAGCAAGAGGATGAGGAGTGGTTTCTTTGCATGGAGGGTGGTTGAACCATGGAATTCATTGCCTGATAGAGAGGTGAGAGAGAGAGAGAACGGTCAGTGAGTTTAAGGAGTGGTATGATAGAGTTTGTGTTTCCTAGGAGGAACCTCCCGCAATGAGTCTTGATAGACTTTGTGTTTCCTAGGAAGGACCTCCCATGATGAGTCCTTTGACTCTATGGAGGCTTGAGTAATAATGATAATAATAATAATAATAACAATAATAATCCAGGTGTGGTCTTATCAAAGCCTTATAAAGAGGCAAAATGACTTCCTTATCCTTACGTGTCAAGATTCGCTTCAACATTGCAATTATCCTCTGATTTGTATTTGCAACTTTTGGTATGTGACCTTTGAACTTTAAATTCTTATCAACCAATACACCAAGATTCCTTGCCTCTTCAGTTTCTTGTAGCATAACCCCGCTAATATAATATGCCGCTGGAATTCTAATCATGCCAAAGTGCATAACTTTACACTTACTAACATTAAATTGACCGCCATTTTCGTTTGCCGAGATATCCAGTCTATTCAAATCATTTTGTAATTGCTGAATATCAGTAGCATTCTGGATTGTCCTGCCTATCTTCACATCATCAGCAAATAATTGCACATCTGATGATAGACCCTGCTTGATGTTATTAATGTATAGATTGAACAATAATGGCCCAAGGAATGGATCCTGAAGTACACCACTGGTCATCTTAAATTTGTCAGATTCACACCCACTGTATACCACTTTTTGATATCTGTCTGTCCACCATCCCCTGATTCAAGTCAAGAGTTTATATTCCAATCCCATATTCTCCAGTTTATGCAACAGCCTTTTGTGTTGGTATCCTATCAAATGCCTTAGAAAAATCCAATGTTATCATAGTGTATCTATTCCTTTTATCCAACTAGGCCATAACATTGTTATAAAATATGAGCAATTGCTAAAGCATGACCTTCCTTTAGTAAACCCCATGCTGTTCCTTGCAGAGTATAATATGATTGTCTACCCATTTCTGTATGTGAGTTCTTATCAACTTCTCTAAAATCTTCACTACCACACCAGAGATACTGATAGGTCAGTAGTTAGACACATCAGTTTTTTGCACCATCCTTGTACAACGAAACTATTATACATTCCTTCCATTCCTGTGGTATCATTCCTGAGCTCAGACTCATGTGAAAGGCGTAGCCAATGTGAAAAGGCGTAGCCAATTCGGCTGAACATTCCAATAGTAAATGGGCTGACATTCCATCTGTCCCTATAGACAAATTCTTATCCAGGTTATGCAATAGCTCTTCAACCTCATTCTCATTTTTGCTTTGTTTGCTTAAACATGGGTAAAGAATTAAAACAAATAATTTCTTGTCTAGTATAATTTATTTTGTAAACCAAGCAAAAACACTTTCTACAACCATATTTTTTCAAGTTTTTTTTTTGTTAAAAAAGTAACTTTTTTTTGTAATTAAGAAAAATTTATTATTTAAAATTAACATGATTGA
This sequence comes from Typopeltis vanoorti, assembly GCF_054136105.1. Taxonomy (NCBI): domain Eukaryota; kingdom Metazoa; phylum Arthropoda; class Arachnida; order Uropygi; family Thelyphonidae; genus Typopeltis; species Typopeltis vanoorti. The sequence continues at coordinate 138,238,909 of NC_143550.1, read as the reverse complement.
CATAGTATGTAAGTTATATATTGTGAACATTCTTGAGAATATCTTAATATAAGAAATCTGTTATCACAGATTTAGCCCACCCATGACATGAATATACTATAAGTTTACAAATAAACCTTTCATGGGTAGGAGCCAAATAACAAATAAATAAATAAAATAAGAAATAAAATAACTAGTCTTCTACTTACAGGTCCTACATAAGCACCAATTCCTGGGGATCCTGGCTCTCCTTTCTGTCCTTTAATGCCAATTCCTGGTTCTCCTTTTTGAGCTGCAGTTCCTGGAGTTCCAGGCCTTCCCTGAAAACAATACATAAGAAATAATCACATCTAACAGCAATGAGAACAATTGCAACAGAGTGCATATATATTTTCAAGGGTATGGTGCAATAAAAGGCTTTAAAAAAAGCCTTTACTAACTTGACTTTATATAGCTGTAATGAAAATATTTGTGAAATTAACTACTTATGAAATTAACATAAACATATCATGATTTTCCAATATGGACCATCAAGAAGTATACAGGATACTATGATAAAAATAACATTATCACCAACTTCCTGTTAACAATTTCCATCCAAATTAATCAGTATCAATAAATCAAATTTATTGATACTGATTAAGTGAGCTGTATGGGAGCAATGGACTGCATTTAAGTGGTTATGGTGTGAGTCGCTTGGAGAGACTGCTGCTAAAGGTAGAGAAGTGAATAGAGAGAATGAATCTGATCGAGAGGGAAGTGATGTGGAAGAGAAGGAGAGTAAGACAGGAGAGATTGAAGAAGTGGATATGAATGGGGAAGTGAATGGTATGAGTATAGAAAATGAGAGAATGAGTGTGCAAGAGGAGCAGGGAAACGGAGAGGTTCAGGGTGGACAGGGGTACACAGCATGAGAAAAGTGAATGCTCTAAGAGGAGGTGAGAGCATGTGTAGGCAGGAAAGAAATGGGATGACCAAGGATCAAGAGGAAACAGTTGGAATTGAAAAGGGTTCTAAAATGAAGAAGCAGAAAGGGAAATGGCCCCAGTCTAGCATGGAGAGATCACATCGAGTGAGTGGTATCAGTGGAACTAGCTGTAGATCCAGAAATGAGCTGTTGTGTTTGTATACAAATGCTAGAAGTATAAGAAACAAGGCAGATGAAATGGTTGCACTGATTGCATCTGTTCACCCAAAGATTGTTGTGATAAGTGAGACATGGTTGGAAGAGGATGACATCCTGACAGGAATAGAGATGGAAGGGTATGATGTGTTTTGTGAGGATAGAAGGGGTAAAAAGGAAGAGGGGAATGCTATTGATGATAGATGGACATACAAAGTAGAGATGCAAGATGGGAATAGTGCCAGTGGTTTTGAGGCAGTATGGTGTGAGATAGAGGTGAATGGAATCAAATAATTGGTGGGATGTTGTTATAGACAAGGTAATGTGGATGGTGGTGATAGTGAAATGTATAGTCAAATTAGCCAAGTAAATAAGAAAAGGGTGATCATCATTATGGGTTATTTTAATTTAAGTGGAAATAACCAATTTCATGAGGTCTACAAAGACCAGGCAAGGAGGGTGACTTGGTTGGTGAGAGTAGCTAAAGAGAGGTATGAACAGCAGTTAGCTAATGAAGCCAAAAAGAATCCTAGGGAGTTCTTTCGATATGTAGCCAGCAAAAGAAAGAATGATTATGGAAGGATGACATTGATTGGAGAAAATGGTATAAAGACAGCTGTTGCAGAATGTGTGGTGGAGATACATAATGAGCAGTTCATAAAGGTCTTTCGATCTTGTGAATGTGACTTCATGGGGAGATTGAGAGCAGTTGATGATGGGGAGGAGAGACTGACTGTAAGTGAGCAAGCGGTATTTGGGGAGTTGAGTAAACTAGATGTTAATAATGCTGTGGGACTTGATAATATATCACCGCGTATTCTGAAGGAATGTGCCAGAGAGTTGACACCTGCCTTGACATTTTTTTTAATACGAGTCTTACACTTTGTCAAGTTCCTAAGGAGTGGAAAGAGGGCAAGATTGTTCCATTTCACAAAGGAGGTGATCGAACTCAAGCATCAAACTATAGGCTTATCTGTGTGTCAGGTGTTGTGATTAAGTTGTTGGAGAAGCTTGTGAGAACTACGATCCAGAGTTGGGTTGACAACAATGGTATTATCTTTGATGTACAGCATGGATTTGCTAAAGGGAGGTCATGTTTTAGTAATCTACTTACTTATTAATTCTACTACTTACTTGTTGATACCTATCAGGCTATCTGATAGGTATCAAGAAGTTGTGTATCAGGGTGCGATATCGAGGAAAAGGAAAGTCACTAGTAGAGTGCCTCAGGGGTCTGTTTTAGGGCCATTGCTGTTTAACTTGTATATTAATGATATTGGCGAAGATTTGGATGGAGATATTCAGTTGTTTGCAGATGATGCAAAGTTGGGACGAACCATAAAGAGTAGTGAAGATATTGTGGCCTTGCAAGAAGACTTGAATAAATTGAGTGACTGGGCAAGCAAATGGGGATTGTGTTCAATGTTGCAAAATGTAAGGTTTTAAAATTTGGAAAACAAAGATGGGATGCAGAATTTATGCTTGGCGAGAATATATTGTTGGAGGTAGAGGAAATAAGAGATCTGTGGGTGATAGTGGATTAATTTAGGGGACATTTTGGGGACACATCGCCAAAATTGTGAAGACAACACAAAGGCTTCTGGGAATGATGCAGAGAACACTGACATGTAGAAGTAGGGAGATTCTTGTTCCGTTTTATGTCTTTGATTAAGCCATTTGCCCAGATTTGGTCACCGGGTTTTCAGAAGGATGAAGAGATGTTGGAAAGAGTCCAAAGGCAACTGACTAAGGTAGTTTCTGACCTCTGGAATGTCGAGTATGAGGAAAGATTGAGAAGATGTAATTTGCAGAGTCTGGTGGACAGGAGGAAGAGGGGAGATATGATAGAGACCTACAAGTTGGTAAGGGGTTGTTACAGGATCAATGCTGGAGAAGTTCTACAGAGAATAATGAGAGATCAGGGGAGAACCAGACATCATCCCTAGAAACTGTATAAAGAGCATGTGAGTAGGGGGAGTGAAGGCAGGTTTTTTTGTGCCGAGTTGTGAATGATTGGAATGCCTTGCCTGAGAGTGTGGTGTCTAACAAGGAGTTTGAGTGTGTTTAAGACACGGTATGATGAGATGTGTGTGTGATAAAAGGACCTCCCAGATGAGCCTGACTCCATGAGGTCTTCGGGTAATAATAATAATAATAATAATAATAATAATAATAATAATACCCTTTGGTTAGAAGATTTGAATTCTGTCTAGAATGTGAACAACCTTTATAAAGGTTTTTTTTTTTTTTTTGACTGAAACTGAGTTAGTACAAAAGATTTTCCTCCTGAAAACCTGGATCATCCATTTTGCAAAACAAACAAATTTACCAGAAGAATACAAGCACAAACATAGGTCACAGGTCTCATAGCCTTTTTAGATGCTTTAGAAATAATTCCAAAAGAATGAAAAAAATTTCCTAATTAACTGCTTATTTGTCAAGACTCAAAGACTGAAATGTAGGATTTGATAGTATTGGATCTATCTACATCTCAGGATACCTCTGAGCCTTTTTTCTATCAACCAGTTATCAAACATCTGTTTTTTAATCTTTTTTCTCCATACTGCTTAAGTGACCATACTATCTTAGATTAATCATGCTCACATCTACTTGCATACTAACAGTATCAATTCCTTTCTAATACCTTCATTTTTAATATGATTCTCCCTTGAATTCATCTAATTTTTCTCAGAACTCTCATATTTATGATCTTTGTTTATGATTCCCGTAACTGTTTTATTTCTAACCCAACTCTCAGGTCTATAAGATTGGTTTGAAATTGGTTTGAAGATCATCTTGTATACTGCTAGTTTAATGTTTTGGCTAATTTCTCTCTTATTCCATATAAATTTATTTCTGCTTGCTTCCCACAAATAACAGTGTTGCTTATTCTATTGTCCATTTCCATGTTAAATTTGCTGTCTTCACAAATAATTGTGCCCTAAACAGCTGAGATATTTTTCCATTTGAGAATGCAATTGATGTTTTACATGTGCCTCTATTTATTTTTATAATTTTTTTATAAATCCATTGAGAGACTTAATGGATTTATTTAGAAGCATAACATCCTCTTCATAAAGTAGAGAAAATATTTCCAATTTTTGATATCAGGTTTACTGCTACTTTCCTTCAACATCTATACAGATGCTGAATACGAGGGGAATAAGGAAGCAACTTTCTTTGTCTTACATCTGAGTTTACAAAAGATCTTCCTCTACTTCCATTAATTTCAAATATTCAATTATAACTGAAGTGCAGCTATATATTTCTCTGTATAATGTCCCATTTACAGAAATTTCTGATATGCATTTCAACATATGATGTACAGGATACTATGATAATACTACATGAAATGTTTACTTGAATTTACTTAAAAAATACTACATGAAATTCTTCTTCATTACCATGACTGCTACAATGAGTCCACAACTGTGGACTTCCTGAGTCCTCAAATGTGGAGAATCAGAAGAATCAGAACTTCATTGTCCACATTTGTGGACAATGGAGTTCTGATTCTTCTGTCCAAGTGAACAACTAAACTTAGTTCCTTGACAAGATTGTCTAATTTCAGTCTTAGCTCAGAAAAGATTATTATTATTATTACCCCAAGACCTCATGGAATCAAAGACTCATCTGGGAGTTCCCTTTATCACACACACACATCTTATCATACCGTGCCTTAAACGCACTCAAACTAATTGCAGACACCACTTTCTCAGGGAAGGCATTCCAATCATTCACAACTCGGCACAAAAAAAACCTGCCTTCACTCCCCCTACTCACCTGCTCTTTATACAGTTTCTAGGGATGATGTCTGGTTCTCCCCTGATCTCTCATTATTCTCTGTAGAACTTCTCCAGCATTGATCCTGTAACAACCCCTTACCAACTTGTAGGTCTCTATCATATCTCCCCTCTTCCTCCTGTCCACCAGACTCTGCAAATTACATCTTCTCAATCTCTCCTCATACTCAACATTCCAGAGGTCAGAAACTACCTTAGTCAGTCAAATTTGGACCCTTTCCAACATCTCTTCATCCTTCTGAAAACCTGGTGACCAAATCTGGGCACAATAGTCCATGTATGGCCTAATCAAAGCCTTATACAATGGAATAAGAATCTCCCTACTTCTACATGTCAGTGTCCTCTGCATCATTCCCAGAAGTCTTTGTGTTTTCTTCACAATTTTGGCAATGTGTCCCCTAAATTATAGATCCTTATCCACTATCACCCCCAGATCTCTTATTTCCTCCACTTCCAACAATATATTCTCACCAAGCATAAATTCTGCATCCATCTTTGTTTTCCAAATTTTAAAACCTTACATTCTGCAACATTGAACACAATCCCCATTTGCTTGCCCAATCACTCAATTTATTCAAGTCTTCTTGCAAGGCCACAACATCTTCATTACTCTTTATGGTTCGTCCCAACTTTGCATCATCTGCAAAAACTGAATATCTCCATCCAAATCTTTGCCAATATCATTAATATACAAGTTAAACAGTAATGGCCCTAAAACAGACCCCTGAGGCACTCTACTAGTGACTTTCCTTTTCCTCGATATCGCACCCTGATACACAACTTGTTGATACCTATCAGATAGCCTGTCTCCAATCCAATGCACTAATCTAATATCCAACCTCATCTGCTCTAGTCTGACTGTCAACTTATCATGAGGTACTCTATCAAAAGCCTTTGCGAAATCCAAGTATATTACTGTGTATCATTCTCCTCTGTCCAAGGAAGCAGTCACTTTATTGTAATAAGTAAGTAGATTACTAAAACATGACCTCCCTTTAGCAAATCCATGCTGTCCATCAAAGATAATACCATTGTTATCAACCCAACTCTAGATCCTAGTTCTCACAAGCTTCTCCAACAACTTAACCACAACACCTGACACACAGATAAGCCTATAGTTTGATGCTTGAGTTCGATAACCTCCTTTGTGAAGTGGAACAATCTTGCCCTCCTTCCACTCCTTAGGAACTTGACAAAGTGTAAGACTCGTATTAAAAAAATATGTCAAGGCAGGTGTTAACTCTCTGGCACATTCCTTCAGAATGCGCGGTGATATATTATCAAGTCCCACAGCCTTATTAACATCTAGTTTACTCAACTCCCCAAACACTGCTTGCTCACTTACAGTCAGTCTCTCCTCCCCATCATCAACTGCTCTCAATCTCTCCATGAAGTCACATTCACAAGATCGAAAGACCTTTATGAACTGCTCATTATGTATCTCCACCACACATTCTGCAACAGCTGTCTTTATACCATTTTCTCCAATCAGTGTCATCCTTCCATAATCATTCTTTCTTTTGCTGGCTACATATTGAAAGAACTCCCTAGGATTCTTTTTGGCTTCATTAGCTAACTGCTGTTCATACCTCTCTTTAGCTACTCTCACCAACCATGTCACCCTCCTTGCCTGGTCTTTGTAGACCTCATGAAATTGATTATTTCCACTTCTCTTATGCTGCCTCCACAATGCCCTTTTTCTCTGTATTGCATGCTTAATCTCTTTATTCATCCATCTCACACCTACCTTATTTTACCTTCTCACCCTTGGAATACATTTAGACATTGCATCTACTAGATAGTTTTTGAAAATTCCACAAGCTGCATTGATCTCTTTTCCAGCTAACTCCTCATTCCACACTACACCCGCAAGCTGTCTCTTGAGCTCTTCATAATCACCCCCCCGCCCCCCCCTTGTAGTTCCACATATAACCTTTTCTCATTGATTGTACATCAGAGGATTTTCTCATACATCCTCTGATGAGATGACCAAATCCAAGACCCTTAATTCTCGTGTGCCTTCTGTTACATACTGTCTGAGGTAGTTATCCCTCAAAAACTTGAGAAACTCATTTTCTTTACTTCCAGTTGCTATCTCATCATTCCAGTCTATATTGCCATAATTAAAATAACCCATAATGATCACCCTTTTCTTATTTGCTTGGCTAATTTGACTAAACATTTCACTATCACCACCATCCACATTGCCTGTCTATAATAATATAATATATTATTATATATAATATAGCGCCTCCGTAGCGCAATTGGAAGAACGACGGTACATTGCGCCCTTTGATTGGAATAGGCCTAAGTTCGATTCTCGTCGCGACGGGAAGAATCTATATCTGGTCGATTTCAATCGAAGGTGAGTTAGTCGATCTCATACGGAGGTAGCAGGGTTTTTTCTCCCGGAAAACTCGGGTTTTTCATCCCGCATACATACAAATCGGCCCTTCAGAACACACGCAATTTACAGACAAAAATTACTAGTTGTGGTGGTGTTGGAGGTGGGCGATAGATGGCGTTGATGGAGATGATTCGTAGTAGAGGTTAGGTGTAGAGACAGTTGTAGGTGTCCTCCCGCGATGAGTCTTCGGACTCCTTGGAGGTATCAGGAATAATAATAATAATAATAATAATAATAACATCCCACCAACTATTTGATTTCATTCACCTCTATCTCACACCATACTGCCTCAAAACCACTGGCACTATTCCCGTCTTGCATCTCTACTTTGTATGTCCATCTATCATCAATAGCACTCCCCTCTCCCTTTTTACCCATTCTATCCTCACAAAACACATCATACCCTTCCATCTCTATTCCCGTCAGGATGTCATCCTCTTCCAACCATGTCTCAGTTATTCCAACAATCTTTGGGTGAACAGATGCAATCAGTGCAACCATTTCATCTGCCTTGTTTCTTATACTTCTAGCATTTGTATACAAACACAACAGTTCATTTCTGGATCTACAGCTAGTTCCACTGATACCACTCACTCGATGTGATCTCTCCATGCTAGACTGGGGCCATTTCCCTTTCTGCTTCTTCATTTTAGAACCCTTTTCAATTCCAACTGTTTCCTCTTGATCCTGGTCATCCCATTCCTTTCCTGCCTACACATGCTCTCACCTCCTCTTGGAGCATCCCCCTTTCTCACGCTGTGAGAAATCTCAAGGTGGACAGGTGAGAAAGCTTTCTCACCTGTCCACCCTGAGCCTCCCTGTTTCCCTGCTCCTCTTGCACATCCATTCTCTCATTTTCTATACTCATACCACTCACTTCCCCATTCATATCTACTTCTTCAATCTCTCCTGTCTTACTCTCCTTCTATTCCACATCACTCCCCTCTCGATCTGATTCATTCTCTCTATTCACTTCTCTACCTTCCAGCAGCAGTCTCTCCAAGCGACTCACACCATTACCACTCAAATGCAGTCCATCGCTCCCATACAGCTCACTTTGTCCCTCAAACTTATTCCACACATTAACAAACTGTACTCCCATCTCCTCACACATTTCAGCCAGCATATCATTCATAATCCTTGCTCTCCGCCTCATTTCACCACAGTCATACCTAGGCGACACACTGACTATCCTTCCTGTCACACTATTCTCTTTTATCCTTCCAAGCAGCCTCCTGATATCCATTCTGACACGCTTTTTGCCCTCTCTCGAATCATTTGTACCAATTAATATCATTAACTCTTTTGCTCGTTCCCGCCTCATATCCAATGCATTAATCACTCTACTCATTTTACCACCTGGAAAACATACCTTGTGCATTCTATCCTCTAGCACACCTTTAATAATGGAGTCGCCATAGAACACCACTCGCTCATCTTTCATCAACTCTTTCATGCCATCATGATTTATTTTAATAGTTTTGACCTGAATTCTCTTAATTTCATTCCGCATCCATTTCATTTCTTGCTTCATCCAATCCAATTCAACTTCCGAATCTTGCGACACATTCTCTCTATCATTCAATCTTTCTAACTCTCGACCCCCCTCTTCTCACTTTCACTCTCATTCATCCTTCTTTGTTTCCATGCTTTCAGTCCAACATATCTTTATCCCACAAAAATGGAAAGAATGCATGATAATTCCACTGAAAAGAGTGGTGCAAAAACTGATGTGTGTAACTATCAACCTATTAGTATCTCTGGAGTGACTGTGAAAATTTTAAAGAAGTTAGCAAGAATTCACATGCAGAAATGGATGGACAAACAAGCTAAAGGGAGGTCATATTTTAGCAATTTGCTCATATTTTGTAATAATGGTATGGCTGAGTTAGACAAAGGGAACGAATATGCTATAATACTATTGGACTTTGCTAAGGCATCTGATAGGATACCACATGAAAGGCTGTTGCATTAACTGGAGAATATGGGATGGGAATATAAACTATTGGCTTGGATAAGTGGATGACTGATGAAAAGGTATCAGAAAGTGGTATATAGGGAGGGGTTAATCTGCCAGATTAAGGTGACCAGTGGTGTACCATAGGGATCATACCTTGGGCCATTATTCTTTAATTTAATAAAGGACAGTCAGAGATACTACTGATGTCAGCATTTACATGGTGATTTGAATTGGCTGGAAGTATGGACAAATGATAATGGCTAACAATTCAATGTTTGCAGGTGTCAAGTTATGCACTTTGGTATGATGAGATGTTTAATAGCATATTGATGGAATTATGCTTGGAGTAAATGATAGGGCTAAAGATTTTGGAGTTAAGGTGGATAGAAATTTGAAGTTCAAGGGTCACATAGCAAAAATTGTAAACACAACTCAGAGGATAATTGCATTATTGAAACAAACATTGACATTTAAGGATATGGAAGTTCATTTTGGCTCTTTACAAGGTCTTGATATGACTGTACCTGGACTACTGGATTTGGTCTTCTGGGTTCTAAAGGGATAAAGAAGCTGTGGAAAGGTTGCAAAAAAGAGTTACAAAGATAATATTGGGATTATGGAATATAGATCACAAGGATAGATTTAGAGGATGTGGACTGCAGATACTGCAGATATGATAGTGGTCTATGAACTTCTGAGAGGGAATTATAGGATATCAGTTGATAAAACTTTTCATTATATGAAAGACGGAGATGGGACAAGGGGCATCTCCAGAAATTAAGTTCACGTGCAGTTAAGAAAGGGGTAAGAGCTAGATTTTTCTCTCACAGAACTGTTAGTGAGTGAAATAGTTTATCAGTTGAAGCAGTGAGTACATCTAGTATGAATGAGTTTAACAGAAGGTATATGACAGTTGGTGTGGGTGATGTATAGCTGCCTTTGATAAGTCCTTGATTCCTTGGAGGTATAATAATAATAATAATAATAATATGTCTATCTGGCTGAATCAATTCAATCAGTTTTCTTCTTTATTAAGTAGTTTTCAAATTCTTGTCTTTTTTTTTTTTTTTCTTGAGTAATATTTATAAAATTTAGCTTACTGACTTTAATTCATTTTTTTAAACTTTTGTACATAATTTTCTTTTCAGATGGTGGGGTATGCAAAGAGTAATAACAGCAATATGAATGCTGGCAATGCACACTTTTTCTGTATACAAATGCCAGGAGCATTAAGAATAAAAAAGAATGAGATTGTGGAATTGATTGACTTAATCTCTTTAAAGATTACTGATATCAGTGAAACCTGGTTAACTGAGGAGGATGTTCCAACAGGGACAGAAGTTGAAAGGTATAGCATATTTCAGCAGGAGATAGGGAAGCTAAGGGTTGGTAGTGGAATGTTACTCATGATAAGAGATGAATTGTGCCCTCTCAGAGTAGAAAATCAGAGTAGAAATAACAATAATGGCTTTGAGAGCATATTGTATGAAGCAGAAGTTTATAAGACATAATATTTAGTGGGATGTTGCTATAGATCAGGAAATATAGACGATGAGCAGGAAATGTTTAGGCAAATTAGCTTGGTAAGTACAAAGTGAGTGATCGTTATGGGGGGACTACAACTATAGCAGTAGAAACTGGGAAGAAGAGACAGCATACTATACTAAGGGAACAGAATTTTTGGACTTCTTGAGGGACAACTGTCTTAAGCACCATGTGATGGAGGGAACATGGGGATCAAGAGTTTTGAAATTAGTCATCACATCAGAGGATCTGATTGTGACTGAGATGTCATACTTTCTCCTAGTTGATAAGCGTTACCATGTTATCCTGACTTAGAGGATGAATACACTTCCAGGAAGTATCAAGGTGGAAATTTATGTGGAATTATAAGGCAGACAACTATAACAGAATGATTTTTCATATGGTAGAATGAGGGGTAGGAACAAGGACAAGGGACCATCCCTGGAAGTGACAAAAGGTAGTAGTGAGTAAAAGGGGAGTAAAAAGGTAAGAAATCAATTTTTTGCATTGAGATTGGTAGCAGCATGGAATGCATTGCCTGACAGGGTGGTGAACGTGAAAATGATGGGTGAGTTTAAGGAGTGGTACAATAGATTCTGTGTTGATTAGCACTGACCTCCCACAATGAGTCTTGCGACTCTGTGGAGGTCAGGAAAATAATAATAATAATAAAATGGAATTCATTTTTTATCCTGCTCAAAAGTAAATGGTGATCACTTCCTATTTCAAATCTCCTGTGTATTTTTGTATCTTGAACCAATATGAATGGCAAGTTATATTGTTGTCAACAATAACAGTCAATGAAACTTTTCTTATTTCTTGTGTCTTCTCTCCATGTGAATTTGTACACATCTTTATAATAGAATATGGTACTAGTAATAGCTAGTCCATGTACCGAAGAGTAATCCAGTAGACACTATTATTATTTTTAACTTCACTGTTTTAACCAAATTTTCTCAAAATATTTCTATTTGTCTGGTATGCATTCTTTCTTTTTATTTATTTATTTTTTATTATCTTCAACAAGAAGAGTTCCTTGTCGAGTTTCAACTTTTCATTCTGATGTTTGCCCACAGCAGTCTACTGAAACTGCTTGCCATTCACTAAGATTACATTCATGTTTAGTGTTAAATATTACTTATTATTATTATTATGTAACACCTCCAGGGAGCCCAAAGACTCATCGAGGGAGGACATCTACTCTACAACTCTCCGTCTCCATCACTTGCAACTACTTTCATCATCTACACCAATGCCATCTACTGCTGACCACCACCACCACTAGTATTTTCACAGACAATCACAAACATCCATGCCCATGGAGGGATTTGAACCTGCAGCGTTTTGACTGGAGAGTGGATTGCTAACCATTCGACCAACCAGGGAATTATCTATTCCTTCCTTTTCCGAATCATTGTTGCTCGAATATAACATCTTTTAGTAGTTGTTGTTGTTTAGAAGAATATCACCTGTTTTTGTCCTTCTATGTACTTATCTAATTCTTTGTCAGTTACACTTCTTTTGCATGGATGCTTCTTAAGCTGATGGTGCCTATCCTGAATTTTGATGATGATGAGTTGAATTTCTTACAGCTGACTTTTCTTTGTTTTGTTTTTATTTGTTTTTAGCTGGGTGATTCCTATTGGCATGACATGTCATCTTGTTGTACCATAATTTTCTTTTGGTTTAAGTGAATACAGAATACAATTCTGTCAACTAAATCCCAAATTGCCAACATATCTTCATTTGTTCAGTATTCAGGTGGATACTTACTAATGGGGGGCGTGTTATGAGAAGGTGAGGATTGGACATTAGGTCAGAAGCCCTGGTCAGTTCTCTGCATTACTTAAAAGCAGTATGGTGAAGTACTATCCTAGTTACCTAGCTTTGACTATTTGTTTGTTAAAGATACCAAGTTATTTTAATTATGTTGGAGGTTTAATGGATTTTTTACAACACTCAAAAAGAATTAAAATAGAATTTAATACTTCCTATATTTCGCCCTAGTAGATGCCACCAATGCACCTTGTTACAGACTGTCTAAACAGCTGGCCAACTCTCTGTCCCCCCCTCACCGGAAATTCCGCTTCCTATATAAAAAACTCGACCCACTTTAAAGCCCTCACAGAAAATTTAACCTTGAATAATACAGACATATTAGTAAGCTTTGATATCTCCTCTTTGTTTACCAATATTCCCTTAACTGACACTTTATCTCTCTTAGAAAACGTTTTTCCCTCTGACATCTTAGATCTCTTTTCCTTTGCCATCAACTCTGGGTATTTCTCTTGGGAGAACAAAATCTACAAGCAGATAGAGGGAACCGCCATGGGTTCCCCCCTCTCACCCCCCCCCTTGCCAATTTCTATATGGAAGATTTCAAAAAACGAGCCATAGACTCAGCCCCACTCAAACCTTCTATCTGGCTAAGATATGTAGATGATGTGTTCTCTATTTGGCCTCATGGCCCAGACACGTTAGACTCCTTCCTCAGTCATCTCAATAGCCTACATCCAAGAATCCAGTTTACTATGGAAAAGGAAAAGAACAACTGTTTACCCTTCGTAGACACCTTAGTCACACGCCTGCCTAATGATACACTTGCCTTCACTGTATACAGAAAACCCACACACACACAGGCAGATACATTCACAAACTCTCCCACCACCACCACCCCTCACAACAATATGGCATCATTAAAACTCTTACAAAGAGAGCCCACAATCTTTGTTCCAGTGGAACTGCCCTCACTACTAAGCTTAACCACATACACAGAACTTTCCTCTCCAATGGCTACAGCGAACACAGTATCAAAAAAATAATCTATTCCTCCCCCATTCCCTGTCCCTCTCGTCAACAAGATTTTAAAAATGCCATCACCATACCCTACATCTGTGGCACTTCGGAAAAAATAGCCAAGATACTAAAAAAGTATAACCTACACACAGCATATAAGGCCTACCGCAAACTTGCTACCCATATCCGTTCTACGAAAGATCAGCTCCCTTCTCTCTCTCTCTGCCTGGAGTTTACAAAGTGCCCTGTTCCTGTAAGCTTGCGTACTTTGGACAGACAGGCAGATCAGCATCCATCCGCATGGAGGAACACAAGTCGTACATCGTTAAACACAACTATGGCCATTCAGGCTTGGCTGACCATGTTTTGGACACCACCCACAGAGTATCATGGAAGAAAACTACCATGCTCCACCACAGCAAATTCAAGAAAGAGACTTTTCTTAGAAGCAGCAGCAGCAGCTCTCAGAAACCAACCAAATCTTAATAAATACGGTTGAGTTAAGCTTCCGAAGATTTGGGAAACACTCATCAGAGGTCCCACCTTACATTCCAGGCCACCTACTACTGCCCTTAGAGGGCGCTCCACCTAGATAGGACTTTAGTGTCACCCATGTGGTTGGGCTTAGTATTGTAAGTTTTTGTGTGCATGTTACATTAATTGTTTTGTAATCCCCATAGATGTCCTAGTGACTAGGACGAAATATAGGAAGTATTAAATTCTATTTTAATTCTTTTTAGAGTGTTGTAAAAAATCCATTAATCCTCCAACATAAAGTCCTCACAGCACTTACGCCTCTACACAAGAACAAGTTATTTTAAACCTGGTTTTTACCCAATTTCCCAAGTAAGCAACCAGACAAATAAGTCAAGTTTGCACCTGCATGTAATGCAAGTCTAACTGACCCATAAAGTAGCACAAGTCCAGGCTTAAAAACAAGGTTTAAAATAACTTGGTATCTTTAGCATATATTATACCCAAAGTAAAAAACTTTCTTTGACTATTTGTCTTAATATAAAAATCTGATCCTGCCAATTTCTATTTGGCCTGAACCCAGTTTTATCTTTCCCAAATTTTTTTCCATGAAGTTATGGTAAGCATTCATATTTTTAACATTGTCACTGCTTAACTCATTGAACAATTTCCTAAAGGAATTATTTCAAACATCCAAATATATATTTACCCTCAGTTTTTGTAATGTTTGTTATCTCTTACAGTACTCTTTTACCTTTTACAGTACTCTTTTCTCCATTTGTAATCTTTCCTAAATAGCCATCAAAACATTTTTCAATTTTTCTCTCTCTCTTCTTTTCTCACTCTTTTTTTTTTTTTTTCAATGCAAATAAATAACAGAGATCACTATAGCTGTATTTCCATCTAGTAAAGGAACTATATGACATCATCAAAGGATTATCCTGCATATGCAATTCATATGTTTTTCTGTTATGGGTGATATGATTGAGACTTTTAAACTATTGAGAGGTGGTTACAGGGTTGACACTGGGGAGTTCTTTTGCTTGGTTGAACAGCAGGAAGGAGTCATGACAAGTGGCCATCCCTGGAAGTAATGAAAGGAAACTGTGAGAAAGAGGGTGAGGAGTGGTTTCTTTGCATGGAGGGTGGTTGAACCATGAAATGCATTGCCTGATGGAGTGGTGAGAGCGAGAACGGTCAATGCATTTAAGGAGTGGTATGATAGACTTTGTGTTTCCTAGGAGGGACCTCCCTTGATGAGTCTTGATAGACTTGTGTTTCTTAGAAAGGACCTCCCACAATGAATCTTTTGACTCCATGGAGGCCTGAATAATAATAATAATAATAATAATATATTTTAAAACTATTGAATAAAGCATTAATTAGAAACACCATTATTCTTTAACTTACAATGTGTGTGTGTGTGGGGGGGAGAGTTTATTCTAATTTAATATATCTTTTTTTGTTTTTTTTTGAACTGTTATGTGTTATCCACAATCAGTTTAAACTGTAAGTATTTCTGAGTCATTGTAACATAGTAATAAAAAAACAAATGAAATTAAGTATGAAATAAACTACGTACAGGAAATCCAGGAAATCCAATTTCTCCAATAGGTCCAGGTTTTCCAGGAGGACCGGGTGGACCAGGTGGCCCATTTCTTCCTCTTTTACCTCTTTTACCCCTGTCTCCTTTCTCTCCTTTGACAGACTATTGGAAAGAAATCATCAAATGGTTAATAATATGCATTCATGATGTACAGTATTACAAATTATAGGAAGATGATGTAGTGCCATTATAAATGTCAATAAATCTGGAAGTTACAGAATTAAGTAAAATCATCAGACCAACCACTGAGTGACTGGAGTAGGTATGTGGTCTGTATTTAATTGAATGGCATTTGGCTACTCCAGACATTTATTTGAAAAGAATGCTATGTTTGCAAACACTACTTAAGTTTGAGCCAAGAATCCAAGTACATAAATGAGGAAGTGAGGCTGGCTGCAATTTAGAAAAAAAAAGCTACTAATAATGTTAGCAATGATATTATTTTTAAAAAGTAGTGTTACTGTTTCTGCTATTATGATGATGCTTCCATTTCAGAAAGAATACCCTAGAGTATGGAATACTCTAAAAAAACCCTAAAGAGTTTTTTAGATATGTGGCAAGTAGAAGAAAGAATGAGTATGGTAAGATAACATTAATGGATGAAAATAGAATGGTAACTGCTGCAGAAGACATTGTTGAGGTATTCAGTGATCAGTTAACAAGGATGTTTCATCATCACAAGGGTGGAATCATGAAGAACTTAAATGTAGAGGACATAGGAGAGGATGGCTTAATTGTAAGCCGGAAGCAGAGGAAAGGTCAGAAAAATTTTATAGGATAGAGATTGATGAAATCTTTCAGTATATGGAAGAAAAGGAAAACAAGATGTCAATCTTGGCAAGAGCAGGAGTGGGAATTAGGAAGAATGTGAGGACTAGATTTTTCTCTTGAAGAGTGGTGGACAAGTAGAATGGCCTCCTGATGAAACTCATTAACTACCATATTGACCTTGACATGTATACACACATCCATAATTACATGGATGCAAAGTGTCCATTGAAGTCAATATAATCTTTGGATATTATAGAAATAATATGAATATGAAGTGTATATTTTTGATATATTTTATCCATGGGGCTGTTGGGTGGTTACCAAAGCTTCTCCATCATCTACAAACGAATTTAAGGAGGGTTATGATGGGAATATTAATGAGCTTCCTTAAACTCGCTTGAAGTTCTTATAGCCACAGCCCTATATATTTTTAAGAATGTTGAAAGTTTATTTTTCACTTGGTTAGAATATAATAAATTTAGTTTAATCCTTTATCCAAGTGGGAGCAAACAAAGTTTGCGCCTGAAAGTATCTTCAGGACTGGGGTAAGATAGTGCAACACCAGGGCAACTCCTTGCAAAGGTGGAGCAAGATACTATCACTCCTATCTCAGTATCTCCCATAATGCAAAACACATCTTCTTGCGGATATGTCTAATGTTATGCATTAAGGGAGGCCACTACCCAGACTAGTTTTGACCTTTATTGAGGTCTCTTCAGTGGGAGCCAGGCCCAAGTGGAGATACCAGCCAGAAGCATTAGCAAGGTCATCTCTACCTATAGGAGTTGCCAAATGGTGTGCCACCTTTTTAATAAATTACTCTGGATTTAGAGAAAGATGTTGAAAGTTTATTTTTCACTTGGTTAGAATATAATAAATTTAGTTTAATCCTTTATCCAAGTGTGAGCAAAACTTTGCTCACACTTAATTTAACAATTCACATTTGTCATGTGAATTTCATACTTTACTCACTTATTTACCACTTCTTGCAACTATATCACCATTCAAAGCTTCATTGTATCAATGGAATTTAAATGACAAATATATGTAATTAAAAATCAGTCCAAAAATTTTATACCAATGGTTTTATTTAGTATTATTGTCATTTGTGGGAATGATCATCATAACTTCCACATTCACTCTACTTAACAATGTTAGATTTACCTCAGACAAGTTAATTGGTTTTCAAAATCTAATTTTCACATGATAAAGTGTTATTATGATTACAATGTAATGAAGACAGAATGCCCTAATGTCAGATAATTAACAGTGCTTTAATATACTGTATTTTAAAAAAAATATATATTAACAATTATTAGATGCTGAGAGATCCAAAATATACTAGTAAGATACAGAAATGCATGCACTTTTATGTAAATGACTTACAAATTTAGAAATATTTACAAAATCTACAGAAATTATTTACCAAAGCTTCTCCATCTGGTGTTACAACTGTAGCAGGGCCAGGCGGTCCAGGTGGTCCTTCTGAACCAGCAGGCCCTTCGGGTCCAGGGGGACCAATTTCACCAGGTTCTCCTTTTTCACCAGGTTCTCCCTAAATATTAAACAATTCATTCATTTGACTATAAATGGAATAACAGGACAGACATATTAAAACTCAAGTATTCTGAGTTAAATAATTCAAAAATATTCATTTAATTTAGTCAAGTGAATTCATCATAAGGTAAAAGAAAAGGGGAAGACTAAGAAACAATTTCAGTATTATGGTGATGCAACTACAGCAACGAACCCTGTGTGTGTGTGTGTGTGTGTGTGTGTGTGTGTGTGTGTGTGTGTGTGTGTGTGTGTGTGTGTGCGTGTGTGTGTGTGTGTTCTTTTATTGCTTTTTTTCTCTTTTGTAGAGGAACAAACCAGGAGGAGAATGCTGTTACCTCACATGAAATTGTCTCATTCACCTCTACTCCCCCCCACCCCCAGCTTTCTAGCTTAATTTATTATTATTATTTTCCTGACCTCCATGGAGTCACAAAGACTCATAATGGAAGGTTAGCACTAATCAACACAAAGTTTATTGTACCACTCCTTAAAATCATCCACAGTTGCACATGCACCACCCTCTCAGGCAATGCATCCCATGCATTGCTTGAGACAGTGGTGAACTACTTCTTACCCCTTCACTCACCACCTTCTTTTGCAACTTCCATTGATTCCCCCCCTTGACCTTGCTCCTTTCCCCTTCAACAGCTTAAATATCTCTATCATACCCCCCCCCTTTGCCTACTACCCACCAAACTCTGCAGTCCGGATGCCCTCAGTCCATCTTTATAATCAATGTCATATACTCCACATTTTTGTTATCCATCTCTACACCCTCTCAAAGATTACTTCATCCCCTTCAAATCCCTGTGACCAGATCTGAGCACAGAAATCCAGATGTGGTCTGATCAAATCTTTATACAATGGGAGGAGCACACTTTTATCTCTCATGGTCAATGTTCTCCTCAACATTGCTTCAATTCTCTGAGATGTCTTTACAACCTTTGCAATATGTCCTTGGAACTTCAATTCTCTATCCACAATCACCCCAAGATCCCTTGCTTCCTCTACTTCTTCTAGTATAATGCAAATGAGTGAGTATGAAGCACCCCATCTGTGGATCCCAAATTTTAAAACCTTACATTTAGTTGCATTAAACTGAACATCCACATTCATTTGCCAACTTTTCCAGCTTATTCAAATCCTCTTGAAGAGCCAAACCATCAGCAATATTACTAATAACCCTACCAAGCTTCACATCATCTGCAAACAACTGAACATCTCTCTCTCTCTCTCTCTGTATCCTGTGACAATATCATTGACATAAAGATTGCTCCCAGGACTGAACCTAGTGGAACTCCAATTGTAACACCTTCCTACTCCCTGATACTGTCCCCGACATACAACTCTCTGATATCTATCAGAGAGCCAATCACAAATCCAATCCACTAACCTGATATCCAAACCCATATGATGCAACTCAACTTGTCATGTGACACCCTGTCAAATGCCTTGGAAAAATCCAAAAAAAAATGAAGCATATGCCTTACCCTCCTCCACTGCTCTTGTTACTCTATTGTAAAAGGTAACCAGATTCCACCTAGGTCCCCCTTCCCCCGCATCTTATTGAAATTTAGTGTACTCAGAACTGGAATAAATCTTCTTCATTCACTTCTAACACATCACCACTAATTATTCTTCTAGGAATAAAGCCTTTAGTACCAAGATGGAACACTAATAAACTGATCATTAAATAGCTCAACTATGATCACCCGATTCCTATCTCCACCCAGCAAGATACTCCATTCACTATCATTTTTTCTCCTATTCACCACATAGTGAAAAACTCCTTGGGATTTTCCTTGGATTGCAGTGCCAGTCTTTTCTCATATTCTAATTTTTCTCTCCTTACAATATTAGTCACTTTCCTAGCCTGAGCCTTATATTTCTCATGCAACTGCTCTCCACCTCTCTCTCTCTTTATATATGCCTTCCATAATCTCTTTTCTTCTGCAATTTCCCTTTTATTCCTTCTGTCATCCATTTGGCTCCAAACTGCTTTATCTTCTTCTTCTTCACTCGAGGTATACAATCTGTCATTGCTGTCAATAATTTTTTCTTAAGTATCTCCCATGCATTAATGACACCTCTTCTTTCAAATGCTTTCATCCATTGTACCGCTGCAAGCTTGTTTCTAAGTCTATGATAGTCGCCTGCCCTTATAATTCCACATAATTTTGTTCTTTTTTCATATCCCCAGATGCCTATTTATCCTCCAAGTCAGAACTACATAGTCACTCTCACCAACGGGGGAGGGGCAAGTATGTCATCTCAGTCACAATCAGATACTCTGGTGCTATGACCAAATTCAAAACCCTGATGCTTGTGTTCCCACCACCACATGCTGACTAAGACAGTTGTCCCTCAAGAAATCCAAAAATTCAGGTCTCTTATTACTGCATGCTGTCTCCTCTGCCCAGTTTATATCAATATAGTTGAAGTCCCCTATAATGATTGCTTGCTTTGCACTTGCCAAGCTAATTTGCCTAAATATTTCCTGCTTATTACCGTCTATATTCCCTGGTCTGTTGCAACATCCCACTAAATATCTTGTCTTTAAACATCTATCTTACACCATATACTCTCAAAGCCAATAGTGTTATTTCCACTGAGATTCCCTGACCTGAGAGCACAGGGCCAGCTCTACCGACGGTGCAAAATATGCATTTGCACGGGGCGGCAAGTTTTTTGGGGGTGGCAAAGTTGGCATAAACTATATGAAAAATAAGGCAGAAGGGGCAGCAAAATATGCTACTTCACGGGCTGGCAAAATTCCTAGGGGCAGCCCTGTGAGAGCATACAATTCATCTCTTATCATGAGTAACAATTTTCAACTACATTTATTTTCCTCACTCTGCAGAAATATGTTATACCTTTCAATTTCTATCACTGTTAGAATATTCTCCTTAGTTAACCAAGTTTCAGTGATACCAACATCCGCTGAAAAGACTGAGTCAATCAATGCCACAAACTCATTCCGTTTATTCCTAATGTTCCTAGCATTTGAATACAGAAAAACCAGTGTATTGCCGGTATTCTTACATCAATTATTACTCTCCTCATACTGCATCTGGCTCTGTAATGTAGTACACACACTCCCTCATTTCTCAAGCCATTATTCCCATGAGGCCATTCCTGCAACATTCCACCTGTGCAATTCTAGTTTCTTTGTCCTAACACACTCACTTGCCAAGAAAATAACAGTCTCTCCAACTATCTGCATTCAAATCCAATCCATCCCTTGTATACAGCTCTCTTCTCTCCTCAAACATACTCCATGCATCCACATATTCCAGACCTCTTTTCCTGGATATTCTTGCTATCATTTCATTCGTCATCACTACTCTTCTCCTCCACTCTGCATTATCATACCAGGGCAATATGCTCACTATTTTTTCTCAGATATATTTCTGCTTCCCTATGTCTAACATCAACCTGAAATCTCATGCATGATTCACACTTCCTCTCAGGGCATTTGTCCCAACCATTACTATCATCTACACACTTTCACTCCTTTTTTCCACCATTCCCACACTCTGCACACCCTGAATCATTGAATCTCCATACAGGACACTCCGATGAACAGATTCATTCATCCTTCTCTTGCTGGCATACCTCACTCTTACGGCTTCCAATCTCTCTCTCTCCCTCCTCCCTCTCACTCTTCTCTATCCTTTGTTTCTACATTCTCATGACTTTCTGCAATTTCCTCTCTTCTCCTGTCTCCTCCATTCTCTTGCCTTCCTCTCTCCCTTGCACTGTGATGCCATTCTCTTATACCTACTCTAATTCCTCTCACACTAGCCAACCTCTCTATCCTTTCAAGATCTTCATTCACCCTCCTCAACTCAGTCTTCATTCCTTACATCTCTTTTCTCAGGAGTTCCATTTCTTTCTCCATACATTCTGCTTTCAATTGACATTCATAAACACAATCATGGCTGTCAGACAAACTATTTTGTTGCCAGCCTGGTTCACCGAGTGGTTTACATATTAGCTCTCCAACCAAAAGGCTGCAGTTTGACCCCCCCCCCCATGGGCATGGATGTTTGTGATTGTCTGTGAAAATATTAGTGGTGGTAGTGGGCAGAAGATGGCATTGGTATAGATGATATGGTTCGCTGTAGTTGGTGGAGTGAGTAGTGGAGACGGAGAGTTGTAGAGTAGGTGCTCTCCCTCGATAAGTCTTTGGACTCCTTGGAGGTGTCATGTAATAATAATAATAATTTCTGTCCTAAACTGCCTCCATCCTCCAACACACTACTGGCATCTACAAACTGAAAAGCATCCCTTTCCGAAGCACTATTTCCGCTGCTACTAAATCCTGAGATCAAGATAATTGTGTCTCGGGATTTGCATTATATAGGGGTGGGACAAAGAGATGTAAAAGATGTGTTTCTCCACTTGGTTATTATTATTAATATTATTATTCAGGCCTCCAAGGAGTCAAAAGACTCATCAAGGGAGATCCTTCCTAAGACATAAAGTCTGTCAAGACTCATCGAGGGGAAGGCCCCCCCCCGACAAACACAAAGTCTATCATACCACTCTTTAAACTCACTGACCATTCTCGCTCCCACCACTCCATCAGGCAATGCATTCCACGGCTCAACCACCCTCCACACAAAGAAACCACTCCTTACCCTCTTGCTCACAGTTTCCTTTCATAACTTCCAGGTGGTATAACTTCTCATCACTTGCCTCAGTATCCCATAATGCAAAGCACATCTCATTACGGACATGTATAATGCTATGCATTAAGGAGAAGGGTCACTGCCCAGGCCGGTTTCGAACTTTATCGAGGTCTCATCAGTGGAAGCCAGACCCAAAAGTGATGATACTAAGGTGGAAGTAATGGAGAACTCATTCATTTTAGAAATTATAGACTTTACAACCGTGTGTTATAAATTATTATTATTATTATTATTATTCAGGCCTCCAAGGAGTCAAAAGACTCATCGAGGGAGGTCCTTCCTAAGACATAAAGTCTGTCAAGACTCATCGAGGGGAGGTTCCCCCCCCCCCCCGAGAAACACAAAGTCTATCATACCACTCTTTAAACTCACTGACCGTTCTCGCTCCCACCACTCCATCAGGCAATGCATTCCACACAAAGAACCCACTCCTTACCCTCTTGCTCACAGTTTCCTTTCATAACTGCCAGGGATGGCCTCTTGTCATCACTCCTTCCCGCTGTTCAACCAAGTGAAAGAACTCCCCAGTGTCAACCCTGTAACCACCTCTCAACAGTTTAAAAGTCTCAATCATATCACCTCTCCTTCTTCTATCCACCAAACTCTGCAGTCCACATTCTCTTAGCTGATCCTCATAACTATCCTTGTATAGTCCTGAAACCATCTTTGTCATCCATCTTTGTATCCTTTCCACAGTTAATTTATCCCCTTCAAATCCTGGGGACCAAATCTGAGAACAATAGTCCAAGTGTGGTCTGATCAGAGACTTATACAACGGAATGATAACCCTCTTATCTCTGCAGGTCAGTGTCCTTCTCATAATAGCAGCAATCCTCTGTGTTACCTTCACCACCTTTGCAATATGTCTCCTAAACTTCAGGTTTCTATCAATCATCAACCCCAGATCTCTTGTCTCCCCTACTTCCTCCAGTATGACTCCTCCCATAGAGTATGCAGCATCCCATCGATGTTTCCCAAACCTCAAGACCTTACATTTTGCTGCATTAAACTGACACCCCCATTAATTTGCCCATCTATCTAGCTTATTCAAATCCTCTTGCAGGGCTACCACACCTGCGCTATTACTAATAATCCTTCCCAGCTTCACATCATCTGTAAACAACTGAATATCCCCCTGCAATACACTGACAATGTCATTGATATAAAGGTTAAACAATATAGGTCCTAGTACTGAGCCCTGTGGGACCCCACTTGTAACCTTCTGTCTCCTTGAAACTGCTCCGCCATACACAACTCTCTGATACCTATCAGACAGCCAATCCTGAATCCAGGATTGACCAATCTGACATCCAGACCCATGTGCTGCAACTTAAATATCAGTTTATCATGTGGCACCCTGTCAAATGCCTTCGCCAAGCCTAAGAAAATTGCAGTATATGCCTTTTCCTCATCTAATGTTCTTGTAACTTTATTATAAAAGGCTAGCATATTGCTAAAACAAGAGCGTTTTCACAAATCCATGTTGATTCTCACAGATAACATTACCCTCATCTGCCCAATGCTGTATATGGTCCCTCACTACTTTCTCCAAGATCTTAACAACTACTGATGACACACAGACTGGCCTATAATTAGACACGTTCAGTCTGTTACCACCCTTATGCAATGGCACTATCTTACCTTCCTTCCATTCCCTGGGCACCTTTGCCAAAGCCAGACTTTCATTGAAAAGCCACGTTAACTTAATTAATCCTTTATCCAAGTGTAAGCAAACAAAGTTTGTTTGCTCGGATGTACCTGGCCTGAAGTATTACCAGGACAGGGGCAACTCATGGCAAAGGTGGTATAACTTCTCATCACTTGCCTTAGTATCCCATAATGCAAAACACATCTCCTTGCGGATATGTATAATGTTATGCATTATAGGAAGGGTCATTACCCAGACTGGTTTCAACTTTTATTGAGATCTCTTCAGTGGGAACTAGATCCAGAGGTGATACCAAGGTCGAAGTAATGCAGAAGTCATAATTTCTTATATGAGTTGCCAAAAGGTGTCCCACCTTATTATTAAAATCCTCCGGATTAGAGAAAGATGTTGGAAGTTTTTATGTTTTTTCCACTTGGTTATACAAGAAATTATATATGTAGTTAATCCTTTATCCAAGTGTAAGCAAACTTTGTTTGCTTACACTTGGATAAAGTGTACATGTCGGCAAGGATGAGCTTTGCATTATCCTTGCCGACATGCATAAGTGAATTATTTGGAATTATGAGGAATTATTTGTAGGAAATGAGATCGCTAGGTTGCGCGCAGTGATACAAAATGCGGAGTGGCAATTAGAGCACCTGCAAAACTCTTTCCAGAGTGATTCGGCTAACATAAATAAACAGTGTAAGAGTGGGAGAGTTTCTGAAATGAAGGAAAGAGTGTTGTATGGCGACTTGTTATTAAGAGGAGTGAAAGATGGGAATGTAACTAAATCGTACTTACTGGGTGCAAAATTTAAGGATGTAAGTGAGAGTATTAGAGTGCAAAAACAGAGGGTGAAAGAATTAATATTTGTTGCAGGTACAAATGAATTGAAAGGTGATAAATTTTTTATGAGAGAGCACTTGAAATTATTGTTAAAGGTAGCGAAAGAAAAGAGTGACAGAGTTAGAATGGTGAGTCTGTTGCCCCGGTAAGACAGGGAGGAGTTTAGAAGGAGGGCCATAATCGCAAATGACATGCGCAGGTTATGCAGACGGTGTGGTGTGGAATTCGTGGACATGTGGAATGAGTTTGATGGGCGAAAGGACTAATACAAAATGGATTGCCTGCATTTGAATGGACTTGGTGTGCTACTACCAAGGAGGGGGGGGGGAGTGGATATGCGGACATCAGTGAGACAGTTGAGTGTAAGAATGTATATAATGTACCCGAACCAGCACTAAGGACAAAAAATGGGAATGGGACATTTAGAATAACGCATTAAGATAGGGGTGGGACAAAGGGATCACTGCATTTCATGTATACTAATGCCAGGAGTATTAGGAACAAGAAGGAAGAATTTTTGGCCTTGATTGGCTCTTCCTGGACACAGGTTATTGGCATTAGTGAAACATTGCTGACGGAAGATGATATAGTTAGTGGGATAGAATGTGTAGGTTATAGTGTGTTTAAGAGGGACAGAGAGAATAAAATGGGGGGGGGTGTTATTGATGATAGCTGATGAACTGCAGCCAAGGAGAATTGAAGTTGTATCGCAGGATAGTGAAAAGAGCTCATTTGAGGCTATTTGGTGTGAGATTGAGACAGGCAGAACAAAATATACAGTTGGGTGCTGCTATAAACCAGGTGATGGAATAGATGGTGGAGATAGTATGCATAAACAAATTGATGAAATGAGTGGAAGGAGGGTAATTATTATGGGGGGGAGATATCAACTGGTAACATTGATTGGAAGGAGGAGAGGACACATGTGAGGAAGGAAATGGATTTTATTCAATTATTAAGGGATAACTATCTGAGACAGCATGTAATTGAAAATACTAGGGGTGTCAGAGTGCTTGACCTGGTAATAGCATCTCAGAATTTGTAATGAATATGACCATGTTGCCACCTATTGGTGAGAGTGATCATAAGGTCCTGACCTGGGAGGTGGCTAAAGGTGTGGAATTATCGATTAAGACAGGGTATATGTGGAATTACTGTGCTGGCAAGTATGACAAGCTTAGGAGATTGCTTGAATCAGTGCCATGGCATGTACAACTGCATGGGCTGGACGTCGATAGAGCATGGGAAGTGGTCAAGGAGCATTTACAGGAGGTTATGGCTGATTGTATACCTAGGGTCCGAATAGTAAAACAAGTAGGGGTTAAATGGATGAATAAACCATTAAGTTTGAGCTGCAAAAAAAGAAACAACTGTGGAGGGAATTTAAAGAAAGGGGTGACCTGCAGGCACACGAACGGTATAAAGTGCAGGCCAGAAGGATAACGAGTGTGGTAAAAAAAGCAAAAGCGGATTATGAAAGGAAACTAGCTATGCAAGCAAAAGAGAATCCCAAACAGTTCTTTCAATATGCTGCAAGCAAGAAAAAAACTGTACACGGCAAAATGATTTTAAGGAATGACGATGGTAAGGAGGTCACTGAATCAGTCAATATAGTGGAGTTACTGAGCGCGCACTTTGCAAAAGTATATCATCCTGGTGGTGACATTGAAGAAATGAAGGAACTATTAGTTTATACAAGAATTGTGATGAATGAAGTGGAGGTGAATAGTCTATTACAGAACCTTAATGTGAATACATCTGTGGGATTGGATGGTATACCGGCACTGGTCTTGCTTGAAGCGGCTAAGGAATTATCAGTGCCCTTGACCATGTTGTTTAATCTGAGTCTCGGGTCTGGTTTAGTCCCAAAGGTGTGCAAAGAGGGGAAAATAGTTTCACTGCATAAAGGAGGATCCAAGACTACGGTTGCAAATTGCCGACCGATCAGCATATCAGGAGTCGTTGTCAAGGTCTTGGAGAAAGTAGTCAAGGGAAAAATACAGGAATGTATTGATGAAAATGAGATACTGTACAGGGGACAGCATTGGCTTTGTGAAGGGTAGATCATGCCTTAGTAACTTGCTCAAGTTTTATAACAAGGTGACGGCTGAACTGGATAAGGGTAATGGGTTTACAGTGATACTGCTGGACCTGGCAAAGGCGTCTGACAGGATACCACACGGAATTCTAATCCGTAAACTACAACATATGGGAATGGATATAGGGTTGGTGAGATGGATAGGTGGGTGGTTGATGGAGATATCAAAGAGTAGTTTATTCAGGAGTAGAGTCCAAAAGACGGCATGTGACTAGTGGTGTGCCGCAGGGTTCTGTTCTTGGACCACTGCTGTTTAATCTGTTCATTAACGATATAGGGAAGGATCTAAGAGGAACAGTTCATTTGTTCGCTGATGATGCAAAGTTGGGTAGGGCGATAGTGAATGCAGAAGATGTCAAAATCTTGCAGGATGACTTGGATAGATTGGAGTTCCGGGCTAAGGAGAATGGATGTCAATTTAATGTGACAAAATGTAAGGTTATGCATTTTGGGGTGAAAAGATTAGCAGCAGTATACCACATTGGTGGAACTGTACTCCAGGAGATTGATGAGGCCAGGGACTTGGGAGTGTTGGTGGATAGGGAGATGAAGTTTAGGGGGCACATTGCAAAAGTAGATAAATCAGCTCATCCATAAATCAACATTGGTTGCTGAAAAATACCTTGACGAGCCGAGACAAGCAAGTTATTGTACCTCTGTACATAGCCTTGATAAGACCTCATCTCAACTGCTGTGCCCAGATTTGGTTACCTTGGTTCCTTCTTGATGGGGAGGAGGTGGAGAGGATCCAGAGGTGAGTGACTAAGATGATAGCAGGTCTATGGAATGAACCATATGAGAACAGGTTGAAGATTTGTGGGTTGCAGAAACTAGTTGATAGGCGGAAAAGGGGAGATATGATTGAGACATTCAAATTGCTAAAGGGATTCTATAGGATTAATTCAGAGGATATTTTTGAGATCAGGACTGGTGGTGGGAGAACTAGAGGACACCTATGGAAGCTGGGCAAGAGTGTGGTTAGCAAGGGTGTTAGAGCTGGGTTCTTTACTTTTAGAGTGGTAAATGAGTGGAATAAGCTGCCAGAGTCTGTTGTGGGTGCTATGACGGTGAGTGAGTTCAAGGCAAGGTTATGATAGATACTGTGAGAATGCCGTATGTTTGTGTGGACATGATGTTTAGGGCCTCCCCTCGATGAATCTAAGGACTCCCTGGAGTCGCCCGAAATAATAATAATAATAATAATTATAGGATACTATGGTAAGTGATGAAAAGTTATACCACCTTTGCCATAAGTTACCCTTGTCCTGATAATACTTCAGGTGCAAACTTTGTTTGCTTACACTTGGATAAAGGATTAACTAAGTATATAATTTCTTGTATAACCAAAGTATCACCTCTGGGTCTAGTTCCCACTGAAGAGATCCCAATAAGGGTTGAAAACGGGTAGTGACTTGATTCTGGGAAAGCAGAGTTCCTACTCAGGGTAATGGATGGCAATGCTGTAGCCAATGAAGTTTTAACTGAGGCTCGGCTGTTTCTGTTAACCTTGGGTTGAGGGGTAATGAATGGCAATGCTGTAGCCAATGAAGTTTTAAATGAGGCTCGGATGTTGCTGTTACCCCTCAGATGAGATATGAGCAGCTCTGCTCAGTGGTGGGGTAGGCCTGCTACTGGGTAGAGCAAACGCTGAGAGTTCTCAATGACAGGTGAGCCTGTTACTGAGTGGAACAACGCTGAGTTAAAAGATCCTTCGAGTCACTCATTGTTGGGTGATCTGGGGGGGAGGTTCACAAGTTTTTGGAGAGGTAACCCCACATATAATACAGGGAAACCGGTCTGGGTAGTGACCCTTCCCATAATGCATCCGCAAGAAGATGTGCTTTGCATTATGCAGTACCATCGATAGGATGTAGCATAGAGGCAGCTTGTCTCATGGCACGGCTTAATAAGGGTGCTCATTCAGCCATATTGTGCTAGGCGCCGTCGCTATGCTAACAATTCCTGTTAGCGTAGCAAGTGTGGAAAGAAGTTTTTCCAAGCTTAAACTGATTAAAAATTATTTGCGAACAGCAATGACCCAAGAAAGATTGGTTGGTCTAGCAACTATATTGATAGAGGCGGACATAGCTTATAATTTAAATTTAGAAGAGCTTATAAATGGTTTTATTGTGCAATATCCCCGTAGAGCACACATTTAATTAAAATAAAATGTAATCGTTTTGCATTAATGTTTCTCTTATAATAAAAACAAAATAGCGATGGGAGATGTTCTTATATTTTTGTCTTATAATCTATCGGGGGCGATATTTAATTGTTTGCCTCAGGGTGCGATCTAATCTGGCGATAGCCCTCTCCACGCTAACAACATTAGTTATTACTAATATGTGCTTCCTCAACTATCATTAAGGAAGCACATGTTCTATACTTGGACATTAAGCATCAATAGATCAAAACAGCTGATTGATTACATTCTGACATTGCACTGGTGGAAGATGAGCATCTTTGATGTGTGTGTGTGTGTGTACACTTATTCATGGGAAGACTGCGATACAGTAAGAGCTAGTAAGAAACTAGTAAGAGCCAAAAGCAAGAATAATGCTTAAAAACCTCCGAAGGTAGTCCCATCCTGCTAGACTAAATATCCTCTTTCATATTTCACCAGAGATGCTCTTTTGGAGACTGATGAGGAGAATACTCCTGAAATGCTCTATGAGGGAGCCATAAACATAATTTAATTTAATTTAAGCCATAGACATAAGCTTATAATTTAAATTTAGAATAGCTTATAAAAAGTTTTATTATGCGATATCCCCGTAGAGCACACATTTAATTAATATTATTATTATGTAATCGTTTTGCATTAATGTTTCTCTTGTAATAAAAAAATAGCAATCGGAGATGTTCTTATATTTTTGTCTTATAATCTATCAGGGCGATATTTAATTGTTTGCCTCAGGGCGTGATCTAATCTGGCAACAGCCTGGCATTATGGGATACTAAGGCAAGTGATGAGAAGTTATACTACCTTTGCCACGATTGCCCCTGTCTCGATAATACTTCAGGTGCAAACTTTGTTTGCTTACACTTGGATAAAGGATTAACTAAGTATATAATTTCTTACAATTGTGTCTCCTAGAGCCTCCCACCGCCACATTTCATGCACACACACACATACACATTCCCATCTCGCACCTGCCAAATTTTTAAACAATGGGATGTGTACATTCCATTGTTTAAAAATGGAATGTACACATGTGTACATTCCATTTTTAAATGTGTAGCAAGTGTAGCAAGCTACAAAATCATGAACTAGGTTATGAATAACATAGTCTTTAAATGGGGAGGGCTACGTGTAATAGTAAAACTGGCAGCCGCCATGTTGAATATAATCGATACATGTGGAAACAATACTGAGACAATAACATCCTAAGAAAATATCACATAATTATACAAATCATCAATTTGAATAGTGCAAACTTAAAAAGTAGTGTTGCCATGAAATAAATGAAATAATTTTTACCTTATTACTAATACTTAACTTTTTTAACAGCTCACGTCACGTACTGTTAAAAACAATACTGAGGATGATTCTGTGAAATTGTTAGTGAGGTTGATATCAAATCATTGAACCATCTGCCATCGAAGATCATATGATCCTCAATGGTAGATGGTCCAATAAGGTGATTGCCTAGAATGCACTAAATATTCATTAAAAAAACTAAGGATGAAAGTTCATTTCCATAGTATATGAAATTCAGATTGCTGGTTATTAATAGCAGCAATCTGAATTTCATTTGATTTTCACCCTAGTATTACTTTTTCATATTGATTATCCACACTTCATCTCAATTTCAGCATTTTTTTTTCCAAGTTCTTGTAATAATTGCGTACCTTGTTCCTGCTGCACATAGGTAGAAGGGTAGATCACGCCTCAGTAACTTGCTCATGTTTTATAACACAGTGATGGCTGAACTGGACCTTGCCAAGGCCTTTGATAGGATACCACATGGAACCCTAATCAGTAAACTGGAGCAGATGGGGATGGATATAGGTTTAGTGAGATGGATAGGAGGGTGGTTGAAGGAGAGATACCAGAGAGTGGTTTATTCAGGAGTGGAGTCAAAAAGACGTCTTGTGACTAGTGGAGTGCCGCAGGGCTCTGTTCTTGGACCACTGCTTTACAATTTGTTCATCAATGATATTGGAAAGGATTTGAGAGGAAGTGTTCACTTGTTTGCTGATGATGCAAAGTTGGGTAGAGCAATTGTGAGTGCACAGGATGTCCAAATTTTACAGGATGATTTGGATAGTTTGGAGGACTGGACTAGGAAAAATGGATGCCAGTTTAATGTGGCAAAATGTAAGGTTATGCACTTTGGAGTGAAAAGAATAGCAGCAGTATATTGCATTGGTGGAACCGTACTCCAGGAGATTGATGAGGCCAGGGATTTGGGAGTGTTGGTGGATAGGGAGTTGAAGTTTAGGGGGCACATTGCAAATGTGACTAAAACAGCTCACCAAATCACTTGGCTTCTGAAAAATACTTTAACATGAAGAGACAAACAAGTTGTTGTTCCTCTGTATCGAGCCTTGATAAGACCCCATCTGGACTTCTGTGCACAGTTATGGGCACCAGGGTTTCTTCGTGATGGGGAGGAAGTGGAGAGGGTCCAGAGACGAGTGACCAAGATGATAGCAGGTCTGTGGAATGAACCTTATGAGAATAGGTTGAAGATTTGTGGGTTGCAGAAATTGGACGATAGGCGAAGGAGGGGTGATATGATTGAGACATTCAAATTACTGAAGGGTTTTTATAAGATTGATCCAGAATATATTTTTGAAAATATGACTGGTGGTGGGAGGACTAGGGGCCATGCATGGTAGCTGGGCAAGAGTGTGGTTGACAAGGGTGTTAGAGCTAGGTTTTTTACTTGGAGAGTGGTGAATGAGTGGAATAAGCTTCCAGAGTCTGTTGTGGGTGCTACGACCGTGAATGAGTTCAAGGCAAGATATGATAGATACTGTGTGAATGTTGAATAGTTGTTCCAGACATGATGTTAGGGCCTCCCTCGATGAGTCTGTCGACTCCTTGGAGTTTCCCGGAACAATAATAATAATAATAATAATAGGTAACTGGGGTTGTATACACGACAGCAGGACAAAATGCCTTTGGACTCTTTATGAATGTGGATCTACTCGTTCGCATATTGTAGATCACGTTTACCAATTGTGAGAGGTTTGTTCAGACCCACTTTGCATTTTTGAAAATTATGGAGACAACTACCGTGTTTGAATAAAAACTTTAGTTTAATGTAACTAAAATCTACATTCGACATTTCAACCTTTATGTCAAGGTCATCTTCTGGAGATAACAAATATACACAGGAAACAAGCTATACTACAATCAAACTGGTTCGTTAAAGACACTGACCAACCGCTACCACAATTGTTGGCTTGACCTCTGATGAAAATAAAAAAATAAAAAAAATAAATTAAAAAAATATATAAATAAAATAAAAATAAAAAATAAAAATAAATAAAAAAAATAAAAAATAAAATAAAATAAAAATAAAAAATTATACATCAACGCTAGAGTCCTATTATTAGTGTTGCCTAATATATATATATATATATATATATATATATTAACAATATATATATATATATATATATATATATATATATATATATATATATATATATATATATATATATATATATATATATATATATTAACATCATTCCAGCCAGTTGGTATGGAATGGTTTCTAATACTAGTTACGGATTGGCTTGAGTTCTGACCTTATGCTGGATCTTTCATATTAGACAGGCTAAATGTGTGCCATCCAGATCCTTGGAATTTTCATGCCATCTTTGTTATTGATATTTGGGTGGTTTATCAGGATTTCAAAGGATTCCTTAAATTTCCTTTCATACCAGGTTTTTGTGCAGTGTAAGGAGCAGGTGCTTTTCCAGTTGATTTAGTGTAAGGTGTTGAGTGCATGGTCTGAGAGGCCTGCTTCACCATAATGGTTATATTTAATGTGTCTAATGTGTTCTTTCTTGCGTATAGGGATTGTCCATCCTGTTTCACCAATGTACGGTAAGTTACAGGTGCAGCAGATGCAATAGACTCCAGGATGTGCTAATGGGAGGAGAGGATCCTTAGAGGAGCTGAATATGGTTTTAAGTTTAGTGGATGGTTTAAAGGTGGCATTGAGGTTATAATGTTGTAGGATTCTGTTAATTTTTTCTGATAACCGTTTAATGTATGGGATGGCTATGGTTTTACTGTAATCTAGATTTGTTTTTGTTGTAGTTTTATAGAGTATTTTATTAACAGTATTTTTGTTATAGCCATTATTTATGAATGTGTCACTAATGATTTTTAGTTCTTGTTTCAGGGCTTGCTGGTTAGAGCAAATAGTTGTGGCTCTGTTTTTAAGGGTGTTAATGACTCCATATTTTTGTGATGGGTGGTGGTATGAATTCGCATGTATGTATTGGCCAGCATGTGTCGGTTTTCCTTTAGGCAGTCTATTCTTCACGGTCTACCGAAAACTGACACACTCCCATTAGCACATCCTGGAGTCTATTGCATCTGCTGCACCTGTAACTTACCGTACATTGATGAAACAGGACGGACAATCCCTATACGCAAGAAAGAACACATTACACACATTAAATATAACCATTATGGTGAAGCAGGCCTCTCAGACCACGCACTCAACACCTTACACCAAATCGACTGGAAAAGCACCTCCTCCTTACACCGCACAAAAACCTGATACGAAAGGAAATTTAAGGAATCCTTTGAAATCCTGATAAACCACCAAATATCAATAACAAAGATGGCATGAAAATTCCAAGGATCTGGATGGCACACATTCAGCCTACCTAATATGAAAGCTCCAGCATAAGGTCAGGACTCTAGACAATCCGTAACTAGTATTAGAAATCATTCCATACCAACTGGCTGGAATGATGTTAATATATATATATATATATATATATATATTAGACAACACTAATAATAGGACTCTAGCGTTGATGTATAATTTTTTATTTTTATTTTATTTTATTTTATTTTTTATTTTTTTTATTTATTTTTATTTTTTTATTTATTTTTATTTATATATTTTTATTTTTTTAAATTTTTATTTATTTATTATTTTTTTTCACCAGAGGTCAGGCCAACAATTGTGGTAGCGGTTGGTCAATGTCTTTAACGAACCAGTTTGATTGTAGTATAGCTTGTTTCCTGTGTATATTTGTACGCTCCAGAAGATGACCTTGACATAAAGGTCGAAACGTCGAATGTAGATTTTAGTTATATTAAACTAAAGTTTTTATTCAAACACAATAATTGTCTCCATAATTTTCAAAAATGCATTCGGATCACCGTGTAAGCCTAAAAGAAAGGATTCAGACCCACTTTGTTCAGAGGTTTGTTGACCCACCTTGTATTCATAGGTACAAAGCAGTGACACTTGACAATTTTCCTGAGGTAGAAAGCTACACTTATGGTGAGATGGTAGATGATGTTCTTCAGCATCATGTCTGTTGAGTGAATGCTTATGATGATGGCATTATTATTTTGTTGACACTGATGTCAGCAAGTTGGAGGCATATTTGTTTAGGGTGTGCAGACAGTACAGTCACTCGAATTCATGCAAATAGTGATGAATTTTTGTAGCTATGCAGATTTAAGTGAATTAATTTAAGGCATGCAATTCTACAGGTTACAGCTAGACAGAAAAAAAAAGAGCAATATTAAATTGAGAAACAGCTATTATATAGCTGTATATATAATATAGCTAATCTCAGGTAGTATGGTCACTTAAATAGAATAGGAGAGGAAAGATTAGCAAAACAAGTGTTCAAGTGAGCAAAACAAGAGGAAGAACAAGATATAGGTGGATTGATACGGTAAAAGGTGCCTTAAAAGTCAGAAATATAAGATCTGCTAATGTCAGAGTCTTAACAGATAACAGATTAATTTGGAAGAAAAATTGTTGATTGGAAAAGTTAGTAATGGTGTAAATTTTTCATGTAATACTATAATAATTATCCTGTACACCCCCTTTCAGGAGGTGTACAGGATAATTATGGAATATATGAGGAATTTGATGATGACAATGATAACTAGCACCTTAGGATTTATATGTCTTGGACTCCTACCATAAGATATGATGGAAAAAGGCTACTTCACTCCTCCACAGGAGTAAATTTAAATATGAAAGAATTTCCCTATAATCTACTTCAACCTTAATGAACTAACAAAAATCCTCAAAAGATACAACCTTGTAACCACTTATAGACCATATAAAAAATTAGTATCCCTTATCCACTCTCCCAAAGACTAGCCATGGTCCCTAGATCTGCCAGGTGTCTACTAGATACCATGCAGCCAAACAGCTAACATAAAGACTACACCTGATTCCACCACTACAGCAATCAGGCTAGCTGATCATGCCTTGAACATCCTCACAAGATATGATGGAAAGAGGCTACCTTACTCCAAGGAGTAAATTTAAATATGAAAGACTTTTCCTAGAATCTGCTTCAGCCTTGAGGAACTACCCAAACCTAAACAAATTTGGTTGCATGAAACCACCTCAAATCTGGGAAGCATTCAGCCTTAAATATTTAGCCTAAGAGGAAGAATTAATTCATTGAACATAGCAATGTTCAATGATTAATTCCCCCCCCCCCTACACACACACAGGTTTCAAAATGCACATTTTTAGTTATGTTATGAAATTGTAATAATGGAACACTGTTTAGGACTTGAGACTTGCCTTCGTCATTCTGCTTCAGTCATACTTACCTTATGTAGTGCCTCTGCACATATCAATTTGTTCATTATTCTCTGATGATGGCAGTTTGACTCTGAATAATGGAAATGTTAATTAAAAGTTATTCTAATAAACATATAGTGTACATTGTAACTTCCTTAAATAATATCATTATGAATAACCAATGTATAAGCCTTGTTACCAGAATCACATGCTTCAGAATGATAATAAAAACAATTTACTATAATACCTCACTCTTATAGGTAAGAAAATAATGCATTACATTTTGTCCATCTAGGCCAGGAGCTCCATCTAATGCAGGGACTCCAGGATCACCATTGTCTCCTTTATCTCCCTAAAATGCAGAGCCAAAAAAATGAAAATATTTTTCAGTGAATAATTTTTATCTATATAAATTATTTGTAAAACAAAATAGCAAGTATATTTTGTTTATTTAACAATTTACTTACACCATACTTTTTCCTGGCATCTTTTTTGGAGAGGCTAATAATTAAAAGTTAGATTCAACATTTAACCATTTAAATGGTTAAATGCTAAATTTTTATAGCAATGTTCAATGATTAATTTCCCCCCCCCCCAGGTTTCAAAATGCACATTTTTGGTTATGTTATGAAATTGTAATAATGGAACTATGTACCGTATTTGCCAGTGTATAAGACGCACCTTTTTTTTTTTTAAATAGGTCTATAAAACAGGGTGTGTCTTTACGCCAATGCTCAGTTTTTTATTACTTTCATTTCTGGAAATTTTCTCTGTTTCGAGTTAGGCAATTTCTTTCTTGCTTCTTTGCGGTGTGTGAGAGCATTCCAGTCATGTAGAGTTCAGTGGATGTGCATGCGCTGTCATTGACAATCACAACTGTGTTCCTATTTGTTTAAACTTTCCAATTGTTGTGAATGGTGATAAATTTCTGCCGTTAAATTTTCTCTAAATTTCTTGGCAAATTATGACTAAAAAATGTGAGCACTGCTACAATATTGCATACAAGCTACATGTGATTGCGTATGCTAAAGAACATGGAAACAGGGCTGCAGAGAGGCATTTTAGCCCATCCTAACTGAGAAAATGATAAGAACTTGGATAAAGTTTTTTTCCTAAAAAATGTGTACAAAAAAGGAGGGTGCATCTTATATGCCAGCAAATATGGTACTTAACTTTTTCCTGCAACAAGTTTCTGTGAGCTTATGAGCACTTTCACTGGTACCCATAACAAGATGCTATTACCCCTCTTTCCCCACTTTTTCAGCAGCTCTACTACTAGTGCAAAAACAGTGGTAGGTACAGTATTTGCAATCACTATATTTACACAGAAAAATCTGAAACAATTTCATTCTTTTTTCCATCTTATTTCTATTATTTCACTTGCAGAATCACCTCAACTTTCTGGGCTGACCACCACTTTTCTTAAAGAAATAATGAAAGAAGCAGGTTCCTGGTCTCTAGTCTTCTTTTTTTAAGATAATTTATTTTTTAGTTTTGCAAATTTACTGCCATCTAGCTAAAGAAAAAAACATTCTAGTAACATTTTAGTTACAAAGAATAACATTAATTACAGTTTCTACTTCTGGTGTTGTTTATACCATGAAGCACAATTATGAATAACCACCAACACCTAAGCCTTCATATATGTATATTATCCAGGAATTTATTAGTTCAATTCCAGATCAAACATTTCATACAAACTGAAACCAACAATGTGTGTGTGTGTGGGGGGGGGAATATTATAAGTGTTCAGCTTAACAGTATGATTAGATAGATTGTATTACATACAAATGAGCTAAATTTCATAAAATAGGACTCGCTATTGCAGTTTCCTATATTTGTTACTTAACTTGTTAAGTAGTTGAAAGTTTATTTTTCACTTGGTTAGACTATAATAAATTTAGTTTAATCCTTTATACAAGTGTGAGCAAACAAAGTTTGTGCCTGAAAATATCTTCAGGACTGGGGTAAGGCAGTACAACACCGGGCAACTCACAGCAAAGGTGGACCAAGCTAACATCACTCCTATCTCGGTATCTCCCATAATGCAAAACACATCTCCTTGCAGATATGTATAATGTTATGCATCAAGGGAAGGGCCACTATCCAGACTAGTTTCGACCTTTATTGAGGTCTCTTCAGTGGGAGCCAGACCCAGAAGTGGAGATACCAGGCAGAAGCAATGGCAAGGTCATCTTTACCTATAGGAGTTGCCAAAAAGTGTGCCACCTTTTTATTAAATTACTCTGGATTTAGAGAAAGATGTTGAAAGTTTATTTTTCACTTGGTTAGACTATAATAAATTTAGTTTAAGTATGAGCAAATAAAGTTTGCGCCTGAAAATATCTTCAGGACTGGGGTAAGGCAGTACAACACCGGGCAACTCGCAGCAAAGGTGGACCAAGCTAACATCACTCCTATCTCAGTATCTCCCATAATGCAAAACACATCTCCTTGTGGATATGTATAATGTTATGCATCAAGGGAAGGGACACTACCCAGACTGCCTGTTGTACAGCCTTACCTCAGTCCTGAAGATATTTTCAGGTGCAAACTTTGTTTGCTCACACTTGGATAAAGGATTAAACTAAATTTATTATAGTCTAACCAAGTAAAAAATAAACTTTTAACATCTTTCTCTAAATCCAGAGTAATTTAATAAAAAGGTGGCACACCTTTTGGCAACTCCTATAGGTAAAGATGACCTCGCCATTGCTTCTGCCTGGTATCTCCACTTCTGGGCCTGGCTTCCACTGAAGAGACCTCAATAAAGGTCGAAACTAGTCTGGGTAGTGGCCCTGCCCTTGATATATAACATTATACATATCTGCAAGGAGATGTGTTTTGCATTATGGGAGATACTGAGATAGGAGTGATGTTAGCTTGGTTCACCTTTGCTGCGAGTTGCCTGGAGTTGTACTGCCTTAACCCAGTCCTGAAGATATTTTCAGACACAAACTTTGTTTGCTCACACTTGGATAAAGGATTAAACTAAATTTATTATAATTTTTAAGTAATAAAATAGGAAACTGCAATATAGTTAACTTGTTACTTATTGGTATTTTTTTCTCTTAAGTATAGGGGGAAAAAAAAATTAGTAAAATATTTAAATTAAGGGGATATTAAATCCCACATTATTTCAAAGCCGAATAAGAAACTCAAAGATAGAAATCTAATCTAGGAGTTTCATGCTGAATATAGAAATATAAAGTTCGGCGAGTCCAAGAGCAACTGAACGAGTTCACTTTACTTAGATTATATTTCTATCTTTGAGTTTCTTATTCGGCTTTGAAATAATGTGGGATTTAATATCCCCTTAATTTAAATCATTTTTACATCGCTGAATTGAAGCCTCTTGGCTCTTTATTTTAAATAATTTATTAGTAAAATAGCTTACAAGAATCATGAAACTGGAGAAATGGATAATAGGCAGAAATCTGTTTTAAAATTTTGAACATCTTGTAATAGGAATATTAGTAAATACTTAGGTAACATCAGATCATATCCAATTTCATTATTTGTAGATGCAGATCTTAATTTGGCTATGTCTTATGTGAGATGAACCTCTAACACCTCTAACCTGATGGAAAGGAACTTTGATACGTGATAAATAGTGACACTGATGCAACAAATGTTCTAATTTATGTGTTTGGTAGCTGCCCATGAAAAGAACAAAGTACTTTCTGGTATCAAAAAGGGAGAGAAATTGGTGGCACTGATAGCATCAGCCTGGCCAAAGATTATTGGGATCACCAAGACGTAGTTGACAGAAGAGGATATTATTGCAGGAATAGAAGTTGTCGGGTACAGCATTTTTTGGCAGGATAGGAAGGGAAAGCGTGGTGGTGGAGTACTGCTTATGATAAGTGACAACATATGTCCTCTAAGAGTGGAGGCTTTGGAAGGCTGTGACACTAATGATTTTGAAAGCATATGGCATGAGGTGGAGGTGGGGAAGACAGGATATTTAGTGGGCTGTTGCTACAGACAAGGAGCGCAGAGGGTGGGGACCAGGAGATGTTGAGACAGTTGAAAGTGGCAAGTGCAAGAAGAATGATTATTATGGGAGATTTTAACTACAGCAGTATAAATTGGGGAGAGGAAGATGCACATAGCAATAAGGGAATGGAATTTCTAGAATTCTTGAAGGAAAAATGTCTTAGGCAACATGTAACAGAGGGAACAAGAGGTTCACAAGTTTTGGATTTGGTTATAGCATCAGAAGAGTTGATAATAACTGAGATGACATCTCTCCCACCAGTTGGAGAGAGTGACCATATGGTTTTGACTTGGAAAATGAATAGACATGCAGGAGTATCAAAGAGACGGGAATGTATGTGGAATTATAAAGCAGGTGATTATAATAGTCTTAGATGTCAACTCAGGGAAGTTTCGTGGAGGGAGAAATTGGAAGGACGGGATATCATTAGTGCTTGGGAAATTGTGAAGGAATATTTGTTAGCAGCAATGGTAAGCTGTATTCCACGAGTGAAGAAGAGGACACAATTTGGAGTAAAGTGGATGACAAACAATATTAAACAGGAACTGCATGCGAAAAAGAGGCTATGGAAGAGATATTAGGAGACAGGTGAAGAGAAGATGCATGAAGAATATAAGACACAGGCCAGGAGAGTGACTAGTATGGTAAGGAAGGCAAAACTGGAATATCAGAAAAATTTGGCCCTTAGATCCAAGGAAAATCCTAGAGAATTTTTTAGCTATGTGGCCAGTAGGAGGAGAAATGACTGTGGAAGAATGACATTGTGGGATAAAAATGGGAATAGAGTGACTGATGACAGGACATAGTGGAATTGTTCAATGAACACTTTATTTAAGTATTTCATCTGGAGGAGTCAATTTGAATACTAGAGGGATAGGGCAGGTTCGAGGCTTAGAGGTGCAGGAGGAGAATGTGTTCCACATACTGAGTACTCTGGATGTTAGTAAAGCTGTGGGACTGGATGGTATTTTGCCATGAGTTTTGAGATAATGTGCTAAGGAACTGACAGGGACTTTGATCTGACTTTTCAATGAAAGTCTGGCTGCGGGAAAGGTGCCCTTGGAATGGAAGGAAGGTAAGATAGTGCCATTGCATAAAGGCTGGAAGTGTCTAATTATAGGCCAGTTTATATGTCATGAGTAGTTAATAAGATCTTGGAGAAAGTAGTGAGGGACTGTATACAGCATTGGGCAGATGAGGGTAATGTTAT
Source organism: Typopeltis vanoorti (assembly GCF_054136105.1). NCBI lineage: Eukaryota > Metazoa > Arthropoda > Arachnida > Uropygi > Thelyphonidae > Typopeltis > Typopeltis vanoorti. The sequence goes on along the minus strand of NC_143550.1, from coordinate 138,197,648 downwards.
CTGTGAGAGTCAACATGGATTTGGATAGGGGTGCTCTTGTTTTAGCAATATGCTAGCCTTTTATGATAAAGTTACAAGAGCATTAGATGAGGGAAAGGCATATACTGCCATTTTTCTAGACTTAGCAAAGACATTTGACAGGGTGCCACATGATAAACTGATATTTAAGTTGCAGCACATGGGTCTAGATGTCAGATTGGTCAACTGGATTCAGGATTGGCTGTCCAATAGGTATCAGAGAGTTGTGTATGGTGGAGCAATATCAAAGAGGCAGAAGGTTCAAGTGGGATTCCACAGGGCTCAGTACTGGGAACTATATTGTTTAACCTTTATATCAATGACATTGTCCGTGGGTTGCAAGGGTATATTCAGTTGTTTGCAGATGATGCGAAGCTGGGAAGGGTTATTAGTAATAGTGCAGATGTGGTAGCCCTACAAGAGGATTTGAATAATCTGGATAGATGATGGGCAAATGAATGGGGGATCGGTTTAATGCAGCTAAATGTAAGGTCTTCAGATTTGGGACACATCGATGGGACGCTGCATTCTCTATGGGAGGAGTTAAACTGGAGTAAGTAGGAGAGACAAGAGATTAGGGGTTGATGATTGATAGAAACCTGAAATTTAGGGGACATATTGCAAATTAGTGAAGGTAATGCGGAGGATTGCTGCAATAATGAGAAGGATACTGATCTGCAGAGATAAAATGGTTATCATTCCGTTGTACAAGACTCTGATCAGACCACACTTAGACTATTGTTCTCAGATCTATTCCCCATGATTTGAAGGGGATAAATTAATTGTGTAAAGGGTACAAAGGCGGATAACAAAGATTGTGTCAGGACTGTACAATGTTAGTTATGAGGATCGGCTGAATGAGTGTGGACTGCAGAGTTTGGTGGATAGAAGAAGAAGGAGAGGTGATATGATTGAGACTTTTAAAGTGTTGAGAGGTGGTTACAGGGTTGATACTGGGGAGTCCTTTCATTTAGTTGAACAGCGGGAAGGAGTCATGACAAGGGGCCATCCCTGAAAGTTACGAAAGGAAACTGTGAGAAATAGGGTGAGGAGTGGTTTCTTTGCATGGAGGGTAATTGAACCATGGAATGCATTGCCTGATGGAGTGGTGAGAGCAAGAACGGTCAATGCATTTAAGGAGTGGTATGATAGACATTGTGTTTCCTAGGAGGGACCTCCCTCGATGAGTCTTGATAGACTTGTGTTTCTTAGAAAGGACCTCCCACGATGAGTCTTTTGACTCCACCACCTGAATAATAATACTGATACTAATACTAAAAAAAATAAAAATAAAAATAAAAATAAATAAATTGGCTGATTGAGTGAATGTAAACTCTCTACAAACAATCTTTATGGCTAAAGAATTTGAATACATTATGCAGAACTTCGTTTAATGGTTACAATATGTCCATAATCAACAGGGTGTTAATTTTATATTCCCAGACAAACTGCATTAGAGAAGGTCTCATATTATCTCTCATTTGAAAGACGTCTCAGAAAATACTGGATATATTTTAAAAGAGTTTAATTATTCTACTTGCTTCTTTTTTTTCAAAAGTTAGCTTCTTTCTTTCCTTACAAAGGCCATGATTCACTCATGGTGTCTTCTAGAAATTTACAGAATTTCCTTTTCATACAATTTAAATTATTATTAACAGACGGCCATTCAATTTTGCTAATATGGAAAGAAGACTTGTGAGCCATGCCTGACTAATGACCACATGATAAAGTACACAACACAAGACCCTATTATGCCACAGCTCCTTCAAATGTTTATGTCACTTCAAAGAATCTTGTGAGGGATGCTTTCCTATATCATCATCCTAGCCTAAAAGTATGATTTAATATACATCTTAAGGATATGGGAAGTTGCCATCTGCAACAAACATATTTTTTTTCCACAGCATTTACTGTATTTTTTATATCTATAAGTCCTCACATTTTCCAGTTATAGCCATAAAATTGTTTTAAACATGCCTGAAGCAATTTTGTGCTGTTTTTTAGCTTGCATAAGTCAATATCAGTTCTGCTTTGATTAAAATTACTAACAAAACATGAGTAACATAATTAAACTCATATCTTCTGCAAAAGAATCAAATCACACCAAAGATATGAGACAGCCTTAAAACTACTTCATCTTGAGACATCCTATCATTAGCAACTGCAATACTTTTCATACCCCATCTTAAACACATTCACAATCAGTGAGGCAGAAACACAAGGATCGAGAGTTTTAGATCTGATCATTTCATCAGAGAATATGATTGTGAGTCGGGTTTCATACTTCCCTCCAGTTGGTGAGAGTATCATGAAGTGATCATCTGGATTATGATTAGTCATATGAAGACGTCTGTGAGGAAAGGATATATGTGGAATTACAAGGCTGTTGATTACGAAAATCTTAGGAAACAGCTTGGAGCTATAGCATGGGATGAGATATTAAGTGGGTAGAAGATAAATGCTGCATGTGAACTGACCAAAAGATGTTTAACAACATCGATGCACAAATTTGTTCCAAGGGTTAAAAGACTGAATAAAGTAGGTGTCAAATGAATGAATAAAGGGATTAAGCATGAAATTTGGAAGAAAAGGATAATGTAGAGTTATCCTCTACATTATCTAATTATTGCTACAGTATGAGCAGAAATTAGCAAATCAGGCCAATAAAAACATTGGAGAGTGTTTCAGATATGTGGCAAGTAGAAGGAAAAATGATTATGTTAAGATGATGTTAATAGATAAAAATGGTAGAATGGTAATTGCTGGAAATCATGAAAACTCAAGTGTAGAGGACAAAGGAGAGAATGGCTTAATTGTTGGTGAGCAGGAAGTATATGAAGAAATAAATAAGCTTGATGTCAATAAGGCAATAGGATTTGATGACACACCACCAAGAGTCTTAAGGGAATGTTCTACAGAATTATTGTCATTATTATTATTATTATGGGCAACTCCAAGGAGTCCTTATACTCATCGAGGGAGGCCCTAAACATCATGTCAAGAACTATTTCGCATTTGCACAGTATCTATCATACTTTGCTTTGAATTCGTTCACAGTAATGGCACCCACAACAGACTCTGGCAGCTTATTCCACTCATTCACCACTCTCTCCAAGTAAAAAAACCTAGTTCTAACACTCTTGCTAACTATACTCTTGCTCAGTTTCCATAGATGGCCCCTAGTTCTTCCACCACCACTTCCACCACACCTGTTCTGAAAAATTTCCTTTGAATTAATCTTGTAAAAACCCCTCAGTAATTTGAATGTCTCAATCATATCATCCCTATCAACCAGTTTCTGTAACACACAAATCTTTAACCTGCTCTTGTAAGGTTCATTCCATAGACTAGCTACCATCTTGGTCACTTGCTTCTGGATCCTCTCTGCCTCCTCCTCCCCATCACCAAGAAACCCTGGCACCAAGATCTGCGCACAGTAGTCAAGAAGGGGTCTTATCAAGACTCGATACAGAGGAACAGTAACCTGCTTGTCTCTGCTCGTTAAAGTATTCTTCAGTAATCAAGTGATCTGATGAGCTGATTTAGCCACTTTTGCTATGTGCCCTCCCTAAACTTCAACTCCCTATCCACCAACACTCCCAAATCTCTGGCTGCATCAATTTCCTGGAGTATACAGTTCCACCAATGTGGTATACTGCTGCTAATTTTTTCACCCCAAAATGCATTATCTTATACTTTGCTACATTAAACTGACATCCATTCTCCTTAGTCCAGTCTGCCAATCTATCCAAATCAACCTGCAAAATTTGACATCATGTGTATTAACTATTGCTCTACCCAAATTTGCATCATTGGCAAATAACTGAACAGTTCATCTCAGATCCTTTCCTATATCACTAATGAATGAACAAATTAAATAGCAGTGTTCCAAGAACACACCACTAGTCACAGGCCTTCTTTTGGACACTACTCCTGAATAAACTACTCTCTGATATCTCTCCATCAACCACTCTCCTATCCATATCACTAACCCTATATCCATCCCCATGTGCTGCAGTTTACTGATTAGAATTCCATGTGGTGTCCTGTCAAAGGCCTTTGCAAAGTCCAGCAGTATCACAGTAAACCCATTGCCCTTATCCAATTCAGCCATCACTGTATTATAAAACGCGAGCAAATTACCTAGGCATGATCTACCCCTTCACAAAACCATGCTACCCCCACACAGTATCCCATTTCCATCTATCCATTCCTGTATTTGGCTCTTGACCAACTTCTCCAATACTTTGACAGCAACTCCTGATATGCTGATCAGTTGGCAATTTGCAACAGCAGTCTTCAAGCCGCCTCCTTTATGCAATGGAACCATTTGTCCCTCTTTCAAACCCCCTTGGGACTAACTCAGAGCTGAGACTTAGATTAAATAATATGGTCAAGGGCACTGACAATTCCTTTGCAGCTTCACATAAGACTTGAGCTGGTATACCATCCAATCTCACAGATGTATTCACATTAAGGTTCTGTAATATGCTATTCACCTCCATTTCATTCACCTCAGTTCCTGTAAGCCATCGGTTCTCTCATTCCTGCAATATCCTGGATGATATACTCTTGCAAAGTGTTCACTTAGCAATTCTATAGCAATGCCATATACATTTTTTCTTTTACTTGCAGCATATCGAAAGAACTCTTTGAAATTCTCTTTAGCCTGCATTGCTAACTTCCTTTCATAATCTGATTTTGCTTTTCTTACTACACTAGTTACCCCTTCTGGTCCTTGCCTTGTACTGTTCGTGTGCTGCAGGTCACCTTTCTCCTTAAATTCCTTCCACAATTGTTTCTTTTTTTGCAGCTCCAGCTTAATGGTGTTATTCATCCATTTAACTCCAACCTGATTTACTCTCCTGACTCTAGGTATGCAGTCAGCTATTACTTCCCTCAAACACTCCTTTACCACTTCCCATGCATTATCAATATCCAGCCCTTGCAGTTTTACATGCCATGGCACTGATCCAAGCAATCTCCTAAGCTTGTCATACTTACCAGTCTGGTAATTCCACATATACCCTATCTTAACTGAAAATTCCACATTTCGCCACCTCCCAGGTCAAGACCATATGATCACTCTCACCAATTGGTGACAATGTGGTCTTATTCTTTATAGACAAATTCTCAGATGCAATTACTAGATTGAGCACTCTCGAACCCATAATACATTCCATTAGATGCTATCTCAGGTAATTATCCCTTAGTAACTTCATAAAATCTATTTCCTTCTTCCCATGTGTCCTTTCCTGCTTCCAATCAATGTTACCATAGTTGAAATCCTCCATAATAATTATCTGTCCTCTGCTCATTGAGTCTATAGCAGCACCCAACTATATATTTTGTTCTGCTGGCCTCAATCTCAGACCAGAGAGCCTCAAATGTGTTATTTTCACTGTCCTACAGTTGAACTTCTATTCTCTTTGGCTGCAGTTCATTGGCTATCATCAATAATACCCCCCCCCCATTATTTTATCTCTATCCTTCCTGAACACACTATACCCTTCACATTCTATCCCACTAATTATATCATCTTCTGTTAGCCATGTCTCTAATGCCAATAACTTTTGGCTGGGATGAGCCAACCAAGGCCAAAAATTTCTCCTGCTTGTCCCTTATGTTCCTGGCATTAGTGTACATAAAGTGCAAAAGCCCCCTAGTCCCACCCTTATCTTGACACCTTATACTAACTATCCCATTCTGGTTTGTTACAATTGGTACCAAGTCAGACATATTATACACATTCTTACACCCAACTGTCTCACTGATGTCTACATATCTACTCAACAGCCCCCCCCCCCCCCCACACACACAAAGCTCTAGTTTCCCTGATTCTGCACATCCACTTTCACTTCATTCAACAACAATTTTTCCAGTCTCCGAACACCAAATTCATTCAGATGCAAACCATTCTTCTTGTATAAGTCCTTCTTTCGCCCATCAAACTCACTCACTGCACACATCCACAAACTCCACACCACTCCTCCTCCTGCATAACCTACACATCGAGTCATTTGATATGATGGCCCTCCTTCTCAATTCTACTCTGTCATACCACAGTAACAGACTCACTATCTTAACTCTCTCATTATTTTCTTTTGCTGCTTCCAGTAATTTTTTCAAGTCCTCTCTCAATTCTTTATGCAGTGGAAAATTTTTCCACTGCATAAAGGTGTTAATAAGGCTGTGGCTACAAATTATAGGCCAATCTGTATCTCTGGAGTTGTGGTTAAGGCATGGAGAGACTAAGATACAGAAATGGAATGATAACAGCAGTATTCTTTGTGGTTGTCATGGGTTTGTTAAAGGAAGTCATGTTTTACTAATGTACTACTACTACAAAATGATAAATGTCTTGGACAAGGAAGATGCATATACAGTGGTATACTTAGATTTTGCAAAAGCTTTTGATAGACTGCCACATGACAAGCTGTTAAATAAACTGAAAGAAATGAGACTGAATTACAGACTAGTGAATTGGATAGGTGACTGGCTGTCAGATAGGTATCAGAAAATTGTATATGGGATGCAGTATCCTGAAAGAGGAGGGTCACTAGTGGTGTACCACAGGGGTCTGTATTGGGGCCATTGTTGTTCAATTTGTATATTATTATTGCGATGGGTTTAACTCGTGATATGTAGCTGTTTAAGATGATGCAAAATGGGGAAGAGCAATGCAAAGTCAAGCAGATGTTATGGCCTTACAGGAGGACTTGAATAGATTGCAGGAATGGGCAGATATGTGGAACTATCAGTTCAATGTTGCAAAGTATAAGGTTTTGAAATTTGGTATCAGTGGCAGCCAGTGAAAATTTAAGTGAGGGTGCTGCATATACAAAAAAAAAAAAAAAAAAAAAAAAAAAAAAAAAAAAAAAAAAAACCACTTTTTTTTCCTAATCAGTAACGAATTTATTAATAAATAAATTTACATATTAAAAATTGCTTTATTAAAAATATTTCATCCTCACCATGAACAAACACCAATAATAAAAGTTTCATATTGATAGCAATGACAAGTGCAAACGAATATCGTCATTAGATCACAGTGCATTTGTTTCATGTAACAATAATTGAAAAAATATAATTCTTTTCATATTTTCAACAGTGACACTCGTCATAATTGAACCTTTATCTATAATAAATAAATAATCATATGTTATTTTAACAAAATAAAATAAGATTTACAAAAAAATAATTCACCACGAAACACGTGCCAATAATAAATGTTTCATATCTCACAGAAATAAGGCGTGTAAGCATTCTAAAAAGACACTGCCGTTTGAGCAGTTACAGTTGGGAATGACATAACGTGCAATGACAAGAGCAAACAAATATCGGCGTTAGATCGCAGCACATTTGTTTCGTAATCTAAAGCATTAATCGAACAATTCCAATTATTAACTATTCAATCAATGTCAAAACATAAACTGTAACCTTTAACATGTTGTACTGCATTTATATCATGTTGAAAGCATTGTTATTATTTATAAACATAAACAAAATTTAATTTGTTCATTTTTTCATTAGGGGTGCTGCAGTGTCGCAGTGCTTATGTATGGGCCGCCACTGTTTGGTATGCGACAATGAGATGCAAAGTATACACTTGGTGGGGAGACTTTAAAGGAGGTAGAAAAGATAAGCGATCTGGGAGGTGGTGGTTGGCAAGGACCTGAAATTCAGGGCCACATTGCACAAGTTGTGAAATCATCACATTGGATAGTGACAATTATGCAAAAGATCCCGATATGCAGAAATAAAGAGGAGGTGCTTAAGGGTCAAAGCTGTATAACTGAGAGGAGACTTCCACATAGCCTTTAAAGGAATGCTGAGAACAGACCAGGGCTTCTGACCTAATGTACAATCCTCACCTTCTCGTGGTGCACCCTGTTGGGTATCTACTTGGATACTGAAGGAAGGAGAATGGGCTGTCAATTTGGGATTTAGCTGACCAAATCGTATTCTTATCGGTTAAACCAAAACAAAAAAATGATGGTACAACATGACAAAATTTCATGCCGGTTGGGAAGTCGCCCGGTTAAACAAGGCCCCCATTGTTTTCGCCAGGGAACCAGGGCAAACAGCAAAAAGTCAGCTACTGGAACAAATCTGAAAACACCCCCAAACTCAACATCACAGAGTTAAAGATTGGTACTATCAACATAAGAAGCCTGAATGGTAAAGAAATGGAGCTAGCTAGGAATTAGATAAGTACCAGATCGACATAATAGGGGTGACTGAAACAAAAAAAAAAGACAACAACTGGTGAGATCTTTCTGAGCAATAAATACAAAATGTTATATTCAGGCAATGACAATCAAGAAAAAGAAGGGGTAGCCATAGTATTCAACACAAAATACGAGGCTAATCTTCTTGAATGGCAGTCAGTCTCAAGTAGAGTAATATGGGCAAATATGAGAATGGGGAACTGGACAATGAGACTTATTTGTGCCTATGGTCCCACAGAAGGTTCTACTAAGGTAGAAGTGGAGGAATTTTTTGAAGCTTTAAAAAAAAGCAACTGACACAATGAAAAAGGAAAAGTTGGTCCTTGTTAGGGATCTAAATTGCAGAGTAGGAAATGATTGTGAGACATACAGAAATATTTTGGGAAAATTTGGAGAAAAGCGCAAAGCTAATAATAATGGCAAATATCTGTTGGATTTCTGCTCAGGACATGGACTGGTTATTACTAACACCATGTTCCAACATAAAAATGTGCACAAATTCACATGGAGAGAAGAGGAAAGGAATAAGAAAAGTCTCATTGACTATGTTATTGTTGATAGTGATGTTTTCTCTCTGGTGCAGGACACCAGAGTGTACAGAGGATTTGAAATTGGAAGTGATCACTATTTAGTTTGGAGCAGGATAAAATTGAATTTCATATTGAAAAGCATAAGATGTAAGAAAGTTTTACAGCGAATAAAAGTTCAGCAGCTCTCAGATGTGAACTGTTGACTAAAATATACAAAGATTATTGAAGAAAAAATGAAAGAGTTTGAGAACAGAAACCAAACCTTGGAGATTCAGTGGCAAGCCTTGAAGAAAGCCCTGATTGATTCAGCTAGAGAGGTATGTGGTGAAGTTGTCTGCAAGGATAGAAAAATTAGAACTGTGGTGGACACAGGAAGTTAAAGAGGCAGTGAAGGAAAAGAAGAAAGCATATCAAAAGTTCCTGGCAAATAAGTCAGCTTGTGCTCTTAGAGAATACAGAGACAAATAAGAAAGCTGAACACTGTGTAAAACTAGCTAAACAAAAGTCATGGGAGGACTTTGGCAAGAATATAGAAAATAAATATCAAGAAGGTGGCAAAATATTCTGGAGGTTGTTAAAGAAGCTTAAGAATGGAGGAAAGAGTGCTGTAAAAGGAGTTAGAGATGATAAAGGTGACATGAAAACTGGAGAAAAATATATCCTTGAAGTATGGAGTAATTACTTTCAAAAACTGCTAAATGAAACAAGCAGTGATGACAGCACAGTGGTAAAAAACACTGACCAGGCATGCAGTCAGGAATACATATCCATACTTGAAGTAGAAAAAGCCATCAAAGGCTTGAAATGTAGAAAGGCAGCAGGAGTAGATGATATTCGACCAGAAATGCTGAAGTATGGTGGTATAAGAGTCTTGCAGTGGCTGCACTACATAGTTCAGAAAGCCTGGACAGAGGGACGAATTCCCGATGATTGGATTAGAGCTCTCATAGTACCCATATATAAAAAAGGGAAATAAAAATGAATGTGAGAATTACAGAGGTATTTCCCTACTGAGTGTTCCTGGCAAGATCTATGCAAGTATACTTGAGAAACGGATGAGAAGAATTGTGGAAGAAAAGCTTGGTGAAGAACAAGCTGGATTCAGGCCAAATAGAGGCTGTCAGGATCAGATCTTCACTTTACGACAAATAGTCGAGAAAGCATGGGAATATAACAAAGATCTGTATTTAAGTTTTGTCGATTTGGAAAAGGCATATGACAAGGTGCCAAGAGAGAAGCTATTCAATACCTTACAGTTATATGGTGTCAATGGGGCATTATATCGAGCAATACTTAGTCGTTATTTGAGTTGTAAGTCAGCAGTTAGAATTGAAGGAAGTACAGGAAGATGGTTTAATGTTAAATCTGGTGTCAGACAAGAATGTACATTATCCTCTCTGTTATTCATTATCTATATGGATCACATTATGAAGGAAAGTGGTATTAAACATGATATCAAAATTGGAGATGTTAATGTCAGCTCTTTGCTTTATGCAGATGATGTTATACTTCTAAATAAATCTGCTTCAAGTCTGCAAGATTCTCTGATTAAATTGAATAACTGTTGTAATAGATATAGTATGAAGGTCAGCATTAAAAAGACAAAGACAATGAAAATAGGCAGAATCATTGAAAATGTCAACTGTGTTGTGAATGGAGAACCTGTGGAACAAGTAAAACATTTCAGCTACTTAGGCACGATTTTTAGTGAAGATGGTAAATTAAATATAGAAATAGACAACAGAATCAGCAAAGCTGGTATGGTGGGAAGTCAATTGAATAAATTCATATGGAATAAGAGAGAAATTAGTCAGAACACTAAAGTTAGTTGTATACAAGACAGTGTTCAAACCAGTTTTAACTTATGGATCTGAGAGTTGGGTCAGAAGTAAAACACTTGACCAAAGACTAGAGACCGCAGATATGAGAGTCCTGAGAAAGATTATAGGCGTGAACAGATGGCATCAATGGCAATATCATATTAAAAACGAGGATATTAGGAAAGAACTTGACATTGTCAGCATTCAGGAATGCATTAACAGAGCTAATCTCAGGTGGTATGGTCACTTAAACAGAATGGGCGAAGAAAGATTAGCAAAACAAGTGTTCTCTGCCAGGTTGGCAGCAAAACGACCCAGAGGAAGACCAAGATATAGGTGGATTGATACGGTACAATGTGCCTTAGACAATAGAAATATAAGGTCGTCTGATAATGTTGGAGTCTTGACAAGTAACAGACTGATTTGGAGGAAAATTGTAGATAGGAAGTTAGTAATGATGTAATTTTTTTCATGTAGTACCATCATATCCTGTACACCCCTTGAGGGTACATGGCAGGAATTTGATGATGATGATGATGATGAGAAATAAAGAGGTTGATTCCATAAGGCCTTGATCAGGCCTCTTATGGATTATTATGCACAGATTTGTTCACCAGGTTTTCACGATAACGAGGATATGTTAGAAAGGGTGTAGAGAAGATTCACAAAGGTAGTCAGTGTGTGGAATATGGAGTATGAAGACGTTGAAAAAATGTAAATTGAATCCTTGTGAATAAAAGAAGGGATATAAATCAGACATATTAGTTAGTCAGGGGTTATTATCAGGTTAACATGGAAGACATTTTTCATAGAATGGAAGAGGGAGTGGAATAAGAGGCCATCCATGGAAACTGTATTAGGAGGGTGTGAGCAGACGAGTGAGGAGAAGATTATGAGAAGATTCGTTGCCTGAGTGTGTGTGGTGAATGTAGACACATTGAATCAGTTTAAGAAATGGTTGGATGAGCTTTGTGTGTGATAGTGTGTACTTCCCACAATGAGTCTATGACTCCATGGAGGTTAGATGTCAATAATAATAAATCATCTCCCCAACCACCACCACTATACATATGAGAGGGAGCTGAAAAGTTCTGATAAACACCTAGAATATGGTTCTACCTCAATTCCCTCATGGTGATTATCACAACTTTTCAGCAAACCCTCATATATGAACCAGGCAGTGTGCATTCAACTCCCCACCATTTAATTTTTCCAACTGGAGACTGTACTGCAATAGTAAATAACACTTATTAGTGCTTTCTCTTATGGGTGAGCAAATTTTGATTATACGGTACTTGCAGTCATTAACTAAAGTTTATTTTATCAACATAATATGAGTTTGGATTGAACTGGACCAAATTTGTACAGATTAAATATTAAAACTCCATTATACAAAATTAAAAAATTAATAAATGCTATTAGAAACGCTTGAGATTGTGCATTTTTATAATAATTAGTTACTACTATGTACTAGTCTGAGTATAATGAGGGGGTATGAAATGTAGCAGTGTATGTAAAAAAAGATGGTAACAAATCAAATCCTCTGGCGTATTATACTCCTTTTTAGAAAACTGAATGCTGTATTAGGTTTACTAAGCAGATGCATAATATAAAAGCACAATCCTCTAAAAAAATGTTATACACTTGTGTGACAAGTATATAATACTTTAGATGGCTTCCACTATCCAAACAAAATTAAACATACAGCTACTACAATGAACCATAAGGTGGGGCTTCCTTTAATAGTGCCAGAAGCAATGATTCAAAACAGACTTATTCTTAAAAACAAATAATAGTTTAAAATTACTTTTGGTCCAGGAAATCCTACACCAGCTAGTCCACTGCCATATTCCAAGTCTGAAAATAAGTCACTATTTGATCCATATGGTTTGACTGAAAAGCCAGGAGGACCTGGTGGACCAGGGGGGCCTGGAATTCCAATACCTGAAGCTCCTGGTTCTCCCTAAAAATTATATATTATAAATATAAATAACAATAATTAAATTTAAGAATTTTAGAATTACTATTATTGGAACTTTATTACTTTTCATTTTTGAATTACCTCAAGTATGACTTGAGGTAATTCAAATAATTAATAATTACCTCATTCCACTTTTGAATTAAACCAAGTATATAATTTCTTGTTATCTCTAATTTATTGAATTACCTCACTTTCCAGAATGATAAAATATAATCCAAGAATTAATATATTTTTAATCTAAATAAGCACTACTGTTGAAACTCTCCTGACAAAGTCTAATTTGATTTGAATTTGCATTTAACACATAATAATTATCATCATGATTCTAAGGGACAGTCCATTGATAGTCCAATACTTTGACCATTACTCCAGAGATGCTAATTGGTCTGTAATTTGCTACTTCTGTCTTGGACCACTTTTATGTAATGGAACCATCTTACTTTCTTTCCAATCCCTTGGAGCCTTGTCAGGGCTGACACTTAGATTAAACAACTTCATCAGAAGCACTACCAGTTACTTGCACATTCTCATAGCATGAGCTGGCATACTGTCCAGACCCATTGCTGTATTCATTTTGATATTTTTCAATATACTAAGTACCTTCAATTCATCTACTTCAATTCTCACATCAGTCTCTGTCACATCAGTAACTGCAAAGTCATCACTTAGTAACCCAACTATTTCTTCTGCTTCTGTCACTTTCCTACCATCAGCACTATGCAGCAAAAAAACTCTCTTGGATTTAATTTTTTCCTGCTTAGTTAATTTTCTCTCAAAATATGATTTAGCCTTCCTTACCATACTTGTTACCCTTCTTGCTTGCGCTTTATATTGCTTATGAGCATGCTGATCACTCTTTATTTATATTCCTTCAACAATGCTTTCTTTTTTTGCAGCTCCTTCTTTATATTGCTACTCATTCACTTTTATGCCTATTTGGTTTATCCTTGATCCTGGGTATGCAGTCTGATACTGCCTCACTCCAACAATCCCTGACCGTTTCCCATGCACTAATGACATTCATTCCACGTAGCTTCTTATGCCATGACACTGCTCCAAGTTGCCTCCTAAATTTGTCATAATTGCCAATTTTGTAGTTGTTTTGAGTAGTTTTTTTTGACTAAAAATTCTATATGTTGAGCAACCTCCCAGGACCAAGACTGCATTGTAACTTTCCCTGATTGGAGGAAGCATTACTACTGTAGTTATAGATAGATCTTCTGATGCTATTACCAGATCTAACACTCTCAAACCCCTGGTCCCCTCAGTACATGCTGTTTCAGATAATTATCCTTAAGTGACTGTATAAATTCCATTTCCATTTTGCTATGTGCAATGTCATCCATATCTTCTTCTGAACCCACACACCACACAGCCTCAAATGAAATTTCCCTCTCAATACAATCTTCCTTAACTTCTATTTTTGCTGGTTGAAGTTCTTGAGTTATCATTAATAATACCCATCCTTTTTGTCCTATTTCCTTTATCTTCCATGAACTACATACAATATCCATTTACATTCTATCCCTGTAACATCATTTTCTGACAACCAGGTCTCACTGATGCCAATGCTTCCATATTGTAGGATAAATGCCTGTTGAATAGGAGATAGATTGAAGAGGCAATACAGGATGGGTGTTGGTTCTGGGACACAATTTTTTAACACAACAGGTGGGATACCATCAGGACCAGATGCCTTGTTTGTGTTCAAGTTATTATTATTATTATTATTTGACACCTCCAGGGAGTCCAAAGACTCATCGAGGGAGGGCACCTGCTCTACAAACTCTGTTTCAACCACTCAACCAATTGATCACAACTACACCAACGCAATCTATCGCCAACCACCACCACCACTGGTATTTCCACAGACAAGCACAAACATCCATGCTCACAGTGGGATTCGAACCCACAGCCTTTTGGCTGGAGAGCGGATACGCTAACCATCGGCCAACCAGGCTAGCAAACTTATTGAGGATTCTTCAGATTTTGTTTGTTTGTCAGAAGAACCATGGATGACATGAAGGGAGCCATTTTTGGTAGTGTGGAGGAAACGTTGTCCAGGTCGTCAATGCAGGAATTTGAAGAGAAAAGTGATGCCAGTAAGTTGGCTTTAGGTGAGGTAACTACAGTACCATCCGGATGTGAGAGTGGCGGAAATCTGGGTGGACAGAAGTGTGTCCAATGGACTTAGCAAGGGACCAGAAGGAGCATCTGCCATTTGGGCAGGAGGCAAGTTTGCAGCATTTGGCCCTTTCAAAGTCTGACTTGGGCTTGGTGATGATTCTTTTACAATGGTTGCGAGTTGCAGGATAGGCAGAGTGGGCAGCTGGAATTTTGATCTTGAGCCATTTGTGGTAAGCAGAGGTTTTTCTTTTACAGCATTGGCACACTTTTTTAAGAACCAAGGATTAGATGGTGGTTGAGAATTTTGAGTGGAATAAGGGATGAAAGCCTCCATTCCTGTGAGGATGATTTCTGTTATTCAGTCTGAGCAGGTGTTTGGATCAGAAGAACTGAAACAGTAGTTGGACCAAAGTATTTGATCCTGTTAGATTCCACCTGACATCAGATGTCTTCAAACTTACTGCCACATGAAAAACTGTTACTAGTATTACAATCATGGGTCACAACACTAACTGGATTCAAGTCATCTGATATCATTAGCAGTACTCCTCCTCCTCCTCTCCTATCCTGTATATCCTTCCTTAAAATACTGTACCCTTTACACTCAATACCAGTTAGTATGTCTGATTTTGATAATCAAGTCTCACTAATGCCTACAATCTGAGGTCCCAACATATTGACTAATGCAACGAACTCTACCCCTTTTTTCTGATGTGTACAGACATAATAAACTACTTGCATGTTCTTTTGTATATTTTTGTCTGTAGTCTTCATGATACAGTTGAACAACTTGCAGATCTCTGTTCTTCTCTAGTTCCTTATATATTCAGACATCTTTGCACACATTTGATAGGTACAAAACCTTGTAATCATTTCCATGATGAGGCTCATTCCTGTCATTAACACAGTTACATAAATTGTCGCTCTTACACACATATTCTCACCATTCCTCCCATTATAATTTAGTTTCGCTGACTCTCTATGTTAGGTCTCATACCAGTTATTACTTTTTCAAGACTCCTGATACCAAATCCATCCAAGTGTAGGCCATCTCTTTTATACAAGTCTAATATTCCTCAAACTCACTCCATACACCCAAAATATAATAGGCCATTTAGATTAATATTTTAATATAAGATGATATCATCAGTTTTAATTTTATAAGACAGTATAAACTATTTATTTATCCCTGGATCTACTTAGCTATCATATCACTACATCATGAATGTCATATTAGCAAACAGTATAAGAAAAGAAGAACACAGGTTAAAATTCAAACACTTTAAAAAATTTTTTTTTTCTCTGAAAGAAAGAATAGGAACTTATTGATTACATGTATTCACTGTTCATTGCAACTTACTCCCCAATCTAAAAAAAAAGTATTAATTCAAGTACTCCATGGAGATCTGGTGTTAATAATAATAATAATAATAATTAGTGGATGATGCAAAATTAACTTACCTGGTCACCTTTATCACCCTTTTCTCCATTCTCACCAGGAATACCTGGCATACCATCCATTCCTGGAATTCCTTGCTCACCTTTAAATCCTTGAAGTCCCTGGAGACCCTGCACAAGTTAATTACAAAGTTTTAGATTATGAAATGCATAATCATCTTTGGCTAATGAAATTACTACATGCTATAAAAAGAATGAAGCTTGTCTAAAGTACCCATTACAAGATCCTTCAAAAGTGCTATTCTTAAAAAGTAGATATCAAATACATTTTCTCATATTAATATTTCATGAAATACATAAACAAAATAGAATTCAATTCATAAAATCTATCATCATAGTTCAGCAAATAAAATACCTGAGCAATCAGATTTGATGTTATGTTTAGCTTATTTGAAGTATCCCATCGTATATATAGTGATAAAAATCTCTAAACTGGATTTGTTATTGTTGGCTACCCACTACAAGAATAGAAAAACTCAATATCTACTACAGCCTCACAGATTCCATAATTTCATACGATGTAATTATATGATGAAATACTGCCAAAATCAGTCCAGATAAAGTTCTCAGACCACAAAAAAATGATATATGAGATACCTTGGTGTGAAACTAAATGATGTTAGCAACAGATTTACAAATCTATCGATACTTTAATCCATGAAATCCATAAATACATTTCATGCCTAGCTTAACATTTAAAAAAAAAAACTTATATGCTGGCTGCTTGAATAAATTATCAACAGTTCAAAATTTTGTTTCAAACTATAATACTAGGAACAGTAACTTGTAAAAATAACAAAATGAAATATGATTCTTAACAATGGGACATTAACAACATTTAAAGTTACAAATAATTTCTGTACATTCACAAATTAAAAGTCATACTATCATTATGAGATAGTACTTTTTAGTAGAAAATAGAAGTAAAATGTTCATTAACAGAAAGAAGGACATTAACTAGATTCAAGTCTTGGTGAAAGCTTATACATTTATTATCACTCCTGCAGATATTTCTGGAAGCAGATGACAACATATTTGACATTATTATTATTCTCATTATTTGGCTTTGGCATTTGAATAACCATTATATGGAGCCCAAATTAACCAATATTCATACAATGCCTTTCATTGATAGCAGAAGAACTGCAACACGCACACGCATGCACACACACACACACACACACACACACACACACACACACACACACACACACACACACACACACACACACACACACACAGACGCATGCACACACACAAAGTAGGAGTTAACAAGGAGGTCAAAGAATTGGAGGGCACTGCATGTCAGGTCTGGTATGAAATACAGGCCAACAAGACAAAATATATTGTTGGTAGCTCAAATGATGATGTGGCTAGTATACACTGGCAAATAAGCTCAATAAGCAGAGGACATTATTATGGGGAACTTCAACTACAGGGTCATAGATCTGATTACCCCATTCTATTTCTTTTTCATCCATGTGCACAAAAGCAATAGAATTTATGCAGCTACTAAGAAATAATTACTGCAGGCAGCATGTGAGGGAAGGTATCAGGAGTTTGCAAGTGCTGGATTTAGTGACTGCATCAGTGAAATTGTCTATAACCAAGGTGACAACATTACTGCCAACTAGAAAGAGCAATTATGTCATCTTGACCTGAGAGGTGGTTAAAAGAATAGAATTTTCATTTAAGAAAGGGTACTTGTGAAATTACTGAGTTGGCAGTTATGAAAAACTCAGGGAAACTGCTTGGAGTAGTACCACAGAATAAGAAACTGTAATGAAAGGATCTTAGTTGTTCATGGGAAATGGTCAAGGATTGTTTGAAGGAAGCAGTAGAAGACTGCATATCTTAGAATTAGGAGGATAAGTCAGGTGGGGATTAAATGGTACGAAGCTGGTGGAATGGATACAGGGTGGCTGACACTGACAGATACCAGAGAGTGGTATATGGTGGAGTGGAATCTAGAAGAATGAGGGTGAATAAATAGTGGAGTACCTCAGGGTTCTGTACTAGAGCCACTACTCTATAATTTGTATATTAATAATATAGGAGATTTAAGGATCAATATTCGGCTGTTTGCTGAATGCACTATAACTGATAAAGATGGTGTAGATATCCTGCCAGATAATTTAAATTAATTGACATTGTGTGCAAAGTATAATGATTATCAATTTAATGTTGCAAAATGTAAGGTTCTGCACTTCAAGTTTAAAAGGTCATATACTGTGTATCACATTGCTGATACTGGATTGCAGGAGACTGATGAAGTTAGGGACCTGGAAGTATTGGTGGACAGTGAGTTGAAGTTCATAGGGCATACAGCAAAAGTTGGCAAAAAAAGTTCAAAGGATTACTTGTATTTTGAAATACACACTAAATAGTAAAGAAAAGGATTTTATTGTTCCTCTTTATAAGGCTATGATTCAGCTGCATCTTAACTACTATGCACAGATTTGGTCACCTGGGCTTCTTGGGGATCAGAAGGTAGTGGAGAGGATTCAGAGACAAGTGACTAGGGTGATAATAGATCTGTGGAATGCTCCCTATGAGGATAGTTGAATGTGTGTGGGGGGGGGGGGGTTGCAAAGTTTAGTTGATGTGGAAAAGAGAAGACTAGATAGAAACTTATAAGTTATTAAAGGAGTTCTATAAAACTGACACAAATTTTTCAATATATATATGGCGAATAGAGAGAGAGAGAAAGAGAACTCAAGGTCATCCCTGGAAGTTGTGTAAGTGCATGGTTAGTAAGAGTGTGTGTGTGTGTGTGTGTGTGTGTGTGGATTAGATTTTTTGGTTGGAGAGTGGTGAATGAGTGGAATAGATTGCCAGAATCAGATGTGAGTGCCCTGATAGGGAACGAGTTTAAGGAGAGGTATTGTGTGCATAAAGGATAGTGTGGGTCTCTCAAAATGAGTCTTCTGACTGAATGGAGACACTTGTATAATAATAATAACAATAAAGTATCTGATCTTGTTAGAGTCCATCTCACACAGATAGCTTCCAATTCATTGCTGTATAGAAAATTGTTATTAATATTACACTCATAGCTTTTTACTCTAATTGAGCTGAAATCATCTGATATCATTGGCAGTACACCCCTTTCTCTCCTATCTTATCTATCCTCCCTAAAAATGGCATATCCTTTACACTCTATTACAGTTAGCATATCTTTCTTCTTCTGAGTGTCAGTTCTCACTAATGCTTATAATCTGGAACCATGGCTAACTCTACCCATTTTTTCATGATATTTCTAACATTTGTGCAGTCTGCATGACTCAGTTGGACAACTTGTAGATCTCTACTCATATCTATTGCCTCAATCAGGCAGGCAAATATTTAATGACTCTGAGACAGATTTTCACACAATCATCCTCTTCATAATCATCTCCATGATTATGCACATTTGCATCATTAACACAAGTGTATAACTTAGTTACTCTTATGAACAGAGTCTCACCATGCTACCATAAGGAGAAAAAGGATAAAATACAGCATAGCCTTGCCATGAAACATTCCCAAGTCAGGTTTAGGGCAATGCAAATCTGAATGTCTTTGCAGAAGTTATTAAAGCTGTTGCCAACCAACAAATGCTTAATAAAAATTACTACCATAACTTTCAAAATTTTGGATGGACCTGCACTGAAACTGAAGGATCATATCATCAAGCACCATAATTAGACAAGCATGAAATTCAATACAAGTATAGTAGCAACCGGAACAATATGCAATTTTCTTTTTTTTTAATTCTGTACTGAAGGTGTCATTGTGACAAAGATGAAATGTAGAATAACTATAATTAAAAATGCTTATTTTAGTTATAACTTGAGTTATTTGGTTATTTATTTACATGATCAATGATACCCAAAGAATAAATTGTTATAATGGATTACAAATTTTGCTTTGAAAGCTTGGTACAAATTAATGCACCGTCACCTAATAAGAAAATAAAAAAAATTATTATTCCTATTTTATTACAATTTTATTTAATAATCAAGAAATTTTTATGTTTCTAAAAGCATATTATAAAGATAAGAAACAGAATACTAACCATATCTCCCCTTTCTCCTTTAGGTCCTGGTTCTCCCATTTCTCCTTTATCTCCCTGATAACCTCTTTCTCCTCGTGAACCTGGTGAACCAGCTATGCCATTAGGACCAGGAGCTCCAGGGGGCCCACGGCGGGTCAGATAAGAGCCAAATGGACCATCCCCTGACGTGCCATAAAGTCCAGAACCATAGCCACCATCTGGCTGAAATCATACAAAGAAACAGAATCACTAATAAGTTCATCACACTGCAAACACATCGTCTAAATTATTTATTCTTAATTTTCTTAAAATTCTTAATTTAAAGATGTTCTTGCAAAGTTCTTCTGCATAATTGCAGCAATCTGAATATAATCTTGTAAATTTATGGATATATTTTGATGCACTATATTAAAATTTATAAGAATTTCTATTGCTTTTTTTTGTTTCTTACAATATACTTACATCAAAGAAACTTCCTCTATGATTAGAAGGTGGACCAGGGGGCCCTGGTGGTCCAGGTAGCCCTCGAGGACCTGGTGGTCCACCTATTCCATCAGCTCCAGGTTCACCTTTTGGTCCAGGAGATCCTGAAGTACCTGGAAATCCAGTATCACCCTATTATAAAAAATAATAATCCATTAATAAATGGCTTTTTTTTTTCAATAAGGAAATACTCATTTCTTTAATGCCTATTAAATGGTTGTAAATTAGGTGTATACTGTTTATTTAGTTCAGGAGATACTCAGTATTCATAAAGACCAAAGCTTAGAAGGTGACCTTCAAATATCTTATAGGACATATGGAGAATTGACTGTGAATTTGGACTTGATGTGCACCCTTCACTCATTTAGTAAGGATTAACTTGAATATGAACAAATGAAAATTACCTGGCACTTGAGATTTTAATAAATTTAGTTAAATCCTTTACCCAAGTGTAGGCAAACAAAGTTTGCACCTGAAGTATCTTAAGGACTGAGGCAACTCGTAGTAAAGCTGGACCAAGCTCTCATCACTCCTTGTCTCAGTATCTCCCATAATGCAAAGTACATCTCCTTGCGGACATGTATAATGCTATGCATTAAGTGAAGGGCCACTACCCAGACCAGTTTCGACCTTTATTGAGGTCTTGTCAGTGGGAGGCAAACCCAGAAGTGGTGATACTAAGGCAGAAGCAATGGAGAGGTCATATTTGCTTATACGAGTTGCCAAAAGGTGTACCACTTTATTATTAATTTACTCTGGATTTAGAGAAAGATGTTGGAAGTTTATTTTCCACTTGGTTAGACTATAATAAATTTAGTTTAATCCTTTACCCAAGTGTAGGCAAACAAAGTTTGCACCTGAAGTATCTTCAGGACTGAAGCAACTCATAGTAAAGGTGGACCAAGCTCTCATCACTCCTTGTCTCAGTATCTCCCATAATGCAAAGCACATCTCCTTACGGACATGTATAATGCTATGCATTAAGGGAAGGGTCACTACCCAGACCGGTTTCAACCTTTATTGAGGTCTCGTCAGTGGGAGGCAGACCCAGACCCAGTCCTGAAGATACTTCAGGCGCAAACTTTGTTTGCCTACACTTGGGAAAAGGATTAAACTAAATTTATTATAGTCTAACCAAGTGGAAAATAAACTTCCAACATCTTGAGATTTTGTCAACTACACTGTATTCTACAGTGATTGAAACTGTACATGTAATATGATAGAAATATTACAATATTTCATAATCAAAAATCATACCTGTCTGGAGTATTAAATAAAGATTTCTTGGTGAGAAGTCAGTTTCTAGGTCAACCTCAACAGAACTAAAAGTTCTGTAGAGGTTGTCCTAGTTGGCATGCAGACAAATGATGAATTGGACAATGAAACATATTTGTGCCTATGGTAACACAGAAAATTCTACTAAGAAGAACTTTCTTAAATCATTAGCTAAAGCAGCTCACATAATGAAAATGGAAAAGCTGGTTTTTGTGAGAAATCTAAACAGCGGGATAGGAAATGAATCCCATGGATATAGCAATGTTCTGGGAAAATTTGGAGAAAAGGACAAAAGTAACAGTAAGTGACTGCTGGATTTCTCTTCAATACATGGACTAATCATCATTAACACCATGTTTCAACATAAAGATGTGCCCAAATTCAAATGGAGGGAAGACACAAGAAAAAGAAAAGTGTTATAGACAATGTTCTTGTCAATAGTGATATCTTCATGCTAGTTCATGATAGAAAAGTATCTAGAGGATTGGAAAGTAGAAGTGATCATCACTTACTTTTAAGCAGGATAAAAATAAATATCATACTGAAAAGAAAACTATGTAATAGAATTTTAAAAAGAATTAAGATTGTGCAGGTTTTAGAAGTGAACTGTAGACCGAACTATACAAATCTTATTCAAGCAAAAAATGAAAAAAGGGCTCAAAACCTAGAACTAGACCTTGGAGTCTCAGTGACAAACTCTGAAGAAAACATTGAATTCACCTGGAGGTATGTGGTAAGGATAGAAAAATCAGAACTCCATGGTAGGCACAAGAAGGTAAAGCATAAGTTGCAGAAAAGAAGAAAGCACATTAAAAGTTCTTAACAAGTGAGTTGGCTGATGCCATGAAAGAATACAGACAGACAGACAGAAAGAAAGAGAGAGAGAGAGAGAGAGAGAGAGAGAGAGTTAAGCTTTGTGTTAAAGCAGCTAAACAAAAGTCATAGGAAGACTTCAATAAGAATATGGAAGGTAACATCATAAAGGTGGAAAAATATTCTGGACACTATTTAAGAATGTTTGAAATAGAGGAAAGAGTATTAAAGCAGTGAAAAGAAATCAATAGATGATAAAGGTCATGTAACAACTGAAGATGAAGACATTCTGGATACCTGGAGTAATTACTTTGAAAGACTGCAGAATAATGGTAGAAGATATTCAAGTGGGATGCAATCAAAGGTATACATACAAATACTTTAGGTGGAAAAGGCCCTCGGAAAACCTGAAAAGGTAGAAATAATTGACCAGAAATGTTTAGGTGTGAAGATTTTACAGTGGCTATACTGCATAATTCAAAATGCCTGACCAAGAGGCCTAATTCCAGGTGATTAGAGTAG
Source organism: Typopeltis vanoorti (assembly GCF_054136105.1). Lineage (NCBI taxonomy): Eukaryota > Metazoa > Arthropoda > Arachnida > Uropygi > Thelyphonidae > Typopeltis > Typopeltis vanoorti. The sequence continues at coordinate 138,174,354 of NC_143550.1, read as the reverse complement.
AGTTCTGATAATTCTCACATGTAAAAAGGGAATTAAAATGAATGGAGGGGAAAATGTGAAAATCACAGAGGAATTTCTCTACTGAGTGTTTCAGTTAAAATTTCTGCAAGCATACTTGAAAAGAAGCCAAGAAATATTCTGGAAGAGAAACTTGGTGAAGAACAAGCATTAATGTCAAATAGGGGTTGTCAAGATCAGATTTTCACTTTCTGACAAATAATTGAGAAATTATAGGAATATAACTAGGATCATAATACTAAGATCAGAAAACAGAATACAGAAAAATGCAATATAAATACAACTTGAAGAAAGTATGGGAAGATGATTTGATGTAATATGTGGTGTAAGAGAAGAGTGAACACTGTCTTCATTCATATTCATCATCTGAATGGATTGCATTATGAAAGATAGTAGTGTTAACCCTGATATCAGAATTGCTGATATCAAACTTAACTTTTTACTTTATGCAGATAATGTTGTACTCCAACACAAATCCATTGTAAGTCTACTGGATTCTTTAACTAAATTGATATCAGTTATAACCAGTGCTTTTTTTCTGGAAAAAAAGGTGCTGGTACTCACTATGAAGATGTTATTACAGCAACTTCCACACTTTTAACATATCCTCCAATATACTCTTGTCAACTCTAGATCGCTTCTTGCTTTTGGTATCAACTGCAGAATGATGACCTCAAAGCAGCCATCAGTCCATGTATTTGCTATGATTGAACTGAGTGAGAGGAGTTCATCAGTACAGCTTCTGTACTGATGAACATCAGTACAGAAGCTGTACAAGCAGAGATGACCTAGTTGAAGTTACTATAAGATTCATCTGAGAGAAACCCCTTTCACATTCACTGGAAGATATTGCAATTGTGCCCAAAGTGTGCTTTAGAGGAAGTACTATGTCTGGGACTTTATTTTCTTGAAGATATTCACAGAAGCCATGAACTGCTACTCTTTCGTTAAGCGAAATTTGCATGCTAACCTTTTAATTTCAGCTTCGCCAAATGTCAGATGCTTCCCATGATTTTCTGGCCAATACTTGGAATCTAAAATCTTAGCACATTCAGGCAAATCAGCAGCTTCTTTCTGATTTTTATAGAAAGCAGATGAACTTATTGCAGGACTGTGTCTTTCATTTTTGTGGAGCTCAATCCCTTTGAACTTCATGTTCTTCTGACTTTGAAGAGAAATACGTATGGACCAGGATTTTCAATTCTTTCTTCAAAGAATTGAACTGTATTCTTTATCTTCCTGTCTGCTTTGTACAAGTCAATATTTCTCTCTTGTAAATCTAGACTTCGTTAACTAAGTTCTTGGAGAGCATCACACATAAGGCCTAAATCAAGAACAAACTCATATGACTTTATTTTTCATAAAAGGCACTCATAAAGAAAGCAATTTGTTATGCCTCTTCTGCTGTCTTCTTTTGCCTCCAGAAAATGATGGACGAGGGCTTCAAAGTCTTGCCACACTGCAGAAACAGTGCAAAAGCTACATGCAACCCAGCGAGTGCTTAAAATTCTGCCAATTTTAAGAAGGTTGAAGTTCTTGAGTCACTGCACATTCCTGTAGTTCCCTAGCATTCTTAGGTGAAGCATGATAAGTCACATAAAGTTTGTCCATGAAACTCTTAAAGGATTTCACTCCTGGCACATTGTTCAACTGTGTCACTAACAGACAATTCAAAGAGATGGCTAGCACAATGCCAGAAAATAACACTAGGAAACTTCTCTTGCATTAGCCTCCTTACACCATTACGTACATCAAACAACATGGCTGCACCATCACAAGTTACAGACAATAAATACTCCTTTAAGTAATCTTCAGATAATCCTAAACACTCAAGATGACTAATTAAAGAGTTTAGAATTCCTCTAGCAGTTATTATATCCAATAATTTGATCAAATCTAGGAAAAGACTCACAGGAGCTGAAAGTTCAGGAAGAACTACATGAACAATAACAATCAATGTTGTTGTGTTAATCACAGTTGTCGATTCATCGATAAGTAATGATATTTTGTTCTTGGAGTTCACTATATTGTTTATTAATGTTTTTCTCATTTCATTTGCGATATGGCTCACAATGTTAAGGCAAGCATTTGCAGAATAAAGAATATATACCATGTCTAGGCCATTACGTTCCTGTAAATTTATTTTGTCTTCAAAGTTATTAAATGATTGATTTCTCTTTGCAACATTCTAAGTGGTTTGAAGCACTTTTCCTGTTACATCTCTATTATGAGACAAAGTATTTAGGAAAACTTTCTCTAATGTTTCGTTTTTTGCTTCAGATTTTATTTTTTTTGGCACGCTTTGTTCGCTGCACTCTCCTTATGATCGTAAATCATTTTTCTTAATGACTTAACTATTGTTTGCGAGATTCTCCAAAATGACTGATTTTACCATTTGTCCACTCCGCTAAAATTTTCGTTGCCATGTGTTTATCGACGGCAAAACTTCCGACATCACAACACACTTTACAGCCCAACATTTTATTATTGACATACAGCCACTTGTTTCTCTCGCAGAAGTCATTTTTCTTCAAAAGTGTCCGACATTCGGGCCAGTCATTATCGGAATCTGTTTTCTTTTGACCACGTGGATCATCAGTCTTGGTTTTATGATCCTCTTCACCAAGTGCATTTTCAATGCTAGTTTTCTGTTTTATAGGATCACAAATAGATTCAACAATTTCTGCTTCTTCAGCCTTCCTTTTTTTTTTTTACTCATTGGACAATTTTGAACAATGATTGCACTGATTTAACTTAGATTAATTCAAAACTGAAGTGAACCTGCCTGTTGCACAGTGAATATAGAACTGATAAACTGATATTGGAAGCAATCGGAAGTGAACACAACTTCCTGTTTCCAGTTATGTACCAACCTATGAAACAGGAAAGCAGAGTACTAACTTATGAGTAATCAAAACTGAAAATTCAATTCGTGAACACAGTACCATCTACCGGAATAGTTATAATACATTTTGCTGTCAATACATTGCAAATTTTTAAAAACTTGCAATGTATTGTTTCAAATTCAATGTCAAGGAACTTATAAAGCCCATATAAAAGGTGCCGGTGCTGCGTACCGCTAGAAAAAAAGCACTGGTTATAACAAATTTGGTATGAAAAAAAAAAGACCAAAACTATCAAAATTGCAGGAATATAGAAAACTTTGGTCATAAGAACACCCACAATTTACAGGCTGCATTCTCGTGTCTATAAAAAGCATATGTTGAACCCACAGAATGAATAAAAATTTCCAACTATTCAGACACAATTTTTTGGAAGATTATTATTATTATACTACCTCGACTCCTTGGAGGTGTCATGTAAAATTGTTTATGTGATGCTTCCAAGAGGTCCAAGGACTCATTGAGGGGAGGGCCCTCCACAACTCCCCATCTCCACCACTTAATCCCCCAACTACAAAGAATGCCACTACCATCATCTATACATGACAGCATCTATTGCCCACCACCACCACTAGTATTTTTTGTCTATAAATTGCATGTGTTCTCATGTACAGTTTGTCTGTACAAGTTGAAAAACCAGTTTCCAGGAAAAAAAAAAATCCCCCTACCCTATACGAACTGGCTAATTCATCTTCAACTTATAAAGCCCATATAAAGATTTTTCTTGTCATGATGAGAATTAATTTCAGGCCTTTTCCAATTGAAGGGTATGATGTACTGCTGTTCTTCCAATTGTGCTATAGAGGCACAATTTGATATTGTTAGCATTTAGCAATGTGTGAGGAGCTAACCTAAGTAAAGAGCCAGAGGAAGGCCAATATCTAGGTGGATTAATGCAGTCAAAATTGCCCTAGACAACAGAAATATATGACAATATTGGATTGCTGACATTTAGAGGAAAACTGTTGACAGGAGATTAACAATAACGTCAACTTAATCATGTAGTACTGTCATAGTATCCTGTACACTCCCTTAAGGATACATATCAAGTTCCTGATAAAGATGATAATGATGATCAAAAAATAAAAAAAGCATAAATTCTGATGCAGAAGTAAAGATTAAGTAACATAAGATGTATTACAAACAACTATGGCAAATAGTTTTGCGTTAAAATGCCATTGAAAAAATAAACAACATTATTTTAAGATGCATTTTCACACCAGATATTTTTATTTGTTTAAAAATTCTGATTGAACAGTAGTAACATAGATGCTACTTGCATATATCTATTACTGTTACTGAACACATGCATGTGGCTAATATTTTAGCTGGGAAGGGGGGGAGAACAGGTTGATGAAGATACAGGATTAGACAGATTAGATCATGATTTTATGTAAATATAATTTTGAAATTTGAGAAGTTTTGTTTTTATATATTTGATAATAAACATTTACAATATTATGTTAAAAAACAAATATTCTATGGAATATTCATTTTTTAACACATTGGTATACTCTAGCTTGATTACTGTGCACAGATTTAGTCACCTGGGCTTCATAGGGATCAGAAGGTGGTGATGGAGAAGATTCAGAGACCAGTGACTAAAGTGGTGACAGGTAAGGTTGAATGCGAGTGGAAAGTTTAGTTGATAGGTGGAAAAGAGGAGACTAGTTAGAAACATAAGTTATTAAAGGGGTTCTATAAGATTGACAATACACGACAAATAGAGAGAGAGAGAGAGAACTCAAGATCACTCCAAGAAGTTCTGTAAGAGAGTGGTTAGTAAGGGTATGCAGACTATATTGTTTGCTTGGAGAGTGGTCAGTAAGTGGAATGGATTGCCAGAATTATTTGTGAGTGTCTTGATAGTGAACTGAGAGGTATGAGGTGCTACCCAAAGTTTGGGGAATTTGAATAATGTGCACAAACCAGCCTTATACTGTTATAAGGCTGGTTTGTACACATAGCCTTCTATTGTTATAAAAGGTGAACAGTACCCTTTGTGAATCAATATGCCAACAGCTAGCAAGCTGAGTCACTGCATTCTTGGGTTATGTGCTTTTTTTGTAATGTCATGTTTTAATGGTTTTCTTCTCAAACTGAAATGGTGGATTTTAAGATGGAAAGAATCTGTGTCAAATTTTGCTTCAACCTCAAAACAACTTCAGAAGCCCACCGATTACTTAAGGAAACATTTGGCAATAATGTTATGATCCAAAGCAAAACTTTTTTGATGCACAAATGTTTCAAAGATGGATGAACATCTGTCGACAACAGTGGGCATTGCATTCTAGACAACCATCAACTAGCACAACATTGAAAAAAACATTGCAAAACTGCATGAGGAGGTTCCTTAGCACTGCAAAAGAGCAAAAACTCTCGTTCAGTGCTAAGGAACTTGAAATGTCAGAGAAATGAAGAAAACCAACTAGTTTGAAATAGCTGTCAGGTCAGTGAAACCTTATCAAAATGGACTAATAAAAGGCAAATATATAGATGCTTGGGTGGTGCCTATGTCTTTTAAGTTGTCTGCACTAAGGCAATTTGTGAATGCCGGGAAGTGTATTCCCGTAAGCTCTCTCTCTGGTCAACTTACCTTATGAAACTTTCATAGTTTCTACATTCGGCTTTGAAATAATGCTCGATCTAATATCCACTTTGCTTATATAATTTTGCATTGCTGAACCGAAGTCTTTGGCTCTTTATTTTAATAATTCAGGCACAAACTTTCTTTGCTTACACTTGGATACTGGATTAAACCAAGTATATAAATGTTGATAGCTGACATTTCTATTGTTTTCAAGAGTGTATTTTGACACTGTTATATAAAAACTGGCTATTGTTATATACAACTAAATATTGAAACAGTTATTTCAATATTGTAATAGAAATCCAATTCATGGATTTCATGTTTGTACCAGAATGCATCTAGTGTGTGTTGTACATCAACACACATGAGACCCAGCCTGGCATGAACATGTAAAATTCCATTCAGTTGGTGCAGAAATAGTAATATCAGCTCAAATCATTTTGTCAATAAAATTAATTTAAAATTCAATTATACGGACACTTCCTGGGCACATCTTGAATCCTGAAATTTAATGAAATTCCACCCAGAGAGGAGTTATTGCAATATATAATTTTTATGTATTCAGGCTGCAAATAATCCAATTTTGACAAAAACTAGGATAATGTCAAAATTTTTAGAAGGCATCCCCCAAATACCAAATTTTATTAAAATGCCCAGCCATAGTCATCACAGAATAACTTGTGTTGGATGGATAGACAAAATGAATCTACTGTAACAGGTGATTACACATTTGTCAAAATGTACCTAATAAGAATCACTTAAACAACATGCATATGCATAAGTATAAAGTAATAAATAAAGAAAAAATTTCAACTTATCCCCTAGAAATAAAACCTAGAAAAAATTTCATTGATATATTTTTTAAATTGATATAGATGATAAAGCTTCTTTTAAAATTATCTATACTATTTTTATGCTGTTTTTCCAATGAACAGAGAAATGTAATTTTCTGCAACTACTTGGAGCTACCAAGACTGAGACTAAGGCTTTTAGTAATATATTATTATTATTACCCCAAAACCTCATGGAGTCAAAGACTCATCTGGGAGGTCCCTTTATCACACACACACACATCTCATCATACCATGTCTTAAACACACTCAAACTCTTTATAGACACCACACTCTCAGGGAAGGCATTCCAATCATTCACAACTCTGCACGAAAAAAACCTGCCTCTCACTCCCCTACTCACACCCTCTTTATACAGTTTCTTGGGATGACCTCTGGTTCTCCCCTGATCTCCCACTATTCTCTGTAGAACTTCTCCACCATTGATCCTATAACAACCCCTTACCAATTTGTAGGTCTCTATCATATCTCCCCTCTACCTCCTGTCCACCAGACTCTGCAAATTACATCTTCTCAACCTTTCCTTATACTCGACATTCCAGAAGTCAGAAACTACCTTAGTCAGCCGCCTTTGGATCCTTTCCAACATCTCTTCATCCTTCTGAAAACCCGGTGACCAAATCTGGGCACAATAGTCTATGTGTGGCCTAATCAAAGCCTTATACAATGGAACAAGAATCTCCCTACTTCTACACATCAGTGTCCTTCGCATTATTCCCAGGAGCCTTTGTGTTGTCTCCACAATTTTGGCGATGTGTCCCCTAAATTTTAGATCCTTATCCACTATCACCCCCAAATCTATTATTTCCTCTACCTCCAACAATATATTCTCACCAAGCATAAATTCTGCATCCCATCTTTATTTTCCAAATTTTAAAACCTTACATTTTGCAACATTGAACACACACATCCCCATTTCCATGCCCAATCACTCAATTTATTCAAGGGCACAATATTCAAGGGCCACAACATCTTCACTACTCTTTATGGTTCGTCCCAACTTTGCATCATCTGCAAACAACTGAATATCTCCATCCACATCTTTGCCAATATCATTAATATACAAGTTAAACAGTAATGGCCCTAAAACAGACCCCTGAGGCACTCCACTAGTGACTTTCCTTTTCCTGGATATCGCGGCCCCATACACAACTTGTTGATACATATCAGATAGCCAGTTTCCAATCCAATGCACTAATCTAATATCCAACCCCATCTGCTCTAGTTTGACTGTCAACTTATCATGAGGTACTCTATCAAAAGCCTTTGCGAAATCCAAGTATATTACTGTGTATCCTTCTCCTCTGTCCAAGGAAGCAGTCACTTTATTGTAATAAGTAAGTAGATTACTAAAACATGACCTCCCTTTAGCAAATCCATGCTGTCAATCAAAGATAATACCATTGTTGTCAACCCAACTCTGGATCATAGTTCTCACAAGCTTCTCCAACAACTTAACCAAAAAACCTGACAAACAGATAGGCCTATAGTTTGATGCTTGAGTTCGATCACCTCCTTTATGAAGTGGCACAATCTTGCCCTCCCACTCCTTAGGAACTTGACCAAGTGCAAGACTCGTATTAAAAAAATATGTCAAAGCAGGTGTCAACTCCCTGGCACATTCCTTCAGAATACGCGGTGATATATTATCAAGTCCCACAGCCTTATTAACATCTAGTTTACTCAACTCCCCAAATACCGCTTGCTCACTTACAGTCAGTCTCTCCTCCCCATCATCAACTGCTCTCAATCTCTCCATGAAGTCACATTCACAAGATCGAAAGACCTTTATGAACTGCTCATTATGTATCTCCACCACACATTCTGCAACAGCTGTCTTTATACCATTTTCTCCAATCAATGTCATCCTTCCATAACCATTCTTTCTTTTGCTGGCTACATATTGAAAGAACTCCCTAGGATTCTTTTTGGCTTCATTAGCTAACTGCTGTTCATACTGCTCTTTAGCTACTCTCACCAACCAAGTCATCCTCCTTGCCTGGTCTTTGTAGAAATGAAATTGGTTATTTCCACTTCTCTTATGTTGCCTCCACAATGCCCTTTTTTAGTGCACACTGCACTAATATGGTAATCACCATATTAGTGCAATAATAATTTTAAATGGGAATTTTAACAGCATTTTAATAATGACTGTATAAGATAACAGGAATACAATTACTCTTATTAGAAATGCATGCATTCCTGTTGTAATTATGATGAATGTGACTGTTAAAATAATTTTTTATTCCAGATGAAAATGAGTGTATCCTTGTTACCTTACATGATGTTATTTCCTTTTAATCAAATTAAATTAATTTAAAATTAGTTTTAACCAAATTAAAACTTTAATTGAAAGAAAATCATATTTTTTTAATCAATGATTTAAGACTCCCTTTATTTTATAACAAATATCTCACTTTTTCTCCTTTTAAACCTGAAGGCCCATAATCTCCTCTTTCTCCAGGAGCACCTGGAATGCCCTAGAGAAACAAAATGAAATTTTACATTCAATTCATTTCAATCATTCATAAAAAAATTTTTTTTTTGACATAAAAAAAGGAGAAAAAACAAATATGTTATAATGCTTCAGATCTCTCTCAAATACTTTTTGTAATAAAGAATATTTAAATGGCATAATTTTTTATTTACATTGCAAATATAAAATATGACTACTTCTTTTATATTTATTCTGAATACATTTAGTCAGAACTCTGTGTTTAGGATGAAAAAAGGAAAAATATTTATTTTTATTATTCTAATATTAGGGCTCCATAAAGTTAAATGATTCATTGCAGGAGAACCCTAGTGTCATATAGATATACACAAAGCTAACTGAACCATGGCTTTAAGTGCTGAAATGGTGAATGAGTTAGCCATGGTTCAGTTAGCTTTGTGTATATCTATATGACACTAGGGTCCTCCTGCAATGAATAAGAGACCATCCTCACTCCCTTGCTCCAGTCATCTATATACAGTTCCAGGATGGCCTCTTATTCTTCTCCCATCTCTCATTATTCTATGAAAAATCTCTACCACATTTAACCATTAACAACTTTTTACTAACTTTCATGTCTCAATCAATCATATCACACGTCCTTCTCCTATTGACAAAGCTCTACAAATGGCAATTTTTCCATCTGTCTTTACCTAACGTTCCAGAAAAAGACTAAGATGGTATCTGGTCTTTCTCCACTATGTTCTCATCCCCTTGAAAACTGGGTGATCAAATCTATGTATAGTAATCTATATGTGGCCTGATAAAGACACAATGGATCAATAACATAATCTGTTGTGATGTCTTTAACATTTTACAAATGTCAGCCCTAAACTTCAGGTCCCTATCTGCCATCAGTCCCAAATCTCTCATCTTTCAAAATTTTCTCACCCTTGTATCTCATCCTTGGCTACCAAATTTCAAATCTCATGCCCTTGCAACACAGATCCACTCACTCTGTCTATTCAGATCCTTCTGTAAGATCATATCTGCTCTACTATTATAGTTCTTTCCAACTTAAAAAATATATTGATATTAATGATGCTGTAGATGTTCATTACAAATTTATTTATTTAGCATATTATTATTATTATTCAGACCTCCATGGAGTCAAAAGACTCATCGTGGGAGGTCCTTCCTAAGAAACAAAGTCTATCAAGACTCATCGAGGGGAGGTCCCCCTAAGAAACACAAAGTCTATCATACCACTCCTTAAACTCATTGACCGTTCTTGCTCTCACCATTCCATCAGGCAATGCATTCCATGGTTCAACCACCCTCCATGCAAAGAAATCACTCCTCACCCTTTTGCTCACAGTTTCCTTTCGTAACTTCCAGGGATGACCTCTTGTCATCACTCCTTCCCGCTGTTCAACCAAGTGAAAGAACTCCCCAGTGTCAACCCTGTAACCACCTCTCAACAGTTTAAAAGTCTCAATCATATCACCTTTCCTTCTTCTATCCACCAAACTCTGCAGTCCACATTCCCTCAGCCGATCCTCATAACTATCATTGTACAGTCCTGAAACCATCTTTGTTATCCACCTTTGTACCCTTTCCACAGTTAATTTATACCCTTCACATCCTAGGGACCAAATCTGAGAACAATAGTCCAAGTGTGGTCTGATCATGGTCTTATACAATGGAATGGCTCACATATGAAAAGTTACATTACAATAATCTTTAATACATATAATCATTTAGTGTAAAATAGACAAAATACTTAAACAAGATATAAAACAATCATAAAAGAGACACTCAACTGTATGTCTAGGTTGATTATCCAATCAACTGCACTTGGTGTAGCATGGATGAAGTCCGACAGGTTTCCATTGTATGCACATTAGGCACATTCTACTGTGATCTAATTGTCTGGTGGGATGATCCACAGTCACACCTGGGTGAGGAAATCATGCCCCATTTGAAAAGGTGGTTGCACATCTGCCATGATGGATATGGATTCTGTTAAGGGTAGACCAAGTTTTCCAAGGTAGTCAAAACCCAAAGGCATCTGTGTTGAGTCCACTAATTCATGGAAGTTCCCTGTTGGAGTATTATGCCAGGTCTCTTTCCACTTCTCCTTCGTGTTAAAACTTGTCTCCACAAGATTTTTTGCTGTTAGGATTGGAGGGTGCCTTGACTTTAGCCTATTTATTTCTAGGGGGCAGGATGTCTTCGTGGGTTGGGAAATCTTGGATTTCTGTGATTTTGTTGTATTTGTGTAGAAAAAAGTTGAATCTGCAGTGGTGTGGAGGTGGGATGTTACTTAGCACTGGGATCCAGTAGGATGGAGTTGATTTCACAGTTCCAGAAATGAGCGCTACACATGGGTGCTATTCAGCCATACAGGTGAGCAGTATTTGGCTGCAGAGTAAACCAGACCAAGAGCAGTGCAGTGAAGCATTGCTGCTGAGGCACCCCAAATTGTTCCACAAAGTTTTTGCAGTATATTGTTTCGTGTTTTTAGTTTGGATGCTGTGTTAATGAGATGCGGTTTAAAAGATAGAGTTCTATTCAAAGTGACGTCCAGATATTTTCGAAATCTGTTGTAGTGTAGCAGTTTGTGGTTGAAGTAGACAATCAGTTCTTTTTTAGCCTGGTTATTGTTCATGCGGGAGCATGAAACTTTTGTTTTGCTATGATTTGGACATAATCTCCATTTGCAGAAGTATGCATCTAGGACTGCAAGGTCATTTGTTAGTATATCTTCCATTTTGGTATAGATGGTGTGTCTGGTGGCTAGAGCAATGCCATCAGCATAACAAAACTTCTTGGAGGCTGTAGTAGGCAAATCTGCGATGTATAAGTTAAAAAGGAGAGGAGCCAGAACTGACTTTTGTGATAATCCATTATCCAGTGTTCTTTGTTTATTTTTGTTCTCGTTCATAAACACTTGGAACAGGCAGTTACTTAGCATGTTTTCAATTAGTTTAGCTATTGTTCTGCATGGGACTGCACAGAGTAGCTTACAGATTGCACCTTGCCTCCAGACTGTATTATAAGCTGCAGTAAGGTCTACAAAAGCTACAGCTGTTTTCAGACATTGTTGGTAGTCTGCCTCTATGTTTATGTGTGGTGAGTGACAGAACCTGATCACAGCCTGATAAATGATCAGAACCTGATCATTTATGTCTGAATCTGACCTGTTCCACTGGGACTTGTTCTATTATCTTAGGGGAAATTATACTGAGCATGAGCCTTTCTAGCTTATAACAGGCACTAAGTAGGGTGATTGGTTGGTAATTTTCTGGTTTGTTGTTGGTTTACCCTGGTTTTAAGATGGGGATAATTTCTGTCCTCTTAAACTCTTTCAGTCTACCAGTCTTCAAGATGTCACAGAAGAAGCAAGCCAACCACTGTCAAGCTTTCTTGTATGACTTCAACAGGAAATCAGGATGAATTAATCTTATAGAAACCCTTCAGTAATTTGAATGCGTCAATCATATCACCCCTTTTCTGTCTATCAACCAATTTCTGCAACCCACAAATCTTCAACCTGTTCTCATCTTCGTCACTCGTCTCTGGATCCTCTCCACCTCTTCCCCATCAAGAAGAAACTCAGATGCCCAAATCTGGGCATAGTAGTCTAGGTGAGGTCTTATCAAGGCTCAATACAGAGGAACCTGTTTGTCTCTGCTCGTCAAAGTATTTTTCAGCAACCAAGTGATTTGATGAGCTGATTTAGCCACTTTTGGGATGATGTGCCCCCTAAACTTCAACTCCCTATCCACCAACACTCCCAAATCCCTGGCCTCGTCAATCTCCTGATGTACAGTTCCACCAATGTGGTATACTGCTGCTAATCTTTTCACCCCAGAATGCATAACCTTACATTTTGCCACATTAAATTGACATCCATTCTCCTTAGCCCAGCCCTCCAACCTATCCAAATCATCCTGCAAAATTTCGACATCCTGTGCATTCACTATTGCTCTACCCAACTTTGTGTCATCAGCAAATAAATGAACAGTTCCTCTCAGATCCTTTCCTATATCGTTAATGAACAAATTAAACAGTAGTGGTCCAAGAACAGAACCCTGCAGCACACCACTAGTCATAGGCCGTCTTTTGGACTCTACTCCTGAATAAACCACTCTCTGATATCTCTCCATCAACCACCCTTCTATCCATCTCACCAATCCTATATCCATACCCATATGCTGCAGTTTACTGATTAGAATTCCATGTGGTATCCTGTCAAAGGCCTTAGCAAGGTCCAGTAGGATCACTGTAAACCCATTACCCTTATCCAGTTCAGCCATCAGTGTTATAAAACGCGAGCAAGTTACTGAGGCATGATCTACCTTTCACAAAACCATGCTGTCCCCCATACAATATCCCATTTTCATCTATCCATCTTCCCGTATTCTCCTTTTGACTATTTTCTCCAAGACCTTGACAACGATTCCTGATATGCTGATTGGTCGGTAATTTACAACAGCAGTCTTGGCACCTCCTTTATGCAGTGGAACTATTTTCCTCTCTTTCCACCCCCTCGAGACTAACCCAGATCCAAGACTCAAATTAAACAAAATGGTCAAGGGCACTGACAATTCTTTAGCCACTTCACGTGTGATACGAGCTGGTATACCATCCAATCCCACAGATATATTGACATTGAGGTTTTGTAATAGACTATTCACCTCCACTTCATTCACCACCATTCCCATATAAGCTGTTGGTTCCTTCATTCCTGCAATGTCACCATCTGGATGATATACTCTTGCAAAGTGCTCACTCAGTAATTCCACTATATCAACTGATTCGGTTACCTCCCTACTATCGGTATTCTTTAAAATCATTCTGCCGTATACATTTTTTCTTTTACTCGCAACATATCAAAAAAACTGTTTGGGATTCTCTTTAGCCTGCATAGCTAATTTTCTTTCATAATTCGCTTTTCTTACCACACTCGTTACCCTTCTGGCCTGCGCTTTATACCGTTCATGTGCCTGCAGGTCACCTTTCTCCTTAAATTCCCTCCACAGTTGTTTCATTTTTTGCAATTCAAGTTTAATGGTGTTATTCATCCATTTAACTCCTACTTGATTTACTATTCGGACTTTAGGTATACAGTCAGCCATTGCCTCCTGCAAACACTCCTTAACCACCTCCCATGCACTATCAACATCCAGCCCTTGCAGTTTTACATGCCATGGCACTGAACCAAGCAAACTCCTAAGCTTGTCATACTTACAAGCCCAGTAATTCCACATATACCCTGTCTTAATTGAAAATTCCACACATTTAGCCACCTCCCAAGTCAAGATCCTATGATCACCCTCCCAATTGGTGGTAACGTGGTGATATTCGTCACAGCCAAATTCTCAGATGCAATTACTAGGTCAAGCACTCTCTGACCCCTAGTATTTTCCATTACATGCTGTCGCAGATAGTTATCCCTTAATAATTGCATAAAATCTAATTCCTTCCTCCCATGTGTCCTCTCCTCCTTCCAATCAATGTTACCATAGTTGAAATCCCCCATAATAATTACCCTCCTTCCACTCATTGCTTCTATTTGCTTATGCATACTATCTCCACCATCTATTCCTGGTTTATAGCAGCACCCAATTGTATATTTTGTTCTGCTAGCCTCAATCTCACACCAAATAGCCTCAAATGTGCTCTTTTCTCTATCCAGCAGTTCAACTTATATTCTCCTTGGCTGCAGTTCATCAGTTATCATCAATAACACTCCTCTCCCCATTTTATTCTCCCTGTCCCTCCTGAACACACTATATTTCTCACATTCAATCCCACTAGCTATATCATCTTCTGTCAGCCATGTTTCACTAATGCCAATAACCTGTGGCCTGGAAGAGCCAACCAAGGCCAAAAATTCTTCCTTCTTGTTCCTAATACTCCTGGCATTAGTATACATGAAATGCAGAAACCCGTTAGTCCCACCCCTATTTTGATCTCTTATACTAATTATCCCATTCTGATTTGTTGTCCTTCGTACTTGCTCGGGCATATTATACACATTCATACACTCAACTGCCTCCCTAAAGTCTGCATATCTACCCCCCCCTTAATAACTCTAGTTTCCCTGATTCTGCACTTTCACTTCCACTTCATTCAAACAACACTTTTTCAAGTCTCCACACACCAACTCCATTCAAATGCAAACCATCCATCTTATATAAATCCTTTTGCCCATCAAACTCACTCCACATGTCCACAAACTCCACACCACTCCTCCTGCATAACCTGCGCATAGATTCATTTGCAATTTTGGCCCTCCTCATCTCTTCTCTGTCATATCGTGGTAACAGACTCACTATCCTAACTCTCTCACTCTTTTCTTTTGCTACCTCTAGTAATTCCTTCAAGTCCTCTCTCATAGCCATTTTATCTCCATTTAAGTCATTCATTCCTGCCACTACTATCATTTCTTTCACCCTCTGCCTTTGCGCTCTGATACTTACATCCTTAATTTTCACACCTGGTAAATATGATTTTAAAACACTCTCATCTATTACACCTCTTACTAAAGAATCTCCATACAACACTCGCTCCTTCATTTTTCTTACACTGATGATCATACTCTTATTTTTCTTATCATACTTTTGCCTTTTATTAGCTGATGCGCTTGGTAAACAATTTTGCAAACGCTCCACCTGCCGCTTCCCCTATGTATCACTCCACGCAACCGTGCAATCTCACTCATTGCAACTAACTCATCATTTTTTTTTTTCTCATCACCTACTAAGAGATAATTACTGGAAATAGTGTGTGATAGAGGGTACTTGGAGATTGAGAGTGCTGGATCTTGTAATAGGATCAGAAGAAATGTCCATAACCAAGGTAGTTACATTACTTCCAATGGGAGAAGTGGTCATGCAGTCTTGACTTGGGAGACTGTCAAAGGTAGAATTTCAGCTAAGAAAGAGAATGTGTGGAATTACATGGCATAAAAATTTGCCAGTAAAGGATGTTAGCAGTGGATGGGAGCTGGTCAGGGAGTGTCCAAAGAAAGCAATATAAGACTGTATAACCAAGGTCAAGAGGGTAAAGTGAGAATTACATGGATGAATTTTATTGAGTAGGAGCTGCAAAATAAAAAATAAAAAATAAATAAAATGTTGTGTAGGAGAAGGGTGATCAGCAAGCTCACAAGCAATACAAGCCAGAGGCAGAAATATAAAAGATGACTAGTACGGTAAGTAAGGAAAAATCAAACTATGAGAAGAAATTAGCTATGTAGCAAGTAAAAGGAAGAATGATTATGGAAGGATAATTTATAATTTATTTAATATGAATCATCAATGACACCCAAGCCTTTCTATACATATGGAAGGATAACTTTAATCTTTAATGAGTGCTAATGGCAGCAAGGCAATGGAAGCAGAACAAAACTGTTGAGTTAATAAGTGACTACTTTGCAAAGGTCTATCATCCAAGTGAAGACACTGCTCTGACAGGAACTGATGTAGGAATACAGGTTGATGAAATGGAAGCACTCAGGATACTGTAGAATCTCAATGCAATACAGCCATTGGATTAGAAGGCATCATCTCATGTATTATGAGAATGACAATCCTTTGCACACTGTAGGCTGTTTAATTTAACTGTCAGTTCTGGTAAAGTTCCAAGGGAGTGTAAGGAGGAAAAAATGGTTCCATTGCATAAATTAGCATTGTGTTGTTTAAGGAAATTAACAACGTAAACAAGATAATAACTAAAATATTTAATTATATTTAATTATAACTTCCTATATTTCACTGAAGTTAAATCAGCATCTCCAGGGATTAATGCATTTGGTTTAAACATGTGCATGTAGGCACACTTCAGTAACAAAGATGGAACAGGAGAGTTACAGAGACACTTTTGCAAAATCCAGCAGTATCCTTATAGCATTTCATTTATCCAATTCAATGGTTGGATAAATGAAATTCAATAGAGAGCAGCATGGTTCAGGTGAGTAAATTACTGAAGCATGGTCTACCCTTCAACCATGCTGCTCTCTATTGAATATCAGATTCTTATTCATCCATTTATGTACTATATCTTTGACCAATTTTTCTAATACTTTTACCACCACCACTCCTGAGATACTCATTGGGTATAATGTACTGCCATAGTACTATTCAATCCTTTCAGGCTTATATTCTCCAGCATCTTGTTTTTTAAGAAAATTAACAACATAGAATAGATAATAAACTAAAAGTATTTAATTATTAATTCCTATATTTTTCCAAAGTTAAATCGACATCTTCAGGGATTAATACACTGGTATTAAACATGTGCATGTAGACACACTTCAGTAACAAAAAATGGAACAGGAGAGATACAGGGAATACAGTCAGCCTGGTATTGGGCTTACTGTCTGCTGATAAGGGCTTCCCATTTGAGAGGCAATTTGATACAATCATATTTGTTTAGGTTGAGATAGTTGGTAAGCACTGCAGCAGATTTGAGGAAAAGCCTCTCGAATTTAAATTTGCTTCAGTGAAGTAAGTGGCTTTTTTTTCCAACTGATCCTGTGCCAAGTATGCAGGGCATGGTCTGCTAATCCTGAGCAGCTGTAGTGGTGGAAACAGATGTAATCCTGGTTTATCTGATATGCGGATGTTGGCTGTTCTACCTGTCTGTCCATAGTATGAATGGTTGTAGCTGCAGGGTACCTTATACACTCAGTAAATCCAGAGGTTGTAGCTGGTCTTTGGAGAAGCAAAGAGTTACTAGCTTTTTGAGCAGCTTATAAGTGGTCACAAGATTGTGCTTTTTAAGAGCTTCACCAACTTTTTCTGAGATGCCAGGAATATAGGGGATGGTGATGGATTTGCTGTAATTTATGTTTGAATGGGGGGGGGGATATGTGATGTTGGCAATTTAGCCATATGACCAGAACACCTTACACACTTTCCTATCCCATTTGAACAGTCAACATCCAAGAATCCAATTCATAACAGAAATAGAAAGTAACAACAGTCTCCACTTACTAGACACCCTAGTCACAAGATAACCAAATGGATCTGTGACCTTCACAGCATACAGAACCCCCCCCACACACACACAGGTAAATATGTCCATCAACAGTCACATCACTCCCCCCCCCCATCCACAGAGCAAAATTAATTTGCTCAGATGACATTGCATTGAACACACAATAGGATAGCACATGGAACTCTGTTGGACAAACTCGAACAAATGGGGATGGATATGATGATGGCTGATGGACAGATACCAAAGAGCAAAGGATACCAATATGGAGAAGTAGCAGGAGAAAGCAGGTGACTAGTAATGTATCTCAAGGCTCTGTGCTTGGACGATTGCTGTTTAATTTTGGCATAAATGATGTAGGAAATGATTTACAGGGAAATATTCACTTATTTTTGATGATGCAAAATTAGGTAGGGTATTAGTTAATTAAAGTGAAATGGAGACTCTTGGAGGATGATTTAAATAAGCTGACAGTATATGACAAGCATGAGGGTGTGCTGAAAAGTTGTGATAATTACCATGAAGGAATTATTATTGTTACAATTACAAATTACAAAGTATTACAACTTGATGAAACATGGAGGTTAAAGGTTTTTAAAATATGTTCTTTCTTGTTATTATATCAATTGCTTTAATATCATTTTTGTTCTAGGTGTTTATCAGAACTTTTCAGTCCTCCCTCATATGTGGTAAATTTGATGTGGAAAAGTGTAAAGTTATGCATTTATTATTATTATTATTATTATTATTATTCAGGCCTCCATGGAGTCAAAAGACTCATCGTGGGAGGTCCTTCCTAAGAACATAAAGTCTGTCAAGACTCATCGAGGGGAGGTTCCCCCCTAAGAAACACAAAGTCTATCATACCACTCCTTAAACTCACTGACAGTTCTCGCCCTCACCACTCTATCAGGTAATGCATTCCACGGCTCAATCACCCTCCATGCAAAGAAACCACTCCTCACCCTCTTGCTCACAGTTTCCTTTCGTAACTTCCAGGGATGGCCTCTTGTCATCACTCCTTCCCGCTGTTCAACCAAGTGAAAGAACTCCCCAGTGTCGACCCTGTAACCACCTCTCAACAGTTTAAAAGTCTCAATCATATCACCTCTCCTTCTTCTATCTGCCAAACTCTGCAGTCCACATTCCCTCAGCCGATTCTCATAACTATCCTTGTACAGTTCTGAGACCATCTTTGTCATCCGTCTTTGTATTTTTTCCACAGTTAATTTATACCCTTCAAATCCTGGGGACCAAATCTGAGAACAATAATCCAAGTGTGGTCTGATCAGAGACTTATACAATGGAATGATAACCCTCTTATCTCTGCAGGTCAGTGTTCTTCTCATAATTGCAGCAATCCTCTGTGTTACCTTCACCACCTTTGCAATATGTCCCCTAAACTTCAGGTTTCTATCAATCATCAACCCCAGATCTCTTGTCTCCCCAACTTCTTCCAGTATAACTCCTCCCATAGAGTATGCAGCATCCCATCGATGTTTCAAAAACCTCAAGACCTTACATTTTGCTGCATTAAACTGACACCCCCATTAATTTGCCCATCTATCTAGCTTATTCAAATCCTCTTACAGGGCTACCACATCTGCATTATTACTAATAATCCTTCCCAGCTTTGCATCATCTGTAAACAACTGAATATCCCCTTGCAATCCACTGGCAATGTCATTGATATAAAGGTTAAACAATATAGTTCCCAGTACTGAGCCCTGTGGAATCCCACTTGTAACCTTCTGCCTCTTTGATATTGCTCCACCATACACAACTCTCTGATACCTATTGGACAGCCAATCCTGAATCCAGTTGACCAATCTGACATCCAGACCCATGTGCTGCAACTTAAATATCAGTTTATCATGTGGCACCCTGTCAAATGTCTTTGCTAAGTCTAAGAAAATTGCAGTATATGCCTTTCCCCCATCTAATGTTCTTGTAACTTTATTATAATAGTAGCATATTGCTAAAACAAGAGCGCCCTTTCACAAATCCATGTTGACTCTCACAGATAACATTACCCTCATCTGCCGAAGGTTGTATACAGTCCCTCACTACTTTCTCCAAGATCTTAACAACTACTGATGACACACAGACTGGTCTATAATTAGACACTTCCAGTCTGTTACCACCCTTATGCAATGGCACTATCTTACCTTCCTTCCATTCCCTGGGCACTTGCCGAAGCCAGACTTTCATTGAAAAGCCAGGTTAAAGGCACTGTCAGTTCCCTAGCACATTCTCTCAAAACTCATGGTGAAATGCCATCCAGTCCAAAAGCTTTATTGACATCCAGAGTTCTCAGTATCTGAAACACACTCTCCTCCTGCACCTCTAAACCTCGAACCTGCCCTATCCCTCTAGTATTCAAATTGACTCCTCCAGATGAAATACTTAAATAAAGTGTTCATTGAACAATTCCACTATGTCCTGTCATCAGTCACTCTATTCCCATTTTTATCCCACAATGTCATTCTTCCACAGTCATTTCTCCTCCTACTGGCCACATAGCTAAAAAATTCCCTAGGATTTTCTTTGGATCTTAGGCCAATCTCCTCTCATATTCCAGTTTCGCTTTCCTTACCACACTAGTCACTCTTCTGGCCTGTGTCTTATATTCTTCACGCATCCTCTCTTCACCTGTCTCCTTATATCTCTTCGATAGCCTCTTTTTCACATGCAATTCCTATTTAATATTGTTTGTCATCCACTAATTTTGGGATGAAAAGATGATAAGTTGTGTACTGTACACATTGATGGACCTATACTCTAGGATCTAGGACAGTATTTCTCAAACTTTTCTGGCTTTAGCCTATTTGAACAAAATATATAACTCAGTAGCTCATTGGTCACCATATCCACTCACCCTTCAACAATAGGATCCGCACTATTGTTGAAGGGTTGATCACTGGAAATGAGATTTCAACCACCCTTAAGTACAAAATTGTGAGTTAGTTGGCACAACATACAGAACTTTAATATTTTTTACAGGTAAAATTAAGTTGGAGGAAAATTAGGATAGGATTTCTTGGCAGATTTCTCAGCCACTGTGTCTATCTTGGTGACACAGTGGCTGATTTTATGTATACTCACATGGTGAGTATATACAGTATGTGTCAAAATACATATTATGCATATTATTATATTGAGGTTAAATGAATTATGTAATAGAATTTTTAATATATCATATTCTAAGCTATCTGAAACTGTGCTAAGATAAAAAAAAATTATTTACTAATAAAATTCTCTTACACCCCACAAGAAAAATCACATCCCACTATTAAGATTAGAATTTCATAAGGCAAAAATTAAATAAAGTGTTTGTGGAGAGAAATATCAAAACATAGTTAAATTATACAAATTTCAGAGTAGTCCCAGAAGAAATTGCTATAGAGCATCTCTTACTGAAATTATACTGTAACACTAGCTACTTATTTGAAAATGGAACTATAAGGACAGCAGATTAAACAAACTATATTTATGGGCTCTTACTCATAGATTTATTATGGTAAGAAAGAAAACATTGATATGTTTTACTGTAATTAACTAACAGCTTCATAGGGAAGATAAACATAATAGAAAATATACAAAAAAAAAATAATAATAATAAAATATATATATATATATATAGTCGGCATTTTATTAATATGATACATTTCAATAACCACAATATTCTTTTGGGGATGTATCAAAATGCTAATCAGTCACACGGATCATTTAACAGATGATCCATTCATTGTTGTATAAAGTCTTTAGATGGTTATTGGCAGAACTGAGATCTGGGTTACAAAGACATATGATAGACTTCTAAATGTCAGAAGAACAAGGCCCTGGTTCCTCTTCAAGGTACAATGCAATCTTATAACAGATTCCTTAAAATATCCTTGAAAAAAGATTGTCATCTAGATAAGGTGGAAGACCAATGCATTTCACAATGCCATGAGATAACATGTGTAGTGAGGTTACTTTTGTATGTTTACTAATATGTTTATCTTCCAGATGAAGCTATTAGTTAATTACACCAAAACATGTAGAGGTTTTGTTTCTGACCATACCATAATAGATCCATGAATAAAATCCTGCAAAAACAGTTTATAGCTCATCTATTTATAATCAAACTTTTAATTTATAAACAAATTATTTTTAATCTAGAATTTTAAAAACTTTGGAAAGTAATGAAAACTCTAGAACACACAACAAGCTTTTTAACCAACTTACACAGTTAGTATTTAGAGAGCAATATTTCTCAAAACAGTTCAATAATATATTTTATTAAATAAGTTAAGCTTCTGAAAAATGAGTGGAATTCATTGCCTGACTTAGTTGTGAGCTCTTCGTCTGTAAATGAATTCAAGAAGAGATATGACAGATATTATTTTGCTAGTTTGGGTCTCCCGCGATGAGTCTACTGACTCCATGGAGATACCCATAATAATAATAATAAAACTTTATAATTTCCAAGAATTTATTAGTAGTTAATAAAAAAAAAAGAATAATGAGTAATACATACAGGCAAACCAGCTGTTCCTGGTTTACCATCTTTTCCGTTATGTCCGTTAAGACCTTGAACAGCTGACATATTACACAAGCAACTTCCAGGGGGTCCAGGAGGTCCTTGTGGCCCTGGTGGCCCAAAAAGAGTTGGCTGCAAAAGAAATAAGATTTCACATTGAAGATAATTATGTTAACAATAATGTATTATTTAACAATTTTAAACTGCTATTAAAATAATAACAGTATATAATGATCATGATAATAATGATAATATAATAATGATATATAAGGATACTAACAGTATATAAATATATAATTGTTTTAGTAATTTTAGACAGGATGCAACATGATAAGCTGATATTTAAGTTGCAGCACATGGGGTTTGGATATTAGGTTAATGAATTGGATTGGGGATTGGCTGTCTGATAGTTATCAGAGAGTTGAGTATGAGAGAGAGTGGTATCAAAGAAGCAAAAGGTTAGAAGTGGAGTCCCACAAGACTCAGTATTGGGATCCGTATTGCTTAACCAAGCCAAGACTGCATGATCACATTCCCCAATTGGAGGCAATGTAGTTGACTTGAATCCAGTTAGAGACTGCAATATTAGTAATAATTTTTTATGCAGTAGTGAGTTTGAAGCCATATGGTGTAAGGCGGAGTCCAACAAGATCAAATACATGGTGGGTATTGTTACAGACCTAGTGATTTGGTTGCAAGTGATGAAGAAATGCATTACCAAATAAAGATGATGAGTGAGAAATGAGTAATCATAATGAGGGACTTTAATTATCTGAACCGATTGGGTACAAAAGAAATAAGATTTCACATGGAAGATAATTATGTTAATTATTATTATTATTATTACATGACACCTGCAGGGAGTCCAAAGATTCATTGAGGGAGGGCACCCAGTCTACAACTCTCCATCTCCACCACTCAATCCAACTAAAACGAACTGCTCTACTTTCATCATCTACACCAAAGCCATTTACCGTTGACCACCACAACTTGTATTTTCACACACAACCACAAACATCTCAAGCCAAAAGGCTGCGGGTTCAAATCCTGCCCATGGCGGGATTTGAACCCGCAGCCATTTGGCTTGAGAGCAGATACGCCAACCGCTCGGCCAACCAGCCCGGAAAATGTTAACAATAATGTAGTTTAACAATTTTAAACTTCTATTAAAATAATAACAGTATATAATGATCATGATAATATAATAACAATACTGATATATATAAGGATAATAATAGTATATAAATATATAATGGTTTTAGTAATTTTAGACAGGATGCAACATGACAAGCTGCTATTTAAGTTGCAGCAAATGGAGTTTGGATATCAGGTTAGTGAATTGGATTGGCTATCTGATAGGCATCAGAGAGTTGTGTATGAAATCTCATGAGAAGAATGAAACTCAATTTACTGGGCTGTTGTGAGATAATTTCCGTAAATAATATGTAACAGAAGGAACTCGAAGCCAAAGAGTGTTAGATCTCATTATAGTGTCAGAGGGTATTTTAGTTAAAGATGTAAGTATTCTGCCTCCAGTTGGTGATGGTGATCATGTAGTACTCACTTGGGAAGTGGCTAAGTTTATGAATGTTCCATTCAGAAAAGGTTTCATGCTGAACTACAAAATAGGAAATTACGATCAACTGAGGAGTATGCTGGATTCTGCAGCATAGTATCAGTTGTTGGATTGGAAAGATATCGACAGTGCATGGGAAGTATTTCGAAATACTTAAATAATGTAATATCAGAATGTGTCCCTAGAGTTAAGTTTGAAGGATAAATGGGGTAGGAGTGAAATGGATATGTAATTTAATTAAGCAAGCTTTTCATAAGAAAAAGATGATGTGGAAGGAATACTGTGTACATAAGGATGATCAGTTATGAAAATTATAAGCAGCAAGCCAAGAAACTGTCTACAAGTTAAAGACAACACAAAAGAATTCTATCATTATGCTGCAAGTAAAAAAAAAAATGAACAGACAGAATAATTATACTGAATACAGATGGTGTGAGGGTGACAGATGTAGAAGAGAATATTCAACTAATGAATGCCCACTTTGCTAAAAACTATCTTCCTGGTGTAAGCAACATTGCACTCAGTTATCTCTTTGGTGGATGAAGCATATGAGAAGGATATACTAGAGCTGTTGCACAAATTGAATAAGAATTTGGCAATAGGGACTGATTGGATATTAACATGGATGCTAAAAGGGTGTTCAGCTGAACAGGGTATTCCTTTGACCAGGCTATATAATTTAAGTCAGACAACAGGGAAGATTATGCAGAAGTGGAAAGATTGTATAGTAATCCCATTGCACAAGGATGGTGTCAAGACTAAATGTATTCAATTATCGACTTATCAGTATCTCTGGAGTGGTGAGGAAGATTTTGGAAAAGCTGGTTATGGCTTGGATTCAGAAATGGCTTGACAGAGAATCTCTACCTTGCAGTGAGCAGCATAGGTTTACTAAGGGAAGGTCATGTTTGAGCAACTTTCTCATATTCTATAATAATACGCGTGGATAGGCTTATATGTTCGTCAGACATTTTTGTAATAGATTTCACGGTTTGATATGAACGCAGATGGATAAGAAAATAACTATTTATTAACTTAAAAGATAATATTTCGCTGGTATTATATCCAGCATCTTCAGAGCACACAACACAAAGTTTGTTACAAATGCAAAACAACCACAATCCGGTGTAACAGTGGGGGGTAGTAAAAGTAATTGCAGCATGCAACACAAGATATGGTGCCATCTAGGTTTTAAAAAAAAAAAAAAAATTCAAAGTTTTGAAATAGTAGTCCAAATGATAGTCTTAGGAAGCTTGAAAAAATGAAATAAAACAAACGTAATAAATATTAATTTGGTCTTAAGATGACTGTATAAATCTACCAAAGATTTTGTTAAGGTTTGGAGTATGTTTTAAGGCTTCTGTTGATTCCAGGAACAACCTCTCTGACTTGTAGAAGCTTCTGTGCATTACTTTTGTTTCTTTCCAATTGATCCTGTGTGCAGGGGTATCCAAAGCATGGTCTGCCAGACCCGACTTGCCATAGCGAAAGTGTCGGATATATTTTTTGTGTTCACTAAGACGGATATCCACAGTTCTTCCTGTCTGTCCATAGTAGGCTTGATGGCAAGAACAGGGCACTTCATAGACTCCTGGATGTGATAAAGGAGTGCATTTGTCCTTAGGTGAACGGATGAGAGTTGCTTATTTTACATAAGGTTTAAATACAGTGTGTAGTTGGTGTTTGTTAAGCACCCTAGATATCTTTTCAGATGTGCCTTGAATGTATGGAAATTGTGAATGAGATGGTGATAGTTTTGTTGTAGTCTTCTGTGGTAGATAGAGGGGATTTCTGGGTAGCATTTAGTATGTTATCTATTTTATGGGGATTATAACCGTTGGTTAAAAAGGTGTGTTGTAGGTGAGAAAGTTCAGCAGTGAGAGCAATGTCATTGGAACAGATTGCTCTAGCTCTATGGGTTAGTGTTTTTAAGATACCATATTGTTGAGAAGGGTGATTGTTTGTGTAAGTATCTCCCTGTATGTGTGGGTTTTCTATAAACCGAAAATGATAAGGAACCTTCTGGAAGATGTGTGATCAGTGTGTCCAGGAAGGGTAGGCAGTCATTGGCTTCTAGTTCCATTGTAAAGTGGATTTTAGGGTGCTGGCTATTTAGATGCACAAAAAATGTATTCAATGTGTCTGGGTCATGTGGCCAAATAGCAAACACATCATCAACATAGCATAGCCAGAGACTAGGTTTGAGAGTGGCTATGTTGATAGCTAATTTTTCCAGATGTTCTATGTAGAAATTGGCTAAGGGGGGGAGAAAGGGGCGAACTCATAGCTGTCCCATCTAATTGTTTGTATATTTCCCTTTCCAAGTAAAATAACCTGCCTGTACTGTGAATTTAAATAGCTGAAATATATCTGGGGAAATTGTGAATTTAGTAAGTTAAGTGTTTCAATCAGTGGTACATTAGTGAATAATGAGGTGATATCAAAACTCACCATTAGGTTTGAACTATTTAAGGTGTGGTTTTCTAAAATACTTTTTAGGTGGGTAGAATTTTTCACAAAAGAGGGAGAATTGTTTGTGCAAGTGGCTAGTAGTTTGGTTAAATGTTTAGCTAGTTTTTATGTAGGACTGTTTATACTATCTACAACAGGACATAAAGGTGTACCTTGTTTGTGAATTTTTGGAGCACCATATATTCTGGGTGTTTTAACGTGCAAGGGTTTGAGTTTTTTGACAATTTCTTTTGGCCAGGAAGTGACTTTGTTCAACAACTTGCACACCATATTCTTTTGTGAGTTGGTGGGATCTCAATTTATGATTTGATATGTAGACTGGTCTTGGAGCAGTGTATGCATTTTGCTTTCATATTCTGTTGTATCCATTACTATAGTGGCGTTACCTTTGTCTGATTTTTTTATTGTGATGTGGTTATTATTGCATAGTTGTTTTAGAGCTATTATTTCTTTATGTGGGATATTATTTTTGGGAGGCTTAGAATGGATAAGGATATTGGCCACATCTAACCTAATATTATTGGGTATAGCTGGAGGCAAGTGGTAAATCCTGCATTCAACGGAAGCCATTATTTTGGTTTTTAGGCACAATTTTAGGAGTAATGGCAAAATTCTGTCCAAGACTTAATCTTGTGGCCTCTTCAGATAAGGTTGTCGATGATAGGTTCACAACACCGCCATCTTGATGAAATCTTGAATATCTTGGATAGAATCTCCGACTCGACAGCCAATAAAGAATTCGCTGAAGTTAAAAACCGACACCAGAAAAAATTTGAAATCCTCCAAAATGTAGTGCTACGCAGCGGCCACAATTTCATCAAGATGGCGGTGTTGTGAACCTATCATCAACAACCTTATCCAAAGAGGCCACGAGTGCATTAAGTCTTGGACACAATTTTGCCGTTACTCTAAAAATTGTACCTAAAACCAAAAAAATAATGGCTTCCGTTGAATGCGGGATTTACCACTTGCCTCCAGCTATACCCAATAATATTAGGTTAGACGTGGCCAATATCCTTATCCATTCTAAGCCTCCCAAAAATAATATCCCACATAAAGAAATAATAGCTCTAAAAGAACTACGCAATTATAACCACATTACAATAAAATCAGACAAAGGTAATGCCACTGTAGTAATGGATACAACAGAATATGAAAGCAAAATGCATACACTGCTCCAAGACCGGTCTATATATCAAATCATAAATCGAGATCCCACCAACTCACAAAAGAATAAGGTGTACAAGTTATTGAACAAAGTTACTTCCTGGCCAAAAGAAATTGTCAAAAAACTAAAACCCTTGCACGTTAAAACACCCAGAATACATGGTAATCCTAAAATACACAAACAAGATACACTTTTGCATATTATTGTAGATAGTATAAATAGTCCTACATATAAACTAGCTAAACATTTAGCCAAATTACTAACCACTTACACAAACAATTCTTCCTCTTTTGTTAAAAATTCTACCTACCTAAAAAGTATTTTAGAAAACCACACCTTAAATAGTTCAGACCTAATGGTGAGTTTTGATATCACCTCATTATTCACTAATGTACCACTGATTGAAACACTTAACTTACTAAATTCACAATTTCCCACTGATATATTTCAGCTATTTAAATTCACAGTACAGGCAGGTAATTTTACATGGAAAGGGAAAATATACAAACAATTAGATGGGACAGCTATAGGTTCTCCCCTTTCTCCCCTCCTTAGCAAACTTCTACATAGAACATCTGGAAAAGCTAGCTATCAACACAGCCATCAAGCCTAGTATCTGTCTATGCTATGTTGATGATGTGTTTGCTATTTGGCCACATGACCCAGACACGTTGAATACATTTTTAGTGCAGCTAAATACCAGCATCCTAAAATCCACTTTACAATGGAACTAGAAGCCAATGACCACCTACCCTTCCTGGACACACTGATCACACGTCTTCCAGAAGGTTCCTTATCATTTTCGGTTTATAGAAAACCCACACATACAGGGAGATACTTACACAAACAATCACCCTTCTCAACAATATGGTATCTTAAAAACACTAACCCATAGAGCTAGAGCAATCTGTTCCAATGACATTGCTCTCACTGCTGAACTATCTCACCTACGACACACCTTCTTAACCAACGGTTATAATCCCCATAAAATAGATAACGTACTAAATGCTACCCAGAAATCCCCTCTATCTACCACAGAAGACTACAACAAAACTATCACCATCTCATTCACAATTTCCATACATTCAAGGCACATCTGAAAAGATATCTAGGGTGCTTAACAAACACCAACTACACACTGTATTTAAACCTTATGTAAAATAAGCAACTCTCATCCGTTCACCCAAGGACAAATGCACTCCTTTATCACATCCAGGAGTCTATGAAGTGCCCTGTTCTTGCCATCAAGCCTACTATGGACAGACAGGAAGAACTGTGGATATCCGTCTTAGTGAACACAAAAAATATATCCGACACTTTCGCTATGGCAAGTCGGGTCTGGCAGCCCATGCTTTGGATACCCCTGCACACAGGATCAATTGGAAAGAAACAAAAGTAATGCACAGAAGCTTCTACAAGTCAGAGAGGTTGTTCTGGAATCAACAGAAGCCTTAAAACATACTCCAAGCCTTAACAAGTATGGCTGTATAAATCTACCAAAGATTTGGGAGACAGTCATCTTAAGACCAAATTAATATTTATTACTTTTATTTTATTTCATTTTTCAAACTTTCTAAGACTATCATTTGGACTACTATTTCAAAATTTTGAATTTTTTTTTTTTTTTTTTTTTAAACCTAGATGGCACCCATATCTTGTGTTGCACGCTGCAGTTACTTTTACTAGCCCCACTGTTACACCGGATTGTGGTCGTTTTGCATTTGTAATAAACTTTGTGTTGTGTGCTCTGAAGATGCTGGATATAATACCAACGAAATATTAGCTTTTAAGTTAATAAATAGTTATTTTCTTATCCATCTGTGTTCATATCAAATCGTGAAATCTATTACAAAAATTCTATAATAATGTTATTATTGAGTTAGACAAGCGAAATGGATACACCATGATACTTCTGGATTTTCTGAGGCTTTTGACAGAATACAGCATGGAAATTTGCTGGATTAATTGGAGAATATGGACTGGATTATAAAATACTGGCTTGGATAAGAGGATGGCTGACTCACATATATCAAAAAGTGGTATATGAGGGATGTGAGCCTTCATGATTTAAGATTATCTGTGGTTTATAATAAATTTAGTTTAATCCTTTATCCAAGTGTAAGCAAACAAATAATAAATTTAGTTTAATACTTTCAATGTAAGCAAACCAAGTTTGCACCTGAAGTATCCTTGGGACTGAGGCAACTCGTGGTAATGGTGGACCAAGCTCTCATCACTCCTTGTTTCAGTATCTCCCATAATGCAAAGCACATCTCCTTGCAGACATGTATAATGCTATGAATTAAGGGAAGGGTCACTACCCAGACTGGTTTCAACCTTTATTGAGGTCTCGTCAGTGGGAGGCAGACCCAGAAGTGGTGATACTAAGGCAGAAGCAATGGAGAGGTCATATTTACTTATACGAGTTGCCAAAAGGTGTACCACCTTATTATTTATTTACTCTGGATTTAGAGAAAGATGTTTGTAACCAAATTTCCACTTGGTTAGACTATAATAAATTTAGTTTAATCCTTACCCAAGTGTAGGCAAACAAAGTTTGCACCTGAAGTATCTTCAGGACTGAAGCAACTCGTAGTAAAGGTGGACCAAGCTCTCATCACTCCTTGTCTCAGTATCTCCCATAATGCAAAGCACATCTCCTTGCAGACATGTATAATGCTATGAATTAAGGGAAGGGTCACTACCCAGACTGGTTTCAACCTTTATTGAGGTCTCGTCAGTGGGAGGTAGACCCAGAAGTGGTGATACTAAGAGAGAAGCAATGGAGAAGTCATATTTACCTATACGAGTTGCCAAAAGGTGTACCACCTTATTATTAAATTACTCTGGATTTAGAGAAAGATGTTAGGTTTTTTTTTTCCCCACTTGGTTAGTCTGTAATAAATTTAGTTTAATCCTTTATGAGATGCACTTTGCATTATGGGAGAAACTGAAACAAGGAGTGATGAGAGCTTGGTCCACCTTTATTACAAGTTGCCTCAGTCCTGAAGATACTTCAGGTGCAAACTTTGTTTGCCTACACTTGGATAAAGGATTAAACTAAATTTATTATAGTCTAACCAAGTGAAAAAAAAAAAAAAAAAAAAAAATTCCAACCTGTGGTTTACCACAGGGATCAGTCAATTGTTATTTAATCTGTACATTAATGACAATGAGAAGAATTTGACATGCAACATACAGTTATTTGCTGATGATTCAAAAATAAGCTGCTGATATGTAGTACTTGCAGAATGATTTGAACAGGATAGAATTGTGAGCATGTGAAAATGGCTATCAGCTCAATGTTAGTAAGTATAAAGTCATGCACTTTTGCACTTTGGTGTGATTAGATATCCAATGTTGTATTATATTGGTGGAATTATGCTAGAAGGATTTCAGTAGATGGAATTTTTCATTTTATGGAGGGTGGAGAAATAACCTGAGAGCATCCTTGGAAGTTGAGAATGAATGCTGTCAAGAAGAGGTGAGGGCTAGATTTTTCTCTCATAGAAGATGCGTGATTGGAATGGTGTCTACAAGGAGTGTAAATGAGTTCAAGAACAGGCATGATAACTGGTGTGGATAGTATGGCCTACTGCAATGAGTCCCTGAACACCCTGGAAGTCTACCTTACTACTACTAATAATAATAATATTGAGGATGAAATTGACCATAAGAGATAAAATGGTGGTGGTGATGGTGGTGGTCCCATTGTATAAAATTTTGATCGGATTACATTTGGGGGAATGAAGGGAATTAAGTCAGCCTGGAGAGGGTGTAGAGACAGATAATAAAACTGATATCATGACTGTGCAATGTTCATAATGAGAGAGACTGAGGATATACAGACTGGAGAGTTTGGTGTGACAAATGAGAGGAGGAGGAGGTAATATTAAGTCATTTAAGCTGTTGAAAGTTTATTATCAGATTAACACTGGCGAGATTTTTCATATGATAGAATGAATGAGGGGGGGGGGAGGAACAAGGATAAGCAGCCATCCCTGGAAGTTGCAAAACGTAGTAGTGAGTAAAAGAATAAGAGTGGTAGAAGTCTTTGACAGATTACCACATGAAAGCGATAACTAAAAACTGGAAGAAATGGGATTAGATGATGCATTAATACACTGCATTGAAGACTGGCTGTCTGATAGGTATCATCAAGTTGCATATAGAGAGCAGTATTCTGGAAAAGTAAAGTCACTTGTGATGTTTCTCAGGGATCTGTTTTGGGACTACTAGTGGTTGAATTGTATGTACAGTAAATGATAATGGGAGAAGTTTAAATTAGAATATATCATTATTTGTGGACTACAAAGGTTGTCTAACTTAGTTTATTTGCAATTTTTGTCTAATGTAATTTATTTGGCAATCAAGTGACAAAACCTTCTATGACTATCTCTGATTTAGAATATTTTAATAATATGGTGTTACACCATTTTACTATTTGTAAATGGAAAATATCATTTAAATTTTTATTACTATTATTATTATTATTATTATTCTTATTCAGGCCTCCATGGAGTCAAAAGACTCATCGTGGGAGGTCCTTCCTAAGAACATAAAGTCTGTCAAGACTCATCGAGGGGAGGTTCCCCCTAAGAAACACAAAGTCTATCATACCACTCCTTAAACTCATTGACCGTTCTCGCCCTCACCACTCTATCAGGCAATGCATTCCACGGCTCAACCACCCTCCATGCAAAGAAACCACTCCTCACCCTCTTGCTCACAGTTTCCTTTCGTAACTTCCAGGGATGGCCTCTTGTCATTTCACTCCTTCCCGCTGTTCAACCGAGTGAAAGAACTCCCCAGTATTGACCCTGTAACCACCTCTCAACAGTTTAAAAGTCTCAATCATATCACCTCTCCTTCTTCTATCCGCCAAACTCTGCAGTCCACATTCCCTCAGCCAATTCTCATAACTATCCTTGTACAGTCCTGAGACCATCTTTGTCATCTGTCTTTGTATCCTTTCCACAGTTAATTTATCCCCTTCAAATCCTGGGGACCAAATCTGAGAATAACAGTCCAAGTGTGGTCTGATCAGGGTCTTATACAATGGAATGATAACTGTTTTATCTCTGCAGGTCAGCGTCCTTCTCGTTATTGCAGCAATCCTCTGTGTCACCTTCGCCACCTTTGCAATATGTCCCCTAAATTTCAGGTTTCTATCAATCATCAACCCCAGATCTCGTCTCCCCAACTTCTTCCAGTATAACTCCTCCCACAGAGTATGCAGCATCCCATCGATGTTTTCCAAACCTCAAGACCTTACATTTTGCTGCATTAAACTGACATCCCATTAATTTGCCCATCTATCTAGCTTATTCAAATCCTCTTGCAGGGCTACCACACCTGTGCTATTACTAATAATCCTTCCCAGCTTCACATCATCTGTAAACAACTGAATATCCCCTTGCAATCCACTGACAATGTCATTGATATAAAGGTCAAAACAATATAGGTCCTAGTACTGAGCCCTGTGGGACCCCACTTGTAACCTTCTGTCTCCTTGAAACTGCTCTGCCATACACAACTCTCTGATACCTATCAGACAGCTAATCCTGAATCCAGTTGACCAATCTGACATCCAGACCCATGTGTTGCAACTTAAATATCAGCTTATCATGTTGCACCCTGTCAAATGCTTTTGCTAAGTCTAAGAAAATTGCAGTATATGCCTTTCTCTCATCTAATATATGTGAGCTTTTCCTCCCTTTGAGCTTCTGTATTATTATGGTTTATATCAATTAGCTTAAATCTAGTTTTCCTTTTAAGTCTCTTAGAATATCTCCCTTTGATTCAGTAAGGGATTTTTATTTGTTTGTTTGTGACTTGTGAAGTGTGTTGGATCACAAATTGAGTTCCTCTGGGTTTGACTAAAACACATCTTGCTCTCGAGGTTGTCTGATCCTTTCACATTGACTTATACTTGAATTATTATTATTATTATTCACTTCTCTTTACTTTCCATGCAGAGGGAAGGGTTGGGGGGAAACCATTTTCTCTTAGTGTAAAAAAAATCTGCTAACACCATTTATTCCCCAAAGGGATAGGCCATTTATCTCTGTCTAACTTTTGGTGACTGAGGGGCAGTCATTCTTTGCCTGTAGATAGATATAGCTGGTCCAAACTATCAATGATCTTAAATGACATCTGGTGATGAGAGTATGACAAACAGCTGCTGCCATCTCATAGTCTCTGGTGAAATATATTATTGTCTGAAACAGTTTGGGTTCTACAGTTGATTTTCTTGAGTGATAGGATTAAAAACCCATGTTTCCATGAGAAAAAAACTATTTTCCAGTGCTAGAGATCAACTAACTCGGAAACTGGTCAAAGACAGGATTAAAAAAACAGTTTCTCCACTCAGCAACTAGAATGAACTTAGAATGGTCTTTCTTTGGGCAGCCTAAAGCTATGGATGCAAATGACATTTCCACACGACTGCTATGTCTTTCTCTCAGTGTTACTTTTTTATTCTCTAACTTGTGGGGTCATTATTTGAGTGGAATTTTTCTCCTTCTGCAGCACTACTACTACAGTGCAGAATTTTCTCTCTTCTTTGTGGGCAAGCAGTGAGGGGAATTTTTCTTCTTTCCAAGTGCTTAGCACAAAACTTGAAAGGTTCTTCATGCTTTTAAATGCTAGAACATTTAAGAGAACATTTACCACAGGATTTCTTAACAACACCAGCAGGTCATTTTTTTAACAGAGAGCAAAATGAATACGTTCCCCCAATCCCTACCCTCAAATTAAAACCTTGGGTTCAATGTCAGCAAATTAAATGAAATTAGAGATGCCATTTGAATCTTAAAAGAAATAACTATGGCAGCAAATATATATGCCTCCACTCCTTTTCAGTGGTGGTCAATACCAAGTCATGAAAGACTTTGTTACATGAATAAACTATTATCTTATTTCCATGTGTGAGATCAACTAGTAATTCAAATAATGACAGGAAGTTGGGGAATGTGCAAAAAAAAAAAAGATTCCCAAAATATATATAGAAACAGGATATATACTGTATATAGAAACTTGTTATACTATAAGTCAAAGATGCCAAGAAATTATATTCTTGGTTTCATCCTTTATCCAAGTGTAAACAAAGTTTGTGTGTTCCTATCAAGAATTTTGCTCTAAATTAGCCTGTTATCTGTCAAAGCTCCAATATTATTAGATCTTATATTTTTGTCTTCTAAGGCATGTTTTACTGTATCCACATACATCTTGGTCTTCCTCTGCATCTCCTTCCTGCCATGCTGGCAAAGAAAACTTGTTTAACTAATCTTTCCTCTCCCTAGAAGTTCAAGTGGCCATATCACCTGAGACCACCTTCCTGTATGGCAACAATGTCAAACTCCTTCCTAAGAGCCTTGTTTTTAATATGATACTGCCATTAATGCTTTTTTTAATATATATTTCGTGACACCTTCAAGGAGTCCGAAGACTCATTAAGGGAGTACACCTACTCCACAGCTTTCTGTCTCTACCTCCATTCTATCAACTACATCGAACCTCTACTACCATCATCATCTACATCAACACCATCTACTGCCCACCACCACTAATATTTTTCATCTGTAAACTGCGTGTATTCTGAAAGGCCAATTTGTCTGTATGCAGGATGAAGGGATGAAAAACCAGAGTTTCCAGCAGAAAAAATTCCTGCTACCTCTGTATGAGATCGGTTAACTCATTTGTTCAGTCCCTTAATCTTTCTCAGGACTCTCATATCTGTGGTCTCCAGTCCTTGATCAAGAGTTTTATTTCTAACCCAGCTCTCAGATTCATAAGTTAAAATTAGTCTGAACACTGTCTTGTATAGCTGGTTTAGCATTTTGACTAATCTTTCTCGAATTCCATATACATTTATTCAGTTGACTTCCTACTATACCAGTTTTGCTAATTCTGCTGTCTATTTCCAAGATTAGTTTGCCATTCTCACTAAAAATTGTGCCTAAATAGCTGAAATATTTTACTTGTTCTAGAGGTTACATTGTTGATTTTTCTCTGCTTCTGCCTGTTTTCATTCATTGTTTTTGTCGTTTTATTGCTGATTTTCATAGCAAATTTAATACAACAGCTATTCAATTTGGTCTGGGAATCCTGCAAACTTGTCCTGCATTTATTTAGGAGTATAACATCATCTGCATAAAGTAAAAAGCTGAGACCAACATCTCCAATCCTGATATCACGTTTAATACTGCTTTCGTTCAAAATATGATCCATATAGATAATGAATGACAGTGGAGATAATGTATGCTCTTGTCACATACTTGACTTAACATTAAACTAACTTCCTGTACCTCCTTCAATTCTAACTGCTGATTTACAACTCAAATAGAGACCATGTATTGCTTGATCTAATGTCCCATTTACACCATAAAAAATGGATCATTTTGAACAGCTTTTCTCTTGGCACCTTGTCATATGCCTTTTCCAGATCTACAAAACTTAAATACATATCCTTTTTATATTCCCATGATTTCTCAACTATTTGTCTTAAAGTGAAAATCTGATCCTGACAACCTCTGTTTGATTTCATCCCAGCATGTTGTTCTCCTCCACAATTTTTCTTAGCCATTTCTCAAGAATACATGCATAAATCTTACCAGGAACACTCAACAGAGAAATTCCTCTATAATTCTCACATTCAGTTTTATTCCAGTTTTTATAGATGGGTACTATGAATGCTCTACTCCAATCATTTGGAATTCGATCCTCTAACCAGGCCTTCTGAATTATGTAGTGTAGCCACTGTAAAACTTTTATACCTCCATATTTTAGCTTTCCATGACTTTTGTTTAACTAATTTTAGAAATGCTTTGCTTTCTTATATTTGTCTCTGTATTTTCTAAGAGCATAAAGTGACTTACTTGCCAGGAACTTTCTACATGCTTTCTTCTTTTTCTTGACTGCCTCTTTGACTTCCTAAGTCCACCATGGAGTTCTGATTTTTCTATCCCTGCAGACTACCTTACCACATGCTTCTCTGGCTGAATCAATCAAAGTTTTCTTTAGGGCCTGCCACTGAATCTTCAAGGTTTTTTTGTTTTTTCTTTCAGGTTTTATTAAATCATGTTTGTGTATTTGAGTCTGCAGTTCACATCTGTAGACTCAAATACTTAATTTAAAAACTTTCTTACACATCTTTCTTTTCAATATGAAGTTAATTTTATCCTGCTCAACACTAAACGTTGATCATTTACTGCTTCAAATCCTCTGTATACTCTTGTGTCCTGAGCCAGTGAGAAAACATCACTGTCAACAGTAACATGAGAAAACATCACTGTCAACAATAACATAGTCAATGAGACTTTTCTTATTTCTAGCATCTTCTCTCCATGTGAATTTGTGAAAAGATTACAAGCTGTGTAATTGTTGTTTCAAGGATACTTGCGACATAAGACTGAATGATATAATCACTGACGATGGTCTGCTATTTCCAGACCGAAATATTTGGTTAAATAAATATCTTTCTTGTGATTACGTGATTATATCATTCAAGCTGTGTAATTGACAGCACTAGTTTGGAAGAGGTTAATGAGACTGGAGATTTTGGAAGTGATAACAGACAGGGAATTGAAGTTCATGGGACATATTGCAAAAACGAGCAATGTATTACAAAGAATTACTTGGATGTTTCTCAGATTTGGTTACTTGGGTTTAATGAAGGTAATGAAGTGATAGAGCATTCAGAGATAGGTGACCAAGATCATGAGAAGTCTGGGGAATCCTCCCTCTGATGCTTGTCATATGTTTGTTTAGAGACAGGGAATTCACATTCTGAAATCTACAACAATAATAATAATTATTATTATTATTATCATTATTATTATTATTATTATTATTATCCATGCCTCCATGAGTCAAAAGACTCATTGAGGGGAGGTTCCCCCCCCCAAGAAACACAAAGTCTATCATACCACTCCTTAAACTCATTGACCGTTCCCACTCTCAATACTCCATCAGGCAATGCATTCCATGGTTCAACTACCCTCCATGCAAAGAAACCACTCCTCACCCTCTTTCTCACAGTTTCCTTTCGTAACTTCCAGGGATGACCTCTAGTCATCACTTCTTCCTGCGTTCAACCAAGTGAAAGAACTCCCCCAGTGTCAACCCTGTAACCACCTCTCAACAGTTTAAAAGTCTCAATCATATCTCACCTCTCCTTCTTCTATCCACCAAACTCTGCAGCCCACACTCCCTCAGTCGATCCTCATAACTAACATTGTACAGTCCTGACATCATCTTTGTTATCTGCCTTTGTACCCTTTCCACAGTTAATTTATCCCCTTCAAATGCTGGAGACCAGATCAGACCACACTTAGACTATTGTCTAAGTGTGGTCTGATCTGGTCTGGTCTGATCCTTCATTACCTTAGCAATATGTCCCCTAAATTTCAGGTTTCTATCAATCATCAACCCCAGATCTCTTGTCTCCCCTACTTCCTCCTGTTTAAATCCTCCCATAGAGTATGCAGCATCCCATCGATGTTTCCCAAACCTCAAGACCTTACATTTGCTGCATTAAACTGACACCCCCATTCATTTTCCCATCTATCTCATCATCATCATCATCATCAAATTCCTGCCATGTACCCTCAAGGGGTGTACAGGATATGACAGTACTACATGAAAAAAATTACATCATTACTAACTTCCTATCTACAATTTTCCTCCAAATCAGTCTGTTACTTGTCAAGACTCCAACATTATCAGATCTTATATTTCTATCGTCTAAGGCACTTTGTACCGTATCAATCCACCTATATCTTAGTCTTCCTCTGGGTCGTTTTCCTGCCAACCTGGCAGAGAACACTTGTTTTGCTAATCTTTCCTCTCCCATTCTATTTAAGTGACCATACCATCTGAGATTAGCTCTGCTAACGCATTCCTGGATGCTGACAATGTCAAGTTCTTTCCTAATATCCTCATTTTTAATATGATATTGCCATTGATGCCATCTGTTCACGCCTCTAATCTTTCTCAGGACTCTCATATCTGCGGTCTCTAGTCTTTGGTCAAGTGTTTTACTTCTGACCCAGCTCTCAGATCCATAAGTTAAAATTGGTTTGAACACAGTCTTGTATACAACTAATTTAGTGTTCCGACTAATTTCTTTCTTATTCCATATGAATTTATTCAATTGACTTCCCACGATACCAGCTTTGCTGATTCTGTTGTCTATTTCTATATTTAGTTTACCATCTTCAGTAAAAATTGTGCCTAAGTAGCTGAAATGTTTTACTTGTTCAACAGGTTCTCCATTCACAACACAGTTGACATTTTCAATGATTCTGCCTATTTTCATTGTCTTTGTCTTTTTATTGCTGACCTTCATACCATATCTATTACAACAGCTATTCAATTTAGTCAGAGAATCTTGCAGACTTGTAGCGGATTTATTTAGAAGTATAACATCATCCGCATAAAGCAAAGAGCTGACATTAACATCTCCAATTTTGATATCAGGTTTAATACCACATTCCTTCATAATGTGATCCATATAGATAATGAATAACAGAGGGGATAATGTACATCCTTGTCTCACACCAGATTTAACATTAAACCATCTTCCTGTACTTCCTTCAATTCTAACTGCTGACTCACAACTCAAATAAAGACTAAGTATTGCTTGATATAATGCCCCATTGACACCATATAACTGCAGCGTATTGAATAGCTTCTCTCTTGGCACCTTGTCATATGCCTTTTCCAAATCGACAAAACTTAAATACAGATCTTTGTTATATTCCCATGCTTTCTCGACTATTTGTCTAAAAGTGAAGATCTGATCCTGACAGCCTCTATTTGGCCTGAATCCAGCTTGTTCTTCACCAAGCTTTTCTTCCACAATTCTTCCCATCTATCTAGCTTATTTTAATCCTCTTGCAGGGCTACCACATCTGCACCATTACTAATAATCCTTCCCAGCTTCGCATCATCTGCAAACAACTGAATATCCCCTTGCAATCCATTGACAATGTCACTGATATAAAGGTTAAATAATATAGGTCCCAGTACTGAGCCCTGTGGGACCCCACATAACCCTCTTCCTCCTGGAAACTGCCCCACCATACACAACTCTCTGATACCTATCGGACAGCCAATCCTGAATCCAGTTGACCAATCTGACATCCAGACCCATGTGATGGAACTTAAATATCAGTTTATCATGTGGCACCCTGTCAAATGCCTTCGCTAAGTCTAAGAAAATGGCAGTATATGCCTCTCCCTCATCTAATGCTCTTGTAACTTTATTATAAAAGGCTAGCATATTGCTAAAACAAGAGTGCCCCTTCACAAATCCATGTTGACTCTCACAAATAACATTACCCTCATCTGCCGAAGGTTGTATACATTCCCTCACTACTTTCTCCAAGATCTTAACAACTACTGATGACACACAAACTGGCCTATAATAGACACTTCCAGTCTGCTATCGCCCTTATGCAATGGCACTATCTTACCTTCCCCATTCCATGGGCACCTTTCCCGCAGCTAGACTTTCATTGAAAAGCCAGGTCAAAACACTGCCAGTTCCCTAGCACATTCTCTCAAAACTCGCAGTGAAATACCATCCAGTCCCACAGCTTTTCTGACATCCAGAGTACTCAGTATTTGAAACACACTCTCCTCCTGTACCTCTAAGCCTCGAACCTGCCCTGTCCATCTAGTATTAAAACTGACTCCTCCAGGATGAAATACTTCAATAAAATGTTCATTGAACAATTCCACTATGTCCTCTGCATCAGTCACACTATTCCCATTTTTATCCCACAATATCATTCTTTCACAGTCATTTCTCCTCCTACTGGCCACATAGCTAAAAAATTCCCTAGGATTTTCTTTGGATCTTAGGCCAATCTCCTCTCATATTCCAGTTTCGCCTTCCTTACCATACTAGTAACTCTCCTGGCCTGTGTCTTATATTCTTCATGCATCTTCTCTTCACCTGTCTCCTTATTTCTCTTCCATAGCCTCTTTTTCATATGCAATTCCTGTTTAATATTGTTGTCATCCACTTTACTCCAAATTGTGCCTTCTTCTTCACTCGTGGTATACAACTTATTATTGCTGCTAACAAATATTCTTTCAGAATTTCCCAAGGACTAATGATATCTCAACCTTCCAATTCCTCCCTCCATGAAACTTCCACAAGTTGACATCTTAGACTATTATAACCACCTGCCTTATAATTCCACATACATTCCCGTCTCTTTGATACTCCTGCATGTCTATTCATTTTCCAAGTCAAAACCATATGGTCACTCTCTCCAACTGGTGGGAGAGATGTCATCTCAGTTATTATCAACTCTTCTGATGCTATAACCAAATCCAAAAGTCTTGAACCTCTTGTTCCCTCTGTTACATGTTGCCTAAGACATTTGTCTCTCAAGAATTCTAGAAATTCCATTCCCTTATTGCTACATGCATTTTCCTCTCTGCAATTTATACTACTGTAGTTAAAATCTCCCATAATAATCATTCTTCTTGCACTTGCCAAGCTCAACTGTCTAAACATCTCCTGGTCCCCATCCTCTGTGCTCCTGGGTCTGTAGCAACACCACACTAAATATCCCGTCTTGCTCACCTCTACCTCACACCATATGCTTTCAAAATCATTAGTGTTACTGCTTTCTAAAGCCTCCACTCTTAGAGGACATAGCTCACCACTTATCATAAGCAGTACTACACCACCACGCTTTTGTTTTTATTGTAAAATTTATTGTAAAAAGAAAATTATAAATTAAATAACTGTGAAAATAACACCATTTATTTTTACCATTCCATCATGCTCTCCTGAACCAAAATCAAAAGGACTCCATCCTCCAGAACCTGCTCCTGATCCTCCAAATAGAGACTTGGAAGGTCCTGGTGGTCCAGATGTAACAATGCATTCTCCCTGTATAAAATAAATAAGTAAACAATAAGTAAACAAAAAATTCCTAAAATTCAACAAACTTTAATTAAATGGCAAAACATTCTCCAAAACTTTGAGAATTTACATTTTATATGCAATATAAGAGTGTAATTATTGAAGTTTCAATGAGAGCATAAAGATAAATTATAAAATACCGCAACAACTTAGAATGTATGCTTCTGTGGCCTGGAGTATCATGGAAGTAAATTTGCAAACTAAACTATCAAGTTTGTGGCAATGAACCAGATCAAATTTCATAAGTGAAATAAATTTAATATAGTACCTAAAGTTTTATTAGTTATCTATTACTAGCATTTTCAAAAGTTAGAGTAACATATTATGGATGAACATTTACACTTAAAGCATGTGCAGCAAGTATGTTCAGTGACTACTGCATGCAGAAAAATTGAAGCCATACTTTCAAATCATCTCCTAAAGTGCCAACTCCATATATCCACAGTCAACTTGTTCTTATCACTATCCCTATTGACTGATGAGATTTTAAGTTCAAAAGTGTGTATTTTTTCCTTGTGTCTTTCATTACTGTTATCTCAGACATTTGTCATGTACCTACAGTGATCTCTCAATTATCTGATCATCAAATAACCAAACCGTTAATTAAATGATCCTTGTAGTGGTTAGTGTATTAATGTATTTGACAAATTGAAATTATTAAAATTACATTATAAGGTCCTCAGGTTCAGTTTATACCCAAAAAATTTAAATGCTCAATAATAATCAACTAGTGCATATTGGTCTATTTTAATTCCTTTGTGTTGGCAGCAATAATAAAATCCACTAAATATCATATCAAACTCAATTATCACACACCAAAAACATTAAAAATTGATAGCAGGCATCTATTTATATCTGTTTAATTGGGACCAAAACAATATCACAATATGAGAATTCCATGAGTGGCAAGTAAAGAGGGCAAAGTTGTTGTTTTTAATAAAATTATCTAAATGTTGCTATTTTAATGATGAAGTATATAGATAGTACTCTAATAAAAAATATGTAAAAAAAATTTCATGATTTTTCCAAGAGAACTTCATGATTAGCAAGTAAAGGGGTCCAGTTTTTTGGGCTTTTTATTATTATTATTATTATTTGACACCTCGATGGAGTCCAAGGACTCATTGAGGGAGGGCACCTGCTCTACAACTCTGTCTCCACCATTCAATCACCAACTCACTGCAACTACACCAATGCCATCTACTGCCGACTGCCACTGGTATTTCCACAGACAATCACAAACATCCATGTCCACGGCGGGATTCGAACCCGCAGCCTTTTGGCTGGAGAGTGGATATGCTATCCACTTGCCAACCAGGCTGGCTTTTTTAAAAAAAAATTAATAACAAACATAAAAAGTTTTTATGACTTTCCTTTTTTTAAGACAATATGTATATTTAAAAAAAACTTTAAAACTGTAACAAAAAAATTTAAACGACAGATATCTTTTTTTGGAAACCTGTCCAAAATGAAATATAATTAATACATAAACACAATACATTAAAATTACATTATAAGGTCCTCTTATCTAGTTAACACCCATAAACTTTTCTGTACCGGTACCCCTGATGATGTAAGTCTTACAACTCATGAAACTTGTCAGGTTTTAATTGCTTATCTTTATTAAAACTCTTTATTTACATCATAATGTGGTCTCAATGTGGTGCTTAAGGGTCAAAGCTATATAACTGAGACGTCTACATAGCCTTTAAAGGAATGTGGAGAACAGACCAGGGCTTCTGACCTGATGTCCAATCCTCACCTTCTCGTGGTGCATCCTGTTAGGCATCATCATCGTCGTCATCATCAAATTCCTGATGATGATGATGATGATCCTTATCATTTTTGGTTTTCTATAAACCGAAAATAATAAGGAACCTTCTGGAAGATGTGTGATTGGTGTGTCCAGGAAGGGCAAGCAGTCATTGACTTCTAGTTTCATTGTAAAGTGAATTTTAGGGTGCTGGCTATTTAGATGCACTAAAAATGTATTCAATGTGTCTGGGCCATGTGGCCAAATAGCAAACACATCATCAACATAGCATAGCCAGAGACTAGGTTTGAGAGTGGCTGTGTTGATAACTAGCTTTTCCAGATGTTCTATGTATTTATTTTTGAAAGTTCTCGGTGAGTAGCATATACCTGTTCCCATAATAGTGCTAAACTCATCCGTTTATAAATACGGTGGGCTTTGGCCGAGTGAAACTTGTTCTTAATTTTTATAAAGTTTGCTATCAAATTGGTATTTCAACACCTTTTTAAGAAGGCTAACCTGTTCAAAAATAAATTCTTCCATCAGTGCACTACGTGATTTACTATCTGACATTTAGAACCTGGAGCTATGGGATATTCTGGATAGAATCTCCATCTCTACAGCCAACAAAGAATTTGCTAAAGTTAAAAACCGGCACCAGAAGAAATTTGAAATCCTCCAGTAAAGCAGTGCTACACAGCGGCCGCAATTACATCAAGATGGCATCGTTGTGAACTTATCATCGGTAACCTTAACCAAAGAAGCCATGAGTGAATTAAGTCATGGACACAATTTTGCCGTTACTCCTAAAGAAGTTCCAAAAACCAAAATAATGGCTTCCGTTGAAC
The DNA here is from genome assembly GCF_054136105.1 of Typopeltis vanoorti. Classification (NCBI taxonomy): domain Eukaryota; kingdom Metazoa; phylum Arthropoda; class Arachnida; order Uropygi; family Thelyphonidae; genus Typopeltis; species Typopeltis vanoorti. The sequence goes on along the minus strand of NC_143550.1, from coordinate 138,130,259 downwards.
GGGGATATGCGACCTACCCCAGCAATAGCCAATAATATTAGGTTAGACATGGCCAATATCCTAATCCATTCTAAGCCTCCCAAAAATAATATCCCACATAAGGAAATAATGGCTCTAAAAGAGCTACACAGTAATAACCACATTACAAAAGAAATGCAACTGTAGTAATGGATACAACAGAACATGAAAGCAAAATGCACCTACTTCTCCAAGACCAGTCAACATATCAAATTAGATCGGGATCCCACCAACTCACAAAAGAATAAGGTGTGCAAGTTATTGAACAAAGTTACTTCCTGGCCAAAAGAAACAGTCAACAAACTCAAACCCTTGCACGTTAAAACACCCAGATTATATGGTGCTCCAAAAATTCATAAATAAGGTACACCTTTATGCTCTATTGTAGATAGTATAAACAGTCCTACATACAAACTAGTTAAACATTTAACCAAACTACTAGCCACTTGCACAAACAATTCTCCCTCTTTTGTGAAAAATTCTACCCACCTAAAAAGTATTTTAGAAAACCACACCTTAAATAGTTCAGACCTAATGGTGAGTTTTGATATCACCTCATTATTCACTAATGTACCATTGACTGAAACACTTAACTTACTAAATTCACAATTTCCCACTGATATATTTCAGCTATTTAAATTCACAGTACAGGCAGGTAATTTTACATGGAAAGGGAAAATATACAAACAATTAGATGGGACAGCTATAGGTTCTCCCCTTTCTCCCCTCCTTAGCAAACTTCTACATAGAACATCTGGAAAAGCTAGCTATCAACACAGCCATCAAGCCTAGTATCTGTCTATGCTATGTTGATGATGTGTTTGCTATTTGGCCACATGACCCAGACACGTTGAATACATTTTTAGTGCAGCTAAATACCAGCATCCTAAAATCCACTTTACAATGGAACTAGAAGCCAATGACTGCCTGCCCTTCCTGGACACACTGATCACACGTGTTCCAGAAGGTTCCTTATCATTTTTGGTTTATAGAAAACCAACACATACAGGGAGATATTTACACAAACAATCACACCACCACCACCACCCTTCTCAACAATATGGTATCTTAAAAACACTAACCCATAGAGCTAGAGCAATCTGTTCCAATGACATTGCTCTCACTACTGAACTTTCTCATCTGCGTCACACCTTCCCTAACCAATTGCTATAGTCCCCATAAGATAGATAAAATACTAAATGCTACAGAAATCCCCCCACTATCTACCACAGAAGACTACAACAAAACTATCACCATCCCATACATTAAAGGCACATCTGAAAAGATATCTAGGGTGCTTAACAAACACCAACTGCGCACTGCATTTAAACCTTATGTGAAATTGGCAACTCGCATCCATTCACCTAAGGACAGATTCACTCCTTTATCACATCCAGGAGTCTATGGAGTGCCCTGTTCATGTCATCGAGCCTACTACGGACAGACAGGAAGATCATCTGCCTCGGTGAACACAAAAAATATATCTGGCACTTTCGCTATAGCAAGTTGGGTCTAGCAGACCATGCTTTGGATACTCCGGCACACAGGATCAATTGAAAAAAAACAAACAAAAGTACTGTACAGAAGCTTCTGCAAGTCAGAGAGGTTGTTCCTGAAATCAACAGAAGCCTTAAAACATACTCCGAACCTTAACAAGTATGGCTGTATAAATCTACCAAAGATTTGGGAGACAGTCATCCAAAGACCAAATTAATATTTATTTATTTATATTTTTATTTTATTTATTTTATTTTTTTTCAAAACTTTGGACTACTATTTTTCAAAACTTTCAAAGACTACTATTTGGACTACTATTTTTTGAAAACTTTGGGCTACTGTTTTTTAAATTTTTTTTTAAACTAAGATGGCGCCTTATTAGGACTTTAGTCTTGTGTTGCATGCTGCAATTACTTATAGTAGCCCCCACTGTTATGCCGGATTGTGGTTGTCTTGCATTTGTAACAAACTTTGTTTGTGTGCTCTGAAGATGCTGGATATTGCCAGCATCTTCAGAATAATACCAGCGAAATATTAGCTTTTAAGTTAATAAATGGTTATTTTCTTATCAATCTGTGTTTGCATCAATACCGTTTAAATCCAATTCAACAAGATATTAGGCTTAATACCACTTTCTTTCATAATGTGATCCATGTAGATAATGAATAACAGAGGGGATAATGTACATCCTTGTCTGACACGAGATTTAACATTAAACCACTTTCCTGTACTTCCTTCAATTCTAACTACTGACTTACAACCCAAATAAAGACTACGTATTGCTTGATATAATGCCCCATTGACATCATATAACTGTAGTGTTTCAAATAGCTTCTCTCTCTTGCCACCTTGTCATATGCCTTCTACAGATATACAAATTTAAATACATATCTTTGTTATTATTATTATTATTATTACAGGCAACTCTAAGAAGTTGACACACTCATCGAGGGAGGCCCTAACATCATGTCAAGAACACTATTCGACATTCACACAGTATCTATCATACCTCGCCTTGAACTCATTCACAGTCATGGCACCCACAACAGACTCTGGCAGCTTATTCCACACATTCACCAGTCTCCAAGTAAAAACCTAGCTCTAACACAGTTGCTAACCACATTCTTGCCCAGCTTCCATGTATAGCCCCCTAGTCCTCCCACCACCAGTGCTATTCTCAAAAATATCTTCTGAATTAATCTTATAGAAACCCTTCAGTAATTTGAATGTCTCAATCATATCACCCCTTTTCCACCTATCAACCAATTTCTGCAACCCACAAATCTTCAACCTGTTCTCATAAGGTTCATTCCATAGACCTGCTATCATTCCCATCATTTCTCAACTATCTCTCGTAAAGTGAAAATATGATCCTGACAGCCTCTATTTGGCCTGAATCCAGCTTTTCTTCACCAAGCTTCTCTTCCACAATCGTTCTCAACCATTTCTCAAGTATACTTGCATATATCTTACCAGGAACACTCAGTAGAGAAATACTTCGGTAATTTTCACATTCAGTTTTATTTCCCGTTTTATATATGGGTACTATGAGAGCTCTACTCCAATCATCCGGAATTCGTCCCTTCTGGTTGAATATCATCTACATCTGATGCCTTTCCACATCTCAGGCTTTTGATGGCTTTTTCTACTTCAAGTATGGATATGTATTCGTGACTGCATGCCTGGTCAGTATTTTTTGCCACTGTACTGTCATCACTGCTTGTTTCAATTAGCAGTTTTTCAAAGTAATTACTCCCTACTTCAAGGATATCTTTTTCACTAGTTTCATTGTCACCGTTTATCATCTCTAATTCCTTTTACAGCACTCTTTCCTCCATTTCTGAGCTTCTTCAACAACTTCCAGAATATCTTGCCACCTTCTTGATATTTATTTTCTATGTTCTTACTAAAGTCCTCCCATGACTTCTGTTTAGCTAGTTTTACACAGTATTTAGCTTTCTTATATTTATTTAAGTTGCAGCACATGGGTCTGGATGTCAGATTGGTCAAATGGATTCAAGATTGGCTGTCTGATAGATATCAGAGAGTTGTGTATGGTGGAGCAGTTTAAAAAGCAGAGGGTTACAAGTGGGGTCCCACAGGGCTCAGTACTGGGACCAATATATTGTTTAACCTTTATATCAATGACATTGTCAGTGGATTGCAAGGGGATATTCAGTTGTTTGCAGATGATGCAAAGCTGGAAGGATTATTAGTAATAGTGCAGATGTGGCAGCCCTGCAAGAGGATTTGAATAAGCTAGATAGATGGGCAAATGCATGGGGGTCGGTTTAATGCAGCAAAATGTAAGGTCTTCAGATTTGGGACACATTGATGGGACGCTGCATACTCTATGGGAGGAGTTAAACTGGAGGAAGTAGGGGAGACAAGAGATCAGAGGTTGATGATTGATAGAAACCTGAAATTTAGGGGACATATTGCAAAGGTAGTGAAGGTAACGCAGAGGATTGCTGCAATAATGAGAAGGACACTGACCTGCAGAGATAAAACAGTTATCATTCTGTTGTATAAGACCCTGATCAGACCACACTTGGACTATTGTTCTCAGATTTCGTCCCCAGCATTTGAAGGGGATAAATTAACTGTGGAAAGGGGATAACAAAGATGGTTTCGGGACTGTACAATGATAGTTATGAGGATTGGCTGAGGAAATGTGGATTGCAGAGTTTGGTGGATAGAAGAAGGAGAGGTGATATGATTGAGACTTTTAAACTGTTGAGAGGTGGTTACAGGGTTGACACTGGGGAGTTCTTTCACTTGGTTGAACAGCGGGAAGGAGTGATGACAAGAGGTCATCCCTGGAAGTTACGAAAGGAAACTGTGAGCAAGAGGGTGAGGAGTGGTTTCTTTGCATGGTGGGTGGTTGAACCATGAAATGCAATGCTTGTTGGAGTGGTGAGAGCGAGAACGGTCAATGAGTTCAAGGAGTGGTATGATAGACTTTGTGTTTCTTAGGGGGGGGGACCTCCCCTCGATGAGTCTTGATAGACTTTGTGTTTTTCAGGAAGGACCTCCCACGAATAGTCTTTTGACTCCATTGAAACCTGAATAATAATAAAAAAAATAATAATTTGTCTCCGTATTCTCGAAGAGCACAAGCCGACTTATTTGCCAGGAACTTTTGATATGTTTTCTTCTTTTCTTTCACTGCCTCTTTAACTTCCTGTGTCCACCATGTAGTTCTGATTTTTCTATCCTTACAGACAACCTCACCACATGTTTCTCTAGCTGAATCACGCAGTGTTTTCTTCACAGCTTGCCATTGAAGCTCCAAGGTTTGATTCCCGTTCTCAAACTCTCATTTTTTCTTCAATCATGTTTGTATATTTTAGTCTACAGTTCACATCTGAGAACTGCTCCACTTTTATTCGCTTTAAAACTTTTATATATGTTCTTCTTTTAAAATGAAATTCAATTTTATCCTGGTCAAGACTAAATGGTGATCACTTCGAATTTCAAATTCTCTGTACACTCTGGTGTCCTGCACCAGGGAGAAAACATCACTATCAACAATAACATAGTCAATGAGACTTTTCTTGTTCCATGCCTCTTCTTTCCATGTGAATTTGTGCGCATTTTTATGCTGGAACATTCATGTCCTGAGCAGAAATCCAACAGGTATTTTCCATTATTATTAGCTTTGCTCTTTTCTCCAAATTTTCCCAATATATTTTTGTATGTCTGATCATTTCCTACTCTGCTATTTAGATCGCCAACAAGGACCAACTTTTCTTTTTCACTGTGTCAGTTGCTTTCTCTAAACCCTCAAAAAATTCCTTCACTTCTACTTTACTAGAGCCTTCTGTGGGACTATAGGCACAAATAAGTCTCATTGTCCAGTTCCCCTTTCTCATTTTTGCCCAAATCATCACTCTATTTGAGACCGCATGCCATTCAAGAAGAGTAGCCTCGTATTTAGTGTTGAATACTATGGCTATTCCTTCTTTTCCTTGATTGTCATTGCCTGAATATAACATTTTGTATTTATTGCTCAGAAAGATCTCACCAGTTTTTGCCTTTTTTGTTTCAGTCATCACTATTATGTCAATGTGGTACTTTTCCAGTTCTTCAGCTAGCTTCATTTCTTTACCATTCAGGCTTCTTACGTTGATGGTTCTGATCTTGAACTCTAGTGATGTTGAGTTGGGGTGGGTTTTAGGATTTGTTCCAGTAGCTGACTTTTCGCTGTTTGCCCTGGTTCCCTGGCGAAAACAATGGGGGCCTTGTTTAACTTGGTGACACCCCAACCGGCATGAATTTCTGTCATGTTGTACCATCATTTTTAATTTTGGTTTAATAGAATAAGAATACAATTTGGGCGGCTACATCCAAAATTTCCAGCCCATCCTCATTCGTTCAGTATCCAGGTAGATACCTAACAGGGTGCACCACGAGAAGGTGAGGATTGAGCATTAGGTCAGAAGCCCTGATCGGTTCTCTGCATTCCTTTAAAGGCTATGTGGAGTTCTCTTCTCAGATATATAGTGTTGACCCTTAAGCACCCCCCACCCTTTTAGATATCTACCTGGATACTGAACAAACAAGGAAGGCTGGCAATTTGGGATTTAGCCGACCAAATTGTATTCTTATTGGCTTAAACCAAAAATAAAAATGATGGTACAACATGACAGAAATTCATGCCGGTTGGTGTGTCACCCAGTTAAAAAGGCCCACTGTTTTTGCCAGGGAACCAGGGCAAACAGTGAAAAGTCAGCTACTGGAACAAATCCTAAAACTCACCCCAACTCAACATCACCAGAGTTCAAGATCGGAACCATCAAAGTAAAAAGCCTGAATGGTAAAGAAATGGAGCTAGCTGAGGAACTGGAAAAGTACCACATTGACATAATAGTGATGACTGAAACAAAAAAGGCAAAAACTGGTAAGATATTTCTGAGTAATAAATACAAAATGTTATATTCAGGCAATGAAAATCAAGGAAAAGAAGGAGTAGCCATAGTATTCAACACTAAATACGAGGCTAATCTTCTTGAATGGCATGCAGTCTCAAGTAGAGTGATGTGGGCAAAAATAAGAATGGAGAACTGGACAATGAGACTTATTTGTGCCTATGGTCCCACAGAAGGTTCTACTAAGGTAGAAATGAAGGAATTTTTTGAGGCTTTAGAGAAAGCAACTGACACAATGAAAAAGAAAAGTTGGTCCTTGTTGGGGATCTAAATAGCAGATTAGGAAATGATCAGACATACAAAAATATATTGGGAAAATTTGGAGAAAAGAGCAAAGCTAATAATAATGGAAAATACTTGTTGGATTTCTGCTCAGGACATGAATGTTCCAGCATAAAAATGTGCACAAATTCACATGGAGAGAAGAGGCATGGAACAAGAAAAGTCTCATTGATTATGTCATTGTTGATAGTGATGCTCTCTCCCTTGTGCAGGATACCAGAGTGTACAGAGAATTTGATATTCGAAGTGATCGCCATTTACTCTTGACCAGGATAAAATTGAATTTCATTTTAAAAGAAGATCAAATATACAAACATGAATGTTTGTATATAAAATATACAAACATGATTGAAGAAAAAATGAAAGAGTTTGAGAACAGGAATCAAACCTTGGAGCTTCAATGGCAAGCTGTGAAGAAAACACTGCGTGATTCAGCTAGAGAAACATGTGGTGAGGTTGTTTGTAAGGATAGAAAAACCAGAAATCCATGGTGGACACAGGAAGTTAAAGAGGCAGTGAAAGAAAAGAAGAAAGCATATCAAAAGTTCCTGGCAAATAAGTCAGCTTGTGCTCTTAGAGAATACAGAGACAAATATAAGAAAGCTAAACACTGTGTAAAACACTAGCTAAACAGAAGTCACGGGAGGACTTTAGTAAGAACATAGAAAATAAATATCAAGAAGGTGGCAAGATATTCTGGAGATTGTTGAAGAAGCTCATAAATGGAGGATAGAGTGCTGTAAAAGGAATTAGAGATGATAAAAGTGACAACGAAACTGGTGAAAAAGATATCCTTGAAGTAGGGAGTAATTACTTATTATAGATGTTAAAGATACCAAGCTATTTTAAACCTGGTTTTACTCCATTTCCCAAGTAAGCAAACAGACAAACATGTCAAGTTTGCACCTGCAAGTGTTGCAAGTCTAACTGACCCTGCACGTAGTGCAAGACCAAGGCACACCGTAAAAGTAGAATAAGCTCTGATCACTAATCTTAATATTTACCCTTAATGCAAAGCACATCTCCTGGAGGAGATGTATGATGCTTTGTATTAAAATCAAGGGGCCACTACCCAGACCAGTTTCGGTTATCTTTAACATTTATTATACCCAAGGTAAAATACTTTCTACATTTATATCTCCTCCTGAGATTTTTATTTAATAAGGTTAAAACACCTTATGGTAACTTGTTCTGGTAAAATACTCATGAGCTCAGTATTACTAAAATCTTGGTATTTCTAGCCTGGCTCCTACTGATGAGACCTCAATAAAGGTCGAAACCGGTCTGGGCAGTGGCCCCTTGCCTTTAATACAAAGCATCATACATCTCCTCTAGGAGATGTGCTTTGCATTAAGGGTAAATATTAAGATTAGTAATCAGAGCTTATTCTACTTTTACCATGAGTTGCCTTGATCTTGCACTACGTGCAGGGCCAGCTAGACTTGCAACACTTGCAGGCGCAAACTTGACTTGTTTGTCTGTTTGCTTACTTGGGAAATGGAGTAAAACCAGGTTTAAAATAGCTTGGTATCTTTAACATTTATTATACCCAAGGTAAAATACTTTCTATACTTATAGATTTGTGGAAAGGTACCAAGTCCCTACACCGCACCAAAACCTGGTTCGAGCGGAAATTCAAGGAAGCATGTGAAATGCTCAAACATGATCCAAATCTGAATAAAAATGATGGTCTAACCATTCCAAGAATGTGGAGGACCCATCTGCAATCTTCATAGAAAACCACGAAGATAAATCTCAATACAAGAAGACTTGGTGAAGTGTCCCCCCCCCCCCGAACATTCAATAGCAACCTGTACTGTATAAATCCAAAAGACAATCGTAATATAACAATATAAACCGTATAATTCCAGAAGAATCCTAGTACGTGAGGACTTTAGTATTGTTTATAGTAGTTTTTATTGGTATTTTTTTTTTTAATCACTAGAGGGCAGGATAAGAAAAAAAGATTAGTTAACAACATAGATGTAATTTACCTGTATAGAGTGCAACAGCATGTAGCTTGGTTCTTATACACATGTATCCTTTTGATGATGACCTCAATACAGGGGTTGAAACATCAAGTTATTATTTAATTATTAATCAGTAAAATAATCTTTTCAACACGTGTGTTTTGTGTCCCTAAATTCATAAATATGAATGCTGATCACCGTGTAACCTTAAAAGAAAGAATACTTAGTGTTTATTTGAGTTGTAAGTCAGCAGTTAGAATTAGAATTAGAAAGGAAGTACAGGAAGGTGTTTTATGTTAAATCTGGTGTCAGACAAGGATGTACATTATCTCATGTGTTATTCATTATCTACATGGATCACATTATGAAGGAAAGTGGTATTAAACCTAATATCAAAATTGAAGATGTTAATCTCAGCTCTTTGCTTTATGCAGATGATGTTATACTTCAAAATAAATCCGTTACAAGCTGCAAGATTCCTTGACTAAATTGAATAACTGTTGTAATAGAGATGGTATGAAGATCAGCAATAACAAGACAAAGACAATGAAAACAGGCAGAAACATTGTAAATGGAGAATCTATAGAACAAATAAAATATTTCAGCTACTTAGGCATGATTTTTAGTAAAGATAGTAAATTAAATATGGAAATAGACAACAGAATGAACAAAGCTGGTATGGTAGGAAGTCAAGTGAATAAATTTATATGGAATAAGAGAGAAATTAGTCAAAACACTAAATTAGCTGCATACAAGACAGTGTTCAAACCAATTTTAACTTATCGATCTGAGAGCTGGGTCAGAAGCAAAAAAACTGACCGAAGACCAGAGACTCATATCTGCAGTCCTGAAAAAGATTAGGGGCATGAACAGATGGCATCAATCGCAATATCATATTAAAAACGATGATATTAGGAAAGAACCTGACATTGCCAGCATCCAGGAATGTGTTAGCAGAGCTAATCTCAGGTCACTTAAACAGAATGGGAGAGGAAAGATTAGCAAAACAAATGTTCTTTGCCAGGTTGGCAGGAAAAAGACCCAGAGGAAGACTAAGATATAGATGGATTGATACAGTAAAAAGTGCCTTAGAAGACAGAAATATAAGATCTGATAATATTGGAGTCTTGACAGGTAACAGACTGATTTGGAGGAAAATTGTAGATAGAAAGTTAGTAATGATGTATATTTTTCATGTAGTACTATCATATCCTGTACACCCCTTGAGGGTATATACCAGGAATTTGATGATGATGATGATGTGGTCTCAATACTGAAAACTACCCAGAAAACTGCTAAACCACAGAAACTTACAATTGCAACACAATGTTTATTTATTTTAATAATAAACAAACTTGAAAATAATAAAAAAAATTAATGAAATAATGTCTCCTTGGGCAACCTATTCTAAAACACATCTATAGGATCATTGTTCATTAACTCAATAAACTGTGCTCGCCTTTGGTGAGACAGGTGGGAATGTTCTCTATTAGAGAAAGTCAATTTTTTTACTGAATAAAGTTCAGTTATTTTCATGATTGCTTGGGGATCAGAGTTGCTCTGCTTATTTTTGGAGGGAGAAAGTCAGGGAACTTTTCCACTCTACTTGATGTTGTTGCTGGTGTGTGACCAATAATAAAAAATTGTTGATTGCCTGATGTGGAGGAGTAAATTCTTAACATTCTTCCGAACATGGAGAGGCATGAAAGATATTCTTCTTTAAAGGATCAACCTTTACTAATTTCAATTTTGATATCTCATTCAGGATAAAACCATATGGCTCAATTCTCTAACACAATTTCTTCATTGATGTTGAGAATTGCTTCTTCAAAGAGGTATATGGAATGAAAGTGATCAAGCTACTTCACACTGTCCAATGTCACCCTAAGGCTGAGATTTGCTCCAAGCTGGGCCACATCTTCAGTTTATTTTTGTTGTGGTTCATGGATTTGAACCTTTCAAAGTTGGGTACAATTCAGTGCTACAATTTTTTCCATGCTGCCAGTAACAATTTCTGGTGCACACATATATTCTTGTGTGCCAAATCAAGTATCTGAGTCACCAATGATCTAGCGCAAATTGTTCACATGTCTCTACCAGAGTATCAGATAACTCTAACCACTCTCCAAAATTTGAGATATCTTTCTTACTAGTGATCCTTCTACACTGTGGATGTTAGTTGTCCTCAACGTACATGTATATTAAAATACCAAATAACCCTAACCACTCTCCAACAACTCGTATTATTCTCGCTAGTGAACCTTCTAAGTATACTGTGGATCTGTCTGTCTTCTAAGCAATTCAGATCGCAATTTAGTGCTAGTTTTTTTTCCTATGACGCAGCATTCACAAAGGACAGTCTTCATGATTTCTATGCCCCATTTTATTGGTTTCTGATTATTATTTTCAGTTTTTTTATCCAAACATTTGTACAATACTGAACATATCAATGAAATAGTTTTTAACAACTGTAAACTGTAGTTTTACAGTTTTAAGGAAATTACAACATAGACTAATATTAACTAAAATAAATTTAATTAATACTTCCAATATTTCAGCAAAGTCAAATTACCATCATCAGGGAACAAAATATAAGTTCTAATCACCATTTTCTGGTAGCTCACAAAGAACTCAAGAAGAAATTATGTTTTAATATGACTAGTTTTGTAAAAAAACTTTGTTTCACTTCGTCAGGAAATAGCACAAATCAATGAAAAAACTACAAGCAAAATAATAACAGTTAACATTTCTAGTGAAAAATTTGTCTAAAAATTGAGACATAAGCAGAAGAATTCATCATAAAATATTAATACCAGAATCACTTACATTTAATATTTTTCTTTGTAAAATTATTGGCTAAGTTAGCCATTGTCAATACAGTTATAGGAAAACTCTAAAAAGAACAACAATTTAATTGAAAGCACATGATATTACGTGAACAATAGCTGCAGGAGAATGGGGGGGGGTGGGGGGGGGGGGGGGTGGGGGGGGGGGGGGGTGGGGGGGGGGGGGGGTGGGGGGGGGGGGGGGTGGGGGGGGGGGGGGGTGGGGGGGGGGGGGGGTGGGGGGGGGGGGGGGTGGGGGGGGGGGGGGGTGGGGGGGGGGGGGGGTGGGGGGGGGGGGGGGTGGGGGGGGGGGGGGGTGGGGGGGGGGGGGGGTGGGGGGGGGGGGGGGTGGGGGGGGGGGGGGGTGGGGGGGGGGGGGGGTGGGGGGGGGGGGGGGTGGGGGGGGGGGGGGGTGGGGGGGGGGGGGGGTGGGGGGGGGGGGGGGTGGGGGGGGGGGGGGGTGGGGGGGGGGGGGGGTGGGGGGGGGGGGGGGTGGGGGGGGGGGGGGGTGGGGGGGGGGGGGGGTGGGGGGGGGGGGGGGTGGGGGGGGGGGGGGGTGGGGGGGGGGGGGGGTGGGGGGGGGGGGGGGTGGGGGGGGGGGGGGGTGGGGGGGGGGGGGGGTGGGGGGGGGATGTTTTGGCAATTGGAAAATTAAGGGATCTGCACTATGAATTGTTGGAACATCCACCCTATTCCCCAGATTTGGCTCCCTCTAACTTCTATCTCTTTCCAAAACTAAAACTCTTTCTTGCTGGTCAGCATTTTTCTTCGAATCAAGAGGTGATTGCAGCTGTAGAGGGGATATTTTGCATATCTTACTGAGAACCACTACAGGGATGGGATAATGGTGCTGTAGTATTGCTGGAATAAATGTATTAGTCTTAAGGGAGATTATGTTGAAAAATAAAAATAATTTTGAAATTATAAATTCGTTTTTTCATTGTTAGGCCGAGAACTTTTCAGACCACCCTCGTATATATATTATTATTATTAATATCTGACCTCCATGGAGTCAAAGGACTCATCAGGAGATCTATGCTCTCTCATACAAAAACAACAACAAATCATCAAATCGTTCCTTAAACTCATTCACAGTTTCTGCACTTTCAGGCAATGCATTCCACTCACCAATCCCTATTCCACTCACCAATCCCTCTATGCAAAGACCATACTTCTCATTCTCCCTACTCAAATCCTCTTTATACAGTTTCCAAGTGGCCCCTAGTTCTACCCTCTACACTATGAAAAATTTACTCTACGTTAATTTGGTAACAATCTTTCACCAACTTATGTCTCAATTATATCCCCTCTTCTTCTATTCACAAGACTGTAAGTTGCATCCCCTTAATCTCTTCTCGTATCTGACATTCTATACTCTTCCCGACATCAACTTAGTAAACCGCCTCTGGACCCTCTCCAATATATCCTCATCTCATCCTCCCCTCCCCCCCCCCCCCAAGAAACCAGGCAACCAAATCTGTGCACAGTAGTCCATATGTAGTCTGATCAAAGCCTTATATAAGGTAACCATAACCTCTTAGCTTTTGCTTTTCAATGTCCTCCACATTATTGCCATAATTTGTTGGGCTGTTCTTAGAAATGTGATCCCTAAACTTGAAGTCTCTGTCCACTATCACTCCCAGATCTCTCATCTCCACCACCTTCAAAATTTCTCCATTTATTGTATACTCTGAATCCCAATCTTGCCTGCGAAATTTCAAGACCTCGCAAAGAGCGACATTAAACTAATATCTCCATTCTTTTGCCCGCTCACATGGTCTATTCAGATCCTCCTGCAAGGTCGCAACATTGGCTCTACTTCTCATACCTCTCTACTTTGCATCAACAACAAACAGCTGCACATCTCCATTTAAACCAGGTCCCAATGTCAAATTTACTGATTTTATTTTTCAAATTTGATCAAATTTACTGTTTGTATTTCTGTATGTATATACATACAGAAATACAAACAGAAAGCAGAAGTATGCATAACAATAATATGCAGCAGCATAACAACATAAGTTGCAGCATGCTATAGCATTACTATTCTTGTCTGTTTGATCCTGGGGTGATCTGGGGTGAGAAGCAGAGGGAAAAAATAAAAATTTTAAAATTAAAAAAAAATTAAATAAAACTGAAATACATTTGTAAATAAATATAAACTATATATAGTATGCAGAGCTACATCAATAACTATTGTTTTTTGTCTCAAGAACAGACCAAACACAAAAAACAAAATATCCTTTCTCAGTGCTGTTTCACTCCATTAAAAAAAATCTCAAAGGACTCAACCCAATAGCTATTGTTATAGGTCTATGTATATATAACGCTATACATATCCTTGTGGATATGTATAGCGTTATGCGCCTTAATGCATAACATTATACATATCAGCAAGGAGATGTGTTTTGCATTATGGGAGAGACTGAGATAGGAGTGTTGCGAGCTTGCTCCACCTTTGCAACGAGTGCCTGGTGTTGTACACCTTACCTCAGTCCTGAAGATACTTTCAGGTGCAAACTTTGTTTGCTGACACTTGGTTAAAGGATTAAACTAAATTTATTATAGTCTAACCAAGTGAAAAATAAACTTTGAACATCAATCGTTATATAGTTCTATTGCATTTACGTTTTTATTGTCGCAGTCCTTCAAGAGAATCTGTAAATCGTCACAAATTTTTCGTAAATCTTCGTTATTAATTTGTAGTAATTTATACAAGAAATTGAAATTATCATATCTTTTAGTTGTTCAAAACGTTCTATTAACGAACACATTGCAACGTCTAGAAGTGTATAAAACACATTCACTCTAAATTTATCTTCTGGCGATTGTGACGTTTCGTCATGATGCTCGTAGTCAAATTGTCGTGTCTTCTTTCGTCGTCAAACTTCCGTACCAGTTTTAAATTCTTGTTCTCCATCCACCTCTTCACTCAGTTATTTTGCCGTTTTTAGAACTTCTTTAAAATTTGTATCTGATCGATACTCTTGTAAGAATATTTTTAAGTTTTCGATAGATTCTAAAGGAAGTGTAATGTTCATATTTTTGTCTTGAATCACTTTACTCACAGGGTTTATTCTGTTAAGTAAATCATACCAAGTTATAAGAGAGCAAATACATTTGTAGTCCTTTATTTTAGCACATAATGTTTGTGCTTCATGCTGAGTTTCTTTATTAAAATTTTCATTATTTAAAATTTCAAAAAGTGCATCATAAATTTCTCCTAACTGATATCGTAGAGGGCGGATTGCATTAATTTTACTATCCCATCGCGTTTCTGATGGCTGTTTCAATGTTAATTTTTTTTACGAACTTTAAAAGGATTGCCCAACGTCTGTAAGAGAATGAAAAGAATTGTATATTTCTTGAATAATTGCAAAGAAACTAATTGCATCTGCATTCACTTTGGCTGCATCGTTAATGATTAAATTTACAGTATGAGCAGCACATAACACGTAAAAAGTTAGAGGATTTTTGTTCAAAAGCAAATTTTAGAGCCCATATTTGCCCCATTGTCATACCCTTGACCTCGCATATCTTCAATGGGAATGTTCCATTTTTCCAGTTGTTCCATTATTGTTGCACATAAACCACGTCCTGTGGAATCTGATATATCTGCAAAACCTAAAACGTTTTCCCTGATCTTGACAATTCCATTGTCACAGGAAACAAAGCGAATAATAATGGTCATTTGTTCTGTTTTACTTGCATCAGGTGTGCAGTCTAAAAATATGGAATAATATTTAGATTTTAGAATTGATAATAAAATTGTATCCCTGATTGCGTTACTTAAAGTTTCCAATATTTCATTTTGACTCTCTTTACTCAAATAGTGTACTCTATTGTTTCGTGGTAGGGCCCTTTCGACATGATTTTCCATAACAGGATCAAATTTCCCAAACAGTTCGACTAATTTTAAAAAATTGCCGTTATTTCTTTCATATAATTTATCAGATGATCCGCGAAAAGCTAAATTTCGGCTACCAAGGAATTTTATAATTTCAATCAAGCGTTCTAAAACCTCATCCAATGTTTCTTTTCCATTTCATACATGCTTTGAGTCTGGAAATCAACAGTAATTTTGTTTTTTTTAATTTTTATCAAGTTCCTTCCATTTTAAGAAATTTTTCATGTGAGTTAAACTAGTCTCATGTCTATGTAAAGTTGTACTTACATTTCTCCAATCGTTATAACCATCTACAAGATTCAGTTGATTCAGTAGGTGTGAAGTTTGCAACAAAAGCAAAAAACAGAATTTAAAGTTTTGGAATAAATGAGCCATGTTCTTGGCACGAGCTCCAGTTTTCCATTTTTCTATTATAATACGTCGCCAAATTTACGACCATACGTATTTCTGGGATATATTATATTTTTATTTTGAACAGGACCCATTTCAATTAAAACAACTCGTAATTTTTCATCGTTCACCTGGATCTTCTAAATTCACAGAGACTAACAATGTGTTAGTTTCGTGGTCAACTACAACTAAATCTTGTTGTAGTTGACTAAATCCTAACTATTTTTCACTTAAATCATGTTCAATTATCTTGTTCAATAGTTGCAATAGTACTTCATGCAAACTGGATGATGTGTACGGTTCTTCGACTCTGATTTCTGATGTATCGAGTTGGTTACAATCTGCATCAGAATATTTTAACAAATTAATTAAAAGCCCCAGTTTGTTTGCTTCTTTCACAGCGTGATGCTTATGATTTTGTGCACTGGATAACTTTTTTTTAAATTTCTGATTCCATTTCTATTTTATACCCACAAGAAATTATTACACAACACGACACAGAGACGAAATAATAGTCTGCACTGCGCTACTGTCAGTAGCCTCTGAGATGCATATCATATGACTAATACGTTTCCTCACCATTTCACTTTAGATAGACTGCAGTAGACACAACATTCTGCAGGCAAGCATTTAGCCTACTCTAGCTGCAAAATTGTAAACAGCTGCTTGATCAAAGAGGCGGCAATATACATTGTTTTAAAAATTTTTATTCAGTGTATACGGCCTCATTTATTTTAATATTGATCATTCTAAGAATTTTTTTGTTTTTATGATAAAAATTCTGTTTCTTAAAAATTAAGTTATGAACCGTTCCCTGGCGCCGGTGCCCTCATCGTAACGGCGCCTGCATGCCCGCTTCTGCCGGCCCTGCTGATCACCATGTAACAATGAAAAAAGAAAGGATTCTCATGTGTTTGGACTGATACGAGTTTTTTTTTTTTTTTTTTTTTGGGGGGGGGGGGGCTGAAAAGTTCTGATAAATAACTAGAACAAAAATTAATTAATTTTATGTTTTCTTATATATCCTAAAAGAAAAGATATTTTTTTCTGAAAAAACCTTTTTTGTTCTAGGTGTTTATCAGACCCCCCCCCCCATATATATGATGATGATGAACAGCCTATTTTTCTATCCACAGGTGAAGGCCTCTCCCATTGTAGGAAGTTTTGGGTCTACTGCTCCCATGGTGACCCAATCCATATTGGGAGAGTGTATCTATACTTGGGTGAATGAATGTATGAAGGTAGAAGATAATCACAAACATCCATGCCTACGTCGGATTCGAACACACAGCCTCTTGGCTGGAGAGTGGATACGCTAACCACTTGGCCAAGCAGGCAGGCTTAAATAATCAGAGGTTGTACTTACCAGGGATTGAACCTGGGACCTACTGCGCATCAGGTGGATGTGATAACCACTACACCACGAGTGGAGTGGAGTGGACTAGAGTGGTGTGGTGTGGTGTGTGTGTGTGTGTGTTGCAAAGTGTTAAACACTATATTATTAGATGCTCATTTTCTGCTCTGCACCTCATCTATAGATTATTTTGTCATTGTTTCGCTGATATGACATCTGTAATTCTACCACCAAACCTATTTGAAATAAAAGCAGCAGCTGTTACCATCTTTCAAAGTTCAACTTTTAACTTTGATTCAAAAATTAGCTGTTCCAAAAATTATAATCATATATTATATTATCTCATTATAATTATATATTATAATGAGAAAGTTTTCTCTTTCAACTTAACCTTTAGTCTGCTTACATTAATTACATAAAATTATGCTGTTGTTAGTTTAAACCTATCTCCTCAAGTGGGAGGAAAAGGAATTTTATTGACTTTTAGGAGAAAGTAAGGAATTTTTTTTAATGTGTCCTTTTTTAGTGAATATTTACCAAAAATAAAACTGGAGAACACTTTTTCCCATATTATTATATAATGGCTAGAAAATGTTTTTGCAGATACTAAAACAGATGATACTAAAGATTCAAATGAATGTTTTAAAAGACTATATTCATCATAGTAGTAGTCAATAACACTAGTAATTTCCTTGGGGGGGGGGGGGGGGGGGGGAACAGGACATCATCATCACTTTTCTTTCAAAAGTGGCCATGTTCTGTTTCCCCCAACACACACACACACACCTTAATCATGATAATAATATATCATAAAAACCATCTAACAAACAACCACCGAATGAATAGTAAGTTTATGGATTCAGTTTTACTATTGTTAATAAAAACAGGGAAAAACTAAAAATTTCACAATAAATTTTACAAATTTTAAACAAAGTTTGGATTCAGAGACAATTTTTTTTTTACCTTCATTCCAGGCTCTCCCCTTTCACCTTTTGGTCCAGGAGGGCCAGTTGTTCCTATAAGATATGTATATGAATTTAGTGTGTCTGCAATATTTTAAGCAAATAATTTCGCAAAAAGCAATTTTACAGAAGAATAATTAAACAACAAATTTTTTTTTCCTTAACTAAATTTCATCGTACATTATCATACCTTTAAATTTCACTAAAGATTAAATATTTCATCTCAGTCAGATAAGAATGCAAACATAATTCATAAGTGACTACATATTACATTTCTGAAGGGACACTGGAAATTTGTCCCGTGTCCCTTCAATTTGTACAATATTCACTTTCTTATTTTTCTACTTCAATTTCAGGGAATTCAAAACTTTTCCCATGGACCTAATGAAAGTACTATATAATTGAAAAAGGAATTCTTACTGTGAGAGGAAGATGCACAATGATATAAGTATAGTTATATATAAATAGTATAGTTACCCCACCAAAGTTGAAATGCAAATATTATAGGGATTTCTGTGTTTATTTCTGGTGGTTTGTGGTCGAGAAGCATAGTATGGGTATATCTTGTTAAATATGGTTCTAATTTTTTTTTAATCCTTTCTCATTACAGTTTTTTAGTTTACTAACCATGAGGATAATATGCTTTTATTTTATGCCCATTGAAAATAGAATTAATTTCATGTTTTCTCATGTTTTCATATAATTTCGTATAATGGCAAAATGATTACAGACATTTTGCCATTTTCCTTTGAGCATGCAACTACCTAGTATTGTTGTACCTAGTAGTAAGTTGCTCCTGTGGCTAATGAATAAGGCGTTGGCCTCCAGAGCCAAAGACTGTAGGTTCAAGATCCACCAGGGGTGAAGCAAATTTTTGCCATCCTAGCTGGCCAAGTGGTTAGCGTATCCGCTCTCCAGCCAAAAGGCTGCGGGTTCGAATCCTGCCGTGGGCATGGATGTTTGTGAAAATACTAGTAGTGGTAGATGCCGTTGGTGTAGTTCTGGTTTGTTGTAGTTGGTGGATTGAATGTAGTGACAGAGAGTTGTGGAGTAAGTCCTCCCTCAATGAGTCTTTGGACTCCCTGGAGGTGTCACATAATACTATTTGCTGTTCTATTGGAAGGGCTTAGGTATGAATCCAGTTTACAAACAAGAAATGTTTATAAGAGCTTTTCAATTGAGAACGACTTAATCTAGCTGATACAGGGACAATAGAATGTTTGCTCTAGCAAAACAGTGTTGGAAATCATTTGGGATTAATAGACACATTCATTCAGATGAGGGAGAGTTTAAAGATGAAGCAACTATGGTTCAAAGGCAGTGTATTATGAATGTTGTGTTCTTTTGACTACTTCGCCTGTTTTTCAGGATGAAAAATCCTTCCACCTCCAGATTAAACACCTTCAGATGAAATATCCTTATAAAGGTGGCAGTGAAGGGAAAGGGGATTATACTGATTTTCAGTATAACTGAAAATGTACTGACAATTTTTTTAAAATTGTCAGTATAAGTCTTGGTATATGTGCTGAATTATGAAATTTTTTTTCAGAGAAGAACATAGCCCCCACATAAATAATATTTCTGTATAACAACATAGTTACATGAGAAGAGTTAGTTTTTGTTATACCATATATTCCTAATTGTATGGAGATGTTAAACCCAGGTAACAACTTCAGTCATACTATTACATAAAAGATGTTGAAAATTTATTTATCACTAGGTTAGACTATAATAGATTTAGTTTAATCCTTTATCCCAGTGAGAGCAAACAAAGTTTGCGCCTGAAAATATCTTCAGGACTAAATATAGTGTTGTACTATCTTATCCAGTAAGTAGTGCAACACCAAGGCAACTCATGGCAAAGGTGGAGCAAGCTACCAGGCACTTCTAACTTCTAACTACCAGGCACTTCTAGCTTGCTCCACCTTTGCCACGAGTTGCCTTGGTGTTGCACTACTTACTGGATAAGATAGTACAACACTATATTTAGTCCTGAAGATATTTTCAGGCGCAAACTTTGTTTGCTCTCACTGGGATAAAGGATTAAACTAAATCTATTATAGTCTAACCTAGTGATAAATAAATTTTCAACATCTTTCTCTAAATCCAGAGTAATTTTTAAAAAAAGGTGATAAACCTTTTGGCAACTCCCATAGGCACAGATGACTTGCTACTGCTTCTGCCTGGTATCTCCAGCTCTGGGCCTGGCTCCCACTGAAGAGACCTCAATAAAGGTCGAAACTAGTCTGGGTAGATGGCCAATCCCTTTAATGCATAACAGTATACATATCCACATAGGAAATGTGTTTTGCATTTTGGGAGATACTGGGTTAGAAGTGCCTGGTAGCTTGCTCCACCTTTGCCACGAGTTGCCTTGGTGTTGCACTACTTACTGGATAAGATAGTACAACACTATATTTAGTCCTGAAGATATTTTCAGGCGCAAACTTTGTTTGCTCTCACTGGGATAAAGGATTAAACTAAATCTATTATATTATATTACATAAAAGGTAAAAATTGCAAACTTCTTCTTTATGTTTCTATTACAAATATGTCTGACTAATTACATAAAGCTTATTGGCATACCCAAGATGAAACGAATTTCACATCTGATAACATTTGTAGCAGTTAAACAGTTTTTATTAAAAAACAAAACTTTTTTTTTTTATTATTTTACTTACACAAACATTACATTCAGTATAACATTCATGGCACATGTTTTCAGTGGAATACACAAGCTAGAGCTAAAATGCCAGCCTGGTTAGCGTATCCGCTCCCCAGACAAAAGGCTGCGGGTTTGGGTTCGAATCCCGCCATGGGCATGGATGTTTGTGATTGTTTGTGGAAATACTAGTACTGGCAGTCGGCGATAAATGGCGTTGGTGTAGTTGCGGTCAGTTGGTGGAGACAGAGTTGTAGAGTGGATGCCCTCCCTGATGAGTCTTTGGATTCAAAGATTCCCTGGAGGTGATAAATAATAATAATAAAACAAAAGATCTAGATACAACTTAGATTAGAACTCGCACCTAAGAATTCACTAGCGCTTTTGAAAAACAGCATACCAGCAGCAATATGCAAAACCATTATTTATTTTTTTTTTTTTCAAAGTACATAAAAGCGACTTTCAATAGTATAAATGTTCGTTATTATGAAATAGATGTTAGTTTAAACACTTATTTCCATGTAATTTCGCCACTTTGTAGGCAATGCATTAACGTTCATTTTACTAATTATTTTGATGGGTTGACTTATAATTACTGTAAAGCATTTGATTTTCTCTGTGTTGATTATTACATAAAACCAAAATATATGGAAAATTTATTTAAGCTCTAAATTTATTTTTATTAACACAGCATTATATAAACCAATTACAATATACATGTACAGTATATGGAAGTTATTAATACTGCCAACACGTGGTGCTGCTTTGACGCCATGGTAACCGTCGCTAGTGGTTCTGTAAGTTGTTCCAATAATCGTATATTTTACTGTGAAAAAAAAAAAAAAAATCAATGTGATTAAATATTACTGTCTTGTATCTGTAAATATAAACGATATGCACTGCTTGGAAAGAAGTCAACGGACACCCCCATAGGCAAGATACATTGTGCCATTGTAATGACTCACGTCTTTGTAGCCAGTATAAAAATTAGAATAAGAATATGATGCTCCCAAGTCAGTGCAACCGTACCTGGGTGAAATGGCTGCTAGAAGGGAACTGACGAAGTTGGAAAGAGGCGTTGTGATACGATGCCATGTTACAGGCGTATCTATTCGGCAAATTTTTGACGAATTGGGCCATCTCAGGTCAACAATCAGTGATACATACTGGGATGAAGGCACAGAGAATCGACTGCAAGAGCTACCCGCTGTGGACAACCCACCACTCTCACCGAACGTGACCGTAGGGGTACTACGAACAATGTCAGTAACAATGACACCAACCGTAATAAGATGTAGGACCTTCTTTCACTGTGATGACTACAGCATTCCTAAAGGACATACTTTCCACAAATGTACCGTAGCGATCAGTGGGAATTATGGACATTTCTTCCTATACGATGCAATTAGGTCCTAGACCTAATTGCATCCTATTAGAAGTCTCTTCAAATTCTTCTCGTAGCCATTTCACCCTGAACTTCTATATGTACTGCACTGACTTGGGAGCATCGTATTCCTCCAATTATACCAGTTACAAACACGTGACTCGTTACATAGGACGATGGTCCTTTTCTGTGGGGTATCCGTTAACTTTTTCAGCGCATGTGTGTGTGTGTGTGTGAGTTTGCGACCATGGATGCAGGAAGGGCACAGGCTCAGCCAATTCCATGAAAATGTTCGTGGAACATACTGCCCACTGAATTAGAAATTTTTATTTAATACTGTATTGGACTTCCTTTAACCCAAATTACAGCTTCACACAGAGGGTGGCAGTGTTTTTCTTCCCAGAAACTCGGGTTTTTCATCCCACAAAGCCGACCACCTGGCTATTAGAAGATAAGCACAACAGTGACTAATAGTAACTCAGACTATGAGACACTGCTTCAGACTATGAGACACTGCTTCAGACTATGAGACACTGCTTTGGCCATAAATCTTATAAACCTAACCTGTATTACAGTACCTATGCGGTTTGGCATACATTCCACAAGGTGCTGGATTGCATCTACATCTATAACAGGCATTCACAAGACAGTCTTTTAACTGGTTCATACTTGATGGAAGAGGACTTTGCTCCCAGATCTGTTTTTCTAATATGTCCCATATATTCTCACCGAGGTTCGGTGAGAATATATGGGACATATATTCTCACCAGCAGGTGACTTTGTGGTGACCAGGGAAGATGGTGGAAGTAGCTATGATGATCGCTGAACCACTGCTGCAGTTGTTGCCTAATGAACAGTAGCTGTGCTGTTCACGAAACAAAAGTCACCTGCTGGATAAGAACGAAAGTTACCTGCTGGATGGACTTGGTTGGCAACGATATTCAGATATTCCTTGGAGGACACCCGACTTTCCAGCAATATCAGGAGACCTGTTCTTGACCAACAGAATATGCTCCACACCATGACACTGTCTCCAGAACTTGAGTTATGTTTACAAGGCAAGCTGGGTTCATTGCTTCAAAGGGCTCCCACCAAACTCTCTGCCTACTGCGGTGCAGAACACGAAGTACCGTGGCTATTCCGGCCAAATGACTTCCCCCCCCCAATCTCCAGTGACAGTGTTCCTGATACCACAGTAGATGAACTTTTCAGTTCTTTGCATGAACAATGGTTTCTGTATAGGCATGCGACTGGCAATATCGATTCTCTTCAATTCTCTTCATCCTTTAGTTTTTCATACCCTGCACATAGTTCCATAAGATGTGAGTTGGAAACAGCCTTCATTAAATGCTTTAGTCAATTGCTGCACACAGGAAGTTCTGTTTGTCCATACAAGCTTTCTCACACGATGGCGATCTCTTTCCTGACAGACTGTCTTAGGAACACAGTTACGCCTCTTAGACTGGCAATGTAGGTTATTTTTCCACTCATTAAACTCAGGATATCTCCCCTCTTGAGAAACCAGTCTGCTCTGTTGTTTCCAAAATCGTGGCTCCAACCAGACGGGCACCCACAATAAGTCCTTTTTCGAACTCCAAAAGGTTCTTTGTTTTTTACATTTTCTCATTACTGACTAGCAGCATTCACGTATTGCCTAGAACACATGGTGATGCACATTACCAAGCATTTTGCATATACACTGCATAAGGGACGTTTACTTATATCTGCATAAAGCTTTCTAATTCATCCGCTGGTATGTGTATGCTGTAAAAGGATTTTATCAAAGGGTTTGCTAATAGCATTTTTTACGAGGATGGAGAATGGTAACTATGTTAATTTACATGGTAAGAAAACCAGATATAAGATACTGTTGTTGGGTTTGAAAAATCAACAGGCTATAAACTATATGCACCTATTTTTTATATGCTACTTGCTTCAGTGGCCGGGTAACTCTCCTGCCATTAATTAATCTAATAGAAATTTTGGACGATAGTGAAAAAGAGACTTGGAAAATTAAATTGTGATATACAATCCATTATAAAAGCATGATTTCGAGTTGCAGAAATAAGAAAAATAAGTTCTATGTTGGTTGAGTCCATGCCTAAGCGAATTAACGAACGTGTTAACAACAGAGGAGCATATATAAATTATTATGTTAAATTAAAGTTTAATTTTTGTACTTATTTTCTTGCGAAATTAAAATTTTTCTTTAAAATGTGAGTGTTCGGATCATTTTGTTTACTACTCTATAACTAATTTTAAACGGCATCCAGTAAAGCATACTCTTTTCAGACATGTACGCCGTTATGACTTTAACCAACATCCATTTGCCATCTAGTTTCGTCTTCTTAGAATACTTCATCGTATGTATAATATGAAAAGAAAAATTCAAAACATATACATTACAAGAGAATAATAGTAACAAGTTAAGTTGCAATGGATTGCTGACATTACTGACATTTGAAGGCTTTCTAGGTGCCATGGTATTGTTCAGCATGTTCACGCAGGCATGATCTTGATAAAACACCAAAGTTGGATAGCTGAGGGGTAACAGTCAAAGAGTTTATATCTTAGGTACGTATTAAGGTGGACAGGATTGAGGATATTTTCTGTCGTTTCAATAATTCTTCTCTCAAGCTCACCATAGAATCTGAAAATGTCTTCTGATTTTTCAGATCACTGGTTGAGTGATAAAATCTTTAACGTCAGGGTTAAGAATTAATCTCTTAAATGCTCCTCCATGTGCAGCTCAATGGATTTCTTCGTCTGATCAAAATAGGGTACATCGTGGTTACGCCAAAGACGGTTAAACTCCTGGAATATACTCGACAATATTATGGCATCCAGAACGTTTTCAAATGTCAGTGGTTCGTTTGCAACTTAATTTACAGCTGTTGTTCTTTTGGAATGCATATTTTTTTTTTTTTTTTTTTGTATTTCTCTTTTCATGTTATGCATCCGATGAAGTCTTCTAATAAGACGAAACCAAACGAAATCATATAATAAATAGTTTTATTGTTTTTTCTCGGCTTTTAGTGTAAGTTTTTTTTTTTCTATTTCGTCATGTAGTCTAGTAAATTCATTGCTTCAAATATATATATATAATCCTCTCAAAAGTCAGGAAACACTCTTCCGATTACAAAATGAAAATGGATGCACCTGTGCATAATTTGTGACCGATCCAAGAGTTCATCTGGTTGGTTGAGTGGATAGAGTATAATGTGGGCATGGATGTTTGTGATTGCCTGTGGAAATACCAGTGGTGATCGGCGGTAGATGGCAATGGTGTAGTTGCGGTCGGTTGGCGATTGAATGGTGGAGATGGAGTTGTAGAGCAGGTGCCCTTTCTCGATGAGTCCTTGGACTCCCTGGAGGTGTCAAATAATAATAATAATAATAATAATAATAATAATAATAATAATAATAATAATAATAATAATAATAAAAGTATTGTTACTGATCATTCAGTAACACAGCATCTTAGATTTTAAAAAATGTTCGATACCATTTCAGGTAGAAATGTGTTTTGACATTGCAAGGCACTAGAAGACCTTCTCATAATGTGTCTTTAAACTACTTGGATGTGTCCTGTAACAACAGTAGCAATAATAAGATAATAGTAATAACTTAATTCATACACAACCGGATGATTATAAAAAGGATGTGGAAAGTTTGAGGATCGAAGGGTTGTTCTAATTTGGTTTATATGTTTGAATAACACTTTCATTTGAATTTGAATAGCATTTTCATTGTGATGTGGAGTGCTTGCAGGACGATTTAAATAGGCTGTCAGTATGGGCAAAAGTTAATGGTATCAGTTTAATGTCGAGATATGCAAAGTTATAAATTTTGGGACAATTAGGTTACAAGCATGTATCACATTAATAGCACTGTACTCCAGGAAATAGATGAAGTTAGAGATTTAGGAGTGGTGGTAGACAGAAAGTTAAAGTTTAGAAGACATATTCCTAAGGTTTGTAAGGTAATCCATAAGATTACTTGGCTATTAAAAAACACATTCACAAGTAGAGATAAGGAAGTTGTCATTCCTCTTTATAAGGCTTTGATACTCCCACATCTGGATTACTCAAGTCTGGTCTCCTGGGTTTCTTGGGGATGAGGAAGTAGTGGAGAGGTGCATAGGCGAGTGACCAAGATGGATAGTGGTCTGTGGAATGTTCCCTATGAGGATAGATTGAGGGTATGCGGTTTGCAGAAGTTGGTTGATGGAGAAAAAGAGGGGATATGATTGAAACATTTAAGTTGCTTAAATCGTTTAGTAGAACAGATGCAGGGGAAATATTTCAGCAGTTGGCTAGAGGGACCAGAACAAGGCGTCATCCCTGGAAGTTGAATAAAGGTGTGGTCAATAGGGGTGTGAGAACTCGATTTTTTGCTTGGAGAGTTATGAATGAGTGGAATGAGTTGCCAGATTCAGTTATGAGTGCTTTGTCTGTTAATGGGTTCAAGGAGAGATATGATAGATTATGTAGATAGATTGGGTCTCCCGTGGTGAGTCTTTAGACTTCATGAGATGTCCGTATAATAATAATAATAATAATAATAATAATAATAATAATAATAATAATAATAATAATAATAATAATAATAATAATAATAATAATAATTATTATTATTATTATTATTATTATTATTATTATTATTATTATTATTATTATTATTATGTGACACCTCTAGGGAGTTCAATGACTCATTGAGGGAGAGTGTGCCAACAGCATCGAACGATTGATTTCCTTCTAGCTACTAACCGCGCTCAAACTTGCTTAACTTTTTGCTGAGCCATTAGTAGTAAAGGTTCTACCAATCGACCAACCTAAAAAAAAAAAAAAATCAGCTAACGCCTTTTTATTCTCGTATACGGGAGTAGGCGAGGCCATTTAGCCCTATCTAACTTTTGGAGACTGAGTGGGCAGTTCAATCTCCACTGGTACCAATCAGAGATAGATGGCCCAAGGCTATCACTAATTAAGCGGTGCACAGTGAAGAGAGACAGCTCAAATGTGCCGCCATCTCGACCAACCTTTGCTAGCTAAATAATAATAATATCATAACTCTTTATCTGTGTGTTGCACCAAAGTGTAAGTACAATCTTTAGTTCTGTTAAGCCTAGATATGGTCAATTAAAACACCCTAAAGTCTGTAGCCTATGGTATGACTGTAATACATCTTATACCTTGAATGGCCTGAAAAGTTTATTGAATGACGTTAGTATAAGAGACGTTCCAGAGACTCCAAGCTTAAGCTAACTCACTTGGATAATGACGTTTATATATAAAATTTCCGTCTATTTTGTTTCCATCTTTAGTACAAAAATTGAACAACAATTATATTAAACAATAACAGAATATTCTAAAAAGCTCTACCTTTGTAGCTAGTAAAAAACTAAAAACTAAAAATCCTCTATTGCATTTTATTTCCCCGTAGGTGCGGCAGTGTTTGCTCTATCTAAAACGTAGCTAATCAGAGATATCTGGCTAAAAATTACACTAATTATACACAGTATCTGGGGAAAAAAGCGGCTGACAAGTGTCATCATCTGTTGGTTCACTATCATCATGACTATGTCTACTGTCTGAAATAGCGTGGGTTCTATGGCCGAATTTCTTGAGTTTACAGAATGAAATACCCGAGTTTCAGGGAGAAAAAAACTGTTGCCCGTGCCAGAGATAGACTAACTTGAGGACAGGTCGAAAAAAAAAAAAAAACTTAGAAAAAGTTCCAGTCGGCGACCAGAATCGAACTTAGGATGCTCTTTCTTCGGATGGCCTAACCCGTTTCCACTGAACTACACAAGCTCTTGTATATAATTACAAGTCAGAAAAGAGTTTATTTGAAAGTAGCATCTCCCACAAAGGATATAAATGTAGCTAAACATAGGATCTGTTTAGGTTAGAATAATGCAGCAAAATTTCACAACTTTCTTTAAATAAGACGTTCTATGAGAGATCTACTTTTATGAAGGATTCTTCTCTTATTCCAGTGAACTTTATGCTTGGTGGAAATGGCCTGTTCAGCAAGTCTCGACTTGCTGAACAGACGAGACTGTTCAGCTTCATGATATTCGATATGACTCATGTTGTTCGAGAGGAATGAGAGTTTATCCATAATATGATAAGCCACAAGAACAAGGAAATTGGTAATCACCCGGGAAATCAGAGAAGGAAACTTGTTCTTAGGAGAAGATGTGAAAAAAGTTGAGATTTTTCTCACAGGACGAAAGGCAACAAAAATGTTCAATGGTTTTAAAATTTTCGCTATACGTTCGGAAATTTCTTGTACTTAAGGGAGAGGAATACAAGTTATTTTCTCTTGAGCAGAAGAGTCAGTGATTCTATAACTACTAAACACTTTTTCTACAGAAAGAATTACAATGCATTAAGTAAACTTTCTTATCAAATGGTTTTAGCGACGGTTTCATCAGAAAATGTTGCAAATAAACATGAAGTTTTTCCATGTGAGTTTTCCGTTTTTTGTATTTTATTCTTAGTATGCCTACACTCATGATATTTCAATCTTGAAACAAACTTAAGCAAGACTAAATGGTGGCCAAGTTGAAAGACATTATGAGACAGAAATAAAATTCTCATAATCTTTAAATATCTTGTAAAATCTTGAGCATTTAAACATAAATCCAACTGTTAATCTTTCGGATTAATAAGCAGCGAAAATTGAACTACTTTGTAAGCTGAGACACGAACCATTTTACAAAAATAGGAATGAGTAGTGCATGCATAGACCTATTGTAAACCTATTAGTTAACACCAGCGACATTTATCTACTGTCTCCTTATATACAGTATATATAACATCGATAAATACAAGGTATAGACTATCAGCGACCCTTTACTTAACAGTTCTAAATAACTGTAGTCTTTCCTCTGAAATTATTCCAAAACTCGTAAGCCTATACTGTGCCTTTCGTTTACTGAATATAAAGTTTCAATGAGAAATTTGAAATTTTATCCAAATATTAAAGAATATTTTAAATATTGAAAAAATAACGTCATGAACTTATTATACAGCAAGCACGAAAAGAGTCAGTTTTCCTTCAGTTTAATAACCAGAAGTGGTCAAATTACTTGTGGAACTAGACTACACAGATTAGTTGGTAACTAGAGCAAAGTGTAGCATAAACGTTCTTGATACAGAATTACCTCGTTTTCGTCAACACAGAAAAACCACTAGACCGTCGTTACTTTTCTGTACTAAACTATTGCGAAATTAAAATATCATTCGTTCTGATATATGTTGAAGGAAAATTATCCTTAATATCATCGTCTAAAGTAACACATTAAGACCAAAATATTAAAACGATTATCATAATCATGTCGGCCTCAGAGTTTTGATCGATTTAGGACCATTAAACAGACGATCTTTAGTCGACAGACGATATTTACTACGAAGAATTTAATCGCTTGGGTTTTTGCATGTTAATATCATAAAATCACAAAAAAATCTCAAGAGGAAAAAAAAAACAGATAGAAACGTAAATGTATATATATATATATATATATAGTGCAGTATTATAACTAAAATTTAATTTTATTAGCTGATAAGAAAATTAGAATTAGTGTGTGTGTGTGTGTGTGTGTGTGTGTGTGTGTGTGTGTGTGTGTGTGTGTGTGTGTGTGTGTGTGTGTGTGTGTGTGTGTGTGTGTGTGTGTGTGTGTGAAGAGAGAGATAGCGTCCCTCGAAGGTAAACACTAGCTGAAGCAAGACAAAACCTTACCTGCTGATCCTAATGACCCTGGCCCTGGAGGTGGTGGAGTGATCAGGGGCGGAGGACCTGAAATTAAATAACAATGTAATCAATCAACCATTGTTGTGGTAAAAGAACTGGCACGTTCCTAGGAAATCCCCCCACCTTTTCCCATCCAACCCTGGTTCTAGCTTCTATCTGATTAGACGGCTGACGAGATAATACACTTTCAGAGACGTGACCTTAACGTCGTAAAGCAAGCTGACGTATGTATGCACGATAAAAAACGAAACAAAGCAAAAAAAAAAAAAAAAAGGTTTAACGGTGTGTATGGCAGTTTAGAAATGAAGAAGATGCCATTACTTTCACAGTTGGAGGCCAAATTGTTAACAGGAAGGTTATAGACATTTACGAAACAATTACAAGGCTATGCTACACCCACCTTTCCCTTCCAAAAATAAAACTTTTATTTAATTTCAAAATAAAATAATATGGAATTTTAGCTTTAGGACTTCAACAATAAACTAGGTAGTGTTCTATTGTTTTCTGTAACGAATGAAATATTTATTCTAAATAGGCAATTTGGACTTGGTGTGCAGAACCAAATCCTAATTTTGAAGATACTGCATGAAAATTTTCTGGTGAGTATAGAAACTGTCCCATCACTTCTCCAGGAGGCATTCCTTTAATTTGAACAGTCACAAATCAATAAAAGAAAACATTGTAAGCTATGTACAACAAGCAAGCTTTCCACAAATGCTTCTGCTTATCTTATCTTTGATCTTGCTGTTTTTTTTTTTTTAATAATATTTTCTTTTGTATACTGGACCGCTGTTTAATTACCAAAACATCCATAGATGAAAATATCTCAATCTTCTTAAACTTCGTATCTATATTATTTCAACGGAATATCAATGGTTTTAATCGGCTCCTCGCATCTATGCCGACCTTCACGTGCATACACGTGGAGGCCGTTTGGATGGCACTGCAGGTCAAACACGGATGGGGGAAAATCATTCATAAATTTAATCATTTATATATTATAATCATATATAAACATTTTGAATCAAACAATTATTTTTCTGTGTTTTTTTTTTAAATAGAGAAAGATAGGAAATGTACGTACATTGTAAATATTACGATATGTTAATAAACAAAAAGGTTCGAATTCGACAATTGCCTTTATAATAGTTGCAGCAAATATTATAATCGCAACGTTTATAATATGTGTTGCATTATGATAGTTGTATAAAACGAATAAATGAATAAAATAAATGACTTAAATATCGACAAATGGAATGGTGGCATCAACAAACTGATGCATAATTCAGTAATGTAACAAGTTTTAATAGGCAACAAGAAGAACGGCCAATCAATACCGTCTAGGTATACCCCCCCCCCCTTTAGGAGTCAGTTCGAATAGTTTCCAGAGATAATTTCAATTAGCACTTTGCATATCTTCAAAGCTTTGCCAACAAAGAGCATCAAGATAGAACGAACATTAGAAAATGGTATGCTATAGCGTGTACTCGATTTAAAGGATATAGAAATTCCCGTACGGAAATTCTATAAATAAATAAATAAAAAAAAAAAAACATTTCATACTTCATGCGAAAAATTTTGGATCTTAATAGATATAAGAAACAGATGGAGAATATACTTTGCAGGGCTTTTGAATGAAGAAAATGCAAGGACTCACAGAAAAGATGGGGAGTCTAATGAGGGGATGGTGCAGAACATTAGTAGAGTGGAAGTGAAGGAAGCCATAAAGAGGACGAAGAATGGAAAATCGATAGGCCCTAATAGAATCCCAGTGGAGACATGGAAGACACTGGGGGAAGAAGGAATTGACCTGCTGTGGGACCTGTTAATAAAAGTTTGTCAACAAGAAAATATACCCGAGGAATGGAGGAAAAGTACTCTTGTCCCCATCTACAAGAGTAAAGGGGATGCCTAAGACTGTAAGAATTACAGAGGAATTAAGTTGATGTCCCACACAATGAAGATCCT
Source organism: Typopeltis vanoorti (assembly GCF_054136105.1). NCBI lineage: Eukaryota > Metazoa > Arthropoda > Arachnida > Uropygi > Thelyphonidae > Typopeltis > Typopeltis vanoorti. Next base: position 138,098,348 of record NC_143550.1, on the reverse strand, counting down.
AGAGAGGGTTCTTGATGGAAGACTGAGGAAGGAGGTGGAGGTTGCAAAGGAACAATTTAGCTTCACGCCTGGTCAATCGACGACAGATGCTATCTTTGGGTTACGACAGATGATGGAAAAGTTTCGAGAGAAGCAACAGGAGCTACACTTGGTTTTTATTGATCTGGAGAAAGCGCATGATAGAGTGCCAAGGCCAGAAGTCTGGATGTGTTTGAGGGAGAAGAAGGTACCGGAGAAATATGTCAGGTTGGTGCAGGGGATGTACAGAAATGTGAAGACAAGAGTTCGAACCTGCCTGGGAGAGACAGAAAGTTTTCCAGTGACAGTTGGCTTGCATCATGGGTCAGCATTAAGTCCGTTCCTGTTTAATATTGTGATGGAGGTGGTGACGGAGGAGGTGAGAGAAGACGCACCTTGGATTATGTTGTATGCAGATGACATCGTGCTCTGTGCAGAATCAAGAGAAGAAGTGGCAGCTAAACTGGAAAGTTGGAGGAAAGTACTGGAAGAGAGAAGAGGTATGAGACTGAGCAGAAGTAAGACAGAGTATATGTGTTGCAATGTGATGTAATGGCAACCAGGAGACAGATCTAGAGCTGGAAGGAGATGTCATCAGGAAGGTTAGTGACTTTAGATACTTAGGTTCAACAATCAAAGAGGATGGTGAGGCTGAGAAAGAAGTGGGATGCAGGATACAAGCAGGATGGAAGAACTGGAGAGAGATGGCTGGAGTGCTATGCGATAAGAGGGTGCCGATCAATCTAAAAGACATAATCTACAGGACACTAGTGAGACCAGCTATGACATATACTATGGATACTGTGGCCCTGAGGAAATATAACATCAGCAGGATCGAGGTAGCGGAGATGAGAATGCTTACGTGGATGTGCGGTGTGACCAGAAAGGATCATCTGAGAAATGACTATGTAAGGGGAACGGTGAAAGTTACGAACTTAGGAGCAAAGATACAGGAGGAGTGATTGAGATGGTTTGGTCATGTGATGAGGAGGGAGGAAAAGTATGTGAGAAGAAAGATCATGCAGATGAATGTGCAGGGGAGGAGGAAACGCGGACGGCCAAAGAAGAGATGGAGGGAGATGGTGGAGGAGGACTTGCGGATGAAGAACTTGGATGTGGCTACAGCCCAGCCCAAGACAGGAGGTTGTGGAGGAGACTCACCACAAACAGCGACCCTACTTAAGTGGGAAAAGCTGCAGAAGAAGAAGACTTCATGCGAAAAATATGGTGGCGATAGATGGCGTGTGTATAGTTGGTAGATGGTGCTGTTATTAATAATAATAATAACAATCATAATTTTCATAAATTGGCGCTATGTTATTAAATATATTATTTTGTTTTAGTAATAAAAGTATTAGTTAACAGTTATTAATATTATTAAATTATTATTGTAAGAAATTATACTTATTACAATCACTATTCCGGTATTAAACTACTCACAAAGAAGTCAAAAAGAAATTAAGTTTTAATTTGAATACTTTCGTGAAAAAAACTTTGTTTCACTTCATCAAGAAATAACACGAAAAGACTAAAAAAAAAAAAAACTACAGTTAACATTTCTAATAAAGAATATTTGAAAAAGTTTAAACGATGGAAGTCGTGCATTCGCTGTTACGCTGGCTGCTAGTTCATGGGTTGGTGTATACTGCTGGTAGATACATGAGTGTCCTGATGGGTTAAAGAAAACCAGATTGGATGTATTCTGATTCTTTGAATGCTCTTGAGTAAAAGCGGTAATCAACGTAGAGCATTTCAGTTTATTGCCATTCTACTAAATGTTTTGTATCTGTTGTATGTGCCGCCAGCTTTGTATTTTTTTTTTTCCCATTCTCGACGTCCTTGATGTGTTCTGATTGTCTTATCTCACCCGATCTGCCAGTTTGTTCTGTGTAGTAGCCTACAACTGCAACTGGTTTAAGTGGTTCAGGGGGTTTCAGATGTTCATAGATTTTGTTGGTTGGGGAAGAAAGCGCCTTTTCGATTTTTTGGGCGAAGCAATCTTGCTATTTTATCCGTGATTGGCTGTATATACGAGAGAATCACTGCTCCTTTGTATTCTTGATTTATTTGTCATTCTGTTTGGTCTGGAGGGTTAGGATAGAATTTTTTTTTGACTAAATATCAAACACACTTTCCGCTGCTTGCATCTTTTATAAATACTTCTACAGCCATTGTTCATCAGAAATGACACTAATAATACCCACTTTCGTCAAATCCATTTAAACGCATACAGCAGTTAATCAACACTTCCTCACATGCATCTTGACACTCACAGAACAAAGTTCTCCTCATCATTCATCCCTTCCACTACTGCACTCCAGAGCACTCTGTCATCTTATATGTTTCCCAAGGAATACAATTGATATTTCTTCAAGCTAAATGCGAACAAGTTACTTTTTGTAAATCACGGTACAAGTGTCCTATAGGATAACTAACCTTTCGTGGATGGGTTTCCCATAAAAAATGAATAAAATTCTATCGAACCTAACTATGACATAGATTATTATTATTATTTGAGACTTCCAGAGAGTCAAAGACTCATTGAGAAAGGCCATAGATCACCCACACTAGCTGCCATACTTCATCTTAAACTCGTTCACACCAGATGCACTCCCATCTTCAAAATTTCGAAATGTGGATATCGATATGTCTTTAGATGGAAAGGAAGAATTTCATCGCCTATTGTGAATCACTACTCGCTTACTGAAGACCTGAAGTTGCTTGAAAAACATATTCATTTTTTGGTTTCCAGAAAAGGATTCTGAATTATATACCGGTAATTTTTAGAGTGTATAGCGTTTCGTATGTAACAGGCTAAAAATAAATAAAATAAAATAAAAAATAGCGGTTCGTTATTACGGATGAAGAACGCTTTTTAATTAATTCATATTTTAAAATATAACTATAAGAATATAATGGTCAGAAAGACTTTTGTTTAATGATAATATTTCTTCCACATGAATTACCCGTTTAATTGCAGATATTTATAAATATCAGTGATCTGAATCTCCAAAACCTCTCTTTCTCTCATTCAATAACCACCAGGGGCGACTCGTGCATCGACACTGCGGAACTGCAGCATCCCCAATTTTTCTTGATATATAAATATGTTTATTAATTTATTTATATTTGCTTGCAATATTTAATTTTATCATCAACAATCCTATACAATTCTCTTATTTTGTATAAAAAATAATAAAAATCCATCTTGTAGCACTTAGGAGGGCGAAGGACGCTAACAGCACTGTGTTTACCACAGTGTCATATTGCTACGCGCGCAAGCATATGCACGTCATAGTGAGATGCGAGCTATTAGCGTAATGCGGCACTGTCCGTCGCGCAGTTCCACTGTTGTTTATAAGCAGTTTGCGCCAGTAGTAGAGTGTTCGTAGTGCTTATCGTGTTTACTCGGTCTCTTTAAATATTCGGACATTACAATTAAAGACATAACATTTGTTATAGTTTTTATTTTAGAACATTATTGGGGTTATGATAATGGATTTTATATTTAAGTAATTTTGAATTATACCAATAATTTTATAATCTTCAAACTATAATTTCATCGATAATAAACAATATTTGTTCATGTTTAATTTTTTTTTTTAATTTTTACCATAATTTTGATATTTTATCCAAACACGTATACACTGTACTTACAGTGTGTATGTATATTTCGAAAATTGCAGCACTCCCACGATTTCAATCCACGAGCCACCACTGATAACCACAGTAAAGAAAACATCTTGTTATACACCTGCACAAGAAGACTGGATAGCAATCGTATTCATTCAAATGAAGTATATCACAAGATTTTTTTTTGTTTGTTTGTTCTTGTGAAGTTGGAGGTTGATCTCAAGTACATCTTTTTTTGGTGATTGTACTCTCTAAGCTGGCACGCAGAGAGAGAGAGAGAGAGAGAGAGAGAGAGAGAGAGAGAGAGCTTGACTAAAGAAAAACGAAGAATAAGGAAAATGCCACAAAATACCAGTCAGAATAAAAAAAAAAATTATATAGCCATAAATCGCTGAATTTAATTACGCGCTTCCTTTGTGTGATATTCATGCGAACCATGTATGCAGTCGAAAGAGAACATATCGTAACTAGTTTATAACATCGTAAACACCACCCTATGTGTTGTCGCATCGAGGGTAGTCTTTGGCTTTATTCCCTACTATAAAATAGACCACCGCCTGTTTAAAACTGCACATGTGTATTCAAGGCCTGTAGTTTAAAATAATTTAAAGTTTCCTCTCGGAATACAATGGCCCTGTTTATATCTCAAGGTTAGAACTGTTCATTTGCTTTTTTTTTTTTTTTTTTTGGTTTAATTAGAAAAATTCTTTCGTTTCAGAAAAAGAACCCGCGGAATACTCGAAGAAAAGATGTCCTTAATAAAATCAATACAAAAAAAGAAGAAGAAAAAAAAGAAAGAAAGAAGGAAAAGAAAAAGAAAGAGAGAGAAGAAATAATAGAAAATGAATGTTCATAATTTAAAATTACTGAATACAAATCATAACCAATATTGATTATTAAAGAAATCCTGTAATATCATAGCAACCAATAATGTTTTTCTCCTGTTAAATTTTCTTTAACGGTGAGATTAGCATAGACGAGTAAAGGAAGAGATGACTAAGCACTTCACTAGAAGATGCGTTTTTTTCCCCTCCCCATCTACACATCAGTGTTTGTTCTTTGGTTGTTGATATTTGATCCCAGTGGACAGTCATCGTCATGATATTTTTAGCATTCTTTCACTGGCATTCATTTCAGCTAGATGACTCACCCACTCTGTTTATATTTACTTAGGCTACGAAAGTACACAACGGGACGTTCCCTGATGGATAGATATACATGGAGTTCCTCCAAAGTTGCAAGCTAGGTGAAGACTTATGAGGAAAGGGTGCGAGTGATAAGAATATACCACCCAGCTAGTCGCACCTTTCTGTGTATTTGTAGACACTTGGCTTAGTAATCCTGACGTAGTTGGAAATCGGATCTATAGAAGAAGAATTACTATCTTACAACGTTGACAAAAAAAAAAAAAAATAATAAAATAAAAAAAATAGCGATTTGCAATTAAGAAAAAAAGAAAAAGAAACTTACCTTGATGATCTGGTCTGTGTTGACCACTGCCATCTGGTCCACTTCCTTCTCCAGGCGCCCATCCAGGTGAAAGAGGAAAAAGATCTAAGTCATCATATTCTGACCCCTGGAGAAAAAAAAATACAATTATAAATATTTAACTTTTTTTTTTCATTTAAGAGGGAAACTTCCTTGAAATAATAAAAGAAGTGCAGTTATGACGCATATAAGTTTCATAACCTAGCCTAGTAGGAAGGAACGAGACACACTCCCTTTGGTTAGAAAAATCTAGACTCGAATCTCATCATGATGTGAAGAATATAAGGAGAACAAGAAATTAGCGAACAAAGCTACATTTGTTAGTGCAACTGAGAGGATTGTGAAGTGGACTCCGCGATGAGCCCTAGAATTAATTATTATTATTATATTCAGGTCAGCGCGGTTAACCTAGTGGCTATGCGCTTCGCAACCATACTCGTATGCCTGGGAAAGGAGTCTCCTGGGTTCAAATTCCGTAGCCGACGTGAGGAACTTAAGGATTTTTCTTAGCCACAGCCAAGTTAGCTGGTCTTGGGGGTAGACAGCAGGGTTTTCCTCCCCAGTTTATCTGGGGTTTTTCTGGGGCTGTAGCTGCTTGTGTTCACGCAGTATTTTTTATGACTGTAGCCTGTGTGTTCACGGGTCCGGTTTGCCTGCTTGCGAGATAAAAAAACCCAGATAAACTGGCGGAAAAAGCCCTGCTGTTCACGCCCAAGACCGGCTAACTTGGCTATGGCTGAGGAAGATCCTTAAGCTCCTCACGTTGTCGGGAATCGAACCCAGGACACTCCTTACAATCAAGTACAATCAAGTACAATATATATATACATATATATATATATATATAGTTTTATGAAGAATTAAACGACTAGAACCGAGATTTAAGTAAAAAGGTTTTAATATAAACACATTACTAGTTTCGGCCTGTAACAGCCTTCTTCAGGTGACATTATAAAAGAAAAAACACTAAACATTGAGGGTTAAAAGACTATGAACAACACAGACAGTCTTTATACATAATTAGCATGAAAACGTTGTAGTTGTATTTGAAGCTGTTCTTTCGTTTGTTGCATTGTTGGGAGAGTGCGTGTTTGCTGCATCACGTGAACGCCAGTACTTGATTACAGCTGAATGACTATCTGGGAGGTTGTAGCTTAAGTTGTTATTTAGATGAACAGGATTGAAGATGATTTCTCTAGATTCCACAATTTTTCTCTCTATTTCGTCACTGCAACGGAAGATGTTAGTAGATTTTTTCCAGCAGACTTTGTGAGTTTGGTTATCATCATTAGGATTAGCCGAGAAAAGGATATTACTTGATAATGCACTCTCTCGCTGTCTCTTGTAAGTAATGTCTCTCATGTGTTCTTCCATACGCATTTCGACAGATTTGTCTGTCTGCCCGAAATAAGGAATATCGCAGTCACATAATATTTTATATACACCAGGGTATTTGAGTTGATGATGACAAGGTTTTGGGTGGCTAATTAAGGAACGGATCTTTGGAAGTGGAGTGAACAAGGTTCTGATATTGTATTTTCTTAGAACTTTTGCTAATTTGTGTGAAACAGTACTTATGTAAGGAATAGATATATTGCCTTTGAATCTATTTGTTTCTTCTGAGTGATGTCTAGGAGGATTAAGAAGGAATTTGTTAATGGTTTTCTTGGAATATCCATTAACTTCGAAAGAAGTTTTCAGATGGTTTATTTCTGTAATTAGTTCATTTGGGTCATCAAGAAGAGAACGGGCTCTATGTCCCAAGGTGGAAATTATTCCAAACTTATGAGGAGGGAAATGATGAGACTGACTGTGCAGATATCTGTTGGTATGTGTGGGCTTTCTATATATCGATATTTTTAGTTTACCAGAAGAGCGAGTCAGTTTGACATCAAGAATTCCAATTTTCTTGGAATATCAAGGATATTCCAAGAAAATCAGTGACAAATTCCTTCTTAATCCTCCTAGACATCACTCAGAAGAAACAAATAGATTCAAAGGCAATATATCTATTCCTTACATAAGTACTGTTTCACACAAATTAGCAAAAGTTCTAAGAAAATACAATATCAGAACCTTGTTCACTCCACTTCCAAAGATCCGTTCCTTAATTAGCCACCCAAAACCTTGTCATCATCAACTCAAATACCCTGGTGTATATAAAATATTATGTGACTGCGATATTCCTTATTTCGGGCAGACAGACAAATCTGTCGAAATGCGTATGGAAGAACACATGAGAGACATTACTTATAAGAGACAGCGAGAGAGTGCATTATCAAGTAATATCCTTTTCTCGGCTAATCCTAATGATGATAACCAAAGTCACAAAGTCTGCTGGGAAAAATCTACTAACATCTTCCGTTGTAGTGATGAAATAGAGAGAAAAATTGTGGAATCTAGAGAAATCATCTTCAATCCTGTTCATCTAAATAACAACTTAAGCTACAACCTCCCAGATAGTCATTCAGCTGTAATCATGTACTGGCGTTCACGTGATGGAGCAAACACGCACTCTCCCAACAATGCAACAAACGAAAGAACAGCTTCAAATACAACTACAACGTTTTCATGCTAATTATGTATAAAGACTGTCTGTGTTGTTCATAGTCTTTTAACCCTCAATGTTTAGTGTTTTTTCTTTTATAATGTCACCTGAAGAAGGCTGTTACAGGCCGAAACTAGTAATGTGTTTATATTAAAACCTTTTTACTTAAATCTCGGTTCTAGTCATTTAATTCTTCATAAAACTATGTATGTTAACCGAGTGTATTGCATTTATAATGCCCAGATTATTTTCAGAAGTAAATATGATAGTGACACCTCCAAGAAGTCCAAGGACTCATCGAGGAAGGATATTCTCTACAACTGTCCGTCTTCACTACTTAATCTACCAACTACACGAAACACCATTGCCACCACCACCATCATCATCAACATACAACGCCATCTGCTGCCTACCATTAAAATTTTGAAACGCCTTTTCCAAACGAATGGTGCAATGTACCGTCATTCGTCCAGTTGCGCTAAGGGGGCGTTAATTTTCACAATTAATTACATAATCCATATATTAAGTTCAACATCTCTCCTTAATTAAAAAAAGAGATCAAAACATGTACATTTTAAGAAAAGTTTATTTCTCTTTAATGATGTTTGAATCAAGTACAATTGAGAGAATTGAATGTAATATAAATTATAATTTTAAATAAAATTATTTCACATTAAATAAAATAAAATACATAAATAAATCCGCTAATGCTTTTATTTATTTATAGAATTCATATTATTTAGTTATTATTACACAATATTGTAAAATCCATTGGATATTGTGCATTCCACTGTTATTAGGTATTTTCTCTTAGGCCGAGAGAGGGCGCAAGCTATAGCTTTAGTGTAGTTTGCTTGAAGTTCATTACACTTTCTGATTCGGGTGGTTGTAAGAAGTGTACAACGGGATGGTAGAACATGTGTAAAGTTGTCTGGTTTAGCGGCGAAGATTAATGACAAGATAGTTCGAGCATAACAAAAGAAATAATAATAGCAGTCTGTTATTTCAATGATAGTGATAAGATAATTAACAAAACAACAACAATAATATAAAACAGTGGTATGTAACGATGTTGCCGGCAGCAATTTTGAGTAGCAAAAATAGTAATTAAATAAAAGGAAGTTTATTAAATGTTAATATGGTTTGACGCGCAAAGGCTGTCGCCTTTTCCATATAAGAAACTCAGAAGTTGGTAACTATACTATAATATGCTAATATTATTATGGTAAAAAGAAAACAATGCAAAGAATAAATGCTTAGAAAAATCATTACATAAATACAGCAGCAGGTTGAAATATTTAATAAATTTCCCTAATGGTAGGGGCGAATAGTAAATTTCCTCCATACATTCGATTACTGATTGCTGTGTTTAACCGGAATAAGAAATACAGCACGTACTGTTTTTTTTATTATTATTTATTTTTAAAAAACGTGTTTTCACCATAGTAGCGTGTTAAAAATTACAAGGATAGTTACCTCACGCTATCAGGCCTGATTACGTAGTTAATGCAACTGCAGCTGTTAAGGAAGCACTCACTGTTGTCAACATTAATGATTTTTAAATGATCAGCAATTAGTCAAGAAGTATACAGTGAACGCACACACACATACTGGTCTGTATTTCAGAGAGTTAGCCTTCAACTGTATTTAGTAGCACACTCAAATAAACAACTAAAATTTAAAACACTCCTCAAAATAGTTCTGTAAACAGGGTTATGGTGGCTCATGTTTTCGGCTCGACTTGGCACATATCCAGCTAAGTGTCTGAAATGGACACTTTGGTGCCAGGCTATAGGCTTATTACAAATGACGATACCAGTGATTTGAGAATACTCAGATAACTTAATTTGGGTCAATGTTGGGTAGATAAGCTAGTAAAGGATAAAGAAATTGTATACTTTCTAAATCGGTATAATTTGAAGTTTGAAGTTACTTGGATTACTAAACGATAAATATAGATAAAAATGAAATAATAATAAAAAATTATGTAATTTTAAGTTATAGGTAATTAAAATCCCATTTTTAATTTGTAGGAGCATTTTTTTTTCACTTGCAAAAGTGCAAAAAAGACTCTTTTCCGGCTTTTTTTAGGCATTTATTTCCTTTTCGGTATTAAAAAAAAAGTCTAAAATCCTGTTTTCTAAATATTATTCTATCTTTTTAAGATAATTATTAAACCATCTAGCTTAAACAGTGATATTACGTGTTTTGGAAGTGACTATTAATTACCATTTATTTATTTAATCTCTAAAATATTTACCGATACCACTGCTTATAACTCTCGGGTGCCAAAGTAAAGAGCTGTGCCAAATAAACCTCTTCGACTGCCAAAATCAACCATTATATATATAATTAACCATGAGCCTCCATACAGTTAGTAACTACTTGGTTTCTCGCATCCCATTTAGGATGCGAAAACCGTTATAAGGGATTTTCACCTGAGGGCGACTAGACCAGTTTAATACCGAGACGAGCAATGTTTTCCTTCCAGGAAATGCTAGTTTGCATTCCCTCCCCCATGAAAAAAAAAAAAAAAAAGCAAGCACAAACAACACGGAAATGCATACACTTGCCCACACACGGGCTTTGATTTGCTACAGGCATTACAGCCTCTCGCGTGTGGGAGTAATTTATATAATTAACATAGCAGACTGGATAAACCTTCGCATGATAATATTAATTAGGCTTCTACGAAGCCAAATTATTTGGCCACAGTAAGATACATTTTTCATTGTCCCAGTGATGCACGCAAGTGCGGTTGTTCATGGGTGTTGGTGATTTTTAACGGTCCATATCTTTAATATCGTTAATGACTGTGTGATGTTAATCATACGTAAATTTCTTAACTTATTACCATATATAAAAACTACGAAACAAAATACAAGTTCAATTAAAATATCCGCATGTTTCAATCTGTAACTGAATGGTTTTGCAACCATTGACACCAAATGCAATCAAAGACCAAAGTTAGTTGGTCGATTATTGGTTGGTTGGTGTAGATTACTCCAAAGCAATCAAGGTTATGTATGAGGCAAGCGTAGTACGACTTTAAATTGAACATATTCTTTGGCAGGTTGCATATATTGCTGGATAAATAAAAAAATAAATAAAAACTCCAGAAATTTTAGAATAAAAATCTAGCTATCTCCATATGATACAATCAAAAACGTTTTGCTTATCAAGTAATATTTTTGGATTTTTATTTTTTTTTCTTAAATAGAAGAAGAAAACAAACCGGTCACAAATGAATTGTTCATAGCATACCATGCTGTTAGTACATCGCAAATCATTTAGTACGAACAAACTGTATCAACAGATATATCTAAATTTATTATTATTATTATTATTATTATTATAGGGACGCCTCCATAAAATCCGAAGACTCATTGCGGGAGATTCAAACTATCCACACAATCTATCATACCTCTCCTTAAACCCATTAACAGACAACGCACTCACAACTGACTCTGGCGCCCCATTCCACTCATTCACAACTCTCGAACAAAAAATCTAGTCCCCACACACCTACGAACACCTTTATTCAACTTCCAGGGATGATCCCTTGTTCTGGCTCCTCTAGCCCAGTACTAAAACATTTCCCCTGCATCAATCCTATAAAACCTTTTAAGCAACTTAAATGTTTCTATGATATCCCCTCTTTTTTTCCACCAACCAACTTCAGCAAACCACACACACACACCCTCAATATATCCTCATAGGGACCATTCCACTGACCATTCACCATCTTGGTCGCTCGCCTTTGAAGCTTTTCCACCGTTTCCTCATCTCCAAGAAACTTAAGAGACCAGGCCTGAGCACAGTAATCCAAAATGTTGACGTATCACGGCTTTATGAAAAGGAATGACAACTTCCTTATCTCTATTTGTTAGTGTGTTCTTCAACAGCCAAGTAATCTTATGAGCAACAGTGCCATCAATGTGATACACGGATTGTAATCTATTTATCCCAAAATACATAACTTTACATTTCTCCACATTAAACTGAAGCCTATCATCTTTTGCCCATGGTCCATTTAAATGATCCTGCAAGCTCTCCACATCGCCTTGATTAACTATTACTCTACTTATTTTCACATCATCAGTAAACAACTGAATATTTGCTTTCAGGTTATTTCCTATATCACTTATGTACAAATTAAACAGCAATAGCCCCAGCACTGAACCTTGCAGCACACCATTAGTTACCTGTTTTTGCCTCGATTTTGCCCCTCCATATACCACTTTTTCAGATTTATCCAGCAGCCACTCTCTTATTCACTTAACCGGTGTCATATCCATCCCCATTTTGTTCTAATTTGCGTAACAGAGTTCCATGTGGTATTCTCTCAAATGCTTTTACAAAATCCATCACCATATAGCCATTTCCTTTATTCAACTCCAGAGGCGACTCGTGCATTGACACTGCGGAACTGCAGCATCCCCAATTTTTCTCGATATATAAATATGTTTATTAATTTATTTATATTTGCTCGTAATATTTAATTTTATTATCAACAATCCTATACAATTCTCTTATTTTGTATAAAAAATAATAAAAATCCATCTTGTAGCACTTATTAGGGCGAAGGACGCTAGCAGCACTGTGTTTACCACAGTATCATATTGCTACGCGCGCAAGCATATGCACGTTTTAGTGAGATGCGAGCTATTAGCGTAATGCAGCACTGTCCATCGCGCAGTTCCACTGTTGTTTATATGCAGTTTGCGCCAGTAGTAGAGTGTTCGTAGTGCTTATCGTGTTTACTCGGTCTCTTTAAATATTCGGACATTACAATTAAAGACATAACATTTGTTATAGTTTTTATTTTAGAACATTATTGGGGTTATGATAATGGATTAAGTACTTTTTAATTATACCAAACTGTATAATTTTATCGATAATAAACAATATTTTTTCATGTTTAATTTTTACCATGATTTTGATATTTTATCCAAACACGTATCACTGTACTTACAGTGTGTATGTATATTTCGAAAGTTGCAGCACCCCCACGATTTCAAGCCAATTTTTCCAGTACTTTTACCATCATGACTGAGATTCTGATTGGTCTATAATTTGCTACTGCAGTCTTAGAACCTCCCTTATGCAAGGGAATTATTTTGCCCTCTTTCCAATCCCTTGGAACTCTACTAGAGCTGAGACTTAAAGAGTCTAGTCAGAGTATTTCCTTTGAGGTTGTGAATGTAAATTATTCAAAATTAACATAGAAATTGCATCAATCAGAAGGAGCACCACTATATTTAGGTAAAGTTCTTCACATCATCTAAAAAAAATTTCTTGCTATGCCAGTGAAAGTTACTTTTCCTGGTGATGATGTCATGTCTTGCGCCATATATGACGTCACGATTTCGAGATATCTAGTTTGTTCTACAGTATCTGGAAAAGGAACGAATGAGATTCTAATATAAAAATTTGGTATTATGAAGTGGTAAAGATCTCACTCGATGTATTCTACCTTATTTATAACTTATTAATACAACCTTTCGCACTAAGCGATTTTTTTTTTATCATTGAAACTATTAATAGCAGTTAAATAAAGAGTTTAGAGAAAGTTCCTTGTGTATTGTTGCGAGGAACAAAGATTGGTTGACACTTGAATTTACGGCCCAAGCAACTCAGTCTATGAGACCAGTATATTATGGCTCTTAACTGCGCGTTTCTTATGGTGTGTTTGCTTTGTTGTACGAGAGTTTCCAGAAGTGAAAAACCATCCACCTCAGTATGAGACCGGCTAACTCACTTGCAGTTGAAATGTCCTGATAAAAGCTCTTTGCATCCTAGACGAGATTCGAATCCACGTCTTTCCAATCAAAGGGCGTCATCGAAACAGATTGAATGAGGAACAAAGGTCTTTACAACTATGAAATATCCTTAGATCATGTTACAGAGATTTTAATAATACAATGTGCATTGAAGGTGGACTAGGACGAGTGAAAGTAATGCCATTTGATTCTGATTTTTGTAACTCCGATTTTTGAGATGATCCTGAGTATTATTGACAAAACTTGTCAATTCAAATCGATAACACAAATTCAAACAAAAGACTGCTGCCATGGTTTTACCTCAACAAAGTTTTGTTAGGTCCATCCAAAGCATTCGTTGGTGCTTTGAACTCGTGTGAACTACACATTACATTCCACAAGAATAATCATTGACATCCTAGCAGTTTCGGAGTAAAACACGATCATTATCCTCATTTTCACGAACAAGTCGATAACTAGAATCCACTATCATCAGGATAGGCAAATTAACAACTGCAACCCAAGAACAGCCTCTATAGGGAAACAAGAATGTCAAGAGGTAACAGTTTCAGATATGTAGTTTAAGTTATAGGCGAATATTATTTGCGAAGACAAGGGAGCCTTTGCAGACCCAGCATGGATGGCTCAGCAATATCTCTGTTCTCCAATGAATTCCGCTATGGAATGGGTGTTCGTAAATGCCTTTTGTCAGGTGATTTCATTGTCCCTTGTGAAGTCTATGCTTATCTTAGGTCTCAAGTGCTTTATAAACATATCGTGCATGAACAGGGCTCCGGAATTATCTATTCCTTACTCCATCCACAGTGCTAATGTGCTATGATTTACAACTTTTAGTGAATAGGTTTTTAAAAAAAAAAAAAAAAAAAAAAAATCCTTATCATGTAGCGAATTTTTATTATCCGCTGGAAGATTTAATGTTGGTATTTCTAATATGAGTGTGCATAATATCATGCTGTAAATATTATGCTTTAACATTCACTTAGAGCATCTGTGGCTCATTAAGTTTCGACGAAGTCTTATGAGTGAAAAGCCCTAGGTTCGAATCTCGTCTATGATACAAAGAATCTTTATATCATAGACGTCAGCCTCATACGGAGGTGGAAGGTTATCCCTCCCGGAAACTCGGGTTTACCCTTAGAGGGATGCAGAAGAGGAATGGCAAACCATTCCCCTTCTTTCTTTAAATCGCTTAAAAAAACCTAATTAGGAATTAAATCCTTTTAAGAATGAACGAGAACTGAATGGATTAATGGATGATATAAATCTTTCAATGAAATTTATCTACCATTAGGTGGTAGATAAATTTCATTGATTGCTAGTACCCTAGGTTATTTATCCGTAACGCCATCTATGGTGGTGCTGATGATGTAACAGTTTACAACTTAGGTTTGCAACTATTCATGGCTCGAACTGTTTTCACGACTGCACTTTTCATCAGCAGAGCATTAATTAGTAGTTTGGTTTCTTCTTCTTCTCGACAATGGCATATGAAAAAAAATATATATACAGTATAGTGGATATTTTTTCATTCGAGAACTCTATGATAAAATAGTAACGAAACTGACTTGGTCGAAGGCTGTGTGAATTAAGCACACGATTTATAACGAAGCAAGTTTTTCTGTTTGAAATAACTTTTTATAATTAAGAAATTATTATTCCGATATCACAAAGTAAACTATAATTGAATTCAGTTTTTAATGACTTCCTTTTTTTCTTAATTCTTTTTCTGTACGTTTTTTTTTTTTTCAGGTTTATTCAGGCAATTACTATTTAAGGTGTTATGTCGCATTTTTTAAAAATTATTTAGCTTAAAAAGCCTAAGACATAACATCCAATTTCAAGTCTACACACAATATTTTCCTGGTATAAACCTAGAAAATACAATGGTACAACATCACTTTAGTTTTCAGTCAACCATGTTAGAAGAATCAAGTTTTCTTTCAATGTTTTTTGTAATGATCTAAATATCTTTTTTTTTTTCGCGTTGCTTGTATCATTCAGAAATAGTTCAAAGAACGCAAGACATATTTTTTGCCCATCAGTTTAAATAAACTAGTAACAACGTAACGTGTCACTTGATCTCAATCTTAATGAGAATGCTTCCTGGAGCTAAGTCGCTCTGTATCCAACGCCAATTTTAAACATTGGTTTAAAGTTAGTTATAACTTGCCGGGAAAGTATTATTTGCAAAAGATACTAATGACGTAGAAGTTCTTTCGTTGTTTTGTTTTATCCTCTAATTATTCAGTGATAAATGTACTATTGTTAATGATGTAGTGATGAGATAATGTTACCTATCATACGTACGAGGAGGGATTACCAATAAATATTTATTTTAATCCTTATAATAGCTACAATCAACAAAACGCTAAAGATCATCATACGCAATTCATTAAGGATAACTTGGAAATAGCGAGCTTCCTAGGATAGCTTTAGGCATTTGATGAATTGGCGGACATTCACCTTGATGTCAATTAATGAAGAGCGACCAGACAAAAGACATTCCTGCTGTCACTTCATGGATTGCAAGACAGAGCAGGACATTGAATTCCCCCGTCTGACCGGTCTTAAGCGATGTGTTCTGCACATCAACAACTCGTCCTTACACTTTTGTCGAAGGATTACAGGTTTTTCAACTTCTATAACCATTCAATTTTTGAATGTACTTACCAAAAAAACTGCGATACCAAGCGACAACTAGTTGGTGTTATAGCGAATTTCCGTATGATGATATTAATATTAGAGTACTCTCCGAGCAGTCTACTGAGAAAGGTTTGGCAGTTGATTATGCCCATGGCCAATTTCGCGATAGTAAACTCAGATCGGACGGCTTCTTTCATGCAGTCATTCATATGCAAACCTTGTGTTCGGCATGTTGCTTTTCAAAACTATTCCACTGATAACAAACAGAAAACAAAAGTTAGACTGGTTTGCAGAAGAAGTACTCTAATTGAGATAATGATGAGCTCCCCAAACCATAATAAATACGTGAGCACTTGCCTCCTCCTCTTTAGTAGAAATGATGACAGTCACGATATACAAAAAACAAACCATTCTTACAGTAACAGTTAGTTCGTAACAATCCCATTTTCTATGGGTGTGAGAATCACAGAGGAAACGTATATTTATCTCAGATTAAACAGAAGGGACTTTATATATATATATATATATGTGTGTCAGATGTTCATTTTACCACTTTCCGTAACTTAATGCAAAAAAAATGTGTTTATTATGCTAAATGATTGCCTAAATTAACAAAGACAGTAAATTGTGGCTATATTATCATCCGACACTTTTAGCAAAGTTGATTGGGAGTGTTGCCTTTTCCGATACGTTTATTCTCGGCTACTCGAATTCAGATCGAACTCGAATTCATTAATGATATTCGGATACTCGAATATCATTAAATTTCAGTTTTCTCGCTATGCAAAAGCAATCGAGCCGATTTTCAGTTTTCAGAATGTTTTAAATATAGATACATTATTACCTCGAATGCCTTTGCACTAATCGGAAACAACTCAAGCGAAAATGACCTCACAGGAATTTTTCTGAAAAGCCAAAATGACTACAGAACAATTGTCAACACAGAGAAAACATATAGCAGAAAATAAAGGTTGATAAAAAAAGACAGTAGACAATTGGACTTTAGAAAGATTCTAAAGTCTAACCGTCAAATGGAAGCTATGCCATTTAGTTGATGGAGTGAAAACATTACGATAATCGAAAACCAATGTGGAATCAAGCCAATGACAATTCCTTTTGGCAGAATCCAAAGCAAAATTGAAAAACCATACAAAGCAACAGGCCATCATAGTTGGTATAAGCAACTGAAAATGGAAACGGATTCGGCATGTTTTTCTGACACCCACCCACTTTGTCCTTTTGAGCAAATTGAAAAGCAGCGATGTCCAAAATACGAAGTCATTTTTGGTTGAAGATGATCAGGACTTTAGACATCTGTCATAGTCTGTTCAACTGTCGATTACGTAGAATAAACTAGGAATATTCGTTAATAACTTTATCTACTAACATTTCTACTTGATTTTTGAACTTTGGTATTAATCACATATTTGCATAACTCCTTAACACCTTTTTTTTTTAGAAATCTTATAAACTGTACGTCGCTTCTTCTTTAGTCGCATAACAATAATTAGAACCAAAGACAGACAGACATTTTTATGGGAATGCCACCCACGAAAAGCTTTAGTAAACAGAACATTCGTATCAGTGCCATGGGAGAGGGAGAGACCAAACATGGAACTTTTCAAGGTACTTCGAGACTCCTGTAAGTAAGGTGGTGATCTCCCACCTTTGAACAGCATTCACCTGAAAACATGCTGCAGACAGTTTGTTGGAGAGAGAATCATGTAGTTCATGATCTTAATAAAATAGCATTGGTTTGGTTTGAATTACCGTAGAAGCAACTAGAGCTATGAGGCCAAAGTATTACGCCTATTAGTTGCGTGCAAATTGTTTGTCTTGAAAGATGAAAAATTCAGGAAAGAACTTATAAAGGTTCTTTATAATCTTTAATTAAATATGTAGATATCAATTTCTTTAATATTTAGGTCACGTCCTAGATAGGATTCGAACCCAGTCTTTCTAAGTCAAGGGCAAACGCCACGATATCTTCGCAGCTGCTCCAGTTAAAATGGCCATTCAACGTTTATACAAATATGTATAATAAGATACAATTTTTCACTTTCATGCACATTTGCTGTAAACATTACACAAAATGAAAAAACAACAACAACTTAATAAACACATAATTAAGATAAAATGTTTGGTTTATAAAATAAAAATAAACCTTATTTACAAAAATTAAAAATTTAGGTCGTGGTAAAAATGAAAAGCTATCCACTCGTCATTTCCCTGAAGAACAATTAACATATGAACTATTTGTCAAGATATGTTTTAAAATATTTCATGAAATAAAAGGTAGCTTTATAGAGAATGTCATTAAGGTTAGTGCTGTGTGTAGTATTAATTTAATTTATTAGGCTCAGAGGAGTTCTTGACCGAATTTTCACTTTAAAAGCTACATTTACAACACCGGATGTCGGCCAAGTGCCTTTTCTTCCAATTAAACGAGTTAATCAGTACATTTGTACGTTCCTCTTGCATTAGGTAGTTGGAATTAAGGTCATGTTCTTTCTGTGGCATGCGGGACATTGAAGCCCCTGTAATAGAGCCACGTCTGTCAATCTACCGTCTTGCTGATATGTCAGCAACTCTGCCATCTTCTTACAACGCCTGGTTTAGTTATAAGGGATTAATACCACAAGGCGACAAGGCAGACTATAAAATTGTCATTATGGTGACAGAGATAAAGCACCAGGATTTAGTCCCCTATTCCTGGTAAAGTTTACGGTTTATGCTGTCGCTCGTTTACTACCCTCGTAACAATTAAATTCGCATCTTAAGCGACAAATAAAAAAAATAAAATAAAATAAAAAACAGAATAAAGCAGAGCCAATGCATTTGCAGAATCCTGCGAGACTGCATACGTGCACTGACCCTAACCCATGGTGGCTGGATGAGTTATGGGTAGAGAGGAAGCTGTTGTTGAAATACCAGCCTTCTTATCTTATCGGTCGGTCTCGTGGCAATAACTCTCTAAACGAGTTTGATTCTTTGTTTAGTCCACTTGGAGATCAACACGGACTTACTTTCGGAACAACTGAGCGCCCGGGTATGCTTCAGCATTAGCGAGGAGCATTACGCAGCTGATGAAATCGGCTATAAGTTATAACCTCTAGCGAGCCGGATGCAGACAGGACCACATGCTCTCTACGCAAATGCGAATGTCTATTTTGTAAAACTGATTGCTATCATATTTTTCAAAGGCATTTTGTTGGTTTTATTTGCATGATTAGAGAATGCAAAACAGCAAAGAAAAGTCCTTTAATAATTTAATGTTTTGAATAAATTATTCACAAATATTTGTAAAATTTACTGAATTAATGTAAAATAGTTTTATATTAATTAATTTCTTGTTTGATTAATCGCTTTCAAAACTAATTTTGCTCAAGTTACCATGGCAACCACAAAACCCGGATGACGATTTCACATGCGTTGAATTTTCGTCTGCTTTAATTTTTTTTATATAAAATTTACGATACTCTTATTTTGCCAGCATTAGTAATTTGTTGTTGTGTTTTCCATGGGTTATGTCTGAAGTAAGTAACTTTTTTTTTCATAAAATACATTTTTAGTAAAGTCTTTATTTAAGATTAATTAAATATGGAAAAACATACAACTTGCTATAATATAAATTTTACGCAAATGATTTGACACAATACGAATAACAGCGTTATGGCAAGTCGTAAGGTCTTATTCAGGTTTTATCAAAGTTATTGCAATAATTTAACAGCCATTAAGTTAATATAATACGACAAATGAGAGGTTTAAAACGTTGAAAGTGAGGTAAGCATAATATATATATATATATATATATATATCTTTAACATTATATATATAATGTTAAAGATACCAAGCTATTTTAAACCTGGTTTTACTCCATTTCCCAAGTAAGCAAACGGACAAATAAGTCAAGTTTGCGCTTGTACGTATTGCAAGTCTAGGTTACCCGCAAAGTAGTGCAAGCAAGTCTAGGCAACTCCTGGTAAAGGTGGAATAAGCTCTGATCACTATTCTTAATATTTACCCTTAAGCCCATCTCCTTGAGGAGATATATGATGCTATGCATTAAAGGCAAGGGGCCACTACCCAGACCGGTTTCGACCTTTATTGAGGTCTCATCAGTGGGAGCCAGTCTTAGAAATACCAAGGTTAAGTAATACAGAGCTTATAAGTATTTTACCAAAACAAGTTACCAAAAGGTGCTTTGACCTTATTAAATAAAAATCTCAGGATGAGAGACAGATGTAGAAAGTTTTTTACCTTCGGTATAATATATGTTAAAGATGCCAAGCTATTTTAACATATATTATACCCAAGGTATAAATACTATTCTATACCCGTTTATTAATAAATAATGAAACAAAAATACTCTTGGTGGTATGTTATATTTAAATAAAAATTACAAAATAAAGATAAGATTTTTTAATGGGATTTTGTTTTCTTGAAATGTAAAGAAAATTTTCTTTACACGATATTATAAACAAATATCGTGTAAAGTTTGGAATTAATGAGTGAGCTTTTTTCCTTCTTCTTGTATAAAAAAATACTCGTATTTTGATCAAATGACTGCCTTATCTTGAGTTATACACTCCGATGAGTTATACACTCCGATTTGAACAGTATGAAGGCTTCCAGCTCTCTTATAAATAGCTGTTGTAGAAATGGTTCGAGTAATTTCTTCGCATTAGTAGGCAATACTGAATTCATATTCCTTGAAGGAAACAAGCCGAAGAATTCATGAGTTCACATAACCATGAAAGGAAAACTTAGAACAATTCTTAAGCCATTTTATTTTTTAGAGGAGGAAAAAACTACATCAGTATCAGTCGACTTATATATTTGCAAAAGTCTTTATAGTGTTTGCAAATATATTTATTTAAACTATTTTTTCCCAGTTCAAAGGAATTCGTAGACTTATTCCCATAAGTATTTATAAGTATTCATAAACCACTTATAGGTGATGGACTTGTGTATATAGGTAGGAGGGAGGGAGGGGAAATGTGTTTACATACTAGCAAAATATGCTTACCTCACTTTCATCTAGTCGCATATCACCTCTTCCATCTCCACTTCCAGGTGCCTACAAACAGAGAGGGAACAAAATGAAATTATATATATATATATATATATATATATATATATATATATATGATTTTTGTAGTCACTCTCATATAAAAATATTTTAACCCATATTCTGTTATATACTAAAAATAATTCGGTATATTACTTCTTTTTTATTTATTACTCTTTATAGCCTGTCAAAATGCGTGATATACATAAATATAATTTTTTTTTCTGTTTTGATTTCAAAGGCGTTTTGACCCTTTTTTTTTTTCTTGGAAATTAATAAGTAGCAAGTTTCCACTTCCTGTCGAAGTTGAGTATTTTCCCCATGGACCTAGATTAGAGGGAGATATCTTATAATGTACTGGTATTTATTTGTATGTACTCGTGTGTAACGTGCGGTCAATTTTGTTGAATTGCTGAATTCAGAACTCTTGTTTTTTCCCCCCTCTCTTTCCCTTGGAGGATGGAACCTTCTTTGTTTGCACCAAATATCTACTAACTCTAGAATCGGCTATAAAATCGTATCAAAAATTCCTCTAGATGATAAATAGAATCAAATCTTATAAGTGTGTTTTCTTCTTCAGACCTAATCTATCGTAGAACATGTTAGCATAGTGCGTCGCTATGAATTTTAGAGGCCCACGAGAAGAAAACTATTTTTCTATACCCGTTTATTAATAAATAATGAAACAAAAATACTCTTGGTGGTATGTTATATTTAAATAAAAATTACAAAATAAAGATAAAAATTTTTAATGGGATTTTGTTTTCTTGAAATGTAAAGAAAATGTTCTTCAGTGATTTATTTAAAAATTAGAAACTTCGGAATGATAAAGTTTGAGAAACGTCCCACTAATGTATCGGGTTGAAACTTAACAAATTCTTTTGGAAAGACAGGAAGAAAATAAATAGAACCAATTATGGCAGCCGGATGGTGTGAAATATCAATTAGGTTCTTCTGTCATCCAAATCGCAAACCATCATATATTCCACATTCGTGTGAAGAGGCCACATAGTAGATTTATTGACTTCTAATCTTAAGAAGAACCAATCGATCTCTTTCAAGACTTAAAGTCTTATCGTCATTGACTATGGGTACTATTAATACTAGTCCCGCCAGTGCAGTAAAGAAAATTTGATACTGCTGTTGACAGTTTTGTTTGCTGCATTATCAGTTAAGGCCAGAGTTATTAAAAGCCCGTCCTCCGAAACTGGCCATCAATAAGCTGAATATGATGAGAACAGATTGTGGCAATTAGACGAACGTTACCTCCACTGTAATTAACAGTCCTGTTCTATCTGAATTACTATCTAAGTTATTCGGCTGGGATTACCAGTTGGAATTCCGAACGATTGAACAACTGCAGTACACTCGTTTCTACCTTCACACTGATCGGTTATCTGCTTGTGCACCCATCCCTAGGCTCTTTATCTCTGTCTTGTCGTAGTTCATCAATCTCCGACTCCCGTCTCCCTACGCTATATTTCAAACCCCAGTTCACTCACAACTAACTATAAATCCATCCCTTCCAACACTAGGGAGTATTTTGTGTACGTTCAGGGTGGTCCACCAGGAGTGTATGAGGCACCAAATGACAACAAGAGGTGGGCGGTTCACACAGATACGCACACACAAATACACAGACAGACAGAGAATGGATGAGGAAGTTGGTTCATCTCAAATTATCAAGTAACCGGAGACCTATGACCTTGGGTGTTACCTTAGAGATGCGAAGCATTTCGTATACCTATGAAGAGCAAGGCATTCCACAGCGGGCAGCAAGCGTTGACGATTTTGTGAGATGAGACCCTACACATATTGAAGATGCAGCCTCCGCAGAAAAAAAAAAAAAAAAAAGGATAACAGGTTTATCTTGATAAAATCAACTTCAATGATGACAACCAGGAAGAAGTCTTCAGATTGTTTTTGATTTTTTTTTTTTTTTTTTAGTTCTATCGGCTTTGTGAGTCCTATTGTGGCTTAAGACATCCCAGTGATGGATCTGTTACTATCTTTTACTATGCCCTTTTAATTAACCAGAATGCTGTAGGTTTTACGACACGAGCAGGTTTTCTAATAGCTTTCCTTGTATAACTGTTGACTAACGACTTTCAAAAGGAATTTGTTATATAGTGAACTGAATAAAAAGTTTTAAGAAGATAAAAATTATATAACAAACTCACATTTATTAATAATTCATCGGACAGTTTTAAATGCATTTGGTAGTTGATTCTTTAACAGATATAATGTAGAATGCTCAAGATATAAGAGCTCTACAAAGTGTTTTTTTAAAACTTAATTATGAAGAAAGAAAGTTTAAGGAATGAACAAGCTTTAATTGAAATAATGGAAATACCTCCAAGAGGCAACAAAAAATGTTAGATGCGATGGAAATGAGGTAATTTCAAGTAAAAGTTTCTACTAATTTAAATGTTTTCTACTAATTAAATTAACGAATTTAAACAACACTTCAAGTTTCTGACAAAATGACTCTTATGAAGGATATTTATATATATATACAGATGAAAAAAGAAAGAAAGATACACGTACACATAACTCAATAATAAAATAGTTTAGTCTGATGTCCTGGTAATATCACATGAAAACTTAGTAAGAGTAAGGCCAATAAATTTGGAGTATCTTGGTATTGAAATCTACTTAGAAGCAAGCTTTACATTTTTCAAGGAAAAATTAAATATATGTGAAGTATATTTAATGTAAATGTCGCGCATTTTTACATACTGCGATAGTAGATAAAGTGGATTTCCCATTTAATAAACACGCCGAGAGTGAAATTAATTAACTACAGTAGAGCACAGAATTTTAATTGAATAATCTTCCGAAGAAAGAGCTGTTGACACATGAACCTCATTTGACCATTAGGAAAAAAAAAGATTCGACAAAATTAATGAGGAGGTTCCGTAGTGATTTAACATTCAAGCTACTTTCATGTTGACAAATTCAGTCCATAATAAGGAATGGAACGGAGGAATGAGAAATATTCACATCATTTGTTCTCTTTATATAATTTAAACATTACCGAATTCTGGGCGATGAAATTCATCTCCACCTAAAGGAAATCACAAACATCCATTCCATAACCACAGTGGGATTCAAATCTGAATCCTGTTAGTTGGAGAGCTGCGATTGCCTGTAATTGTTAACAGTGCTGTTTCACTCTTGGGCGATTTTCTTTCGATTTTTATGCTGATATTAAAAGTTAAAGGATGTTTTCGTTTTAAACCCTCGATGAGCCCAAATTCTTAGCTGTGAATCACATCCCACATCCCAAATAAACGTTGAGATGTGTTATTTTTAAACTTATTTTTTTATTTATTTTTATTTTTTTTAACAATAGACTCTACGATGTTCAAAGTTTGGACATTTTCTGAAGTGACACCAAAAACTTGATCATTTGCTATTCGGTTTCATTTTAATATCTTACGTTCGTTAAAGAAGAAATGTAAGACGTTCTCAATTTAGAGACAACATGAATACTGAGCACTTCTTGTGAAATCTGATAGTAAACAGATTTCTCACTTATAAATAAAATTTAGTATGAAAAAAGTCGAAAGAATTCGAGCTAGGAAGGAACTCTTATTTCCTAATTCTCGGAAATAAGGCATACCATACTTTTTATTTTTAAGACTTGATGAATAAAATTTAGTGTCAGACTTTGGTTGTTTATATTTAACACTATAAATTCAGCCAAAATACTCCGTCAAATGTTTAATTAAAAATTCGCTGAAATGCCATTTTTTTTTATTTCATTGGGATCGTTATCGTTTATATCTTAAGATTGTTATTATGTGTAAACAGTTATTTTAGGAAATATTATAAGCAAAAAAATGTTAAGAATTCAAAATTCACAGAGAACACTTTAAAACAAAGACAAAATGTTTTCAGTCAGTAGAATGATTTAAAGCGATAATTTCATAAAATCTGCAGTGGTAACTGTGCTGAGGTTATGAATTAAGTTAGGTTCATAACCTACCCAGCTCTCATTATAATTTCTTACTTTTTTTTTCTTTTCCCTTTTTTGCGCTTTATAGCTTTACAAAAATATCATCATTTAAAAGAAATATTTCTTAATTACATTTTTACTTAAGAGACTGTCCAGAACCCATCACGTATTCTGAAGCTAATAAAATTCTTAGTATAAATAAATTCTTGAAGTATTTCATCACATGATATTTCTTACTATCAGAATGCAGTAGAATAAGTTATGCTCCCATTACTGCTGTCTTAGGTTCTCTTTCAACATCACGATTTCAGTGATCTGTGCTATTTTACAGCCTCTCATGTAGTATAACGTCTGGTCTGCGACCTCTCACCTCCAGATGTTTAGTTTCTTCCATGACTGTATGTAGCTTTACTATGCAATCTCCAGAACTAACTACTCCCAGCAACCAAGTCCAATGTCACATTTAGCCTAATTTTGTTGTAATTATATCTTCCATTTGACTCTTCACCTCTGATCGTGACTGCCCTATTACGATACTATAGTTTCGAAAAGCTTACGAGAGAGACCCAGTAGGAAACTGTAATTGAAGGTTATTAACCGGATTCGACTGGGATGGAGATTACGTACAGGTATCCTTTCTCAAGGACATTTTCTTAAATATATCTACCTGGCTTGCATAGGATAATGTTGTTTTGGCTTCCGTGAAACGGCTATCGACAATAGCAACACGGAAAATACTCGCTGTTGTTGGGTTGTGGTTAAATGAGACAGTTGTTTTATATTAGGATATAAATACCAATTTATCAAGCGGCCTTGGTTCTATCATATAGTTGGTTTCCTGTATTTCTCAGCATCCTGCCTTTGAAGTATTTAAGATAACAATGAGTTCTCTACAGATGAATTATAGAGAAACCCTTTTGTCCTATGAAGATAAATCAATGATGCTTAGGTAAAAAAAAAAAAAACATTGGTAGAAATAGGTGGTAGACTCGTTGGTTATTGAAAATCACAAAGAATTCAAAGTACCTGATAGCTAAGTACTTAAGAATTCTCTCGCTTGTTAAAAGTCAAAGAAAATCTGGGAAGGATTTATTCTCTGAACTTCCTCTTTGAAATTGAGTTAAGTGTACACGTTCATAAATTTAATTTTATAGTAGGAGACTAAGCCTAAACCGAGGCTGTTGTTCAGCTCTTCCATTACACATCAAGGGATAGCAAGTTATTTCATTATTTAGCGCACTATTTAATCCGTTATTAATCAGTTTGTCATTAAATCTAAACTACCGTGGAACTTAAGTTTTTTTTTGGGGGGGGGGGGACCCTTTTTGAATATTTTTAACTTTTGAAGCAGAATTCGGTAATGTTTAAATTATATAAAGAGAATAAACGATGTGAATATTTCTCATTCCTCCGTTCCATTCCTTATTATGGACTGAATTTGTCAACATGAGAGTAGCTTGAATGTTAAATCACTAGGGAACCTCCTCATTAATTTTGTCGAATCTTTTTTTTTTCCTAATGGTCAAATGAGGTGCATGTGTCAACAGCTCTTTCTTCGGAAGATTATTCAATTAAAATTCTGTGCTCTACTGTAGTTAATTAATTTCACTCTAGGCGTGTTTATTAAATGGGAAATCCACTTTATCTACTATCGCAGTATGTAAAAATGCTCGACATTTACATACTGCGACATGAAACGGCTTGTAAAGTTCTCTAATCTCTAGAAAAGGGACTATGTAAAAATCATATATATATATATATATATATATATATATATATATATATATATATATATATATAATTAATGAAAATAAAAAAATGCAATCCTCAGCCCATCTATGGTATGAATGTACTATAAGTTGACAATGCCATTAGCTCTCACTTATAAGTCTATAGGTGAGAACCACAGGGGAAAAAATACAACTGGCTAAAAGATCTGACAGAGAAACAAAAGATTGCATTTCTGCTTTCTGTATTAGTACAAGTAATCTGCAAAATGGTAAAAAAATTAATTATCCAAGACAAAATCAACCTAACAGCATTTTAATTCAAATAGTTATTAAAAGTCACCAGTATCACATACTGGAGCAATAGGTATAAAAATAGCCAAAGAATGCTTGAAAAAATGACTCACACTTTGACTTTCTTTTTGATATAATGAACATGTCGGATGCTTTAGAAGTAGTAATGTAGCCTTCACAAAATTAGGAAATGAAGGCAGATGAGCTGATTCTTTATTGCATTGTATTCAGCTTTTTTTTCATACTTTTAGAAAGCGTGGCAGTGCAGTCGGATTCTTCTGATAAACGTTCTGCAATAATATGGAATTATAAACCATGTACTCAGAAAAGGCAACCATTAAGGCGTATATTAATAGATTCACATCAGTCGTCTTGGTAGGTTCGAGAGATAACTTGCAATATCGATTTTATTCTGAATTCCTGTTTCAAGAAAGCAGCTTTTGGGAATGGACACAAATGAGTTCTCGATGAACACTTGTGGAATATCATCTTGAACGTTCTTGAAGTGAACCTATCACGTTTTCTCTTGGAAAGACCCAAGTTTGAACTATGTCAAGGACACCAGAAACCTCTATGTATGTTTTTTTTTTTTTCAGCTGAAGATAATTTAGCTGACCCATATTGAAATTGAAAAGATTTTGTACTCAAAAGAGACTCGCCGCAGAACTCAATTTATTGGCAATGTATTTATCTATAACTTTAGTTGCTTGGTCGTATTATCAATCAACCAAACTCAGCATGTATCTTTAGGAGAGCTTCGACAATAAACTAGCCAAAGTAAAATCTGTCGTTCCTCCGAGTACCACGGGTTTTTTAATAATAATAATAATAATAATAATAATAATAATAATAATAATAATAATAATAATAATAATAATAATACTTAGAAGTGCATATCAAGTCTGTTATATTGAGAGATTGAAATTCGCTTTCCAGGCATCATCTGATTATTTAGGTTTCAAATATTTTTAGCCTCAACATCCAGGTTCAACTTCGGTTAGCTTTATAGATAAATTCCCAACCGCCTGTCCCTCACACCACAAACATAATTAGTTGCCGACATTCACTTGTACTTTTCGAAACTGTGAATGTTTATATTCTATGCTCTCAGAGCATTTATCTATTTTTGGGATTACATACCACGGTTTCTGGGAGGAAGAAAGTCCTTCCACCAGCATAATATGACTGGTTAATTCATTTTGAAAAGTAGAAGAGAAAAGTTTTATTTTATTTTATAGAACGGACAGATCGAACAGATCGAATATATTTTTTGTCAAAAATCTACAATTGGATTTAATTCAAAAGAAATTAATGAAAAATCTAGAAAATATATCAAGTGAATTTGGAACAATTCACTTTTTCCTTCTCTCCTCCCCCATTTTTTTGTGAATTTGATCATTGCCATCACTACTCCTGAGACTTGCTTCCTGCCTACTTTAGTAGTCAAATATGAATTTGTTCACAAAAATTTGAGGTAAATTTGGCAAATGATAGAATGAAGGAAAGAAAGGGCGTCAGATACAAATTTTACACGTAAGTGTGAACTTGATAATAGCATGCTTAGCGCGTGCAATCAACGAAATGCACGTGGGTATCGTCGCTGGAATGGCAGACGTGGGTAGTGAACGCCCACTTGGTTCATTGCTCTGTTTTCCCCTTAGTATGAACCCTGAAACAGGCAATTCAACTATTTCTTTCTTTCTTTCTTTCTTTTTTTTATATCTATTCTTTTTCGGTAGTTCAAGACATCCTGATACCTTTCAGGCATTGTATGTTGGAATTCGTCTGAAATCTATTCCCGTTTCTTTTATTTGGGGAGCAGTTTTGAAATATATTTCATGATAGCATTAAGAAAAATATTTATAAAACCTTAAGCAATGTCATTTGGAAACATAGAAATATGTTTAAACTCAACTGCCACTTAGTCTTTCCTGTCATCGTATTTCCTGAGCTCATTCATCATTTCCTTTTTTTTCTCCCTGCTTCGATGAAGACTACAAGTCTCCTAAGAGGAAAAGTAATATCAGACCACAAATAAACAGCAGATATGCAATAATCACGTGACCCGTCTTCATCTTCTAGGAAGATTGTCGCGTCTATAAAACGGTATAAAAACAAAACAGCCTATTAGCTTCTTAAAATCCCTTATCAAAGACGATGAAATAAAGGACACACGACATAAAAGAAGTTAATCAATTGGGTGGCACAAGGCAGCATTGATGAGGAGATTTTTCCAAGATACGGAGTGGGGAAACTTTTATCTACCATCTCCACATATATTCACAGATAGCTTGAAACCTTCGGGGCTTTTTAAATGGCATTTTCCTCATAGAATGATGGGTAACTTCGCTATCCCGATGTGCTTGGAAGAATTCTGACCCTAAATGCTTTCATTTAATGATTGATATGATATGGAATGGGGATTTAGAAGCTTAAAACAATACTGATAAATAAGTAGGTAAACAGTTGTTTCCGAGAACAACTGTGTACCCAAGAAATGTATAATTTAATGTCTCGGGAACGACCTTCAAAAGAAAGACATAATTAAGATTTAAGAGAAAGCATTTAACCGGTTTGTGGCATACGATAAGTCTAGCGAACTTACAATTCGGCCTCGTGAAATGTTTTCAACATGACACAGCAAGAATATTCTTATGGAAATGTTAGTGCTACCAAGAATTTCATCTCAAAATTTTCTATTTATAACCTTAAAATTAAAAATTTGCTAAGGGTAGTGGATTCAGTTTAGTTAAGGATATCCTTAAAATTTTGTTTGTTTATCATAACTGTTATTAACAGGTGAGCTACTTGTAAAATGATCTCACGGCATTCTCTTACAATGAACTTGTTGCACATGGCGATAGAACATTTAAAATGTTCTTACTTGAAATGCATACCATGGCACAGAATAATAAAATGAGATGAAATAAAGCGACTTGACAATTTAGTGACGTCACTTTTTTCTCAAGTGGATTATGAAATTCAGGAAGTGTTTTGCTTCCTGAATTTCATAATCCACTTGAAAGAGAGAGAGAAAGAGAGAGAGAGAATGTGGCAGACAACTGTCGCCATCTTGTGATCCTGAACCATAATTTGTACTGCAATAGTGTGTATACGGTCAATTTTTCGGAATATCTAGTTAAAAACTCGAATTTCCGGAAAATGCCTAGGAAAAGTTCATCAAGTGACGTCCATTTAGAAACTTTCTTTTTTAAAAAAAAAAACAAACAAGCAAATTTATGTATTAATATTTAAATACATATTTATCTAAATCTGTATGCATTCTAATATACTTCAAGAAACATGGGTTTTTCATTCTGCAAAACAGGCAAACTGGTCAGAACAACACACTTGTCTCAAAGGCTCAGATACTTCGATTGAAATTTCAAATAACCAAAGCTAACTTTTTAATATGTAATCGGTTATTTTATTTCAGCAAGTTCAGCGTGAAATAAACTGAGGATGATTTAAAGAATATCAATAAATTATATGCTTTTTTTTTTTTTTACTATCAATATAACGTCGCGTTGCAATGGGATTTCTTATTGTAAATTTGACACCTTTCGGATTTCTATTATCTATATCTACCATCTATCCCCCCCCACCCCCAGAGAATTTTTAAATACATTAATGTGTATCGAAAAATGATTTCTGAGTTCGATAACCTTAAAATCCCCACCTTAACAACTATGTAAAAACGTGACACTGATGAATATTCAGAAGAGAAAGGTCATGCTAGCGAACATATCATGGATGATTGATAACATCTCATTCTTTGTCTGTAATTAAATAATCTCCCATTAAAATAAAATAGCTTCTAATTACTGCTAAATATGTACTATGAAGGAACATTGAATAAATCGGATAGTATTTATTTTCTGCTATGTCAGTATTTGACGACATCCAGCACACATAAACGATCGCTGTTTTGTGTTAACACCTATCGGTGTAGGAAAGTGATTACCAACATAGGTTCAAGTAAGGGGGGTCAATACTTTAAGGGAAAAAAAAAACGAGTTTTTTCTCAACCAACGCAACAATCTTCAAAAGCTTAAAAGCATGTAACAGGTCAAGAATATACTTAAGATAAAAACTCATTAAGTTTATAAATTTCGTAGCCAAATTAATTTTGACACTCCTCTTCTGTTATTTATGACTACTAATTTCATGTCGGAGAAGTAATTTTAAATCAGTTTCAGATTAATGCTTCCCCATAAATATTCTTTCTCAGTCCGAGTCATTCATCACAAATTAAAGCAAGCAACTTCTGGGATCCGAACTACCTTTCAAAGAAAGAAAGAAAGAAAGAAGTACGGCGGTATTAGAAGGGAGGGGTGACGTTAGACATAGGGTACTAAATGCTGCTAATTATGATTTATGTAAAGATAATTATTGCTTTTGCAAGAAATGGAACTTCAACATGTCTGTTAGCAAAATTCCAGGTTCGTATTTAAGAAATACATCAAAAGTTGTTCTATTCTCAGTATATTTCAAGTTTGTTGTCTAATAAGATTGAATACAAAGGTTAAATATTCAGAATTCTATATATTTATACTGAAAGTAATTTTTAAGCTTCTCAGTTTTAACATTACACGCATTGATGTAGGCGTAAGGAGTCTCTCTTTCAATGAAAAAGGTTCGTATTTAGTCTCTTAAGTAGGGTTTTCGGATTACGTAAAAAATAAAATAAAATTCAAAAAATATATATACATTTAACGAAAATATAAAAAAATCTTTGATTACCCACACTGGTGCTATAGATTGAAACAACTGAAATTTTGTACAACTGTTCGTGGATAATATCACATAAAAAAAAGTCATGTCATGCAAATATTCAGTATTGATAAAGATAATAAAGAGACGTGGCACCTGTTATCAGTCTTTGTTGTATTTAAAATAAGTTCACAATACATGTTGCGTTACGATTGTTTGATTTGTTCAATACGGTTGTTTGAAATATATGCCAAGTATGTTTTACAAATAGTTCTTTTTAACGAGGACATTTGAAAGAGTAAGCTAGCAAGAGCACGTTTTGGAAATAAGATATTCTTTCTTGAAACGTAGTCTCCACCCCCCCCCTCCCTTTGAATAGGAGACATTTAATATGGTGAAATGAAATTAAAATATTTCTGTTTAATTTCAAAATCCACGCTGTCCTTCAGGATGTGTTTTGTAACCGCCCCGAATCAAGATTTTTCTGTTCAACGTATGGAGTTAGCAAAGCATCGGTACAAATTATGACCTCCAGGTTCTTGGGGGTTGGATACTAGTTCGCTATTCTCTTTGACCGTAATTTGTGCGGATGTACCCGTCGCCACTTTTCATCAGATAAGGTCAGTAGAGCTAGCTTCGCCAAGTGGTTCAAACGCTTCGTATATCATCCGTGCGTGTTAAAACTGCTAGCTTCTAGGGATGACTTGCCCCTTCACGTGGAGAGGTCAAAACCTCACCAGGACTTCGTCCTATCGCTGATGAAATGGCGGATAAAATAGAATTTTTTTTTTTCCTTTCGGGAAGGTTATGAGGCGTTTGAAGTCTGAAAAGGTGCGGGAGGAGATAAGAAACCTTCAATCACATCTTAAGAACTGCAGTTTTGGATGACACTTGATTTGGTATTGTCTGAAACGTGCATACTTGTTAAAAGCGAAACAGGTGGCGTGTTCCCACATTGGGCAGTTTACCATACATTCTGATGCCTTTGATAAGTTTACTACACATGTCTGTCCCGAAGATTAGAAGTGGAAAAAAGTTTTAGGCATGATGAATTCTGTATGTGAAGGCCAAATTATGTACTTGAATTCTTTAATAGTAGCAGGCAATGTTGAAATTAGAGTTGAAATTAGATTCTCCCTTCTCTGTATTATTCCTGTTTCAGAAACTTCCTCAGATTAGTGTCTGCCTATACATACCCCTATATTATCTTTTCGTGTGGCGTATAATACTAGGGTAGATTAGACAGAACGTTTCTCTACAGTATATAGTTTTCGGAGGTCTATTTTTTTCCATTCAAGCAGAAGGCACTGAGGTGCAATCAGGATTTCTTAAGAAACTGCATTTTGCAGATATAAAAAAAGACCAACATTCGAACTATAAAATATTCACAGCATGATGACAATGATGAAGGATATAAATAGATATTCCGTAGATCTCGCACAGAAAAAACTTTTACTCAGAGACGAGAATGCAACAATTGTTGGCTCAAGCTCGATTACAATGAAAGGGAAGAACGTAGTCTACATTTTCAGCCAAGGGGCGTATGACAAGCAGCGGATGGGACAACTGCATTTTCTTCTTTCATTTTTCGGGTGCATTTTTTCCTCGGCCGTTTGATTACACATAGAAATATATCTTTCCTGTTGGATGGATTTGAATGAAGTTTCGCCTTTCATTCAAATCTCTACTGATCGAGGCATTTCAGCGTTTTGGCTCGAACATCAAACCAATCCGTGTTAGAGCCAAAAATCGAAAACCAAACATGTCTTAGTATCTAAATTATTCTAATCGATATGAAAATTATACGCTAAAACAAAGTTTTAATCAATCAGTTCAATTAATCAGTATTAAGTTAATTAATCATATTAATTAATCATATGAATCAATTTAATCGGTAAAAATCGAAAATAGAAGTTTATTGCGTTTGCAGCCGATTATAAATATGTTAGCTCTATCTGTGTGTGTGTGTGTGTGTGTGTGTGTGTGTGTGTGTGTGTGTGTGTGTTTTGTGCGGGCGCAACAGTTGCTCACGATATATCTGTCATGCATATCTATATTTTAATGTTTTCAATGCTGAAGGATAGAAGTACTGATTGTAAATATCTTTTTAAACAAAATTACTGAAAGAATTTTGTGTGTATGCTCACCCCCTTTTAATCAGTAAGTGATCTTAACACTAATAAATGAAGAGCGACTATTCGACAAGAAGATCGGCGTATTATACTATACTCAAATTTGAGTAAGTGATTAGTGTTTAACAATAATTTCGCTTAATCTGTCAGACTAATCTGTTATTTGGAGTTACCATCCAAGCAACTAAGGTTATGAGGTCAGTTTGTTATCTGTTAATTATGCGTGTTGCATTATTCGGTTTTGCTTCATGAAAAATCTAAGTTTACTGGAGGGAAAACTCTGCTACCTTTGCAAGAGACCAGATAACTATCTTCATTTGAAAAGTCCGTAGTTTTTCATCTAAAGAGCATCGGTCATACTTCTTGAGATCCACGAGGTTCGTCAGGCTAGTGAATTTAAGCAATGGAATAAATGTATCGAGCTAGTATAATAAATTTGAATAAACACGGGTGAGTTTGAGAAATGTAGGTGTGGCAGAACACTTGAGAACTTGCCACGAAGTCATCAGTTGCATTCGAGACTCATTTTTCAGAAGACCAAAAAGGTTTGGAGTTGGGCATTCCTCAGCCACTGTTCTCAAGATGCTTCAAAAACATTGCTCAAAACAAAAACGTCCTAAAAAAACATAGCTCAGTCGGTATCGACGATGCTTTTTGTTAGAAAGATCCGGGTTCGACTCATGTCTAGGATGCTAAAGGCGTTTGAAATGAAAGTAAGTAAGCTGGTGTCATATGTTGTTCCCCTCCTGGAAACGTTGATAGTTTCATCTCGAAGAATATATACAATTAATAGACACGACCCACTGATCTTATAGCTTTAGTTAATTCATCCCTAATTGTAAACAATTCAACTCATATGACGAGGTAATATTCCTCATTCCATTAAATGTAAACAGGCACAACTGTTGAACATGTAGAAATACTGTATATTTGCTTAAACATTTACAAATTTAAGTGCTGGGTTCGTTTTTTTATTTGCATTTATAAACATTCTTTTTATCGATATGTCAGAAAATTGGTCTCTTGAACTTTGTTTTGAGGGTGTCCTAATGTTAATCCTAATGAAGGTCTCCTGGGCACCTCGTAGTGCCAACGTTATATCGTTTGATTTTTTTCTATGGATTATAAAAGCGTTTACGCACCAAAAGCGATTTCACTACAAGAGTTCTAAAAAGACAAAATTAGAGAGCTTAAGTTACAGTAACTCCTAATATACTGGAGCGTACATGACAGGAGCTCAGTTACAGATTGGATGTATGCCAAGCTACACATGGACTTCACATTGAACTTTCTCACCTTAAATAAAAAAAACTTTATGCTCCAAACTGCTGCTCACAATATTTGTTACTGCTGTATCTCAAGTGTTTTGTTTTTCAGTAAATATTTGCAGTTACATATACTGGCAATCTTTTTGGGGAAAATAATGTATATGTGAACGAAGGTTGTTTCAAATAATAACAATAGAAGGGATGAATGAAGAAGCAGAAAAGTTAACCCAGTAGGTGTGTGTGTGTGTGTGTGTGTGTGTGTGTGTGTGTGTGTGTGTGTGTGTGTGTGTGTGTGTGTGTGTGTGTGTGTGTGTGTGTGTGTGTGTGGAAGAAAGTGAAGGAACTATAGGTGCCATTCAGGATGAATACAAGCCATGGAAATAGCAGTAGAAAATGCGAGCATCAGAAAGAAAAAAGTCCCTATGATGAGTGAGTGGAATCTATTAGAGAAGGGTTATCTGTTGTTCTGAAGATTGTTTGTAGTTATTTTCAACTTAGTTAAGACAGTGGTATTATATATGTCAATAGTGTGCATTCTCTGGTTAGCTGTCAGTTTTAAGGGAAGTTAAACCACATTTGTTGAAAGTTTCCTCCCTAGCTTGCCTGAAAAAAAAAAAAGTCTAGAATATTAAAATCCTAACACCAAGGCTCTGTTCTGAATTTCAAGAATTTTATTTCGACGTCCCAATCTCTAGCTATGTTGAAATCTGTAATGTCGAATGATAAACCAGTTTGATTGTTTTAGTCAGACAGACAGCATGGGGTGTGGGGGGAGTGGAGTGAGGGGGAGATATTACGAAGATCTGTTGTTTGCGGATATTCAGCCCTTCCTATGAAATGCATCAGCAATACGGAAACTAGTTTCATCCATACTACATTTGTATTAAGAACACCTAAAACGATACATTACGATATTTCTCTTTACTGCGAAGACTACAGCAATCTTTCAAGGATGATATATATATATATTGTGCACTTGTTAATTATCCCGTTTTTTATATTAGTGGAAAAATTGTTAACTCATACGACAGCAAAATCAGATAGACTTCTTAAGATATCTGTGAAATACGTGTACTTTGTAACAGTAGTATTTCCTTAAGTGTTTTACTACTGGTAAAGTTAACGTTGAAATAAACAGGTCAAGTGACTCACGCCTCACAGAATGGCGAATTTCTAAGAAGCTGCTAAAAATGAAGGATTTTATGAGTGTTGATGACAGGCTGAGGTAGCTGTTTACTTCGAAGATGTCAGCAAGTCCTTGAACCGCACTTAACCATCAATGACCAAGGATGGGGAAGGGTTTGTCAGTATAGGTGACTGGGGACGTGTAAAAGGAGAGTGGACTGTGATAGCAATGTCAAAATATTCAAAGAATAAACGTAGATATGAAGTGCAGATCCTGTTTTGTATATTTTGTGGGCTTGGGTTCGCATCTCTTGACTTTTTTTTAATGTAAAGTGTATGCGAATCAAATTCCCTCATCGCTGTATTTCGCTTTAAAAGCGACAAGTTTCTTCTCTGCTTTCTATATCTTGAAATGTTGAGTAAATGAAGATCCAATAAAAGAAAGAATTTTAATATTTGCTAGTAGATGCGGTTTGCGTACACAAGGTATCCAAGAATTTCGGTTGCACAAACAGCCACACAGGAAAGGGTGGGTAAGTGCAAACATGCTTTCTTGTCTTTCTTGTTCGGTAATAGATTAAAAAAAAAAAGCATGAGAAAGACAACTACCAATTACAACAGCATCGTATTAGGAATTCGAGGAACTTAATTACTAATTCAAATATTTGCTTAATTTTGATTTTTTTTTTTATTTCGCAATCCTTTTGAAGACCGCGGTACTGTTTCTGTGTCTTTGCCGTTGTGTCAAATTAAATACATAATCTTCCCAAACTGGAATAACACATCTTTATTAGTACGTTTTTGTTTCACTACAGCGGTAACCAATCTTATCTCTATTTTACACTTTCTTATATAAACTAGAAATAATGCGATAAGTTTCAATTTTTCTTTATTCTGCCATTCATTTTAATGTTTTTACGAAAGAAGAAGCACCAAAACATATTTTGATGAAATACATAATTAACACACAACTAATCTTAATTATAAAATTAATTCTACTTGTATCCTACTTAATTAATCCTACTTAATTACAATACAATAATAATAATAATCCGTGTTACTTACACGGCCTCAAGGTCTACGATCTGTCCAGGTTGGCTTTTTAACCATAATTTTAGGATAAAAAGTGGTGGTAGTTACCCTTATGTCTAATATTCTTGTGTGTAAACTGCGCGTGTTCTTCTGGCCGATGTGCCGATTGCGAGATGAAAAACCCAAGATTTCGTGAAGAAAAACTGTCACTTCCATGTGAGACTAGCTAATACCCTCAGTTCCAAAAGCCCTGATAGATGACATTATAATACATTTTCGAAACAATTATATTATGAAGAATTCCGATATCACATGATTCATATAATTTAAAAAATAATAATAACGGGCCACTAGAACTACCCATACTGGATGGTTATAGATGCTAAGCTTTGCGAATATTTAGGCACCATTTAATCGTTCGGAAAGAGTTACTTTCCGAATACCGATTTCAAAAATCTAAATAATTTAAAAAAATTAAATGTTTTTTTAATTAAACACATAATGTGTTAAATTATGTGTTTTTAACCATAATTTTGTTTTGCAGCTTGAGGAAATGCTCACATACTGTTCTGAAGAATTCCACGATGCCCTGAAAGGTGAGTGTGGTTTGTTTATGTTATGAAATTAATTAGATTAGCTAATATTCTCAATTGAAAAAGAAAAACCTTTATCTTCTAATTAAGAAATTAATTAATTGAAAATGTTACAATCATTCTACGATTATATTTTTTCGTCTTTCTATTTTATTCTGAGCGTAGCGGAGAGTTGAGGAATAATATTTCAATTTTTCCAAATGTTCAGTTAGGTAGTACAGAATTAGTTGTATTCTAAACTGAGACCAATTATTATTCAGGGAATTGTTAGCAGTAACAGCTTTCATGATCTATCGTATTTTATTATAGGTCAGTAACTAGTTTATGTTCTTTAGAACGATGTCCCTTAACGTCTTCGTAAAATTTTGCATTTCTGTTTAAAAGTGCAGTCAGCTCAATTAATAACTTCTCTAAATTATTCGATTCACTCAATCTCAGCGCTTTCTGCAGAAACACGGAGATGAATTTCATCTCTCAAAGTGTGAGCCCATCGCCCTACTTAGTAGAGTGGCTTAAGATTCCATGTTTAGTCTCTCTCTCTCTCTCTCTCTCTAGAGCAGGTTTTTTGAATTATCTGTTATCCCTATTCACAGTACAATTTAAAAAAAAATTGTACATTGATAATCAGAATTGACATTTTTAGCTTCTGCGCTTTCAAAAACCTATGAAAACTCAAACCACACTTCTTTCCCCATTCCAACTTTTCATATTATTTTTTTCTTTATTCACTCCATTTACAGCCATTCTTTAAAGCAATCTATTCTTCATATGTATTTTTTGAAAATTACAGTCCACATATTCGAATTTAAGTTTATTTCCCCCCGGAATCGTCTCTTCGGGTGGCCCAGAAGAAGAAAAAGGACAGAGAATAATACGTAACTTTTGTGAAGACGATCATAGCGAAATACCTCTTGAGTCATCATGATTGCAGCTTTTTTATGGCATGAAGATTTCTAAATTAATTCATTATTAATTCGGAAATAAAATTAATTTCTTGCAATTTTAAGTAAAAGAATAGCTTCTGAAATGAAGAATATTTGCGAGGAGCTCCAATTATATGAATATTGATTGGATGTTCCAAGTAATTATTGAAACCGCAAAAATTCGTAAAAAATTAGACTAGCAGCAAACAATGAATCATAGCACATTCATATAATCAGTGACGAATATTTTTTTTTTTTTTAAATTCAGAGATCGAATGCTTCCTCGCTTTGTACAGGAGTCACATTCATGCACGATGCATGCATTCAAATAATTTGTAGTAATTTCCCATGTGTGATTCAACACAGCAGACATGATGAAGTCTTGTATGAAGTCTTGAGGTCTATATTATATTATAATCTATTATAATATATTGTAATTTTTGTATTATGTATTTTTGTTTATAAATTACATGTACGCCGGTCTGGTTTGCCGAGCGGATAGCGCATCCACTCTCCAACCAACAGGATGTGTTCGAATCCTATTATTGGCACGGATGTTAGTGATTGTCTTTCTAATTTTGTGGGTAAAGAAAAAGACAAAGAAAAGAAAAAGACAAAGAAAAGGTAGGATCTGCGATCCTACCTTTTCTTTGTCTTCTAGCAGATACACTTTTTTGCAGTTTCTTCTAGTAGAGACCGGATGCCGTATGACCATTCCTGTACCACATTAAGGTTTTTGAATTGAACCTCATAAGGTACCGGAGTAGCCATACGGCGTTAAGTAAGAGACGTCAAATGTGAAAAACTAACTGATTGCATGTAATTTCTAGATTTTTTTTTATACCTTTCATGGGATGAAAAACCTGTTTTAAACAGGAACATCACTTTTACCTCCGTATGAAACCAACTAACTCATTTACAGTTGAAAAGCTCTTATAAAGATTCTTCTCGTCCCAGGTCAGTCCAAAAGGACATCATTCATGCTGTGGAGGCACCGTATCTCTTCTCATATAGTGTTTACTTGAAGATCCTTTTATACCTCAACAGGTCCGTTAATGCATTTCCTACAAAAATAAAATCTACCGGAGTTCGAAAGAAATTGAGTCATCCGATATTCTTACAAGCTATTGTTATATTTTTCCAAAATGACTGGGCAGAGTGTTTTGTTCACACTTTCGCTAATGTGAAATATCACCGAAAGCTTTCATTCATTAAAACTGAATATTTATTTTCAATATTTATTAAAATCGACAATATGCATTATAATTACGGAATGATGAATTCTAGTAAAAAAATGTTTGGATATGTATGATTGAAACATTAAAATATAATGCGTTTTATTTATAGTATGCCAAGTGACATCGAAGAGAAAAACAAAATGCAACGTTAAAAGCAAAATGAAAGAAACTGGAAAAGTGAAGGAAAACTTTTCTTAGAAATCAAATGAAAATCTCAAATTCCGCGGCTCAACGACATCTTTTATTTCTTCGCTACTATAAAATTTTATGGACCTTACTGCCGTCTTTTGAGGAGAGAAAAGCAAAGCGAGAGAGAGAGAGAGAGAGAGAGGGAAACTTACAGTCGTTGCAAATAACCTCAAATTTGGTGTTCCTTTTGATTAGTAATTTTTTTGGTGGGGGTGTGGTGGGGCAGCATAGTTTCAACTAAGATAAAGGTACACGGATTATATTGGTCTGGTTATTTGTACTTCAAAATTGACTGCGGAACCTGTAGATTAGCAGGTTAATGTGACTGCAGTTGGCTTAAAATGCGAACTATGCCTGCAGTCCAACATTACACCCTTTATTATTGTTATTTGTACTTTTTTTTTGCAACGTTTAACTAGCAGAGGTGCCACTGAGTTCCTTCAGGAAAATATTTTAATGAGGGTCTTAACAAAATATATATATAAAAAAGGATCCCCGCCGTAATAAAAATGCTAATTCCATTTTACTTAGCGTTCGTTAACAGGGCGTCTATGCTAATGTGTGGAAGAAGCCGTGAGTTGAGGGTTTCTGGGAGTAACTCACTCACTTCGCACTATAATTATGCCCCACTTCATTAATCACGGGGTGTAAGGTGGGAATAGCCTTACCTGTTCGCTAAATCTTTTCTTAATGTCTGTCTGCCATAGTTTTTTGCCCGATAAAGAAGGAAAAAAACCACATAAGCTTATTCACTTCTATAGTCTACTGATGGGAATATGTAGTCAGAATTCAAAACAGGTGAATTTACCTGATCTTTTTTTTATTAAATTAAGATCAGTGTTAGCAAAATGTACATTAGTTCAATAATGTTGCATAACGTGGAAGTGGCAACCAACTTTTTTCTTTATTATTTTTTTTTTTAAGCTTGAAGTTGTGTGGAATGTTTCTTACGATAGCTCTAAATTCTTGAAGGGTCATAAGAACATCAAATGTCTTTCGGAATGCTTTTTGTAGCAGTTTTTTTTTTTTTTTTTTGAGCGTGTAGTTGGGTTTTAATGTGCACTCTCCTCCACACAGAGAGGGTGCCGACGTAAGCTGACAAAGCTACAATTACGGAAGACCACCCTCCAAGGAGATAACTTTATACCCGCAACCACTAGAAACAGGCCTGTCCGGTAATAACAAAAATAAATAAATAAAATAAAAAATAAAATAATGCTTCGCGCCATTAAGATTCGTACTAAGCATTTTTGTTACGTTAGCATTTACGAAAGGTCACTTAAATAGCTAACCCCATTAATAGTATCGTGCACAAATTTTGTTAATTTTTCAGGTCACATTCTTTGGAAAGTAACATAAATCTGAAAGAAAAAATCGTCTGCTTTTCTTTGATGTCATGTACATTTACGGATTATGTGACTGGTATGTACTAGTAAAGAGGCTGCTGTTAGTTTTGACCCCCCCCCATTCCTCTACACACCCACAGTAAAAATGGGTTATATCCTCCAATGGAAACGATGATATGCAATCCGAGCACATCAAAGGCGCGCTACTCAAAGTTATTCCAAGTCTTGTGCTGATAAGCCACCCAGATGCCTGTCACATGAGATGGATGGGTAACTTCCATCATTCTTCGTGACCGCGTTGTGGTGATGAGAACGTTGGGAAGGGATCAGGTTAATGACGTCATCATAAGATGCGACATCTGAGGTATGTCTGCCCGGTCAGTTACCTGGGTGGATAGGGATCTACACGTCAGTTTTATTTTACGGAGTCATAAAAATCCCGATACTGCTTGAACGAAAATGACATCATGATTTAGGTATTCAAAGTTCAAAGAAAAGTCAAGTTCTATCTTAGAGGCTTACGTTTATTGTGATTGTTGTTGTTGTTGTTTTGGAGTTATAACTGATGCAGCTAAGGCTATGAGGCTACTACATTTTGTCTGTGAATTGGTATATTGTTGTGGCTGGTTTACGGAGGTGGCAAAGAACTCAAGTTCTTTGCCACCTCCGCATGAGACGAGCTAGCTGTGATTTGAATGAAGATTTTCTTTTGTGTGTTCTTGTTTTATATATAGAGCCCAACTGATCTTAAGAGATTTAATCAGGAATACAGCTGGTGAGCTCACTGGTCAGTATGATTCAGGCGCCAAGCAAGAAGGGGAGAGGAGGAAGCATGTCTTAACCGGGGATACAATGATGATAAACAATGTCCGAATCACCTTCGGACATTGACACTCCCAATGACGAGGTTTCAACATCACCTTTCGGTGATGTTGAAACCTCGTCTAATATCAGATTCCCTCCTACAATGCTGAGAGGTAAAAAAAAAAAAAGAAGTTAAGAATGGAATATAAATCGAAGAGGATATCAGATATTAATTACGAACTGTACTGCATAACGGAATCTGCAGGAAAGAGCCAGGCCATTCAATTAATTCTTCTCAGAGTCCAAACTACACAGAAACAGCTGAAAGTTGGTAAGAAAATATATTATAATAATAATTTGTAAGAAAGAAGAAGAATTTATCACAAAAACAACAAAAAAGTAGATCTTTAGAAAAAATCTGGAGACTGAAGGTAATGCATAGTGTTCATGTTGTTGTTCTTGTTTTTCCCTTATAACAAATAATAAGAAATGTCTTGCAAGTAATTCGTTCCATTCATAAGAAATGGTAAAGCTTTATTGGAAATAAAATGCAGCGCTTCACAATCTTATCCACAACAATTAACTCTTCTCAACACGGAGCATCATACTCTGGAAAGGAAATATATCACAGCCATATTTATTTTCACATCCACATCTTCACATTTATAAAGTGCTCGTTTTACAGCAACAGACAAACAGCGATGATGAAGCACTTGTCTAGAAGAAGAAGAAATCAATGAGAATTACCAGCGGCAAAGACAGAAAAGATTTTTTTTTTTTTTTTGTAGAAAGACGGGTCGTTCATTCCTCATGTTCTTTGTCAAGTGTGTCGACGACCTAATAAGATACAATGGAGAACGTTTTTCAGCATCGTATCCTGTCTGGTATTTTTCATTCATCCTCGGGGCGGACTGTATTATCATGTAAAGCTAAACACAAGCGAGATCACTATCTTTACCTTAACCGGGAACCAAAGGGGTAAGTCTGACACAGTGCACGTAAATTACAGTGCGCTGATGGAAGGCAGTGCACTGTAGACTTAAATGTTCGGCTTCAACCTACTATTACGTTGTTGAGGGCCATCCGTCTAGGCTCTGTTCCTGTTGACG
The DNA here is from genome assembly GCF_054136105.1 of Typopeltis vanoorti. Classification (NCBI taxonomy): domain Eukaryota; kingdom Metazoa; phylum Arthropoda; class Arachnida; order Uropygi; family Thelyphonidae; genus Typopeltis; species Typopeltis vanoorti. The sequence goes on along the minus strand of NC_143550.1, from coordinate 138,054,710 downwards.
GGGTGAGAGCTTTTCATACATTCTGTCACCTCTGTGGGAGGGGCATAGAAACAATGAGACGGCTCTCGTCAATAGTCTCGTCGGAAGACGATTAACAACAATAAAAAAATGTAATGCAGACTAAAGAATCATCCTTAAAATGATGCTGATATGTTTTTTTTTTTTTTTTGGAGGAAGAGGGAATATTTATGATGTGCAACCAGAGAACTTAGTACTTCCCCTTGTCTCCCTCTTCCCATCTTACACACACAAAGAAAAAGAAAATTACGGAAATAAATAATATTGTCTCTAAAATTTCCTTTTTTTAACGCCAAGTTATATCCATAATCCAGGGATCCCCATTATAGCTCAACTGTAAGACACTCCTGCCGAAGCGTAATGAGATCATGTGTGCAGTGATGTCTAGAGCTAATTACAGATCTTAGTTTAATTTTTACGTCTAAAATATTATTCTTATATATATATATACTAAGGGGCTCCTCCCCCGTGACGCCTACAGCTCCCCCTCTCCGAGTTCCGGACTGGTAGGCCAGTTCTCCTTGAATTCTGATGACTCGAATTTTGAAGACTCGAACGGGGATTCCACCCCCCTGTTGCCTAAGGCGCCCAACCCCCCGAGTTCCGGACTGGTAGGCTGGTTCTCCTTGAATTCTGATGACTCGAATTTTGAAGACTCGACACTCAGGGTAGCCCCTGAGTTTCAAAACGTTTCAAATAACTTCACAAAAAACGTGACACAAAAATTTCATAAAAACGTTTCATAAAAAGGCTTATTATTTTATATCTATAGGGTAGATATATATAATATTCATCCAAGCTTGATTTGCTTCCTCAGCCTTAAGTAAAAGGCTCGTTATATTCCACTAATTCGAGCCCCTACCAAGGGCGTATGAGTTGTGGAAACACCTTCTAAATGTGAATGCTGTGACGAACAAAACGTTCTTTTGCAGCTGCCCGGGTTTTTAATCCTAACTCGAGTGCTTCTAGATGTTTTTTCAATGTTTTGGTGATGGCGCCTAAAGTACTTATTATTATGGGAACAACTTTCGTTTTCTTTTGCCAAATTCGTTCAACTTCGACTTACAACTCACGATACTTTGTAAATTTTTTCAGTTTCTTTTTCGTCAATTCTGCTATCTCCTGGTACTGATATTTCGATAAACTGAATACCCTCGTTTTCACTTTTTTCAACCACTGTTATATCGGTGTACTACATTCCAAGCTTTTGTCAGTCTGGATTTTGCAATCCCAGAGCATTTTAGCTTTTTTATTCTCAATCACTTTTGTCAACTTTATGATTTCAATAGTCTTTAGATACTTTAAACCTGTACTTTTTACATGAATGCCAGTGAATTATCTTAGCTACATTATCGTGCCTTTTACGGTACTCAATTTGTGTGATTTTGCTGCATCCACTTATAATGTGGCCTACCGTTTCTTCGTTCTCTTTGCACAATCTGCATTTACTGTCTTCTTGAATTTTTTTGTATTTTTGCCTTCATAACGTTGGTTTTAATAGCCTGTTCTTGCGCTGCAAAAACTACCGACTCTGTTTCTTTCTTTAGTGCTCCATTTCTCAACCATTGTCAGGTCAAGTTGCTGTTAGCGCTGTCCTCTATGCTGTGAAGGTATTTTCCATGCCTTATTTTTCCATCTTTCAGTTCTCACTTTTACTTGGTTGGTCTTGTACTCTAATTTTGTCTCCATGCGTTTAAATAAACCCTCTTTCCTTACCTCAATTAGAAATTTTTTTGTTGTTTGCTGCAGATAATCATTCAGATTTCGTTTTTCTATTTAAACAACTTGCTTTACTTCTAATAATCCTCTGCCTCCTTTTTTGAGTGATAGGTCGAGCGTATCAATGTCACTGCGACGATTGAGGGCATGGTGCATTATCATTGATTTTCGAGTTTTTCGGTCTAAATTCTCCACCCCCAGCTGGGTCCAATTTAACAATGCCTGCTGAATATCTCAGAACAGGGGTATGGCCCAGGTGTTAATTGCTTTTATCAAATTCCCAACGTTAAGCATTGACTTAAGGAGTTTTCTTAGTCGCCTTATGTATTCTGCTATAGTTTTTTCTAGAAATTTTGCACAATCTTATTGTGCATAATTTCTGATGCTTCTAAAATTCCCAAATATTTGTAGCTATCTTCGAATTTTATTGTCTTGATTTTTTCGCCACTGAGCAGCTCGATTTCGTTCAGGTCTTCAAACTTTCCTCTTGTTATTCCAGCAATTGCGCATTTGTCTAAGTCAAAATCCATTGATATCCTCTTGACTGAATATGTGCACAGTATTAAGCAATGATGCAAGTTCATTCTCTGATTTTGCGCACAGCTTCAGATCATCCATGTATAAAAGGTGATATGTCTTTGCACTTTTTTGCGCGGTTTGCTGCCCACGAGCAGTTTTATTTAAAATTCTAGTTAAGGGAATCAATGACAAGATAAACAATAAAGGAGATAATAAGTTTCCTTGAACGATACCCCTTTTTATGTTTACCTCCTCAATTTCTTCTCAACGTTGTTTTTCAATTTTTCATGCTGGTTTGCAAGAATTTTTGTACGTTTTCGCTAATACCGAATAGTTCTGTGCATTTTAAAATTCAAGTATGAGGCACTGAATCAAACGCTTTATTATAATCTATCCAAGCCATACGAAAGCTGGTTTTTCTACGTTTGCAATTTTTTAGAATCATTTTGTCAATCAGCAATTAGTCTTTTTGTGCCTCTTGAATTTTTGCTGCTACCTTTTTGTTCGATTGGAAAAATATAATTTGCTTTAAGATAGCTGTATATTTTGTCAGCTAGTATACCTGTGAGTAGCTTAAAAGTTGTCGGCAGGCAGGTTATTGGTCAGAAGTTTTCTGGCTTTGGACCTGTTCTTCTTTATCTTTTATGATCAAAAACGTTTTGTCTGCTGTGAGCCACTCTTTTTTGCTTTATCCCACTAAAACATTGTTAAATTGGTTAGCAAGTCTTTCGTGTAAGCCTGTCAGATATTTCAACCAATACCCATGTAATTCATCGTTCCGTATTGACCAATCAATTTTTATCCTTTTAGCTTGCTTTTGAACCATTTTGGTTGTTATTTTCAGTTTGTCCATTTTTCGTTGAGATTCGTTCAATTCACTTTGCCTTATTATTGTGCCTCTTAGGTTTGTCTCATAGGTTTTGCCAAAATTGAAGTGCGTTTTCTTTGTCTGTAGTATTTATATTTATATTTTCTTTAAGATTATCATTCCTGCAGCAATAAATTTTCTTGTAAAATTGGTGCTGATTCGCGCGAAACATCGAATTTTGCTTGTACTGTTCCATGAGTGCACTGCATCTCGGGTTTTCGGGTTTTAAAGCTTTTTTTCTTTAAAGTTTTTCAAATTGCTCACGTTTGCTCTAAGTATAAGAATTTTATTCTCCAGTATATATATATCAGTGGCGTCGTGTGATCATTTCGGTTGGATGTACTGTCATGTTTTCCAGGAGGGGGGGGGGGAAGCTTGGAGACAAATAATTACATCAATAAATTTTTATAATTATTGATTTAATTAAATAATTACATCAATAAACGTCTTTCAGCTTTTTTATGTAATTATATTTGTCGATGTAAACTATAAATACATTATTTTCATTTTGCATCGATTTTAATGATCTTTAATTCTTGGGGGAAAAAAAGGTATTCAGAATTAACAGTTTTGAGCACAATTTCATATATTGAAAAATTGACCGGCATATTTTGTTAAAAATCAACTAATTAATTAATCCTAAATTAAATTATTTCAGTTTAAAAGCAAAAAAATCATAAAACTAACAAGTAAAATAATATTAAATTACATACACTTACCTTTTAAAAATGTATTTTTTTTGTTTAAATTTGTTTCACTCTAAATTTACAATTCACACTTCACTCTATAACTTACTACACAGAGGGCAAACTAACTGGTCACTATTCACAAATCAGAAAAAGAGGAACCAAAAGCAGGAACATGTGTTTTATTACTCCAACAAAACACGAGTTCTATGGCTATCCCGCAATAGAACACGTGTTTATTGTAATCTTACACCTTCTGTAGGGTGTAAGATTACATATCTCAATCAATTTTACGATTATAATTTGTGATTTACATATCTCAATCAATTTTACGATTATAATTTGTGTAATTTTTTAATCGATCCCGGGGAAATGCCCCCCCCCCGCGGACGCCCATGACCGTGGGATTTTATCGATGTATGAAAGTTTCGAGAGGGCATAGCGTATCAGCACTCATCTTAATTGGTCCAATGGAATTAATTGCAGGATAACTTTGAATACTTGTGCGTAGAATGGGGGAACAATCTGTTTTATGATTGATTAGAAAACAAGAATGAAGGAGAATGCTATATTTGGTTGGTATATTTGAAATACTCAAAGATGAAAATATCAGAACCATCATTTATAAGACATGTGAGAATAGGAAGGAATAAGTGTGAGTAGAAACACTTTCATTAATGGTAAACAAATAATTAATAATTATTATTTGTGATATGTGTGTCCTATAAATTTCTAGGTAGAGCGAATAGCACGATCCTATAAATTCTAAACATGAATAAGTGAATTTATGATGGCATAATTTAAAAAAAAAAAACTTATGAGAGAGAGAGAAAGTATTGCAGGAATAAATATGGTTTGATGGAGCAGAAAATCACATCGTAAAATTTGTTGCGCATATTATGTGTATTTCTCTGGTTTGTGTATATTTCGCTCCATTTTTCAAGAATTTTATTTGTTTACTGAGACTCAGTATACATAACATCCGATTATTATCGGAATTATCCACACTTTTGGGCATCCTAAATTCATTCGTTTTTTTTTTTTGTTTTGTTTTGTTTTTTGTATCAGCGGTTTGTCTGTCTTATCAATCTCACATGCTGGTATTTTGTTGTAGTACAACAACGTTTATAATACACAGAATATTAATTTTTATTCAGGAAGAGATATTTTTTACTGTCTGTTGTTTACGAAGACTAGAATAAAAATGTCTCTATACCGTTTTGTAAAAACTTTGCGACCTCAACAGAACTGCACAAGCAAAAGAAAAAACAATTAGCATTTTCTCCTAACATCCACTTTCAAATTTTCAGTTCCAGAAAACATTTGTAACAGCTGTTTGTAATAAAGCTATCGGATATATTAATCTCTAAACTCATGAAAACATTCAATTGGATTGGTTGACACAATAACCAATCACAGCCGCTAGGTGCTGAGTGAGCTCAAAATTTAAGCTCACGCCTTCTCAAAAATAAATATAATACAACATTAGGAATTTGACACGCTGCGCCCTCTTTACATCTTTTCGAATGGCTCAAAGGTATATGCATTTTGAAAGCACACCCAAGCTATTAACGCGAATGTGACGCAATAGTTACGCGGCGAAAAGCGCATTCATGAAGTACTAATACTTTATTATCCTCGTGAAGAGGACAATGAAGCATTAGTACAGTATATTGTGTTCAATTTTAGGAATCGCGCGCGAAGTCTGCAAACAATTGAGTGAGTCTCTAACGGGAATAAATGCAAAAATATAATATCGGTGATACTGATATATATATATATATATATATATATATATATACGTAGGCTAAGCATTTTTTTTCATTTTTTTTAAATTCGGAAACCCTACTCTAGAAATTTTTTCAAGTCACTTCAAGCCTTCACTAACCGGAGGCGTTGGTTTCACACTGGGCAATAAAATTCATCTGCCACTTGAAGACAATCACACATCCATACTCACAGCGAGAGTCGAACCCGCAACTATTGGAGGAAACAGACACTCTAACCCGTCGATCAAACAGGCCAGCAATATTAATATTATATTAATATTATATAAATTATCATATTAATATTATATTATATAAAATTAATAATCAGAATATTTCTCGAAAAAATATTATGCGTATTAATTAAAAAGACGAACATGAATAATTTTTTAATTTTATAATTTTTATTATGCCTAAAGTTTTTTCAGTGTAAAATATAAAATGCAATTTAATATAGCTTTTTTATTTTGTAAATAAAAATAAATGAATATGGAAATTAAGTTCAGCTCAAGAGACCGACAAAATGTTTTGCGATCACATTTGTATCTTTGATCCAAATGTGATTAAAGATACAAATGTGCGCCAATGCTTCTTTATGCATAGAATTTCTAGAGAAAAAAGGTCACTGAAATCAAAGGATGATTCAGTTCTCGCGTAATCTATTTTGGGAAAATGTAAACGATTAATATGCTATAAAATATAGTCTATATTTACTCCTTATTGTCTGAATCAAATTTTTTTCTGTGACGTAGATGTTGAAACCGGACATTCCTATCATTTCGAATGATTTATATGGTTGTATTTCTCTTTCATATTAGTTATATATTTAATATTTAAAAAAAATAAGTAATAAAATTACAAGCAGTAAACAATTATTAAAAGGCAGCTACTTACAACTGAACGGTAAGCAATTCCGTTTTCTGTAACTGCCGTACATTATCATAGTGCTATCTATTCTGTTTAGATGCAGCCACATTATATATACTTTTGATGGTATTCTTTCAAACGAACGGAGTACTAACTTTAAGGATAAACAGAAACTGAGTATTCGTCTTATTATATATTACTCTAATATATTATTTCTTCTGTTTGGGTTATTTTAATTAGCGCCACCAACTTATTTACAGACTACAACCCGGCATCTAACCCCAGAAGAATTCATTGCCACTGAGCTTCCATTAACCTCGAATTGTTGCATTCCGATGTTTAAGTCGATAGCGTGGGTGCACTGCTATTCAGCCTGTGCTATGTGAATGCTTAACTTTAACGAAGCTTATACATCAAAACACAAACCACTGTGATAAAAGAGAACTCTCATGGGAGAATTCATGTCTCTCTCTCTCTCTCTCTCTTTTCTCCCCCACCTTTCAAGGGGAAGGCAACAACGTGACCTGCATATATGGGGGAATGACTCATGGAAGGATTTACGATAGAGAAGATGAGGCATCTTTTAATCTATAAACAGATGATGAATATGGCTTGGCACTCCTCAACTCTTTTCACCGATACTTTTAGTATGCAACGCTTGAGATTTCAGAGGAGATGCTATTTATCACTTTTTAATGGAAAACTGTAATCGAGAGAAGTTCAATAACCCGATAGGGTTGAAATGCTTTTAAGCATTCTTGATATCGACTCTAGTGATAATTGTTTTTTTTTTCTTATAAAAGTTTTTCTCTCTTTTTCTGTCATCATGTTACTGGTGTGTCATAGCATGTTTAAACACATTTAATTTTGCAAATTACTGTTTGTTAGAAAACATAAATACAGTAAAACTTGTCCAAGGCGGAACGTGAATAAGGCGAAAACTTTCTCAGTGTGAACAAATTATATAGTCCCGGCCAGAAGAATGGGTATTAGAGTGTTATTTATTTTGTATAATGCGGAATCTGCCCAAGGCAGAAACGGAAAACAATATTTGAAGCATTTATTAAAAATTACTTGTATAAAGCGGAAAGTGTTTTAAAAATACACGTATATTTATTAAATTTTGGCAATTGTGTTGCTTTTACTGTTTCGTTTGAGAATTAATGTTGGTCAGTTTCTGGTAAGTTCAAACATTTCAGTAACCCGAATTTCAACAAACCGATCGTTTTTTGTTTTTTTTTTTGCATCACGGCTAAATCGTACGTGGCGTTATCGCTAAACGAAAAAGTCAAAGTCATTGAAGCTAAAGAAAAGGATAAACTCTCGGTACGGGAAATAATGATGCGGTTTAAGTGGGGCAAAACGCAAGTATACAACACACTTAAACAAAAGGATAAAATAATGAACGAGTGGCTGCAAGGAAACGGTAGAATGAAGAAGGAGGCAAAGGTAACCGCCAACGATGAAATCAATGTGGTAGTGGTTCACGAATGCAAGATCAAAAAACATTCACATATCCGGTCTAATGTTCCAAAGTGAAGCTTTCGCAGTAGCCAAATCTCCCGGGAATGATCAGTTTAAGGCGTTTACAGGATGGTTGGATAGTTTTAAGAAGAGGCACAATATTGTGTGTGCAACGAAGTCTGTGGGGAATCTAAAGATGTGGATGAAAGTTTAGTTGTATAGTATAGCATCGTAGTGAGTGGAAACCAAAACTGCTAGAATTGATTTTACCACATGAACCTAAAAACATTTACAATGCAGATGAAACAGGATTACTTTTTTGGACATTACCAACAAAATCACTCGCGGTTAAGGGAGAAAAGTGTACCGGAGCAAAATGTCCAAAGAAAGACTTACAGTTATAACTAAGATGAAAAGCCAAACGGTTTTTTCTGGCGAAGTTGATAAATTAAGGGGATAAAAATCCCTTAAAAGGTTGAAACCGGTTTGGGTAGTGACCTCTCTCCTCATAATGTAAAGCAGTATTACATCTCTTAGGAGCTGTGTGTTTTTACATTATGAGAAAATATCAAGATTAGTGAGGGATCTTGCTCCACCTTTGCATCGAGTTGCCTTGGTGTGGCACTACCAAGTGGTCACTTACGCTTGGATTTGTCGATAGTTCGTCGGCATGAAACGCTTAGATCGTAGTTTTCGATCTTAGAGTTTCGCATACTGGCTGAAAAACAATAAGGGATTTTTATCCCCTTAATTTAAAGACTTACAGTGTTATTGTGTGGGAATATGGTGGGAGAAATGGAAAAGCAGCAACACCAAGATGTTTCAAGAACCTGAAAATTAATAATTTACCAGTGATTTGGAGAAACAATGAAAAGCTTTGATGACTGCAGCTACAATGGAAGAGTGGTTAAACATGTTTAATGCAAAAATGAAGAAGGAAAATAGAAATGTCATCCTTTTTCTTGACAATGCTACCTGCCACCCAAAGGTAACACTTTCAAATGTGAAAATCGCCTGGTTCCCAGAAAATGCAGCAAGTGTATTATATTACAGCCCATGGATATGGGTGTTATTTACACATTCAAATCGCACTACAGACGATTTTGCAATCTTTGATTTCGAATGTGGAAGAAGCATATAGCTCTTACGCATTAGTAAGATCTGTATCGGTTCTGGATGCTTGAATTGGATTGGGTTGGCAGTGAAGAAAATTAAAGCAGGGACAGTAAAAGAGTGTTTTCCTAAAGCTGGGTTTGGGGAAAGTGATGTGGCATATAATTTGGAGAAGGCGAGTGAAAACATTGCTGCAATATCCAATCTCTGCCGAGGAAAAGAACTTTCCTGTGATACAGAGAACTTTGTTCGGAGTGATGACCACCTAGCCACACATTACAGCTTTGAATCTGCTACAGCTCTACTAGCGGTAAGAAATACACAAAACGATGTGGAGGGTGAGGAGGAGGAAGAGGAAGAAGGAGGAGAAGAAACATCCGGAGAACAGGATATTTCAACGAAAATTCGTACACATGAACAGGCCCTTCATTGCATCAGTGAAGTAATGGGGTTTGCAATTGGTTCAAACTCTTCCAGCCTTCTTGAACTATATTGTATACAGTTAAGGACTGCATTCAAAAAGACATGATCACAAATAAGTGGAAACAAGTTTCTTTGTTGGATCTGTGGAAGAAATCTCAATGAGTTGTATATGGAAACGTGTAATGTGCAGTGTAATAGAGCATTAATACTTTAATAATGTGTTGTTATTATTATTATTACTATTATTTTAATAACATAGGTCTACAAGTATCACCTACTTACAAGAGCCAGCGCCGCCGATTTTCACTCATAAACAGGTATGTACCATATAATATGATTTTAATGGATTTTAAAATTTTTTACTATTTTGTATAATGCGGAAACTTGGCCAATGTGGAAAATATATTCGGTCCCTTGCGATTTCGCTTTGAACAAGCTTTTACTGTATTACTCCTGGAATATAAATATAGTCTATGATGTTCCTCGATTTACTCATTGTTTAATCACTGTAACAAAATATTAATAACTACCACACAAGGACAGTTTTATTTGCACAGATCGTTAGCTTATCTGGGAATTGTTTTCAGATCCTCAGTAAATCATGTCTAGAAATCTTTCTCTCTCCAAACAGTGTATTACAAAATTTGAATAATCTAGTATTTTAAGTGCAAACTCAAACAGCGAAGAAAAACATCCATAAGAAAGGAATCCGTTGTCTGTTTTCCTGAATAAATAAAAGCATTCGTTAGCTGAATTTATTTTTGTCATAAAATAGAAACATATCAAGTTCATGCATTAACAAATAAGGATAAAGTCGAGTCGTATTTAACAAATCTAATGGAGATATTCGTGTACTGCTCATAAACTCGCACACGACAAACAATGAGCTGTAAGGCTATTTTATATCGTGGATAAATTCATAACTATCTTAGTATTCAATAATAATCTGTGAAAGTGAATTAACATTCTCAGAGGAACAAAATATTGATAACTAACACACAAGGACAGTTTTATTTGCACAGATCGTGTTAGGATTATAAATAATCGCGTTTTTATAATAAGAGTATAACCATTAAAGACGTATTTTTTATTTTTTTTATGTGACTTCTGTAACAAAAAAGGTTGTCAACCTTTAATATATCATAATCAATGGATTAAGGGATATGTTTGTATTTTTTTCATCTATTTTTACATAATCCAGGCGTTTTTTCAATCCATTTCAGGACTCCAATAAGCAGGTCGGTGGTCTCACACAGGATGATGAAATTCATTCCCCCCACTTAAAGACATTCACAAATATCCATTGTGTATGGAAGGGATTAGAATCTGTAGCTTGGAGAGCGAGTAAGTTACTTAAGCGGATAACCAAACTGACAATTATTATTATAAATAATAATTATAAATAATTATTTATTATTATAAATTATTATTTATTATTATAAATAATAATTGACCCCTCCTCGCTTCTTATCAACGATTAGGCATTTGCCTGTTCTAGCTTCAGTGATCTTTCCATTTTGAAAGGTGTTCTTCTTCTCTCTCTCTCTCTCTCTCTCTCTCTCTCTCTCTCTCTCTCTCCCTCCCCCTTTAGCTTATATTTCTATATTTATCCAATTGTTTTCGTAGCCATATCTTTCCATCCAATATAAATGCTATCTCCATTTCTCTATATATTCCTTGAACGCTTCATTTAAACATGTGGTGATAGTTTTTCCCCTTCAGTCGTTTCCGACCCAGGTGACTTCGTAGGCATTGCCCACAAAGTGTTCCTGGTGAGATTTTTACAGGACAGTTCACCATTGCTCCCCCCCCCCATTTTATCCTGGCTCGGAACCGGCATATGACTGGGACGTATTCATGATTGCAACCCATGTGTGTTCACGGGGGACGAAAAGCCCGAGTTTCCAGGTGAAAAAAAAAAAACCTACCTCTGTATGAGAGACCAGATAAAGGTTCTTCGCATCATTGACTGGAATTAAACCCAGTCTTTCCAACCAAAGAGCTTTGTCTATACTGACTGAGCTACGGAGGCTCTCATTCAAACATACCTAACTCTTTTCTAATGTCTTCATCTTTGTATGATTTAATGTTGTGCATCCTTCAATTGATATTAAAAATATCTGATTTCTGCATCCTGTAATTCTATTTTGATATTTCTTTTTAACAGTCTATATTTCTGAACAAAATGTCTTTTCAGTTGTTTTAAGATTATATTACATAATCCGAGTACATGATACTATATATATTTCATGAAAAACTATATAAATTCATGAAAAGAAGGAACAAGTAAAATTGCGCAGGCAATACCAGTAATAAGTTTCACTGGTATATTAATTATATTATTATGTATTATAATAAGGGGAGCCCCCGTAGCTCAGTCACTAGACGAAGCCCTTTGGTCGGAAAGACCTGGGTTCGATTTCCGTCAGTGAGTTGAGGAACCTTTATTTGGTCTCTTTCGACTAAAGGTGATTTAACTGGTCTCATACGGAGGTGGAGGTTTTTTTCCTGGTAACTTGGGTTTTTGATCCCTCGAAACAGGAAAACTGGTCCCGTAAACACATAAAGCTACAGTCATAAAATATACTACGGCACGGAAGGCAACGGGAAACCACATTGCTCATAATCATCTCCGTAGTATGGTAGCATAGAGCTACTACTCCCACCAGCCGTGTGACTGAGGGAATAGGATGGGATAAACATATTATAATAAGTATTTATCTCTATTACAGTGCGTCTGCTCTAATGTTGGTTCGTAGGTTTTGCCATAGAAAAACTAGATTTTTCACGGCAAAAATTCTATCGCCTTGTCCGAAACTGGTTATCTCAAAGACAGCTGATAAAGTATCTCGCATCTTTTATGGGAGGTTGAACCGTGGTCTTTTCCACCCGTGAGCCTCTATCGTTTCTCGAACTTTATATTGTTGATGAACTCAATGCTGCATTATTACTTTATCATTTGAATAGAATTTCGAATTATTTTCTCCTTACTTATCGTTCTATCACTTTGCCCTTCGATCTTATTCGTCTCTTTCTACAACTATTTAATGATTTTTGTCACGTCTTAGAGCAGATGATTATCGTCTTTATCATTTCAAAAGTAGCACCTACTAGATGCATGCCTATTCGAAAATGTTTACTCTACGAGCTTTAAATGAACTGCCTGCAATGTTTAATAATCTTTTGATGATGATGCTATAAAACATGGCATAAGTAGGAACATTCATCTACCCAGATGTCTATATATGTGGGTGGAAGTGAGGGGGACATATGATACGAAGGTATTTCAAGAAATAAAATAAAGGATCATCACACACTTGGAAACTCAGTTTTGAATGGTTTTGAATATGGAAAGAGTATCTGTATAGTTTCTTTCCACATGCGATCACAAGATGGCGCAAGATGAATATCATAGGGCTACCATTATTGGCAAAATGGCAAGCCGATTGCAAATTTAGTCATACTCAAAGTGTAAAGTGATAATTTATGCATGTTAAGAGTACCGGACCAGCAAAACTCCATCGATATTAACGTTAATATCATTTTCCATATAAATAAAAAATATGAAAATAATCTGAGAAATCTCCCGCCATTTCTAAATTCAGGATAAGGTGTTGTTGTCAACATTAAACTTTCGTAAATATTCAATAATGGAGATCTTACACCAAATGGTACTTACAAGAGAGAGAAAGAGAGAGAGAAGAATGTCATTCCCCTTATGTCTCTCAAGATTCTTTAACCTCCTATTTTTTTTTTCCTAACCACATTTTTAGGTCAATAATAATCGTCAGTTAGTAGTTGGAGATGCTCTTAAATTATGAACCTAGCATCATAAACCTGGCACTCCAATTACTCAAAAGATTCCCTGGTCACTTGACCCTAAGATCCACACTACTCAACAGAATGGCATTTTGGCATTTCATATTTATATTTTGATTTAACTGAAAACAGAACTGTACTAATAATTTTTAGTAATAATCCGAAATACATAATTTTCATCAAAATTGTTGCAGAGAGAGAGCAGCTCTCTTATATGCATAAGTACTTCTTTTGTTGAAGAAAAAAATGAATTACTAGGTATTACACCAAGTAATTACATTTTTATTATTTTTTATTATATATATATATATATATATATATATATATAATATTATTATATTATATTATATTTTTATTATATATATATATATATATATATATATATATATATTTATTTATTTTTATTTTTTTGACAACACACTTACTTCTCTCATTCCAGCAAAAACTTTCAGTTGTAATGTTTGTGATAAAAGCGTACTCTACTTTAGATTGTTGCGTAAAAGTTTTTATAGTTCACAATTCCTCGTAGCTAGTTTGTCGTTTATCATTACGCAAGCGAATTAAGGCATAGAAGGAAACGGAAAAAGATCGAATTTTAGTTCTGAAAATGGTGCTACTTTTGCATCACGTTGCAATTTATATTTTTAAATGTCACCTCAAACTGCCAAAAAAAATATTGAATGTTTTATTATGTTATATCGCATGTCATAATTGGTAATAGTATCGAAAACGGAAATTTAAATTAATTTCTGTGTAAAATGATATGCTTTCAACATATCATAATTTGAAATTTGACAATTTGAAACAATTCGATTTGCACAGTCGTACGTAACGATTACTATAAGCGACGTATAGTGTTTAGATGAAGGAACTATTCACTGGTTTAAAATATGCCCATAAAACTAGAAGAGCACGCTATAATCAAGACAGGCTTATGCATACAATACATGGATATTTCCACATGGAACTTGATGCATTTTTTGCCTTTCGAAGCGATTGCGTCAGTTTGAGTGATGCCTCTCCGGTGTCGCTTCCTTCGTTATTAAGAAATATAAGGTACAGACAACATATAAAGACCGACAGACACAGGAAACGATAATAAGAGGGTAATGATTCATATCTCACCGATTCCTTCCACTCGCTATCCCTCATATGTTCAGTTTGTACTTTTAAGTATTTTCTGACGCTATTTCGTAGGCCATTGTTATGATAAGTGACATGTGTATTTCGCTTACATATCAGCAGGTGCAACAACAACAGCTACCACCATACATTCATGACGAATTCAAAATTTTATTTTGAAAATTATAAATAAAAAATAAAATAAATCCTACAAAGTTTTTTTTTCATTCCCCAAACAGAGTTAGCAGATTAGTTCTAACGGTAGGAAATTGGTAAGGAGGAGCTAGTCTACATTCTTTTCATCATCCAGGATCATTTTTATAGACGATTTATCGACTTATGGGTGATAGTACGGCGGACATGTGCAGCCATTTCATATTTCTAAATCTAATTACAATTAGTTTGTAAAATAGTGAACTATGCGTTCGATTTTTGTGAGATGCAGAGTTATCCGTGGTTTCTGTGTTTAAAATTATTCATCGTATTATTCATGGAAATATCAAAAAAAATAAATTATTAAAATACTAAAATATTTAATACCTTCTTACTTTGCACTGAAATATCTCCAGAATTCATATAGGTTAATTCGATTTAATTATAGAGTAATTAAATCTACAAAATACAATTCTTTGTTTGCGTTTGTCTAATTACTAGCTTCCATGTTTATATAACTAGCTTGGGGGAACACTTGCCATTATTTTATTTGTCTATCGCCCTGGGCAAATGGCCTATTTTCTATCTTTCCAGTATTGTCAGCAGTTCTTTCAAATGGATAAAATAAAGATTTTCGTTTCATTTCAGTTAGAATTTTTCGCATTTTATTTTATTTTTGATGGGAGATTCAGAGACCTGGATGAAAATGAAATATGTAACTATTTTTGTTATCTTTAGGACGGACAAAAGCTTACGTTGCTCCTAGGTATACGGTCCTTAATTCATCTAATTTCTTCTATTGAAATGCAAAAGAAATACTGAAGCTTTTAATATATCTTTCAGAAAAGACAGTACATGTTTTCCTTTTCAATGTAAAAATTTACTTATAAAACAGCGTTATTTGTAAAACACTATAACTAAAAATCGAAAAGAAAGGGATTGACATCAACAAATGATTGAATTTTAATTATCTTTATTTGTTTTGTTGTTGCTATTTGAATTCTTATTGCAGTTATATTACAGACTAAGCACCCAACAATTACAGTTAAACTGAAAAGATTGGTAGCGTGACTCTCTGCAATATAACGATCACTCTAAGGCCACCGTTTTCGAAATAGAAAGACAACGGAAGTAGCTTTGTCACTAACTTTATTTTTCTTTCTCTCCATCATCTCTCCTTCCTCCCCCTTCCCCTCTACTCTTCATTACTAGAGTTGAAGTTACAGTGGTACAGAGCGTAGATTTTTCGAATGAAGCAGCAGTGGCGACTTCTGGAAACGTGTCCTGCATCGAACATACACTACACGGTTGGTTAGGCTTAGAGTTTGGTCTTTCGGACGGTAAGTTCATTTTCTGCAGTCTAACTCTCCGCCCCTTAGATAAATACGTGTAAACAGGATTGACTCGCGTTGCGGAATACAGAATCGCTAATCAGTCCTCGCTCTTGGTTTTGTTCCCCACCTTCTCCCCCTTTTTTCTGTGGTATCTGCACGTGTCTCGCAAAGCGGCCTCCCATCAAAATTTGATGAATACTCTGAGATGACCTCTAAACAAGGTCTTGGGGAGATTTTCGAATTGGGGGGAGGGCAATTGGTGAAGACGATTAACCGTTTGTCAGGGTACATGTTTCACTTGCTTCATCAATCTCTCTCTCTCTGTGTGTGTGTGTGTGTGTGTGTGTGTGTGTGTGTGTGTGTGTGTGTGTGTGTGTGTGTGTGTGTGTGTGTGTGTGTGTGTGTGTGTGTGCGTGCGTGCGAGAGAGAGAGAGAGAGAGTTTAAAGGCTCAAAAGAGCGATTTTGCGATCGACGATTACTTAAAGCTGTGACAAGCTATAGTAGATCTCTTAAACTTGAATGATTTAGAGTGTTAAGACAAATACATGCAATGTGAAGAAAAGCGGCTATTTGTATCTTAGATAATTCGCACGGAAAAAGTAGTCATTTGTTTACATATTACTTTCGATATTAGCGCAGACTTATCTCTTGCCATATCAGTGATAACCATGCTTGCTCGACAAACCAAACTCATTACGTGAAAACGAGGACAGGCGACCAACTGACGCTATCTACTGTACACTCATATCCGGAAAAGATTCACTTTTTCTGCTCACTGAAAAAATTCTTAACTACCACAGAATAAAATGAACAAGTTACTGAATTTAAATCGTGGTATTGAATATTTAATCATACGTAGAAATCAAGTCAAAAATTTTAAAGAAAAAAAAATAATTTTTCTTAACATTTATGCTTGAAGTTTAATGTCATGAGCCAGAAAAAAAAAAAAAAGACATGAACTTGTTTGTTAGGCCTTTAATCGAAAAATAAATGTTACTTATTATAGACAATTAACTGGCTCATCGACCTGAAATTATTTCCTCAGATAATCTTATGTATTAAATGATTCAGGTAAATCACGTGCTAAGAGATTTTTTAATATTTTAAATTTTATTTATTGTTCGTTTTTTATTTATTTTTTACACAATCCGGATATCCTATCTAGAGACCAAACGTTCAACTTTTCATACCGTGCGATGACATTTATTTCCAAATGATATTCATCTCTTACTTTGGCCATGGTCAGCTGTTTTGCCTGACATAAAAGAAGGATGAAGTCTTACCATTAAGTTGAATTTTTTTTGTCAATCTACCCACGAAAGGTTCTAAACATACTGTTTGCTATATAATAAGGGTGAACTAAGAATTAGATAATTACAATACTTTTTTGTCAAGCCACTTTCAGGCCTCCAATAAGGAGGGTGGTGGTCTAACTCTAAATAATGATAGTCGTCTACTGCCTAAACATATTCACAAACAACCCACGCCGTGATGCGATCGAACCCACAGTCTATTTCGTTAGAAAGTGGGGATCTACCTCTTAGCCACTCAGTCTTTTGTTGTTGTTCACGAATTTGCTTGTAATCAAACCTATTCTTTCGCTTGTTCTCTTTTTTCTATGTATCATCATTTCAAATTGTTTTGCCAATATAAACGGAATTATAAAGGGGGGGAGGACCAACCAATTTTGAACCAGGACTGGTTCAAGACAAACTGCTAAAAGTTTGTTTTTTTTTCGAATATTACTATAACGTGGGCTATTGTTAGGTGGATGTAACATTTGAAGATACCAAGAAAGCCCAATTCCAAGTGTTATCTATTTATCTTGAGAAACTCTGAGTTATTGTTATTCAAAAAATTAATTATTTTTTAATTAATTAATTAATCACGTTATACATGAAATTCTATACTCGAACTATACTCATTTATCCTATTATAGACATTAGGCTAAAGGTTACTCTAATTTTAGATGTGGTATGGTCTCAAACTGCTCAGAATTGACTTTGCGATTACCCATATTTTAGTTTCAATTCATTTTTAGACATATAAGTTTGTTTTGCCTAATTTTGCCGCAACAAATGATTCTATTAAGACAAAAATCGAAATGTTTCGATACCTTTTCACGTGAAATCCTATCTACCCAGTGCGCAGTTATTAATGTTGCTTCGAATTATTTCGCTAAATATTGTCGAATTCTGCTAATACATATGTGGCAGCTTAAACTAATAATGGGCCACATTGGACATCTGTTGCATCCTTATTCCCGAATGTTATTAAATTCCATTTAGCATTTAGACAGAGCGAAGTTATTGTAATATAAAATTTCGATACGTTTTCCTCCTTATGTGTCAGTGCAAGTGGTAGGATAGACCAATTTTTCTTTAATGATTCCAAATACTAGCTTTCAAATTTTAATAAATCTATCCAGCAAGAATAATTACATATAGACAAAACGAATGAATAGGTTCTTATGTATTTTACAAAATGCCCCTAAATAATTCTTCTACGCTTGATTTTATTATATTTGATGCAATCTAGATTATCACTTAAAAGTCTTAATTTTTTGGAATAACAATAACTCAGAGTTTCTCAAGATAAACAGATAACACATAGAGCTTGGCTTTCTCATCATCTTCAAATGTTACTTCCACCTAACAACAGCCCACTCTCTACAAATCCCAGACCTGGCTAATACAGAATACTGCTCGCACATTTAAGATGGATACTCAACATCTTTTTAGAGAAGTCTAAATTAATTTGCTTATTATTAATTCGTTCTACTTCCTATTTCTGTTCTATGTCTCGTTTGGAAATGATTCCATGAGCAATGTTCAGCTGAGCTCTCATCTGCAATTCTGCCGCTTTCCAAGTAACTTGTTTAAACTCATAGAGCAGTTCATCTCCACTACACCTCTCCTATTGAATAAGCCTCGTCCATCCGTACTTTCCAAATATTAAATTCCACGGTTGTTCAAAAAGAATATAAAGAACTTTCTCCTTGTTTGTCAAGCCCTTCTCTCGCCCATGATTTTAATGTGATAGAATGACTTAGTTCAACCTATTATGGATGAGATTTCCTATATTATATAAAAAGATGTTGAATTTTATTTCATAATAAGTTATGTGAATTTATATTTGTGATGTCACTCTCAAGAATTTTCATATGATCACATTGGGCACTAATAAAAACAGTCTGCTAAAGGAACTATGGGACTTGACATGTTGTTAAACATTGTTAAAAACTCCTATAAATTCAGTCCAACATATAGGGCATTAGAAGAAGTAAGAAAGATGCTATCAGCTAGCAGGTGGGCAACGTCGGTCGCTTTTGGTGTGTCAGCGGCGAGTCACAGGTACAAGAAGAGAGAGGAGGAAAAAAAGACATTTTGAAACCTGAAAGTCATAAAATAGCTACGACAACTTGATGATCATTTGTTCAGAATGTCACCGTAAATCACATTAGGGTTGGCCAATGAATGTAGCAGTCCACAGCTAAATGTACGGTGAGAGAATGCAAGTAAAAAACAAAAGTGAGAGGCGTAGTCTTGCTTTACGATTCAAGGATAATTATCGTCATAGGTGGTGCTTTTTATCTGTTTTGTTATTAACCCTCTTTCTCTCTCTTGCTGTTTTTTTCTTTCTCCCTTTTTTAAACATGTATGCAGACATGATGGAAAAGAAACATTGAGAAAATGACACAGAAAACTGTTCTAGTGATTATTTAGAGTAGCAATTGCAGCGCCACCTGTGGTCACGCTACATTATCTCCAACAGATAGAAACACAAAAAATAAGGAAATGAAAGCACACATACAGACACCCTTGTGCTTCGTGGGAATATAAGAAAAACCATTACACCTACTGAGTACTTGTTATACTCCTATTCCCCGGTCGTTATTATATCATTATAATTTACTAAGGTCAATGTTTTTGTCATCAATACAGTACTGCTACAACTGCACGTCTAGTTCCGGTACTTCATGGTTCGCATGTTGAACCAGACGCCTACAAAGACTTCGGCGTGGCAATGAATGAATGAATAATTCTCAGTCTCTTCCGCTCCACCTCTGTACTTTACTATGTTCCTTCTACGTAGTTTACGTTCATGAGCTAACAGGGTGGTGATATCTGCAGCAAGTTAAGACTTTTCCCATTTCAGTACGTAGTATCATTATGCTAATCACCCTTCTTGCGAAAGTAGGTACTCAAAGTATGGTGGGTTTTAAAGCCACATCGCACACCCTTTTCTTCTTATTGACAAGTACCGTAAAACTTTACAATTCTTTTTGGAACGGAAAAGGAAATGCAGGATTGTATTTTTAGTGATGTCAGAAGAAATGAGCTCAGTTATTGTCATTTTCCAAGATGAAAAATAATCAAGTTTTTCAGAATAAAATCGAAGCGAGAAATAAATAACAATACGAGTAATCTAAGTTAAGAAACCGAATCAAAGATCATAGCATCTTAGTTTGCTAACGAATATGATTTTGTTTGTATGTGCGCACGCTAGAGAGAGATTATGGGGAAGGGTGGAAGATTGGAAATGTGGAAAAGAACTGGGCTGGAGTGATCATGAAATATGTAGTGTTCCAAATCAGGAAAATAAAACTGTTTTTCAGATAAATTACGATAATCGGATGAGAAGAAAAAAAAAAACCAAGAGACTTCTATAATTCTCGTAACGTTAATAAAGGCTTTACACTAAAATAAGTTTCACTAAGGTCAGGGTTAGCTGAATTTATAAATTTATCTTGGTAGAAAGATAGCATCTTGAATTTAAGACATGATGACAAATGAATAGGAAACGTCTAGAGTGTTCAACGCATCCATCAACGTCAGAACATATTAATGAAATTCACTTGCTTTGTTTTGAGATGGAATTGTGGGATAGGAGAATTTGGCAAGCCTAATTTCGAATCTTAATACTGAGAGAGGAAACAGGGGAAAAAAGAGAGAGAGAAAAAAAAGGTCGTAATCTTCACATTTCTTTCTCCCCCCCCTTTTTTTTTGTTCTAAATTGCTAATCTTTGTGGTCATCTGTTGTGTCATGGCCCAGTCGGCTTTTGAGTTGATTTAACAAAGAGACGACTGACAAGTTCATTCGCGGTGTTATTTTTGAAGTAGCAGCACTCAAACGGGAAAAAAGTATATTTTTGTGAAGAGGCAAGGAAAGCAGCCAAAATATTTGTTAACGGCTTTCCCTTCATGTGTACGTTGCGCACGGGTAACATTCAGGATTGCGAGCAGGACGAAAGCCTGAAAACAGCTTACAGCTTTTTTTTTCAGGCTTTTTACAGCTTAGGGAAAAAAAAAAAAAAGGCTACAAATATACCAGGAAATAGCTAAGAAGAAGAAGAGTAAAAGGGTGTATAAAGGAACTCGTGTGTTTCTGCCTGCTTTATACAGTTCTTTTTTTATTCCTTTATTACACGCACGTAGACATACTAGTTCCTCATCCTGTTATAAAGAGCAAAGAATTTTTTTTTTTCATTTCTTTTCTGTCTGGATCTTCTAACTGAGAAGATCATCTTGTCACCTTAGCAATCACTGTGACGTCCGTCTTGGGTTTGTTAGTGGGAGTGTGTCGCGAGGGAGAGGTGGTGGTAACGAACTTGAAAGTGTCAGGGGATGGGAAGTGATTCCCCCCCACAGTTCAATAGCATGAACTGATTTTCCCAGATAAGAAAGGAAGAAAGTACCTCTCTCTCTGTCTACTAATAGTTATCAGCTTATTTGAACAACTCCGTCTATTCTGGCTGTGACTCAACCTCTGGAAGGGTGAAGAGATGTCTACAACTTGCCGAAGGGGAGGGTAATGAAGAGCGGCTGGATGCTCCCTCACTAACTGATTACATACATATTTTACTTGATGTCCCTACTCTATTATTAAGACTTCAAGCGATCGAACGATTTTATCGGTTGATCATTTTAAAGACTTGTTTTTTTAGATACTTTAATTTGCTGAGGTGTGAAAAGATTTCAGAGCGCATCTAATCTCAAAACCCCCAATTTCTATGAGGACCACGTGTACGAACATTATCAATTCAAAACCTTCATTGCAAGCATGACAGATGAATTGGGTATATTCGTAATTGGCAGCGTGCTATAAATTGCTTAAAATCTATGGGAATTGACAATGAAAGAGCTTAATAGAGATTTATTACTCGTACGTGGAAGTCATGAGGACCCACTGCAAGACAGACCACCCATCTACACTTGGAAGGAAAGTTTTAGTTATTAGATAATCTGACATTAAATGTAAAACATTTATTTTAGATGAAACCAATAATTTTCAGAAATATGATTCCGAAAATCTTTAAGTGATATAACTAAATTTAATAATTTTAGTAATAAAATTAATTACAATAAAATAAACTTACAATTAATTGCATGCAATATAAAGCACTGTGCTAAGCTAAACGATGACTTATTAATAAACAATAATCATGATTCTGTGAGAGTTTAAAATGTACAAAAGAAATTCTCAGATGTAGACCAAGGCCAAATTTCCCTTAAGATTAGAATGCGTATCTAAGAATAGCAGTAAATTATGCATATTCATATAATTGTCGCATATTGCAGTTGCCAAATTAATTTATAACAAAAAAATAGATATACTTAGGACCATCAGTGCTAAAATATTACAATTCTGTTAGTGAAAAATAATAAAATATCGCTGTTAAAGCTTGTAGAAATTAGAGATGTAACATTAAAGAAATGGTAAGACATTTTTTTATAACAAAAATGTCTGTTTTCATAGTAATTACGAAAATTAGTGGACAAAGAAGAGATCTGTAGATCTTTAGAAGTAAAGTGTGTAAATCTGGCCATGATGTAAGACAAAAGAGGAATGCATACTACTTCTAAACCTCCGAATCATTTTAATTCTTTCTTGCTATGAAACAAAATGTTGTTCAAACAGAATTCCTAAGCAGGAATTCTGTTTTTCAGCTAATGATAAAAATTCGCACAGACTGTGTGTGTGTGTGTGGAAAAGCGATGATACAGAAAATTTGGTATCAGTTTTTATCGGGCTTACATGAAACCATCAAACATGACTGGCATGAGTGCTGGATATACATGAATTTAGATTTAGTTAGAATTTAGTTTGGAATCCCAAATACACGAGTCAAGGAAGCCAGAAACTTTTTTTTTTCAAGCCTAGTATTGGTTGAATTGCCGATTTCGAGGGAGGTTAGCAGAATTATTTCCTCCCTCAAACAGATAAAACTTGATGCATACGACTTTCTTAATACGCTGTGCAAACAAATCTAATTCTAGATACGGGATTTGAGATAATCGAAGGCTGCAGACTCCTTAAAATTTAATATAATAAAAGTTCATTTTTTTTAATTTTAAAAATTTTATTTATTTATTTATTTTTATCTCATGTTGGAACTCGAAATCCTTAAGAATCGCAGGTAAGAAAGAATATTGGAAATCTACGATTGAACGTCTGATGTTAAATATTCAGTTTTCGACTGAACTTTGCCACTGTGATTTTGCAATCCTCCAGCAAGCAAACTTCGGGTCACTGTTCATATAACAGAAAAATATCTTTACACACGATCATTGGAGAATATCGTTATAGCCATGACTTATTAAGCGTCAGTCTAATTCGCCGTACAGCGACATTGTCTGGAATTCGTTATGTCGAAAGAAATAATTATGTTTTCCAGTGAAGATAAATATTACACTAACAAAACAAAGGCATGCTGGTAGAACAGTCTATCAGCTCGAAAATACCTTTAGAGGCGAATGTTGTCTGGGTAAATGCTCAATCATGGTACTCTCGAACCAGCAACATCACACTCACACACGGCTACAGTGCAGTAGTTTCGCACGCCTGCATCATTTTTACAAAAATCTACTGGTCTAACCAGTCTTATAACATGACCTGCAATGTTAATTGTACACGCAACAAGCGGATTACATCAAGTTGTTTCTTTTTATAGAGCGAAAAAAAAAACTAACTCATAAATTGTGTAGTTTATTGGTCTGCTTTAGTGCTGACAACTGTAGCAAGTGTTATCTTCAATACGAGATGTTTTCTATGTAAACACACCACTTTTAATGGTTTTTAATCCTGTATGCAGTTATTAACGGACTCGTAAAAAAAAAGCCCCATCATTTTTGGTCCCTTCAGCCACGAATGTTTCTTAAACAAAGAAGAAAAAAAAATTCCCCAGCATGGAGCAAATACCAAACGACAAGTGTCGACCGAAGGCACCTGATAAAGACCAGCACACCTGTAATTATTTATACGTATTACATTCTTTCCCCCACTCTGTTCCCTGTAGCTGTTGAAAGTACTTCAAAACCAATTAAGATACAGCAACGCCTGTTATGTTTGATGTGTCCATTGCGTAGCCCTAGGGACGTCAATGGAGTTTTGTTGTTGCCTCTCAGAAAAGTGTCAGACCCCTTGGCTCCATACCAGCATTTACCATGGCATTTTCATGGCAGATTAATACCCAAAAGATATGAAAGCTCTGTCTATAAACGAAAAACAAACTTGGGGTTATTTTATTTATTTTTAGTTTCTGTGTGCTCCTTACTATATTTCTATCTTAAAAAATATTACTGTTGGATATCAGTTAATGAAAACTCAACGTTAATTTAATAGTTATGATTATTATGTAGTACTGTATTTATGTATATATATAATTAACGTACAAATATTATATATAATGATGTTTTATAAATATAAATTAATTACTTTTATGTAATTAATATACAGTAATATAATTAATTATATGAAATAACTAATATACTATCATAATATAATAACATAAATTTAATGTAAGTGATTATTAAATTTATTAAATGTGACATATTTAAATATTTTATCAGCTGTTAAGAAAGCAAAGATAAAATAGAAATCATGCAGTTATTAATAGTTTTTTTTTTTTTTAACCCACAAATCAAATAGTACGTTTTGTAAAATGGGAGAACGCGCCTATTAAGAGTTATTTTACACGTCCAAAACGCATGTTTATTCCGGAAATCTGGCTTGACGGATTTTACTCAAATATTGCAATTGGAATTGTTATAAAATGCTGTCCAGCTACTCCACTTTTTGTTCTGATCAAACTATTTGCACGGGCAAAAACATGACGAAATTATATAGTACAATTATACAGATGGATATTAATAAACTTCTGTGATTGATACATAAAGTTTTATAAAGATATATATATATAAAATTAATACATGTCATACAATTCTCTCCGGCCAAAGGCTAATTCAGCCTTTGGCTGGAGTGAATTTAATGAAATTCAATATTTAGAATCTCCATTCAAAATTGTGGAATCCTTTCAATTTTTTGGTTTCAACTGAACCATTTGTTGCGACAATATTAGACTGTGTACTCTACTGTGAACTAAAAACGCATTGGAAGCAGAACATGTTATAAACTTTTTAAGTTCTAGATTCAGTTATTTGGCTACGAAATAAATATGGATAATATAAATAGTGATTTCATATAACTTTGCAACGCGTTCAAACTTTTGAAGTAATATAGAAATATCTATAACCCCCTCCACTGTGTTCTTTGAGTAACTTGACTGTGACATGATTGTTCTCACGAAAACAACAGACATCTCAACAATCTCAAATTCAACTATGATCAACATCAAAATTATATATTTAAAAATTATAAAAGACGTTAATCCTCATGTCAATGCGATTGATTGTATTACGCCAGTCAGTTCGTGATATTTTTCATTGTTAAATCAGACATTAGGTTCAAAACTACTTTAGGATCCTTTTTTTATTCGATGTAATTTCTTTTTTAAAAATAAAATAATTTAAAATTATAATAATATATTTTTTAAATATTTTTCTTTGACTAGAATTGGACCATTTTAATCGCAAAATTAGGAAAAAACGAAATTATCTTCAGTACATTATGAATGTCATTACACATGAAAACGATTATGAAACATTTTTTATGATCGTTTCCGACTTCCTTACTCGTCATTATTATTTTAAAACGACAATTTTTCATTCAGTTAAAATTTTGCACCAGTTGTATGTCATATACTATACATACAGTTGCTGACTACTTAACCTATTAGATAGTTCTTTCAACAGATTATATGGATAGTCGTTTACAATGGCCACTTCCGAAACTGATGAACTGAAATTTTATTATTATTTATTTTGATTATCAAAAAAAAAAAAAATCAAATTAATATTAGACCAGTCTAGCCTTGCAAATTGTTTGCTATTACAGTACTTGCTATTTGATTTCTTTTGTTCTGTAGGTTAAAAACTGGAATGTTAACTAAAACAAACTTTCTATGGCGCTTAGTAATAAAAATTATTATTATTATTATTATTATTATTATTATTATTAATCTGAGACCTTCAGGGAGTAAAGGACTCATCGAGGGGAGGCTATAAATCACCCAAACCAGCTATCATACCTTCCCTTAAATTCATTTACACTAGATGCACTCACTGGGTTCAAATTATTCTACTCAGTCACTGCTCTCTTCTGGGAGAAATAGCTCTTACCCATTTCTTGACTCTGAACAACCTTTACTTCCATGGATGCCCCCGTGCTCTCTCCCCGCCTTCCATATAATGAAACCTTTCATCAGTTGAAATGCTATAACACCCATTCAAAAGTTTATAGACCTCTATTATATCACCCCCCATCTTTCTCCTGTTAACCAGAGTCTGCAATCCACATACTAGCAATCTGTTCTCATAATCTAAATTCCATAATCCAGATATAATCTTTGTAACCCTTCTTTGCGCCCTTTTCACAGCTTCTTTATCCCATTGGAATCCAGCAGACCAAATCTGCGGTGTTGTCTTATTAAAGCCTTATAAAAAGGCAAAATGGCTTCCTTATCCTTACATGTCAAGGTTCGCTTCAACATAGCAATTAGCCTCTGAGTTGTATTTGCAACTTTTGCTATGTGACCTTTGAACTTTAAATTCTTATCCACTAATACACCAAGATCCCTTGCCTCTTCAGTTTCTTGTAGTATAACCCCGCTAATATAATAAACCGCTGGAACACTTACTAACATTAAACTGATAGCCATTTTCGTTTGCCCAGATTTCCAGTCTATCCAAATCATTTTGTAATTGCTGAATATCAGTAGCAGCCCTGATTGCCCTGCCTATCTTCGTATCATCTGCAAATAATTGCACATCTGATGACAGACCCTACTTGATGTCGTTAATGTATAGATTGAACAATAATGGCCCAAGGACTGAACCCTGAGGTACACCACTGGTTACCTTAAATCTAGCAGATTCACACCCATTGTATACCACTTTTTGATATCTGTCTGTCAACCATCCCCTTATCCAAGTCAACAGATTATATTCCAATCCCATATTCTTCAGTTTACGCAACAGCCTTTCGTGTAGTATCCTATCAGACCACTTGAGTGACAGATCAATTTCTATTGGATAATGAATTTGTACGCCAGGAAGTCTATTATATCAATTATTCACATTCAGCTAAACTGTTAAAACTAAAATATTCACGAAATTTGTCGAAAAGTGCATTTGCCTGTAGAAGGAAGTTTCCAGTTATAATGGTCACGAGTGTTTCAAGAAAATGAGAAAGTGTTGTTGTTCCTAGTTTCAAGGATGACATGGATATCACAGTGTTCACGGTTGAGAAATGTGGAAAGTCTTTGAACCATGACGCCAAAATGACAAAGCAGTCATCTATAAAATAGTGCTGGATTTGATACTCTAGATTGATAGGGTTTAAGCATTCTGCTAGAAATCTGACACGAAATTTCTCTAGTTGCAATTGCAGCATCGCCATTATTCTCTAGATGAAAACATTTTGCGTTTGAAGTTGTCAGGTTGCATAACGTAGGTAAATAGAGCAACGATATATGACGGAAGAAGAATTTGTTATATAGATGAAGAAATGATGAACTGAAATTGGATGGCGATATTCGTGAATAGAGCAGTTATGTGAAAATTCATTAAAAGATATTCTGTAGAGGGGTGTGTCTAATTTTTTACGGAGACTTTATATTAAGATGAAGCATCATCTGTGAAGTCTTTTTTTTTCTAGCAGATAAGTGAGGCTAGCTCTTCCATGTTTGAATTGAATGGAATTGAAATCCGTCAATTTCAATAGGGCAATAGGACAAAAAATCGAGTTCAAATCATTTTTGGAACATGCTGACAATTTGAGGAGGATGTTGTAAAGGTGGAAGAAGAAAGAAAATGTTGCAAACGCGCTTATAGATAGCATTCTTCAAGAGATTTCTTACAGTTATTACCAGACTGTTTACCTCTTCACAAGCGATAACTCGTAAAAGACATGTCATATGTAAAAAACAAAACAAAACTGAGTCAGGTACTGAAAAAAACAAACAAACATGAAGTTAGCTGCAATTTAGAAGCAGCTACACAGCTGACATTAATTAATTGATGAATATTTAAATTCGTTGCTCTTTTCCATCTTTATTTGTAATTTCATATATTTAATGTGGAACTGATTAGACGCGAAGGAGAAGCTGATACACACTTTTTTTTTTTAATTAGATGTGTACTTCCGGTGTTATAGCAAATTCACATGACCGTTTTGGCTAGTAATAGGAAATACATATACGAGATCATCCACGAATGCCTGCATTACAAGAAGATGGCGGGGCGATGAATGCCGATAACAAAACAAAACAAAATAAAACAAAATCTCAGTGAAGAACAATGGCTATGCGTAGTGCATTCACTCTGAAGCATCTAACAAATTCCTGAATTTCATATGGGAACACAGTTATAGGTATAACGGTATCACCTTTATAGACATACGGCATCACCGTTACACCCCGGAGAGGAAGATGCAGAGTATAATGTGAAAGAATTCCTCCTCGGCGCGAATATGTCAACATGAAAAGTAATGTTGACTACTTTGGGGACAGCACAGAAATAATTTTGGTCGATTTTCTGCCTTCTTATTTTCTTATTCTTAATTTTTAATCACGGAAAAATCCCATAGCATTTTTTTACATTCAAACAGCCATAGTTCCTCGTTCAGACCCGTGTTCGTAATGAGTTTTTTTCTCACTTAAAATAACTTTGCAATAAGCGCACCAAGATATAGCTTTTTTCCTGCTACCCTGTATAGTGATATTTCTTAAGAATTTGAACGCCTAGACAAATACTTTTTTGTAAGATATTTATTACTGGATGCTACAGCTTTTCTCCAGAAGTTAGTATAACGCATGACATTTATGAATATCTCATATTGCTAACAATCAATGACTCATCACTGTTAATAAATTTATTAATTTATTAACAGTGATGATTTTGATATGCAAGCCGAGATGAACAAAATCACCTATTTGAAGTTACTACGAACGGAGCTAAATCTTCATGGTCGCATACACCTGCATAGCTTTCTAATGGAAGACTTGCCTTGAGCTAAGCAATTGTGACACACTTCCCCCTTGTTAAAGTAATAGCAGTTCCTTCTATGCTTGAAATAATATAGGAAACGGGAAGGCTGTTGAAGGGCACTGTTGCTCATTACAAGACATATAAGACATATTAATCGCCTGGGCGAGTTAAAATGCAGCGTATTTACGTTTAACGACCTCTTTGATATGAAAGTCCCCCCCCCCAACTGTATCCATCCCCCCCAGATGACTACTTGCACGTGCTACAAAGAAACACACATACACACGCACGCACGCGCCTGATTTTACGTGAGCATCAAGACACTTAAGAGTATCTGCGGAGAGATCAGATGTTATCTTGTTCATCGATCAGGGTCAGGAGCGCAAAGAAGTTCCGACCAAATACCATCATCTCTAATCTTCAACCACCCCTGCGTGCTTTGCATTTCCAAGTCGTTTTGGATCCAGTTCCTGCTCTATCGTGGTCAACAGAGGAATTAAAAAAAGAAAGAAGAGATCATTATGACTGAGTCCAGCGTATTTGATCAGCTCGTCTGTTTATCCTCAGAACAATGAGCAATGTGTAATTAGGTGACTTCGCTCCCGGAGACGTTTATTTATCCTCATAATAGCAGGGAGAGTGGCTATTAACTACCTTGCCGTTCTAATGTTCATAGATTAGAGGCAGCAGGTACCTCTCAAGTTATGGTACGTGTTGCAGCAGACTGTGGTCTGGACAAATGCTGTACAACCAAGTCAGCCGAGTGCACAAACCTTCATGCTAATTAAAAGGCTGAGCTCAACAGATTAGGACTTTGTTTTGGAATGCATCTACACAAGTAAAAGATAAAGAACAATATTTTATCTGTTGAATCTAAATACGAGATTCGAAGAAATTTTTGAACTTTTTTTTTTTTTTTTTTAAATATTAAGTTCATCAACGAATGGAAAATACTTCGTTGTCCGTGTATATATCAATGTGAGCGAGAGAGAGGGTCTGATTACTCTATTTTTCTATCTGTAGTTTTTCCATATTTTAATTCAAATTTAAGAGAGTAACAATTTATTGCATAGCAGGTCTATTCCGTTTTTTTTCTTTAGAACTTGTATTGCAACTAGTTTTAAAAATACACAACAAATCTAATTAGCAGCAGGCCCACAAAATTAAATTCAAAGAAACAATCTTCCAACTTGTCATGTCAGAAAAGTTTTAAGATTTCCGATCAAGACCATAATAAAGTATCCTAGTGTTTTAATAATTTCTAGAAATTGCCAAGACGATTTTGTGGGTTACAAAATATGAAAAAAAAAATCTTCTTGCTTCTGTATGATTTTGCACAGAAATAAGCAGAACTACAATGAAGCAACGTAACTATACATGAGAATGACTGAATTTCGAATAATAGACCTTGACCTACACTTGAAGGATTTTGGTCTGTCGACACGTCCGAAATTTTATGTTCAGTAAATTATATAAAAATGACAGGATAGATCAAGATAATCCCATTTGAGAAAATGTGGAACTTCAAAATACCAACCAACAGTACTGTTTTCACTATCTGAAACAACAATGTATGTCTTTAAGAAAAATTGAGGAATCTCTCGCTTATCAAATAGAGATAACTGGTTAAGAGTGTAATTCAGTAGAAAGATGCTTTTTTATTTTTTATGAAGATTTTTGAAATTTTTAATAAAAGAAATGAAATTCCTAATTTTTCTAGTAGTAAATAGTGCATTATATGATATTTAATGCAGTATTTACGGAAGTAACACATCTCTCTAGTGTTCGTTACATCGCTGAAACTGCAATTGCCTATAAACGTTGTTTATTAGTGACATTTTTATGGACGTTCTTAATTATCAGTGAAATCGCATATTTAATTATAGCCAAGAACGAGAATGATTATTTGTTGTTTTTCTGTCCACCATATTTCAGTATCCGGGAAGCTTTCTACGCTTGTTTTCCTTTCTCTTTCACGCCAAGTGGAAGAGACTGATGTGTGTGTGTGTGGGGGGGGGGGATAGTGCCCTGTGGGAGACATTTGGAACCTCTGCAGTATTGTAGGAGAAATAACCCAGTTAGTAAGATAATTAATGATGTGTGCTGGTAGATGGAAGGCTGTAGGAGTTAGAAAATTAGTAACGAGGTTCCACCAATTTCTGAAACTTCCCTCTAGGGCATCCATCCAAAAAAGATGACCAGTCTCTTGATTAGAGCTTCCCACTACGGACTTATCCAATCAAGGGTATAGTTGAGTGAATGTACTGTCGTCCACGAACTGGGCAGCGTGAAACAAAACAGAGTAACCAATCGCGTCCAACGGATTGGTTCCTCTGTTATAAACCTTGCCGTAGGAAGATAAACGTCCCACATAACACGATCACAGTTAATAGTGGTGTAAACGGTCAGGCGAGAAATATTTCACTCCGAGGCACCGAAAACTTCTTTTTTATGGTGGTGCAGACTATTGTATCCGAACCTGCTATAACAAGACATGGATTGCATTCTTCCATTATATGTTGTTCACAATACTACTCATGGATTCCCTCAAGTAGTACTGACTTTTTCCCCCTTTACGATATCATTTTTCAAATTTAAAAAGTTAAAAACTTGATTAATGGATTCAAAAGGTAAATTACTGGTGGCGATTTGCCAGAAGAAATGGGGTTATTATATAGAGTTAACGCCAGGGTAAGACCGTGATGTAAGTAATAATACATTAATAAAACATCAGTCAGCCAAATGCATGTGTTCTGGGACTGTTTTTTTTTTTTTTTTCTTTCGGAAGGGATCGTGAACTAATTTTCTGGAGTGAAAAATATCCACCAATGAGACCACCTAAAAATGCCAAAACTTTCTTATAACGTAATGTATTAGTTTATTGAACTTCAAGTTGATTAAATATTAATATGGCCAGTACAGCTAATTTTTACGAAAACTTTAAGCCAAAATTTCACAAGAATATAAATGCTTCAGTGAATTATGAAAAGGAATTTATTTAAAATTAGCAGTTAAGTTGAGTTAGGAATTTTTTCTTCTATAAATTGTTTTTGCGATGAATTGTCTACCAACGAATTGTTTTTCAAGTAATCGTTGTTCTACGAATTGTTATTCATGACTTGTTTTTCGATTAACTGTCATTCGAAGAAGTGCCATTCGGTAAACTGTCTTGCAATGAACCGTTTGCCATTAATTCCATGGAACTTTCCCAGATGGATTTCAAATTTAATCAACTGGAAGTTCAGTATTGGGCTCTGTCAAAAACATAATGACAGAGCACACTTCAAAATGGTCAAGGATAAAATAAACTTCGAGTCTTCTCCCCACCAAACTAATAGAGTTGGGTTCAGATATTATGGAAAACTAACCTACTCAAAAAAAAAAAAAAAGTTTCAACCTGTAAAATGAATTTGGTTTGCATTTACATTCCCTGAAACTCATATCAACATTTATCCACAGCTAACGGTATCCCAGTTTTTTCTCTTTGTTTTTTAATTTCTTTTTTGTTCGAACTTCCATGAACTAATGTTTTCGTTATGCGGTCGATAGCCATGTGGTTTCGAATTCTATTGTGATGTGGATATTTAAAAAAGTCTTTCCAGATTTCAGTTTTTTAAGATATGAAACGACAACAAAAACTACGAATTGCACGGATTTTGTCTCCTGGTGCGAAGAGATCACTACCTTCTAAACGAAAGCTTGAAGTATAAATCCCACCAACTAACATTTGTTCCAATCCACTTCAAGAAAGATAAAGCAGAGTACTCAAAAAAAAAAAAAAAAAACGAAATTTATCTTCCTCTTTGGCTCAGACTTACCTATTTCATTAGATTTATTGAGGAAGACCTTTGATAAGATAACCAGCGTGCTGAAGTTTATAAAAGTCGTTTAATATTGGTTGGTATAGTATCCTTGCTATTAATTTAAATTAATATCGGTTTAATTATTTAATATTAATTATATTGATGATAATTCTATCAACTATATTAATCGTAATGCGATATCACTACAATTAATACTACTATTAATGTTAATTAATAATAAAACATAAGATTTAATGTGCCTTTTAAGCAGTGCAGTACTATTACATTATTAAATTTCTCTTCTTCTTCTTATTATTATTTTAAAACAGATGAAAACCGTTATGTATTCCATTTCCTGAAACAGTGATTCAAACAATGCGTAGACACATCAGCAGTTTGTCGGGAAGGGGGCGCCTCCATACGCACGCAAAACTGCACTGTTCTTTTAACCTGACACTGATCCATATAGAGAGTGGCACACAAACGACAACAACACAAAAAAAAAAGGAAAGAAAGAAAAAAAGAAACAGAAAAGAGATAATATTACTTCGCAGAATGAGGAATGCATATACAACAAAACTGAGCGGCAGCGGTTGCCTAAAGGATAATTTATACGTAGGCAAAGCGTTTATCTGGGGCAGGGGGTGGAAGAAAGAAAGAAAACGAAACTCGGTAAGTTATCGAAAGCATGCTAGTGGGAAAAAAAAATCTGAAACAGAGGAGTACAGCTCTTTTGATTCTTCTCCACGAGTTAGCTTTTTTTTTAAATGGAGTGAAGCATAAAAAAGAATGGTTGTCTCCATTAGACAACAGATACTTTGTTTATCTAATGCAACCAAATATGTCCGTTAACAACGCAAAAAAAAAGAAAAGAAAAAACGTCACGTGGATGATTTGGCTTGTAATAAATCTCTCTCTCTCTCTCTCTCTCTCTGTCTCTCGACGTATATTAACGATTCAAAACCAATCAGTGAGTGCAATTTTATTTTTTTCCAAACTTAAGTTTGGAAAACAACCTAATTTAGCAAATTTGCACGCAGAAAATTAGCTTAAATTTTAAAACACTCAATGCATTAAAATATCATTTAAGGAACATGATGGGCGTGTGTGTTGTCCCTGTGGCGCCACATAGATTTAATAGTGTGTTAATCTCGGATTAACGGTTGTGGATAGCAGCCTTCTGAATGTCATGCGTTTTGGAGCTACCATTTGTGTTTAAATTAAAACTGAATTTGACCAATCAACTGATACCGTTCAAAAGACTGTCATAACAGTTATCCCGATGCATGTAGAATGATTTCCGATGTCTCTCAGTGAGTAATAGTCTTTAATTTTTGTGACATGTTCGCTCAATTTATGTTCGTCCATCTTTTTTTGCTCTTCATCACTCGAATGTTCTCTTCTTCAAATTCCAAAAGCACAACCTACCTGGGGTGTTTATAAATTCTACCATATATAGTAGAGTCCTGGTGCGTAAACCCGTTTATGAATACTCAGATTCTAACAGGTGATGCAACTTAAATAACCTGTAATAACCGTTTTTATGAAGCGACATTTTATTATTGTGTTTCTTATGGGCTCATAACTATGTACTTATATTCATGCGATACTGTAATAAGGGAATTAATGTCTTCTTGATTGAATTCATGATCAGTAGGATAAATATATAAAAATAAAATAAATAAATAAAATAAAAATAAATAAAAAGAAGGAAAAGAGGCAGACCCAAACTCAGATAGAGGTATAAGGTGGCAGAGGATCTTAGGGAGAAAGGATGGAGTCGGGAAGATACCCTGGACCGGAGAATCTGGAAGAAGAAGATTAAAGAGGGGAATGCCGACCTCGTTTAATACGGGATAAGGCATAGCGAAAGAAGAAGAAGAAGGATAAATAGATGTTTGTTTGTTCTACTTTTCAATCTTCTCTTGGTCTTTAGGAAAGAAATAATGATTAAAGCTCTTAGACTCGCGACCTGCCAAGTATCTTTTTTAGCTTTCATAACTATGATTATAGGATAGGGGGGGGGGAGGGTTAGCCCTATACCTAAATAAATATTTTTCAATATTTTTGAGTATATATATTACGTATGTTCTCATGATCGGTTTGCCTGAATGAAAAATCCTTGTTTTCGGAGGAAAAACTCTGATTTTTTTCTCCGTATGAGCTGTGGAACAACAAAATTGTTTATCATATCGCGATACTTCTTGCCACTAACTGAGCAGGTCACAGGACCCGACTGGCGAATGTTCCCAAAGAAGAAGACTGGTCCAAGGTACTTTACCTTCATTTGAAAAGCCTGGATAAAGGTTTCTTCACTTCCTAGATGGGATTCGAACCGGCCTTAATTCCAAACGACCCAACAGTTATGAGATTTTCTAAGAAAGTCGCTGAAGCTATCAAGTCCTCTTGTTTTTATTTAAACAAGAGTTGTAGACTGAAAATGCATGATATCTGGAAGTAATTATTAACTTTAATGTATCGAATCCTTGCAGTGTCAAACTATATGTGAGGTTTGTATACCAATCTACAGTCCAACGAGCATAACACTTACAAATCACATGGGTATTGTAAGCATATTACTGGAAAATTAACTTATTCCATAAAATCCTTAAATGAAAATTTTATATATAGTATTATTTAAAGATCTTCTATGACGCTAAGTTGCAGAAAAAAAAAAAAAAAAAAAACCAACCTAGGTTCGATTCTGATCACCGACTAGAATATTTTTTCTAGCCCCCCCCCCTCCGGCTTATTCTCGTGATGTCGCTCTTTGGCTCAGGCGAGTAGGTAATTAGTCATTGAGATCCAGGGGGAAAAAAAATCCGCATTTTAATCCCTTAACTCGGTAAAATGTTCCGTAATGCATTTGATTAATAGCCTCCATAGCTCAGTGTGTAGACGAAGCTCTTGTTGGAAAGATCTGAGTTCGAATCCCGTCTAGGACACAAAGAACCGTTATCAGGGCTTTTCAACTGAAGGTGAGTTAGCCAGATTCACACGGTGGCAAAGGGTGTTTTCTCTCGGAAACTCGGGATTTTCGTTCCTCAGAACAGGTAAACCGGTCATTAGAACACACGAAATGAAAACACTGTCTGTAGGTAACAACAGTTGACCCCCTGCCGAGTGGCCGTAAAACCAGGCATGAAACCAATGAACAAATAGTCCAGCTGTACCCACAGCAGTATACTGGTTAAGGGGCCAGCCACATCCAAGCACCAGCTAAGGGATAAAAAAATGCATTTGATTCGTAATACATTCCTAATTCAGACAGAATTTAGAGAAATGTTAGATTACTGAAATATAATTACGATTAAATATAAAAGAATTGCGGAAGGCACATATGACATTGACCAAATTCTTCTTCGAGAAGGCATCTCTTGGACTTTTTAAATCATAATTGTTGTAACAAATACCTTCCTTCCTTTCCTTTCCTTGACAGTGCCAGTACTAAGCAAATGATGTTTATTTATTTATTACATTTGGGAAGAGGATCGTCATCCTAAATTTCTCATGAATTAAGATTTCAAATGTATATACAGGGTGATCAAAATTAAAGTATCCCTGTTTAGGGCCTTGTGGACGCCTCCCGATGATCCAAATTCTGCAAAACTTCTTAGGAATACATCGTGTGTCATGCGGAAGTGATATCTGAGAAAAAATAAGGAGTTCCAAAATTTACCATCAGGAGAGCTGTATGATTACCGAATTTAGATGTAATTTTTCGGTGTGTGTAAGGAGAAGAGCGACACAAGCATAAATAACAGATTTTAATTCCCTTCTATTATGTATTCACGGTCTGTACTGTTCAGTGTACTGTCCTTCTCGGTAAGCTACAAACTTCATCCCTTGCAAAGTGCGTTCAACAGTAGAACTCAGCTAGTCAGGACTGCTGTTGCGCACATGCTGCGGTATGCTGTCTTTCAGCGCCGACAAGTTATCAGGATGATCCCAATAAACCCAGTCTTTGAGAAATCCCCAGAGCCAGAAGTCACAGGGATCAGATCAGGTGAACGAGGCGGCTATGAAGTTGAAAATTCACAGCTGATCACTCTGGCTTCCGTGAAATGTTCTCGAAGAACCTCCTGTACGGATCGACCGATGTGTGTGTGTGTGTGTGGGGTCCTATCCTGCATAAAAATAACTGAATCCATGCACAGGCGCTGCTGTAGCTGTGGAACAACAAAATTGTTTATCATATCGCGATACTTCTCGCCAGTAACTGAGCAGGTCACAGGACCCGACTGCCGAATGTCCCAAAAGAAGAAGAATGGCCCAATGATAAACGAAGTTGTAAACCAACACCAGACAGTAACTTTGGGTGAATGCAAAGGAATTTGTTGGATTGCATGCCAGTTCTGCGTAGACCACACCCGGCAGCTGTGGATATTCAGAGCTCCGTTCAGGTGAAAGTGAGTCTCATTTCCCCACAAAATCATCTACGGCCACTCAGCATCCATCTTCACTTCAGCAAGGATGTTAAAGCGAATGTCAGTCGATTTTCAAAGTTCTGCGGATGCATCTCCTGTGTCAGGGTTATCTTGAATGAGTAGAAATGCAGAATCTTCCTTAGAATTTTCCAGACGGTTGTGTAAGGCACATCTGTGCACTGCAGGACAAACCAATGCTGCTATTCATGGTCTGCTCCACAACGGCAGTAGCAACTTCATTCAGTAATTGGTTTGCGACCTCTGCCAAGTCTAACTACCAATGATCTCATTTCTTCAAAAAGGTCATATCATTCGCAGAGCAAATAAAGACAGTGGACTCGTCGACATTTGTTCAGGCAATGAAATTCGCGGAGTGCAGCAACAGCATTGCAATCCTTTAGGTAGTACAGCTTCACGAGTAAAGTACGTTGGGGCAAGGTACTCACTGTAGAAGGTATTAACAACCAGAATGAAGGGAAAAATCCCATGTGCATCTTTTTAAAACTTTCTGGCACCTGCCGAGTTGCATGATATGCAAATTCCATGTATTTTGGTGGTTACAACGCCCTTTGTGGTGAATGATGGAACTACTTTTTTTTTTTCTTTTTTCCTCGGGTATCGCTTCCGCATGCCGCACTTATTCCTGAAATTTTGCAGCATTTGGATCACTGGATACGCTCAACAATGCCTTAAACAGGGATACTTTAATTTTGATCACCCTGTACATTACTAAGAAGCGGAAACTTCTTAAACTGTTTAAAAAAAAAAAATTTTTTTTTAATTTTCCGATTGCTGAAAAAAATGTGACCTAAATAAAGTGAAGCGAGTGACTTTTTAAAAACTAAACTCAAGAACGGAAACACTTTCTATTTATATAAAAAAAAGAGAAAAAAAACTAAAGTGAATCAGAGTTCGACTCATCGTATCGCTCTCGACAGCCGATCATATCATTTTCATGTTAACGGCTGAAGTTTTTTATCCTTCGAGAGTTCTAACCAATTAATGAACTGTTGATTCTATTTTTGTTTTATGGACTCATTTGAAAAAACTTCATTAGCCACTATCTGGTAGGCTGCCAAACTTGGGTGACCCCCCCCCCCCCCCCCCAGCAAGCGAGCTGCTTAAATAATCACACAAAGTTGATGTTTGGGATCAAGAAGTATATACCGTAAGACTTAACACATTGCTCAAAAAATTCTCGTATGAGAATTTCTGGAGCACATTTGATGAATGACCTCCTTATAAAAGTATAGTTGAACAACCCTTAAACCGTGAGGAATCGAGCCAAATTCTCCAAGTTCTTTGCTATTTGGCTGCTGTGCGACATTTAGCTGACGTCTGAGTAACAAAGTATATAAATACACGTTCAAAGAGTATATTTATGTATGTATTTAAGTCAACGTGCACGTGTGTGAAAAAGATTTACGGATGAAAATCTGTTTAACTCCACCCAGTTCGTTTTTCTTCTAAAGCATTACTATCTATACAATGTATCCCACGGTAAAATACTTCATCTTTTAAAAACTAAGGTTAGCCACCTAAATATATCAATATATAATCATCTTTACCAGCAAAACGATAAAAAAATGCGTTATGGATATATCTCGTCTATTTCGTGTTTCTCCAACTCTTGAACCTTTTGTAGGAATTTGATTAAATTTACATGAGATGGTCATTAAAATTCATACATCGAACGAGTTTGGACTGTATGAATAAAATCAGAACTAAGGGCTGCACTACATCTTATATAATACATTGTGTAACGTATTTGCCTGCTCTATATCAGTTTGAGTTATCCCTGGGGGGATAATTCAAACTCCAGTTTTTATTGTGGTATTCGATATAATTGCGCTTTTTTTTTTTTTTTAAAACAGATATATGTATTCCTAAAGTATATATTTATTTATGGAATAGGTTTTATTGTCTGCGTCATTCTGCGTGGTGAGATAAACTTAAAAAATATTGCTATAAAGTTAAACATATTTCAAGTAACATGAATATTGTAAATCAGAAGTAATTTTTATGACGATTCTCCCTACAAAAGATTGTTGGAAACTTCTATAATATGCTTGGAGATTAAGGATGAGATAATGCAATTACCCTGTTCTAGAGACTAAATACAGTATTTTTTTCGTCTCTTCCCCTACCCCCCCACCCCAAGTCATTCAAGTTTCCAATCAACTTAATTTGAATGACCGAGTGGTGCTTTCACACCGGAAAAGACATTCACAAATATCATGCTATTGGAATGCATGTTTTGCTATTGCAAAACAGGAACAATGCCCACTAAACCATCCAGAATTATATTCCCAGCTTGTTTTATACTATCACATAATCCTAACTTTACAATTTTCAGCTGGTTGACCTTATTTGGTATCTGCTGACTAAGACACAGTTTGCTAGTTTTAGTAATTTGTTCATTATTTGTGTAGTGCTCCATAACTATCAAATATGTAATTTATTGACCCAAATGTCAATATATCTTTAATCTATTTTATGCTATTAAACTATGTAATATTCTTTATTAATCCTGCATTTCTTAAGTTCCACTTATGAAAGCCTAATTGTGTGCATTTACCATATCTAATCTTTCCCTTAATCTTTCCCCACGTCTTCAACTGTAAAGATCATTGGAAGGTTGTTCCTTGAATCCTAGACGGATTCGAACGTATTCGTATTTCCCACCAGAGGGTTGGAAATACACAGGTTCGAATATATTTGCTTTAACACTGATCTTTATTTCTATAGTGAATCTAAAATAAAAATCTGATGATTAATTTTTAAGGAAACTGATTTTCTTGTCATTTTAGTTGTCTGTAAAATTAGTATGATGCTTACCAAATAAAAATAAAAAAGACTTTGATTGCCGTTTTAAATATCCATGCATGGTTTACTGAATGTAATCGAAATATAATTTTGTTTAGTAGTATCATACTCATCAACAAATTAGTTCTTTCATGGCATGCTGAATCCCTTCTCCATTTCAATATATAAATACCTCTATGTATTTTAGTATGGAGTACATTTACCCTTGCTCGCGATATTGTAATATATAAAATTGAATAGGATTATTTACTATACATAAAATTGAATAGGATTATTTACTATACATAAAAACAAGTCCATTATATTCTAATGAGCACCTACCATTTGCAGCAAATGGTAGATGTTCGTTAAAAATAAAAATACATAAATAAATAAAAAACAGAGAAGCTAATACAGAACAAACTTCACAATCTATTTTATAACGTCTTTTCAACTGAAGGTGAGTTAGCGCTAGTTTCATAGGATGATGGCACAGATTTTCCTTGCGGAAACTTCAGTTTTTGATCCTACTAAAGAGGTAAATCGCCAGGAAAACAAGAACACACCTAATTAACTGACATAATACAGCAATAAAAACATATTATATGCAATTACAGGCATAACGAATGCCCCATTCGTTCTTCCGGCTGTAAACAATAGCACTATTATCTTTTTGCAATTTGATTAAAATTTTTATGGATTTTCTCCCTCAAACTGGTTGATGGATTTGAATAAACTTGGATAAATTTTATATAAACTCATGATTCAGTTTCTATCTGAACTAGTCAATTTGACCATACCATACCATACCATACCATACCATACCATACCATACCATACCATTTTTTCACATATTATTTACATATAATGGTTACTATTATATTTATTGGGTGATTATATTTACATTCATTAGAAAGCACACTCATTTCTGCGACGCAAATTCACATAAGCTATTGTCAAATCGATGTTACGTTTGGAGCGTTGAGGAGGTTACACGATTAGCTTCTTCTTCTTCATTTTCACCCCCGACAATTTCCATCCTCAAAAGTCACAAAAGTTCAAACCGCTCTTTTTCAAGAAACACATTTGAGAAATTGAAATGCCATATCGTGTATTACTGAATTCCACATATACGAGTAGGGTTTTTGTTAAATTCTGTTTCAAGAATTTAACAAAAATTTAAGAGTGAGCAAGAATCGGCATAAAAAACTATCCTAGAGTAAATTGAAGATCAAATTTCATTCTCTAAATTAGCCTTAAAATTGAATTTAAGTATAAGTTTAAAGGGAGATGGTAAATCCCGTTTTATTTTATAGCCGGGTACGAAACTCGGATCGAAATCCATCGAATCCATAAAGTTTCATGCCGAAAAAACTATCGGCGAGCCCAAGTGTAAGTGATCACTTGGGTAGTACAACACCAGGGCAACTCCAAGCAAAGGTGGATCAAGATCCGTCACTAACCTTAATATTTTCTCATAATGTAAAACACAGCTCCTAAGAGATGTATATATACTGTTTTACATTATGAGAAGAGGTCACTACCCAAACCGGTTTCAACCTTATGAATAAGTAAAGCCGTCTCTAAAAATTCGGACGATCCCTAGGCCACTCAATTGTGGGCGAAAGCCCGTCCATCTCAGCGGTGGCTCCACTCAGTGATGGCCTTCCACCCTCCACCACCACCGAGCAGAACCGCTCATATTCCGACAAAGCCCCTCACCGGGCCGTTCCGGAAAACACTTTCCCCGGAGACTCAAATTGCTCCCTTAAGGCAAAAACCTTATGAGAGCGAACTCATATTAGCAATCTCACCGGTTTCAACCTTATGTATAGGTGAAGCGGGCTCTAAAAATAAGACGATCCCGAAACATCGCCCAACTCAGCGTTGTTCCACTCGATGACAGGCTCACCCCGTCACCGAGAAGAACTTCTCAGCATTGGCTCTACCCAGTGGCAGGCTCACCCCACCACCAAGCAGAGCCATAATCTCAGCGGTGGCCCCACTCAGAGACAGGCAAAAACCTACCGCCAAGTGGAGCCTCTCAAAGCCAGATCCGCCCCGCACCGGTTTCCACCCTCATTGGGGTCTCATCAGTGAGTAGGTAGACCTGCAATATTAAGGTATTAAGTGAACCGAACTTACATATACCTCTACTACAGAATTGCTGAACTGGTGTACTCATATATTGTTATTACTACTATAATAAGCTAAAAGGCTATTTTACCGGCGACATAAGTTAAGTTTAAAGGGAGATGGTAAATCCCGTTTTATTTTATAGCCGGGTACGAAACTCGGATCGAAATCCATCGAATCCATAAAGTTTCATGCCGAAAAAACTATCGGCGAGCCAAAGTGTAAGTGATCACTTGGGTAGCCAAGTGATTTTTTCGGCATGAAACTCTATGGATTCGATGGATTTCGATCCGAGTTTCGTACCCGGC
This sequence comes from Typopeltis vanoorti, assembly GCF_054136105.1. Classification (NCBI taxonomy): domain Eukaryota; kingdom Metazoa; phylum Arthropoda; class Arachnida; order Uropygi; family Thelyphonidae; genus Typopeltis; species Typopeltis vanoorti. The sequence goes on along the minus strand of NC_143550.1, from coordinate 138,011,971 downwards.
TATAAAATAAAACGGGATTTACCATCTCCCTTTAAACTTAACTTATGTTGCCGGTAAAATAGCCTTTTGGCTTATTATAGTAGTGAATTTAAGTATATTGAAGTAAGGAATAAATTCATTTTGGAAAACTTTCAACTGAAAAAAAAAGAAGAAGAAGCCAACCATTAAGAAGAATTTGGTAAATTGGGCCAAGAGAAAGACAAATTTTTGAAAGACTAATTTAAAAATGGCAGATCTGGAATTTTCATAAAGTACACTTAGTAGTAGCAAAGGCAATTGTTTTTTTGAAGCTGTGGTAAGCTGATAGATGCTCCTTATCGTTCCAACACTAAAGCTTCTTGTTGTCTTAGTGCTCTGAAAAAGATACATTTTTAGGTTTACTTTGAAATACTTAGATCGTGCAATCATCCGAGAGCACTTACATTAACAGGAGAGGAGAAGGAAGGCAAAAAGAGAATCTCTACCTGTGCGGCAATACAGGCATGGGTGGGGTTGCAAAATAAAAGTTTGTGTTGCATTATGTAAGACGGCTAAATAAAATAAATTCCTTCAACACGCACTTGTTCGACGCCAGTAAAACTGTTTCCAGTAGACTATCAACACCACTAAAGATAATTCACCACTAAATCATTGCTACTTCCATCTGTCTTGTTGGAAGAGTATGAATAATGAGTCATTGAAACTTAATAAACGATTCACTCCATGACAGTTTTTATTTTTATCCAAGTCCAGTTTTCACTTAAAGAGAAATAGAATAGCGCTGAAAGCTATTTTCCTTCGCATAACTCAAATATTCCCTCGATAGTGTTTGGAAAGACAGGTACCCTCAAGAAATCTGCTGTCCCAAAGTACTCTCTTCTTTCGTAAAAGTTGCAACTCTCATTTCACCATATTTTTGATATTCTTCCACCACTTGGTATTTTATATCTCAGAGCGAGGTATAATTCCGAGGGCAGAAATTCGTCATCATGTGATTCACCAAGAGAGTTTTGAAACACGTATATATTTATGTCCTTATCACCTCCAAGTGTCGAATTTTCTCACGTTGCTGAGAGCTTGTACACCCTGCGAGATGTTGTGTATTGCTAGTCTCAGATGATCTATACGTCTGGGTCAGCGTCTGGTTACTGACCGACCTCTGCAACTCACGTGCTTCGTTGACGTGTACCATAAATGTTGGAGTGCCATTCTTATTCAGATTCTATTCTGCTTGCCCTCCTGTAAATTAATATTCCTGCTGCATTAACTCCAGGCGCTCACGCGTGCAAGGTCTTTGGGGGGTAAAGCGGTTGAAGGACATCTTGTTTCCATGAATACAGCATACTTGAGAAGAGTTAGCTGTCACAGTATAACGAGATTTGAAAACCGAATGCAAATCACCAGAACAGCAATAAAAAATTTCCCCATCCATTATTACCAGTAATCCACGGCTTGGTTATATAAACGTGTTTTTTGTTTGTTTGTTTTCTTCTATGATCGGCTAGCTTAGCATAAAAACAGATTGAATTGAATATGAACCCAAATCTCTTTCAACCAATAATGAGTAGAGAAACCACCAAGCTAGGAAGGTGTCAGTTATCTTGCGTAATGCTTTCCAGCTCAGTATACTTATCAAAAACACATCTGTCATTGCAAGATCAGCTACGCAGTTGATTATTTTCGTTATAAACTGATGGTTTAAAGCAAATAAACAGTTTTCCATATCTTGTTTATCTTTATAGTTGCGAAGAAAGAAGCACTGAAATTAACCCCAAAATTACTGAACAGCTAGCAACAACATCGACTTATTTTTCTTTCTTACTTTTATGTTGGAGATGAGTTTCTAACTTGAAGAATAAGGAAGTCTTTTCATTATGATAGCACACTATGTTCTGTGAAAAATTCTGTGGTTAATTATGTCATTCAAAATTATACAGGAACTAAATTTCTCCAACCCAAAGCGGCTCGTTTATCAGAAACAGCTACATTTTGTATATGCATATTTCTTTCCTATACCTAATGGCCTTGATCCACTGAGAAAAGCTCTTTGACGTCATCGAAAATAACAACTGTATGACATATTTTATTTCTGTTTCCTTTTCATGGAAGGAATGCACGTCATCCGACTGCATAACTTTTCTTGTAATTATTTTGTTTAACATATATTCTGCCATGGTCAAGAGCTACGAAAATGAGTAAATTTAGAAGATAAAACAGACTTCGCCACTGGTGCCCGGAATTAATTAAATCATAAATCAATTCGGGTTTCTAAATTCCATAAGAAACAAAATTCAACTCGCTCATCAGATTTTTGTTATAAATACTGGAAGCTTTCTAGTCCCGTTCATTTCTCCAACTATTTCCAGATAACAGTTGCTTTCTCAACCAAGGACTTGTCGCTAGACGAAAGATCTCAATTTGTTTCACACTTATCCCTCATAAACATTGCTGTTGTTCTATATGTATGTTTGGGGCTGAGTTTCTAGCCTCCCTCCTTCAAACACACCAACCTCCTTTCATCTGCCATATGATGTGACAGATGACCATCAGTAGCCTAAGCAAGTGATAGATGCTTTCGGGTGGTGAGGGGTATGTTGAACTTGACAAATCACTGGTGGAGTTTGGGAATTCCATTCTGTAAACCGCTGTGTCTAAACGAACGCATCCTGCATTAAGACACCGAAAAAAAAAAAAAAAAAAAAAAACCTAAGAAAAGGTCGCCTTCCAACAGTTTTATTTGTTTTTCTGACTTCAAGGGCACATTTGTCTCTGGAAAATAGTGAAGAAATTTTCAGCAATATTTCTATCATTGAATATTAGATAATAACGCAAGGACAAAGAGACTGTCAGATAAAGGATGTCTGCATTTGTCACTAAGAAAGCATACAATTAATTATCCATTCGAACTGTGTACGAATTTAAGATTCATTCTATATATATATATATATATATATATATATATAGAGAGAGAGAGAGAGAGAGAGATGGTGTTATATGATGGTGTGATATATATATATATATATATATATATATATATAAACCGAATGCCAATTACATATTAAAATAATATAATTATGCAAATAATTTTTGCCTATTGCTACTATTCTCTTGTGTGTGTGTGTGTGAGCGCTCGTAATGAAATATTAAGGAAGTTTAACATCCGGTCTTCATAAAAAATTAACTGGATACTTTTTCTCTGAACAAAAAAGCTACAGTGAACTAGCAGGGAATTCAGTGCATGTGCCAGAAGGCATTCAAGTAGCCGAGACATTTCTACCTACAACTAAAAAGTGGAAAACGATTTGTAAACAGATTACGTTTCATAATGTCATTTGCGGTGAACCTCCTACACATGACAGAGAGAGAGAGAGTATGAAACAGTCATAACTTCCTGTCAATGTGTCTTCCGTTTAAAAGTACCAAGATGCTGTCAAGGCATTTTTAATGGTCTGTCCTACATTAAGAACGAAACTAGTCTAGAAGCAAGTCTTGTTCGTTTCAGGCGAAAAGGCGGTGCGTTCAAAGTCAAGGCATAACTTAAAGTGTGTTAGGGGTACATTCATTTCAGATTTCTGAAAATTAATCATGTCTGATTTTCTCAGCAAAAAAAAAAAAAAAAGCGACCCTCTTTTGATTAGAAAATAACTGCTTATCAGGGTCACTGGGTTACACTCTCAACTGGCGACTGTCTCAACTTTGGCACGAGATTCGGTACCGTGAAAGAATCTTGAAGATACGCCAGAGAAGAAGAGGTCGCGTTTCGATTTTTTTATATTATTATTACTGACTTTAAGAAGCGGCATATTCCTTGTTTATTATATGACATATAGATATAAAATATTTTTCTTTTAAATTACCGGATAATGCTGCTTCCTAACTTATGCATAATATAGCTTCTTAAGGATACGAAAGAAATTCACGAAAACTGAAGAGACTTTTAAAATGATTCTATGAAAAACTAACAAATATTAAATAGCTATAAATATAAAAGTTTTATGGAAAAAGGGAGGGAAGTCAGGTTAAGCAAATTATCTATGAAGCTTGAGGCCAATGCGATGATATTCTTATAGTTTAAAGTTAGCTTTCTATTTCTAATGTTTTGCGGTTGTCAAAAGGTAAAAGTATATATTTTCCAAAATAATTTGCAAAATCAACAGTTTAAATATGTAAAGGATATTATATATCATTTCAATTTCATTGAGTCTTCATTTGATATAATATGCACTACTTCGTTTGCACTGCGGCTGTCAGGCCAGTGAAATCTAAACGCACTAATAAGAGATGGATATGTGGACTCGTGGGATGAGTTCAGGTCTTTTAAGTAGTGCACGACAAGGCAACGCTTGTGCCGAAGGTTATATTCTCCTAAGCTCTCACGAAAGTTTTAATCTCGCTATCAAATCTAAACGGATATATGATATCCTTTACACATTTACTTAGTTTTGCCGGAATGAAACCTTTGGCTCTTTATTTAAGTAATTAACATATTTATATACCAGATAATGGTACAACTATGACTAAAACTATTGCATTTAGATGATTAATTATTATTATTATTATCGTGTTAAACGGTTGTGAAGTCATATTTATCTCATTTATATTATTATTATTATTATTATTATTATTATTATTATTATTATTATTATTATTATTATTATTATTACTCCCTCTTTTAATTTCAATCTGAAAATATCGCCAGTTTGACAAGGATTAGCAAAAGTACACTTTCACTTATTTTCGTGTAACTTCTTACAACCGAACATTATTTAAATGACTTTCCGAAAGCCAGTCCAGCATTCACCACTCCTCCCGGATAATCCAGCCTACTAACAATAGATTCCTCTTAGTGAGCGCTCATGGAATATCCTTGTTATTAATGCCGTCAAAAACACTAATGATGGTATTCAGGGAACGAATCTCCGTACTGAAACCCCACTGAGGGGTTAAAGGTCACCAACGGTTTGTTTACTTTACGGTACGCACACATGCGATGATACTGCCCTCAGCTATAGTCTGCCACTATTTGTCAGTTACATCAGACTGGGTCTTTGTTAACTCTATTGAACAAAACTGTAGACCGAATAGCCATTAAGTCTCCTCATGTGATATGTTGTATATATTGTATGGAAGAAAATTCTTGGATTTTAGAAACAGTGCGAATAAACAATTCCTAGTTAATTAGCAAAGGCATAGCAAGCTGTTTCTTTCTGAAAAAGAGAAATATGGATTTCCCCAATTTTCTCTAATTCATCTTCTGTATTTAACAGAAAGTCATGTTTTCATTGTCGTGGATAATAATATGATCTACAATTACCAATTAATGCAAGCCCATTTTCAATGTACTAATCTTAAAATATTTAATAACATACCCCGACAAGTTTATCGTCTGCCAAAGCTGTTTTTTCACCTTAGGCAATGAACTAGAATCTGGTAGATGGTTAATCAATCTTGTGAGTTTCGTATGTTCCCAAGCTTGATCTCCTTCTTCCCCATAGGTTAAGCAGCCAATAATTAGTACGTCATTTATCACGTTAGATTAGCTCAATCCTAATCAGGGGAAGACAGATCTATGTGTTGAAGAAACTCGCTAAAGAGAGAGAGAGAGAGAGAGAGAGAGAGAGAGTTTGTCACACAATAAATGTTGAGGGGGGGTGTGATATGTATTAGGATAACTGATAATCTAGGGTGATATTTATTTCAAAGGGATTTTTATTAGCGTAGTTACAGTAACAGGACAGTAGCGTTCAGTAAGACTAATTTGTATTCTATGAAGAGAACAGTGAACACACAGTTTGGGAATCATAAAGCTTGTTTATTGACTCGCGCTAACTTCCTCGTGCCATCAAAGTTCCTTTGTCCCTCCAACCATTAGAACAGGATGGTATCCATTTTCCACTTTTTTATCACACGTTAATGGTATATCGAGTTACTTTAATTGGAACACGTTAACGAACATTCTTGTTCGGATTAAGCTAATTTTGTGGTCCTAAAAACTTTGCGAAGGTCAACTTTTTTTTCCGACTCGTACACTGGATGGGGACTGTAGACTAGCCTTCTTTAAATAATAATTATAAAAAAAAACAAAAAACTTGCACACTGTTCTTCTTGTTAAAGCCTTAGCTTCTAGATCCTTGTGCTTCTATTATTTCAATTTATAATTCTAGGTGATGTTTTCTTCATTCATCTTAATTTCATCTACTTTTGTCAATAGGGTTAGTGTGTGTTCCCGCATGATATTCTATATGTTTCCACTATCGCCTGTGACATAATCACTTCGCTTACATTTCAGGAATCAAACTAGCAATAATGTAGTCTGACCTTGACGTGCATACAAATGAACCTGAACAGATAGATATAAAAATAGCGCTCCTGGAGTGTTCTATTTGCAAAGAACAACCAGAGAACACCCAAAAGGTCCATAACATGAACACTTAGTTGAATAGTTGTCTTCTAACTTCCGTATGCTTATCATAAGGTCGGTGCCGTTAGGTTTCTGCCTACGTTAACGTGTATATCAACATGACAATTTGCAGCGCTGGAAAGAGGCCCACCCACGTTCTAAATACGTGTCGATAATACCGGGCGGCTCTTCATATATCATTTCACTAATTGTGTGATAAGATGTGTGCTATAGGTTTCCTGCGTAATTCGCCTCTACATCAATGTGCTTGACCTTGGGATGATCACAAATAACTTTTTTTTCCACCATATGGGTTTTTTTAAGGCAGTTTTGGTCTCATTGTTGACATAGTAACCGAGCTCTTTCCGATGCAATTGACTTGCGGCTAATGACTCTCGCTTCAAACTAGGTCAGTCACATTATCCACTAAATATGCTTCCCACAGCAATGCAGAAAATTCAGCAGTTTCCCCTTCTTTTAATAGAAAAAATGCACTTCAACGCTTCTGAGCAATAACTAATTACATTGTCTTATTTTATGCTCACGGTGAATCAACCATTATTCATAGTAGCAAATAAACTGCTGTTAAGAAGAGCTGTAACTGATCTTCTGGAAGGATGACATTAGACAGATTCGGAAACGTAGGAATTCTCCACATTCAGGGGTCTGATATAGACAGGCAAAGATGCGATGTTTTTCTTTTTTTTTCCCTCTTTCTTTTGAAGATTTCTACCGTAACTAGCCTGCAGTATAAAGGCAAGAAGGCGTGTCGGTAGTGCTCGCATGATTATACTTCAGTCTTATTTCGCTGCCATGCCTGACAACGTACTCTGTGACTTCTAGGGTGGTCTTCCTCTTTGGTGCTTGCAGGATGATTGAAACGGGGCAGAAATGGGTAAAAAAAAGTGGACTACACAAGATTTTTTTTCGGACACAGTCGATCATTCTAAATACACCGAGACAAAAAAAAAAAAAAAAAAAAAAAACCTGCCATGTATTTCATAGAAAGTATATCCTAACAGAATGGATTATTTCAATATCCATAGAATGGCTTACTTAGTCATTCTATGGAGATGCTATTCTAACCAGCAATGCGTTTTTAAATCCTCAGTATTGGAAAAAAGAAACAGTAATTATTAACTAGATGGATTCGTGTCCATATGATCTTTTATTCTCTGTATCCAGATTTTTCTGATTTACCGACAGAGAGAGATATTTGCAGATATACAGTATTTTAGTCAACATATAAAAAAACTTAAAAAACAAGCATCGGTCACTTTTTTTTCAGTAATGTCAGCCACCAATGAAAAGCAGTTAACTTAAGTTGCATCTAATACCATTGGTGTGCTAAAGATTAGACAAACTGAAACCCCACTCCAGAGATCAAAGATGATATTTTTTATGCCACTTTAGGTCTTCAGTAAGCAGGATAGTGGTTTCAAACTAGACAAAGAAACTCATGCATTACCAAAAGACTTTCATAGATATTGCTACATGCAGTGAGATTCGAACCCGTAAAGATCGGAGACGGTATTCATTCGGCCAACCAGGATGACTGAAGTTTGATTAGAAGGAGAAGGAAAACCGAAAAGTAGAATTTTTTCCACGTTTGGCTTGAACAACGTAGATTATAATTTCTGGGAGAGACACACATGGAGGAAGACGTTCTAAAGGAAGACGAGTTTATATTGACTTCTCAGGTTATGCACCCTTCTCAAGTTTTCAGACGGGTTCATAACCACAGATGCTAATAATTGGCATAACCTTATAGAGCCGGAACAGATTAAAATATGAATGCCTTGCGACAAGACCATAGGTAGGTCAGTAAAATAGCATTGCGATGATTTCTCTCTAAAGATTTAGGAGTTATGATCTTCAAATGCAATGTTAACAATGTTGTTCAAGCAATGTTGTTCAAGCCAAGTTTATTTCTTCTTTCTCCTCAGCTTTCTGTCATGTACGTACTAATGCACTATACATTGAACCTGTCTATGGAATTACTATAAAAATTTAAGATACTGATTTCTTTTTCGAAAGAAATAATTTGAAATGAGTTTTAGGGAGATTAAACTCGACTAGGTTATCTTTCTCTATTAGGGAACGATATGGGCATTTGCTTTAATTAGCTGGTTAATTATTTTTGAGGCTTTGTTTATCTGTACATTGTAAGATTTCAGAGACAATAAAATGGACTGCAGAGTGTTGTAATCTCAAAAGAATGGGATTTACAATTACTTATGAAGAGCATCGCTGATGTTTAGGCGAAAGAGAACCCTGTTTGTGTTTCAATTACGAACAGAGCTTTCAGTTACTTCATCATTTTTATACTTTGCTACTTTTTTCGCAATTGGATTTTCACCTGATAATGATGAGTGTTTTCTCGAAAGGTCTTTGTTCTATTTCCGATCAAAAGCCTTGGAAATCATGAGCGTGGCAGCATGAGCTTTCCCTGCTTCTGCCAGGCAAGTCTGTTAGATTTACTGAATCTAACAGACTTGCCTGGGATAGTAGGATAGCTGAAGAAGAATCCATACCAGTGATTTGCTGATAAAGTTTCCAGGTAGTGCAAAAGTTAGTTGTTAATGAATTTATTATTATCATTATGATTATTTGAAAAAAAATTTCGAATCATATTCCTTTAAACTTGTTTCAAATGCCTATTTTCATATTAAGATTCTTTCGAAGTAAAAAAAAAAAAAAAGACATTTATCTTATAAACAACTCCGAAAGTTATATATCAAACAAGAAAATATAAATAACCATCTGAAAAATTAAAGGTTCTTACATAAAACAAGGATAATCCAATTGTTCCAATCGCCTTTACCTTTTAGTGCAGCAAAAATGCATTTTGAATACTCACCAACACCTTTTTATATCAGTGAAAATATTTGGACTACTTTTCAATTACTCACATTAACAATGATTGTTCACAGGACTGTTTAGATGACTCCAAATTACGCAGGCTATAGTAACGTAGCTCATATAATGCGTAATGGACTAATTGTGTCTGTAAATTGTACGTGTGTGTGTGTGTGTGTGTGTGTGTGTGTGTGTGTGTGTGTGTGTGTGTGTGTGTGTGTGTGTGTGTGTGTGTGTGTGTGTGTGTGTGTGTGCGTGTGCGTGTGTGCGTGCGTGCGCGCGCGCGATCGACTTGCACGTTATGAGAAATGTAAAACCTCTCCACTTCTGTATGAGTCCAGCTAACGTACCATGAAAAAACATGTAATGAAAACCGAAATAAAGTTTTTTCAACGAAAGGATTAGGTCGTTATCATATGTACTAAGGAGCTACTATTCAGCAGTAAAGAAACCTTGATTATACACTTACCTTGGAAGCTCAAAATTTATATTATTATTATTCTCTAAATAATAAGAGGAAGCATTCAAAACAAAATAACTTCAGAAAAATTCCTTATATGTTGTGTTAATTTCTTTCTCTCTCTCTCTCTCCACGTTATTAACAGAAGGATGGTTTTGTTTCACCAAATCGCAATAACTCTCATAATATGGTTACTTATATTTTCATAATTTCTACTGTTTTTATTCTAAATTTCTTTTTATAATAATCCAAACACAAAGTTGTGTCTATGAAGATGCTAGAGCCATCTATTTGTCAAATGTCTAGATGTAATTTATTTTCCTACTTATATATATAAATACGGAAATATATTAATAAAATGAGAATAAAGCCATCATGTATCAGGTAAGCGGAAAAAAACAAAAACACATAAAATGACTGGGGATAGGCAAAAGTGGGAGTACTCCTCGGTGGCTGAACAAAGTTCCTTCAAGCAACATTTGGAAACTAGCACACATACGAAACCTAAGAAACATCGGCATCATATTTGGAGATATTATTAAGTAATTACGAATTTACGTTTTTAATTTAACTTATTTCTTACAAGGTATTACAATTTTAAACAATTCTCAGACCAAGAAACTTTTGCTTTCTTTCGAGTTTATCCAATCAAATATTGCCATTCATAAGGACCACACTACTTCAACACACGGGGTTTAGTGCGGTTGTTCTGACGATAATAAGGGCACCACAGGATGTGTGAGGGGGTTGATTTCGCTCGTGATTCACTGTTCCCACGGATGGAGAAGTCGGTCGATAGATATGTTCAATTTTCGGGTGACACCACACAACGTGTAGTCGAGCGACAATACTCGGGGGGCCAGATATGGGCTTGAGCATGTTGCGTCTCACTCGCACGTGGGCAATCGCAACAGTTATCGGTGAATAAAGAAAAGAAAATAATAAAGGAGGAAAAAAGTGAAAGGTCTTTAAACGTAAACATTAGAAATTTTCGCGTTAGTATCAATACATGAATATGATATCTCTCGCCATCTCTGAAGATTATTCTGAATTACCATCTTAAAGATATTGCGGTGCCTCATACACTTATTTCAGTATTTTTTTCTTCTTTTTCTACTCCCTCTTCGGTTAAAGGGTCGGCTACATATTATAATCAGTGTCGTATTTAAACAACTGTTACAGCGAAATGAATGAAATATTATTAATAGTATATTTTAAATGTTTAATACATGGTCTAGTCTAGTCTAATGAATTTTGATAACTATTATGTCCAAATAACATTTAATTAATTGAGTAAGAGTATCCTGAAAAGACTTCTTATTGATGCCACAATTTTAAACCCGACCCTGTCTGCAATTGTTATTAGGTTATATCAGTGTTACAATTTAATTTTTGATAGTCACAATTACTATTTCCAATCACTACGTAAAGTTATTCCAAATGAAATTTAATTTATTAATGAAATCGGATATCTGCATTAAGCAGTCCTACGCAAGAGTCAGTAGCCAAGTTTTAATCCAAAAACAGCCATCCACAGTCCCAAATAAAAGTGGGCGTGAACTTGTAAAGATACAACAGAACAGACTTTTTTTTTCTGTAATTTATCTGTCTTTGTTAGGACGTCTTGCATACTTCTTAATGAATGTTTATATTGATTGCACCAAATAGCTTTAGTTGTTTAAAATAGTTCCCAAAGTTAAAGAATTCGATATTTACAAACCTTAACACCGGAATCCAACACTTCATCAGATTAAAGTCAGCTCAGTAACATAAATGCATCCATTTTCCCATTATTAAACTACAAAAACGATTATATGCACACACTATTTCTCTCTCTATCATTAAATCGACTTTAATGATATACAGCATGCGACTATTAGCTTCTAATATTAGTCACATGCTCAGCTTCTTTTCTTGAAAGAAAGTCACCTGTTTTGTCAAACCAGTTTCTTACCTCCTTTTTCTAATCATCCACAACTAACTGATTCATTTTTAGCAATAAATTCTATATGACACCGTCAAAGGCTTTAGTGAAATAAGAAATTAGAATAAGCATCACCAGAACCATTCAACTGCTTCATTTTATGAAGTCGTTACATTGGTAATGCGACTTAATATTTGTACTGGTATCACAATCCGATGTTCAAGTATGTGAGAGAAAATGATCTACGTACACTACGCTAAGCCTTTACTATAAATTAAAACTTATGTAGAAAACAACAAAAATATACATCCACATTTGTTTTCATATATTATCCCACTAAAACTTATGTTCCAGACTCGGCATGCCATCAGATATTTAAATACTAAATGGCTGACTCAGTGTTATTTTATATATCCATCCTTGTACTTTCCTAATTATTTTACGCTATTTGACCCTTTCTCGGAGAAATTATTAGCAATTTTACTATTTTTAAATAACTGACAAACTATTATTGACGTAACAGTTAAAAAAACAAACAAACTAGAAACTAATTTTGCGAGGAAACATCAAATCATCACGTTCATAACGACAAGAATTAAGGTTTGTACCTATAGCGTGATAACATCTGTAAACAAAGAAGTAAAAGGTGCTATTTCTTGTGGAGTGATCAAAATGATTTCACAATATTATAGGTTAATATTTAGAAACGTAAGGCTTGTTACAGAACTAGTTAAATAAACTTGATTTAAGTCATCCACAATGGCGAAGATCCAGAGAGAGACAGCGAAAGAGAAATTTAATGGCACAGTTAAAAACACTTTAGGTGCTATGTTGACTACCCTGGCGCCTTCCGTATGCTTTAAGACACAAAAAGAGTTAAAGACGATACCATGCCGCCTATGTTTGGAACCTGTGTGTTCAGTCTTTGCAAAAATACATCAGCTGACTACAATGATTTTTTTTTTCCCGGTTGTAGGTGAAGGATAAATGAAGGTTTGAAAATTGTCGCATGTGATAGGCGCATTCAAGAGAGAAAAAAAGTGAGAACTTGTTTACGATTTTATTCAGAATAAAATTTCTGGGTGCTTCAGTAATGATTTACATTTTGGTCTTAAAATCTTAGAATACAAAATATAATAATACAATTATTATTCTTTCATTTTATGGTTGGAAACTATTGTCTGGGCCCTACATTGCTGTTTTGTATGTTTGTTTGTTTAGCGTAGAGGTAATATATTCTTTCTTTCTTTCTCTCACCCCCCCTCCACTATATATACGTCTACTTCCTTCAAAGTCTTTGAATAATCCACAGAAATTATAGTTTATCATTTAAAAAAAATAACAAAGAACAAAATTTTATTTCATTGAATGATAGGTTAATTCGAAATATAGATAATAAAGAAATTTCCACATCTTTTATATTTCATTTCTTATATTTATTTATATTAATTATTCAATATTTCTTATATAATAATTATCCAAATTAAACTTACTTGATAATTGTCCTCGCAGTAGACTTGTGCCAGACTGGGATTCCTTAAAATCTTCAGATCTTGGAGAGCACCCTTGAAAATGAACAGAAATAAAAGTGAGTACAAGAATCGAACAAGCATTCCATTGCACATGGTGCCAGGTGTGTGTGAGCACTGCATTGAACTAGCGTCAAGTGTCACTGCACTTCCTTACGGGATGTATTTGCCCACATGTTGTGATGTATGTATCTGAGCACGAGTAAGAGAAAACTGGGTTATCCGAGTTGTTTCTGGCTACTATTATGCACACCAAGAAAACAGAATGTGACTTCTTCAGTAGCGTTTCGTTTTTTTTTTTTTTTTTGTTTTGTTTTGCAACTAGCTAAGCACCCTTTCCTCCGGTTTCAAACTTCCCGAAATATCCCAAATGCAAAGGACAGCGTTCTCTCGCGAGATGTTGTCACCAAACGTCTTTCATTCAACACGAGAAGGAAGCCTTCAGATGGCCAGACATTGGCGGGTGATGAAAAACTTCACGAGGGCACAAACTAGGCGTGAAAAACAGTCAGTCGACTGCTTACTATCACCGCCAAATCTGAACGGAGAACGGTGCTCGCAAGCGGTTGGCCCGTCACTAGTGTAGCGGGCTAAAGAGTTGGTATATCTGCGCTGGCACGTGGGGATACACCCCCATTAGCTAACCAATACCAGGATCCGATGTTTAGACAGTAGCAAGACGAACTGCTATTTCCCCCTTCTATCTGTGTAGCAGAAGGCCACAAGGGGGCGCTGTCCTTCAGGACTATGAGCACGCGATAGGATATATTTATTCAGCAACAGATGGTCCCGTAGGCAATACTAATAGGCCACTTTTCAGAAATCATCCCGCTTCCTGATCAGATTACTCGAGTGGCCGATGTCAGAGATGGAGCAGGTAAGCCGTTGTCCCGAGTCTAGGCACTTAAGACTTCTGTGCAGTCTCTGATCACAATGGAAACTATGGGTCCTTTACACTGTCTAGGAAGCAGTAAACAGAATTTCGTGCTTGTACTTCAGAATGCAAAGGATTGTAAGAACAATTGTCAATAACCTGTCTTACTATGCAACTAGTTTGGCATCTTCGCATGATACAGCACCTTTTTTAAACAAATAAGGCCACGTTGCCAGGCAACTACTGACTTACCGAAACATATCCTTCATCCCTTTTTCCCTCCCCCAGTCCTCGCTGTCAGGGGTCTTGTAATGATGTGAGCCAGAATATACTCTACTAACGACACATGGAGGGATGGGAGGAAAACCGGCACACTTGACAAGATGTTTCGCTAGAAATTCGTAGAGTTCAACAGTAGACGGGAAGGCAGAGGGTTTTCTCCCCCTTGGATGCATACAATCGAAGCCAGTGACGAACAGCTGCTCGATTTCAACTTCGGGGAGTCAGTATAGGTGCACCAGTGCCGCACAACACAATCAGTCCCGTAGCTGGTGAAGGGGAAAATTCAAGTACGAGCAGGTTCGCCAATAGGCGATAGATGTGTAGTCAACTTACGGCGGCGGGCTAAGTAAATGGACTCTTAACTCCGCTCTTGCGTTAGTCTGGTTTTAAAGGATGACGGGAAGAGCCACTTGAGAATGGACCAGACCCCTGACACTCGAGATGTAAGGAGCTACTATGAGCTAAAGTAAGCAAACGTCCCGCGCTAGTAAGATGCGTTGTTTGTGTAAATGGGGGCTTTAGGCTTAAAGCGTCTCTGTCGATGGTCGGGTCTTATGTTGGTTTATATATGTAGTGTTTGAAATTTGGTATATGGAGAGAGAGAGAGAGAGAGAAGTGTGAAATACAGAGTAGGATAGTGTAAATAAAGAAAGAAAAGGATGAGGAGACAGACAGACAAAGTGTTTGGACTAGAAAATAAAAGGGGATAGAGAAAGAAAGTGGATTCGTATGTAAAAGATAGAATGGTCCGTAATAAATGCTCTTTTCTATAAGTGGTGAAGTTCACTATTTTTAATTTGCCGAAATTGGGTAGTTCACAGATTTAATACCTAATACCGTCTCTTGAACTTTATATAGTAGCTATACAGTTTATTTTTGCTGTTAGTCTTAGCACTCTGGATTTCATCGCGTTTATAAGAGCGATAGCACCTAGCTGGTGTCATTGTAACCAATTGCAAGTACCAAAACCGGTCTGACCACTCTCACTGGCGGACTAATGCGACATTCGCTGGATTTAGTACTATTGGGTGCAGTGGATAGATCATTATAATACATCGATGCCATGGGCATCTTCTTATTTAATCTCAATATGGACATTTAACCACAAAAAAAATAAATAAAAAATAGAACATATAGGCGACTATTCAATCTAGGAAGAGCTTGAAATACACTGTCAACAGAATTTCTAATGTTGATCAATTTTCTTTGCAAGAAAGAAAATTCAGTAGTGAAAGAGCAGCATAAAGGATGTGATTTCTTGCTTTCATTCTCCCTTTTGTGACAATCGATGCACTTACGTTAAATCGAGTTAATAAACCACGGATATTGTAATGAAACAGAAGAGACATGCACATTAAAAATGTTTTCCAAAATTCACAGCCTGAAGAGCTGTGTGTTAATCCTCTTGGTATAAATGGCTCATATCACTCCTCATCTATTGCAGGCTTCTAACGCTAAAGGAAACCCACAAACTTTCTCTATCCCCTCCACCCCACCCCAAGCCAAATCTAATTGCTTCTCGAGTGTACAGAGAGAAAACTGACGCACTCAGATAAGGACAGAATTCTACGGGATGCACGAAATCTTCGTGGCAAAGTCGTAGGTTTTCCTGGGTGTGGCGTCGCCCAGATAAGAATATCTCGAGACAGCTGTCAGATATAGCAATCTTAGTGTAAGGTCAGGGAGGGATCCCCAAAAGGTCACCCACTTAACGAGTAGAAGGAAGCACACATTTTAATGACAATCGTAGTAGATAGTTGATATATGAAACACTTTTTGTAACTACTATCGTTTGTAATTTTTTTTCTAAGAGTGTTCACCCATTCCTTTTTTAAGAAAAACAAAAAGAGAGAAAGCAATTAGGTTATTAAAAATTCTGATTGGGCTTCAAGCACAACTTTTAAAAAATTATCGTATTTTAATCTTTCTGTTATTTACTATTTTTTTTTGTTCCCAACATCTTTCTTCTTATTATTTTTATTTTTTTTTATTTTTTTTTAAATTTAATTTAATTTTTGTTTTGTTCTCTGCATTGACTATGTGTCCAGAAAAATAGAAAATTAAAAGATCGCCCGGAATGGTTGTGTTACTCTTCAAGTCTTAAATAAAATCTGTTTAGGAAGGAGTTTCATCCTCTATACTTATTATACGAAACCGAGATCAAATCTTTAGCAATTTTCTTAAGCAAAAACCGATACTGTACTTCAATGTTGGCAAAGTTTTCAAAGTCTAAACTGTTGGTGCATGACACGCATGCGTGTGAATGGGACTGTGACATCACTACAGAAATCATCAGATTATCAAAACTTACCTTCAGAGAAACGTTTAAAAAAGTATTACAAAATGCGACCTACTATCTATACAAGTGATTATTGAATAAGATGAAAAGAGAGTAATAAAACAGTAGGAAATACGAAAATAGTATTTCCTACTATTTTATTAGGAAATAGGAAATACTAAAATACTTCCGGCATTCTTTTCCCTATAATTAACAGTCGTTTTCAGACAGACATTGGAAACAATGAATTTAGCAACGCCGACATGGCTAAACTACTGAAGCCTGAAAAAAATAAAATAAAAAGAAAAAGAAAAGAAAAGAAAAGAATCCAAATTCGTAGGTTTTCGAAATTTCTATCCTTTTCTCCTTGGGGAGATGTTCGGATATTTCGATAATCATATGAGGTGGATCTTTCGTATTATTAGTTATAGGCGAAACTGGCAGCTCTGAAGGGATAAAATTTTATCATGCATGTTTACCTTGTATTTCGTATCACGTACATGTTATGACCTTTTTAGCTGCAGAATTAATAACTGTTTTCAAGATGACAATGAACCTATCCATCATGCCACAGTTTCTATTGATATGAGGAATGTGATGGCTAAAAGCAATACTTTTTCAGGGAGTCATCCATCTGATTTCATCTCAAGTAAGAATTTGTGGGTGTATAGGCTATCTATGAAAGAATTTCTGATTTCCAGTCAAGATTTATTGTGTTGACTTGCGTTTTTCTTTTTTAAATTCACCAGGGAATTTCTCTAAGTATTAATGCTATTAAAGGGAATCACATTCAATAAGATATAAAAAGAGGGAAATCTTCAAAAAGCTGGGATAGAGCTCTAGTGATCCAAATTTCCACAAAAGGACAAAAAACAGATTGCAATAACTATCGTGGCATCAGCCTCCTCAATACAGGATACAAAATCTATGCAAAAATGCTGACAAACAAATTAATATTCTATATAGAATCATAGTTAGGAGAAGAACAGAACGGATTCCGTAAGGGAATATCATGTATAGACTCAGCTTTTATTTTAAAAATAATTATAGAAAAAACATAGAGAATACAATATTGAAACACACATAGCTTTCATTGATTATATAAACGCGTTTGACAAAATTCTAAGAATAAACTATGGGAAACTCTAATGGAATATCACATTCCAAACCAACTATACAATGCTCTATTGAACATATACCATAATAATGAAATCGCAATAAAGCAAAATGATACCAAATCTACTTGGAAACCAATAAATAGAGGAGTCCGTCAAGGCTATCCTTTATTACCCATATTATTTAACATATATATCGACAATATTATCAAAAAATGGAGAGAAGTAAATACATGTGGCTTCCAAATTGATCGACATACAAAAATAGACACGCTACTCTTTGCTGATGATCAGATCATCTTTGGAAAGACTGAAGACGAACTTCAGAAATCGATCTATGATTTGAATTATATAGAATAATATGGCCTGGAAATATCAACGGAGAAAACTAAAGTCATGCTTTTCACGGAGATAACCCTGTCAGAAGTAAAATAGTAATAAATAATAAAATAATTGAGCAAGTTAATAATTTCAAATACCTAGGCTGTAAACTATCTTACATAAATGAAATAGATATTGATTTTAAGATGACAAACTTTATAAAAACTACTGAAGTAATTAACAGAACCTTTAAACCCAACTACGTACAGAAACACACAAGACTCAGTCTATAGCCAAACCTACACTATTATATGGAAGTGAGATCTGGATCTTTGGATAAAGAGATACACAGAGAATTCAGACAGCAGAAATGAAATTCCTCAGGAAAACAGAAAAACTCACCCTATTAGATGAAAAAAGAAAAACAGCGAAATAATTAAAAACCTTAAAATCAATTCCATAACAGACTCAATGATTAAATATATGAAAAAGTGGCTAGAACATATAGCAAGAATGCAGAGAGAAAGATTACCAAAAAAGATTTCAACATATAAGTCTAGAAGAACAAGGAATAGGGGACGACCAAGAAGAAGATGGACTGAGTCCGGAACGAGCCACTTGGCCTAGAACCTGGATAGGAGGACGACATTCAATAACAGTTTTGCATATATCAAAACGACATTCCAGTTCAACCCATACCCGGAAGAGTATATCTAGAGATATCAAAATATTCATGTAATCCTTTCACTATAACAGTATACACATTTTTATCTTCAAAAGAAAAAAATCCATTGGCATTAAGTTAGGAGTTTTCTCAGGTGATGCAGTCAGCACTGCCCTTACAATCCACAGGGCACCATCCTCTTGGAAAACGAGGTCACCAGATTGGTTCATTTAATAGGATAAAGAGCTCTCTAGAATTTTCCGGAAAATTGCGTTGGTTATGATGATCGTAGCTTGCATGAAAAAAAAAAAACGGACCGATAGACAAGATAGCATATCCAACATTTGCCATGGGAATGCCTCAAAAATTATGATCATCGCAACGGAATTTTTACTGCCCCACATTCTACACTTGTTGTGTTCATTACCTCACTTTAATGAAAATAGCAGCATGGTCTTTCAGTGAATATCGTAATTTCTATATACTATATATTTGTTTACTTTTTATTTACAATGCTGACTTATTTATACCTCTTCATCGCTCTCTCTTTCAAACAAACAAAAGGATTTATGTTCTCACTTCCTCCATTTTCTGCAGTACAGTTCTTCGTATTTTTCTTGTGAGTAACGAGGATAAACATCTTAGTTATTCCTATAAAATCCGGGGCGTCCATGAATTGTGTTGTCTGAGAAATGGGAGTCTTTTCATGCTCATTTTCGGTGCATTCACCAGCTTCTAAGGAAATAGCATCTCGTCCCCCCTTCTCCTCCCCACCCTCAAACAACAACTTCTCCATTTCATTCATCTGGGAGGTCAGCGACACATTGCAAACCGCAGACTGGGTGCCAACGTCAAAATATAGGAATGCTCCACCTAACTTGTCTGCTAGCATCTAAACGCATGTGCTTACCGTAACTCTTGTAGTTTGACAGAAGAGAAAGTAGGTTCAAAGGTCATAAGAAGCATGAACTAATGCAAAAGTATCGTTAGCAAAGGTATAGTTAGCGTTCTGGTGGGGGGGGGGGGAGAAGAACGAGAGCGCAAAGGATTTTTTTTTCCTTTTTTTTTCTTCTTCGTATAATGCGGTCGTTTAAAATTAGCACTGTGTTCTAAAACTGCACGAAAAAAAAGGGAGCTAAGTGATACGCTTTGGCGTAGTGTTCATCAACATCTGCCCTACTGGCCTAACTCTTTTTCAGACTATTTTTTGACAGCCTTTGAATTTAAGGATATAACTTTACTGTTTTACTTTTATTTTTTAAGCAAAAAATAATAAAACTGTAAAGTTATATCCGTCAATTTAAAGGCTGTCAAAAATAGTCTGAAAAAGAGTTAGGCCAGTAGGGCAGATGTTGACGAACACTACGTCAATGCGTATCACTTAGCTCCCTTTTTTTTCGTGCAGTTTTAGAACATAGTGCTAATTTTAACCATTAGCAATTAGCAGTGTTCAGTGGCGCACCCAGAAGGGGGGGGAAGGGCCCTGTCCCACCCAAAGAAAAAGGGAAAAAAGCACTAGAAAATTTTCCAAAAAAACTTTTCCTAATTAAAATTCTTTTTTTTTTAAATTTATGTTGTGTTGTGTCTTCTATTTCTATACTACTTGTGAATTAGCGATCATTGCAGATGCTCGGTCATAGGTCGTATGCGATGCGTAGTGTGTATTCTCAAATCGTCTACTCAACTAGCTCCCCCCCCCCCCACCAAGATTAAATCCTGAGTGCGCTAATGGCAGCGTTAGTCTAATTGTATTAATTAAACGGTGTCATTCAGTTTGAGTCCTCTTTAGTTACAATAAAATTGTTGTCTCCAAGGCAAGAAAGAAACTTGATACTGTAGCTTAAAACTTGCAGTAAGTCTTAAGGAATAAATAGTAATAAGCAACCGATGCATCATAGTGCCATCTAGGAGAAAACAAGTAAATTAAAAGAAAGAATTAGGCTTTACTATCCGTTATCCTACTTCAACTCCTCTACGATCTAAATTCCC
This sequence comes from Typopeltis vanoorti, assembly GCF_054136105.1. NCBI lineage: Eukaryota > Metazoa > Arthropoda > Arachnida > Uropygi > Thelyphonidae > Typopeltis > Typopeltis vanoorti. Next base: position 137,991,297 of record NC_143550.1, on the reverse strand, counting down.
TCCCCAGCCAACAGGGATAGCATGCTCACAGGAGGAGAAAATCGTTTTCAATCATTCCTCCTTGAGGTTTATAATCGTCGGGCGGAAGGTCTGGGTTGAACACTGCTCGCCATTGCGTAGGTATAATTTAGTGCTTTTGCCAACAGGATAAGAAACCTTGAACGACTTCTGGGTACACCTAGTTTACATCATTGCTCACAACGAATCTCATAACTCATTCGGATAGAACACGGAAATGGAAAAATCCGCTGTATGTGCCATAAACTAGCGGCATTTGATTCCGATAATTTCAATTCCAATAAAACACTTTTGTAACATTACAAGGAGGGAAAAATACAATTAAAGGCCCAGTAAAGAGACAAATGAAAATTGTGTTGTGTTGTGGTCTATCGTTGATGGATCAATGTGTACAAGATTCGTGGCTTTTGTAACAGAGGGTACTTCATTTTTACTTATTCGATTTCCATCTTGAAAGGTTTTTTTCCCTTTAACATTTTGTCTCGTCAGTAAATTTAATTATTAGAAATTAAAGCACAGTCAAAAAGAAAAAGCTGTTAAATGTTTTAAAAAGAGCTGAGACCAATTATGATTTTTAAACAATAAATTGTCGTCAATATTTTGAAATTCTTTAAATCTTTTGAACAGCAAACTGCAGTTCTAAAATGAAGAAAGGTATGAATATTTATAAAAAATGTATAATTATTTATTAATTTTTTTTTAAATTATCGATCAAAAAATTTGCTCTTCGGTTTATCGTTAAAATGTAAAAATACCAGTGATTGCCAATTTAAGAAATTAATTATAGTAAATTAAATAATTAATTAATTACAATTAATCAATTATTAATTTATGGTATATGATTAATTATTAAATGAATTAAGAGTTAGTTACTATTTAATTAATAAGAAATTATATGATATCTATTTTTATTAATTCATCTCTGGCTGTATAGCAGATATGAATTATTATGTATTAATATGTATTAATGAATTAGTATAGCAGAAATTTAAATTACTCAATACAAGATTTAAATTTTTGGCGCCTTTTCTCATACAGTAATTCTGTTACTTAGACATTATATCCAATAAAATTTATTCATTATCATCATCATCATTTATTAAATGATTTACGACGGCTTTATTCAATGATTTTCCTAATCACTCGAATGCTATTTGAATAGTTGAGATATATTCCTTTTCTATTAGCTCGAAAGAAATATGAAATAATACGTTTTGTTGGTAAAATGTTAAATAAAATAAAAACTTATTTTTAAATGTAAATATTTAAATAATTAAAATGTCTGCACTCGCTAACCGAATTATAGCGTCATTTCTTTATTTTTTAAAAAATCAACATTTAAATCCGAAGTGCACAGACTGAAGCAACAAGCTAAAAGCTGTTTGTGCCAATGTTTAGCTTAGCATTGTTACTGAAACCGTATCGACATGGTTTCTTAGCAATCAAAATAAAATAAAATAAAATAAAATAAAGCGGCGTTGTATGGAATGTGAAATCAATTTGTTTCTGTAGATTTTATTCGGCATCACTACCACATCAAACAATAAAAAAAAAAGAAGACTTTTCACAGTCCAAAAAATGGTTCTAATACATTACATGCATTATCAGTTGTTGTTGTTGTTCTAATTAATACTGCTGATCAATAAAAAAAAAGTGTACATCTCATAAAATGTACATTTTTTATTAAGACAATTCGTGGTACATCCATAACATGACATATTTTGAAGGCACACTCAAACAATGTAAAACGAGGACATATCTCATGTTTCTATATAACTTCATTTCAGAATATTGTAATTTAGAACAACGTAAATCATGGAATTCCTACTTTTTTTCACTTTTTTTTATCACAATATACTACGTTTTATTTTCTTAAGCGTAACATCCCACTCAAAACGAATTAGGACTCTGGAATTCTAATCTTACTCGTCGATACCCAGTTAAAAACAACAACAGCAAAAGATCTTGGGAGCTTTTCATATTCTGGTCTTTAGTATTTACCTATGCGCAAAGTTGGCATTGGGGAATTATTCGGAGCGCATTCAGAAGCTGGATGCGACATTTTCCCTTCGGTTGGAAAGATCAAGGTTTTTGAATCCTTTCTAGGAAGCAAAGAACCATTATAAGAGCTTTTCAACTAAATGAACTGGTCTTTTTACAGAGGTGAAAGATTTTCCTTTTCCACTGGAAACACCTGTCTTTAACTCTCATAAAACAGACGTAATATACTGTCTTCATGCCCTGTTTTTCTCTTTTGTAATGATAACCGATGTCAACCCCAACTAGGTAATTCTATATATCTTCTAATGCAATGAGTATATTGACCACCGAAACATTGTTGATAGAGAAGATTTCCCAACCTACAACTCGTGCTATAGATTGCAATTAATTTAATTGTTCGGCGTAATGGAACAGTATTTTTGCACCAGTTGGAGTTCCTGTGTAGGTGCCATTAGAGGAACATTTATTTAGGAAAATAAATAAATACTTAAATGGATCATCCATACTACATGACCTTATTTATATATTTAAGTATTTATTTATTTTCATTTGATACTGTATCATAACATAATAACTAAAATATTTCGACTACATCATATTGTGATGCTTTCTCCTCGTCCATCCTCCCACTCTCTGAGTGGAGAGAGAGAGAGAGAGAAACAGAGAGAGAGAGCCAGACAGAGTCATTCAGACAGGCACGCACAGTTATAACATTAATAAAGACTGCTATAAACTGAATACTGTAAAATATACTCATAGGAATCAAAGAAGTTTCTGCGAAGTTCTTTACGCCACAATAAAGATATCATATTCACTGGCTCGCCCTTGGCTCTAATTGGAAGTTGCAACTTGCCGCTTTCCCATCTTGTGAAGAGGGAGGACTGATCGTCGTTCCTCCCGTGATGAGTCACCGTGTTGTTTAAGGTACCATCTGGGGTTAAGTCACCAGTCTGGGGTGACTGGCGAAAGTTAGTAGTCCAGCTAGAACATTACGTTAAGCAATATTCTTGCTAGTTTCTTTTAGTTTCTGAAATACATTAAGGCGCGTGCCGAAGCAGTGGCGCACCCAGAGGGGGGGGGGACAAGGGGCCTTCCCCCCAAAGAAAAAGGGAAAAAAGAAAACACTAGAAAATTTTCAAAATATCTTTTCCTAATTAAAATTATATATTTTTTAAATTTATGTTGTGTCGTGTCTTCTATTTCTATACTACTTATGAATTAGCGATCATTGCAGATGCTCGGTCATAGGTCGTATGCGTTGCACAGTGTGTATTCTCAAATCGTCTACTCAACTCAGCCTCCCCTCCAAGATTTAATCCTGAGTGCACTACTGTGCGTGCGTATGTATGTACGTACCTATGAGTACGATTGCGGCGTCACTTTAAGATAGAAATTTGTTAGTAAGTGTTATGTAATATGATTCGACACCTTCCCATTCAGTTTTATATGTCAGAATGCGATGGTGCAATCCTTACTCCGTTAACAGAGCAATTGCAATGCAGTTATGTAAATCATTCGGATATTGCATTTAATGAAAAAATTTGCCAATGGTTTATAGCACACAGCTATAAACCATTGGCAAATCAAATGAGACTACGACTATCATAGTTTTCATATGAAAAAAAAAAAAAGAAAACACTAGCTTTTGCAAAACAACGACTGTACTCGCCAGCATATCGAAGTACAAATAATTACGATCACTTGTAATATTGCTATAGAAAAATTGATTAAAAAAGTAATGGACTCTCTCTCTCTCTCTCTCTCTCTCTCTCTCTCTCTATTCATTTTAACGTGTTTTATTTCATTACAAGTAGATTGCATATTTTCACTATATTCGCCGGCCATCTGGATAACTTTACCCACCCACTCCTTACCAAGAAATTCTATCTGCAGACAGGAGGTGGTTCTGAATATCTGCAAAAAGTTCAGTTTACTTTACGAGCCCATAAGAATCTTCTTTGTACTGAAAATGCCTTCTCCAGAATGGTTCTTCATTGTTTTGAAAACTAACGAAAATCAGAGGGTATCATTTTATGTGATAAAATATTGACACTTTAGGATATAAATAAAGTGGATGATCAGGTGTACTACTGGTTCTCCTGGGTCATAAGTTAGTAATCTTCCATTATTCATAAGTCACTTTACGTGGTCCTCTACAATCATCATGAAGCAGGGCTGAATGCTATAGCTCAGCAAGTAAGGCTATAAGACCAGAGTAATTGTATCTGTTGCCCGTGTTCTTCTGCAAGTTTGCCTATTTTGAGGGATGAAAAACGAGAGTTTCTGTGTGTGTGTGGGGGGGGGGGCCTTGCACTTCAGTATGAGACCGCCTAACTTGCCTTTGGCTGAAATGTTGTCTTTAGAAAGAGACTGTTCGCACCTTTCCAGATCTTTCCAACCAAAGGGCATCGTCAATGCCAGTTGAGGTACGGAGGCTCGAATGTTAAGCAAATGGCTCCCTTTACTGCAAGGTTTGGGTTGTCTATGGCAGCGCTTCCCAAACTGTGAGCTGCGGCCCCCTTGGGGGTCGTTAGTTTTGTTGAGGAGGGACGTGAAATAATGAAAACAAATTTAAAATGTTTTAAGACTACGTGTGCCATGTCAAATGTGCTTGTGTAAGATGCTAAAAATGTAATATTTACATTCTATTTTTGCAATATTCGCTGTGTATGTTTTGTATTGAATATAAATACAACAAATATTATAATAATATATGTCTGGATTACGATTTTTTTTTTTTTTTTTTTTTTGGATGGGGGCAGTGAAATATTTTAATTTTTTCAAGGGAGCCTTTACGTCCAAAAGTTTGGGAAGCACTGGTCTATGGTATCGTGGAATACCTAAAAAAAAACTTCTTACGGTCATGGAAAAAGCTGCGGTATCCGTTTTGGTTTTTTATTTATTCGTGTGGGGTTCCCCCGTTCCTCCACCGTCCCTTAGGACTGGTTGAACCCTCCTAGTAAGGGATTGTATTTTATGATTGTATATCGGTGTGTGTTCACGGGACCGGTTTTCCTGTTCTGAGGGACGAAAAAACCCTCTACCTCCATATGAGACAGGCTAACTCACCTTTAATCGAAAGAGACCAGATGAAGGTTCCTCACGTCATGGACGGGAATCGAACCCAGGTCTTTCCGACCGAAGAGCTTCGTCTGTACCGACTGAGTTACGGAGGTTCTATCCGTTTTGATCTTATAGTTTTCTGAACATGATTCTCATTATGTTAGTAGTAGTAGCTACTTTCTGACTTAAACTAAATGCTACGCCTGTCATACTCACAAATGTCGAGATGTGCACTTCGTTGCTGCCACCTTGCTTTTTCACCTATCAAGCATGATTAAAACTCCAAAGCATCTCTTTGTTCTAGATATTACTATGATTATTGTTATGTGACACCTCCAAAAAGTCCAAGAACTCATGGAGGGCACGCTACACTACTAAACACCGGCCGGATTGGGCGAGTGAGGCTAGGGGTTCTAATTCCGTTTGCGATTGTTTTTAGATGAAAGTTCAATTTTATTGCCCAGTTTAAGACCACTGCCCCACTTATTGGCTGCTCGAAGTAGCATCCAATAGCCCACCCGCGGTAAAAATGTAAGTACTATAAGTTTATAAAAATCTTTCGTGGGTGGGAGCCACATTATTAAGTATAAAAAAAACAAAAAAACTCATCTCCACTACTTAATTCTCCAATTACACTGAACGCGTCGTTCAGTGTCAACGCAAACGCCATCTGCCGCCCACCACCACAGACGATAGTAGTATTTTTTTGTTTGTAAATTGTGTGTGTTTTCTTGACCTATTTGATGTTTGATTTTTGCTCTTTACCAAAAGTATTGAAAAAGGTTGAGAATAATTTTAAAGAATATCTGTAGATTGTATATTTTGAATTTATAGCATATTTCAAAGAACTTCTTCCTATCAAGGTGATTTTTTAAGCATGGAACACACTTGACTGATGATCAATAAAAGGTATATACGCAATGTACAGCATGTACACCTTTTTATATCAATATTTTACTAATCAAAACAGGATTACGATACATTTGAAGTAATTGCAGTAGAAATACCAAGGTAAGGCTAAAGGACTTCGTAAACTTAAACGTGGATTAAAAAAAAAAAAACTCCCTTGCTTTTTCACTTGCTCGCATGGGAAACTAATGTTTCTTCTAATGAGAGAATTGTAATTTTAAAATCTGTATATAACGGATAACAAATAAAGCTGCTTTCCATTTGCAAGGAAAACAAAGGATGCAAATTATTCCTAAGGAAATTTTAATGTGATAGAAATAAAAGCAAACAAAAATGGAGTTTAAAGTTAGCTTGGATGGAATATAGAATTTCCACTTCATTTTCAAATACAAAATGCATTTCGAGGCTTGCTTAATATTTAAAAGTTTTAATTTTTTTTTTTTATCTGTCTCCTCTACTCTACTCTGTTAAATATGCAAAGCCTGACCAAAAATTCTCGAGCTTGTTAGTTTGATATGCTGGAGTGTTATCTATTCACTGAATATTCACTTTGTACAGTTTCTGACGAACTATATCTCGAAGGCATTTCCAAACTCAAGGATGGTAAAATTCCTATTATTTCTCATTAAACAAGTATTTCACCACAAAATTATAGCCGCTGAAGAAAATTTAAAACATTCCTTACTTTTTGAGGGATCCTGAAACGAATAAAGAAACCTGATGGAAGAGGGGACACAGTAGTTTATCCTGTTTTATTGTTAAGCTTGACTGTTGCTCTCTGTTCCTGTTGGGTTGAACACTGGGGCAACTAAGTCCATGAGATGAGAGTATTGTCTGTCAATTGCACATGTTCACCACTCTCCACCCCCCCCCCCCCCCCACACACACTATTTGGGACTGACTAAGTCAGCTTTGGTTGAAAAAGACTAGAAAGTATTTACTGACAGGATTTGAACCTAAGTCGTTTTGTTTCAGACTGTATGTTGCAATGCTGCAAAAGTTCCAATAAAACAGCAGGCAGTTATGTAACCATCTGTAACTGGAGGAAATGAAATTCATCTTTACAGTGGATCAAATTCTTGAAAATCATTAAGCCAGCCCTGTTGTCCACTGTAAAGTCTAGATGCTCCTCTGGCTATCTTCACACCTGAGTTCTTTCTATTCTTGATAGAGTCATCACTCCATAGAATAACTTCCAACATTACATTTCAAGATTTTCAGTTTATTAGATCCTTATGGCACGTATCGATGTTAGTTCCGATATCCTGTATCCCATTGATATTCTCTTTTTAAGGTAGTATTAAAGTCTTGAGATTTACTTCCCATGGTTATGTTAAAGACGACAATCAATCATTTTGATATTCCACATTTCTTTTACTGTCATTTCGAATGAAGGCAACACCGAATTAAATTCTACAAAGATAAAGCACGTAAAGAGAAGAAAACAAGAAATGTTACATAAGAAAAAATAACGACTAGACGATAAGAAAGAAATTAAGAACTAAAATATAAAAAATGAATTGAAGAAATATGAACAAACTTCTTGGAAATTTTGCTTAGAGAAAAATCAGCAAATAGATCTAAAAAAAATAGTTGAAAATGGTAAATAATACTTCCGATCGTAACATGATGTATACAGAAATCAATAGTGACAATAGTTTTACGATATGATGAATCAGAGATATTAAATAGAGCCTGTACAATGAGAGATCGCATTATATGGGCTACTTAGTGAAACCATGGCATGTATGATATGAACGGAACGAAAATATGTAGATGAGAGAAGAAGCAGAAGGAAATAAGATTGAATCTTCATAGTAGAATTTTAATTAATTTTAATATCGCTTCTGTTTTTTTTTTTCACCTAAATTATTTTTTTTTCTACAGTAAGAGAACAACAAAGCCACTAATTGAAAATAAACGTATGTTTATTTTCAATTAGTGGCAATAACTAATGTCATTAGTATTACTCTCAACAGAACGATAAAGAGTAATACTAATGACATTAGTTATTGAAACAAAAACAACAAAAGATTTTGCTTGATATCAAAATTTCACCAAATATGACTGAAGAGTATTTTGCTTTTGCCCTTAATTCTTTGGCATTTAGTTCCTTTCTCAAGAGTCTCGTTCTTTCACTTGCAGATAAAAATAATTTTTCCTAAGACGAGAGGTTACTCCATAACTTACTCACCATGTGATGAGCATCTTTGCACTTAGTGTGTGTGTGTGTGTTGACTCAGACACGCATGGTACACAGATGTGCATTTTCACGCTTAGGCCATAAAAGGTAAGTTCCGAAAACTAACAGTTGACTTGAGAAAATGTGGGTCCAACCTCCCATATCAGATAAAATGAAGTTTTACTCTCAGAAAATGGTGAATGCCACAGAAGGTGGTCACTGTTTTACATACTTCAATCACGTTTATTTTAAATCCTTACATAGAACCGATCTAATTACTTGGCAAAACTAACCGATCAGTTCCGCTGTGATATCATACGAGGACCTTGGCGTATTTTAGGGCCTGGGAACAAGTTAATGAAACCGCCTCGAACATTTGAAATAATGTAGCCGTAAAGTGCTCTTGTGGAAAGCTTAGACCTTGATGGGTTTTCGTGTGGTCAGTTGATGCATGGTGTGCGTGTCAAGTAACTATCCAGTGTCTATTAAGCCTTTTCTGGGACACACCCAGTCACTTGTAGCCCGCCGAGAAAGTTTGTGTCTTCGTTTTTTGACTGACGACCGTAAAAAAGTACTCGAGAATAAAGAGTAACCAGAAACCTAAGTTTACTACCTATTTAATCGTGACTGGGAAACAAAGGGTTGCTAGGGGAGATCCTGGCAGTGTGTAAATGAGGGAAAAGCGTGTGGAGGGAAGGAGAAAAATAAGATTGATGCGTGATAGTTAATAGAAGTTTTTATATCGGCTTCTTTCATAGTGTAAATCTGAGAAGTTGTTCGCAAGATTGCGTTCAGATTAGATTCTTATCTCTCTCTGTTTTGTTCGAGGAGTATAAAAACTTTCGTAGAAAGGAAAATAAAAGGCCTGTTATTGGATAAGTTTACGAACAATTTGTCCCAATGATATCAAATGTTTGTTTTGCATTTTAAAGCATTTATTTATTTTTTTTTTCTGAATTAGTTCTTTTTTTAAAGAAGTACTAGAAAGGAAAAGGCATACTCAAGAAACACAGTTATAGATTTGTATCATTGAAAAGTTGCGTTACGGGTCCCAGAACTATTTAAATGTATTTTATTTATTGCACAGTCCTATATACAGTCCTTAAGAACTTGTCGAATTGCCTTTGCATTCCAATCATATGATATACCTAACTTTGTCATGATGATTTGAAAAATGATCCATTATTATTTGGGGGGGGGGGCATAACAGTTTTTTTCTAGAAAATATACGTACTCTTCATGACTGAAATTTAAAGTTATGGCATAATTGAAAATTAAACAATAAATAAAACAAAAGTCTAACATTCCAATACAAAAACGGTAATCAGACCCATATCCCAGCAATACTCTGCTATCATATGCTCACCATTTATCATATATCTCAGTTCTAGAAGGTTCTTCTATCGCGAAATATGTTATGGAAGTATTGAATGCCTCCATAACATATTTTAAGATATCTGCATATATATGTATCTTATTTCATAATATATATTTTAGTATATATTATGGGCAACTAACCCTTTTTAGATTACAACTATATAGGTCTACGTTACTAGAATATCAAAAGTTTTACCGCTGTAGCCATTTTTCAGACCAAACCACACTGGTGTACTACAAACATTGTTCTTAATGACCTCCGAGCACAAGTGACATTTATGTGCTTTCATATACGCCAGCAGAAATCGTTCTAGGGCAACTTATTTAGAAGATGAGCCAAACCTGTAATCTGTCCTTTACAAATGTAAATATATAGGAGTGCCCACCTGGTCTGAGATATTGCCCTCTCCTAATTGTAGGTTTCTCGATGTTTCTTGTAAATAAAACCAGAGAATAATGTCAGAAACATTTAATCATGGGTTGAGGTGGACAAAGGATTTTTTAAATCGTCACGAGAACAACAGCTGACTTCAAGGTGAAACACAACGATGTTTAAGTGCAGCCAATCACGCCATGTACAATGGGTTGATGGCATATTCATCTGCTCTTTTGCTTCTAGCTTTGTGAATTCACCGAAGTAAACTAGAAAACACGAAAATTGCATTAATCACCTAACAGCAATGGAAGAATGAATGAATGAACTAAGATATAATCAAAAATAAAATCTTAAAATGCACGTTAATATAATGTGATAACTATGACCCCCAAACGATGTTTTTTATCGTTTGGGAGTCTGAAACGTGGTCCCGGACTCCTCCTCACAGCCCGTTCATCGGGAATTGCTAGTGCTTTGAGAAGATTTCAAGATTTTAAGTTTCTTCAACTGATTTTTATTTAATTAATACACGGTTTTTACACTTAATTAAATAAAATACAGTTTCAAAAAAAAAAAAAAGAAAGAAAGAAAAAAATCCGCTTACGCCTTTTATTACTCAATGAGAAATAAAAAGAAATAAAAGGGAGTCTTTAATAGCTTGTGCTTAAAAGGAAGACTGCACAAATTTAAATTACACGTCGCCACCTAGCGTTGCATTTGGTTACTAAATGCTCACCAAATGCTCTTGCATCATCTAAATGCCACTGCACTCATTCAATCGTTATGGTTAGTACCTTACATTTTTACAAAGTGGATGTGCACAAGTGTTCCTGATTCTCAGACACCAGCAAGTGACACGGTACCACCACTCTGACTTTTAATGTTGAACACAAATGACGGAATGAATACAAAGAGATGTGACCTTGTTTGCAAAAGCAGTAATTTGTCCAAGCATGTCGCACGCACGATGCCGCCGGGCAGAGAGATTTATAGGAAAAAATGAAGTAACGCTCTGGTCATATGTATGAGACCTCGTAAAATATCAGCAGTTATACAAAACACAGATTAGTCTGAAGGATTTTATAATCGGAGATATACAATGGTGTACCTAATGGATGCACTTAGATTTTGGATATCTACAGATAATTCTGCTGCCGCAATGACCGGACACTAAACTATGCTCACAGCTCCATTAAATCTCAACATAAAATGGCAAAACTGTATGACTCATAAACAGGCTTTGTTTACAAAAACAGACGAATCCTCGATTACACGAAACATTGAATGCAGTAAATGTTAACAGTCATGTGCATTGATCTAATACTCAGGAAATTAGTTTTATCTCATACAGAATTACAATTAGATTATGGCTATCAGTGAGGGGATCGTAATTCAAAGACGTATTCAGGAAAGAAGTTAATAACCAAAGCTGCATGTTACATGTTTGCGTATTAAAATATTTGTGATGTATTTATTAATACTTCATTAATTATTTATTAATACTTTATAATAAAGTCCTTATGTTAAAATATAACAACAGCAAAAAAGAAAATTCCTATTTGAGTGAACGTGCAACGATAAAGACGATATTCCAATCTTCCACATAGTGCTGATGTTATTACATATTTAAAACAAGTGATAAAAGCCATTTTGATCATTCTCACGTCGTTTTTTTTATTTTTTATTTTGTTGGACTAATCAGAGGCGTAGTGAGGCTATGGCCAATGTGGCCCCGGCCATAGGCGCTAATTTTACATAGGCGCAAAAATTTAGATTTTTAAAGTTTTTTTTTTAGAACGGCGCAATTTTCTTTCCAGCCCATAGGTGCCAAAATTCCTCACGACGTCTCTGCTGGACTTTTTTTACAAATGAAAGAGTGCACATCGTGATAGGTTCGATAAGAAATACTCTGACGTATACTAACGATATCTGAAATGTATCTTCATATTTAAATGAAATATTTCAAACTAGGGCTTAAAGCTAGAGTGCTTGAATGTTCTAACGACTGGGGCAGAAATAATGGAGATTAATCAGTCCCTCAAATCGGAATGGCCTTTCCAATATAAATATTGGAAGAAAAGAGAAGGGGGGGGGTTGGAATATGGCTTGTGTAAAGTTATAATCAGATAAGTTATTTACTGTAAAAACAAAATTCGCCTGTGGTGTATCGCTAAGACAGGGTGTTTAAAAACAATAGCATTAATATTCTAGCAATTATTTCACTAGTATTTATTTCAGCGATTTGACCATTCTTTCACAGGGAAAATAAATCAAACAGTGCTAAAGTAATAACTCAATTTCCATTAATAGTCTTGAAAATGTACTTGTATCAGATGAGGAAAGGAATAACCAAGCTTTCAAAAAATTATCAGAGGGATTCTATACGATAGACAGACCGCTTAGATTTTTTACAAGCTTTAAGACTTAGTAGACATCTGTCAGAAGTGCCACTTGGTGGTATATATACGCAAACATAAGTTATATAATGTACTAACTAAGGGGAAAAGGTCATGCTTGTAATAATGCATCTCTGGCCTTCTATTGCAGGTCTACTTTGTCTGTCTGGAGTTTACCCCCTGCCTTTCCCTAATTCTGACAGGTTTAAAAATGGTTTGCTCCTTTTAGCATTTCAGAACGCTAACTGTGACAGAATCCAGTCTGTCATTTCGGTCCCCGAAGGAGAGTACAAACACATACCTTCACCTGTAATGGCATATACGCCCTGCACCGGCCTCTCACAACATTGTTTCCCCCCCCCCTCCCCGGTTCTCTTCTCTCATATACTCGCACTACTGAACCTGCTGAGGTAGGTGGCGAGGGTGGCTCTTATGGGCGTGACTGCACATTACAATTGTAGGCTGTTACTTGCCAATCTACCCACTCGATGCCCTTGTCTGCGCTTAGACATATTGTTACCGGGTCAACCCACTGTGGTCTTCAGACATTCGCAGCACGTGCTGAGAAAAGCAATTTCCATATAAGTTATTATTACAATTCTGCTTAAAATTATCAAAAAGCGACTTCAGAAAACGAAGTCTACGCATAAATAATCCTGCATTGTTTAGGAATGTTCGTTGAATATTTATACATAGATTTATATGAATAAGTTGCTAATGATTATTTGAAATTTTGAATATAACAGCGCTTTTTTTCACACAAAGAATTTTGTATTCCTTTCACATAAATATGTAACGGTCAAACAGCGTATACCTTGCCAAGTATTCTACATCAGCAGATAGAGTTGATTCGATTCAATCAAGTGATTGGATTCCACACAGCACTATGATATCAATGGCTGCACGAATGACCATAATAATCATGCAATCAAGTTAGGAAAGATTACACATCTCCAGTTTGCACCGACAATCATATTTTAAATCGCCACACAGCTCTTAAGTGGATGCATTTAATATAATCTCTACTAATATAATCTCATCTAATAATAATAATAATAATAATAATAATAATAATAATAATAATAATAATAATAATAAACACTCTTTGGACAAAATCTAGCGCCATCTCCGGGTCCAGTAGTGAATTACCATATTCATATATAAAAAACTGTAAATCGTTCCAACAAAAGTATCATTAAAAATACCACCTTCAAGATAATGAGTATCGATATGAATTTAAAAAGTAAGTACAAAAAATATAAATTGCGACAAATACTTGTTTCATATTTTAAACATATTGTTAATTCATAAAACAATCATTAAAATATATTAGTTGTTGCAACAAGTAGAGGAGTACGCTAGTTCCGTACTTGTGTATATGACAATCAAAACAAAACGGATGCAAAACATATTTGAATAAGAAATGAATTTCTTTATGGTGCATTGCCCTAAAGGACATGTTGATCTGAATGATCAGAAGACCACATTAGGCTGGATGTTGAAGCCTTTGTTAGAGAGGATCATCATCCTATAATTCGACATTTACGGACTGAACATTTCGACAAGTCATGAGGTCATCAATATCAAACGTTTTACCGCTGTAGCCATTTTTCAGACCAAACCACACTGGTGTACTACAAGATATAATATGTCAACACATGGGTTCCAAATCCCAATGTGACACCTTACAGACTGTGTTTAGACCACCTGATTTAAACAAGACAATCAGTAGAGCGTTTCTGGTTACATTACCCAGAATAAGGTCTTGCTTCAAATCCAAAGTTTTTTAAAACAGTTTGAAAAATTATGCCAGCGGTCTTCTTCTAGGATGTACAAGATATTCTGTTCATGGGAATTTCTTCCAACAAGAGTATTCAATGCTGAATATATATTGGATAAACTGAGTATCAAAAGGGACTGGGAATAAGAGTGTGGAAGCGTTTATAATATCACCGCTCCACAACAATGCAACACGAACATACCTCAGGAAACTCAGCAGCAGTTCTAGCAATATGGAAAATGAAATGAATTAGAAGAGGGAATGAGAGTTTCCCTCCTAAAAACTCGAGATTCATACCCCTCCCCTCAAAAAAAAAGAAGATATAATAATAAATGATAGAGAGAGAGAGATAGGACGCAAGAATTACATGCACTTGACATAACACGTAACACAGGATGAAGTTTGCTGAGAGCATTATTGCTGTCGACTAGAACAGGTTAACTCCAGATGTTCGAAATGATGATCAGTGGCTAATGTATCTTGTAGTAATCAAGTTTTCCTTGATCGTTCTCTGTCCCCCCCCCCCTCCCATTCATCGGATGTACTAGACGTTTCCCCATTTTGAAGTGATTGTCTCAACATCGGAAACGACTCTTTGAGCACAAGATGCGCACATATGCCCGGATAAAGAAAACACACTCATAATTTGTTGCGATATTTGTCTCATAAACACAAACAATAGCATTATTGTTATTGTATTGCTGAAACATTACTGTTCTGAAATATCTTTGAGAGAAGTACATAATCCACATATTCCACTGATCCTCAATTTATAAATTTTAGTTAAGGTGCGCCATATCGAATGTAAGCAAATTCTGTTCATTCAAAGAGGCACTGAGATATGTGTGCGAACAGACACAGAAAAGAGCTTGCTGTGAATGCTTCTTACGAACCACGAACACCAACATTTCTCTTGTTATCAAAGGGAAGTTAAATATCGTGGGCAAGTCGCAATAATAATGAATAGTAAAGTTGTGATAATATAATATGTTTTCATTATGAATAAGTCTGTAAGCTACTGTTGCTATGATCAGTTTGGCCAAGTAGTATGTAAATACAATTTTTCCGAAATCATTAATGCTAATCTATGAAATACAGCATTTGACAAACATCTTAAAAACGCCCTTCTATTTCCAGATTCTTTCGAGCATGTAATGTTTACATTTCGAAGAAGATGGTGTTATTTCGGGGTACATCAAATGACACAAATAGCAGGTCTGCAAGAGTTCCACCCGAAATGAAGGCGCACGTGTGGGACTGTTATTGGGAATTTCGCTGCTTTCGGAACAGGTACAGAGGAGGAGAGTCTCCTAGTCTGCATCAGATTCTCTATCTCTCTCTCTTTTTTCGAGGAACTCCAATGAATTTGGAAGAAAAAGAAAGGGTGTCTACAATGCGCGAAAACGTAGACAACGCCTATAACTTTTCATAAACGTGTACAGTGGGAACAATAGCGGGACAAACGCAATATAGAGAATCTAACAGTATCGCAAAAACAGAAACCTCTAACGCTCACTCCTGGAGAGAGCGATGCAGTTTAAATATATGAAAAGTCCCCTTCATTGACTAAAATAAAAAATGCGATTTTTTCCTCTTTGATATTATTCATTTCATTGACAAATATCAGATCATAGCTGTTGTAAGCCAGTAGTGCGTTCTAAAATCATGAATTCCTAATAAAATAAAAATAAATAAAATTCGGATGTCAACTAGCAAATTTCCGTTGATATAATTATGTAGGATGATGTTTGTAAAAATATATTTCTTGCTAGGTGTCACTAGTATATAATTTCACTGGTAAATTGTGTTTCATAATTAAGTAGATAGTGAATATCTAAACGTGCAAAGTGTATATAATTTAAACACAAAACAATACAAACTTTAATCCTATTTTGCTGGCTTTGTTCCATTTTCTTTTTTATCTCATTTTTTATCTATGCATTCTTTGTTTCATTTTCTCATTATCCCCCCCCCGCCTCCATTTCCTCTGGTGTTTCTCTCCCTCTGACCATTTTTTTCCTAACTCTCTCACCCTCATCAACATTCGTATCACGGGTGAGGAACGGGTGCAGACAAGGAAGAGACGATACCCTTCTATGGTCATCTTAATTACCCTTCTAGCGACCTCCAACGCGGCTGGTGGCAACTGATTATCTTGCTGATCCCACATAATAACAGTTGACTCCCCTCGGAGTTTGAAGGGACCCCAATAGAGAAAAGCAACTCTTGTGCTGTACCGAATGAGTGGAGAGACACAAATAAAAGATCTTTGTTCTTCACAATCAATTCGGCCATCTTCTACAAATTAGAGAAGAATAGAAGATGAAAAGGAAGGAATGTCCGTTACTAAAACTTTACATATTTTCAGTATTGCGCAAAGATTGCTGTAAAAAAAGGTATGAAATTATATAAGGATTCATTTTTAATATAATTCAGTAACCTAAATAACCGCAGCTACATTTCTTCTTTTTCCAGCTATTACTAAATGTCCAAATAAATAACTAAGGATGCTGTAATCCTAACCTGTTGTCAAGGTTACACATTTCTTCCCGTCTCTCTCTCTTTCTCTCTCTCAGAATACCTTATAAAGTGTGCAAAAAGCGAGCTGACATTTGTTTTGAAAGTAGATGTTATGTAGCCGAAGTTTATGAGGTCAGGGTCGTAAATCAAGGGCATCTACGTGAGAAAATGACTGCGACTCAATAATGATCTCCACTGTGTTATGATGCTGTGGTCATTTAAGAAACAGCAATAAATTCAAACAAGTTAAATCCGCAATTGCTCAATGAACTCTGACCTCCAAAATTTCCATTGTCCTTCGTAATCCTGACAGTATCATTACGCCATCCTTCCAACATCCTCTGACACTAGAAGCGATAATAAATGACATCATGTTTTAAACTATTAAGCCACACACAAAGAATTTTATGGTGATGAATTAGTTATTAAGATTTCTGGAACTTTTCACGTAATTATAATTACACTGCAACTACTCAAAAGTAAGCACAAATAATCATCTCAACCCCCATCCCCACCCCCATCCATCTCTTACGAGTTATAATATAATTTGGGTCTCTGAGTGTTTTTCCCAAAGCATAAGGAACTTCGCACGAAAAACAACAGACCTCTTAATTATTCGCTGGATGTTTACAGGTGGTCTGAAGAAACAAATTCAACAACTGCTAATTATCCTAATCACTTTCATATCTGCAATTCTCTATGGAATGTAACAAAGAACAAAATTACCACCACCGCTCACACTACGTTCTGATTACAAATGGCACATCATAAACGTTCCCTTCATTTGATTTCCGACTATCACGCATGTCCTGTTTAAAATGATTTGTGGTACCTACTGTTGGCAACTATGCATCATCGTATAATTGAGGATAAAGCAGAGTAATGAATGGTTCTTAGGACTACTTAACAAGAAGATTAGAGAGACGTTAAGACTTTAGTAAGATTCATTGGAATTTTGCTATTAGCGACATCTGGTGAACTGAGCACGAAATATAGCTGAAGAGGTAGGGTATGACCTTAATGCAGGCAAAAGTGCGCACGATATGTTATGATAAAGACAAGTACGTATAGATAGGAGAGCTTTAAATAGAAGTACAAGATGAGAAAGTACAGGAAAGGTCTTGCTATCGGACCTCAGAGAAGGGTTAGGTATAATCCTGGGTTGCAAGTTCCATTTTTTTTTATCTTACAAAGTCGCAGACAGGAGGTTAAGAGGATAATCCTATTAATTATAGTTATTGACAATCACCAAGAAAAGACCTTATCAGACAGATAAAAAGGCACGTTTTTTTGTAAACCATTAGCATGATGACCAGCTGTGGTTATTCAGAGTGAGTCATTTATAAATATTTACCGAAAAGGTTGAAATGTGTGAAGTTCTTTCACTGCTGTATTACAGTTATTAAACCAGCCATCATCTCTAAAACACCTGCTTTTTTCTTTGAAACTGGCAGACGATTTAATTTTGAGTGTCTTAGATGAACAACTTCTTTCCCTCTCTCATCCCCCCTCCCTTTGTTCTTTCGTTCTTCCTGAACTTCAGATTTGATGAATCGAGGTGAAGCCGCGATCTGTGGCTACAGTTATTAAAATATTAACTCCAACAGTAATATTTAACTTTGAGGTAATTGTTCAAATATCGACCACACAACTGTGTTTCAATAACTACTTAGCAGAGTTATTTTCAGCGTTTATTCGCTGTAGATCAAATCGTAGGATGTTTCGTGCACTTTTTAAGGTTCGATGATTAATTTTCTGCTCGTAAAAATATCATCAATCATGTGCATGCAACTAAAACAGTTTATTGTTACTCCACGCACAATCTGACGTGCTTTGCCTGAGATACGTTCATGCAAAGAAAAAAAAAAGTTGCAGCGCCACCTGCTATTTAAAAATTGGTTACGGACATTTTAAATTTCAGGATTAAAACAATGATAGATTTTGATTTGTTTTTAATTTTGTGCGTTTGTTTTTTCTATCTGACAGGATGAAATTTCTTCAGATATCACTTTTCCCTCACAAATTATACCGATTCTCATAGTTATAATTTGTGACCAAGATGCTGGCTAGTCTGGAAGAGCAGATAAGAACCACTTAGCTTGGTGCACGCTCTCTTCACCCGATTGTCCCTGATACATTGACCTTAATTACACTCTATTTACTCGTCTTCGTCATATCCAGAATCAGAGGCCTTACTTGTAGTGTTAAAGGCTTATTTATGTTGTCTACGATGACATGAAAAATACCGTGTGTCCAAGAAGGATGGTGTTGAAGGTCACTCTAATATTTAATAATACAATTTGGAAGTAGCATTATATCGTCAAGAGTGGGGATGTTTTATCCTATATCCTTTAACTTTCACCTTGCTATCAGTAGAGTATGACCTACTGATTGCAAGGTTAAATTTGACTATTTAACTATGAACATTTAACTATTATTCTAGGGGAGCCACCGATATCAGTGATTAAAAATAGAAGACTTTCTTTTTTTATTCTACGGTGTTCTTTTCAGTGACTTTTTAAAGAGCGTGTGATTTAATGTCAAGATTACACCATTCGAGTACGTTCAAAACTTACATGAGAATGGGATGTTTTGAATTATGGCATAAGAAACTCGGGCTGGTGTATGCTTGTTAAATACGTATAGCCTAAAGGCTGGTTTTCCTGTTTTGCAGGGGAAAAAAACTCGATTTTCCTTCAGAAAAAAATCCTGGTAACTTCAGCTTCAAGTAAAAAACTTTTGTGAAGGTTCCTTTCATTGACTCTTAGACCCGACTCGAACCCATTTGTTGTTGAGCTATAGTTTCTTTATACGAAGTCTGTTTAGAAGTATCGATGGAAACCGTGACGCTCATGATTACGAAAATGCTCAACACGTCAAACTAGGATTCGAATACCTTATTTCATAGATTTTGGATGCTGGGCGATGTATAGCATTGTCCGGTATGGTGAGTCAATAAAATTAAACGTGTTTTTCATGTTGTTTCTCTGAAAGCATCTTGTTTCCATTGGCAAAAGAGAAATGGATCAGTTATCAGAGGACGTTATTAAAATACTTTTCATATTTTGCTTAAATTCCTAAACCGTGATGTTGAGGAGTAGCAGTGGAATGAAAATTAAAGGAAGAAGCATATAGAGATGCTAGTTTTGAATATACATAAGTCGTTTTGAACATATCACAAATATATAGTATACTAAACGAAGATCGAAGACTGATTTCTAGATGATCACAAGTATCACAACATTAACTTCATCACCAACTACTATATTAGAGCATGCATACTAATTTCTGAGATATATTTGTATAATTTTGTTTTGTCTTCATGTTTCGCTACCCTTTAGGAATCCACGGGTTACAGAACTAAATATTAATAGTAATATTACTTATCAAAAATATTAATTAAAATGGCCTTTTTTTATATAAAAATCGTCTATTTCAGATAAGCAACTAATTTTTTATTATTGTTTATTTTATATTTTTATTATTGTTATTATTTATTAAATCAGAATACCAGGATTCGAAATCCTGGTATTCTTAAACTTTAACTCCCTTTAAGACTGAATTCAAAGTTTATTAAACTTCCTATCCCTGTCTGGCCATGCATTAACTGAACCATTTTATTTATGAAGTTCTTAATAAATAAAACTGTCAGGAACACAAGCTTTGAGTTCTTCTACTGATGGGGCGTCAACACTAAACGCAAGGTACGGGTAGATCAGTTATCAAGGGAGATGATTAAAACATCTTTCGTATTCTGATTAAAATTCTAAACCTTGACGTTAGGGAGCAACAGTGGAATGAAAAGCAACCGAAGACATTTTTACCTCCTCGGGCTCGACTCCTCCAGGATTTCCTGACTTTATGAATATTAATCGAGTCGACTAAAAAACTTGTTACCAAGACAACGTACACGTTGACACACCCAGTTTCACCCCGAGGGACATGACGTTTCTGTCATTGTCAACCGGGATAAAACATCACACAGGATGACTAACAAACCACGTTCCAATAGCTGACAGCGAAGGACAACTAGATATTTTTTTGGCAACGTCCTTGCCAGGATTTATAAGGATCTATGTGAGCGTGTGTGTGGACGAAAAAATACAGAAAATAATTGAATTCATTGTTCGCGTGTTTCTGGGACGCGTTCCACAAGAGGAGCTTCTCTGATTGAAAGTCCTTCATCGTAATCAGACGGCTTCATCACTCTGCTGTTCCTTCCACTTGTCGACCTCCTTTGTAATGAAGCACAAGGACAGGGTGTGAAAGGACAAAACAGTCAACAGCCGCCTAAGTGTTCACCCTACTGTTTGAGGCTCGTTTCAAAAGCCCACTCTGTTGAAGACAAGTAGTGCATATGCTGTTTTATTTAATCTAAAATGTTATGTTGATTTGTTCCTGCTTCAGATTGTTGCGAATTCAATCAGTGAGCTTCCGGAAACATCTTCGTTCTTCTTGTCTAGACTTCTGGCGTGATCACGTAGCCATTCCACAATGGGTTGATATGAGAACTGCCTTTCATTGATATGGTAAACGATGGGATCAGTACCTGGGAAATATTCTCCTCCCCAGTCGGTAGAATACTACGCACTACCTTGAATAGAGTGTAAATTAGGATGGTTTTTCCACTATAAGCAAAGCCATCCTATTTGTAAATCATTATAAATTGACACTTCTTAATTTCAAATCAAGTGCTTTTCTCTCATGGAAAGTTGAGAATTCAAACTTTCCATGAGAGAAAACGCGTATCAAACACGTACACATCGATAGTGCAATGTATCCCCCCCTTATTTAAAAACCTGTAGGTACATTCTTGCAGTGCATTCATTTCTAATATAGTGATCTGACACGCATTTCCATCTCTCTTTTCCTTTGACTCCTTGATTCCTCTAATCACACGAAAACATCGATTGTTTGCATGGGATATCAGATGGACAGTTTTTATGACTTTATGGAGATTAGTATTAAAAACTGTCCATCTGATATCCCATGCAAACAATCAATGTTTTCGTGTGATTAGAGGAATCAAGGAGTCAAAGGAAAAGAGAGATGGAAATGCGTGTCAGATCACTATATTAGAAATGAATGCACTGCAAGAATCTACCTACAGGATTTTAAATAAGGGAGGGGGATACATTGCACTATCGATGTGTACGTGTAAACTGGAAACAGGTTTAGATAATTGCTAAACAACCCAAAATATTTTCTGGTATGAATGGTATTTACGTACTTTGTGGATTAAAAGAAGTCCAATACTGCATTGGGAATGCTGGGGAATGTGAAAGACGCCACTTGTATGACAGGACGAATAATGATTTAAAGATTGTTAATTCTTTCCTAGGTTTCTCTATCTTTCTTTTAAATTTTCGTTATTCGATACAAAAATCAGAAGTATTTATACTGTATGCAGATCTTTGTCAGCGTACTCTGTCTGGTATCATCTCTTTTCATTAATTTTGTCTTTATAGGTTAGTTTTGCTGAAATTATTACCCATTTGATATAAATGGGTAATAGTGCTCTCTCATCTTTTGTCTCTAATTAGAAATATACTGGTTCCATTGATATGATATTTATTGCAGAACATTAAAAATGCATTGTGTACACGGCCATTCATCTAAGAAATCGCATGGTTTACAGTTTTTATTTTTCTTTCTTTCTTTTTTTTTTTTTTTTTGATAGCTCATGTTTCTCTTTCATAAAGTAGAATTCGTTATTATTATTATTACTCAACACCTCCACGGAGTCCAAAGACTCATCCGTTTGGATATGTGTGTTTCTTAAATGTATTTATTTATTCGTATGGAGTTTCCTCCCTATTTTTCCCCCGTCCCTACTGGGGAGAGTTGAACCCCCTCATGGGGGTTAAGTATTTATGACTGTAGAAGAGTGTGTGTTCACGGGGCCGGTTTGCCTGCTTGCGGGATGAAAAACCCAGATAAACTGGTCTACGCCCAAGACCGGCTAATTTGGCTATGGTTGAGGGAGATCCTTTAGCTCCTCACGTCGTCGACGAGAATCGAACCTAGGACACTCCTTCCCAGCCATATGGTTGCGAAGCGCATAGCCACTAGGCTAATCGCGGACGTTTCTTAAATAAGAAAATATAATTGTTTTTAAGACATGATCTTCTTCACAAGCACAAATCGCAATTGTCAGATTGATTTTAGTCTCGAAGATGTGGATTCGATTTCCATCTAGGACTTGAGGAACTTTTACAATAAGATTTTCAACTGAAGATAAATTAGCCGGTCTTATGCGAATATTAAAGTTTTTCCTCCCGATAAACCTGCCAGAGAATATACACCATGATAGTGGACCATGAAAAAATACTTACCAAGTCTACAATCAATCATGGCATTAATTACATTTATATCAAGCCATCCTAATTACTTTGCAGGGACAATGGTAGTCCATTGAGCCTAACATAAGGTGAAAATATTCAAGTGTCTAAGGAAATTTCGGAACGGATGGCTGTGTTTACATATTTATTAGACATACTGTACTATCTGTTTATATTATCAGAGAGAGAGAGAGAGATGTCGTTATGAATATTTACATTTCATTAGATAAAGCTGGTGAATGAGTATTTTAATTTGTATTTTAAACAAGATACGCACGCTATTTTATATTTTATTTATTTATTTATGTTTTGTTGCTAAAGATGGCCGCCCGTCACACGCTAAAGATGTTTTGATGTACTTTGAAATTCGTTTCTAAGACATCATAAAGGAACGAAGGAAGAAAGTTGGGTTCTGAATTTATAGATCGCATCCGCTCTATCTTTGTTTTCCCCCCCTCGCTGTCTTTAGAAAACATTTAATCCTATCTGCCTTTCGACGAGGTATAATTAGAAGACATTTATCCAGAGATGTTCATCTCTTGTTACTTCACAGCCATCATTCAAGTTTTTATCGCCAGTAAAACATGTCACTGTTGACCTAATAATTTCTCTATCGGTAAATTTGGCCAGTGGGGATTTTCCACGATATGCCATCACTGCTAATTGTGAAGGGCCTCATGTCTTCCCTTCCTCCTTGACTTTTATAATCAGCAATGATGGAAGCAATTTCTTCGGAAATGCGACTTCTCCATTTTGCTATTTTGCTTCCGTAAACCTGTCTGTCATCGGCTGTTCACAGACAACCCTTCAGAAACCTGTTCGCGACACTTAATTTTAGAGGAAGAAGCTAGCATTTATTCCCTGTGCAATTTCCCACCAGCTGTCAAGTATGTTTATCGTAGCAAGGCATTCGATTTGTCTATCACGTCTAATATAGGTGTGATGGGATTTTAAGAACACCCTGTCTTGCGCAGTCTGATGGGTAAGATTATATGAGAATTAAAAGGATTAGGTGCTTGTGTTTGAAACTCCTTTTTAAATATTAGCTGAAGTGTTCAGTATTTTGTATTTATTTTCGCTTAGCTTCCCTAGGAAAACTTGCATTACATGTCGAGCAATTACTGGTCCCTTGAATTGGGCCAGACAAAACTTTGCTTATCATTAAGTAAAGAAAATATAACACTAAATAGCAATATTCTTAATATAGATATAGCTATTTAGTATTATATTTTATAATTTTCATTTTTGGAGATAAATTATGGAAATTTTGGATATATAGTAATCTCCAAAATTACCAAAATATGGATAATGGTATTTAATGCTAAGTAAAACTGGTAATCGAAATCAATCTAGTGACATGAATCAAACATATATAAACCGACGTTCGCTATCTTCAATGCGCATTGTTTAAATACATACTTAAAAACAAAGGGCCTCCATACCGATGGCTCCCTTTGTTGAAAGACCTCAGTCGAATCCTGTCTAGGATGCAAAGAACCATTATAAGGTTATTATTATTATTATTATTATTATTATTATTATTATTATTATTATTATATTGTATAACCGAAGGCCATTTAGCCTATCTCATACGGAGGTGGTAGGGTTGCCCATTTCCGAAAACTCGGGTTTTTCATACCGCAAAACACCGGTTAGAACAACATACTCAATTAACAAACATGGCCTGCTTCGGACATAATTCCAAAAATAAAACGTGGTACCGTGCCTAGATACATAGATATAATTTTCTTATGGCGATATCCTACAGTTAGTCTCGTGGAGCCGAAGGAAAAGTTAAGACATTGCACCAAAATGTGTTTACTTTCGCGATTTGAAGGGGTTTGTTGAACATGTTTGAATCACTTCCATAAACGGTATTTGAAATCTTCACTTTGATTATTAAAGTAACTGATGTTTTTTTTTATTGTTTGGCATGATCATATTCTGAATCGTATACACGCTTTTGAATAGTTCACGTTTTTTATACTTCTGGTTTTTGTTTCTTCCAAGCAAGGTAGTCTGATCTAATAATTTGACCCTGTCCGCAATTTTAGGCTAGACAGGAAATGTTACAAAGATTCAAGAAGGAGGGGAGGGGGAAGTGTCTTTAATAGTTCAACATAAAGAGGCAGAACGTCATATACACTGCTTGGATAGAAGTCAACGGATACCATAGTGTGAGGAATAAACAATGATGGTTCCCAACTTAATAAGATGTAGGACCTCCTTTCAATGCGATAACTGCAGCAATTCTACGGGCATATTTTCCACAAGCGTACGATAGCGATCAATGATCATTTTGGACCATTCTTCCAGTAAGCATGTAATGAGGGTCTGAACTATTGAAGGGGACGACTCCCCTTGATCTCACCCGACATTCCAGCTCATCCAACAGATGTTCAATAGAGTTGAGACCAGGGCTTTGTGGAGGACAGTCAAGTGTGATGAGGTTCATGTCCACAAATCACGCAGTTACAGCAGCAGCTTTATGATAACGGTGAATTGTCTTGATGAAAGAGACAATTGTCAGTTCTGCAAAAAAACCACAAAGTACGAAGCCCGTTGCATTGTCTGGAATGTTTAGATATCTCTTGGAGTTCAATGCTTGTGGCACCACAAACAGAGGTCCGAGATCAAATCAGGAAAAATAGGACCATGTTATCACACTGCCACCTCCGAATCTATAGTTGGGGTTATATACTCTGGTAAGAAATATACACCGAGCATCCGACACACCCACATCCTTCAATCTGCTCGGTAGAGGGTGTAGCGTGATTCCGTGACAGGAAAATTCACCATAAACAATTTCACCGTAAACATTTACGCCGTAAAATATTTTGCATTTTTTTTTGTAAATAATCAATGGATGATAAAGATATTATAAATTCATTAAAAAGGCAAATTTTTATTAAGGTGAATGTCAGTGATACATAACATAATGAAATCATTTAAAAATTGTGTGCAAATTAAAAGAGATGCTGCGTAAATAATTAACTTTTTCCTGCTATTCGTCAATTCAACAAATCCATCAGTAACATCGCTCATTGGAAAAAAAAATCTAATGCTGTGAAGCATTTAATTTTCGTGTTGAATTCAGGCATCTGTTTGATAGCTTCAAATCAATGGCAATAATTTTGCGATATAGATTTTGTACCACATGAAATAAACAACCTGTTATAGAATATGTTAGAAAAAACGATGACAGTTGCTTTCTCGAAGTCAACCATTAATGTTTCGAGATCTAATGATGAACGTAAAGCACTTGAAGGCACTGAATAATCTGCTGTAAGTTATTCTGATTTTCCAGGAAGCAAAGCAAAAAGCCGCCATTTTGGGGTCTCATGCCAATCCCAGCCTGGATAAAAGAGGAAGGTCGGTCAGATGAGTGTCGATGCTCTGACCGTAAAGAAAAAATACGATTGTTATCTGATGCATATAAGATCAACAGCTAAAACATGCCAGTTCAGACGTCGTCCGGATCAACAAAGTCCGCGATACCAATCGAGCAATTCCATATCATACTCATTACTTGGTGGTGATATCTGCTTCAATTCTTCAGTCAGTTTCCCAAAGCTATCTAAATCTAGCTTTTTTCATATAACTCACTACAGTATCTTGTCCATCGCTGTACAATTTTATCTTTATTCATCAATATTTTGCCTTTTTCGTCTTTAACAGTATTCTGTTTTGGTTGCCACCTTCTATTAATGGTTCTAATCATTTTGTACACCTCCCTAGTGTTATGCTCTCCATAGTACTGTTCTATATCGTTTCATTGGACTTCTAGCCATTTCATCTTATCTGGCTGACTGCTTTTTTTCACCTCATTACACTTTCTTCTATATTGCTCCTCATTTGTTCTGATGTACTCCTTTCTTATCTTCAATATTCTTTTCTCCTGTACTAACTTCAGTGTTTCTTGTCTAATCCATTTCTTTTTGATCTTCTCTTCTCTTCTTCTGGTACTGTTTCTTTTTCTTCACCTGCATCTTCTATCGCCTTCATCATTCCTTTCACTTAGATTCGAATTTATTTTTTTTCTTTGTCCACACTTTTAAGTTTCTCCTCTAACACTGTTCTGCACCTTCTTCCTATTTCTGCTTCACTTGTTCTTGCTCTGTTCGTTTCTGATGATGGGGTTTATATTTTCTTTTTTAATTTCAACTTGATGTTTGCAATCACTAAACTACGATCCGAGTCTATATCCGCTCCTTGAAAAGTTCGACACTGCTGTACTGATGTTATCCATCTTCTTTTAATCATAATCATATCAATCATGTTCTTGACTTTCCTATAATTTGATCGCCAGGTCCATTTTCCACACTCCTTTTGCTGGAATCTTGTGTTGCACAGCAAATTCTGACATTTTTTCAGCTCGTTCATTTCCTTCTCCGAAATCATATTTTCCCGACTCTTTCCCAACCATCATTATATATTCCGACTTTAGCATCCCAATCTCCTTCAATAACGAGTACATCTTGTTTTGGTATTGTTTCTATTGTCTCTGTCAGACCTTTGTAAAATAAGTCAATATCCTCATTTGTGCTGTCAGATGTGGGTGCATACAAATCTGGACTATTGATATATTAAATGGCTTTGCTTGGAATCTTGCTGCTATGATTCGTTCATTGACTAGTTTTTAGCCTGAGAGTGCCTTTCTAGCTTTTTTCATAAGAAGGAAACCAACTCCTGCTTCATGCTTGGTGTCATTCCATGACCATATGATTGCGCATCTATTTATCTATACTGCTGATGTCCATCGCAACTCCGCCAGTCCTAGTATATCACACCGATATCTCTTCATTTCCTCGCTCTTTTACTGCCATCCAAAGTGTCCGTCCATTCCGCCTCTTTCAAACTCTGTCAGTTCCCTTTTCGCAGCCATTTCACCCGCACACAGTTGCACTGACTTGGGAACATCATACTCCTCCAATGCCTATGCACCTTGCCCTTGGGGATGTCTGTTGACTTTTTTTTCCAACCAGTGTGTCTTATCAGTCGTACTCTTTGTAAAGGATAGAAGAGTGTTTGTTCTCGTTTTTAAATGAAAATAAAATAAAAATAAATAAATAAATACCCTATCCTTTACTAAGTTTTTTGGTATCTTTTTTTTCCCGACCATTTTTTGTTTATTCACAGTAAATTGCGTTCGTCTCTTTTATAATACACCACAAAGTTAAATGAAATTAACCAAGTGATTCATAGGTGAATTTAATGTGATACCACTAGAGGCTACGAAGTAACACCACTCCACTACTAACATCACGAGCTAGTCAGGTATTTGTTTTATGATAAAATTAAAGAGTGCACCTCATAGCAACAGCATCAAGGAAAATGAGCCATCCTTTTGTATTTCAGAGATAAAACTGCTCGTAGCGAAGTCGCTAGAATGACATGATTTACCTTTGCGCTGGAACTTGTCAAGGACGATGAAATCCTTAGCCAGCGTGTACGGAGGTGCCGGGGTTTTTTCCTTCTCGGGACTCTCCAATTTTTCATCCTGGACGGTTTACGTTACCTGCACATAAAGTGTACGATAAGTTAACTGACATACTACATTTAGGATTGATATTGCTTTGATTTTAGGGTAGATTTTGTATTAAAGGAAACTTCTTCGAGAACAATATCGCCATATAGCAAAGATATTATTTATATACTTTAAAGATGTCTTGGATTTGAGGGGGTGGGGGACTTGTTTCGAGCAAATGTCTCAACAATTAAAAGAAAATAATAATGGAGATCGCCATCCAAGTATTAACTGCATAATGTCATTTCACCTCTGGCGAAAACTATCCGCTTGTATATATTACGTTTACGTTATTAAATCAACCACTATTTATCCAGATTATCTAGTTTTTTTTTTGTTTTTGTTTTTTTAAATGGCATTTTTTGGATCTGATTTAATTTGGAGGTCCAACAATATGCAATGTTTAACTGTAGTGACAACTAATCCTCATGTTTGAAATTAGGTAGAACAAATTTACACAGAATAAACTATCTAAATTCCTTAAACCAGAGAAAAGACTAAATATGATCTTTGAGGTTTCTCGACAAGTTCTGTGAGTTCTTGAGATCGTAACGTAATCGGGATCTTGAGAGAATTCGCCTGAACTCTTTTATCTCTAATTACCCTGCATTGAGGAGACTCTCCATATGGTGGTTTCGAACAGCAGTTGGTCATATCGGAAACGGCAGTTGGCTGTTCCTGTAAAGAAGCTGGCTCATTATGACGTCAGATTCCCATGGTATTTTGATATTTGCTGATCCGCAAAATATTCAAATTTGCTTACAGGAAAAGTTTTAAAACTTTCTCTCCGCCTTAATAGTATTTCACTCAAAATAATGACATCATGCTATGGCAGTTATTGTCCAATCGATAGCTTATCGAAGTCGGAAGCGGATGAAGTGCGAGGGTAGTCGAATGCGATTACGACCCACAGTTTGTCTTCGAGTTCATCCCACCTTCTTCACGTGCCGCTAAAGCCCACTTTAATTACCTACCTCGGTTCTTAAATGCTCTCCGAAAGATCATTATTCATTTCCCACCGTTACTGAATATCAAAAGGTTTCTTTCGATGCCCGCCACGTTCCTTCGATATTTCATAGTGCTTCGGCTTGGTACCTAATCACACCACGCACTCAAAATATTCACTGAAATTCCAAGGTGTCACGGAGATGAATTCAGTGCGTTAAATAGGTTAGACACAGTTGACCTTTGTCAGTTAGAACAGTTAGCTTTTGATAAACTAGTTATTGTATTTTCTTGATATACAGAACACGTCTCTATTACAGGGAGACATCTAGTGGCGAGAATTAAAACCGAAATTTTAAACTATTCTGGATTTTTATTATTATTATTTTTTTTATTAAATGGATTTATCATATGTATAGAAGCTAGTTGGACTCAGAAATCATACTAAAGCAACTAAGCCAGTAGTCAAGAGAAATAAACTATCACCTGTTTGGTAAAAGAAAATACTATAATGGAGTTCTGACCATTTATGCTATTGCAATTATTTTTGTTTCTTTTTTGCCCTCTCCTTGTTAACAAGTGATGCTGATCTAATAGGAATTTTAATGGGAACATAACGTCTCGCCAGTCCTCGTTGGTGTTAAATTATATCAATGAGAGGACAGGGCTAAATGTCTCCATTTCAAAGTATCATTGTCCCTCTATCATCAAGGGCTCCGCTGGGCCACAATTGTTAATTAGCGTAGCCATTAGCGGAAAAAAGAAGAGTGTAATTATTGGCTATTCAGCCGCGTTTAGGAACACCCACTCATCAACCCACAAAAGACACCACACAGACATTCAGGGTTGCTTCTAATAAGCGTTGTCTCCTGTAGCGAAGTAGGTTAAGTTCGCTGGAACACAGGAAGCATCGAATATTAAGATTGTTGAAGCCTTGGTAGTATTTACGGTTTCCGTTACATGCCGGGACGTATGGACCCATGTGCTGGAGACCAAATGTGTCTGTAAACAAATATCGATTGGCGTCTCATATACTAGACATGTTCGTTTGTGCGATTGTATTTGATCTAGTTTTCCTGAAGCAGATGAAAGCATAAAATAAACTTTCTATTGATCAATGCTGGAAAACGATTCTGAAAGACAGAAAAATGGAAGTCTTGCACGTGTCTCTTTAGGTTTAAGATTAGCACACCTCATCCAGAGAAAAATTTTTTCACCCCCCCCCCCCCTTTATGGGTCACTAGATCATGTGGCCGTCTGTGAATCTAATCAATGTATACCAGAATCAACTAACTGTTTATCAGTCATATTGGCAAATACCATCTTACTTTGAAGCATTATATAAATGCCTTGAATGGTGTCTGATTCGAATTATGCGACCGCAACATAGATCTGAAAAGAGTATTTCAAAATGGATCTTTCTCTGGTAGAGGAATCCATCAGTAAATATGTCTTTTTTCAGTTTATCTTTCAAATGTTCAGTTCGATTGAGATAAGTCAATCGGTCGCATCAGAGCCGAAACCGAAATTCCAGTGGTTCCCTTTTAGGATACTAATGAAACTGACTGGTTTATCTGATCAGCTCATTGCGCAGATAAAGAAGTGTTTTTGTCTCTTTCTTCAAGTCAGAAAATATGTTCAAAAACATGTCTCAAATTATCATTTTCCTCCAGAGTCTTGTGTTTGTATGACACAGGTGAGTTTTGTACTTTGATCCTTAAGTATCTCACCTGTGGCTGAAAATTTAATCCATTACATCATATGATTCATTCGATAACTTTTTTTTTGAGATACTGTGTAATTATCAAGATGCTCGATTCCCGATGAATTCAATAACCAGCAAAAATAGGATTTCATTGTAAGTTGGTAAAAAAAAAAAAAAGTCAGTGACCTGACAGCTGCACATCAAGTTTATCAGTACAATGGATGTCCATCCATGATAGAAAGAAATTTGAAAGAGAAGAAAGAGGGAGGTGAACAATGGCATTTTTAGATGGCGCTGCTGACAGTGCGTATACATTTGTTTCCAAAGAAGGTCACGTGTTATTACAGGAAGCTATATATATCCGTCTTTCATCGTAATTTTCCACACTTCTCTTGAGACTGCACCCTTCACTTGTTGGTCGTTGTCTCCCAGCGTGACAAATGATGGAGTTTAAATGAAGCTCCGCCACATTCCACGCTGAATTAATTAGCTCCCGCCTCCTCCTCCTGTGGCATTCTAAAAAAATGACTCAACAGACGCACGAAGTCATTTGCGTTGTGCTGCACTCATTACGCATGTCTGCACGTCACAGTTGGTGCTCGCACACCCCACGAGGCTGCTATATATGTGTCAATAAACTGCGTGTCAATGTCATGGATGGCGGATATTGATCATTAGGTGCGGCATCCTCGTCGGCATAGTAGGAAGAAACAAGAGGGAGAAAACAGGAGTCATCGTTGGGTTGTGAGGCGGTGGGGAGGGGGAGAGCATCTTTACTATTTGTTCTTTGTGCTGATTTTGGAACTGTGGGGAAGAAGTCGACAGGTGTCGCCCCTTTTCAAACAATCGGTTTGGTCTGGGTGTACAATGGAGAGCAGGGACTGGGAGGGAGTGCCGTTAGTGTGAAACTAAGGAGATGGAAGGAAATGTTGAGACGGTGCAATCAGGAAGAGATGATGTGGTCCCCTATTAGTATTCCGTACATGAGTGCAGACTCCTGGTACGGTCTTTTCTTCTTTCACTACTTGCAGGAACTTTAATCACTAAATGCTTTCACTAGCTGGTCCAGTCCAGTGGGTAATTCAATAGAGAAAGAAAGAGAGAGAGAGAGAGAGAGAGAGAGAGAGAGAGAGAGATTTTCGCCCTTTAATGACGATACTTGATATTTGATTGAAAGCAAAATCCTTCTAGATAGTCTTAGTGGCAGGCTTCTTATAACAAGACTTCTGCATCCATTTTGATACAGCGATGTTAAAATTAACGACAAGTTCCTTTTGCATTTTAATCAACGTGTTTTAATACACTACACGAAATATTATCTAACGCGCAGAAAGCAAAGAAAGGAGAAAATATTAGCAACTCTTTCTTTGATAGGTGATCTGACCATCACTAACTATAATATTATTCAGCAGATGGCATAAATGCTATCCGAATCAAGAGATTAATGAGAATGGTGCGATGAATTCTTCACATTCCTTCTCCGATTACAATCTATCAGCCAGGAACAGGAGGAGACATACACTGTATAATCAGAAAAATACATAAAAATATCAAATTATTTCCAAAAAAAATCTGAAAATAGTGAATCATATGTGGTCACATATTTCTTGCTCTTCAAATCCTAAATATCATGCCATCCCATCAGCAGAAAAGGTTTTCCTCATTTTTAAAGTAAATACATACAACTGCTTCCAATAAAGATTTAATCAAGTATATACTGCGGTTTCCTTAGTTCTTGGTAACATTCCAATGAAAATTTCCGACCATATGTATACCATTGCTTTACTTTGAATCAGAGAATATGAATTGTTCATTTACGACTGTTTCAAAACTTCCTTGATGGAAAACCATCAAGATGCCTTGCATTGAAATAAGAATTGTGAAAACATTATACTGTATTTCAGAGGAACCACAAATGCGCACATCTGCAAAGGTGTGAGCCACTCTTTTAGCTGTGATTACACGTACCCCCTACCAATTTTTGATAATATCTTAGATATTTCATACTATTTTCCCCTTCATTTTAATGGTTAGTTAGTTTTTGGGCGCATTGATCTCTGGTCTATTCCTTATCCCGTTCCATTTCGTTTCAATGGTGTTATACTGGATTCAGTTTTTCTATATCAATTTCGTCAAACGATATCGCAATAGCAAAATGATATATTGAAAATGCTGTTATCTTGAAAGAGGAATCAATCTGTTGTATAAAACAACAATATTGAAAGCATTGCATTATCCAGAGTTATTGAATATCAGTTGATGTTATTTCCTTAACTAGTCGGGAGATTCTTACCAGGAGAAACATCTCTAGACCGTTGCACTTCAGCCACACTTCACAGTTGGGAATGATACACTTTTTTCATGAAGTGTTCCGCTAGCAACTGCAGCATTCACACTCTTCTGTCCAATTGCAGCAGAAGTAGCGTGATTTGTCCTTCCATATCATAAACATCCAACGTTCTATCAGGCAGCTGTGATATTCCTTACATCAGTGTAGTGTGCATTGTTCGTTGCCGTTGCCTGTTTGACTTCTGTGCAGCTGTCTTTCTGCAAAAACCGAAACCATGCAGATACTTAAATAATGTTCGACCACCAATGGGAATTTCGAACTCCTATTAGATAGTTTCCACATCCGATTTCAGATTTATTTGCCATCCTTCCAAGCACTTTTTTTTTGTTTCCTAGGTATTAGCTTTCTGGATCTTCCTGTAGGTTTATTGGAAGTGATTTGGTTTAATTACAACCGAAGTCAATGGATTATAGTTGATAATCGCTGCTGTTCTTCAGATCAGTTTACCTGTTTTGTGGAATGAAAAATACTAGTTTCAGGGGGAAAAAAACCCTGTACTCCTTCATCTGAGACTTTCTAATCCACCTTCATCAGAAAGAATGATAAACATCACAGCAGTTCCTTGTATCCTAGAAGTGACTCTTGAAAGTCTTTTCAACTGATATGTTTTTTTCATTCGAAGTGCCAATCTCACAGTATCCTTGCTAGTTGGCAGAGGTGGAAGAGTCACATTGCCATCGGCCGATAAAGTTTCCCATTGATACAGATTATGCCGCTAATTTTGCAATCTATGATAACACCTCTTTTTGATGTCCGTAATTTATTCTCCAAAGATATTGCATTATCTATAGAGAGTATGGTGATCTATACGATCGCATCTAGAGTCATACACTGCTCGACAAAATTAACAAGACACTTAGAAAATATAGTGTAAATCGTGCAGTTTGCGCTGAAGGAAGAACGGAATTTGGTGTGATGGTGTCCAATGGAATAACAATGAAGTGAGAACACAACAAGAAACACCGGGCACGTATAAGGGATGTTAAATAGGGGTGTATAAGAATTACGAAGCATCTCACATTATAAAAGTCAACACAATATGTATGCTCGAAAATATGATCATATAACATCAATACAGCGTATGATCCCCTCTAACCGCTAAACAGGCCTGGTAGCGGTGGACTACGAGCGATATAAGAAGCTGACATTCTTAAAATCCAACACTTCCCCTAAAGCAGACTTTAGCTAACCAGATGACCAAAGTGGTGGATATCGCCGTACAATACGATATCCGAGAACATCCCACGTAGTCGTTGGGTATCTTCAATTTCAAGATACTTCTTCACCACTTGAACTCCATTAGCAGTGCACCGTCATCTATGAACAGAAAATCTGGGCTAACCGAACTCCTACAGAATCGCCCTTATCATAAAACATACAATAATGTTTTGCAGCCGCACTCCCCTTCGTGTTTTTGATAGGAATACAGTAACTGTGCAAAAGTCGGAGTAATGAGCCACTGCATTCTTCGTACTTTGTAGATTAAACAATCCTTAGAATCGTTTGAAGGTTAAAACGGAACTCATCACAGAAATTCCAATTTGAACTGCGCCTTCTTAACACAGTCCGGTTGGAAATGTTTTCACCTGAAGAAACAGTTGGTGATGGGATATCGTAGAGTTCCGGGTTGTTGTTAGAGCCAGACAATGGTCTGTTCTGGTTGACAGGCCTCAAGCGACCAGCGCAAGCTCTTCTTGTAATGGTTCCTGTCTCCCGAAACCATGTCCATAACGACGCTTCGTGACACATTAAGCCACGATATATTAGTACCGTGAGTGTGTTATGGAGTAGATAATATGGAAATAATATTTATATGGTAGTAAAAACTAGGAACATACACACCAATATGTTTCTCATAAAACTTTGGATATCTTCATACTTATTTCATATGCTGTAAAGTTCATAATAGCGTGGTATTCTGAAAAAAAACGAACTACTAATAACTTATTCAAACCTACTAGCCCATGTTACGTGTATAAATACAATAATAAACAACGCCTAAGTTTGTCCATGATGTAGAACGACATTATCTTACACAATGACCTAATATAATCTGATTAAACAAAAACCAACACATCTTTCTTTAGACAAGCAAACGTAATGCACCGACTTCCAGGGAAGTCTTGCTGTCGCCAGAATAGCGAACAGCTATGGAAATTGATACATTGTCAAAATCTATTACAGGAATGTCTTCGACATTGGGTTTTGTTGTTGTTGTTTTTTTATTTTATTTTATTTTATTTATTTATTTTTTTTTTTTTAAGACGGGAACAGAAACAAAAATGATCTAGCTTTTCATTAGCGGTAACATGATTAAACTGCTGAATCATGGAAAAAAATTCTCTGAGCAAATTCATTCTTCGTATCTTGTTGCAAACGCTTGGTTGTCAGAGTGGTTAAACATATCTGTACTCTCCAATCAAC
The DNA here is from genome assembly GCF_054136105.1 of Typopeltis vanoorti. Lineage (NCBI taxonomy): Eukaryota > Metazoa > Arthropoda > Arachnida > Uropygi > Thelyphonidae > Typopeltis > Typopeltis vanoorti. Next base: position 137,955,383 of record NC_143550.1, on the reverse strand, counting down.
AGGATACGGATTCGAATCCCGCCGTGGATATGGATGTCTGTGGATTGTCTTCAGGTGAGAAATGAATTTAATCTCACGGCGTGAGATCGCTGTCGCGCTTATTGGAGACCCAAAGTGGTTTAAAAATATTCCACGATCGTTCTGTTAGAGAAGGGCTCAGAATATGTAAAAAAAAAAAATAAATAAATAAATCCGTAAATTGCACTGGTTCTAATGTACTAGAGGTTTGCAGCCTTTCTTGGGTGGAATACCATATGCACTCCCAGTAGATATATAATTAATGTACAACAGATTTGCAGTCATTCGTGGTTTGGGATTCACATTAAAAATATTAGCAAGAGGTGTCGGCTCGTTGTTCTCAGTTTGCAAACAAACCATGGAAGAAAAAAATCAGAACTGATCCATAATGAGATAAACTATAGTTGCAAATATATTATACTTGCTAAGCTATCAAACAATGGTTTTCCCCATGTTGGAATATATATCTTATAAGTATGTTATCATGGAAGGAAAATTTTAAAAGATAAATAAATTTTATAATAGAAAGCTGTATTAATTTTTTTGTTCCATTACTCTTGTTATTTTCCGATCATTCACTATATATTTAGATAAATTTTGGATAAAATAACTTGAAACTTATATCGTTATAAAAAAGTCTGAGGTTATTGTTTTCTTCTGAATCTCATTAACTATATTTAAGTTAAGGGATATTACATCCCATATTATTTCATAGCCGAATAAGAAACTTAAAGAGTTTTCATGCCGAATATACAAACTATATAAAGTTCGGCGAGTCCAAGCGTAAGCAAATACCTGGATAGTGCAACACATAACCCATTTGGTAGTGCAACACTGGGTTATGTGTTGCACTATCCAGGTATTTGCTTACGCTTGGACTCGCCGAACTTTATATAGTTTCTATATTCAGCATGAAACTCTTAGAGTTTCCTATTCGGCTATGAAACAATATGGGATGTAATATCCCTTAACTTAAATAAGTTCACGTCGCCGAATTGAAGCCTTTGGTTCTTCATATAATTAGTCATTAACTATATTTTAATATTTTTTTCTGTTACTGCTGCCATCTAGCGATGATCGTGAACATTTCACTATTGCAAAATTTTTGTAAAGGAATGTGAATAGATATGAATTATTAATATAAATCGATATTTCCACTTATTAAAAGTGAGTGGAGAATAAAGAGCTTCGGACTATAAGATATAAGATAGATAAAATATTTTAAATACTGTATATGTTTTTACATTTCGATAATATAGTATTATTTTAATATCTTTCATCATCATCATAACGCTAATTACGGATATAGACCATATTAGTCTGTTCCAGTCTCATTATCCATCTAATATTTTTTTTTGAGGTCTATCCGGCCTTCTCTTTCCCATTGGTTTATAGTTTATTATTTATTTAGGATATCGGGTGTTAGCCATTCGGTTTAATAGATTTCAAAATACAGTAACAAATGATATCATAAATTAACAGCGAGAAAAGTAACAATCTGTACGTGTGAAATGTAAGTATGTACTTTCCCTTAAATAAAATTATATTTCAATTTTTTGTAAGCCTAGGGGAGGGGGTGAATATATGTGAACTAATATACATTTGAGCTCCTATGATTTTTAAAATGTCAATCCCACTCACAAACGGTTGTACACCTACAGTGGGAAGGCTATTGAGATTTTTGGAGTTACGACCAAAGCAACCAAGGCACTCGAGGCTAATGTATTATTCTGTTAACTGTGGTGCGTGCGTGTTCTTCTGACTGATATGTGTCTATTTTGCGGGCACCCTTCCAGATAGAAGGGTGTCCGCATACGGTGGTGGAAGAAAAACCTTTCCATCACCATATGAGACTGGACCAGTTGAAAATCCCTGATAAAGATTCCACACGTCCATGATGGGATTCGAACCCAGTTCTTTCCAAAAGGCACCGTCAATACGAATTGAGCTACGGAGACTCGGCAGTGGTGGGATAACACCAAAAACCCTAATTTTGGAACCAATTATTAAAATCTTTTCAAGTCGCTTTCTACCTCCAATAAGCAGTAATGGTCTGACAATGGGCAATGAAATTCACCTCCCACTTAAAGACATTTACAAACATCAATATCCACAATAGGATTGGAAGCCACAGTCAGCTTATTGTTGTTGGGTAGAGAGAGAGGGGGGGTGGGTACACTATTCAATCGGCCAACGAATCCAGTAATTATTAAATAGCAGTGGGTGATATTTAAAGAAATCTGACCTTTCAGCGGACAACAGAGTCTCCTGGTCCCGATATTCCTAATAAATCATGAACGTTTTCACTCAGAGACCATTATAACGATGAAATTACCAACTTATTGCTCTATCGTTATTTAAAAAAAAGAAAATCTGAAAATACTGATAATACACTGTCAGTTTTGAATCCTGAACTCTTCAGCAAGAGGAAGTTAATAACTTTCCAGATGATATCTAGAACGTTTTAAAGCTAGAAAGTTACAATGCATAATATTTTTGCCTTATTTAAACTGATTTTATTTAGGAAAAAAAGAAAAGAAAAGAAATGCTGCTTACCACAAAATGACGTTTCAAGAGTAGACCACCTTGTCCAATATAAAGAGTTGACGCACTGTCGAACAGGAGCTCCTTTGGTATCCGATTAGCCCTAACGTTGGCGAATTCCTCACAGTTGTAATACAGAGTAATATTGTCGCCGAAGACTTGGAAGGCAAGCCTGAAATTAATAACAGAAGGAATGTTTATACATAAGCTGGGAAACAAGAATTTTCATGTCGTATTGAATGGTGATCAGTACGGTAAGAGTTTTAAGCAATCTTAATTATCGTTAGATGAGGTGTTCTTTCATCGCGTAACCATCATCAAACGCGACGTAGAAATTTTGTAATGATTTCGGACAGAGAATACGGTTGGCTACCGTTCCGCATGCTGAGATTATAGCGATGGTTTGTGGCCGAGCTTTGTATTTCATTAACCGTGTTCATTACCAGTAAGTTTGACCTGTAGCGTTTTTAACGTTTCTTGTGAGGTTACCCTTACGGTTGTTTGTCTGTTCTAATGGCGAACACTCCTCTTGCCTAGGAAAAAATAGTATTCTTGTATTTCTCACATCATTCCATTTTCTTGTTATGTTAGGCTCAATAGCATAACACAACAGCCAAGTAACTTAGCTACTTGGAAACCTAATTAATGTTCTGATAAGGCAGTTAATCATCTCTGCGGAGCTTGCTTGATTACTGATTGCATTCTTCTGAACGGTTTGCTTGTATTGTGTGATGAAAAACCTGCCACTCGTATAAAAACCGGCTGTCACTTCATAAAGGTTCTTCCGATCCTAGATGGGATTCGAACCCAGATGTCCACAGGGCATCATCGCAACCGACCGAGTTTCGAAGGCTCGTTATTTCTTACATGGAACAGTATCTACTATTTCATGTGTGAAAAACGGTAACTTTTCACAAAAGCAAATTACGAAAAATAATAGTATTGCTTATCGAAGCAGGCACCTGGCTTCCCGTATTTGAACAAGAGAATTAGGAGAAAGCGCAGTCTGTCTCCGAAATAAATTAAAAGCACATAGCTAGCTAACTAAGACATCTCTCGCTTGTAAACTAACTTGATAATAATAATAATAATAATAAATATTTAGTTTTTGAATAACTTGCTTTCAGCCCATTTAGATCTATTACAAGAGGGAAGAGGGGAAAAAAAGTTTTTTTAATCAGCGAGGTAGATCCTGCCACCATGATGACAATACCATACAAACCAGGTCTCTCTCTCTCTCTCTCTCTCTCTCTCTCTCACACACACACACACACACACACACACACACACACACACACACACACACACACACACACACACACACACACACACACACACACACACACACACACACAAAGCATCTAACCGATGATCTTTATAATCAAATATCTCCATTCAGAGCTGTCAGAAGGCTTTTGGTCATCCGAGCGAAGCGAAATCTGATAAACCAGAACATGCCAATAACAAAAATTATTATTATTATTATTATTGTTAGTGTCTTTCGCCATGAGACTCATCTCCATCTAGAATGGCAACGGTATCTACTCCACGAAACAGATAAATTGATATATTTACTAGGCATTGTCATAATGAGGGAAGCACAAAAGACACATTTTGTCATTTTTGTTATTATATTAAACATAATGAAATGAAGGGGTAATTTTCTATTCTTGCCTGGGAGGGGGGGGTCAAAAAGGCAAGTTACGATTTTGGCATCCAGATATTCACATAACTAAAACGAAAATGTGGTCAAGGTTGATTTTATGTTTATGAGGAGAAAACTAACCCCCACATTCACAATCTGAGACCAATGAAATCAATAGCGGAAAGAAAAAAATGAATAGTAGGTGAACAGTGTACTGACTGACTTATTACTACTGTGGTCTAACTCAGCGTTTCCCAAATTTTTCTTACGACGGAACAATTCACAAATCCTGAAATTTTAACCGAACACCTTGGTTAGAGTCGAGTATCATCGGTCTCGTATTCAATGTAAAGCTAAGCGCACACTATCGTCGAAGCGGGCTGTATCGCATCGCAAAAATGCGACAGCGCACACTATAGGTGTGCCGGGCCGCATCGCATCGCATTGACCTTGCTTATGACTACACGTTACCTAGATACCTCCGCACTTGACTCGCGCTCGGAGGTGTCGACAACCGAAGGCGGCTGTCGGCCATCGGATGAGTCAAGGCCAGCTCACGTTGGCCTTAATAGCACACTCCACACGCAAAACGAGGAGCGTGTGATTTTGAAACATGTTTGAACTTGTCGCAGCATTTAAAACCATTCCAGGCTCATATTAATTTTGATAAATTTTCACGGAACACTTATTCACTTTCCGCGGAACACAGTTTGAGAAACCCTGGAGTTAGACTCTAACTGATATGCGTACCACAAATTCACATTTCCACCATCAGGAAAAAACGAAGGTGTCACCGATGTGCTTTACATATTAGAGTCATGCTGGTGTATATAAAGGATATGGGAAGTAAAGCTACAAGCGTAGCCGCAAGTCTTGAAATTGGTTATAAGGAATGGAAGTCAATTATCACCTGTATTTTGATCCCAACCGGAATTGTTTAAAACAGCTTCGCCTATTAGTAGTTCTAGTTCTTCTAATAATAATTACAATTTAAGAGATCTCCATTTCTTACTTGAAAAAGATATTCTTTCATAGATCGATATCATAACCACTTACTTACCTTGTCCAGTATCCTACAAAATTTGGCACAATGAAATTGACCAAAACCTGGGACGATATGTGCATATTCACATCTGTATAGAAGATGCTGATATTCTGGAAGCTCTCTCGATATCCAGATATCATTACACCAAGCTGCACCACAGTCTCCGATGGATTCACAACTGCACAAAAAAGAAACATTAACCTTTATTCATAAACAAAACATGTATAGGATATGAATTCAATAAATATATTTAATCATGGTTTACAGAAAAACCATACAGCATATTCGTTGTCATTATTCATGCAAATAGATCGCAATTTTAATACTAAGAATAATGGTGCATTCTCCACTATATGGTTGTGTCACTCGCAACAACAACAACAAACAAACAAACAAACACTTTAATTCTGTACTTACTCGCAAAGAGATAACCTCCATCTCTTCGAGCAGGCTTCACTGTGATTACAATAGAAAAATCCCTGAATAAAGTGGGTGGTATATGCAGTCTGTAAGGGGCTTTGATATCCGACTCCTCTGTCAGCTCAAAGGCGGGGAAGCCATCATAGCCACTACCAAAATCGAGACCAGGAGAATTGAACGGAATTTTAATGGCTTGAAGAAGGTTGAGTTCATTATGTGGATCTAAATGGGAATAAAATTAGAAAAAAATAATGCATTAAATGTGAGTGGTTTTTTTATATGATTATTGACTTTCATTAAAAGTTTTATTAACAAGAAATCGAACAAAGTATAATTTACGGAAGAGAAAGAGAGAGAGAGAGAGAGAGAGAGAGCATGCGAAATGCTATTTAATGATTGGTAAAGGAAGAAAATAACGCTTCACAATTTTGTAATTGGAATTTTAGATTTCTATGATTTGTTAAGTACCATGCATTCCACAGGAAACAACAACAACAACAACAAAAAAAAAATACAGTGAATGTGGTCAATTATTTTTTCTTAGGTGAATCTCTTCCACGAGATTGAAAAGATTTGGGCTCAAATTATATGGACTTTTCAGCGAAAGAGCTTTTATACACAGGAGGAAGGATGAGAAGAACACGTGCAGTTGGCAGACATAATACAATGCCTATGGTCTTGGTTGCTTCGGAGTAATACAAAACAACCACAACTCAAAGTCCCCCAGTTCCACGAAGGACTGTACAATTTATGCCAACTCTAACTCCTAGGCCAATATAAGGCCTAGGAGTTAGATAATCTAGAATTCTAACTCCAACGTGGAACTGTTTTTCAGCCTGCATTAAGCAGCGTAGTAGTCTCATATATGATGATGAACATCATCTGTAAACTTAAGCGCGTCCATATCACAGTGAGATTTGAAATCACAATTTGTTTGTTGAAAAAACAGAAGCACTTCTGTAGCTTAGTCTGATGAACAGCGCCACACGTTCCTTTTGGTTGTGAAGACCTGGGTTCGAATCCTATCTGCTATGAGAATCTGCTATAAGAACCCCTGAAAACTTTTTTTTTTTTTTTTTTTTCCATCCAGCAAACAGAACAACCAACCGGAGAATGTGTTCCATATATACTGGCATCATGTCCTAGTTGCCTCGGTTGTAATTCCACTGATCAACGCCAAATGTAAGTGGCAACGTTATCCACACAATTTCTTTACTTTTCTGTGGTTATTTCAATGACGGATGCAAATTTCACCGACTGGATTCTCGAAAAAAAATGATGCGAAAAAGTATATAAAGACATCAGGGACCGTGAACCTGTTTCCTAATAGTTTAATCGTTTTGGTCAGCGAAAAGGGGTCGAAGAGGTTAACGAAAGGTTGCCAAAAAAAAAAAAAAAAGTGAATGCCGACAGGATTATTTTGACTGTGATTATCACTATGGGCGAAGACTTTATGGAAAAATAAAATCAATCACAAAAATCTTCTACTACTTTTGTTATATTAACACGAATGTGACACGTATACATTATCTGTTATGGACGGCATTGGGTTCTTTCTCGCCGAAACACACATTACATGTCAAAATCACGATAATCAGGTTCCTTCGACCAGACCGCACGAATTGGTCTTGATTTCTGTTGAGAGTAAGTAACCTCGTTATTCGTATCTCGATATGCTGCAGGCACTATTTTCATTATGGTTGACTATATTAATGGACATGACACAAAGTTGATTTCATTTCATGCGATGCACACCCAAAGGCAAATCACGACCTTCCCCAAATACCCTCACTTTAATTCGATAACTTTACTGTTTGATTTAGTAACAGTCTTTCATTTTATCTTATGATCACCGGCAGCGTTTTGGTGCCAAGAAAATAAAAGCCTTCAAAAGAGACTAAAGATTAGAGACATAAATTAAAATCCCCCTTCTGTCTCCTTTGCCCTCTCGGGAAAATAGCATGCGAATGATAAATGAAGCGGTGGTGATCCTACCTACCCACTTTCTGTCATGCAACGAACCATGTGATTATACTTTCCGCGTAAATAAAATAGTGACAGCAATGCGTACAGATGCATAAATATTTCAGATAAAGTTAAATCCGGTAATTTAATCCTATTATATAACGATGATTAAGTCAAGTTGCAAAAGTATACGGAGCAACATTACAGCGATTTTATCGAACAAGTTATTCCATACATAATCCATGTTTTAGAGAGTTGTTTAATTAACCGGTAGATGGCACCACAATAACCAACAGTTGTTTTGCTTTACATGTTATGTGCAAACAATTATGGCGATGAAATTAAAAATAAAATAATTTATTGTACACAAGAAATAGGTGTGATCAGAGGTATTATAAGTTAAAGTTAAACATGACATCATGCTTAACACTGCATGAACGATGAATGACATTCTAATATTGATTAACCATTTAAAAATGACATCCAGTTACGAAGAGATCACTTAAATGCACGAGTCGTGATAACTTTGTCTTCCTCGTCAAACATCCTACTTACAAATAACATAAATTTACCATCTTACCTTGACAGATAAATTTTAAAACAAATCAGTGAATCCAAAATAAGACAAGGTTTGAAAAATATTTATCTAGTCTTCAAATCCCCCTTTCCTCCCTCTTCTTCAGTTTTATTTCTAACTCTCTCCCCACCAAGCAGAAACGTGACTTGGAGTGGCATTTGATTAACAAAACACAGCACGACAGTGCAACTAAAATAATTCCCATTATTTTTTCTTCGCTCCTCCACCATACCTGCTCATTAAAGCGTGACTCATTCTGACGAAGTCAGCTTCAATAATAACGTAGCAACAAGTGTTTCAGGGTTTCGTGGCCAACTTTCTCGACACTCGCGGCAATATCCGAAGCTGTTTAATAGCCGGGCCAGGTGTTTTTGGTCACAGTAATGCCTGTTATTTATACCGCTAACTAGAGGTGGTAACAGACCATTGACAACTCGAGGACTCCGTACCCACCCATAGATATGTACTTACAATAGATCTGAGCGAGATGAACACATTTTATGTTATGTAGTCTCAATATATATATATATATTGAGATCTCCAAACTGTTTTGGAGACTTTTTTGTGACCTTTCACATGAAATCCATTTCTGCACCTTCATGACTTCTATCACTGATGGAAATTGCTGATCATATGTGTCCATTTTTATTGCTTGTTCTATGGTTTTAGATCCAAAGATACGAGAATTTCATATCACTTAGCCCGTTCGCATGATCAGGCCTGATAATTGCTATACGAAGTATTCAACGATGATGGTAGTCATGGATGCTCTGTCATCTATTGTGAAGCACCACCTCCCTTAGTTTTGTCATGTTCACTTTGTGTCGAGAGTGTTCAGCTAACCAGAGAAAAAAAATTAAGGTCCTCTGAAAGAAAAAAAAAATACCTTACGAATTTTTTTGATGGACTTATGTATATACCAGTTGTAGTACATAACTCATGTTTGATCCTTTGCAGGAATTGTATTGATTTTTGTGTATTTTATCATGCTGATTACGAATATTATTTTAATCAATCATTCATCAGTTTGTTACAAAAAAAACTACATTAAGAATTTTAGCGCAAACAGTGACACTAAAATTACTTGTTATATGTCCAATTTTACTACAAAGACAGTGGTTATGTTTGTCAAGATTAGTCTGCTAGGAGAGATGGATATTTCAAATGAGTCTTCAGTAAATCTGACAAACGCTTTTGCCACTGCTTCACAGTAAAACTGACTTCATTAAAATTGTTATATCTGTAAAATAAGAAAAAGGATGAAGCAATCATTTATTGGAGGAATAAATTCCCGAGAATAAACTGAAGTTTGGAATAAAATAATTTTGGTTAGCTCCCAAATAGGGACAGTTATGAGGTTCAGCAGTTTTGGCAATAAACTAAATGAAGTAGAAAAATTCAGAATCTTTCCCCCCCTTCCTTTAATTCAGTTTATTCTAACACTTTTGGCAACCTTAAATCTAATGAAAGTGCAAGAAATCCAAGGATGTATTATCATTAAAGATACGCTGGTTCGGTTCACATTTGGGTTCCTTCCCAATTAACTTGGGCACAACAAGCAATGACCACACGAGACAAAATTCCATCAGAATATTGCCTCTATCGAAAAACAATTCCAGGGAGAATGGAATTCCAGTATGCTGACTTTTTATCAGCGAAACACCAGAAAGTGCGTTTATTTTGTAATAATTGTTGTTTTCGTTTTTACTAAAATGTTATTTAAGTGCTTTTTTTTATTCTACTTCCCTTAAATATAGTGGTTAATACAGAAATTCGGAAATCAGATTGGAATGCGAATCACCTAATTTTTTTTAATTATTTTTTTATTACCGTAGTTCTTCCAATTGCATGGCGCATTTCGTAGCGTAACTGGAAGAACTACGGTACAATTGGAAGAACTACGGTACGCCTTTCGGTTGGAAAAGGCCTAAGTTGTTCGATTCTTTATAAAGATATAAACGTATAAAAGATTCTTAAGAATCTTTTATGTTTTTTTTTCTTCTCCTTCTTCTCTTCAATTGAAGGTGAATTAGCCGATCTCATACGGAGGTTGCAGGATTTTTTCTCCCGTAAACTCGGGTTTTTAATCCCGCATACAAGCAAATCGGCCTTGACAACACACGCAATTTACAGACGAAAAATGTTCGTTGTGGTGGGCAATAGATGGCGTGGTGTGTAGGTGATGATGGTAGTTGGTGGATTAAATGGTGGAAAAAGTTGTACAGTAGAGTGTCCTCCCTAGATGAGTCCTTGAACTCCTTGGAGGTGTCACGTACTAAATTTTGATAGTTTTAATATTTTTTTTAATATTCAATATTCAATTTTAATAGTAAAAATTTCTTTTTTTTTTTTGGACAAAATTTATAACACAACTTCTCATCATTAAGGTATGTTTGGAAGGGTTTCCAAATCTGTTCCCATAGTTAGTGAATATGTATATACAGCACATTGATTTCCTTTGTTTGTTTTTTCCCCTCGTAGAGTCTTGTAGTAGAATATTGGAAATATTAGAGTAAAACTGGAGCTATAAATGATAATTATTGATCTTCCAGAATGAACAATTCCAGTAATGCATTAATCTGCTAAACAAATAATATTTATTCACATGTCATAAAGATAATGCGGATCCCTCCAAAATTATCCAGTGCCTGGCCCTGCTATCTTCCCTCGAATCTGATCATTCTAAGACTATCCTAAACAGCATTCAAATTATTTAACCTGTCTTTTTATCTCGTCTGGTTCATTCTCGGTGAAGCCAAAGACTATCGTGATTTACACTCTATGACATTTGTTTATGATATTTGTTTTATTAGAAGCCGAGTTAAAGTGCCGAGAGCGACAGTGTGTTTTGACGAACTGTCGGTCGATACGATATTCATGCCGTACGCGACGAATTCTCGCTATCAACCGCTTCAAAACTTCGAGATAAAACTCACCATTGACCGTTTGGCCAGGCGGAACGAATTCTTTGTGGATAATGCCCTTGGAATCGTAGAAATAAATCAGCATTGTCTTCTTTTGACTTCTCCAAGCTACGTTTCTTCGGATGCCCCTCTTCTGGTGGTCTCCACTCAGCACTCTGGCGGTTTGTTTCGGGCTCATACTCAAAACACCACGTTTCGTCACCAGTAACGATCGTTTCAAGGAATTTGAGTCCTTAAGAGCGGTTTTAATGAGGTCCTTGTAGTGTTCAATTCGATACATTTTTTTGTCGTCGGTCAAACTTGTTGGGAACAAATCGCGAATTCAATTTACGAAGGCCCAAACTCCCGATCAAAATGAAGTGCACAGTTGATTTTGGAATCCCGAATTCACCTTCAATCAATCTCGCGGACGATTTCGGGTTTTCTTTGATGAAATCACGCACTTTTTGGATGTTAACTTTGCTCAGTCCAGTTTTTGGACAGCCCGGCTTTTCGTCGTCCTCAGGCGTTTCACGACCACTTTGAAATCGCTTAAACCACTCGTAAACTTGAGTACGGGATAAGCATTCATCACCATATGTTTTTTGAAGCATTTGATGCGTTTCGGTAAAACTTTTACCAAGTTTAACACAAAAGTCAATCGCAGCTCTCTGTTTGAAACTCATTTTCCGACCGTTCGTCAAAACACACTTTCACTCTTGGCACTATAATTCGGCTTCTAATGAAACAAATGTCATAAGCAGTTGAGACAACCCTAATGAAGGCTGCCGCTTTTGACAACAAAAAAGGATACAACAGGTGGCACCACTAGTTTCTTCTATTTTCGAAAAGTTTGGTTTCTTTTTGGACAGAGGGTGTATATTGGAATTTTCTAATATGTAACAGATGAAACTGATATAACGGATGATTATACAGATTTCCTAGGCATTTAATTTTGACGAAAATGACTTGGAATGCACCTCAGTGGTGTATTTCTATTAAAGATCATGTGCTAACTGTTTATGCTGATGTATCTAACTTTACTGTTATATTAAGCAGTGGCGTGAATAAGAAATAACATGGGGGGAGGGGAGAAATAATTGGGCTCTTATAACCAGAGTACGAAACCTGCAAGCTTTCCTGATTGTAACTTACTGTTCAGATGCTTGTAAGTCTGTTTTCTGCAAGTTATGTTTCATATTCAAAGACACAAGCGCAGCAGTGCAATTATTCTGTCATAAACTTAAAAATCAATATCTTGTTTTTTATACATTTTCGCCATTCCTCGGATTCAATGCATTATAATAATTTTGACCAAATGATTGATGCAACGCTAATTGCTTTGTCTGCTTAAAATAAATAATAAAATATTGTTATTTATTTGATAATAAATATTACAGATTAATATTTGAGCATATCTGATCCATGGGAGCTACATATCGTGCAAAATAAATGTCATTTATCAGGCAAATACACAAATAAATAACCTATAAGGTAGTCTGTGCAGAAAATTAGAGGAGTAAACTCACTAATTTTTATAACATGGAGTTGTGTAAGATCATTTCAAGGTATTAAAACTCCGCAGCAGTTCTACTCAGTAATGAACTCACTCAATAACACCACAGTGAGGTTAATTCGAATTTTCTACGAAATAAAAAAAGCAATTCACTTAAAAAAATGCTATCACAAGCGAGCGAGCGAGCGAGCAGCGCCATCTATGGAGACAGTTTTTGAGAATCCCGAGTCAGGTAATTGAAATTTGTAATTTATCCAATGGCAGACGTTTCTCCCCGACTATACGAGTCTGTGCAGGTATCATTAGTATTGAACTCGGGGTTACAGGTGCTTCGTCAGGCCGATCACGGTAGAAGAGATGAGATAAACCTATCATAGTGGTGATCTAGACTTCTGTTGCTTTTCCCTTGCCTGATTGAAACCGAAGACCGGGACAGGTGGTTCTTATCTCTCTACAAGATAAGCGGAGTCTGTTTAAGATCACGAGCAAGTGTCGGATGTCGCTGGAGGAAAGGGGCCCAAGATTAATGAGATAAAGGACCTTGTGACCTTACCGAAATTGTAAGGCACGCTATCATGGCTACCTCACGAAAGGCTAAAAAGGGTGCATGACGTTTCCTTAAAGAAATGGTTAAAGGGGAGACCATTTAACCTAGTTAGAGTGAAAAGGTACGAGAGTAAAGCACCTCTGGAGGACTAAGGGTACGAAACTGATTTAATTAGACTCGTTGGAATCTCCGTATAAGAAAAGAAAAGGAACTCAAAGTGAATCTAATGGGAGACATCAACCCCCCCCCATTACAGTGGGTACATTCCGCATCGAACAAACCTAAATGTATTATGAAAAACATGAGACTTCAAGGGTGCAGTGTCCAATTGGCATGTATTTGTGCCATCATGGAGGGCATCCACATTCATTACGAAGTATTCAAGATGTGTGCAATGGCGTACTGAGCTGTTCCAATGAATATTTGTAAATGAAGGAAAAATTCCTATTAATCGCCATTATTAACTGCTTTCAAATTAGTTCAGTTTCATAGTTATGCACGAGTTACTGAACTTTAAAAAAAACATGATAATCACTGCCAAGCTGTTTTAAAAAGAATATTATGTTTTTCTACTATGTTGAAAAACTATCCTACATGGGCTTTACACTAAACGTCGTTTGATAGACGGTCACGGCTAATTCGACTCATTCCTCCACCAAACCGTCAATTGGTTCCGACAGTGACGTTGCGCGTGTTAGTTTCATCCTCAAGCGGACATTCTAATTCTTCCCATAACTATCCCTTTTTCAAGCTCCACTTCTGTCTTCCAGTATTTAAACGGAAATTGTGCACGAACGAGGCGAACCTTCTCTCTCATTTCCTCAAACCATATTACTATAGCCTTTACTCCATGACATAATGCATTATTATGTTGATACTCCAGTTGACCTTTTCCATAGAACTAAATAATCTCAGAATATCCTTATGGATATTCTGAGATTATTTAGAATGTTGATTAGGGATCCGAATCCAAACCAGGAAAATAATCTCCATGCCATGACTTCTCAACACGGGAAGTAATGCTATTGTGGCATCCACCATACTCAAGCAGTGACTCATCTGATTTGAAAATTGTGTATTGACATTAATATATCATCACCCCTCTGTGTGTGTGTATATATATATATATATATATATATATATATATATATATATACAGAGAGAAAAAGAGAGAGAGAGAGAGAAAATCCAATAACTGACGTTAGCCAGATACTCAAAATGTGTTACAGCCGCATGAAGGATTGTTCACTAATATGGCCTCCTCTGTTAATATTTCTCTGGGAGCCGAAGATTCTAAACAATATCCGTTATTGTGCACAGTTTCATTCAGCATACATTCCTTTACCGCTGTAAATGCTATGGGATTTGGTTTGTCAGTAATGCGTTGTATTCCATAGAAATGGCTCTGTCTGTATAAGGCTTTCTAAATCTTCTCCCTTGTGAGAATTTTCTTTTTTTCACCGGAAAGAAGTTAGTTGAGTGTGATCCGAAAAATATGACGATCTAATTCTAAGATTTTTTTTCCTGCTGAGAAACATCTTCCTGGAATTATTGTGAACGATCACCGGAATGTTATTTCCTTAGAAATATTTGCTGTTAATTTTTCGGTCAAAATTAATTAGTTCCTATATTATTATTTGAATAGTTAAACTCTTATAGTGTGTTATTTAACTTGTCCTTTTTTTTTCTTCTTGTTTTATTATAAGAAGATTGCATCGGACGTTAGCATCACTTCGTTATCTTATGCATTTCCTTGTCATTAAGAAAGCGTTCAATTCAAATTCTAAATGGCATCGTTTTTGTAAACATTGTTTAGTGTTTCGGTAATTTCGAAACTATCCCCCCCACACACACAGAGTTTTCACTAACAAGTTAAAAATTGATATCCTATTACAACTATCTGTCATTCGTTGCTACCACATTACTTGAATACTTGAATAAAACTACCTGAATAAAAGCAATGCTGCAACTGACGCCATAAATAATAATAAAAAAAAAATAATAATAAAAAACTTACTGTTGAAAGAATTCAATGTAGGAACATATCGAAAAACGATTCTAGTTTTAGCTGTCGATAATCCGTCACATCAGTTTCGTTTCTGTATTTTCCAACCTCATATATGCACGGATGCCAGCTGCTAAGATGGCACTTATCATCTTAGTAAGTGGATCCCAAAGATAACAGTTTAGTGTACACTTCTCCTTCCCAGCCTTTTAATATTTTTTGAAGAATTAAAAAATAAGTTAGTTGGGAAAAAGTAGACTCACGTCTTAAACTAATTCCTAAATGACCTAAATTCTGAACTGTATCATAAAACTTAGAGATCACGTCCTAAATCTCTATGGAATTTTTAAAATTTAGAATGACCAAATATTTAAAAAGGGGAGATCGCTCAGCCAACCATGAATTTTTTTTTATAAATCAATGCCCTTTCCCTACACTTTTGCATATTGCCGAGTGTAGCCTCGAACCATAAGTTAGACGTTTCACTTGAAGTTGGGAAAATATATTCGAAAAGTATTTGATCGCCTGCTTAAAAGGCACCTTTTAAGTAGGTAGGCAATCAGTTTTAGAAACAAATCATGAGAAAAATAAATAAATAGATAAAAATAACAAAGTGTATTGTGAAAATGAAAATGCTAACAGAAAACTTGAAGTACTGTTTTGTAAAACGCATTTTCGTGGATAGAATATTTCAAACTGCTAATGAGCAACTATAACTTCATTTCAATTGACTTTTGTAAGAGAAATATATGCTAAAATAAAAGAAATTTTTATTGTATCAATTAATAAGAAGTTGATTTCTTAAATTAATATTTATTTACTTTATTTTATCATAACATTATTGCATTTCATATTTATTCTCGTGGTCAACGTTTGGCCATTCGTTGCTTTTTTTCTGTGTTATTTCATTAAGATTAATTTCAAAGCCTGCTTTTTACGGCTTCATTTATTCTTTATCTTTTAACTCCATCTAGGAAAAAAAATAAAATAAACAGAAGCAGAATAGAAAGCTTATTTCGGATCGTGCAATAATCAACAATAGCAAATGGAAACTTCATTTAGTTAGTTGAAGCGCCGGTCTAGAACATGGACGACAGCGACGTCCCCCCCCCCCCTCCCCCAAGTGATGACATAAGATAGTTCATTACTCGTAAAGATGAGGGTGCATCGCGTAGCCATAGAAACTGAACATCAAACGACTTAAAAAAATATACATATAACAAAATGACCTTTCAAGAACCGATGTAAGATGAAACAATTCATGATCATCTAAGCCTAATGATTGAACGAAGGAAAAAAGTAAGGATGTCCTTGAAAATTCGATATTCAGGCCCGCTGAAGTGCTCTCGAGAGGTTTACATTGCCTGCGCTTTGGGTATCAAATTGCAGTTATCTTAAATGAAGTGATCACTTCACATCCTTTCACTTAACTTTTTATTCTTTTTTTTTTCTTGTGACATGTCCTATCTTTAATTTCTCTTCACATCTCGCACGCTTCGATTTTTTTTTTTTGTACTTCCCCAACGTGATACAATGTGATACTTACGTAATGTTGTTCATCTTTTCCCTTCTTTCATTTATCTGTTCTTTTCTCTCCGTTAAAGTATTAGTGACATAGCCGGAATAATATTTGATAGTTGAACAGTTGATAGGCATATAGCAGTTGCTTCGTCGTTTTAGTTGTCTCTAAGTTAACTGGATATAGGCTAACCCAATGCATCTCTCTCTCTCTCTCTCTCACACACACACACACCCACCCACCCACACACACACACACACTCTGTAGGTCAGCTTTTAATGCAACTCTCTTTCTGTTCGTTTGTTTTATTTTTTCCCTTTTATTCTGTCTCATCTATCGTAGTCAGAAGGAACATTGTTATTCGACACGAAAATCCTACGTTCTTATCCCGTCTAGAAGAGAAGCCATTATCAAGTTTTTCAATTAAAAGTGAAATAATTGATCTTCTGCTGAGGTAACAGAGATTTTCCTCCTGAAAACCTCTATTTTTATTACCTCAAAATAATGTACCTGGCCGCATGGCTTTGGTTGCTTCAGCAGTGATTTCAACCGCTCCCGGTCACGTTATTCTTTCTCTCTCCCTCGGTCCATCTATCTCTATTTCTATCTCTTTACGTCAGTTCTCTCCACGAAGAATTAGTAACGTACAGCATATTAGTACTGTGAGTAGGCTAAATGATGGATAACCTGGTTCCCCTACTCTAAATATCAAACATCGAACTTCTCCAAGCCACGTCATGCTTCCAGTAAGCAGGGGAGGGGGGAGGAGTAGTCTTGCATTGGGCGAAGAAAATCGTATACCACCTATGATCCTCTCTCTCTCCTCTCTTCCTTTCTCTCTCTCCCCTTCTGATTCATCGCTTATCTCACTCGCTCTACTCTCTTACTTTCTTTCGCTCTTACTTTTTTTTTCTCCGAGTCTTCTTTTAGCCTTCCCACTCGCTCCTTGAGCAGAATGTATCTACATGCTAAGCTTGATCATATTCCAGAACACGAAATTCTTTGAGTTTACTTTAAAAATTTAAGAGGTTTGATATTTTCAGACATCTACGACACATCTCTCGTAGAAGTTCCACTTCGATAACTACATCACCCTTTTCTACCGTAAGGAGATCACAAAGTCAACCCATTCCTTTTTTTCTTTCCTTCCTTTCTGCGTGGCCAAGTAGTCATGTATTTTCATCAGGCATTCAGTTTGTTCTGCAGATGAAGTCGTTCCAGAATCTGTGTTATTAAATCTCCACAAAAGTTGTCGTGATAACAGGCAGAATAAACTCACAAAGAAACATAAAATCACCGAAATGATTTTCAGAAATTCACAGTCATGGGATCCAGCTTTGGTCAAATGTTAATCTTTCCACAGACGGAATAGAAATGTTCATTTGCATCTTTTAGTTCGCTCCAGTGATCGTATGCGTTAACTTTTGGGTTCAATCCAGGGCAGGAGAAGAAGGTATGACGAGTTTGTTAAACAAACAAATAATTTAGTACCGGTTGAGACAAAAATTGAATTGACGTCGAAGAGAAGATAAAATATCGGAAGTAGGACAACTTACCGGGAGTTTGTGAGAAATGGAAAGGATGAGAGAGAGAGAGTACTAATTCAAGAAGGTAGAGGAAAGGAAGAAAGTTATAGTCCTATAAGAACAGTTATTGGGTTAAGAATACGAAAAGCAATGTTAAGTCTTATTAATTTATTTAATAGCTGGATCCAGTGTGGTCCGGAAAACTATAAAAAAAGCAATCAGTTCATTGTAATCTATTCTTAAATTTGAAATCAAGATATAATAATAATAACAATCATCCGCTTAGGGCATTTAAGGCACGACATGCCCAGATTGGTTTTTAGTCATCATTTTAGGGTAAGGCAGTTAGACTTATGCCAAAATATATATTTCTGTGTGTGTGTGTGTGTGTGTGTGTGTGTGTGTGTGTGTGTGTGTGTGTGTGTGTGTGTGTGTGTGTGTGTGTGTGTGTATTGCGAATTTCCGTGGTGAAATCTTCCTTTACCTCCGTATGAGACCAACTAACTCACCTTCACATGAAAAAAAAAAAAAATGAAGGTTTTTTTCGCATTCTAGGCGGGATTCGAAAGGAACCGACTGAACTATGGAGACTGATGAAAAAATAGTGACAGAGTTGACTAGACTGTTTTATGTGAATCCTACTCATGAACAGTTGTAAACTATTGTATATTTATCCGTGGATAGATTAAGATTTACAATAATCTTGAAACCCTGCTATACAGGCTAAACATGGAATTTATTTAGTTCCATATTTAGTCTCTACTTCAGTAGCCGGTAAGGTGATGGTCTCACCATGAGACGAAAATCACTTATAGACTTGAGGAAACCTGGAGCTAATTGGACTAGAATCACTGAACCAACAGCTGGTTCCGCTGTACGCATCATTGAATCAACAGAGAAACCAGACTATCTAAATTATGTTTTCAGTGTAAACATAACTGATTCTTTCCATAATCGAAGACGTGCGAAATTTGATGATGGTGGATCCAAAGCGTAAATTTGTATATCGGATAACCCACTTTCATCAAATTCAACTAATGATGTTTCTGTGGCCATAGACACACTTTTATTCCATTCATCTTGATACAATAGACCACTTACCTAATACTTTCAAGGATAAGGATGAAAAATGACGAAGTGGATGATAAATTAATAAAATTCGCAAAATTATATTCACACTTAATATTTACACTGATATAGCAACAACAGCAACAACAAAAACGACCTCCACTTGCATAACGTTGCAGTTTTTTGTTTTTTATTTTATAGCAATAGCGCACAAATTTTGGGAATTATATAAGTACATAAATCTCAAAGCTAACACCTAAAGATAATCTTAGTAGCGCCCTCTGTACGAAAAATAAAAACAATTAAGCGCCAATGGATGCATGGAAGTAAAGAAGATATAATAATAAAAGACAGGCAAACGATATGAAAACTAAACCACTTCGACCAAAGTATACCGTTACGTGATATTAGCATCCAAAATATGAACATCGCATTCTTGAACTCAGAGAAAGTCCCGGGAAGTTCAAAATTCTTAAGTAGAGACATCTGCTTACGATCCACATATCTAAGCGATAACGCGACCTGCGGAGGTCAAAGCGGCAGAGGTGTTTTTAATCTGGTTACCCTCCCGACTTCCCCACTCACTCTGGCGTCACAAATATACACATCTTAAGCAATTAATTCGTATTTACTTCTTCTCATATTCAAGTCTCTGTTGTGTTCACCCAATTTTCATGTCCCCCTTACATAAAATAGGAAGTGTTTAATTATTGGAGGCACGAATTTGCCAATTTATGACGTCCAATAAATTCTCGTAACTATAGCAACCATGACTCGTGAGTCATGACAGTTTGTAGCAGAGCTGCGTTTTGTTATCTCCCAACACATTTATCTGCTGACAACCTCGAGGAGAATGATTTTTTTTTTTCATACATAAGGTGGAGAAGGGGAGGTTAAAATATGGCATGTATATCGTGGAAAATACGCGACCTCAATTAACCTTTTTCAGAAAGTGTTCGGTGAGGTCAAAAGTGAAAATAGAGAGTGGTTCTCTTTAGCCTCACCCAGAAGGGGGATAGAGACGTTTTTTTTTGTCTTTTTTTTTTACAACAGTTCGAAATAAATAAAGCGTGGATAAAATATCTTAATTAATGAACAAATGTCGATTTTAATAGAATCAAGATGTCTGTGTGCTCTGTCCATTACATTTATCTCATAACCGTGTTGAGAAAGCGCTATCAAAACAAGCCATCGACTTTCTTTTCTTGTCTTTTTTTTTTTAATTGCCAATTAGAGTTCTAACGTGCTCAGGTTTAACACACTGAACATGCGATACACAGCTGTAAGCATTCACATCTGTGCGGCTTTTATTTGTAGTCTCAATCTAATCATCAAACACACCGCTAGCGTTCATATTTCATTTCCTAAACCGCTCGATTGATGTTGATGAAATAGACAACAAGAAATCATTCATCATCATCATCATCATCATCAGTGCTTCTAACAGGCGCTTAAGCACCCAAGACCTTCCAAGCATCCTTGGATTTCGTAACCGTAATTCGAGGATAAGTTCGTTAGCCTTATGCCTATAAATATTCTTTTGTCTGTAAATTGTGTGTTCTACTAGCCTGCTTGTGGGACGAAACACCCGAGTTTCCAGGAGTAAAAACCCTTCCACCTCCATATGAGATCAGCTAACTCACCTCCAATTGAAAAGCCTTGACAGGATTTAATTTATTTGATTGATTTAGTAATTTTTAATTTATTTAAAATTAAAAATTACTAAAATATAATTTAGTTTGCATTCAGCTAAGACGGTTCGATTTAATATTTTATCCTAGATAAATGTTGTTTATATATTTATCTATTGTTTTATATATATATATATATATATATATATATATATATATATATATATATATATATATATATATATATATATATATATATATATATATATATATATATATATAATATTTCAGAAATTTTCTTTTCCAGTTGACATGCAGATATTTGAAAAACAATATTTCGCTGAAAAAAAAAAAACTCCTAACACGATCGATCTGTATTATAATAATAGCGTTTTATAAAACAGTTTTATAATCTGTTTTATAATAAATGGCGTCAATTATCATAAAATCACCTATTTATAATTGCGCTATTTTTTTTATTTAATTCACTAGCCTTGGATTTTAAAATGTATTGAATTATCGTTAAGAAATCATGAAGCAAGCTTGCGTTTTTGCTCTCGTGAGCTGAAGTGAACGTAGTAAAAGCAGACGAATCAGTTAAAAATTCGATTGTTTGAAATTCAGAGTTTGTAGACTTCTGGTTACCAATTCGTTGAGCTAAACGTAGCTGGTACTATTTTTTAGTGAATACTGACTTCAGACCGCCTTTCAGAAATGACACATGAAGTACAAGCTCGGCTTTATGTGGAAAATGCTTTTGCAGCGCTGACAGCCTCCAAACGGCGCCCCAGCGTGGAAGTTATTCAAGAATATATTTCATCCACTAATGATGTTCGCGGACCATTGATAAACGACGCCATAGTTAGCCATATGAAATCATCTATACGAAAAGCAAACGTTTCAAGCTTTAAGGATGGCGTGAATTTTTTACAGAGTGTTTATGGAACTGATGCAAGTAAAAAAAATGTGAAGCAAATAACCAAGACAAAAGCCGTAGAGCCAAAGGCCGGAAAAAAAGCGGTAAAGCCAAAGGCCGGAAAAAAAGCGGTAAAGCCAAAGGCTGGAACAAAAGCATCGAAGTCAAAGGCCACAACAAAAGCATCGAAGTCAAAGGCCACAACAAAAGCATCGAAGCCAAAAGGCGGGACTAAAGTAGTGAAGCCAAATAAAGCTAAGAAGGTGGTAAAAGTCGTCAAAAAAATTCAAGCGAAGGAAAAGAAGCCAGCCAAGAAAGGTGCAAAATAACAGTATGACTTTTTTTAAACCTATCTCTAAATTTTTTTTTTATTATTGTCTGCAGACTGGACTATTATTCCATAAATTTTTTTCAACATGTACAAAAAATTGTAATTATGAACTAGAGTCATAATCACGTCTATTTTACAGTGTACATTGATGTAAAATGATACGAAAATCTATAATAAATGTTTGCCAATAATTTTATTGTTCATGCTGAAATATTTATTAAAATTAATTTGGAATTTTAAAGCAAGTGCTATTACGTAATTGGATTCCACTGAATTTCCGTTAACAATATTTGATAGGCAGTAAATTATGTAATATATGGGCGGGATTTGAACGCAATTTCTTGTTAAACAGCCGACTTATTAGTATTATTCATTATATTCTGTGTTTATCATAAAAAATAAACATGCATCTTTATTTTTTATTTCTTAATAAAATATTTAATGCTTTATATACTGTATTAAACGTGTGTGTGTGTGTGTGTGTGTGTGTGTGTGTGTGTGTGTGTGTGTGTGTGTGTGTGTGTGTGTGTGTGTGTGTGTGTGTGTGTGTGTGTGTGAATATAATAAAGGAATATAGATGTATTTAAGGCGTTATTTCAAGTAAGGCTTTCACCTGTTTAGTGAATTAGAAAATGAACACTAATATCAGCTTATTCCTGGTGCATCGGGCTCTTTTAAGCGAACATTTTTCTTAATTTTTAATTTCTTTTTTTAGAGATTCTTCCACAGAAACAATGGTGTAATCAGCATCAATCAACTAAAATAAATAACCAATTTTTTTCCTCTTTCGACTGTCTTTTTTGCTTAAATTATAGCGAACTTTCTTTTGTTGATGGCGAGCAAGAAACTTCAGTTAGTCGTTTGGCATACTGTTTCTTAGATTCATTTACATTATTGAAAGGAAAAAACTGGCTTTTGAGTTTTAAAATATAATTACCGTTTCTTTTTTCTGATGATAGTTAATGAAGTAATATTTTTTAAGATGACCCCACACATGAAAGGTCACAGGACCCATAACAGTACACTACCATTTGTGGGCACGTGATTAAAGAGAATGGAGTAGCCTGTTGATATGTTGCCTAAAGAGTTTGAGGTTGTAGTCTATCCAGACAGAGTTCCTTGAAAAACTTGAACGGACAGATAGATGACCAAAATGAATCTAATAAGTGCGTATGAATTTTGTAAAACATACCTAAAATGGAAATAATGATTTTTAAAACTTACTACTGAAAAAAAAAAAAACATTGAAGACTGTTGTTCGTGTAATAAATATCTTTCGAGTTTCGAAAGGTTGCCATCATTACAAACCGCAGATCCACATAAAATAGAGGGATAGGGAGGATACCAAATCGAAGTAAAAGATCCACCATTATTTTCATCTCTCCCTTAAGAAAGCTTTAGATGAAAAAGAATTACAACCAAAAAAGCGCATCAATGTGTTGGAAAAGTAAAAAGAAGTTATGTATTTAAAGGATAATGCGAAATCCATTTTAAAGACAAATATTTGAAATTTAAATGTTTCAAATATTCGGAACTCAATAATACAACTTAATGAAACAATAAAACTTAATAAACACCTTATTGAGTATTATTATGCTCACCATAGGCCATAACTCCATCTTCCACTTTGAGGAAGATCGATTCAGTAGAGAATCAGTTGTGCTATGGGATAATGGTAATAACTAACACTTTAATTTGCCTTCATGAAATAAACATCTTTGCCACAAAGTTTTATTATCAAATCAGTTTTTTTTGTTTGTTTGTTTGTTACCCGTCACGTTAACAAATGAAATCAGGTTATTGTGTATATTATTGCCGACCTGGTTGGCCGAGTGGTTAGCGTATCCGCTTTTAGCCAAAAGGCTGCGGGTTCGAATCCCGCCGTGGGAATGAATGTTAGTGAAAATACTGGTGGTGGTGGTCGGCGGTAGATGGCGTTGATGTAGATGATGAGGGTAGTTGCGGTTGTTGGAGTGGTAGAGACGGAGAATTGTAGAGTAGGTACCCTCCCTCGATGAGTCTTTGGACTCCCTGGAGGTGTTAAGTAATAATAATAATAATTTTTAATAATAACAAAATTTGCATTCTAAAAATTGTCCTCTACATTCAGTTTCCATTTTACTTGTATGTAGCCAATCTGAGTGAAGACACGGACGGAGTTCGGCAGAAGTCATAACAGAACTCTTTAAAAAAGCAGAACAAGATGAAAAAGGCTGATTGGTTATGGTTTCATGAAAGGAAATATTAAAATAATAGCTATTTGGTCATCTGTTAAAATGATTTTGAAGATCCATGGGCAAATATAAAATGATAAAGGTGGATTTCGTACATAATTCCAATTTTCGTACTTCAACTGAGTTCATTTTTGATAACGGAACACATGCTAAGAGAATGCCTCTTCGAAGTCTCTACCAGACTTCGTCAAGAGAATATATACATATATGGTCATATGTTCCAAATATTAACGAAAAGAATTTGCCTGTTTTGTTTTTAGAATGATGATTAGATTAACTGGTGAAAAAATCACCACACTTTGCTTATTGTTTATTCAAACGAATTATTGCTATCATTATAGTACAAAGAACATCCCGTGTGCGGTGTTAGTGTTGAGCCTACCGTTGTCATCTGTAGGTGTAAGGTGGGGCAGTAAGTGTAAGTCATGATGACGACGATCCAAGTAGAAACAATGAGCACTGGAAAATGAGAGTGAACTTCATCTCTCATTAAAATGGGAGGGAAAAGGAATTTTTGGCATGATAACTTAAGGACACAAAACATACTCATTGGCATTCTCAGATAAGTTAAGCTGTTTATGAGAAAAAATATGTTCTTTTTTTGGGATACTGGCTCTTTAAACCTTTAAAAATTATATCGCCCTTAACCGGATCGAGTTTTTTTTAATGACAGAAACCGTTTATTGGAAATGACATGTAAGATTTACAGTCAAATGAACACCAATATTTAAATGGATAGAATAAAATAAATATGTTTTAGAAAACATGCTTCAAGTGCGTTTCAATAATTTTAAATTCCATTGAGGGTCTCTTGAGTGATAAAAAGTATACCACATATACCAATAATGAAAAGTAATTTTTCACTCAGTGGTTCATTTTTCCGAAATCTTAACATCTCTTCAGATGTCATTCATTCTTCAGATGTCAAAGCATTCTCGTCACGCACGCACGCACGCACACGCACACACACAGAGAGAGAGAGAGGGGGGGGGGGAGAGAGAGAGAATCTGATGATATTATTATAAAAACGATCTGATAATAGGATTTAATTCTGATAGACCTGCATAGTCTATGAAGCCACCGTATTCTGTCTGTTAATTGCGTGTGTTTTTCTGGCAGGTTTGCTTGTTTTGAAGAATGATAAACCAGAATTTCTGGCAAGAAAATTGTGCTTCTTCTATGAGACTGAATCACTCACCCGATTCTACAACAGTAAAGCCTTTTCATTACATATTTCAAAGATGTTGTCGTGTAGCTCTTGCCAAAGAAACCACAGGGCGAACAGACCTCATGAACAGTATACTGGGAAAACGTATTAGGTCCAACCTTCATGCCAATATACTTTATATGGTTGAAGTCGACTAGTAGTGGACATTGTTTGGATCGATGATCATTTCTCATCCAGAAACAGGTATGTATTCACCGGAATATTGCTAATATCCGCATCAGTAACTTAATAATTTCTTTATCTCTTTGTAACTATCTTTTCCGTTCCTCAATCGAACCGTGGGGCTCAAAACTAAATGATTCCGACAGTTCATTTTATTGCATGACTGAATAGTATTACGCATAAATTTAAAATATATTTCCATGGCCTGAAATCTCACTGAGATATAACAAAAAACATTCATGCAGATTAACTTCAAAGTGTCACATAACTTTTTGGGTTACTGTATATAACATTGTAAGAAGGCACCGAGATGGTTCATCCAATATCAAAATAAATGCATTCAAATAGAATAAAAAACAAACAGGCTTCAAACAAATGTAGCTTTTGCCACGAGGTTAATGACAGCTTTAGAAACAGTAATGTTTTTTAAACGTAACTACTCCATCGAAAATGTCCTAATCAAACGCTTGTTCTGGCTCAGACAGAACGTGCGCAAAAAATAGCGAACAGTGATTAATGGTTTGACTGAAGTAACCACTGATTCTTCGTTAGGACTGCATTGCTTTTTCTTTTTTTTCCTTATCGCATCTTTTAGTTAATGTTAGGCTACTATGCAGACTGCTGCTACTGATAGTAGATAGGGCGTTCAGTGTCCAAGCGACAAAGTAATTGTCACGATGGCGCCAACTGATCATCAATAGCTCCAGGGCTGGAAGTGGCTTCAGTGTCGGGTTTTGTTGTGTAAGGGAAGGTAAATAGCCCTTTGCGGGCAAGGTTGAGGTTATTAAAGAAGACGTCTACATATAACTACCAGTTCGAAACCAATCAACTGCTCAAGCACTTTGCACCTCGTAGACTGAAAAAAAAAATCGCCTCAATAACTTTCTTTCTTTTTCTAACATGAAAAATAAGAGAGAGCTAGTTACTCTACACAAAGAGTCGCATGCGAAGTTATTATGGTTAAGGATTTTTTGTGTCAAAATAATATTTAAATACAAGAGAAATTAAAATGAATAGTAAAAAGGCTAAAAATAAATAATCCTAGTTCAGCGTTACAACTCAGTAACATTATATCAAGTAATAATAATAATACCATAAGATGTAATGTTATGTCTTATGGACAGTTGTTTTATAGGTAAGGGAAGAATTTTTTATGAAGTTCTCTTAAATGGCTTCGACTTGACGAAAGTCGACATTTCAAAGAAATGAAAACGCGTCATTTAAATTATTTTACCTTAAGGATATAACACTTTAAAAAGTATAGAAACTTATTTCAATGATATAAAATTTGATTAGCTAAGCCATCTTCTAATTGTTACATAATCCAATTTCTGAAATTAAGTAGAGTGTCGAACATTAAAAGGTTTTGGATTTTCCTACTGCAGTAGTCATTAAAATTACAACTAAATGGTAACAGGTACCACGTGCAGTGTAGCCTAACCGAAAACTGAAGCTAGTAAACAAAAGTTCTTTTACTTCTTCTCTCACTGTTCTTAAAATCCTTACAAACAAATTGAGCTCTCTCAAGATTTTAACAGTATCTTGAAAAATTCAAAACTGCTAACTCATATATTTAGCGAATTTAGAAAACGTACTCCAGTCATTTGCTAATCAGCTTATATTAGCTAAGATCTGTTTTTATAATGCTTCACAATGTCATTTCAAAATGTTTTCTCTATGAAAAACATATTCGATCCCGATCTTGGTGAAAATATGATTAATGGAGAGACACTTTCAACAAAAGAATGTACAAAACGTTTTCTGAGTATTTTTTCTACTTTCATTTGATGCTTGGTCGTTTCATAATGGTGACTTTTTTCATTGAACCTCTCAGTTTTTAATATTTCCCTGTGCAATAAGAAGAAGACAACTTTCTTGGTATTACCCAAGAATACATACTGTAAGTTATTGTTATACTGTGTGGAAATTGCTTGAAAGATTTTCTGAAATGTGGCTAATAGCGAT
The DNA here is from genome assembly GCF_054136105.1 of Typopeltis vanoorti. Classification (NCBI taxonomy): domain Eukaryota; kingdom Metazoa; phylum Arthropoda; class Arachnida; order Uropygi; family Thelyphonidae; genus Typopeltis; species Typopeltis vanoorti. The sequence goes on along the minus strand of NC_143550.1, from coordinate 137,927,618 downwards.
GAAATGTTAGACAAAGAAGTAATACGTCGAATATTAAAGATGATAATGTCTTAAAACATTATTTTTGGAAATAATCTCTTCCTGAAATTGGATGGTTTATTCTCTATAAACGCACCAAAACAAAAGTAAAGATTATTTTAGTTATTTTTAGCAACAAATGTACTTTACTTAACACTTCTACAGAAGAAACGGGTGACAACTGAAGCTGCAGACTATTTGATTAGATTTTTTTTTTTACTTCTGTAGGTTCTCTAGAGTCTAGACTCTCCCATTAATTCCATATTTTAGGTATTTTTTTCTTAAAATGGACACATTTTTATGAAGAACACTTTATCGTGAATTGTCTAACATCCTTGTCTCACTTATTTCTTAATTAAAATAATCGCCATTTTAATCGCTTGAATTCTCTAGATTGTTTTCCTTACGAACAAACATTTGACGAATGCAGCTAAGTGAAAGCGCTTGACATTGAAGTGAGCACCAATAGTTAAATCTAAGTAGAATATTTAATTTGAAATCATTGTGCGCGGTGTTTCTTAAATGTTCTTTTTTTCCCAAAAAATTTATCAGTAAAATTATTTTAAAAGATGTCTATTTGTAAAATAATAAGAAACAAAATTGCCTTGTTTTAGTTGCTTTTATAGTTCAATTAGTCTAATAGAAGTGTCCTAGTGAACCTCACATACCCCTGTAAATGTCTCTTCTCCTTCACTCAGATGTCCATTTAAGAGATGTGACACTCGACTAGAGTAATAAATGAAGTCCACAATATACATGACATTGTCTATTTACAGAGTAAACTCCCAAGGAAATATTTTACTGGAAATATTTTATCTGGTTTCTAAAAAAAAGCACATGTACTATCTTATGTTTAAAAAAATGATGTTTTATTGCTTTAGAATTTTTAGGCAGATCCAAATGTTCTTAAAGCAAAGTCTTAAGTGTTGTGTTCCATTTAGAGAGGGGGAGGGGGGGATGTTCCTTGAATGATATACCGAACAACTGCGGAAATGGCTCTCTTTCTTTCTCTCTCGAAAAGACATGACTGTGATAATATGCCAACAAAATCTGTGAAAGCATCTTACCAAACATACATGTTATGGAACGACGCGGGGATTCCAAACGCATCCATGCGTCAAACGTAGATGGAACCACATCAGTTGACGGATTTTTTTTCCAAAAGAAAGAAGTAAACCTTGCTACGTGTTAGTTATTTTTATGTGTTCAAACAAAACGTATGCTCAGAATGCTTTACATTTATCCCATCCAATACTCCTCCATCCAAGACGGGTTGAGTCCCCTGATTAGGGTTATAGGCAATTAATGCAGCCGACTTTATGAAATTGGATAAGGGATATTTTAGTTGAAAAGTCGTCATTACAGGTTTCTCACGTCATGTCAGGAATTCGAACCTAGATCTTTCCTTCCAAAAGGATTCGTCAAAACCAATTGAGTAACGGAGGCTCTACTTTGTGTTTATACGATGTTTTAGATGCTTTTCTCAAAAGGCATAAATGCCTATCTACATTGCTTGGAAAGAAGTTAACGGACACCCCATGGACAAGGTGCCATGTAACGAGTCACGTGTTTGTAGCCAGTACAAATTGGAGGAATATGATGTTCTCAAGTCAGTACAACTGTGTCCCAGAGAATTGGTTGCGAGAAGGGGTCTGACGGAGTTTGAAAGAGGCTTTGTGATAAGATGTCGTTGCAGACCTAATCTGATCGGCAAATTTTTGACAAATTGGGAAATCCTAGGTCAACAGTCAGTGATAATACACTGAGATGAAATTGCATGAGATCAACTGCAAGTGTTACCGGCAGTCACGACCTACCACGCTCACACTAATCGTGACCATAGGCTGCTACGAAGGATAGTATGTAAAAACCGAGATTCGTTGGCCCACACGTTGGAGGCGCAGGTCCAGGCACCGACTAGAACACGAATCTGCACAAAAACATTCAGAACCGAGGCGCAAACCATGAGTTTCTATGGTAGGACCGCAAGAAGTAAGCTCCACATTACCCCAATCATCATGAAGCGTCATCTTTAGTGGTGCAAAGTGCCTGTACAGTGGGACGTGGAAGCTTGGAAAACTGTGTTATGGAATGACGAATCACGCTACACCCTCTAATGAGTAGATGGACAGGTGTGCGTGTAACGGATGCCTGGTGAAAGTCACTTATACAAGGGCATAACCCCAACTATGAAATTCGGCGGTAGCGGTGTGATGGTATAGTCTGGTTTTTCCTGGTTTGGCCTCGGACCTCTGTTTATCGCGCCCCGAACATTGAACTCTGAGAGGTATCTGAACATTCTGGACAATACAATGCTTCCTACATTGTGACATTTCTACGGAATTGACCATGTCTCTTTCAGCAAGACAATGCACCATGTTATAAAGCTGCTGCTGTAACTGCGTGGTTTGTGGACATGAACGTCACCACACTTGACTTGCCTCCACAGAGCCCTGATTTCAACCCTATTGAACATCTGTGAGATGATGTGGAGCATCGGGTAAGGTCAAGGGACATCCGCTCCACAATAGTCCAGAACCTCATTACATGCTTACAGGAAGAATGGTCCAAAATTCCCATTGATCGCTCTCGTACTCTTGTGGAAAGTATGACCCCCGTAAGATTGATGCAGTGATCTATATCCTATTAAGGTGGGTGCCATGGCCGTTTTTTCCTCACACTATGGTGTCCGTTGGCTTCTTTCCTGACCTGGTTTCCCTTTCCATCGTTTCCGACTAGGTGACTTTGTAGGCATTGTCCATTTCTGGTGATATTTTTTACAGGGCAGTTCACCATTACTTCCCTCTCCCCAATTGTATCTGGGTTCGGGACGGCATAATATGGCTGGGACGTATTCATGACTGTAATCCATGTGTGTTCACGAGGCCGGTTTGCCTGTTATGGGGGGAACCCGAGTTTCAGGATGAACTCCCCCATCTCCGTATGAGACCGGCTAACTCATCTTTGGTCGAAAGAGGCCAGATAAACGTTCCTCACGTCACTGATGGGAATCGAACCCAGGTCTTTCGTCTATACCGACTGAGCTAAGGAAGCTCGGCTTCTTTCCTAACAGTGTATAATTAGATTTGTTTTATCTGGCACTCTCTCTCTCTCTCTCTCTCTCTCTCTCTCTCTCTCTCATTGTTCCTTCCTTATTCATATAACATTCTGCTCTAACTCGAGAGATTTTAATAAAATTCGATATTTTAGATCAGTGTTTCTCAAAGTTATGGATGTCATAACTTTGGAAAAATTAAAATATTTCACGGCCCCTCATCGAAAAAAAGATCGTAATACAGACATTGAATACAAAACATACAGAGCGAATATTGCAAAAATCAAATCCAAATATTACATTTAACATGGCACACTTAGTCTTAAAACATTTTAAATTTGTTTTCATTATTTCACGGTCCCCTCAACAAAAATAACGTCCCCCGAAGGGGTAGCGGCCCACAGTTTGGGAAGCGTTGTTTTAGATTACTAAAATGTCTATTAATTTTGGTTTCGATTAAGTCATTTTAATGCCAAATTTGGAGTAACGATACAAATTTATACTGCCTGCATTAAGCTATAAACCACTCAAGGTTTAATGGATACAATAATAAAATTATACCTGCATGAATACTCTTGAGAAGTGCACCTTTTTACGCTAGAACATAAATTGGATACTTATTTATTCTTCCTGTTGCTTGTTATTCGCATGAAGGTAGAATGTTTTGATGAAATTTGTATCTGGGATCTTGAATACATCCGTTCAGCCTCTTCTATTTTGGTGTAGATTAGCCAGCTTATAGCAACTGAATTATTAAATTGCTGCTAAGCTATACGGTACGGTACTGTGTACTTCTTAAGCCGTTTAAATGATAAAGCAAACAATTACTGTGTAACGAATAAAACCACTCTGCAAGATGCTGTTGAATTATGTCTGCCAGTTCTCTGTTTTTATTCAGGCTGATAAAGGTCATAACGAACGCAAAACCTTCGAAACAAAAGAGAAAAGACAAGAATACATCGACGGTACGCATCTGAACTCATTTGATCTTGAAAACAGAATTTTAAAGGAATCGAGCAAGTGTAAAACACCTGTCGATATTTGATAAATTATAATGCAATTATAATTTTTACTTTAACATAAGTTAATATCTTTCAGGGAGATAAATTTCTTAAAGTAGAATATATCAAATGAATTTATCGCCTACAATAATTATTGTATGAATGTTGATATTACTCGATTTAATGGTCTCAGCAACAGGTACAAATTGTACTTGCTTAGATGAGAGAGAGAGAGAGAGAGAGAGAGAGAGAGAGAGAGACTGTTTTGGATGGCATTCTTGTGAATTACGTCCGAATCAACTAAGGCTAAGAGGCTAGAATATTTGTGTTAAGTGGATATGTTAAAAACCCTATTTTCTGGAAGATAAAAAAAAACTCTACCACTTCTTAATGAGACCGAATAACTTGCCTTTAATTGAAACGACCCTTATAAAGGTTTTTCTTGTCCCAGACGGGATTCGAACCCAGGTTGATCTTTCCAAACAAAGGGCATCGTAAATATCAACCTCCGGAAGCTCCATATTTAATATTTAAATAAGAAAAAAAATCCGTAGACATATCCAGTTGCGTGTTATGTTATTCTATACATGCTATCAGCTAAAATGAGTTCAAATTAACTTTCGCAGTCGTTTCGAATCAGTGGTGCTGAGACTTACAATTCGCGAACATGCATCATTCCTAACTTTGAAGCCACTTAAAACCGATCTTTTCTTTAGTTTCCTTAACGACAATCGATGTCATTTACATCATCCAAAGGTTCCTTATTCTCTGTTCTGGAAAAATTTCTACATAAGCATTACGTGTCGTTAATTCTTTATCACCTTTTACAGTAATAAAATAAGACATTAACAGCCTCCAGAAAAATGAGAAATGAATGCTGACGCGAGCGATATAAGGCTCCATTGACAAAATAATCATCCCCAAAACGAACGTTACAATTAAGATAAGAACATACATTATTAACCACGCTATAAGACTGAGTTCGTTCTTGAAAACTTTATTACAGACGGTCTGAGCTCCAAAACAGAACGAATAAAGAATGGCTCTCGTGAGGAAAGAAAACGGTAATTAATTATATCTTTATAAATAGATGAAATGGGGAGAAAGAGAGAGAGAAGGTGAATGAAAGACAGCAAGGAAATAATAAATCAAGGAGAGAAATAAAGGACGAACTGGGAGAAATGGAGAAAATTGAAAGAATGAAAGAAAGAGAGAAAGGCAAAGAAAAAAAAAGAAAGGCAGAAGTTCTAAATGGAAAGAGAAAGAAGAAAGCAATAATAAATAGAAAGGGAAAGAAATAATAAAATAAATAGGAAGGGAAAGAAATAATGAAATAAAAATAAAGAAGAAAAGTTTATAGACAGAAAGGGGGGGAGGAAATAAATAAAGAATCAGATACAAAGAAAGAAAGAAGGAAAAAAGAAAGAAAGAAATGGAACTGGAAAATTGAACGAATGGATAAAAAAAAGTTTTCAGTATTTCTGCCTACTTCTCAATAGGAAGGCTGAAAAGCAGGTAGATAAAACAAAGGAAAGATAAAGAAGAGAGAAGGAGAAAGTGAATTAGAGAGGAAAGAGAGAAAGAAGAAGATGAAAAAAACAGAAATAGACCAAAAAAGAATGAAAGAGATGAAAAGGGAGAGACAGAGAATGTAAACGAGTAAAAAAAAAAAGAAGTAAAAGTAAAAGAAAGAAAAATGCTAAGAAATGAGAGTGAAAGAATGACAAAAGAGAAAGAAAGAATGAATGAGGAGGCAAAAAAGGACAGTGAAAGGAGTTGTACATGCCCGTTCTTTTCTTCTGGAAAAGAGAATGTAAGCTTTGCTGAAACTATGACGCATCTTTCCCGCATAACACGATCGGTATTCCGACGGAATAACGTGTAAGCGATCTCTGTTCGGTGGCATCTGATTGTATTGCTGCAAGCTGCACTGTGTTTAAGATGCGGGAAAGAGATGACACGGCCATCCTTACAAAGAGTGCACTGCTTCCGACGTGACTCGCCGCCCTGATGCCTTCCCACTTGTAATCTGATGTCCGCATCAGGGAAGTCCCCATAAAGTGCGAAGAAAGTTAGCTACATTGCCGCAGATCCCCCGTATTTCTCACTCCCACATGAACTGTAAACGTGACGTGCCATTATCTCCTTCGCAGATATGGCTAACTTACGCCACTCCAGAGACAAGCGACGGAAAAACCTCGCTCTGAGGCACTAAATTTACAGCATCCCGGAGGGACTATTCCAGAAATCGCTGCCGAACATTTTCCGTAGAACTCGGAGGTAAACACCGAAGGAAACACAGGGCTGTCAGAGAATCGAGTGTAAGTACAGAAGACCCGACTATCAGCAAAGTGGGCCTTTGCCTACTTAGTTCTGAACACGCTTAACAAGAAAAGGACAGTAAATGTGTACACAAAGGTCTTATTTCTTCGTCCCCACCGAGCTCTTATATAATCAACAGACGTTTATCGGCGCATAGTCAAAGAGTGGAAATTAATCCGATGAGGAACATGCAACAAAACGAAAGCGCCAGGTTATAATATCTCTGCTGGGAAATTGCGATGCGCACACGCGCAATATTGTACCCAATTAACACGTTCAAGACTCTTTGACACTCCGGAGGCTGTCTGCTTGACATGTAAGGTGCAGCAGTCACTTCTTTGCCATAAGCTGGAACAGGAGAAGCCAATTCAAATCAGTTAAAGAATGTTGCATTACTTTTTCACTGAAATATTACCCATAGAATTCCTCATTTCAATATCATCCAAACACGTCGAATGTATTCAGCAGTTAGATAGGATGATTTCTAATAGCTTAGCTCAAATATTTCCAATACGAAACCTCAGCATGCAAATCCTCTTTGAGTTACTTTGAAATTTAAAAGCAAAAAAAGTCTAACGAGAAATCAACCAGTTTACATTAAGCTCAACTTACGTCCCATTTATTTAATTTTAAATATATTTTATTTGACTGTGATGAAATACACTTGGTGGAGTTGTTAGCACGAGAGTCTCGTTTCTTTTAGCGTGTTAATTACTGTTCTTTTGGTAAGACAATTGTTACGTAGTCGGTTCAACTATTGTCGATTAAAGTTGCCTAAGCATCAATCCAACGTCCTGCGCAACTTCCGGAACAGTCAGATATCTCGCGTACTGTTTTGGCACTCGTCCCAGTAGGCCGAGATTCAATATCTGTACGAAGTTGTTTAAAGATTTTTCTTTTTCTTGTAATATGCGAACATTTTGTAGGCCAAACAAGAATTTACTCACCAACTCTTCCTTAGCGGGCTATCAATAAACGAGTGTTTCAACTGTCGTAATCACAAACGGCTGTTTTATAAAAATTCCTATTAGAATTTATTGAAGAACTAATTGTGGAATTTAGAGTTCGAATAACTCAAATCATTTGATGTTCCTTTTTTCTGATTTCCTTTTCTTCTTTTATGCAGTCCAACATGCAGTAAAATCAATACTATCGGAAATCGAAGTTACGAGTAGAGAAAGGTCATTGTCAGCATGTTAACCTTTAGCTTTTCGTCAAGCGCAAAATGGAAAGAACGTACGAGGAGACGTCGCTCCTCTGGGAATCTGTCACTCAACACGACGCGAAGTCTGCTGATCAAGAAAGAGGAAAACGTAAACTGCGGTCAATGGACAGCAAACGAGATGACTCATCAGACGTCTACAATGCAGTCGATGGCGCTGCTCTCGTCGATAAGCAAGCAGAGAACATTTCGATAGAGAAAAACAGGTGGATTTTCATTCTTCAGGAATTCTCCACGATGAGGGAAGGCTAGACTCTTTGAAATCAGTTTCAAAAGTTCTTTTTATTGTCTATTGCAGTTCACTCGCATAGAAGACCCAACAAAAAAAGTAAACTTAATATAAGAAATTCAAATTTCACATGTTCCCAACTATTATCGACAAGTAAAATTATTTTTCTATTTGAAATCATCCATGACAAGTTTTCTTTTATTTTACACATGATTTTTCGCAATGCTTTGCATTCGATTTTTCTGCACATACCGACCACTGACTTAGAAACCTTTATGACGATATACGTAAACGTTACTTACGCAGGGTATATGCAAAATATTTGGTCACGTGCGTGATCATATGTTCTAGGCAACTATTTAAGAATGCTACTGGTCAGTAATTGTCAACAGTGTTGATCACAATGGAAGAAACAAAGGATCTTTTGGGGTTTGAAAAAGAGCTCATTGTGGGTGCTCGTTTGGCTAGAGCCACGATTTTGAAATACAGTAAAGTTGACTGGTTTCTCGAAAAGTGAGTTATCCCAAGTATTTAATCAGTGGAAAAGTAACCCACACTGCTTGTCTAAAGGGCGTAGCAGTGGTCCTAAGACAATATTTCATTTCATTTCACGATCGCCTAATGAAACGGCGATCTCGTTTCATTAGGAACGAGATCGCCGTCGTCTGAGAAGACTTGTACGGACAAAAAGAACTTCCTGTGTGCACCAATTGAAAGAGGCATTCAATGAAGGCTGTTCCTGATCATATCTCACCCAACTGTATTGGCAGTCGCATGCCTATATGGAAACTATTGATGTCTGAGAAAAACTGGAAAATTCGTCATGACTAGACGCTGGAAGACAGGAAAAACAGTCATATGGTCCGATGATTCACGGTACACCTTGTTCTGTACCAACGGTAGGCAAAGAGTTTGGCGTGAGCACCATGAAGGAATGAACCAGACTTGCCTTGTAAATACAACTCAAGGTTCTCTAGGTGGTGTCATGGCGTGGGGCATGTTCTTTTGGTACGGAACGGTTCTCTGGTATTTCTGGAAGATTAGGTATCCTCCTCTAAGGAACATCCGGATATTGTTGTCGACAAATCTATCCCCAATGTTGACATTTTATCCAACATGTGACGATTGTTTCATGGATGACATTGCTACTGTTTCATCGCACAACAATTGCTCAGTAGTAGTTCAGCGAGCATGATAATCTCGCTGAACCACTATCACCACCAATAAAGATAGTGGAAGTCGCATGATAGCGACTTCCACTATCTTTCCATGGCCACCACAAAGCCTGGATCTGAACCCCATTGAGAATGTATGGGACATGTTAGCAAAAGATATCCGGTGCAAAGTCCTCTTCAGTTAAATCTGAGCCGGTTAAATGATTGTCTGGTGAACACCTGGTATGTTGTAGACATAGATGCAGTCCAGCACCTTGTGGAATCCATGCTAAACCTTTGTAATTCTGGCTAAAGGAGGTCCAAGACAGTATTAAATAGAAGTTTCTAATTCAGTGGCCAGAATGTGTATTACCGGCAGCATAATATTTTCGAAATCATTATAATTTAAACTTTGCTGTGCAGCCACATGATCTCTGCGTATTTTTATACCATAGTTTTATTTATTTTTAAACTCAAGGGCCTTATTTGGAAGGGCTATAAAAAAGCGACATTTTATGTTCGTTGAAAATTACATCATAACTTTTGACTAACTACCATAGAATTCTTACCGCAAAGACTATTGAAAAATGTAAGTTTTAAAAAAAAAAAAAAAAAAACCACAATGTAATCATCTTACAAATTGACAATTAGTTCTTTAGTGCATTTTCTTCTTCTCCTCAAATAGAGTTTTATATATTTCATAACATCAACAGGGACAGCGTACCTTTCATCAGGACGAGAGTGAAAAAAGATTTTTGAGATGTGCTGTGTAGAACAGGAGCACCTCGAATCTTCCTGTCACACCGCTATGAATGGACAAATTTCGGCGAACTTTGTTACATGAGATATTTACTAAATCTGGCTAACACATTTCAATTTTCGTTGAAATCTGAGAAATTTGAATATATAAAGCGTGAAAACTGATAACGAGTGGCAGGAATTATTCTCTAAGGTTTCCAATCTTTGTGTGTGTGTGTGTGTGTGTGTGTGTGTGTGTGTGTGTGTGTGTGTGTGTGTGTGTGTGTGTGTGTGTGTGTGTGTGTGTGTGTGTGTGTGTGTGTGTGTGTGTGTGTGTGTGTGTGTGTGTGTGTTTACGTTTCCTTTTTTTCTGTTTATATTTAACCGGTAGAGATATTCTGATGCATTTTCAATTCAGAAATAACATTCAGCTTAGAACTTAAAACATTTCTAAACGTTCAGTTTAAAATTTTTAGTATTTATTTTACAAAAGGACATTTAATTACAGGATACAAGGGCATTTAATTCAAGAAATTTTAATATGGAAATGAAAATAGTAGAAATAAAGCGGCATATTCCAACGTAGACTTGATTCTTGTTAAGGCGCTGAGTAGATTTCAAAATGGCAAAGTATATATTATCCTAGTTTATTTATTTAATTTCTAGCAAGCATCAGCGCCGACAAATATAAAGAAATACAGCTAAAAGAAGTAATTAAACATTTAAGAGCAATTGCAGTCTCTGTTTTACGTAGAAGCCACGCAAAAAGCACACCATAAATACAATAGTTTTTACTCGAAATTAATATCATTGTATGTTGAATATATAATATCATTTTATCTATCCCAAGAAGAATCAGAATATTCTAAAATTAGTCTAGAATGATACAACGCACCGAGTCCCCATATGGGAAGGTACAGCACATCTTATGAAACCAATATAGGGAGGGGCTATAATGTATTTTTGTTTGTAAACTGCGTGTGTTCTTGCTGGTCGGTTTGTGCTTGATGGAAACTTGCCGATACCTTTGATGATGATGATGACATTAAATGAGGACTATCCAAATTCCGAGTAACCATTCTTTTCAACACTGTGCTTCAACAGACAATTTTTTTATGCTGCGTTACAAAATTAGATAATTTAATGACTGTTGCATTATTCGGTTTAAGATTATTCGGTTCAGAGAATCAAGTTGTGTAGGAAAGCAGAAACTAGTGTTATAGCACTGCAGAAAAAGTCTAAGACGTGTCATGTAATGATAGCTGAGGTTCTAAGAAATCAACAAAAAAGGACGGAAGCGTTAATTTTATACAACAGGACTACGGACTGTGGATGAAGAAAAGAAGGAAATAGACTAGAAGATTTTTTCCAAAAAGCAATTTTTTCTCCCTGAGTGCCCAGTATACGAGTATTGTGTGTTAACTGCATAGGTAAGAGAACCTACTATTCTATTTTGAGGGAGAGAAAACTCCAAGATTGCGATTAAAAAAAACAAACAAACTTCTCCAGCTCCGTATAATGCCCGCTAACGCATCTTAAATTGAAAAACACATTTCTCGTGTCCCAGACAAGTGCTTTTCTAGATGAGGTAAGTTCGTAGGCATTATGTGGAGCTGGAACCGTTTTTTTGTTTTTAATGGGGAATTTTGGAGTTTTTACTTTCTCAAAAAAAGTCTAACAGGCCAGAGAACACATACATCTAACAGACAATACACTGAGCACTGAAGGATTTTTTTTTTCTTTTTTTGGAAAACGAATTCGGACCCACATCAAACATGGTCGTTCTTTCCACTGTGCTTCAGAGGCAGCAGAGTGAAGTACTTTTGACATAATGCAGTTCTGAAAGTGCTGCCAATTTTTTCTTTTCTTGAGAACACATTCGGATCTAGCTTCATAGCTGTCATCGAATGACCAGCTGTCAGATACTATATGCTAAAAAAAGTAAGACAGGCTATACGTCTGTAAATTAATTATGTAGAACTATGCATATTTATTATTCAATTTTATCAAATGTTCAAGTTGGAAATAATGACTAATTTATAATATTATTTTGTGCTTAAAATGGATGTAACAATTAAACGATAAAAATAGCAAAACGAGAGAATTAAGACAGTAAAACTGTTAAAAAAAACCTCGAGATATTAACCCTTTTCCTTCACAACTGTTATTTTTGTGGACCACATAAAATAGACTACATATATATGCAGTTAAAACTTAACATATATAACCTGTTAAGTTTTAACTCATTTATTTTTCAAGTAGCCTTGATTGTTTCTTAAATATTTATTAAGATTTCTCATCTCTCAGCTTTCCGTTATTAGTATAATTAGATTATTTTCTTTGAGAATTTTTACATGAAAACAAAAACAAACAAGCAAACAAATAAAACAGCTTACATAGCCAAACCATTTATTTGCATTGCATGAGCATATCATCTTCCACAAATATGAAAATATTCAGCCATTTTGATAAGCAATAGTATTGTTACTATGCTCGGAAATTTTTTGAAATATATTATATATATTATTATATATTATGTATATATTATATATGGCATTGTTTATATATATATATACGTGTGTATATATATATATATATATATATATATGAGAGAGAGAGGGGGGGGGGTATTGTATTCCATAGTGTTTTAGCAAGGCGCATAGAGTAATACCAATTAGCTCCAGACATTGCATTATAAGAAGCTGAATGTGATGACTTGGACTTCCTATCCAATGATGTATTCCGTTATTTCTGATTACATTTAGAACACTGGCTTTGGTCCAGTACGTAGAAATTTAATTCATTCGAAATTAACTGAATTGCAGTACTCAACGGTTAGAACACTTCTACCTAGAAAAATAAATGGCGATTTCGTAATTAAGATTTTCTTCTTGTTCAAATAGCTTCAACCTTTCATGGCTTCTTTTCACATCTTTGTTTTATTTTCCTTTGGCATTGTTTAACTTCAACTCTTTTTTTTTTTTTTTTTTTTTTTCTGGAAGGGATCCGTTTTCGCTAAATGACCAACTTGGCGAGTCTCCAAAATATCTCAGACCAAGTAAATAGTTTGAGCTATGTCCTCATTCGGACACAAATGTCTGGAAATCTAGACAGCTTTTATCATGGCTGAAATTCCTAACATAAGTATAGCGTATTTTATGCCAATTTTTTATCCTTTTTTGGTTGCAGATTTATCATTTCTAATGGGTCTTTCTCGATTTTTTTTTCGAAAATGGACACAAAAAAAAAAAAAAAAAAAAACGAAAGACAGAAAGAAGAAAGGAAAGAAAAACATCTTTACTACTAATATTCATCATTGTCGAATATGGTTAGAAATTTTGCATGTAAATTGCATCACTTCTCAAATACAACGATGTCTACCAGATTTTGCAATTAAATAATTTTAATAGTTTTAAAATACTACACAATGTAAAAATATTTAAACCATCCTATATTAATATATGAATCAAAAGATCGACAAGACGAGCTGAGGTGCTCCATAAAATCGAACAAGCAGAGTGGCTAGACAGAAAACTGGGTCCTGTTGTATTCCGAAAGTCGTTGATCACATTATTAAGAGCAAAGTGACGGTAACTATAGGAAAAATCAAGATACTGTCTATCTCCTGTGGACAACAAAAGATGGTTTTTTATAACGTGAATGCAGATTTAAAAATTTGTCTTTCATAAAACTGGTTTATCATATGTTTTAGATGAGTTTCGTAAAATTGCTGTAAGGATTATGTCTGTCATATTATTATTCCTTGGTGCTGATGGACTTTATTGAAATTTGCTATTTTTAATCCTTAACAACAATTTATCGCTTTATCTCAAGTTTCGTTTTAATTGGACCAACATTTGGAGAAGTAAATGACAAAACGTTTCGATATTATACAAAGAAATAACTATGCTCTGAATATATGGAATTTCATGAAATTTGGAATGTGTCAGCTTTAAAAATATAGTAAAATAAATGGATACCGAAATGTGTCTGCTCGTCTTTCTTTTGATTACAATTCGAGCTTTCAGCTGGCAACACGATTTTGTAATAAATTCACTCTGATTGCATGGATTTTTTTAATTTGCCTAAAATTTATCCATTAGTACCATTTTAGTAACAAAATTATATCCAATCTGGTTGACCGAGGGGACAGTGCTTTCACTCTCATTCTAACACGCTGTAGGTTAAAATCTCATTGCAGGCTTGGGTCGCGATTGTCTTCAAGCGGTAGACGAATTTTATTGCACGGTGTGACTCCAGCATCCTCTTAGTGGGTCAAGATTTCTGGATTATGTAACACTAATCCTGTTGATAGTGCTATTGTACGATAGGTCTACAGCCTTTCCTTGGTAGGAATCGCATAAAAATATTAGGACAGCACTGTAGAGAAACGTAAATTACACATAATAGTGTGTGTGTGTGGGGGGGGGGTCCTCCTTCGTCCCTCATAACTTTTTTATCCTCCTAGACATTCTCTCCACTAGTTTCTGATAACATGAATGAGGAATTTTTGAACCAATCTTCCTTCACCCTGACTACCAAATCATGTACAGTTGTTGTACGCGCTGTTGTGGTCCCACCAAATGTGTTCTAGATCATGCCAAAAGGTGTCCTTTTGGGTTAAGAACGGGACTCTGTGTGGGCTAATTAAGCTTTTTTCCACATCATTTTCCTCAAACATGTCGCAATAGCAAGTTGATATGTCGATGTATTACACTGTCGTATTGAAAGAAACATAAAGGTGTTCCTTAAACCTGCGCAGTGCAGGATTGCATTACCAAGTGTTGTGCGTATATCCCTCGGTGTTGTTTATCCTTCCAGGCACTACAACCAAAGATCTAAGTCCACATCAGAAGAAACAACTCCAGATCATTTCTATTTCCAGATCATTACATTCCACAAGCGAAAAAACTTCACTTTTTGGATGAGACGCTCTTGTATAAGGTGTTACTAAGGCATTCCCCACACCTACACTAGCCCATCCAATAAATAAAACCCTACCACCTTTACATGAGATCAGCTAACTTATCTTCAACAAGTCTTATAAAGATTTCTTGGAGTCCCAGATGAGATTAAAACTCAGACCGTCCCAAAGAAATGCTATGGTTGTTACTGACTGAACCGTGGGAGGCCCTCATTTTGTGCGATGTTCTTTCGCAGATATGATGAACAGATAGGTCACTTCTTTGATTAAATTTCTTTCAAAGAGTGTAAGTTCTTCACAATGCGCTATTGCCAACATATAGATGTACAATGATTCTATAGATATAACTGTTTATTTTTTCTAATACACACTTGTAAAGTCACATGCGACGTCACGAATATAAATAACAGTATTTTTCATTGTAAAATAAGAGATCTTCCAATATAGATATCACAAACTCTGCGAGCAAATATTACACAAATTTACGCACACTCTTTTAAATTTGTTTATCTACAAATGAAATGACAAAAACATATGTAACAGTGTCAATTCGATTATATTATATCCGAAAAAATATTTACTTAGATAAATATCAAACAGAAGTAGAACATGATAGCAAAAGAAAAAAAATGAAGAAGGAAACTTGAAGAAAACAAAAGCATAACGGAGTATTTGATGTAAAAACGATTGATTTGAATTACTCTCTTAGAAATATAACAGTTATTGATTTTGCATAAGAAGGCAGTTTAAAAAATAGTAACAATAGCTATATTAGGCCTAAGATCGATTCATACTCTCTCTCTCTCTCTCTCTCTCTATGATAATACGAAAGAGAGAGTAATTAATGAACCATCAATAAAAATGAAATCTAGGAAGTGATTTTCATTATAAAATAGTACTTACATGGATGGATGAATTCGCTTACTCTCTGACGTCCTCCCCTGCCACGACCTTTTTTAGATGTTTCCTTTGCTGCATTGCAAACTATTAGTACAGCTAAAGGGAAGCAAAACAGGCTCCACCTGAAAGATAGATACGTGAAGCAATGTTAATTCACATATGTTCGATATTATTCAAAAGATGTATTTTTTTTGGTAAAGTTTTATTTATTATTAATAAAACGTTACCAAACCTTACTTTTGCACATAAGTAAGATTTTGCATTATAAGGCGACTAGCTACCATGAGGACAATTGCAAGAGAAATATTAGTTTAAAAAAAATGTTGGAGATAAGTGTGTGGGAAGTATTTTTATAACAAAACCTTCAGAACTTTTTTATTTCACATTTATTTACTTTGTTCAACTTCAAAAGAGGTAAAACATACAATTAGCATGAGTAAGTATACAGATGTCTCACGTATAGTTACCAAACAGTAGGATTAAAAAGTTGTCATCCCACACACACACACGCAGGCACACAAGAGGAAGAGTAGATCTCTCAGACTACCAATTTAGCACTCGACAAGCACTACTCAAATCAACTGATCCACGCTAGTCTTTCGCAATCCGATAAGGGAAGTTGTTTGCGGAGTAGTTCGCAATAAATGTTGACCTCTTTATAAACAGCACACTAGAGGGAAAGTCTACAGTTTATCTTCATGTCTCTTTCCACCTCTGACCGCACAAGAGAAAGTCTGTCAATTTTGTACACTTGAGACTGTGGCGTCCTTTTGTTTCTTGAGTCGTTGTAAGCTGTTGACGAATAGTGCTGTTCCCCTCCCCTCCCTGGGGAATCTATCGCCCACGTGAGGCTACGTAAACATGGTAAGTTAAGGTACAGTAGAGAAAGTCAACAACTTCTGTTCAAGTACTAATTCGTACAGCGGAAGAGACACTGCTTTATTCGGAGGGCATGTGTGTGTGTGTGTGTGTGTGTGTGTGTGTGTCTTTTTCAGTTAGTCATCTGTGCGAGAACATGGGACGAATACAGAAAGAGAAACGCGTGCAAATACAGAAACAGAAATCTAGCAGACTTTCACTCTCTTTTGATTGATAACCAATGAAAACTCGTAGATGCTAGGCATCTTGGGGAAAGTGGCGACTGCATACCGAGAGGTGCATGTTTTAACACTTCTTTCCGTTCTGATAACATTCGATGATTTGGTCTGGGCTCTTTCTCTCTCCAGCATTTTGTTTGTTATGCATATAGGGAAGCCAGTTCTTTGCTAACCAAAAGGCAAGAAGGAAGAGCAGATTCTAGATGGAGAAAGTACATCCTCCGAACTATAATCAACAACTGCTCTTGAACACGTAAGTCCAAACACCATCATGATAAAACTGCGAGACGTGACCAATTTGGAGCAGAGAAAGTCAAGCCTCGTATGTTGTAAAAGAAGCCACAAGACTAGCTTACTTTCATTTGCCTACCTAGAATTTCTCTCTCTCTCTCTCTCTCTCTCTCATTTTATCAAAGAAATCCTGCTTTGCTATTTCGTGGTGACTCCGTTTGTTCGTTTATTTTCAGAGTAGTAAAAGATCTGGAACAACCACAACTATGGGATTAGAAATAGAGTTAAAAGCAGCTAATAGGAAATCGCAGGAGGGATACTTTCATCAGAGCTTTTCTCGTTTTAAAGACATCCATTCAATCAAACGCAAGTGCTGATTTTTATCTTTCAGAAGAAATATGGGCTTCTAAGTTTCAAAGATTTCTCATTTTTGTAAGACAAATATGTTTCGTTGCTATTTTTGTCTATTGTTAACAATTCTTAATAGATATCAGATTGGTTACCAGTTGACACTTGCCAGATGTTCTTTTCTTTTTCTTTTATTTCTTTTTTTGAATATATTTCTTCTACTTGCAGTATATAAAAATTGTGCTCACTCCATGCTAAAATGCCTTTCCCCATGGTATTTGTAAGAGGAGAGCATGATTCATTTTCTTGAAAAAGATTAATTGTGAAGAAATAAATTTATTACGAAATACTGATAGAAATCTTTTTTTTTTATTACCCAAAGCGAGCAGGCAGCATTCTCCAGTCCTTTTTTGGAAATCGGTTGGTACCTGGTCTCTGCTATCTTCATTATCGTCGAAATATTAGTGCGAAATTTAGCAGTATGCTTAGATAAAAGCGCACGAGGATGTAGCAGACACCTTCTTCTTCTTCTTCTTTTTTTTTTTTTTTTTTTTGCTATCGCATGTTCCTAAACCTAAGTGGTATTCATTACGTAAATCATGTAACCTCTAATCGATTTTTCTGAGTTAAAACTCAAGTTTTGTAGAGACAGGGTCTTAATCTTCTGCACCCAAGACTAAGTAACTAACTCCGAAATAGGATAAAAAAAAAAAAAAAAAAAAAGGCCTAGGAAAAGTTTTTCTAGTTGGTAACGAGAATTGAAGCTAACGTTTATAGAATGAAAGTTTTACAACGACACTACTCAAGCAATATTCAAAGAAATTAAAAAAAAAAACAAGTGTTGGAAATTTGTTATGAAAAAAGATAGCACATGCAAAAAAGGGACTTAACAATGAAAAATTAGTGGATATTAAATCAAGGCATAGAATTTGTTAAGTACATTGGCAGTACTTGTTGGCGGATTAAATAACATATCCGCTCTTCAGCCATTTATGGATTCGAATCCAACTCTGGGTATGGATGTTTATGAACGTCTTTAGACGGGAGATGAATTACATTGTCTTATGCGAAACCAACAACCTACTTACTGGAGGCCTGAGGTGGCTTTTAAAAAAGTTCCATGTTTATTATCTACAGCAGACTTTCCAGATTATCTATCAGTTTGCCCTCACGTACTAATATAAATTTACAACATTTTGTGATGGATTCACATTTTTAAGAAAAAACATTAAGATCGCGTTTTTTCGGTCTTTCGTAGCTTGTAATCGTATGAGAGCACGTTCCTCAGTATACGGCTGGGTAATATATTTGTAATCTTTTCTAAATTTCATCACATTATTTTAATTTTGAGTATTTTTAGTATCCAGAGTACGAATAACGGTATGCCAAAAGGTTGCATCACACCTCGGCCTTAATTAGGACACAATTGATGTAATAACAAATGCAGATGTCAGTTGGAAGAGTGACGTCATTCATTCATTCACCTCTGCAATAGTGATATCGTTGTAAAAGTCCGTATGTCAGGTTTATAACCTCTCCAAGCCAATGAATTTGGTCTAAAGCCTTAGAAAAGTCATCCCTGTGCACAAAAGTACTTTTTTTTAATGTTCTTAGATCACTTTCGTATTGTTTATATACGAAGAATGATCGGAAAGCAAGAATACAAGGTGAAGACAGAACAGAATAAAAGAAAACTTTATTTGAAACAAAACATGGTTACGCTGCGATTGAGACATTGACCGCCTAATGTTGGTGAGACGAACTTGTGCCGGTAGCGTAGAATTTCAGGCCGTGCGCTTTGAGGTCGTTCATTAAACTACAGAATCCGTTTTAAATTTGCGACTACAAAGATTAAGAAAGCCAAACAAGTAGTGAATGCAAAACAGCAAGTCCGAAAATGAAAGGGAAGAGATTCTTACTGCTTCTGTCCAAAATTCTCCAAGAATTCTTGCTAGTCTACAGATGCAAGACAGTAGAATAGGGGAAAAGAAATTCAAATACTGTTGAGAGGTATTGGGGTTGATGATACTCATAGGAGAGACATGTTAGTGTAATTCTCAATATTACGTGCATAAAAGAAACAAAACAAAACTATTTCTGCTCAAGGAAGAGGAGTTGATAAACATACGTGGAAAGGACATTGAAGAAAGGAATGAGGTGAGCATGACAATTGTAAAACATGAAAAGAACGATGCGAGACAGGAAACTACAAAGAAACTAGTCTTCTTGAGTAAGACCTAAAATTTCTCTCGTGCGAAACAAGGTTTGAACTGAGATCTCTTCAGAACCTCTGAGCTATGGAAGCTTTCTCTTCAGGAAAGATTTGTTCACTACGTTGTAAGTCCTTCGTCTGTTGGTAAATGAATCCTGTAGTTGCTTAGCTCATAATGTGCTCGACCATCCATTTGTTTCGAACATATCCTTGACGAGTTAACATCTCTGTAAAGGCGGAGATCCTTTCTGTAGTTCCCCAAGTAAGATACATTTTCTTTATTAGTCTTGCATGCAGTTCTTAGTATCAACTATTAGCAGCTACCATATAGAAATTTATTGTGGTAAATGCATTTTTTCAGGCTTTTTTTTTTTTTAATAATGAAGGAAATGTGGGGAATATTTAAGTACAAAACGAATAATAAGTTTGCTAATATCAAAGGCGGGTTTACTCATATGAACTGATCGTTACAATATGACTAGAGACAATTCGCAAGAGGCCTATAAAAAGCAGATGCTGAGCTCAAGAAGATTTTCATTTTATTTCAGCAGTATAAAACGAAGACTATGTTTCATTTCTTGTCAGCATTCTCTCGCATATCACGAGTTTATACAAAGATACCTACAAAAATTAACCCCACAGTATACAAATCAGTAAAAATACACCGAGAATTCTGAACGGAGGAGTTAAGATTACACTTTGTACAAGTAGACAATACAAATGTAAAAATCCTAATTTGAATGCACAAACAGTTAGATACTCCAAGTTTTTCGAGGATGGAGATCTTAAATTAATAATGAAATAACAATTCGAAAGAATATTTGGAGATCTTTCGATGTTACAAGATCTTAGAGATTTGTGACATTCGCATTCAGCGAACCACCTCTTCCCATAAGTTATGCACTGTTCCGTAAATAAACTCAGTAAGAGGATTTGATTGTTTTGGATTTAAGACCGAAGCAACTAAGGCACTGAAATATGGGCACAGGACTGTTTTAGGATATATTGTACCCTACAAAAGAGAGTGGTTTGATCCCTTATGCTAAATTGCAATTAGGCCACGTCATAATCTGACATAACAGACACTATATTTGCTATTGCACAGCAATATAGTGTCTATTATAGCAGCAATTAATGGACAGCAATAAATTTAGTTATATTAGTTAATATAAACTCTTCAACGTCTGTGGCTCCAGTGCACATCCTTACCTCTAAAATAATGTCGAGTTTGTGAACACAATGCAACATTTGGTAAACTTCAGAATCCCACAGACGTTGAAGAGTTTATATTAACTAATATAACTAAATTTATTGCTGTCCATTAATTGCTGCTATAATAGACACTATATTGCTGTGCAATAGCAAATACGCAGTTATTCCATTGTGTTCGATTCTACTAGAATTTCGCATCCAATTTATTACGAAATTAATGCTGAGAAAAATAAGCATTATCTGCCTGTTTATTCTCTCAATGTCCCGCGGAAAAAGCTGTGAAGAGGATATACAAAATACAATGAAGGCTCCTCAAATCTTAGATGCTTCTAACTTTAGAGGAGTGGCTGAGTGATCGAATTTTATCCCCCCCCCCCCCATCTCACTTTGAAAAGTGTCCATTATATCACACAGCTATTGCTAGGCAGGTCACGTTACTTTTGTGAGTTCCTTCCTATGGAGTCGCGTGTCGTTGGGATCCCACTGCCCGTTCCCCACCAACATATTCTCCAAAGACTCACTATGGACTAAGGAAGTAAAGAAATAAAGCCGAAAGAGGGAGAGAAAATTAAAGGAAATGAGAAGCAAGAGAAAGAGAGAGTCTTAGACCAGTCATAGAAAGTATCAGGTTCCTCACAAAGACGGAAAGTGAGTTTTCTTTGGGTAACGACCATGAAATCTCAGTGATTGACCATCCATTTATCCCTCGCTGTCTCGTATCGAGGTCAGTATTAGTATTCAATGCAATCATAGCACGCGTCCGTTTCGGTCGATGGGAATACTTTCTTATATTAATCTCGCACACACACAACTAATAAGGTAATCGCTGTTGCAACAAAAAATTATATTAAAAATAATCGATTATTTTTACAATGGGAAATTCAAACAAACTACCTGAAAATATCAAATAATGAAATATATGTTTTAAAAAATGTAAAACATTAATTTAAAAAATAAAATTCCAATTCAAAATTAATTCTGATGCAATTTCAAGGCCTCAAGTAAACGATGCCTTTAGGAATTAAAAGACAAAAGAATTAATCGAATAACATAGATAAGTTCTGGGAATAGGGAAAACTGAATACAGAACTAAATATAGAATCAGAGAACATTGAAAAGATATGCAGTTACAGGACGAAAAAAAGAAAAAGAAAATTTTAAAAAATCTAAAATATTTGCAACTAGAAATAATTTTTAAAATGTGTAAAATATTATTATTTCTTAAAGTGATAAAATTGCTCGGAATGTCGTGCTATAGCTACCCCCCCCCCCCTTAAAAACTTATAAACGACAGACCCTTGGTAATACCAACAAAGAAGGAAGAGGATTAAAACTGGAATAAATACTTGTGTTATGGCGTAATATTTTTCAGGTCAATAAAAGACAATATTGGCAACGTGCCAAACAGAATTTGAACCATCCAATAAAAGAAGGAACAAAAAACCTTCTGAAAGATTGCACGGAAGCAAAATACGTGTGATGAAATCCTTGGACAGCTGTTTATTCGCTTGTCCTCTGACAAGCGTCGTAAATTCTCGGGCTTATGTTTCCTTAAGATTTTTAACTAATGCTTATGCAGGTCGGAAGACATCCTCCCTCAGAACCCAAGAGTAGTCCTTCTCACAACACGCCTTAAGCACTTCTTATCAGCCTGTAAGGAGTGTCAAAATTCCCTAGAAATGTTCGGAAACTACCGTTTTCAAACTCCCCCCCTCCCTCGCCTCTCTTCAACAGCATAACCTCCCCTCCCTCCCCTCATCGTTTCTTGTCATTGCTTTGTGAGCGTCTCTCCTTTCAAGGGGTCGTTCGTCTTTTACGTTGTCGCGCGAGTCCGACTGTCGAAACCGACAACTAATAACAAACGTTCGCATCATTTCCATTAGTCCCCGTCGGACAGTGGCTGATACTGTGACCTTCGGTTGTGGGGGGAAGGGAGGCTGGGATTAAGGGGACATGGACTTGGGTTTCCGTCGGTGTCTTTGTAGATGTTTGACCGCTTTCCTTTACATTTCCAAAGTTACTTGGGGGGGGGGGGGAGAGGCCAGAGAGAGAGAATAACGACTACACATCCGGCCACAAAGTCTTTACGGGACGGGGGTCATCTCAGACAATTTCCTGTATGTCGACATTCATGTACTTCCAAGTAAAAACTGGTTTCTGAATTATTTTTTACACCTGCAGAAGACTTCTTTTTTTTTTTCCCTTGAGTGGCCAATGTGCTGTTGGGTAAGAGCTAATAAATCAAACTTATATTACACTTCATGACGTTCCAGTCTCTTAGCGGTCACGATGAATGCTTAGTGGTCTCACGTGCTAAGAAATCCCCCCTCCCCCTCCGTAATTCCAGGTCTATTTAACTTCGGTTTGAGGTGCACCGTATGAGAGAATTGTTACTTAGATTTCACATTCTTCTTTTGAGAAGGAAGACAATCCCCAAAATTAATTATTTATTTAGAAATTTAATTCTAGTGTTGTAATAATAATAAGGATAATAAGACCTCCGTTGATGTTGGAAATGTTAGACAATAATGCTCTAAGATTGCGAAATTATTGTAAAAAAGTAGTTGCGAATTTCTGTAAGAAGTTTCTGAAGTTATTATTGGTTGTTCAGATTGGTAAAGTATGTGTTATGTATCTTCCTGGAGAGTCACAAAGCCATCAACAGATGTACAAATTTCGGCACTTATTTTATTCGCAAATTATATCTTAATTTTAAATGGTAGCCTAGTTTGGTTTACAATTATTGACAGTGAACAACAAAACGAGAAAGTTCTCATCAACCCTGAGATATTTTTTCTTAAGTTATAGATTCGTTTCTTTAAGGTACGAAGTGATCATGAATACAACTTTGTAAACGTATGCATTGTAATGTTATCTCAAATGATGTAAACAAAAGAAAATACGTATTCTGAGTCAAGTGGTTGACATTCCTTGTTTCTGTATCCGCGTATGTTTGTAAACAAAGAGATTAAAGTACGTTTCTAGAAGAACAACAACAGCAAAGCCTCCATTCAGATTACAGACAATATTTAACACCCATCTTCCATTGCACAACTAAATATTATCTTGATAACACCACGAAGACGCTTAGTGGCAATCAAATGCTTTTCCAAGAAGTTATGAACCTACATGGAAATATTCAATGACCTAACGATGGATTTTGAAAAGCAATCTCAAGATTAATCAATCGCATTTGACAGGTCAGGGAAAAGATGATAAACAGCTGTTTGGATATGATGTGAAAGGGTATATGCGAATCTGTAATCTATTCAAGACTTAAATACCACACTGTGTTAAATGAATTCTCTTCCCCCCCCTACCCTCTCTAATGGCTTTTCGAATAGAACTAATGCACACAATGGTAAACAGCTGAACTTATAATTCTTTCGCCTTATAGGAAACTGAATTCTCCTAAGAGCCATCTAATCAATGGTGATACAATCCTTAGAGAATTAACCTATTTTAATTATTCTGTTTCAAAGCGAACGGCGTGAATCTATCTAGAGGATTGAGAGATGCAATGCTACATGAATAGAATAAAAGTCTTCAGGCTGGACAATCACCTCCCAGGAGTAGAACAGAAGATCAATGCGTTGTGCGAAATGGAAATAGATTCGGCTAACTTTCCAACGAAAACATTCTCGGTGTTTGATAAGTTTGAAACATATTTACAACACTTTTATCCGATGTCTTTCATTTATTCTAGAAAAGATGAGTTTTCAATAGGATCTATATTCAGTTTAAGCTTTCACAGATACCGCGTAAGCAAGTGTTAGTTGTAATAATAGTAATACGTATGCGACATGCTTGTGTATATTTTAAATCAATTCTGTGGATGTCATTTGAATTGCTTTTCTTTAATTTTTGTTTCATTTTTTCTATGATTCCAGAATTGATCGATTGCAGGTTCTTGATATGATGTACTTGAAAAACGCATAAACAAATATGACGTGGTCTGTATTATGAATAATGCAATGCACACACACTAAATAAAAATAAAAGAGAAGTTGGTGATTCATGTATTGATTTATGAAATGAGAATGGAATGATTAAGATCCGATACAAGTTTTAATATACAGAAATACAAAAATACATGGAAATACGGCTTTGAAACGTTACTTTTATAGTAATGTAAAGAAGGAATAAAAAAAACACTTGAGAATTACGGGAGTAAAATGAAAAGAAAAACATTAATTCACAAACACAAGAAAGTTGATGTATTAGAATATTGGATTCGCGTGCATTATTTAGGCAGCAGCCCAACTAAGTTAGACTGCTGGCTAAGTGTCAGTCAGAAAAGCGAAAAATTGGTTATTTTCAGTCAGTCTAGATTATAATTATAATTACTGATTGTTTCCCTGCTAGAGACGCTCACCAGCACATTTTTCAAACTGGTGCGTTAGCGACACAACAAGAAAACAGAGCTAACAAGTCTGATGGACTGTAATGAAATGCAATTCCGAGTTTTTGTTTACTATTTAGTGATCCTTTGCACAATTTGCAAACACGTCTGGGAGTTTTCAGCCATCGGATCTTGTAGTAGAAAATATCCCACGATCGGAGCGTTGCACTCTTAGTCTGGCATTTACCGATGAGCTCCGTATACACCGAAACGCACGTGGTTTTAAAAGAACTCCACCGTACGGCAAACTTTTACAACTCATCGACACAAACTTACCTGTACTTCATCTGGCTAGGCTGCACACGTTTCCGACAAGTGGTAACGGAGGTTGGAGAAAAAGGCAGACAGAGAGAAGGGAAGTTCACGCGGCACGCGGGTCACGCTTCTATCCGTCCATTTAGAAGGGGGGTGCGATAAGGAGTCGACGGAGGACCTTCGACACTGTCTCTCTCTACTCTACGCAGTGGACGCTGTGTCCAGAATTCATTTATCCGCAGAGTACGGCGCGCGCACTTGTACGGCACTGCATTTCCCGCCAGTGTGACAGTTGTAGCAGACACCCTGGCATCAGGTCGTCACGGACGGCGCAAGCGCTGGCCGTTTTCCAGAGACGCTCAGACGACCCTCCAATGGCTGTAACGGGTCTCTCTTCCAGGACGCCGAACGGTCCTTCAGCATTCACCAAACAAGGTATTTCCGTGGTCCGACAACCCCCCTCTCCCCTCTAGAAATCTATCGGACACTTGTTCTCGGGCCCTTTTTTTTTTTTCCTCTTTCGGTACGACCTTTGTGCCCCCCTCCCCAACTAACAGCACCACGGTCAAGTTCCCTTCATCCTTCAGATATTTTCTCACGTTGCCAGCAACTTGGGTAAGCAGTCCTGCTTATCTTGTCACACCGCTAGTGTCAAGAAAACTGACAGCTTAGGATAGAGACATGGAAAAGGACTTGAGCCTGCCTTTGACAGTCTGCTAATGACAACTACGCGTTGCGCACAGAGTTGCTTTATCTACCTAGCAATCAGTCTATCAATCAATCTCTCTATCTGTCTATGTATCTATTAGGAACTTACTGTGGGATACCCTTATAGAACTTGCATACCTAACATTATCTGTACACTCTAAGAAATACCGTGTCTCTGATTATATCTTTGTATCTGTTAAAGAAATCTTCTTCTCCCACACCCCACTTATATCTTCATCTATAAAAGCAGCACCAAAATACTGAACAATATCTTTCAGGACTCCTAACAACACCAGAGCGAGAGCGTGAAATGGAAGCTGTCGTATCAGAATATTTCTGTGGTATTTAAGAGTTGAGTTACGCTCGTGCTATGACTGATCTACTTATGTAGTTCGGCCTTTTTTCCGATGTTTGGTCCACTTTTCGTGATTGATGATTTTCATGTTAAACTAACGTCACTTTATTTTGCATTAAATCGTACTTTTATCTAGTGTTTCTGCGAACGAAGCAAGTTTCTTCAGTTCCACACCTAGAACTTATCTCTCGGGCGAATGATACAACAGAAATATTTAGAAATGCTTTAGGCGAGAGAGAGACTGTCTCATATGGAGCCGGAGAATTTTGTTCTTCAAGAATCTTACTTTTTTTTTTTTTTTTTCATTCTGAACAGTTTGCGCGTTATAAAAACGGTCGAGTCGGTTTGGAATTAACAAACGCTATTCTCTAATAAAGTGGTTGTTGTGTGCGATTCTTCCTTTTTCCTCATCCGTCCTTATGACCAGTTGAGCCCTCCAATGAAGGATTTGAAGAGTATGTATTCCTGACTGTAATCAGTGCGTGTGTTCACGGGGCCGGTTTGCCTGTTCTAAGGGATGAAAAATCCTGCTTTCTCCGTATGAGATCGGCTAATTCATCTTTCGTCGAAAGAGACCAGATAAAGGTTCCTCAAGTCACTGACGGGAATCGAACCCAGGTTTTTCCGACAAGAGGGCCTCATCTATATCGACTGAGCTACGGAGGCTCTTAATAAATTAGTCTTTACGATTATTGGCTGTTTTCATGAAGGATTTTTATTTGATTCTAGCAATCATATACATTCGTTCTTCCAGTCTAAGTGTACTATTTTTTCCATCAATTTTCTAATTGTTTCTTCTGTTTGTTTTGTTTTCAATGTTTTTTTTTTTTCAGCCATGAGTTCAGTGGATTCATAGCTAAAGGCTTTTGTATTTGTTGGCGTTAATTGGACAACAGACTATCGGAAGGCGTTGTGGCATTGAGTGATGAATCATTACATCTAATGGTTTGTTGGTAAAATGGCTGGCAGCAGAACGTACTGTCTATTAATTTCTAGGACTGTGATACTGTGTACGCTTGTTACAATTTGGATCTGAATTTTCGAGTATCCAGAAAAACTAACCCAAGCATCATATTAACAATCGAGGCAATTCTATGTTAATTAAGCTGTGATGACGGATCTATGGAAATGACACAATTAAATATGATCGTAACTTACTTGTCATACTAGAAGTGCTCCTCAGCACTTCGGATCGGTTACAACAGGACACTGATTCATCCTCAGAGATCACTTTTGGGAAGATTTGTAACGTCGGTTAATTTGCCAGGAAATGATATTTTCGTGGGAACAAATCGAAAATATGCTTGTAGGTTTTCAACATTTCGCGGAAATTTCCAGTAGAATATTCCATATTTAATCGCGACCAAAGATATTTAAATTTGAATGTATTTGATTCAAAAATAAAAGAACTATGAAAACAGTTGACGATATAATTATTGCAACATGTGTGTGCATGTGTGTGTGTGTGTGTGTGTGTGTGTGTTTGTGTGTACAGCAATCGAACAGACTCGAGAAAATGGAACAAGAAAGAGAACATTCTACAAAAACACATAAATAAGCACGCGCGCACGCACACACACACACACACACACACACACACACACACACACACACACACACACACACACACACACACACACACACACACATTACAGCATTAAAAAAAACATGCAAGTTAAAATCGTTCAACTTTGCTGAAAGTATAGCATAAAAATTATTAATCAGAATTCGGGTTGAAAGGACAGACCGCGTGTTAAAATTGTGTCGACCATGTGAAAGAAACGGTTTATTTTTAAGCACTGCATGGAAGTAGCTGAGTTAAAGAAAATTCTGCAGACGGTAATAAAGCAGTCTCGAATAGTGAAGCTTCGAAAACGGGGGAGCCACTGAAGAGAGAAAGAAAGAGAGAATTTTTGAGGAATTGGAGACAGCGATCGAAATATCTAGGATCTGCATTTATGCTACTAAACATAAATGATTTAAAATTGAGTTATTTAAAAGACTAGAGTTAAAATTAAGAGTTAAAAAAATTAATTTCATTAACATAAATAGGAAGGGTGTTTTTTTTTTGCCCCAAAATTTCTTCATTTGACGTTTGCTTGTTTTCCTGTTTAGTTATTTCTTTTATTTCTTCAGCTTCTTTTATATAATCTTTTCATCACTCAGCTAAGTAACTGTCTCAGAAGTCGTGTTGCAGATTATTCATTGCACTGTTATGTTGTATTACTATTGATAAGTAGCGATGATTTTTGGCAAGACATACCGAAACCATTGGTTTTAAAAAGTTTGGAATGCAGCCAGGAGCTTTTTTGATTGGTGAAAAACATTAGAAGGTTGTTAGCGTTTAACTTGGAAGAACTCTTAGCTGGGACTGAATTTCTTATAATCATCAGTTATACTAATAAATCCAAAGGAAATGGTTTCACATAAATTCTTCCAATTTTGCTGCAAATATTTGTATTGCGATCGTATTACAGTAAAACCGACATCGCATTTTACATTCTGTCATCATTAAAAACTTGTTCATCCGCTACGAGAATTGATCGGTGACCCGAAATAGTTGCAAACTGAAAAAGTGTTCATATTTAAAAGTTTCTATTCCTTTGAACGTCAAAGACTTGTTTTTTAGAAAAACGAATGGGACATTGTGTAGTGAAATCGTTTTGAAGCATTGCCGAGTACCTTGACGAATAAAATCTTACTAAATCTGACACGTGGCCCAAATTTAATTATCGGTCTGATTTGTCGTGACTCTTACACTCTCTCTCTCTCTCTCTATCATAAATCCTCAGACTGGAGCTAATTTCAGTATATTGATTCTTAAAGAATCGTATTCTTTAGGGGCCGTTGGATTTATAAGCCTGCCACGCTACTCCTTGCCTTTTTTTTTTTTTTTTTTTACCATGGTTTGAATCTTTGGATGTTAATAAAACAGTTATGACTCTGACTGTTTGGGTTTTCAAACAATAAAAAAGCATTCCTTTATGAATAGTACAATAATGTAATAAGCGCAAAATACTGAGACTAGATTGCGTTAGTTTCATTTTATCGTTTTTCTCCTTTGTGGACACGCGAAATATAATATACCTCAATAAAGAATCATCCTCTTAGGAAATAAAATGTTGTCCTCATAACCGAGTGAATCTTATCGAATATGGATGAAAAATATTTATTACTCTTGAAGCATGTTTGTATGTTTGTTATGTATAAATGCATGTGTAAATATATATAAAATATAAAAACATACAAATCAATAAAAAAATAAATTTGGAAATAATAAAGGATGTGAACGAAAGAAGAGGAAAATTCAAGCTATGAGATTGAATACACACATCAATAGGTAGGGTAGACAATCTCTTGTCACGCGTATTGGATTTGCCAAAAGTGATTATCACTGAACTCATTATAATGTGCATTCTTGTAATAAAATAATACGCTCTACTCTGTTTTGAAATTTTTAATTTTTTTAAATTACTTAAAATACAATAGTATTACAAGAGATTAATATATAGTACAAAATAGATCAAAGATTCAGCAAAACAGCTTTGATTGCTTTCATGAGGAACTTAACAATGCGTTTGTAGGTTCAACTGCGAACATTTTGATGAACTCGAGACAGTGCTTGCCTGGTGGATGCATTCACATCTGAGAAGGCTCACGGTTTACATGCAGCCAAATTTTTTGCTTTAGTGGAAATTAAAAAAAAAAAAAAATGGTGTGGCGCTGCTTTACAAGTTAGCTGTATATTCTTTGCTTTTTGTTTACAATTTCGTCTGCCTGTTGTGACGAGAATTATTGAGTTTTACTAGCTGCCATTACAAAAAATCCTTTCACTATGCGTCACAATAACTAAAAATCAGTAGGTAAGTCTATTGCTGGATAGATTAAGAAAAGCCAAACCTATTAACATGATTTATTTACGTTCTATAAGAAAATGACAAAAAAAAAAAAAAAAAATCCAAGTAAATCGATGGTATTAACTTTGTAAATTTGTTTAGTTCATCTCAGAAACCAGATGGCGTTGCAAATGCGAACGTCATAACTGAGATATCATTAAAACTTCAATAATGACTGGTGCAAATATTATTTAATATCTGCATAAATATAAAGCGAAAAAAAAAACGTCAATATCTTTCTCGTTTACATTTTTAATGCACATCGTGTAACCTCAACAGCCGAAATAATTTATTATAAATAACATCTCGCAAATCACTGGAGAGAAGATTTTGCTCTATAAGCATTTGAAAAGCGAATAATGCAACTTAAAAAATGAACACAGTCACGGAAAATCATGCTAATCAGATCTTGCTGATATCAAAAAACCTGGTGGATGGTTAGTGGGAATAATTATGGAGAAGGAGAAAAGAGTTGCAAAAAAACAAAGAGTATCTCGCCCATCTGGAATTTCTGTGATAAATATCAAAATCAGTTCCGGTTCATGCCGAGGGCAAGCAGACAGCTGTCGGCAAAACTGGTTGAGTTTATCTTCCCAAGACGAGCGAATAAAGTAATTAGGTTACACATTAGAGAGTACATCCCGTCAAATCAGGCTTGCTATCTTTTAAAAAGATGCTGTGAAATCGGTTGGAGATTATACGGCGCCATCTATAGCTGATCATACACATCGTGATTACATAGTTTCCACTACGAGAATTAAATTCAGGTCACATGTCAGGTAATGCGAAGTTTTATAGCAAGTTAATCAACGTGATTGGGAAAGATTTCACTAGATGGCGCTTCATTTGTAAAACTAACTAAATAGATATTTTTGATATTTAAAATATATATTTATCGTATTTTATTTTTTCATAGAGATCCCCCACTATGGTATTTTGTATTGCTATCCAGTAACGAATTTTCAGACTCCCTTAACAACATCGCTTTTCTGATTAATCCAATTATAATCAGAGTTCCAGAGTTACCACTAAAATCCAGTTTAGAAGTCCGAGAAAGTTTGGCAATCAGTAATTACAAGCGGAAAAGAAATTCCATTGCAGACGATTAATCCTTTGCAGTTTGTTTCCATGGAAACTAACTGTCACGTGTTTACTCTGAAATTTGTCTGCTTACAAATCTATTCTGTACATTATTTTCTGTACATGTAGCATGTCTTTGAAAAAACTCTCCCAGTTGCTGCCTGCTACCCACCAAGGTAATAATAATAATAATAATAATAATAATAATAATAATAATAAAATTTATTATTATTATTTGAAGAGTCTTTTAAAGCAATATAAATATAAAGAACATGAAGGCCTTAAATAATACATGTTTTCAGTACCTTCAGCGGACTTCTGAATTACATTTAAAACAAGGAAAATAATTATTATTAACATGCAGGTAGTTCTTCGTATTTATTGGGTATTCGTTTTTTCACTGCTAATGCAGTTCGTATAGGCAATCTAACGATTTGTTTTTACTAATATTTATATGCAACATTGTTATTCTCGTGAGTCTTTCCATAGGTTATTTATCTGTATTTCAAGTAAACATTTTTGAAGTGAATTAGTTTATGTAAATGTCACTTGGCATTTGTAGCTGGTAAATATGTTTAATTGCAACGAAAACATTTCGGATATAATTGTGTGTGTTTATATTATATATTTAATATATTTGATATATTTATTATAGTTTTATTAAATATATTTTTATTTAATATAGTTATTATATTTACGCATTGATGCCGCCTACTAACATGCTGATTACGAATCGACTTCTTCTTTTTTTTTTTTTTTTTTTTTTTGAATGTTCGCACCTTGATGTTCTTAAATAATTTTTGGAAATGAATTAAGCTAAATGGTGATAACCAACTATTAATTCAAATCACACTTAAAGTAAGCAGGAAAATCACACTTTGCTTCTAAGTTTTATGAGTTATATGAGGCGGCCTTCACAAAAGGAAATATGAAGCGTACTAAGTCAAGCCGACCAAGATCAAAGAAATAGACGATGTCTTGAATGTGTAAATATGATTAATAAGTCACTTATGTCCTTAATATTTTGTAGCGCAGCTTGTTATTTTTTGATAGTTATTAATTGCCCTACTGCATAAAATCAACCATCTGTTTATTATTATACTCATTTTTTGTTCGTAAAATTTATTTTATTGCCGTCCAGAGTTTTTACTTCTTTGGAGGTCCCGTCTAAAATATTTAGGTTCTCTTAAGAGTATACATCAAATCCTCATCGTCCTCATGACGAGAATCGAACCAGATTTGATGTTCCATCGTTCTTTCAGTTTTCTACAGAAATATTCCATCCCATCTTCCTTTTCTTGTTAGGCTCAATGGGCTGTTCGTAGTCAAGTAATTTGACTTCTTAGAAACCTGATTATGATTACTGCTTATGAGAGACCAGTTAATCCTATCTTCACAGCGGATTATGGCTGTCCGTTGTGTGTGTGTGTGTGTGTGTGTGTGTGTGTGTGTGTGTGTGTGTGTGTGTGTGTGTGTGTGTGTGTGTGTGTGTGTGTGTGTGTGTGTGCGCGCGCGTGTGCGTGTGTGTGTG
The DNA here is from genome assembly GCF_054136105.1 of Typopeltis vanoorti. Lineage (NCBI taxonomy): Eukaryota > Metazoa > Arthropoda > Arachnida > Uropygi > Thelyphonidae > Typopeltis > Typopeltis vanoorti. The sequence continues at coordinate 137,894,728 of NC_143550.1, read as the reverse complement.
TGTGTGTGTGTGTGTGTGTGTGTGTGTGTGTGTGTGTGTGTGTGTGTGTGTGTGTGTGTGTGTGTGTACATTCAACTGGCCGGTTTGCCTGTTCAGCGGGATGAAAAATCTGAGTTTCCGAAAAATTTGAGCTCACCTTCAGCTGAAAAGTCTTGATAAAAAGTTCTTCGCATCCTAGACGAATCCAGGTCTTTCCAAACAGAATGCATCATCGATTTTTCCGATTGAGATTATTCCGATAATGTTCAATGACTAACTGACTTGAACAAAAGGTCCACTTACCACACGACTGTGAAAGTGTCAATCCATTGAGCAGCCGAGTGTCAAAGTCATATTCACTAATCCTTCCTCCTTTACTAATCACAAAATGGCTAATGAAAATGTCTTCATGCTCGGAAGCATAGTGTGTGTGTGTGTGTGTGTGTGTGTGTGTGTGTGTGTGTGTGTGTGTGTGTGTGTGTGTGTGTGTGTGTGTGTGTGTGTGTGTGTGTATTGTAGCCAACAGAGAAAATAATTACTGTGTCACTAGAAGAATACTATCATGAACCAATTTCTTATTCTGTATATTAGCATTTTGAGGAGAGTAGGTTTTATTATTATTGTTGTTGCCGTTCTAAATAGTTATGTAGAAATATCAAGAAAATAGACTTATAATCTAAGATTTATAATACCCCCCCCCCCCCCACACACACACAGAGAAAGAGAGAGAGAGAGAGAGAGAAATTCCAATAATCAAATTATTTATTTTTTAGGAAAACAACAAGTCACTGACTCCTAAGAAAATCTTTGCAAATTGTAAAGCAGTAGTCCAAGAATAGAAAAGGTAAGACAAATAGTATTGGTTTCTACCGTTTTGATGAAGAGCATATTATACTTGTTACATGCCTGTAGTCATGAGGAATTTCATTAGAATCCGTCCGTCAAATACCTTATTTTTTTTTTACTATAAACCTAACTGACAGACAAAATGGACGACGTGTGTGTATAAGGTGTTTTGTTTCTCTTTAATAAAGCCGATGGTTTTGCTTGACTTGTCGTGCACAGCAGAAAGAAACAAACAAAATAGGATTCTGGCAAGCACCTCCAGAAGTTTGGTTCAAAACTCCAAATCGGAGAATTCGCAATTAAAAATGAGAATAAACAAACAATCAGTAAGTGAATGACACGTGCAAGAAAATGAAGTGTTTGTTGCTGTAAGAAGGAAAAAATACTAGACAGTTACTCTTTCACAGTTTTCTAAACCTGTCAGCTGCGCATTAAACGGTCACGATTTGCGGTTAAAAATGATCGGTGCTCAGGTCCGTCGTTATGACATTGCGTCAGGGTGGGAGAACGAAGCGGAGGGAAATGAGTGAGAGAGAGAGAGAGAGAGAGAGAGAGAGAGCAAATGTGAATGAAGAAGAGGAGAAAGACCTACTACTCGCCTTTTATGATTTGGAGACCTCCCACGAAGAGGCCAGCAGAAGGAAGATCTTAAGGAATTTTTTTATGAAACAAAATTCGGTTGAGTAAAATGTCTTGCGGTTCTTGTCGACGTAGGTCAATGGGTCAAAATGATGAGATAAAAAACGCTGTGTTTGGGTTTTGTGTTATCGTCCTCTCTGACATGCGACACAGATTTCGAGGAATGCTATCGAGAGAGGCAAAGACTCACGTGACATTGCATAAGATAAAGACGATGATGTAACAGCGATAAGGAAGTGTCGATGATTGATTATTCACTCTGAAGCTTCATAATTTCAACAGAGATTCCAAACCTTATTCACTTTCGGTAGAATACTACAGAATACAAGCAACAAGAAGGGGAAAAATGGTGAATAGCAGGCGGTAAATTGACTCATCGCAGTCGAGACGATGCACATAGAAAAATGGTCTCTAAATTGTTTCAAGGTCTTCCACCTGCGTTGGAGGAAATATGTGAACGCCAAAGGAAACTATTTCAAAGTTGACACCTGTGAAACTATTTTTTGAGGCTACGTGCTAGAAAACCACAGTTACGATTCAAACTTTCTTCTAATTATACCTTCTCAATACCATCCGTGGATCCTTGAACTTTTAATTAAAAAAAAAAAAAATTGCAATCCGTTCTTCTGAATCTGCAGATTTTAAAATAAAAAAAGTTAAAGTTTGGCATAACTTAAAAGTTAAGTCATGCTGAAAAATGGAATACATAAATAGTGAGATTTTAAACACAACGGCAGTCACGTAGGAAGGTTTTTAAATGACAAAAAAAAGATCCAGATGTGACTTTTACACAGGAAATGAATGATGGATTCTCTTTGTTTCGACTGTAGTTAACGGGTGGGACACTGACGTAAACAAAAATGCTTCGACCCTGTCGTTCCTACCATTAGAAAAACCATCCATCGACAAGTGACCTCAGCCTTTCTGGGTTTAGTGTGCGAGTTAGACATAAAACTTCCCTCAAATGGCCATAAAGGTAACAGTCAAGAACCTCTTTTTGCCACATCTCACAGACGTATGTTTCTTAGCTGGCATAAAAACCATTCGCGCAACTTCCCGGAAGCGGCAAGCGGGCGAAGGTCAAGAGTAAGTCAGTTTTATATACACAGAGAGAGATAGAAAGATGCAAAACTGTCAAGAAAGAAAGGGAAGATGAATGAAGGGTGAAAGAAAATGAGGGCCTTGGAGAAAATAAACTTCAAACCAAAACACTCTCTCTTTCTTTCTCTCTCTCTCTCTAGTGAAAAGCTTTCTTTAACACTCCCATTAAAGTTACATAATTTTTTTTTTCAAAAAATAGAAGTCGGGATAATTTATGGACCGGAGACGGATTTAACATCACCACCTAACAGAGAGGAATTAACTCTCTGAGTAGAGGGAAGCAAAGAGTGACGTGGCGAGACACTTTCGATAATCATCTGTTTCAGTAGATAGAAAGATAAACATATCTTCACATTAAGCCGCGACTTTGCGGTGTTTCATTCAGTATCACTAGCTCCAGGTGAATATGCAGCTAGTTTCAATCATTCTAAATTCAAATAACCATACAAGTAATAATTAATATTTTTACGCTTATTGTATATATGCCAATTTTTTGATATAATTTTCACTTTTCTTTGCTCTTAGGAGTGCAGATTTTATGATTAATAAATAAACATTGAAAAAAGTAACAAAAAATACATAATTGAGATGTGAAATTGAGTCGGGCTAGTTACAAGACGACCGAAGCATAGGCCAGTGTATTACATTTGTTAATTGGGTCTTCTTACAGACCTGTTTTGGGGAAAGGGAAACTTTCCATGCCTTAATGTCACGTCGGTCTCGCGGCTACGCTACGGAATTGCTATGAAACTGGCATTCGCAACCTATTTTATTTCCAGAAATTTTTGACTATGAAGAAGAAGTTAAATTTTCTGATCCGGACTAGGGACAGATAGATCTGGAAAATTTTTATTAAAGAAAATAATTTTTCGAAAATGAATACAAAAAAAAAATATTATTACTTAACACCTCCAGAGAATCCAAAGGCTCATCGAGGGAGAGCACCTACTCTACAAGACCACAACTACTTCCATCATCTACACCCACGCCGTCTACCGCCAACCACTAGTAGTATTTTCACAGGACACTTACAAACATCCATGCCCACGGTGGGATTAGATCCCACAGCCTTTTGGCTGGAGAGCGGATACGCTAACCACTCGGCCAACCAGGCCGGCGTATTCTTACTTATAAAACTCCATGTTATATCAAATAATACCAGCGAATCACTAATAGCACTTACTGATAAACATTAATGTATTCGACATTTCAAGAACCTTCAGTTTGTACCTGTGGTCATCGCGGATTTTTTTTATTTTTTTATTTTATTAGGAATTGATATATTAACAAACTGGAAAGCAAGAATAAAGATTCAGTTAACCAAATCACGCAATTGGCAATCCTAAAAAAAAATAAAATAAAATAAAATAAGACAGAGGAGTTATCATGCGATTAATATTGCACTTAGAGTGACTAGACACTACTTCCGATCTCTTACATAGAGAGAGGAACTTTCATCCATTTTACGATTTCCACCACTTCGACTCAACATATCTAAGCAAAGCGTAAAGCTGTCCAGATGAGGAATGAAGCGAACCTATTAATTCTAAAGACACTTTGCACGCTTTAGTTGCACGATCTGGAATCAATCATCTCTTCCTCTGGAGAACGAATAATGTAAACGATTATCTCTTTCTCTCTCTCTCTCTCTCTCTCTGACCGATTCGGAGTCTCTCAACTCTCTGGAGAAGAGGTGCACACTTATCTCGTGGTCAATTTAATGATGAGCATTTATTTGCAGATGGAGATCCCATTCAGAATAAATGCTTATATTTGAACCACTTCTCGCATCATTCCAAATCGCTCTTTGTATTCTTACCAATACATGGTTAGTTTGTCCGCTAGATCCCAGTTCATGCTCAAAAATGAGTTGTTGTTCTCTCCCTCCCCCAATATCTCATTTTTAACAGGATATTGTGGCATAAGTTGGACTTGAACGCAGAAATAGAAATAATGGCGAGACATCGCTAAGCTTAGGACGGCTCATTCACGTCTGCTGTAAGTAGAATATTAATTGCGCGAAAACAAGAAAGCATCATTCCACATTGATGTGTTTATTATATAGATAAACAATTCGTCTATGACGACATGTTTGCTTTAAAATATTTCCTTTCGATCCCCACACATTTTTTTTTCAACACAGGTAGAGTATTTCAAAACGTCTTCTACTTTTCCTAAAAGCGATCCGTTCTTAAAGTGGACGGGTCGTTTTTAGGAAAAAGTAAAAGTCGCATAGAGATAGACTTAATGAGTACGGAGTTATTTCTAACAGGTAACACCATTTTTTACCGAGGCATAGTACGTGTGCTTGAAACATTGGCATTTGGAATCAGTGATTTGAACCTCAGGATGCTAACCTTTTTCGGTGAATAGAATTTTTTAGATGCCCCGCATGCTTTTGTGCCACGTCATATTCATTGTAGCTTACTGAGGAAATTGATGACGGATAATGATTCAAATTTAATTTGAAATTTTATAAAAGCTTGGGTTACAAAAACCTCTGCCATTTATATTTTGACCTTTTTTTTGTGTGTGTGTAGCATTTCGATGGCGATTTTCCGAGTTTAAAACAAAACTTTTCATATTTTCACGTAGTTTGATATTTGCCATTGCGGAGGAAAGATGTAAGAAATGCACAAAATGGCATCTGTTTATCAAGCAAAGAAGGATGAGAAGGAAAAACAGGATGAGGAAGACTGTCCACGCACAGAGGAATGTAGAGATGGTGGAGTTGGATTCATGAAAATAGCTATAGAAAGAGCATAAGGCAAAAACAAACGTCTATGAGAAAGCGATTACAAGAAATGAGAGAGAGAGAGAAAGAGAGAGAGAGAGAGAGAGAGAGGATAATCTATGAAGCAAACTGCCCTAGTTGAGCGAATTAGAGAAAAATAATTCAACTTATTTACGTTTACTGGAAGAAAACAAAATCAGTCAACGACCCTTGTTGATAAGCATTTGAAAGTACCACCAACAAAGGGCTGTCGGAAAATCAAGCAAAAGGACATCACCTCAAATAACGACTTAAAAAAAAAAAAAGTCGACATAAGTAAATGAAAATGGTGAGTGAAGTTTAAGTAGGGATCCATTAGCCACCAGACAGACGGCTTGCCAGTCAGACAACAATGGGGTATCTTCCCTCATCTATCATATTTGGTTATGCTCTGTCATTTGGTCACGAACTTTAGTCACGTGACTCGTGATGAACAAAATCGAAGTAAACTATCACATGAGATCGAGTTAATTTTTGCCCTACTTTTATTCATTCCCTTCCATTATTTTTTATTTTTATTATTTATTTATTTTTTGTTTCCGTCGTTCATTCACTTGATATTTTCGGCTTTTACATTAATATCACGTGTATCCCAAGATCTTCCTACCTCTTTTGCAAGTACTTGTTACGAATACGAGGGCACGGCCATAAGGAGTGTCACTATGTAAGAAAAAAAGTTGTCTGATACGATGTAAGTATTAAGGCTACTATTAAAAAAAATAATAACAGGCAAAAAAATAAGAAATATAGCTCGAGGAGTAAGAGGTCATATGATGCTTAGGAAACAGGTTATTAAGTTTTTTTTTTACCCGAACATTACTATCAATACATCGAGGGGAGGGGAAGGTTATCGAAATAGGTTTATTTCGGTTTTCCCCAACTTACATCCGGGATCACATACGAACAATAGAGGTTAAGATTTACGATTAGGACTTCAAATAAAATCATGTTTTGTTAAAAACTTGTCGAATTTGTTGATATTGGACAGTATTTTTCCGAATCGAAATTATGCCCCTAGAACGAGATGTGGGGTTGATATTATAATACAATAAAATAACAAAAAAATAAAACTAATAAAACACCCGAGAATTTCTATTTACCAAATAAGAAACAAACAAAGAAAAAATAAAACGGAAAAATTGTAAAATTTAAATTCTCTAGCTCCCTCTTTCGCGCACGTGCGTGAGTGAAATAAGTGTATTTTCTTATAAGCTTGTGGCACACTCACAAGTCTCTCTCTGTAGAGTTAAGAAAATGCCGATGGTGTGGAGAAGAGGGCATCGCTAGTGTAAATAGCCATAACGTGACGGACAGCACTCTAAGGGGGTCTAACAGAGACACCGACATGCTTGAGACGCCTGGGAAATCAGGCTGGACAACTGAAAATTGGTCGAATACTCACAAACAACTTACAGGAGCACTTTCTGTCACTACAACGAAAGACTTCCGATTTCTCCGAAGAGCATTTCAGTGAACAACTTCGTTTTGTGACTTGGGATTGGAGACTAGGCGGCGCTGCTTTTTTTTTCTTCCCCTTCTTCTTTCTTTTTGTCTTTTTCCCCCTTTCAAGTTAAAGCTGATGAAAAAAAAAGATAAAGGGAATAAAGAAATAAATAGCATCATTGAGCTGAAGAAGAGATGGCAACACATTTTAATACTTCGAGTTAAAGTATTTTAATCTGTAGGATTCTGTGAAAAAGGATTCGAAAATGATTTACTTATTTGGGGTTTAATGTTTTTCTATTAAATAGCGACACACGCAGAGAGAGAGAGAGAGAGAGAGAGAGAGAGAGAGAGAGAGATAACTTGCGACTAGTTATGGTAAATAGATATGAGTGTACAAAGTACTATTGTCGAATGAGAGGCTTGCAATGGCCAAAACGGACGATTCATAGCAGAGTGAATACGGGTGCCCCCGAGGCGAAACCGGTTATGAACACGCTTTTATTTATCACAAAGAAATCGGAACGAGGACTTGTGATAGTTCACTAGTCTTTATAACAACGTGAATATCGTGACCAGACTTAAACCCTGCAGAGCAGAAGTTCTCAACCTTTTTCAGGTTCATGTACCACCTTGAGATTACAATTTTAATACCTTCAAGGCATAAGCATACAATTTTATTAGGTGCGCACACACATACACACCTCGGAGATTATCAGTGCATCTTCCTTCGCCAAACATACATATACAAGAATCTTTCTTTCTCTTTGGTTATATGAGCAGGTCTTCCAGGGTAAACAGTAGACCCACCTTCTCACAGTTTGAGGGAAAGGAGAAAGAACTCGTCTTGCAGTTAATATTTTGTTGGATTCCACTTTATTTTTTACACTAAGGATCTCATTCTGAATTAAAAGAAGTTATGTCCCTTCTCTCTCTCTCTTCTTTAATTGCGAATGCTGATATTCTCTTTCCAATAAAACCAAACAGGTACATTGCGACAATCATTCAGCATATTGCTGAATGATTGTTGTTCCAAGAACTTGTCCAGAAGCTCAGTTCTAGCCATTTGTTACTAGCAAATTTTAGAAATCGAGCAAAAAACTGAAGCACCGTTTTTGAATCGAGTCATTACTAGAAATGAGAGCTTCATCACAATGTGAAAATATTATCGGCAGAAAGTTAATAGCAGAGAATTGCTTCATCTTACAAAGATTTTTCTCTGCGTTGGGTGGTATTTCGAGAGGTGGACTGAAGGTTGTGTTGCCTTTCATCACATTAACTCAAGCTTTCATATTTTCGGAATCATGAGTGCCAAAATACGAATGTGGGATAAAATTCCACATCCGTATTCATCAGACATCGCACCATCAAATTTTATCATCTATTCAAAAGTCTAAGATGAAAACAAATGGAAAGTTTCGAAGTAGTTGAACATGTTTGAATTCTTGTTTCGATGTCAAAAGGATTTTATACATAAGGCATTCAAATTCTTGTTGCTTTTAAAAATTAAAGGGTAGAAATTAAGTTATTCATGACTTGATGAATTATTTTGTTTTCAAATTATGGTTTTTATATTTTGTTAATAATAATTACTTACTATAAATTTCAAAGTTTTACTTAATCAAACTAGCATTTGTTTTTTACTGTAACAGTTTCGGTAACTGTTCCTCTTCCATCTTAGGAACGTTTTCATTACACATCCTTTCTTTAAAAAATCCTGCAACGCCTTTTATCCCTCTCTTTTAGCTCCAACTAATATTTTTGGAAATCGGGGGAAGGCACAGAAGCACTCGACTATTAGCTATCATCCATGGCTATCAATTATTGGGGAGAGTGTACGGCAGTCATCTGTCGCCATCTCGTGATCTCAAACAATGAAGCTCGTATTACTGTATGAAATAGTGTGATTTTTACAGTCAATTTTTCTGGGATTAAAAATCCGAGTTTCTTTTCGAATAGAAAAACCTTAGTTGCCTGCACCAAAGACTGACCAACTAATTTCTTTCTACGCCTGAAAAAGGCGTAGAAAAAAAATTCCTGTATTCGGTTCCATTATCTTAAATCAGGAAGTACAGATAAATAAAGCCAACTTCTATTGCATTGTTCGCACTTCAAATCACGAAATTTTGTAGTTCATTTCAAACATGTTATCTCAATCATTATATATCTTACTCAAAGCTTTTCTTTGTCTTACAAACTGTCGTACGACATAATTACTAGTCTTCTACAAATAAAAACTGATTATTCCCTTGTAGTCAATAATACTTTCTTTCCACTCTAGTTTAACCAACTGCTGCTTTAAAATAACACATTTACTTGGAAAAGGTTGTTTTATTACTCTAAACATGAAAATATTTTCGAAATTTATATGAAACATTATTTTGTGTATCAAACCAATTGTTATGCCACACATAACCTTGATCATCACATACGCATACTAAACATTGCATGATAAACTCGTTAGTGCTGTAGTCTATTTGTCTGTCTGTCTGGAGTTGGATGAAACAATCTGCAGGTTAGGATATTTTATGAATTCAGAATAACCGGCAGGGAGAGGCGGAATTCTATTAAGGCTTTGTAAATTGTACCCTTTTTTTCTTCTCCCACTTATCCAATTATTACTGGGGTAAAAAAAAAAAAAAAAAAAATCTAAATTTAGGAATAAAATTTGTCAAGAAAAATTTAATTACTGAATAAAAGTTAAAAATATGATGAATGATGCATTCCTTAGAATTATTTCCTCATTCATAATTTAGAAGTAATCAAGCGGTTACGTAAACCTATAAGTAGAAAACAAATAAATAAACTAACATTTACAATTAGTATAGATTTATGATTCGGATTTTGAATTCGATTCATTAAACTTTAAATCTTTCCATCGTTGTCGCTGAAGTGGTTTCGACCACTTTTACGTGTTATTAAGAAGAGTGCGATAACCACGGGGGGGGGGGGGCCCACAAAGTGAACTTTGACCTGCTAGAGGCCTGTAAGAGAGAAAATCAGTTAAATTACGCACTAGCATATTTGTTGCGTGTGTTCATTGTACTTTTAAAACGGCAAAAATACAAGTGTAATAGATCAATATTCAGTTGTTGTTGTTTATTGCTCAAAAATTCTAATTAGCAGTCATCCCAATCTCAACTCCTTGCAGTATCGCCACGAGAAACACAACTTTACATTTATGTGCAACTTTTTTATTAATCTACATTAAAACCCTCATTCTTCTGATTATACAATCAGTCTATTCAAATCTCCCTTAAGAGTTATAGTACCAACATCATTCCTAATAATTTTCAACAATTTCGCATCATCGGTAAATATTTGAATCTCTCTCTCTCTCTCTCTCTCTCTCTCAGTGTGCAATATCATTGATTGAACCATGTTCAGTTTACTTTTCTTTTTATATTTTATTATCATGGAAATCACCGATTCATCCTGGGAGATACAGCCTCATTCGGCATGTGTCTACCAGCCCTGCCTAAAAAGAATTCAACCTTTTAGCCTCCACCATCCACTCCAGAATGTAAATCCACTTTCCCACAACCTACTAAGGTCAGAAAACTACTTCGCATACCGTTCCTGTCTTAATATCGATGCAACTTCCATGAATGTTCTCTTGTCTTGCTGAGATATTTCGTAGCAAAAAATACGACAGCATTATCAGTTGGTCTGTATTACAACTTGTTTTTGGCGTGGGGGAAGGTGATTTATTACAATGATAAAGCAACAGTCATATAGGAATCAGTTCTAGAATACAAGTTTTTTCGTTAAACAGCGGTATTGTTAACCAACAGTAACAAGAAAGAAAAAAAAAAGAACTTTAATACGCTATTTTCAAAACATAGTATATTGTTTTGTAAAAAATCATAGTACACACTACAGTTTTTGATATTAGAAATAATGATAATATAAAATAGTAATTCTCGTTTAAAATTACACCGCAAACACCATTACCAGTGTTTAATTCAGGCTGTCTCAATGACAGCGATTTACAGACCTTAGTGGGGAAAGGGATTTCCTAAATCTCTAGGGCGGAAAGAAAAAAAAAACAATTTCTGTCTAATATGTAAATTGTAGGGTGAGTGTCCTAATCAACCCGGAGGAAGATAATACTACGGAGGGAGGTAAATCCCTTCCCCAGGATTCCACCGACCACTACTATCGCTCGGGCACTTTTTAAAATGGGACTGAACCCCCCCCCCGACTGTAGTGTAGATTGCACCCATGGCTTTAGCTGCAGTGTTAAAGTTATCTGGCTACCATCCAGCCTGATTTATTTTCCTGCATCTGCTACACTTATTTATGATCTACAAAAGCATCGATGGCGCCTTGTTATTCTTTTTTTTTTTTTAATTTGACCTCAATTGAGTGTCTTCCATCTTTTTACAACTGTTCGCTTTTTAAAAATATTGCAGTATGATGACAAAATATTATTTCCATAATTTAGTTAATAATATTTACTGATTTACAGACTTCGATTCTATCTCCATATTTGGTACTTTTGTTGGAATTAAAAGTTAAATTTTTATATACCAAAAAAGAAACGGATATACCCGAAAATATAAAACAGAAATGTGACCTTGAAACTACGTTTTTGAATATTGGTATGCTAGGTGGATCTACGGTTCATCTATCATTAACGTAGGCACCAGTCAGTGACGGTAGGCACCATGTGTACAAGAATAAATCAGAGGTTTAGTGACTTGCAGAATTTATGTGAGTTCTACCTAACCTAGTTGCCCCTTAGGGATGGTTGCTGTACCATTTAGAAAGTCCGAGCGTAAGGGAAACAAATGAGAGCGAGTAATTCGTATGAACAGTCAGGTTTAGCTATTCGGTCATCAATCAACTCCAACATTCTGTGATGTCTTTTTTTGTGTTGTCCTGCCATTTTGGTTCCTTTTTTCCCCTCCTCCTTTTTATTATTTTTTCCATACAAAAACAACTAATATAGGGGGGGGGGGATTGATGCAGCCTAAACTCAGTGTATAGACGAAAGCACATTATTCAAAAACAGCCTAGTTTATCTCTGGGTAAATAATTAAAAAAAAGTGAGGTGCAATTGAGATAGAACTAAGGATTTATTGGATGTTCATATGCGATAGATTCAAAATTCTTGAGAAGATAAATAAATAATCAATAATAGGAATATAAAACTTCTTAGACTTCGCTTTTCTTGTATTACAAAAGCATTAAAAAACTACGAACATTGTACATAAAATTTGACTTCTTTGAAAACTTGAGTTTGAATTCAAAGTTAATCCGAAGTAATACAAGCTCCAATTAATTATTATAATTGAAAGTGCACGGTACTTAGAATTCTGAAATATATTTTTGGGCCAAGAAATAATGATTCAGGATAAGGGAGAACTAATTTTCATTATGTTTAACTATTATATATGTTTCATTGTACATTAAGAACTCTCATTAATACCTTCGCTAATCCTGCTTCAAAGTGGATACTTGCTATACCCCAGGTACTTACAAAGTGGGTACCTGAGGTAGATTAGGAGAAAGGGTTGTGTCCACACCTGGGCGTTTAATTTTTGATTGTTTTCGAGTAAAAGACAAGACGTATTTTTGAGATGCAAAAGAGGAAGGCTATTTAATCCCTCCCGGAAAAAAAAAAATCTATTTTCGGATACTTTCCCTAAGTTACACACTTGAGGCTTCCCCATAGATAATTGCAACTTTCTAGCTCTGTAGGCACCGGGTAAATATTTTTGTTCAATAAATATATTGACGAACTGACTTTTCTACCTATTAATAAAGTGTCCAAGAGTTAGGTAAATTATCAAAAGGTCAGATGAGTTTAGCTTCCTCATATATCGAAAAAAAGAATGAATTTTGTGCCCGCTGTAAGGGATATCCTGCTTATCTAAGGTGAGAACCCCCTCTATTCAGAAAAGTCACGTCACTTCATAAATACTGCATAAATTCGCTCACTTCATAAAAAGCTATTATTTATTCCAACATACAGTAATTCGAGATTTTTATCTGCAGGCCTATATCTAATGGAAAAATTTGAAGATAGGTCCCTAACCCCCTCCCCCACTTCAAGCAAGACTCTGGAAAAGGTAGAGTGACTTAATATGGAGTTATGGTCAAAACATTCTCAAGTATTTTTAAGATCATCTGAATAACAAATATGTCAAAATCAAATTTAAATGCACAACCAGAAATCAATGGTTTGCTCGCTTCCGTTTTCTGAACGTGAGAAATTTCTATTTTGGTCTTTGGACAGCATAAAAATCATAATATACAGGGAATCCATTCGCGCAAACAGATGACTGTGCACTCATTCCTATCATTTCAGACCTCCCTCAAAAACTATAAGCACCTACCATCCCATTAATCAAAAGATAGAATTAGAATTCCGATTCCTTTTTTCCACACTCCAGAAGAATGCTTTTGTGAAAAGATTTCTATTTCATTAAAGCCTTTATCTTATTTTATTCCATAATGATAGAATAAAAACAGTGGTGCGCTGGAGCCGGCTCGCGCGAGCTAGTTGTTAAAAACGGCAATGGCTGTAAACTGTAGAGCACCACCATTTCCTAATCCACAATGGCTAGCGGCATCTGAGCTTGTACATGTTGACACAAAAAAATCCAGCCCTGAGCGCGCTCATTTCGGCACCCTTTTCCTCGCCTGCTTCCCTGTGTGGCAATGTGTGGGATTATCTCCGCTAACAATTTTACAGGAATATTATTTTTCAACGATCATCCAGAAATATATAGATATATAAACACACACACACACACACACACACACACACACACACACACACACACACACACACACACACACACACACACACACACACACACACACACACACACTACCGCCCCGTACGACACCTCCCACCTTATTGATTGGAGGCTGAAGTGGCCTGAACGAAGATCAAAATATTTGTTCCTTACAGGAGGATTTTCGGATCATTCAAACTTGATCCCACACTCGGTACTTAAAATATCCGACAGGTGTAAAGATTTTCTTGAATGGAATTATAAAACTTTTCGAGTCCAAATGCATAAATAGGAACCATAATTTACAAATTGTGAAAATGTTTACTGGCTGAATTGTGAATAAATACAATGGAGAACGAGGTGTCTACATTCCTCTTTTGAAAGAGTCATTCGTCATCCATCTATCCTCAGTCTATCGGCATTCGGTAAAGCAAGCATTCTTCTTCTTCTTCTTTATGGGAGAGGGGTAGTAATCTTTTACTATCCCAAGATCCATTAGAAGTAATAGTGGTAGGGACAATATTTGAAGTATGATAATCATACTGGTTTCTGTATTTTCAGAAATCGATAAAATTCATTAGATTTCAAAACTTGATATGATATATATTTTTCATCTCTTTATTAAATTTAATTTCTTCTTTAAGAGAGAGAAATGAATTTCATCGCTTGATATGAGACCACTGCTCTGCTTCCTGGCAATTCTTATCATCCTTCTCCCCGGTCATTCTCGGTTTCACATCGTATAGCAACACACTGCTGCTAATTGAGATGACTTGGAATTCTTGTACCTCTTGCCTCAGTTCATTGATCGAATAATTTAAATTCATTGATCGAAGCAAATGCTTAGTACTTATTTCGATCAATGAACTTATAAGGTTTCTCCTGTGGAAACTGCGTTTGCTAACACAGTGATAAGCTGTTCTAAGAAAGACCGTTATTGGTTTGATTCTAGTTGCAAACTAGAAGAACTTCTATGTCTCCTTCCGCTGGTTCCAGAGTTCGTCTGTCAAACAGACAGAGTAACGTATTTCAACTAGAATAATTTCAAATTCATTAATCAATGAACTGAAATTGAAATATTTATTTGAAATGAATGCCTTTATTCCCCAATCCATGGAAAACACATCGCTATCCTAGCCTTGTTCTTCAACAAATGTGCAGAACAAAAATTCAGCATACATTGAATGGCTCAATTCAAAATCGCTAGCTTCTCACTCAGCTCTACAGCCTATTAAAGAAATCAATAATTCCAGAGCAAACTTCATAAGAACGGAATGCAATAAGCTTGCCTCCTGCTCAAATGACAGCGAAGAACTTTTTGATCCATCACCAAAGTTGTTAGGGAAAACTTCTGTTCAGCACACTTCCACCCTCACTCCTCTTTGGAATAAGAGTAACATATCCTAAAGATAAGGCAGACTGCTTGATATCAATTTTTTCCCCAAATCTTGTTCAGCCAACTAACTCAAATCTCCTCCCACTGTTCCAAGAACAACTCACATCAAATCTCCTCTATATCTATCGAAGGGCTTCAGAAAAACACTCAATAGCCTTGATTTTAATGTCTCCTTGTCCAGACGGCATTCTTCCACTTGCTGAAAATGTACTCCAGAGTTAACATTCATCCTGCAAATGAGTACGGCGGCTTATAATCTTTATAAGCTGCCCTACTCATTTGAATCTGCCCAAATAGCATGGAAGCAAGCCTTTCCTAAAAAGGGAGATGTCAGTCATATGAGTAAAACTAAACTTTGAAAAGATATACTGTTTTTAAAGATCAACAGTTTCATTGATAGCAAAATAATTCCAAACCAAATCTTTTGCTTTGTCTCTTTCATGCTAAAAATTTATTTCAAAAGATTTCAGTATTATTATCAGTAAACCAGATAAAGGAGACATTACTGTCATTATTGACAAAACTGATCATAAAATGTTAATGATCCCAATAAAATATATCCTCTAAAGCTTTTCATTTCCCGAAGGAAGTAAGCGAGGCCGTTTAGCCCTACGTTTTGGAGACTAATGGGCAGCCAGATCTCCACCTTTAACCAATCACAGATAGCTAACCTAAGACTATCAGTTATTTCCATTGGGATCTGGAGAGAAGAGTTTGACAGACCACTGCCGCTACCTCGTGGTCCCTAACAGTATACGTTATTATCTGACATAAGTTATACAATTGATTTTCTTGATTGATCGAGTTTATGGGACGAAAAACCCCAGTTTACAGGAGGAAAAAATGCTACTTGCCCCTCGAGGAAAGGCTTAAAAAAAGTTCCTCTAGACGCCGACTAGAATCGAATTTAGATCTTTTTTTAGGCGTCCTTAGCGCTATGGATGCAAACGCCATATCCACAGTCTGTATGATTCCAATATACATACACACAATAGATCCTAATTAGCATTATTTAAACAAATTGAAAATCTATATTAGCTCAAAGGAGGACAAAATAGATAACCATTTTAAAAAATCGCCTCCCGTATTGACCATCTCCCCATTATTTTGGGGCAAGTAAAAATATATAAACTTGGTTATCCCATGCATACCGTAATTTGATATAAACCTTTATCAAAATTTATCTTGAAACTAATAAAACCACTATTAAAATTGACATTACGATTAAAAATACAAACGCGCTTAAAAGAAATTACCAAAGTCCCTGACAACATTCTCTCTTCTTTTAATGCTTCTCTATGCAGCCCAATGCCGAGGTTTTCCAAATCTGTCTGCACACTCCTTATTAATGATTACAATCGAGCTGAACGAATGAAATTATCCACCTCAGAATCTTCTCTATCTCTCTCTTTAATTAAGATTGTTATATCAGCAAATTTATTTAAATATAAAGCATTTACGAACATTTTTCCGGTCTTCCCTTGGGCCAAAATTAGCGTTCAACACACCTAAAATTTTCTCGCTCACACTTAGTCAATTTCACATAACATAGAAGACAATATCCCCCATTGTCTTCTATGTTATGTCTTGTCACGTATTGGTAAAGACAATGTCATACAAAACAATTCCATTCTTTAAACATCTTTTAGCCACAGATCGCAATATGCTATCGAATACGAAGAAAATAAATCCTCCTTAAATTTGAACCTACCCAGATCAGACTATCATATCGATACCGAAGTATATTACAAGCATAGGAAATTGTATGTCTGTTCTTTATTCATTCTTATTATATAAAAAATTGCGATATTGACACTGTTCATTAATACTTACAAATGATCATCTTAACCGCTGCGTTAAACCAAAAAAATCACCGGCCTGAAAGACACTTTCCATTTCGACAATATCCCCAAGAACTTATAGGCGATGCTATTCATGTGGCCCCAAACTGTGTATCATCTCCCCCTCCCCTCCCCAAAAAAATCATACATATTCAAATATTCTAATTACAAAATTACCTTTACCACTAATCAAACTACAAATCTGACTAAAAACACAAACCAAAATAATGCAAAGTCATATAATATTACTATGACATAACGCTGTTACAAATTTGTCAGTCCCGACGCAATGACATTGTAATAACAATGGATCCCCCTTTCGTTCATTAGAATCACGTTTAATCGAACATTGCCAAGATCTCAATATACATGGTGGCAGAATATATACTGCTCAAAACAATTAGGGTATATTTTGGTTTTCTTGTAAATTATAAAGTTATAAAAATAATTTACAAATGTAACACATTTATTTTAAAATATTCTTAATATACAACAGTGTAGAACACGCAACTGCATACAAAATCATCATAAGACTTGTCGAAACGTATTAGCATGTGAGGGAGTATAAAAGCATGGCTTATTGCGCTCACTTCCACAGTGCATAATTATCACTTCAATTTTAAACTTGTGTCACCTTCCACCCATTATTTTGTTAAAAATGGCAGAGCAACATGATATCCCGGAATCCATGAATCCATGACTCAGCAAGCTGTCGTGTATCTGAAAGCGTAATTTCGCGACTTTGGAATCGCTTTCTGGAGACGGGAAATGTTCGAAATCGTCTTCATGCCATAGGGTTATATGCTCGAAGACCAATGCTTTGCGTTCCACTTATGCAAATCACAAAACAGTCCGAAGAATTTGGACACGGGAACATCATAATTGGACAAATGAGGATTGGGCTCGTGTACTTTTTTTAGTCCAGGTTCAGTCTGCAACGTATCTTGATATGGCGTGAAAATGGAACAAGAAATAACGCACAGTTTGTTCGTGAAAGACCCCAACATCAAGGTGAGAGTGTGATAGTATGGGCGGTATAGATGGTATAAGTATAGATGGCCATACTGATCTCTATTTTATTAGAAATGGTTCCTTAACAGCCCAAAGGTATCGCAATGAGATTTCGGAACCTACAGTTCGTCCATATGCTGCTGCAATTGACCAAGAATTCATTTTATGGATGACAATGCTCGTCCACACCGTACAAATTTGATGCAAGAGTGGTTTGAGGAAGAAGATATTGAACGAATGGACTGGCTTGCTTGTTCACCGAATTGTAATCCAATCGATCATACCTGGGATGCTTCAGGTAGGCGCGTTTCTGCTCGACTGATGCCACCACGATCGCTTCAAGAGCTCAAAATTGCTCTCACAGAAGAGTGGGGAAATATCCCACAAGAACTGTTGGATCATCTTTTCGGTCCATGCAATCAAGATACCGTTGTTTTGGCTGCTAATGGAGACCATACGTCGTATTAAAAATTACCAAAAGCGTTTTTGGCTATTATTGTTAAAATTATTTCACACTAAAATGTATAATTTGTAAAAATATCGATTATTTAAACAATATCTCATCAATTACACCCTATCCATAAGTAAGAAATATTTATTCATGTATAAAGTACCCAATAGTTATAATTATTTGCAGAAATTTATAATTATCCGACAGAAACTAAAATAGCCCCTAATTGTTTTGAGCAATGTACATCCCATCACACACACACACACACACACACACACAAAGGTTAGCAATATCAGCAAAACTTCCACCACTGAAATATAACCTTCCATACAATTAAAACACACCTCTGAAATTGGGAAAGTCCTCATTGATTTTTACCCTAACCACTCGCGCTGTACTGAACCTCTAATAATAAGAACCAACCATTATGCAATAAACATGCAAAAACCTTATCTAATCTTTCTCTCATGGACAGTCGAATAAGATAAATTACTTCCTCATACTCTCGAACCAACTAAACTTCAAGAACGTTTCATCTAATGAACCATGCGACAAGCTCATAACTGGTTTTCTATCTGATGACGAATCTACATAAAGAGCGCCAGTAGACCATCATTTATACAGTTTGGTTGACCTTTCATTACAGATTTTCAGTTTTTTTAGCTCGTAATCTTTTTTACAAATGTTCATAATCGTTACATTCATTTTTTAGTTTGTGGTTTTATTTCTACTTTTTTGATATCCTTGCTCATGTATTTGGTTTTCATCTTCCACATTGTTTTCGCCTTAATTTTAAATTCTGCACTAACACCATCATGATCTTCAAATTCCCTAGGTATACTGATTAACTACTCTAATTAAAAATAATAAATAAATCATTAATCATAAGCCAACAGGTTGGTAAATGGGGAATCTCAATAACATATATTTTTTTTTTTACTCAATGTAAAAAATATTCCATATAAGGAAATATTTAAGTGAAGTCAAAATGGATTGATAATATCTCCCTATACCCTCCCCACGGTCAGGCAACCATACTAGACTTATCAAACACTAAAGAAAAAAATTTAGTCAAACATAATAAATGCTGATGATACAGATAATTGTACGTGAATACATATGGGACGAATTTTAAGTTATATCAACACAAGTTTGTTCCGAATGCTGATCTATCAGGATTTAAGATGTTCTACTGAAGATGCTTTTTGCGCTGAAAATACTAGCAAACACTAGCAGTTATCACAATTTTTTATTCCTTTGCTATGTACAGCGTTTCCAAATGTAAAAAAGAAGGACAGGAAAATGTTTACTATAAAACATTTAGGAAAATTATTGTACCGTGTGTACAGATATTCCTCCTCCATGCTAGAAGCAAGAGCAGACGTCAAAAGCAATTATACAGACGGTTATTCACCTTTCTCCCAAATTCACCCTCTTTCAAGTGGGTTATAAAGACTGCAATATGTCACCTTTCAATTCATGAAAACAGCGAAAGGGTCAAAGGTCTGTTCTGTCAATGACCGAACATCGCTCGACTCTCCTCCTCCCAGTATTGTTTACAGGTGCACCCAGTGGTCGGGCTACCGGTGTCTTTTGTGAGACGTTAAGGGTCTTAATCAGTGTGTCCGATTCCAGTCATGTGGTCCCAATCTCAACCGCAGGCTATTCGGTTTGGTAGAGATAATCCGCTGCTTGAACACAAAATAATTCCAAGAAAGGCGAAAAAGCACCGCCAATAACTGTGAATAGGTTCATTGGACTGCATTGAACGACTATAAAAAATTAAGATCGTTGGCTATTGTGTAAAGGAGTGGGGAGATGCTGACAATCCTGCTCACATACAACAATGGTTATGCTCTTTCAGCGAAACAACTCACTTTGAGAAAGAAATATGGCCGGTTGAGAAGTAAGTTATCTGTTTGGGATTCCATCAAATACAAGAATGACGAATGTTTGTATTTTTCTTGGGTGAATGGAAGTGTATGCTTTTCCTGGTTTCTTTCCACCCCTTAACACTGAGCATGAATAAAGTTACATAATGCTTCTGAAGCTCACCAATCGTGCGTCTCAGTACAAATGTGGCTTAGCATCACTTCCATAGAAGTGCTATCACAAACATTTAGAGAAAATAAGTATTATACAAAAATAGTTTCAAAATATTGAAGGCATAAAACTAGAAAAAAATATAACAAATTATCAATAACTTATTTTAATAACTGCCTAGTTCAAGAATAAAGGGAACAGAAAAGAGCCGGGCACGTAATTTGAGCACTAGACATTGTGTTTGATTTCAAGTAATGTCTGTGAATAAATGTTTTGCTGTCTGTGTTTATATTTGGTGCTGCTTCGTTGGCCGAATGGGGAGCGTTTTTGCTCAACACTAATAGACCGAGTTGGAATTCTACCGTCGCATACGTATTTGCTTTTAGTCGCCAGATGTGAGACTACTGGAGACTTGAAGTGGCTAGAAAAAGTTACGTCTGTAGAACGAAATTCATGATTATTACATCCTTAGCCTACTCGTGGTACTTAACGAGATTGACAAAAAAAAAAAAAAAAAAAGGCAAAGCTTATTCGATAATGGAACCACTCCGTCTCTCTAACATGATCAATGACTAATATAAAATTAATTTACATTAAAAGAACAGTTAAAAAGACATGTCTTGGTGTATATCTTTGGAAGAGAGGGGGTGGATAAAATATTCGTAGCTAACCTTGATTGAGCTGAGAACATACGTAAGAGAAAGGTTTCGAAAATGAAGCATAAATAAAACCAGTAAATAAGGGGAAAAAACAAACAAAACATTGTTCATCATGAATCAAATGGACTCTAGATTTCGAAAAACTATGAAAACTAAAAATTTTAAGACCAACAAGTAGCAAAAACGAGTCAAGTATATACAGGACCAGCAACATGGTGGCTGTGTTGGCCATGTGATGAGAATCGTCATCAGATGATATACAGTGTAAAACCGGCTATGAGCCGCCGCGTAGTTTAAGATTTTGTTTTCTAAACTATTTTATATTAGTCACTTGACTTGGCCCCTACTGGAGAGAGAGACAGGATGACTGTTATCAAATAGGTTTTGCTATGTTTTGTTATTATTTGAAATCAGGAGCAAAACGAAATCTAGTTTCAGAAAATCTTTATTCTAAAACCTTAAATTACTAAAACACTTATTTACTTATTAAGTTAATTTAAACAGGAAAAATGCGTGTTCATTTTATGTAGTATAATGAAAACAAAACCATTCTCAACAAAATATTCAGCGAAGATCATCATCATCATCATACGTATCAAGGATTTAGGCCTAGTATGGCCTGTTCCGGCCTTAGAAGTCATCGTTGAATCGTTTAAGAGGACGTCCTGGTTTTCTTTTTCCTAATGGCTTGTACTTTAAGGCTTGTTTTGGTACTCCTTCTGTTTTCATTCTTTGAACGTGTTCCATCCATTTATGTTTATATTTTTTAATTTTTTCTATTACTGGTTCTTGGTTTAATTCTTTCATAATATCTTCGTTTCTTTTGTGATCAAATAGGGTATACTTTGCAGTTTTTCTCATAAACTTCATTTCTGCTGTTGTTAATCTTTGTTTGTCTTTTTGTTTTATTGTCCAGATTTCGCCTCCATACATTAAGACCGGTAGGGCTAATGTATTGTATACTTTTAGTCTGGTTTGTTTTTGAACTAGGTTTGGTTTAAATATAGAGTTAATTACACCTGTTATTTTTAAATATTTTGCAATTTTTATGTTTATATTTTTTTTCATTTTCATAAGTGATCATACATCCTAGGTAGTTAAATGAATTCACCTGTTCTAAGATCTTTTTATCTAATACTATTTTAGTTCTTGCTGGATCTTGTCCTTTAAAGGCCATAGTTTTTTATTTTTCCGTTGATATTATCATACCATAATCTTTGGATATCTCATTTAGATTTAAAATAGCTTTCTGTAAGTTATCTTCAGAATTTGTAATTATTATTTGGTCGTCTGCAAAGAGGAGAGTGTTTAAGTTAACTGTAGGTAAAAGTTTAATTCCTTGATGTAAATTTTTACTCCATTTTATTATTATATCATTTAAGTAGATATTAAAAAGCGTTGCTGAGAGGGGACATCCCTGTCGGGACCCCTTGGTTTATCTCTCTTGTATATGATAGCTCATGATTTAATCTTATTTGTATTTGATTATTTTCATATATACTTGTGACAGCTTTTAGGATATTATTTGGTATTTGTCTTTCTTTTAATATGTTAAATAATATGTTTCTTTTAACTTTGTAAAATACTTTTTCAAAGTCAATAAATGCAATATGTGTTTCTAAATTATATTCTCTTCTTTTCTCTATTATTAATTTTAGGCAGAAGGCTGGGTCTATACATGATCGTTCTTTTCTAAATCCATTTTGTACCTCTAGAATAAAGTTTTCGGAATATTTCATTAGTTTGTTATTTAAGATTCTGCTGTATATTTTGTAAAACGAATTTAGTATACTGATACCTCTATAGTTTTTAGGGTCATCTCTATTACCTTTCTTAAAGATAGGAATCACAATTGCTTTTTTCCATTCTATTGGGGGGATACCAGTTAAGTAAATTTTAACAAGTTTCAAACTTCCTTTGAATCTTGTTCCTGCGTATTTATATAGTTCTGAACCTAGCTTATCTTCTCCAGGTGATTTTCCGTTTCTTGTTTCTTTCAGGCTGATTTCTAATTCTTCTTCAGTTATTTCCTTTTCATTTTCGTTAATTGTTTGCCAGTTGTCTTTTTTAAAATATTTGTCTGTCCACAGTTCTGTGTAGTAATTTAGAAATTCTTCTAATTTCAATTCAGTGTTTAATTTTATGTTTTCTTTGGTATCTGCATTTAGGTGTTCCAAATCTTATATACATTGGGTCTTATTTTATATAAATCATGTTCTAAATTAGAAACAAATTTATTCCATGATTCTCTATGTCCTTTTCTGACTTCTCTTTTAGCTATGGCTCTTATTCTTTTATATTCTATTTCATCTTCTAATATTTTACTGCTTAACCATTTGTGATAGGCTTCTTTTTTCTTTTTGATTATTTCTTTGATTGTATCATCCCAGATCTTCCGTTTTTTTCTTTTATTGAATTTTTTGGTCTTTCCTAAGCTTTCATTTGCTGCTGCATTTAGAATCGTTTTTATATTAAGCCATTCTATTTCTATTTCTTCATTTTGTTTTATTTTATCTAGATACTGGTTAATTCTTTGTTCATATAGCCATTGTACATTTGTGTCATTCAATAGTCTAGTTTTATAAACAAATGTTTCAATTTTTTTTTTTTTTCTGTTACTTGTAGCCATTTAGGTGGTAATCTTAATTTTATTTTAACAAGGAAGTGGTCACTGCTTATTTCATATCCTCTGTGAACTCTAACATCTAGTGAAAATTTTGATGTCTTTTCATTTAATATGAAGTAATCTAATATCGATTTCCATCCTCTTGCTGCCCAAGTATATTTATGTATGTCTTTATGTTTATAGAAGGAATTCATTATTTTTAGGTTATTATAAACTACAAAGTCAATCAATTTTTTACCATTTCTGTTTAGAGTGCGTTCTCCATGTATTCCTATATTATTATTAATTTTCGTGTTTCCAATTCTTGCATTTAAGTCTCCTGGTAAAATTATGTAATCATTTTTATTTATTTTATTATATATGTTTTGTAGCTGATTATAAAAATCAATATTATCCTGTTCTCTTCCTTCTTCTGGGGCATATAAACCAATTATTGTTAAATAGCCTCTATCTATTTTTATTCTAGCTTCTATTATTCTTTCATTCCATAATTTATAATGTTTTAACTGTTTTGAAAGGGAGTTATGAATCCAAATCATGACTCCTGCTTGTGCTCTTTGGTCTCTGTCGACTCCACTGTATATCACATTAAAATTTTCAGTTCTCATAGTTCCTTTTAATTTCTTTTTTGTTTCAGTGATTACTGCTATTTTAAAATTTCTTTCATTTAATAACTGGTCTAATTCTATTTCTTTATATGCTATTCCTCTTATATTCCAGTTTGCTATGTGTATTATATTTTGTCGTTTCCATTTTCGCTTTCCCTTTTCCATTCCAGGGTCGTTTCCCATAGATTCAATCCGATTATCTTTTTCTGTCAGCTTACAAGTAGGATTATGTTCTCCATGTCAGGGGACTAGCCTGACGATGGAATAGTTCAGTGGTAGGGCTGCTACCTTAAGGCTTCTGAACTCGCCTTCTTCCGAATTTAAACCCATAGGAGGAATAGGGTATATTGAAGGGGAAAGGGTAGATTATAGAAGAAATATAGTAAGGTTTATAGAGAGGACATAGTTGTAAGGCCAGAAATGAAAAGACCCCATGGCCCTCGAGTACTCTAATAGCACAAGGGTCATAAAGTAAGAAGAGTTGACTGATAAGGCCTTATAGGAAAGATTAAAGTGGGTCTTCCTCAAAGTAGAAGAAGGAGAGGATAGATCCAGCTAGGGGTCCATGAGAGTGCCGCTTCCCTTACAATCAAGATGATTGCCCCTTATGGCCCTGTTGGTCCACGAGTCCTTATTCAGTATATTCGGACCACCCCACCATATATATATACACACACACACGCGGGCATGTACACACACACACATGGTGAGCTCCCCTATCCGCCACCCAGGGGACGCGCTCTCTAGGGGTTACAGGGTCCCCTCAGCGAAGATTGGATCTGAAATGTCTAGAAATATAGGCTAGCATTGATAATCGTTAAATAACATGCTTTGAAAGGTACATTTTTAAGGCATTTCATAACGATAATTAGTCTGCTTATAGCATATTTCAGATCTTATCTCCGTTGAATATTTCGTTGGTTACAAATTCAATCAATAGACACTCTTTTCCACTATAAATGGAAGGTTGGTCGATTGGTAGAGCCTCTGCTACTAATGGCTCAGTTAAGTAAGTTTGAGCGCAGTTGGAAGGTGACCAATCGTTCGATGCTGTTGGCACACTCTCCCTCAATGAGTCTTTGGACTCCCTGGAGGTATCAAATAATAAAATAATAATATTATTAAGACGTGGAAAAGTAAGCGCCATCTATTGGTATAGCGGAGAACTGATTTTTACATATACGTAAACAAAAATGTAAATTTTTTGTGTACAAAGAATACAAATACAAACACACTTTCCTATTCAGGTAAGCATATATATATATTTGAGTAGTGGTTTTGACCAATTATATATATAATCATCTATATAAACTGCGAATCAATAATAATGCTAACATACAGACAGGGGCTAACATATCTTTTATAGGGATTAAATTATTCAGATTTGTGTCAGAAGGCTAAAGAAAGAATATCTGATCTATGTATAGGTGTAATTTTTATGCTTTTAGATGCTTTACATCTAAAATTAATAACGTGCTTTCCAGGGCACAAAAAAATAAAATAAAAACCGAAGACAGTTTATCTCTCTCTTTTTTTTATTATTTTTTTATTAAGTTAGCCTATCACCCTTGCCATTAAATTAAACCCATGGGGGAAATGAACTTTCCATTCATATATCAGTATTTCCTGACAGGTGTCCCACAAGAGGATATGGTGGATAATACCATCATAGTCCATAACACAAATCTGCGTTACTACAAGCTTTCTATAAACCAGACTGGTTAGCGTACCTGCTCTCCAGCCAGTAGGTTGTGGGTTGGAATCTCACTGTGGGCATAGATGTTCGTGATTGTCTTCAAGAGGAGATGAATTTCATCGACTGGTGAAGTAGCTTGAAAAATTCCATGTTTGGTGTCTAGAGCAGCAGAACCGGCGCTAGGGTCTTTGCCGCCGCATGCAATTTCTATCTAAGCTCCCCTGTAACGATCCGGGCGTGTGTGGTTCTTTTATTATAATAGATATTTAAATTATTTGAAATTTCTGAAATAAATTTTGACAGAACAGCCACACGTTAGTTCGCTAAATGTAACGAACCCGGGGTGTTGACTAGGCAGGATAATCGTTAAAAACCCGTATATTCAAAAAAATTTCAAAAGTTCAAGCAAATTTTGATAAAGCCACTTCACTTTAATCGTTGAATATAATGATACGGGGATTATTGCCTTCTCACCGACCCGAATCTCTAACAAAATTAAAATGAATTTTAATTAAAGTTAAAATTTATTTGAACTAAAGTTTAAAAAATTCTTGCATTTTACAAGTTACTAAATTCTTAGTAACTTGTAAAAATTGTTTAATATTTTTTATAAGTGGAACTATCTTTTAGGAAAATAAAAGAAACTCAAGATAGATGAGAAAATAAGAAAAGAATTCAGAACTAATAATTAGAACATTTAATATAAGTATTCAAAAAATGACATCTTTACAGAATAACAGAAAATAAATTAAATTACGTAAATATACTTGAATTTTTTTAAATTAAAATTTTAGGGTTTTTGATTTCATATTCACAAAATTAGAAATATGCTCTTAACGTCTAATTCCGCACATATATCATTTTCAACTATTAACGCCAAACTAACAAGCCTTTTTTGTGACATATTTGTTCTTAAGTAGGTTTTAATCAATTTCAACTTGGAAAAGGAACGTTCACCGCTCGCTACACTAATAAATTTAAGAATGCTATTTAAGAATAATTTAAGAATAATTAAAGAATACTATTAACCTTAACTAACAGTTAAGGTTAATAGTATTCTTAAAGTAATTGAAAAGTTAGGGAAAGATAAATTATTGGACACAGTAAAATTAAGAATATCGAAAGGGTTTTGAATATTTAAATTATTATTGAAATTATTTAAATTAATTTATTATTTAAATTTATTATATAAAATATTTAAATGTGTTAGTTTCATGGTCAACTACAACTAAATCTCCTAACTGTTTTTCACTTAACTCATGCGTCTTGTTATCTTGTTCAATAGTTGCAATAGTACTTTCAAGCATACTGGATGATGTGCGTCAGAAATCAGAGTTCTTCAACTCTGATTTCTGACGTATCGAGTTGGTTACAATCTGCATCAGAATATTTTAATATTTTAACAAATTTATTAAGATCCCCAGTTTGTTTCTTAATATCTGCTTCTTTCCCAGCATGACGTGCACCGTATAACTTTTTATTAATTTTTGATTTCATTTCTATTTTATACCCACAAGAAATTATTACACAACACGACACAGAGACGAAATAATAGTCCACACTGTCAGTAGCCTACTGAGATGCGTACCATATTACTCAACACGACACAGAGACGAAATAATAGTCTGCACTGCAGTACTGTCAGTAGCCTATTGAGATGCGTACCATATCACTGGTTGACTAGCAACAAATATTTTGTACGAAAATTCGTTTCTGTGCATAAAACCGTTCACCGTTTCACTTTAGATAGACTACAATAGACACAACATTCTGCAGGCAAGCATGTAGCCCTCTCGCTGCAAAATTGTAAACAGCCGGCTGATCAAAGAGGCGGCAATATACAATTTTTTTTTAATTTTTATTTGGTGTATCCGGCCTTATGTATTTTAATATTGATCATTCTAAGAATTTTTTGTTTTTATGATAAAAATTTTGTTTCTTAAAAATGAACTGAGGGAGACCCTCTTAGGGGAGACCACACTCCTACCAGGCGCGTCCCCCGGGTGGCGGATGGGGGAAACCCAAATGGGTTGCTCTGAATAAAGAATAAAGAGCCGTGGACCAAAGGATGTAGCAGAGGTATGGCAAGCTGGCTACATTATTATGCCAGTAACTTTCATGAGCAGGAGAAAGTCTACAAACCGAGATAGTGCTACTGCGTACGGGACAACCGACGCGCCTACTCAAAGACCACATAGAGTAGGTGAGAAATCAGCAATGTGGTCAGCCAAGGATGTGAAACATGTAGCCACTCTCAACATAAGATCACTATACCGACCTGGAAAATTGCAATTAGTCCAGGAAAATTTAAAAAGACTGAAATGAAGTATTTTAGGTTTATCAGAGACACATTTGGTGCGGAGATGGATTCATGGATTTACCAGAAGGAAGACTGTACTTCTCAGGAAGAAAAGATAACATACACAGAGGAGTTGCATTATTAATTGAAAAGAAACTTACACACTCAGTAATTGAAATAAACCCAGTGTCTCCTAGAATCATAACAGCCAAACTTCAAGCAAAAGAAAAAGGTCAAACAATTAAAATAATCCAAATATATGCACCAGACAGTAACTATTCAGAGGAAGAAATAGAAAATTTCTATGAAGAACTACAACAGGAAATAGATAATCCCAAAAATAGAGAACTCATGATAGTGATGGGAGATTTTAATACTAAAATAGGACAGTTCACAGCAGACAAAAAAGATGTGATGGGGAAATTTGGATACGGAGAGCTTAACGACAGAGGAGAACAATTACTCCACTTCTGTAAAGCAAACGATCTAATGATTACAAACACATTGTTCTATCAACGCCCTAATAATAAATATACATGGACATCCCCAGATGGTAATATAAAGAACTGCATAGACTATATCAGCATAAACAAACAATGGAAAAGATCAGTAAATAATGTACGAACATTAAGAAGTTTTGATTTTGACACTGACCACGAAATATTAACTGCCAAAGTGAAGATAAAATTCAACAGGAAAAATAATATCAGAAAAGAAGAAAACATCAACCTATCAAAACTAAAAGATAGCTCAAGCAGAAATCGTTTTTTAGAACAGATGTGCTTGAAATTAAAACCCTCCATCTTACAGAACAGCGGAAAATACTGGGAAGATGGGAAAGAAACAGTGTTATCAATTGCAAAAGACACTCTAGGTTCCAAACCCAAAATAAACAAACAGTGGATAACCCAAGTAATCATAGCTACCATAGAAAAGAAAAGAGAGGCCAAGATACATGTAAATCAACAAAACAATGAAGAGAACAGAGAAAAATAAAGTTGATAACCTATGCAAAAAAGCCAAAGAAAAATGGTTAGAAGGAAAACTAAGAAATGCCAAGAAGCATACCAACAAAACAACCTAAAAGTCTTCCATGATACTGTAAGAGAAATTACAAAGGAATTCTCAGCAAAAGCAGTAACAATGATAAACAACAAGATGACTGAAACTGGGAATATTGAATATATAAGAAAAATCTGGTCAAACCATTTTAAGACTATCTTCCACCAAGGGGGAAAAAAACTACAATGCCAACAATAGAAGAAAATAATGATCACCAAAAATTTTACAAAGAAGAAGTTAGATACGCAATAAAACAGATGAAAAACAATAAAGCACCAGGCATTGATACTATCCCTACTGAACTGTGGTCATATGGAGGCAGCATATCAATAGAATATTTAACAACCCTATTCAATAAAATACTACAAACAGGAGAGATCCCAGATGACTGAAAAGATCATCCCAATATACAAGAAAGGAGACAAAAGAGACTGCAGAAATTACAGACCAATCAATTTACTCCCTCACACCTATAAAATATTCATAAGAATTATACAAAATAGATTGAAAAACACCTACGAAGAAATGATAGGCATAGAACAAGCTGGTTTCCGAGGAAACTAATCAACAATAGACCAAATTTTCACATTGCACCAACTAGCAGAGCTCAGCTGGGAAGACCATAAAGAACTATTGTTGTTTTGTGGACTTTAAACAAGCTTTCGATAACATCAACAGAGAAATCCTTCTTAAAATTCTACTAGAAAAAGCAATAGACAAATATATAATACAGTTTCTGATAAAATGTTACTCTAAGACAAATGCAATAATTAAAAAGGACACACAGAACCCAAAGGATGCCCATTATCCCCATGCCTATTCAACATATATCTAGAAGTTGTAAAGAAGGCAATAGACAATGAGCCTGGAATCAATGTCAATGGTTTAAACATAAATAATATCAAATATGCAGATGATCTCGTCCTTCTTGCAAGAACCCCAAATGAACTACAAAAGTTGATCAACAAGCTAAACGAAACTTGTAAAACATATGACATGACAATAAATATACAAAAGACAAAAGTGATGAAAATAGGGAGGAACAGAACTACCATCTCAGCCACCCTAAACGGAGAACAAATAGAATATGTAGACAACTTCATATACCTTGGATCAAAACTAACAGAAACAATAGATGAACTCAAAACAATCAAACACAGAATAGCGATAGGATGGACCACCATGGGAAAATTACAGAAAATCTGGAAAACAAACATGATATCTAAGCAAGCCAAAATCAAATTATATGAAGCAATAATTATACCAACAGTCATCTATGGAGCAGAAGCGTGGACAGTTAAAAAAAGAGAGGAGAAAAAACTGCTGGCATTTGAAATGAAATGCTTAAGAAAAATAAATAGAACAAGTTGGATAGAAAAGAAAACACACATCACAGTCAGACAAGAACTATTGTATAAAAAGACAATAATAGAAAAAATTTGAAAACAACAACTGAGATGGTTTGGACACACTGTGCGCATGGACGCAGAGAGACTTCCTAACGTCCTAATCAATACTTTTCCAACTGCAAAAAAGAAGACCCGGAAGACCAAGAATTACCTGGCTGAAATTAATAAAGAACATTTCGGGATGCAGAACATATAAGGAACTTTTTCGATCAGTAAGGAATAGACAAGACTGGAAGATCCTGCTCAAGAGAAGACTCAACCCGTCTTAGAAGGAAGAGAAGAAGAAGAAAAATGAACTTATGAACCGTGCCCCTGCGGCGGCGTCCCCTTCGTAGCGGCGCCCGCATGCATCGAATGCTCTGCATGCCCGCTTCCACCGGCCCTGTAGAGCAGGACTATGTACAACTGTACAAAATGTATTATAGGTTTGCAAATAACATTTTGTGGGTGGAAGCAACATAAAAACAATCTTCCAAATTATTTTATTTGTCGGGATGTGAAAGCCTACATTTCATTCTTCTGAAGTCACGCTGCATCGATGCACCTTATTTTATTTATTTTATTTTTTGTGATCACCAAGCATCTTTCTCCCATTATTTTTAAGTAATCACCTTAGATTAGCTCTACACACACCATTAAATGTAAATGATTCCTTCCTATCCGCCTTATATGATTCTGCCTCTGATACCATCTATTCATTGTCCTTTTTCTTTAAGTCATATAAAGCTTCTGTTTCATTTCCAATACGAATTTTAGATCCATAAGTTAAAATTGATCATTGTCTTACATGCTAGTCTACTGTTTCGATTTATTTCTCTTATTCCACATAAGTTTACTGTATTGGCGTCTCACTACCGGAAATTGCCAGTGTGTAAGACTTGTGGTAGCATACCTCAAACAGGCCAAGTAGATAGCTCATTAGAAGAAAATATCATCCATGTCATTTGGTCCTTTCACAAGATCATCTACTGTTGAATTTGAAAGCAGAACATTGAAAGTGATGTTCTTATTGTCTGGAGGTGACTAGGGAATGCAAACAATTATCTTCCTTTGATACATCGCTTTTTTTCGGAGAAATATCAGCCTGTAACAAATAACGGTTTCAGTAGTTGAACTATTTTTAACTTTCTTAATTATCCAGTTAAGGAAGAGGGCGCTAGCACCCTCCTTAGTAGTGGCTGCTGTAACGCCATCTACTGCCCACCACCACAACTAGTATTTCTTGTCTGTAAATTGCTTGTGTTCTGAAGGACTGATTTGTCTATATATGCGGAATGAAAAACCAGAATTTCCGGGAGAAAACCCTGCTACCTCCGTATGAGATCGGCTAACTCACCTTCGATCGAAAAGTCCATATAACGATTCCTCCCGTCACGACGAGAATCGAACTTAGGTGTTTTCCAGTCGAAGGGCACAACGTACCGTCGTTCTTCCAATTGCGCTACGGAGGCTAATAGATATTAGCGATATTGTATATATAATTGGTGGTATTTTGTTCATTTTTGACTGTAGTGTTATGTAGTCAACTATTATCACGCAGTAAACTTTCAGAAATGTTTTTCGTTATGGCACCGATGCGTACGAGAAAAATGGCGAACAAGACATCAATGTTTACTGATATCAACGTGAGGATTAAGTGCTAGTGTATGTTTAATGTATTATTCATTGCCGAGAATGAATGATTTGTGTGAGAACAAGAATGGAGAAAATCTTTGTCAAAAATGCGAGTCGTGTTGGGAGCGAAAGAATGAAGTGACTGATATTATAGATATAGGCAGAATTGTCAAAGTGTTGTGGAGAATGTAGCAGAAGCAGTGAATGATAGTTTGAAGGAAGTGGTTGAAATGATAATGTGGATGATGAGACCAGCGCGGAAAGAAGTTGACGCTTACGCGAACTTCTTCACAGGACAAAACGAGCAACCGGAGAAAAGCACACACAAAAGGGCAGAGAATGAACAAGTGAATGGGAAAGTATAAAAATGCGAGAAACTGGGAGAAAATTGGATGGGGATTTGATGATAAGAGATATACTTAATGAGAAGTGACGAAAGCAGCTTTCCAGGTGCGAAGATAAAGGATCTTAGTGAAGCTCTAAGTTTGCAGAAGAATGAAGCGAACGTGTTAATTGTTTTGGCAGGTAGAAATAATTTAAAAGGTGAGAAATGTGCCATGAAAGAAGATATAAAAGAGTTGTTGGAAGAAGCAAAGTGAAGAATAAGAAAGTAAAGACTGTGAATCTGCTGCCTCAGCATGATAGGATAGAATTCAGTAAAAGGGCCATGCTTGCCAATGAGAAGATTGTGCAGGAGGAATAGCATGCAGTTTATAGATATGTGGAGTGAATTTGATGGCCGCAAGGACCTGTATATGTCTAGTGGACTGCACTTAAATGGTTTTGGAGTTAGGTGCTTGGAGAAAGTGTTGTTCAGTAGAGAGTTTGCAGAACCAGTGGAACTATGGGAGATAGCAATAAAGCATGTCTAGCCATTCCAGAGATAGATGAGTGTAGCAATGATTATGAAGAGCTGAGTGCAGCTCTTCATAGGTTTCGAATCTGAATGGGCAGGTAATGATATTATGTAAGGGTAACTGTGGATCCAAGGAGATGTTGAAATGTATGCACATGAATGCTCAACGTATCAGAAATAAAGGAGGGAAATTTTTGGCATTGGTAAGCTCAACTTGGCTCCAAATTATTGGCATCAGCGAGACCTAGTTGTCAATGATGTGATTACTGGGATAGAATGTAATGGATATTGTATTTTCAGAGAAGATAGAAGAAATGGGACAGGAGGAGGGGTATTATTAATGATAACTGAAGGTGAGTTATACTTAGGACCATGCAATTTTCAGTTATCATTAATAATAACAACAGAAGTGAAGAAAGATTGTAGATTCTGATGGAAATGGTTCATTTGAGGCTGTCTGGTGTAAGATAGAGGCCAACAGGACAGGGGATTTAGAAGAAAGTGTGGAAGACATGCATCAGCAGATTAGCACAAGTGCAGGCCAAGCAATTATCGTGAGAGACTTCAACTGTGGTAATATAGATTGGAAGGAGGAAAGGGCACATGGCAAAATGGAAATGGAATTTATACAATTACCAAGTGATAATTACCTGAAAAACAGCATGTAATGGAAGGGACCAGGTATTTGAGTGTGTTGGATCTTATAATAGCATCAGATCTATATCTATAACTGCAGTAGTAACTCTACCTCCAACCATGGAAAGTGATCATGCAATCTTGTTCTGGGAGATTGCTCAACATATGGAATTTTCAGTTAAAAAAGGGTTTATGTGGAACTACAAACCTGGTGATTATGACAAACATAGAAAACAACTTAAAGCAGTCATGGCATAAGAAGCTACATGGAATGAATCCATTAGTGCATGGGAAGTGGTTAGGGATTGTTTGAATGAGATGGTATCAGACTGCATATCCAGAATCAGGAGGATAACCAAGTAGGTATAAAGTGGATGAGTAGCAATATAAAGAGGAACTGCAAAAAAAAAAAAAAAAGCATTGTGAAAGGAATATGAACAAGGTGATCAACATGCCCACAAGCAAGAAGGGTAACTAGTATGGTAAGGAAGTCTAAATCAGATTACGAGAGAAAATTAGCTAAGTAGGCCAGAGTAAATCCAAGTCTCTTTGCTATGTAGCAAGTAAGAGAAGGAATGATAACTTTACTCAGTGAAAGTGACAGAAGTGGTAGGAAAGTGACAGAAGCAGAAGAAATAGATCAGTTACTAAGCAATCACTTTGCAGTTACTGAGGTAACAGAGACTGATGTGAGCATTGAGGTAGATGAACTGGAGGTACTGAGTATATTGAAATTGAAAAATATCAATTTGAATACAGTAGTGGGCCTGGAGATTATGTAAGCTCATGTGCTATGAGAATGTGCAAGTGAACTGGTAGCACCTTTGACAAAGTTGTTTAAGTCTCAGTTCTGGCAAGGTTCCAAGGGAGTGGAAAGAGGGTAAGATAGTTCTATTGCATAAAGGTGGCTCCAAGACAGGAGTAGCAAATTACAGACAAATTAGTATCTCTGGAGTGGTGGTTAAAATATTGGAAAAGTTGGTTAAAAGTAAAATTCAAGAATGGGTGGATAGGAATATGATACTTTACAGGGGCAGTATGGTTTGGTAAAAGGTAGGTTCCTGTCTCATTTATTCACATAAGGTGACAGCAGAATTGGATAAAGGAAATGGCTATACGATGATACTGCTGGACTTTGCCGCATGGAAAACTATTACATAAGTTGGAGTAAATGGGATTGGATATGATGCTGATAACATGGATAGGGGAGTGGCTGATAGACATCAGAGGGTGGTGTGGAATCAAGGCAAATGAGGATGACTAGTAGAGTGTCCCCCAAGACTACTCTTTAATTGATATAGAAGATTTGAAGGGGAATATTCAGTTGTTTGCCAATGATGCAAAATTAGGGAGGGCAATAGTTGATAAAAGTGATGTAGATATCTTAAATGATTTAAATAAATTGGGAGTGTGGGCAAAGGACAATGGTTGTCAATCAATGTTGTAAAATGTAAGGTAATGCACTTTGGATTAAAAGATTGCACACTTCGTATCATATTGATGGTACTAGTTTATAGGAAATTGATGAAGCTAGGGATCTGGGGTGATGATGGATAGAGATTTGAAATTCAGAGGACATATTGCAAGACAGCTGAGGATTACTTGGACATTGAAGAACACATTGACAAGTAAAGATAGGGAGGTTATTATTTCTCTTTATAAGGCTATGATTCTGCCACATGTTGACTACTATGCACAGATTTGGTCACCTGCATTTTTTGGGGATTGGGAGGTTATGGAGAGGATTCAGAGATGAGTGACAGGTCTGTGGAATGTTCCCTTATCAGAATAGATTGAGAGTGTGTGGGTTTCAGAGTTTAGCTGACAGGCAGAGGAGTGTGTGTGGGGGGAGGGGGATATGATAGAAATTTATAAGTTACTGAAGGGACACTATAAGATTGACAGAGAAGAAATTTTTCAATAGATGGGGGAGTAGGGAGAAAACAAGAGGTCACACTTCAAAGTTGTCTAAGAATGTGGTTAGTGAGGGTGTGCAGACTAGATTCTTTTCTTGGAGAGTGGTGAATAAGCGGAACGGGTTGCAGTGGTGATTGCAAGCATCCCACATCCCATAGTGAATAGGTTCAGGGAGATGTATATGTGTTAATGAATAAAGTGGGTCTCCTGTGATGAGTCTCTCTCTCTCTCTCTCTCTCTATGGAGTGTCCATATTAATAATAACTATATATAGTTATGCAGTTAAATAATATTGCCAGGTCTTCATGCACAAAACTGCATCAGTAAGTTAAGAATGTTAGAAGTGAGTGCCTTGGTTTTAATAATTCAATCTTTTTCTTATAGTTCAGAAAGACCATTTTTTTTTTTTTTTTTTTTTTTTTTTTTAACTAACAGATCTCATAACCATCAATTTACTGATAAATATCCACAAGGGGTGTTCAGGCTACTATGACAGAACTACATGAAGTTTACATTATTATTATTAATCTCCTATCAACAATTTTCCTCCAAATTAATCCATCACCTATGAGCGATCGAATACTGTCAAATCAAACTTATCATGCTTCTAAGGCACTTCTGACTGAACCAATCCACCTAGACCTTGGTCTTCCTCTGGCTCTGTTTCCGTTCATCTTGGCATCAAACACCGGTTTTGCTGTTTCCTCACCAATTTTATTTAAGTGGCCATACCATATCAGATAAGCTCTGTTTACAAATCTTGAATGCTAACAATGTCAAGTTCTTTCCACGTATCTTCATTTTTAATATGATTCACTCCTCATATCTGTGGTCAGTAGTCTTTGATCGAGTGCTTTATTTCTAATCCAACTCTCAGATTCACAACTTAAAACTGCTGGTTTGGTGTTTTGGCTGATTTCTCTCTTACTCTATATGTAACTAACAGATCTATGTTAAATAATTTTATGATCTATATCAGTTTCAGAAAGCATATAAATGCAGCATTCTCAGAAACAAAATTCATGCTCTAATGCAACAACATACATATGGTGCCAACTTAAACATTATAGAAAAGGAAAAATTGATATTACCATATAGGTCTAGTAAAATTCATTTGTTGAGCTGGTTTAAGAATCTCAACTTTCCATAATCCAGCATTTATTAAAAAATTACTTTTCATCTTTCTAGCTAATCAGTAGTAAAAGTACTATGTTTATTAATATCCTGTTTAGCAAAAACCCTCTCACTAGCTTAGCCTATCATAAAAAAACAACTGGCATTTTAAGTTGGCTGGTTATGACATGAGCAAATGGGCCCATAATGCTTTGGTCTTCTGCACATATAAGTTAAAAAGGATTTTTTTTTTCAGCTACCAAAGAAACATGGAAGCTTTGGACTTCCAGTGGCTAAAATTCTGCTATTTTTTTATATCCCTTAGTTGGTGCCTGAATGGAGATAGCCCTTTAACCAGTACACTGCTGTGGGTGTCGTTGGACTATTTGTCCATTGGTTTCGTCTGGTTTTATGGTCCCTCAGCAGGGGATAACTGTTGTTTTTCTACAGACAGTGTATTATGTATGATAATTGCATGTGTTCTAATGGCTGGTTTGCCTGTTCCCTCTACATTTGCACGAGACTGGCTTTTCAGTTGAAAAACCCTGATAAAGGTTCTTCACATCCTAGACAGGATTCAAACCCTTTTGGTTAGAAAGACTTTGTCTATACCAACTTAGCTATGGAGACTCTTATTTAAGCAATACAGCTTCAGTAAAACTTGGTATAAGGAAATCTTCAACCCCTTCTGCCACAAACTTCCACGTTGGGTACTGACAATAACAGTTTTAATAACTTACTGAAGTTCTAAGGATACCATAACAGAAGAATCTTGCTTAGAGAATTGCATATGGTTGCCTTCCAGTAAATGCCATAAAATGGAGGTACTTCAGAGATCCAGTGTGCAATATCCATTACAGATTGGAAACAGCAGCATTCATTCATTCATTCATTCATTGCATTCTACAGCTGCCCTCTTGCTCTGCATATTTGGAACAGATTATGAAATGTACTGGACATTCCATTACTCACAACAGAACAGTTTTTTTTTTTTTTTTTGGCAATACTTGCTCCCCCCCCACACACACACTTATCAGCAGCAGGAAAAGAATTTTGGTTTTTTGATCGGTTAAAATATCATTTATGGAAAGTTAGGAAAAAAACAGATTTAAAAACCAGCAATATGATATATGAATGCTTCACAATTTTTTCTCTTTGCAGAGAAATTTTATTGTTCAGTGGTGTAGACCACCCACATTATGCAATATTCACCAGGGTGAGATAAAATTGTGTCTGTTTTTATTATGACAGATTTCGTCCGTGTAGTTAGCCTAGTGGCTTTGTGCTTCGCAATCATATGCCTGGTGAAGGAGTGTCCTAGGTTCGATTCCCGTCGATGACGTGAGGAGTTTAAGGATCTTCCTCAGCCATAGCCAAGTTAGCTGATCTTGGGCGTGGACAACAGGGTTTTTTCATCTCACAAGCAGGCAAACTGGTCTCGTGAACACGCACGGATTACAGTCAGGAATACTGACCTAGCCATAGGTCTGATTCGTCAGCTATGTTGGTTCTGAGCCTGGAGTAAATATGGAGGGACTGAGATGGTGCCGTACCTCTCCATAAAAGGGGACTCACAGCTGTGTATCATCATATGATAATTAATTAATGAGAGATTTTTAAAGTGGTTCAATCCTCTTAGTTCACTGTGGTCTTATGGTCAACTGCAGAGATAACTAGAGAGTAATCCCAGGTAGAGAAGGCCAACTGAAGGTGGTTTGTTTAGATAAGATTAAGCACCTGGGTACCTGTCATCTCCAGAGTTTAGTTTCAATTGGTCTTTTAGTTATTCAGCTACATGAGACTAGCAAAAATGATAGCTTTTGGCTATATGATGATAAAAGAGCTTGGCCCTTTTTTAAAAAAAAAAAAAAGAAATTCCATAATTTCTCTCTCATACTATTATATCTCTCTCATATATCTTATACTATCAGGCTCTCTTGCACCCCTTTACTTTTTCACTTCAATAATGATCAAAACCGGCCTAGGTAGTGACCTTTCCTACAATGCACAGCATATACATGTCTGAAAGGAAGCACACTTTGCTTATGGGATACTAAGACAACTGATGTGAAGTCAACAGCCTCTACATACAAGTAACCTAGTCACGAAGATACTTCATGCATAAACTTTGTTTTTACACTTGGATAAATTTACTTTGTAACCAAGTGAAAAAAAAACTTTCTACAATTATTTTGGAGCATATTTCAGAATTATCCTTTTTCAATACATACAACAAAAATATAATGAAAAGAATTGGCATTTTGAACATCCTATATGCTCAAGCAAACATGATTAACATCTGAACAAAAGTACATTTCTGTAATGTCCGTTGTTTCCAGCAATAAATATTATGAATTTTCAAAATATTTTATTCTTTTGTTTTTTTTTTAAGAATCATGATGTATTAGCATTTCTATATATTGTCTATTTAGACAATAAGTAGCATCAGTTTATGGAACTTTATTTTATTGTCATTAAAAAAAATAAAACACCTATTAACGCTCACTGATTTCCTTTTATTCAGACTTGATTCTGTGTACAAAAAATCCAATCTCTTAAGCTTACAGTTCACCTTGAATACTCAACAGTAAAACTTAAATAAATTAATTCTATATACATACTTCCTATATATATAAAATTGTATCACCTCATTTTATTTTCACTCAGACATCTATTTTATGAGAAAGATCTGGGGCTTAAAGGAATATTTTACTATATCATTAATCAGTTGGTACAGATGTTACTGCAAAGAACAAAATGATTCAGATTAAAATTTCTTGCTAAAACTATGAAAGGAAGATATTAAAGTTTTGTTTTGCTTCATAAAACGATACACTCAGCACAAAACAATGCCATTTCTTCGATTAACTTTTTTTTTAATGCAAAGAAGATACTACCACTTTCATACCCCCATCAAATAGTGTGGAGCAAAGTTATCACAGTTTTAAGTGATATGAGAAACAGATGGGTATCTAATATATTACTTCAGATGGTAATCAACATTATAATCAAGAAAGCACCATGAAAATTAAAGTAGAGCACATAGTTAAATGCAACAGGACAAACCAAACTATTTTCTTTTCCCAATAATGTAAGTAAATCACAGAAAGCAATGAAAAGAGAAATAAAGGATAAAAAAAAAATAAACTTACAATGGTGATCAACACAAGAGTTTGCTTTGGTGTGAAATACTTAGTAAAAACATAGGCAGTACCATCAATAGGGTATAGCATAGAGGCAGCCTGCCTCACAGCGCAGCTTAATAATGGCTCGTTCAGTCATATTCCAGTAGGCGCTGTCTATACGTTAACAATTCCTGTTAGCATAGCAAGTGCGGAAAGAAGTTTTTCCAAGCTTAAACTGATTAAAAATTATTCGTGAACAGCAATGACCCAAGAAAGATTGGTTGGTCTAGCAAACTATATTGATAGAGGCAGATATAGCTTATAATTTAAATTTACAAGAGCTTATAAGCAGTTTTATTGTGCAATATCCCCATAGAGCAAAGATTTAATTAATATTATTATGTAATCGTTTTGCATTAATGTTTCTCTTGTAATAAAAACAAAATAACAATTGGAGGTTATTTTATTTTTTTGTCTTATAATCCATCAGGGGCAATATTTAATTGTTTGCCTCAGGGCACGATCTAATCTGGCGACAGCCCTGCATAGAGTACAGACTTATTCTCTAAAAATTTAGAAGTAGCTTGAAGTATGTTTCCACGAAAGGTTTGTAATGCTGAATGAAAATTCTTAATATCAAATGTGGTTATTTACATGGAGATGTGTTATTGCTTACATTATGGAGGTGGTTAATAGTAGGATAAACACACAGAAGTCAATCTAATCAAATATATTCTTTGAACTGCATAAGTAAGCATTTGGATTGTCTTCAGTAACAAGATCTATTAAAATGATTCAATCTATGAGCAACCAAAAAAAAAAAAAATCATGAGGAGTGAAGAATGATATATATAAAGGTAATTATTTGTAGTTTACTAGCAAACCATATTTGCCGTACAATTCTGAATCATTTAATATTGCTCCATTCAGCAGAAATATATCAGAAGCTGTATTAAAATAACTTGAAAAGTTATTTTGATTATGATACTGTATATCAGAAGAGTTGGAAAGTATGCTGTACTTGAGGTTTGTGATTAGTCATTCAACATGTCTGTTTAGTGTTTATCCAATTATCTACCTCCAAAATACTATGATTGCCCTGTTTTTAGCAGTATATATCACTTTTGCCATACATTTATATAATATACTGTAACAGAAGTAAACAAAGTATCACTCAATTAAAAGTATGAAATAAAAACAAAGTTTAATAAGAAATTTACTTTGCAAGATACTACAAATAATGCAACACTTTCGATACGAGAAAATAAAATAATAATAAAAAAAAACTGATCAAAAACTGCTGAAAATTGAAAAGAAAATGTACTACTACTAGCCTTCAAACACCAAATTCTGCATTGTATGTCAAAATACTTGCTAAAAGCCAGAACATATGTAGCATAAAACATGCAACTACCAAATTTTAAAGAAAAATAGTACAAAATTTCCATTCTCTATATTAAAACTGAGAATATCTGACTTAGCAAAAGAACATGAAATGGTCCTGTTATAAAAGTATTTATCAGATTTTTGAATTCTTATGAGACTGTAGAGAAGTCATGCAAATTTGATTCAATATGCATTTAGAACAAGGAATCAAAGTATGTTTAAAAAATGGATCTATTTACCAGCAAACCCACTGATAGCCAATCATCAAGTTATTCTCTCTCTCACACACACACATAATTATCCTGCATAGGAAATATCGTTATTACCACAAACTTTGTAATTACATTTCAATTCTGGTCTACAGATTTCAAATATATATACATATATATAAATTTCCAGATTACATAATTTTTGTTTGTATAACACAGACTAAACAGATCTGTATTCTGATTTGGTCCAACAAACATGCTTCTAATGATCTTGGTTAAGGACAATTTTCTTTTTTAAATCACAGTATTTTACTTTATTATAGTACTTATGTTAGCTACTGCTAATGTTAATTATTTATAATATACATTTCAAGGCAATTCTATATTAAAGCATATTACAAACAATAGCAATAAAGCTGACAATTTCATTACACAAAAGAAAATACTATAATCAACTA
This sequence comes from Typopeltis vanoorti, assembly GCF_054136105.1. Classification (NCBI taxonomy): domain Eukaryota; kingdom Metazoa; phylum Arthropoda; class Arachnida; order Uropygi; family Thelyphonidae; genus Typopeltis; species Typopeltis vanoorti. Next base: position 137,852,783 of record NC_143550.1, on the reverse strand, counting down.
AAATAAATAAAAAAAATTACATCTGGTGTGACTTTTTTTTCAATAGGCTAAAAAATAGAATATAATAAATAAAATTGGTCCTACATAACCTATTCTTCAAAAAGATATAACAGAAACAAGAATAAATTACAGTCATTATCACAACACAGAATAAATGTGAAATGCATTTCAGTGACAAGCATTACTTGATTTAGCAAATATACTAAAATCCACTCATTTATTACACTGAGAGGACATAGTTTTAGGAAAAAATTTCTAGAAAAGAACCTAATCATTCAAACTTAAAATTATATACGTATTGGAGAAAAAAATTTTACTATCTGTTGTCAGACATCATTAAAATTCAAACATACATTGAAACTATGAGTGCAGCTTATGAGACCTTAGCAAATGGAAAGAAAGGCACTACTGATTTCATAATTTGTGTATGTCTTTTTCTTTAAGTTTATATCAACTCTCGCTATATCAAAACTGTACTGTATACATTTCAAGTAAACTTTGGTAAAATCATATCTCTGTATAAACAAATGTCATTTGTGCTTTTATATAAAATTTCGATGTATATTTAAAAATCATTAACTTACAAATGAAGTAAAAACTAATTCTTATAAAATGTCTCAGTTGGCAGCATTTTTTTTAGAAATCATTCCTGTAAATGAACTGAACTCATTTCTTGTATATTTCTTTAATTCAATTTTGAAAACTAATTCTTAGCAATATATAATCATTAGTGTATATTTTGGTAAGAATAACACAACACAGTGCATTTATAGATATTTTGTTTTGTTGAAATATAACTTATACAGGGATATATGTCATAAAATAACTCACAGCAAAATAAAATTTCTAAGTTTGCAGGCTATTTTTGAGTATATATTAAGTTGAAATTGAGTTAACATAAAAAAGTAATGACAGTAACAGATGAATGTGTTTTCCAAGTTTTTTTCTTCTGTTTCCTCAACCAATTATTGAATCCAGATAAGTAGAGAAGGCTCATGGTTTAGAACAACTTATACATGCTAAAGAGCATTTAAACTTATGTAATTAAAAGAACTAAAAAGTTTCTAAAAACTGAAATGCAGTAACCAGTACTGTGTGGTTCAATATTCCTTTTTCAGTAAATATTTCTAATTCAAAATTTAATTCAATTCAGGATTCAATATTGAGAGAACTTTTGAAACAGTATAATATCCCTTTTGTATAACTGCATTTATTTTGGTTATCTGAAGCTTTCATTTGTATATTTTAATGACAAATATACTCATAGCAATAATAATGCATATTATCGATTAAGGACTTATTCAAAACTGAAGAGTAACTCCAATTTTTGTGATAAAAGATGCTGCAGAACCCCCCCCCCCAACTCCAAGATTATTTTTTATAGTGTTTAATTTAAGCTCATAGTTATTCCATAATAATTATCTAACAGATGTTTTTCAAAATTTCTAGATTACTGTACTGATCTAAACTAGATATAATCTTCATTAATTCTGAATAAAATTTTAATGGATAATTAAGTCATTCTGTCAAGCTTCATCTGTGGTTTATGTTAATTAATGATTGCATTATATGAAATGTACTCAAAATTATGACTAATAAATCCAAATAAGGATGCAAATATAATGTAATTTTATATATAACAAATAAAATATGTACTCCCATCTTTTTATGATACTAATCCTTAAGAATTTTCTGTGCAAGAAAAGATCCCTTTTATGAATAATCTTTTATATATCTGATCTAGAGATATATAGAATATTAACATAGCAAGTATCCATCTCCATTTCACACATTACAAAAATTATCATTTTGCATGGATTCACTAGTGTATAAAATTAATGCATCAGAAGTTGTATTCCAATTGCAGGTAAAATACAATAATTATATTTTATCTGTATAACCAAATTCAAAAGATATTTACCTTATATACAGAAATCCTATATAACTTAAGTTTTAAGGTCTATGTAACATACAAAGAGCAAATTTAAGATCTCAAATTTCAGGCATTTTTTTATTGATTAAATAGGCATTTAAAATTAATGTTAGGATAATTCTTATGTGCTGGTAATATTATGCATGTGAATATACCACAAATGATTCAATGTAATGGCATTCAAATAAAGTTTCAGACTAGGGGCTAAGCTACTGTTTTTAAAGATTTTAATGGATATATTGTATCAGAATATTCAGATATGAGGTATAAGTAGATCTGATGTTTAAAAAAAAATAAAAAATAAAAAAAAAAATCAGGACAAAAAGCCATAAAGTAGGAATTTACCTAGCAATATTACAATTTATTCTAATTTTATTTTAATATTTCCCTATGCTTATCTAAAATGGTTTTCTATTGGTTTTCGAAATCTAAAAACAAGTACATGGGACTTTTAATAATTTCAAATTAATTTTAGCTCCAGTGGATCTAAAATTCATCTTAATGTATAATTTTCTCTTTTTTTTTCCTGATTATATAATAATGCTTTTAATATAAATTTTAAGGAAGTATATTTTTTTTACTAAGAGATTTAACAGTAATGTTTATATCTAGTTATCTATCCTTTCATGTTGTGTCATCTTAACATGCTCCTTTATATAATTACTACTACTTTTTAGTGACTCATAATTATTGTTAGTATAGTATAGTTTTGCTTTAGTAATTTACATATAATTGAGAACATGGTGTAAATTCAATTAAGTACTCAACTGATTAATAACATGATACATGGACTTTTTTTTCATTGTTAGGACTTAGAAGAAAAAAACATTAATAGAAAAAAAAGGGGGGAGGGATATAAATTAACAAATGTATAAAATGAAAGCATTGATATGTATCCAAATATATTCCAAGTGCAATTACAGCGAAATCTTAATCAATCTACCTTAATTTAGATTTGATTTTTTCTCAATGCTGTAAGCCTTTATACTATACAAGGCAAGTCTGAGATACGGCTATAACATTTTATAAACAGACTGCTCAAGAACATTTTTTAACAAGTCTTTCATTTTTCTTTTTTTTAATAAGGAAAAAAAAAACTACAGTGTATTTCTGGAATGCATTATGTACAATACTGGAAGCATTTCTAGTGTACTAACCATTATAAAATCTATACAGTTTTTCCAGTCCTATGCTTTCATGTATGCTTATATAGCACCCACTTCAAAATTCAGCAACTACATACGTACATACTAACTCACAATACAGTGAGCAAACAAAGTCAGAGCAAGGAGACAACAAATAATACTTTGTAGCAAAAATGGCTAAAATTTATTAACAATAAACTATCATATATAGCCACCTTTCCTCAAAGTGCGTAGTGCACCAACTGTTCCAACATCAGGACTGCTAGGTGTCATATTACGGAGGCTATTCAACTGAAGCACTGGATTTGGCATTCGAGATAAAGGAGGTGCAACAGCTGGAATCAGTCCCATTGCAACTGGACTCTTAACCATTCCTAAAGGTGGTACATAACCCCATGGTTTTGAAAGGACAGCAGAAGAGGTGATCGGAGGCATTTGGGTACTGGATGCTTTTTGTTTTATTTCTTTCAATTCCATGCGTGGCCTCATTGTTAAATATGTTTGGGATGCTTTGACATTTGACTTGACCTCAGTACTGGGCACCTTTCTTGTAGTTGTTAATGATTCACTATCTTCTAATGTTCTTAAATGAACTGGACTGGGGTTTGATTTCATATTAGATGAATTAGATGAAACTGCAACAGAAGTTGGCAGCAGAGAAGCTGTAGTTGACATAATATTTTCCAAACCAATGCGATTTAGTTTTTCAAGAAGGCCAATTTTAGAAATGATAGGCTCTTTAACATCTTCTGAAGCAACATTTTCAGATTGAATTACTGCGACTGATTTACATTTACGAGATTTTTTAAGCAAGTGCAAACCTCTGGCAATGGAAGAACTACCAACTAAGTCTGGAACTTTGACTGCAAAAAATGGTGGTGGAGGAGTAGGAGGAGGAGAACCTTCAGGAGATGGTGCTGGAGTAGGCGTAGGAGACACAATCTATTAAAAAAATAATGAATTATGTTAAGCTGATGTTTTTGTATCCTTATCGAGATTATCTAACAATTATATTGAATTTTTCCTAAATCCTTAAGGTGTGAATAAAGCGAGGAAACTAATACTAAGAAGCCTTTCTTGAGTAAAATATATTATATATATGAGCTTATTAAAACTGGGTGAGCACTCAGTTTTTTTTTAAAAAACTATTAAAAATTCAATATAATTCTAGCTAAAAGGCTAACAAGGATATGAAATTTACATGGAAAATGCCAAGAATTTCAACAGACAAGTGTTGAAGAAGCTATTCACTATTTGGAAGCTAAGCTCCTCATCTTTCAAAGTAACAAGAAATGCCATTAACAGTATGTTAAAAGCATCAAAATTTTGGATAAATGCTGGTTTCGCAAATCAATATTTTTGCTAGGCATAATGACCAGGGTTTGACAAATTATGCAAAATTCTACTCGTCATGAGTAATTGCCCAAGATCCCTCTCCCACTTCACAATATTCGGGAGAGGTTCTTGAATGAGTTCATTTATCTTTGGAAAAATCAACTTCCAGTGGAGGAATTTTTTGAGGCTTTAGAGAAAGCAACTGACACAACGAAAAAGGAAAAATCGGTCCTTGTTGGGGATCTAAATAGCAGAGTAGGAATGATTGTCAGACATACAAAAATATTTTGGGAAAATTTGGAGAAAAGAGCAAAGCTAATAATAATGGCAAATACCTGTTGGGTTTCTGCACAGGACATGGACTGGTTATTACTAACACCATGTTCCAACATAAAAAATGTGCACAAATTCACATGGAGAGAAGAGGCTAGGAATAAGAAAAGTCTCATTGACTATGTTATTGTTGATAGTGATGTTTTCTCCCTGGTGCAGGACACCAGAGTGTACAGAGGATTTGAAATTGAAAGTTATCACCATTTAGTCTTGAGCAGGATAAAATTGAATTTCATATTGAAAAGAAAAACATGTAAGAAAGTTTTAAAGTGAATAAAAGTTGAGCAGCTCTCAGATGTGAACTGTAGACTAAAGTACACAAATATTATTCAAGAAAAAATGAAAGAGTTTCAGAACAGGAACCAAACCTTGGAGATTCAGTGGCAAGCCTTGAAGAAAATCCTGATTGATTCAGCCAGAGAGGCATGTGGTAAGGTTGTCTGCAAGGATAGAAAAATCAGGACTCCATGGTGGACGCAGGAAGTTAAAGAGGCAGTGAAGGAAAAGAAAAAAGCATATCAAAAGGTTCCTGGCAAATAAGTCAGCTTGTGCTCTTAAAGAATACAGAGACAAATGCAAGAAAGCTAAACACTGTGTAAAACTGACTAAACAAAAGTCAGAGGACTTCGACAAGAACATAGAAAATAAATATCAAGAAGGTGGCAAGATATTCTGGAGGTTGTTGAAGAAGCTCAGAAATGAAGGAAAGAGTGCTGTAAAAGGAATTAGAGATAATAAAGGTTACATGAAAAGAGGAGAAAAAGATATCCTTGAAGTATGGAGTAATTACTTCGAAAAAATGCTAAATGAAACAAGCAGGTTTGACAGCATAGTGGTAAAAAAAAACTGACAGTCATGCAGTCATTTTTCTACTTGAAGTAGAAAAAGCCATCAAAAGCCTGAAATGTGGAAAAGCAGCAGGAGTATATGATATTCGACCAGAAATGCTGAAGTATGGTGGTATAAAAGTCTTACAGGTGCTGCACTGCATAATTCAAAAGACCTGGACAGAGGGATGAATTCCCGATGATTGGAGTAGAGCTCTCATAGTAACCATATATAAAAAAGGAAATAAAACTGAATGTGAGAATTACAGAGGCATTTCCCTACTGAGTGTTCCTGACAAGATTTATGTAAGTATACTTGAGAAATGGTTGAGAAGGACTGTGGAAGAGAAGCTTGATGAAGAACAAGCTGGATTCAGGCCAAATAGAGGCTGTCAGGATCAGATTTTCACTTTACGACAGATAGTTGAGAAATCATGGGAATATAACAAAGATCTGTATTTAAGTTTTGTAGATCTAGAGAAGGCATATGACAAGGTGCCAAGAGAGAAGCTATTCAATACGCTGCAGTTATATGGTGTCAATGGGGCATTATATCAAGCAATACTTAGTCTTTATTTGAGTTGTAAGTCAGTCAGCAGTTAGAATTGAAGGTAGTAAAGGAAGGTGGTTTAATGTTAAATTTGGTCTCAGACAAGGATGTACATTATTCCCTCTGTTATTTGTTATCTACATGGATCACATTATGAAGGAAAGTGGTATCGAACCTGATATCAAAATTGGAGGTGTTAATCTCAGCTCTTTGCTTTATGCAGATGATGTTATACTTCTAAATAAATCTGCTACAAGTCTGCAAGATTCCCTGAGTAAATTGAATAACTGTTGTAATAGATATGGTATGAAGGTCAGCATTAAAAAGACAAAGACAATTAAAATAGGCAGAAACATTGAAAATATCAACTGCATTGTGAATGGAGAACCTATAGAACAAGTAAAACATTTCAGCTACTTAGGCACGATTTTTAGTGAAGATGGAAAATTAAATATGGAAATAGACAACAGAATCAACAAAGCTGGTATGGTAGGAAGTCAACTAAATAAATTCATATGGAAAAAGAGAGAAATTAGTCAGAACACTAAATTAGCTGTATGCAAGTCAGTGTTCAAACCAGTTTTAATTTATGGATCTGAGAGCTGGGTTAGAAGTAAAACACTTGACCAAAGACTAGAGGCATGAACAGATGGTATCAATGGCAATATCATATTAAAAACGAGGATATTAGGAAAGAACTTGATATTGTCAGCATCCAGCAATCTCAGGTGGTATGGTCACTTAAACAGAATGGGAGAGGAAATATTAGCAAAACAAGTGTTTTCTGCCAGGATGGCAGGAAAGAGTCCTAGATGAAGACCAAGATATAGGTGGACTGACAGTAAAAAGTGCCTTAGAAGACAGAAATATAAGACCTGATAATATTGGAGTCTTTACAGGTAACAGACTGATTTGGAGGAAAATTGTAGGTAGGAAGTCAGTAATGGTGTACATTTTTCATGTAGTACTATCATATCCTGTACACCACTTGAGGGTATATCAGGAATTTGATGATGATGATGATGAAAATCTACTTCCTATGCCACTATTTTCTTGGTGGTGGTGGTGTATCATTGTTTGGAGAAAATTTCCTTATCTGTTAGAACCATTCTAAGAAGGAAAATATCAATAAATCATAACAGTAGGAAGAATAATAAAAACAACATCATTTTTATATGGAAAATATAATTTGTTATATTAAATTTTGTTACCAGAAACCTGGCTGTTTATATTTTATTCTTCAGTGTTTTGTTATAAAGTTTAAAAAAATTTTGTTCAGAAAGATATTTTTTTTTGTCGAGCCCTGATAATGATTGTAGAGCCAAGACTGATAAAAGGACATATGGCAACAGTGAAAAGTAGAATATTTAATTAATTAACTTACTTAAATGCAGCAATATATTTTGAAAATAATTGTTACAGCAAGCAGCTATAATCAGTTGCATGTGAATTTCCTCCTATTCTCTTAGCTTTAATGTACTTGATAATGATGCTTTGTAATCTTCAAAAAAAAATTAATTTCAGATATTACAAAATAAAAAAATAAAAAATTTTTTTTTTAAATGTGTCATATAGAACACATGACATCTATAGGTTGGTACTCTACATGACAGACTGTAGGGACAAAGTTCAAAGACAACCACAGAGATTTGATCCAGTACAGCACAAGTAGAAGCTTACTGTGGGGAGAACAATGTGTTGTAGTCTCTCCTGATGTGCATCTAATTTTGCATGGCCTTAACCATGCATAGCTATTTCTATTCTAACATAGTCACAGTTCTCAAGTTTTTTGAGTACTTCAGACAATACACTGTTGACAAAAGTTTTTGTTGACACCTTGTTATGTCAAAAAAGTGTTTTAATTACATAGTACTGAGTGGGACCAATTTTGTCCTGAATGACAGCAACTACTTTTCGGGACATGCTTTCAACCAATTTTTGATACGTTGCAACAGGAATGTTCTTCCAGTCTTGCACAAAGCTACCTCCATTGCTGATGTTGGCCACTGTAGTCTGGAGCCAATTTAGCATTCTAATTCATCCCAAAGATGCTCGATGAGGTTAAGGTTCTGAACCAGCCAGTCCAACACTTCAATGTTGTTTTGTGGAAACTTGGATGTGAAGTGCAGTATGGCATGGAGCACTGTCATGCTGAAACATGCAAGGGTCACTGCCCAAGTACTTTCACAGCATCAGAAGCATGAAGTTGTCCAGAGAGTCATTAGATAGCATGGTTTTGGGCATGTTCACCAATGGACCAAGCCCATCCAACTGAAGCACCCCCATACCATTATCGAGCCTCCACCAAACTTGACAGTTGGAATGATGCAGTCCTGCCAGAAACATTAATCTCCAGATCCAAACACAACCATCTCAGTGAAATATTTGAAAGCATGATTCATTGCTCCACAGAACCTTTTTCAATCATCTACAGTCCAGGAATGGTGTGAAAGATATCAGTCTAAATGTCATTTGGCATTAAGGGGGAGGGCAGCTTATTTGCAGAAGCTCTGCTGTAGTAATCTAAGGCATGCAACTCTCTGCAGACATTTCTAGTGTGCTGAAGATGTCAGATAACAGATGTCCCTGCAGCATTTTCTAGGTTGACTGTGAGGTCCACCTAGGACTGTGTGGGATGCTTGAACATTCCAAGACAGAGCTCGTCAATCTCAATTAGTGAGTTTTGGTGGCTTCCCAGGACACTTTACAGCTGTGGTATCACCATCAACTTTCCATCTACAAATGACATAGGCAACAGTGGATTTTGGAATACTGAGACAGATAGCAATGCTACAGACAGAAAGACCAATGATGTGACACCCAACTACCATCCTGCATTGGAAGGCTGTCAGCTGAATGTGGCATCTTGACATTGAGTGCTGCATTTTTTTTGCACTGTACTCAATGTCAAGATGCCATATTCAGCTGATAGCCCACCTTATTACAAAGCTTACAGAGACACTCCCTGAATATCTGCATATGGTAGGATCTGAAATTTGCATGGTGGCCAGTAAGATGTCCAAATACCTCAGATGAGAGATTGCAAGCCAGAGATTTTCTTTTTTATTTCTTATTACCCCCCCCCCCCCAAAAAAAAAAGATTGTTTTGTCTCTAATGAGTAGGATTCAGGTTAGGGGATGGACATCTTGGACTTATTTTCATGCCATCCAAATTTTGAACTTTTTATTTTTCAGTTCAACAGACAGTAAGTAATGTTGAAATCCAATAATTCATTCAATGATGCTGAGTTTGAATGATTCATTTCCTTTCTGGATGTCAGGACTACCCCAGTCTTTGGACAAGGGTAAAAATTACAATATACAGGAGCAGGAAATCAAATCCACAAAAACAGATAGTTACACATTCCATCACAATATAGATCTCAAAAGCTATGGATTATATCAATATCCAAGCTCAAGTCTGCACTGTTATTAACAATAAGCAGAATTAACTAAGAACTCAGATTCCATACTATCACATTACAGAGGTATTCTGTATGATAAAAAAACTATTACTAAACTATTTCATCCACAAACATGAGCACACTTCAAAACTGTTAATAATGAAATAAACCATTATATTTCTCTCCCATAGATATATTAGCTCTCTAAGCAAAAATGCTTAGGAATCAGGTATTCCCCCATCCCCAAGTAGCTTGTTTCAAAAGATGTGCCAAAGCTGTACAGATGAAGAACCAAGCATCAACTGGCCATCATCATCAAGAACTCACTGCATACAGAAAAGCCCCAAACAGCTGCAAGAAAATCATCAATGTATAAAAACTGATTTCCAAAGAGCCAAAATTAAGAAACTTGCATTGTGCTTTTTGGTCTCTTGCCAAAATAATTGGCCACAATTTTTGCCCAACACTGCTACTGCACCCAGATGGCTCTATTGCAAGACATTTTCCAAAATCATTGCATACTTTTCTCATAGGCATGCATAGATGATTTTGGAAAACGTCTGCCAACTATTTCAAACACCAAACACTCAATGCCACCTATGACCATTCATCAGAAAGTGATCAGAAAAATTCTGTCCAAATTACATACCAAAAAGTTCTCTAGTCCTGATGGCATTTCTTCAATTGTCTTGAAGAATTGTGTTCCAGAGCTAACTCCAGTTCTGTGGTGCATTTTTATGTCTCTTATTCCACTGGTATATACTCTACACCCTGGAAACTAGCCCACATACAATCCATTCCTAAAAAGGGATGATAATCTTTACCACCAAACTATTGCCTAATCTCTCTTACACTTCATTCCTCTCCAAAGTAATGAAAAGAATCACAACACCCAAATCCTAGGCTACTTCAAATATACTCAACTAATAAATGACCACCATTATGGATTCTACCAGTGCCAATCAACAGGAGTTCTGCTCACTATGTCAACTATCTCTTGATAAGTACTATAGAAAAGTTAAGTGTAACCCAAGTGGTTACACTTGATATCTCCAAAGCTTTTTATCGGATCTGGTACAAAGGTCTATTAAGCAAGTTTCTGTCATTTGGTCTGTCCCATTCTTCTCCAATTGTGTTGTGCATGACTTTGGATGGTTCCTTGTTCTAATTATACAATTAACATTGGAGTCCCACAAGATTCTGTCCTCTCACCCATCTACTTCCTTCTATACATCAATGACCTGCTCCAGTTGACCACCAATACAATACACGATTTTGCTGATGATAGCACACTACATTCCTCCTCCTCACTTGATAAACCATGCACCACAACCTACAGAGCAAGAACCTCTGCAACCCTAAATTCTGATCTCCAAACCATTCTTCAGTGAAGCTCAAATAATAATAATTATTATTATTCGTGACACCTCCAAGGAGTCCGAAGACTCATTGCGGGAGGACACCTATTGTACAACCCTCCGTCTCCACCACTACACTGAACCTCTACCACCAATCAACAACACCAGCACCATCTACTGCCCACCACCACAGCTAGTATTTTTTGTCTGTAAATTGTGTGTGTTCTGAAGGGCCGATTCGTCTGTATGCGGGATGAAAAACCCGAGTTTCCAGGAGAAAAAACCCTGCTACCTCCGTTTGAGATTGGCTAACTTACCTTTAATTAAAAAGTCCATATAAAGATTCCTCCTGTTATGACGAGAATGGAACTTAGGCCGTTTCCAATTGAAGAACGCAACGTACTGTCGTTCTTCCAATTGCACTACAGAGGTGCTTGTCTTGTCAATGAATGCAAAACATGGTTCTGCCTTACTTCTCCACAAAAAAATATATTCTTCCAACTTCACCTTTGACAAAATGCAGATCACTAAGCAAGATGAGATCTTTCTCTCTCTTTGGTATCACTCTGACATCATCTCTCTTGGGATAACACATTACAGCCATTGCCTCTTCAAATCTAAAAAAAATTGGGATTCTTCTTTTGCTCAAGGCATTGCTTAACCTGTACAAGTCACATCTCTGTCCATCTATCAAGTACCACTCATGCATTTGGAGTGGTATCTCTAAGAGTTCCCTAAAATATTCAGCACAATACAGAAGAGAGCAATCAGACTGATTAATGACTCATCTCTGACCAATTCACTACAACTTTTCTAAATTACATTTAGTATCTGGTTCATGCACCTTCTATAAATATTTCCATTGGAAATGTTCACAAGAACCAGAATCAATGATTCCCTTCTCTCTTAAAATCCAATGAAATGCATGTAGCTGCCGCCCAGCATCCCTTCACAGTCCAACTCTTAACACACACACACACACACACACACACACACACACACACACACACAGCAATTTCTCCTCTTTCATTCCTGCTGCTGCTGCACTTTGGAACAGTCTCCCCTCCTATGTGTTTCTCAAGAAATACAATAAACAGGCTTCAAATCTGATATAAATAAGCAAGTTCCTCATTACTCAAACATCTTCCCATAAGCAGTACTCCCGTATACTGCTTATGAGAATGAAAGAGGAGAAAATTGTTCTGTGTGTGTGTGTGTTAGGAGTATTTAACATAATATAGGTGACCAACCAACCGCTCATGTATGCATCAAACATAAAAAAAACTGAATAATGTTAGTTAATTATTAGCTTTAGATGTCTGTTTTTCCACTAAACATCAACACCAAAACATCCATGCCAGATTAGAAATAGCAATGTTGGTTCACTGTTTGCCTTGTTTAATGAATTTGAAGAGAACTATGCATTTATGAGAATAATTAAACAAGCATTGTCTTGATTTGCAATTGTGACATATGCACTTTTTTTTTGTCTTAGTGAAGGTGCGTGAAAGTGATGATGTCTCCTAATGCACACATTGGCAATTTGTTTTGGGATTTTACTCAAAAAAAGAAAGAAAAATTGCTATTAATAGTTATGAAAAACTTCAAACTATGAAGAAAGATTAGAACAAACATCAAGCCATCACTGCTTTTGATCTTCTCTCAAATTTCGCAGAAAATTTTCTCATTCCCAAATCATTCACAAAATCACAGAAAATCATTACATTTAACTGTCAGACTGGGCTAATTGCTGCACTCTCTGCACTTTTTTTTTGCATGTTCAGTGAGTTTCTCCCAGTTCTTTCCTCTTCTCTGACAACTTGCCATCCCTTTTATGCCACTTAAATATAATAAGCTTTTCCCTGGCATCATCATCACCATAAAGCACTCCTAACATGTCTAGAGTTTCAGTTGCACTTTTGCCTAACTTTGGCCAAAACTCAATATTAATATGATGGTCTAAATTCCATTCATTTTTCTGCCAAAAGCAACAAATATGTACATGCAAACTATCACAGCTTGTTACCTACTGGCTTGATTGAAAGCAATAGCAGTTTAATTTCAAGATAATAGCACAGACATTTCAAAACATGCAGTCACATGGTTTTCTGTTCAACTTGCCATGTGCAAGTTGAGCAGAAAACTGGGAGGAACTCTTGTTGAAGCTTAATTGGATGAAATAGCACAGAGAAAGTATTCACTTTCTCTGTGCTATTTCATAATGAATAAATGAATACTATTTCATTCTTCCAATATTTTGTCTCAGTTACAGAAACATCTTCAGTGAGTATAGGGAGCACACAAAGGCAACACAAAACTATGTGACATTTGCACATGAAAGAATATAGTCCTCCAGGTTGGGTGCCCTCTGTAGGCACCTGCTTGCAGCCTAGGATGTAAACTGGGATGTTGAAGTATTAGCATTCCCCATATTTTGAGAAGTTTCATGCAACCATATTTATTCAAGGTCAGGTTGATTTTTGAAAGTAGCTCTGGATTCTAAAAACAGTCTCTCTTCTAAATTTGCTGCAATGGAGCATGATCTGCGAGGTCCAATTGACCATAATCATAACTGCAGATGTATTTCTTATGTTCTTCCATGTGGATGGTAGCTGATCTTCCAGTCTGTCCACAGCAGGTCAACTTGCAGAAACAAGGAACTCTATATACACAGGAACTGAGAGAGTTTGTCCTTAATGGAGCAGATAAGGGTAGCTAGCTTCAAATAGGGGCTTGAAAGTGTGCAGAGGTTGTATTTCTTTAGGATTCCTTTTTTTTTTTTTTTTTTTTGATGTGCCACAGATGTAGGGGATGGTGATGGTGTTAATAAAATCCTTCTGAAGAGAAGGCCATAGGTTGGGGGTAGGATTTATTTATTTTATTTTTTGATTCTGTGGGAACTGTAGCCATTAGATCATGATGATGGAGGCTTAATGGATTTTTTATGGATAATAAATTCTATTTTAATTCTTTTTGAGTGTTGTAAAAAATCCATTAAGCCTCCAACATGATGTCCTCACAGCACTTAAGCCTCTACACATGTAGCCATTAGAAAGGAAGGTATGATGTATACGATTGAGTTCTGCTGCAAGACAGGCGTCAGTGGAACAAAGGTTACAGGCTCTATTGGTCAGTGTTTTAATGATACCATATTGTTAAAAGGGAAAGTTTGTGAATGTATCTGTCTGTGTGAGTGGATTTCATGTATCCTGAAAAGGACAAGTTACCATTAGATAGGTGTGCTACCAAGGTGTCTAAAGGAAGGCTAGACTAATGTTTCCTTTCCCATTGTAAATTGGATTCCATGGTTAATGCTATTGAGGTAACAGAGGAAAGAACAATGTGTCTGGGCCATGAGGCCAAATAGAGAACACATCATGAACACATCTTAGACAGATAGAAGGTTTAAGAGGGTTGAGTCAAGAGCTTCTTTTTCAAAATCTTCTATGAAAAAATTATTGGGAGAGTGTTGAGAACCAACAGAGGTGTTCTCTATCTGTATACATCTTGAGTGTCCTCAAGAAACTATGTGATGTTAACAGTACAGTCATCACCAGAGTAGATGATGGCAGTGCCACTGCTATCCATAATGCCAAATACCAGTGAATACAAAATGGATAACAGACAAATAGAAAAATGGATATAATTCTCAGATCAAAAAATTAAAAGTCTACTCAAAGGTTTCTTCCTAGCCTCCTGAAATCTAAAACTTCAGTTCTTATTTGGATATATGACTTACGGTATATGTTGGCGTATAGGATGACTGCTGTATAAGACGAGGCCTAAATTTTAGGCTATTTTTAGGTTTCAAGCTTATGTTAGTTGTATAAGATAACCCCCCAATTTCTTCTTTCTTGCGTTAATGCAACATTAGGTATTGTTGTTATATCCATTATTTTTATATCTATGCATATCCGTTATTTTTTTGCATAGCATAGATTTAATATTTACACGAATTACCCTAATTAATAGGGGTGCTTAAGGGTCAAAGCTGTATAACTGAGAGGAGACCTCCACATAGCCTTTAAAGGAATGCGGAGAACCGACCAGGGCTTCTGACCTAATGTCCAATCCTCACCTTCTCATGGTGCATCCTGTTGGGTATCTACCTGGATACTGAACAAACAAGGATGCGCTGGCAATCTGGGATTTAGCCGACCAAATTGTATTCTTATTGGCTTAAACCAAAATACAAAATGATGGTACAACATGACAAAATTTCATGTCGGCTGGGGAGTCGCCCGATTAAACAAAGCCCCCGTTGTTTTCGACTAAAACAGACAGCATCTTGCCTGTTTTAGTCTTCACAGTTTCAGTAACAGCAATCATATCATCATTCAATGATACTTCTTTAATTCTGTGAATGCCATCTCTTTTCCAGTGCTTATCCTCAGGGTCTGTTGATAGCTTGTTTCAGTAGCTGCATTTTCCTTTTTTATCCTTGTCATCTGACAAAAAACAGTGGAAAGGATTTATTGAACTAGACAACACAATATTCACTGTAGCATTTTCCCACTTGCTATCTTGTTTGTAAAACATGAGGAAATGTATTACAATTTGGTTTGTCCCAGATTGCCAATTCATCCTTATTCATTATTCAGGTGATTACCTAATAATGGTGTTGTGCCATGAAAAAGTGAGGACTGGACATTGGATTAGATGTTCTGGTTAGTTCGCCACATTCCAATTGTTTCTCCTACCAGATGTGACCCTTAAAAGGAAAATATCTAAGGACATCCCTATGGAATTATGGTTCTGCTAAATAACTAAACTAAATAAGATATTATATTCTGGAAATAATGATCAGGGAAAGGAAGGAATAGCTGTATTGTAGTTAACACTAAACACAAAGATAAACTTCTTGAATGGAAAACAATTTCAGGCAGTGATGTAAAACAAATTTCAAAATAGGAAATTGGAACTTATTTGTGTTATTTGTCAGCTGACAAAGAAAAGGGGGAAAGAGGTCTTGGTGATCTAAAGAGCAGAGCAGAAAAGGAATACCAGACATATAGAAATGTTTAGGGAAATTGCCAAAACTAATAGTAACAGGAAGTACCTAACAGAATTCTGTTCAGGACATGAACTGATTATTACAAGCAGAGTCCAAGATGTGCAAAAATTCACATATAAAGAACAGAGTCAATAAGAATTTTCTTATTTCTTGTATGTCACTGTTGACAATGATATCTTCATACATTCAAGACACATGGATATACAGAAGATTTGAAATACAAAGTGATGACCATTTTAATTTTAAGCAGGATATAAACATCACAATGAAAAGAAAAATATATATGCAAGTATTAAAAAGAATCACAGTCAAGCAGCTTTCAGAAACAAACTGTAGACTCAAATATACAAATATATTTGGAGAAAAAAAATGACAGTTTGAAAACAATAACCAAACACTGGTACACTCAAATATACAAATATTTTTGGAGAAAAAAAAATGATAGTTTGAAAACAAGAAACAAACCTTGGTTCTTGTTTTGAGTAACTGATTCAGCCAGGAAGGCATGTGATGAAGTTGTCTACAAAGATAGACAAATCAGAACATGGTGAGCCCAAGAAGTTAGAGATAGGCCTGGAAAAGAAACTATCAGAAGTTCTTGTCAAATAAGTCAGCAGGTGATCTGAGAGAATGCAGAGAAAAATGTAAATACACCCTCTGTCCAAAAAGAAACTGAACTTTTCGAAAATAGAAGAAATAGTGGCACCACCTGTTGTATCTTTTTGTTGTCGAAAGTGGCAATCTTCATTAGCGTTGTGTCAACTGTTTATGACATTCGTTTCATTTCATTAGAAGCCGAGTTATAGTGCCAAGAGTGAAAGTGTGTTTTCATGAACGGTCGGAAAATGAGCTTCAAACAGAGAGCTGCGAGTGACTTTTGTATTAAACTTGGTAAAAGTTTTACCGAAACACTCGAGTTTCGTTAAAAGTAAGTTTTACGTGAGACACTTGAGGACGACAAAAAGCTAGGCTGTCCAAACACTGGACTGAGCGAAGTTAACATCCAAAAAGTGCATGATTTCATCAAAGAAAACTCGAAATCGTCCGTGAGATTGAAATGAAGATAAATCAGGGATTCCAAAATCAACTGTGCACAACATTTTGACTGAGAGTTTGGGCCTTCGTAAATTGAATTAGTGATTTGTCCCCCACAAGTTGACCAACAACCAAAAAGTATCGAATTGAACACTCAAAGACCTCATTAAAACCACTCGCAAGGACTCAAACTTCCTTGAAACAATCGCTACTGGCGACGAAACATGGTATTTTGAGTATGAGTCCGAAACAAAGCACTAGAGTGCTGAGTGGAGACCACCAGAAGAGGGGCATCTGGAAAAAAAGTCGCTTGGAGAAGTCAAAAGTAAAGACAATGCTCATCTGTTTCTACGATTCCAAGGGCATTATCCACAAAGAATTTGTTCCGCCTGGCCAAACGGTCAATGGTGAGTTTTATCTCGAAGTTTTGAAGCAATTGATAGCAAGAATTCATTGAATATGGCATGAATATTGTGATGCAGGCAGCTGGTCACTTTTGCACGATAATGCACCATCTCATCATTCAAACATTTTGAGACCGTTTTTGAGCAAAATCCACGTTTGTGTGTTGGATCACTCACCGTATTCACTTGATTTAGCATCCTGTGACTTCTTTCTCTTCCCCCGACTTCATTTGCCAATGAAAGGAAAGCGATACGACACCACTGAAAACATTCAAGTGGCAGTAACCACGACCCTCAACAGTATCCCAAAAACCGATATAAAAAACTCATTTAACGAATTAACTGACCATGCCAGACGCTGTATCGAAGCTGAGGGAGAGTATATTGATTGAAATAAATGATTTGAATAATTATAATTGGCCTGCGTTTCATTTTCTATCAAAAGTTCGGTTTCTTTTTGGACAGAGGGTGTATGTATATATAGGTTACAAAGGGTAACCTATGTGGTTTACACTTATAATTAAATTTAATAAAATGAACATGGAGAAATAATTATTTCTTCATGTTCATTCCAAAAAAAGAATGAAAAATGTAAGACAGCCAGCTAGATTATGTGTAAAACTAACTAAACAAAAGTCACGGGAAGATTTGTAAATATAGAAGAAAATATTAGGAAGGTGACAAAATGTTCTCAAAGCTACTGAACAAGTTTAGAAATGGAGGAAAAAGGAATCAGAAATGACAAAGGTGATGACATGAAAACAGAAGATCAAGATATTTGAGATTGTCTATAATAATTATATGGAGGCTAAAAGTGACTTGTAAAAGTAGAATATCTGGACTCTAAAGCAGTTCCCAGCTTACTTAACCTATAACCTGCTGATGGTGCACATACCAGCACCTTTTATTAACAGTGACACAAGGATGAGTATATTTAGAATGCAGTATTCAGTAATTTTTTTTACATTTAACTAGTATGCAAATAAGCTTAATTATTTAATGAAATTTACATTTTCACTGTCTATTGTTAAGATATTTTGCTACATAATTTTTTTTTTTATATCTGCAATTCTTTCTGCTAGCAAAGAATGAATACTGGCACCTACCGTTTATACCTCAGTCAACGTTACCTCTGGTAACGAAGTCTGCAATTTCAAGCCCCATTTTACATAAAAATATTAAAATTTTAAGGTCAATGCCCTGCATCGGACTGGCAAACAGCACCAACTCACCATGTACTCCTAAGCTGTGGGTGTGTCTGTTTTTAACAGTTTTGCACATCATCCGTGTTAATTTAGTAGTTGCTTACACTTCGTAGGGTGTGTTTCAGTGTGGTGCATTGCAATAAATGATGTATGTTCTCTGATAGCATTATTGTAGATTTTGTAAATATTAATTGATATTTTGTTTTTCTACCCATTTAGTTAAAATGGCAGAATGAAGGAAAAGAAAAGAAATTTCTTTAGAAACTAAATTAAATATCATACAACGAGTTGAAAAGGGTGAAAGAAAATCTGATGTGGCACATTCTTTAGGATTAGCGCAGTCAACTTTAACAACCATATTTAGTCAATCAGAAAAACTAAAACAGTCTGCTCAGAATTGTAGAGATGTTACAGCAGCAAAATTAACTCGCTTAAGGAGTCCAATTTTAGAAAAAATGGAGAAAACGTTGTTTGTGGATAGATGACATGTCACAACATCATATGCCTTTAACTCAAATGGCGATTCAAGAAAAAGCATTATTTTTGTTTAATTGCCTGAAATCTAAACAAACTATAGAAATTGTGGAAAATTTTGCGGCTTCTCGTGGTTGGTTTGAGAAATTTAAAAAATAGGCCAGAATTCATAGTGTAAAATTATCAGGAGAAGCTGCAAGTACAGATGTTGAAGCTGCGAATAAGTTTCCAGAAAAACTAAAGGAAATAATCGAATATGAAAAATTTTCATCAAATTTGGTGTTCAATGTTGACGAAAGCAGATTGTTCTGAAAACAGCTACCCACAAAAAGCTTCATTTCTATTAAAGAAAAATCAGCAGCTGGGTTCAAAGCAGCCAAAAACCATTTAACGCTACTCTGTGGATCAAATGCCTGTGGCGATTTTAAATTAAAATTGTTATCAGTTTGCCATTCACAAAATCCAAGGGCATTAAAAGGTAACATAAAAACGAATTTACCTGTAATATGGAAAGCTAATAGAAAAGCATGGATTACCAAGGAGTTATTTACTGATCGGTTTGTTAACCATTTTTGTCCAGAAGTGAAACGGTATTGCCAAAGAAATAATTTTGAAGAAAAAGCTCTTTTGTTGTTGGACAATGCTCCAGGACATCCTACTGATCTTAATACGTTAGACACATGCATTCCTGTCAAAGTTGCTTTCTTCCAGCAAACACAACTTCCCTGATTCAACGAATGGATCAGGGAGTAATAGCAACATTTAAAATTTATTATCTGCGTGGTACATTAAGTAATTTAATTGAACTAGAAGATAAAGAGCAAATGCCAATTAAAACTTTTTGGAAAAACTACACCATTAAAGATGCAACTGAAAACATTAATAGCTCTTGGAAAGAAGTCACTCAGAAATGCTTAAATGGAGTTTGGTGCAAATTACGGTCAGAAGTTGTACTAGCAGAAGAAAATAACATTCAAGAGATTAGAAATGAAGTTATCCATATGGCTCAATCAATAGATTTTGAAAATGTCAATGAAGAGGATGTAAGAAATTTATTAAATGCAGAAGATGATGGTTTTCAGTGGAAGATTTAGAAAAATTTGGTAGCAACGAAGCCAAAGAAAATGAAGATGCAATTAAAGAAGTTGCAACCGAAAAAGCATTAGCAACCAAAGATTTAAAAAGGTGCTTGAATGACACTGAAAACGTCTTAAATTTTTTCAGTGAAGATGATCCTGATTTAGAAAGAAGTGTTATCGTTAAGAAATCAGTGTTAAATGCAATTAATCTGTATAGGCAATTGTTAAATGAAAGAGAAAAAAGCATAAACAATCAACTCTGGATTTGTATTTTAAAATGTTGTGATTTTATCTTTGTTCGGTATGTAATATTGACTTTTTATTTAATAAAGCTTTCCTTTTTTCAAAAAAAAGTATTTTTTCTTTACATTCGAACATATCCCTATTATGGCTATAGTATTTTTACCTCTGAGAATGAAGTTTTGTTTAACAAAGTAAATCTTTACTTTGTTAAGTATAATGCAGAATTCTCGTCACTCAAAATAGTTGTGCATGCACTTATAGTTATAAATAGCTGCCTGTTGATAACAGTAGGTGGATCACAGCATAGTAAGTAGATCACAGCTTGTAAGCAATCAGGTATATTAATAGTAGGATTTATATTCAAGTGCAGACCTAGCATGATCTCCATAGATTCCCAAGTGTTTCTTTCTGTCTTGCAGTAGAAGTGTAACATACCAATTACATTTCAAAGAATTTGGTGTCTTCTGCTAGGTTATCATGGGGATTAAATAGCTGAGGGTAGTATGATGCCATGGCACTTTCAACATACATATCTCTGACATGCTCTTTGATGCACTGTTTGATATTTTCCCATTTCTTTGCAGTAAGGAACAGTGCAGTCACAATGCCATAAGGCAATAAACTTCAGGGTATTTCACTTTCTTTTAACTCTTTCTTTTAAGGTTACACGGTGATCAGCATTCATATTTCTGAATTTAGGGACACAAAACACATGTGTTGAAAAGATTATTTTACTGATTAATAATAAAATAATAACTTTACGTTTCGACCCCTGTATTGAGGTCATCTTCAGAAGGATACATGTGTATAAGAAACAAGCTACATGCTGTTGCACTCTATACAGGTAAGGTATATCTACGTTGTTAACTAATCTTTTTTCTTAGCCTGCCCTCTAGTGATTAAAAAAAAATAAAAAATAAAAAACAAATTAAAAAATAAAAACAAACAAATAAAATAAAATAAACTACAATAAACTCTGCTAAAGTCCTCATGTGCTAGGATTTTTCTGCAATTATACAGTTTATATTGTTATATTATGATTATCTTCTGCATTTGTACAGTACAGGTTGCTATTGAATGTTCAGAAAAAAAAAAAAAAAAAAAAAACACTACATCAAGTTTTCTTGTATTGAGAATTTTTTTCCTCATGGTTGCTATGAAGGTTGTAGATGGGTCCTCAACATTCCTGGAATGGTTAGACCATCATTTTTATTCAGATTCGGATCATGTTTGAGCATTTCGCATACTTCCTTGAATTTCCGCTCAAACCAGGTTTTGGTGCAGTGTAGGGACTTGGTACCTTTCCAATCAATTCTGTGGTATGTTTGAAGTGTGTGGTCAGAAAGGCCGGTTTTCCAAAATGAAGGTATTTTATGTGACGTTTGTGTTCATCCTTTCTGATTGGGATGGTTCGCCCTGTTTCCCCAATGTATGGTATGTTACATGTGCAGTCTATTTTGTAAACCCCTGGGTGGACTAGGTGTGGCAGGGGGGTTCTTGGAACAACTGAGTAGGTGTCTTAATTTTGTCGGGGGTTTAAAGGTGGTTTTGATGTTGTATGTGTAGTGTTCTATTTTTTCTGAAATGCCTCTAACATATGGTATTGCAATAGCATTCTTGAAATCTTTTTTGTTGTTAGTGGTATCTTTGTGGAGGATTTTGTGAATGGTTTTTATACTGTATCCATTTTTTATAAATTTTAATGGTCTCATATTCATGGTTAAGAGCTTGTTCATGGCAATTTGGGATTTAGCCGACCAAATTGTATTCTTATTGGTTAAACCAAAATATAGAATGATGGTACAACATGACAAAATTTCATGCCGGCTGGGGCATCGCCCAGTTAAACAAGGCCCCCGTTGTTTTTGCCAGGGAACCAGGGTAAACACCGAAAAGTCAGCTACTGGAACAAATCTGAAAATAAGCCCCAACTTAACATCACCAGAATTAAAGATCGGAACTATCGACGTAAGAAGCCTGAATGGCAAAGAAATGGAGCTAGCTGAGGAATTAGATAAGTACCAGATCGACATAATAGGGGTGACTGAAACAAAAAAGACCAAAACTGGTGAGATCGTTCTGAGCAATAAATACAAAATGTTATATTCAGGCAATGACAATCAAGGAAAAGAAGGAGTAGCCATAGTATTCAACACAAAATACGAGGTTAATCTTCTTGAATGGCAGTCAGTCTCAAGTAGAGTAATGTGGGCAAATATGAGAATGGGGAACTGGACATTGAGACTTATTTGTGCCTATGGTCACACAGAAGGTTCTACTAAGGTAGAAGTGGAGGAATTTTTTGAGGCTTTAGAAAAAGTAACTGACAAAAAAAAAATCAAAAGCTGGACCTTGTTGGGGATCTAAATAGCAGAGTAGGAAATGATTGTGAGACATACAAAAATATTTTGGGAAAATTTGGAGAAAAGAGCAAAGCTAATAATAATGGCAAATATCTGTTGGATTTCTGCTCAGGACATGGACTGGTTATTACTAACACCATGTTCCAACATAAAAATGTGCACAAATTCACATGGAGAGAAGAGGCTAGGAATAAGAAAAGTCTCATTGACTATGTTATTGTTGATAGTGATGTTTTCTCACTGGTGCAGGACACCAGAGTGTACAGAGGATTTGAAATTGAAAGTTATCACCATTTAGTCTTGAGCAGGATAAAATTGAATTTCATATTGAAAAGAATAACATGTAAGAAAGTTTTAAAGCGAATAAAAGTTGAGCAGCTCTCAGATGTGAACTATAGACTAAAATACACAAAGATTATTGAAGAAAAAATGAAAGAGTTTCAGAACAGGAATCAAACCTTGGCGATTCAGTGGCAAACTCTGAAGAAAACATTGATTGATTCTGCCAGAGAGGCATGTGGTGAGGTTGTCTGTAAGGATAAAAAAATCAGAACTCCCTGGTGGACACAGGAAGTTAAAGAGGCAGCGAAGGAAAAGAAGAAAGCATACCAAAAGTTCCTGTCAAATAAGTCAGCTTGTGCTCTTAGAGAATATAGAGACAAATGCAAGAATGCTAAACACTGTGTAAAACTAGCTAAACAAAAGTCATGGGAGGACTTTGGCAAGAATGTAGAAAATAAATATCAAGAAGGTGGCAAGATATTCTGGAGGTTGTTGAAGAAACTCAGAAATGGAGGAAAGAGTGCTGTAAAAGGAATTAGAGATAATAAAGGTTACATGAAAAGAGGAGAAAAAGATATCATTGAAGTATGGAGTAATTACTTTGAAAAACTGCTAAATGAAACAAGCAGTGATGACAGCACAGTGGTAAAAAACACTGACCAGGCATGCAATCAGGAATACATATCCATACTTGAAGTAGAAAAAGCCATCAAAGGCTTGAAATGTGGAAAGGCAGCAGGAGTAGATGATATTCGACCGGAAATGCTGAAGTATGGTGGTATAAGAGTCTTACAGTGGCTGCACTGCATAGTTCAGAAAGCCTGGACAGAGGGACGAATTCCTGATGATTGGAGTAGAGCTCTCATAGTACCCATATATAAAAAGGGAAATAAATCTGCATGTGAGAATTACAGAGGTATTTCCCTACTGAGTGTTCCTGGCAAGATCTATGCAAGTATACTTGAGAAACGGTTGAGAAGAATTGTGGAAGAAAAGCTTGGTGAAGAACAAGCTGGATTCAGGCCAAATAGAGGCTGTCAGGATCAGATCTTCACTTTATGACAAATAGTCAAGAAAGCATGGGAATACAACAAAGATCTGTATTTAAGTTTTGTCGATCTGGAAAAGGCATATGACAAGGTGCCAAGAGAGAAGCTATTCAATACGCTGCAGTTATATGGTGTCAATGGGACATTATATCAAGCAATACTTAGTCTTTATTTGAGTTGTAAGTCAGCAGTTAGAATTGAAGGAAGTACAGGAAGATGGTTTAATGTTAAATCTGGTGTGAGACAAGGATGTACATTATCCCTTCTGTTATTCATTATCTATATGGATCACATTATGAAGGAAAGTGGTATTAAACATGATATCAAAATTGGAGATGTTAATGTCAGCTCTTTGCTTTATGCGGATGATGTTATACTTCTAAATAAATCTGCAAGTCTGCAAGACTCTTTGACTAAATTGAATAGCTGTTTTAATAGATATGGTATGAAGGTTAGCAATAAAAAGATAAAGACAATGAAAATAGGCAGAATCATTGAAAATGTCAACTGTGTTGTGAATGGAGAACCTGTGGAACAAGTAAAACATTTCAGCTATTTAGGTCAAAGTTATGTCAAAGCCGACTAATAGATCTTGGTCGTTGAGTGTAATGTTTTTAATTTTGTTTATGTATTTTTTATGTAGGAAGGGGACTGACCAACCAATTCCTTGAGTGTAGCTACTAATTTTTTGGCTAAGTAGTAATTCGGACTGTCAATTCCTTCCACAATTCAATGTAATGGAGTGTCCGTTTTGTGTACTTTTGGCAGGCCATAAATTCTGGGCACGTGGTCATACTTCGGTATTCATTTTTTAATTGTTTCTTCCGGCCACATGTTAACTGATTTAAGTAGTTCGGTAGTTTTCTTTTTATTGTTATGCATGGGGTGGGTTATTTTCATGAGTTATTTTCTTCTCGAAAGATTATAATAAAGTTTTGAAGTTCACGCTCATAGTCCAAACAAAATGGTTGTTTGGACTATGAGTGTGTAAATCCTAACAAAAATGGTTGCCTTAAACTTTCACAATTTTAAGAAGTCATTCTAAGTACCACTCCTCATTCTTGTGTTTCTTAATATTGTGATTATTTAAATTTATTTTTCTGAATTATAGAATTCAGGGTATTTCAGAAAACAACGTTTAGGCTTAACAGATTGAAGTGAAGATGGTATTTTGATGAAGTAAACAATGTTCTGTTTTCTTACTCCTCTAAGAATTCTGACAAAAATGGAACCAAGGAAGAGAAACAGAACCTTGAACTTCCTTACAGGAATGTACTGAGTTTGTTGGTTGGAAAGAAGCCCTGAAATGGTCTATTCATCTTCACTGTTTTGTAGGAAGGTTTTATTTCAGAAATTCTAGTTGATCTTCCTGTCATAGATGAGTATGACAGAAAGATCCAAGAACTTTTCATAAATGGACATACTCTCTACTGAATCATGGTCCTACAGAATTATGAAATCATACCAATAATGTCTCTAGAATATAAAAGATTTACAAAGGATAACTAACATTATGCACGTTAGTTCTGAACAGTATTTTCAAACATTAAGACACTCACTTTATGACGGTCTGCAACTGCAGTAGGCACCATGGCATGAATTCCTCTTTCATTTAAAAGTTTTGCTAAGCCTAGTGTAGTACTAAAAGTGCTTGTAGCTCTCTCTCTTTGCTGTTGCTGTGGACTATTTAGAGAGGAAGGGGGCTCGGACATTATTCGTGTAGCCAGCTGAAGTGTAGGATAGCTGGAAAAAAACATTATATATAACGAAATGTAAGCAAATGACATAATGATAAAATTATTATACAGTAATGGAATAACACTTACATTAGGAATATATTTATTATTTGTCAAATTTCCAGCTAGGTTTCCTAGTTATTGTCAATACACAGCTGAAAAGACATAAGCAAAATAAGAACACCCCTTAAAATTGCAAGATATGACAATATATGCTATCAACTACAGTAAAATAACTCCATCTACAAGCTATTATAATTCAGAGAAATAAATTTAAATAATTACAATATTAAGAAACACAAGCATGAGGAGTGGTATTTAGGATGACTTTCCAAAATTGTAGAACGTTAAGGCAATCATTTTTTGTTGAGGTTTGGACTGTGAATGTTAGCTCTATGACTTTCTTTGTATTATCTTTCAAGAAGAAAACATACTCTTTTGATGTTCTTCTAGATGAATCTGAGCAGAACAACCCATCTGTCCATAATAACAAAAGTCATATCTGGTAGACTCCAGGATAAAAGAGAGGAGTGTATTTGTCATTTGGAAAGGCTAAGAAGGAACTTAGTTTATTATAGAAACAAATATCACTCTTTCTCTTATCCTGGAGTTTATAAGATCCATTGTTCATGCAGCCTTTATTATTATAATAAGATAAGCTGTTCTGCTCAAATTCCTAGAAGAATATTTAAGAGTATATTTTGCTTTAAGAGTCTGGTAAATCTAGTTTAGCTAGCCATGCCTTATCCACTAGGCATAATTCACTGGAACAAAACTAAAGTCCTACATGAGTTATTTTCTTCTTGAAAGATTATAATAAAGTTTTGAAGTTCACACTCATAGTCCAAATCCTAACAAAAATGGTTGCCTTAAACTTTCACAATTTTAAGAAGTCATTGTAAGTACCACTCCTCATTCTTATGTTTCTTAATATTGTGATTATTTAAGTTTATTTGTCTGAATTATAACAGTTTTTTTTTTTTAGATGGAGTTATTCTCCTATAGCTGATAGCATATATTGTCACACACTGTCATTTTAAGTGTTGTTCTTATTGTATCTCTGTTCAACTGTACTGACAATGGCTAAGAAACCTAGCCTAAACTTCTATAAATAATAAATATTTTCATCACATAAGTGTTATTCCATTACTGAATAATAATTTTATCATTATATACACATACACTGAAAACAATTTGAAAATTTATATATAACAATTTCAAAATTGAATCTGAAGAACTTCAATATGGTGAGTATTGATAAATGAACTAATCATTCAGAGATAACTGCTGAAAGTTTTTTTTTTTGAGCAACAATAAATTTAAAAATTAGAACTAGCTGATGAACTTATAACCAAGTAAGGAAGCCTTTTTATTCATTTCAGTGTGAATATTCCAAAACAGTTGGCTAAACTTTCTGAATGATTTTTTTTTAACGTGAATTTCACCAACAAAAATTTGTAAACCTATTGCACGTTTATCACTATGGGTGGGCTAAGGATTATTAGATAATGATGCATCATGTCAAGAGAATATGACTTTTCCGAAAATAAAGATGTTAGACCATTACAAGAGAGAACAAACAGAATCCTTTTATTGACCCCCACCCCAAGAAAATATTTCTGGCACCAAGTGCACATTAAAATTGGAAATGGAGAAATTCCAGGCATAACAACAAAATTTCCAAACACTTCGGAACTCAGGAGGGTGTATTTGTTGGATCTCAAATTAGGGAATCACTGAAAGATGAAGAATTTAAAAAAATAATAATAAATAAATAAACAGCATTAAAATAGAGCTGGATGCTTAGAAATCGTTCAGAGATAACTGCTAAAAGTTTTTTTTTTTTGAGCAACAATAAATTTAAAAATTAGAACTAGCTGATGAACTCATAACCAAGTACCAAAAGATAAAAGCCAGGATGACAATGAAGAAGATTCACTCTTTTGATTTTCACATGAATTATTTTCCTCAAATCCTTGATATACTGTATTTTCCACCATATAAGACGCACTTCTTTTCTTTGAAAATAGGTCTGAAAAACAGGGTGCGTCTTATACGCCGATACTCAGTTTTTTATTACTTTCATTTCTGGAAATTTTCTCTGTTCTGAGTTACGCGATTTCTTTCTTGCTTCCTTGAGGTGTGTGAGAGCATTCCAGTTACGTAGAGTTCAGTGGATGCACATGCACTGTCATCGATGATCACAGCTATGTTCCTGTTCGTTTAAACTTTTCTAATTGTTGTCGCGGTTGTTGTGAACGGTTAAATTTCTGCCGTTAAATTTTCTCTAAATTTCTTGGCAAATTATGGCTGAAAAATGTCGGCATTGCTACAATATTGCATACAAGCTATGTGTGATTGCGTATGCTAAAGAACATGGAAACAGGGCTGCAGAGAGGCATTTCGAGCACCCCCAACTGAAAATGATAAGAACTTGGCGGAATCAGGAAGCGGATCTGAAAAATCTTTTTTTCCTAAAAAATGTGTACAAAAAAGGGGTGCGTCTTATATGCCGGCAAATACGGCACTTAGTTGAGACAGGGTAAAATTTCCACCAGGATATCACATGATGGAGAAAATGAGTAACTATTGTTAGTTTCAGAGATAACAAAAACATTTACAGGAATACATGGAGTATTTATAAGTACTTTTAAATTTATGTGTATGTAACTTATACAAATATTTGAATTTTTGCTATTAGTGAATTCATTTTATAAAAGATATTTTTTGAAATTAGATGATATTGTTATTATTTTTATCACTGAATAGGAATGCTTAAACCAAGTTTATGTTTTGATATACTAACAAGAAATGGTAAAAGATCCTAATGTTCTGGGGAAAAAAAACCTAAATAAATAATTATGTGCTTTGACACACCAAGAAACCATCTAATTGACTATTTAGGGCTAGGTGCAATATTTCTAAATTCCTGTCTCATCTCTCTTTTTCTCAAATTTGAAGATTTTTAGAATGTTCAAATCATGCATACCTCATGGAATTATTCTTTTATATTCTGAGGCTATATATCATACCATTTCTAAGTTGGTTTACCAAAAGAAACTTTTTCACAAATGATGTGATCATCAAAACTTATTTTCAGGGTGACAGATGGAACTCTTCAGCTTAAACCATAAGCTATTAACATGGAGAAAGGAAGCTAGAATTTTCACTTTTGTTTTGGCATTGAATTCTTCTGAACAACTTAAGCCAGCAAAGATTGGTTGATTGGTAGAGCCTCTGCTACTAATGGCTCGCAAAAAGTTAAGCAAGTTTGAGCGTGGTTAGTAGTTGGAAGGGATCAATCGTTTGATGCTGTTGGTACACTTTCCCTTGATGAGTCTTTGGACTCCTTGCAGGTGTCACATAATAATAACTTTAATACTGTAAAACCGAAATCTCTTCTAAGAAAGAATATAATTTCACTAAATTTAAAACAGCAGAAATGAATAGAAACCATCTGTTTTGATCCTGGTTACAAAATTCTTATCAGCAACTGTAATTATTGTTATTATTCTTAGCATTTTCAATTTTTCAAAAGCAATCTTGTTTGTTCTAACACTCTCAGATCCAGAAATAGCATAAATCATATTTTCTAAATTTACAATTCTGAGCTTAGTAAACAAGTTGCATTAGAATTATGTTTTTTTTTTTTTTTTAAATACAGGATATCAAATAATTTTTTAAATGTTTTATACATATAATATCAATGTAAGATCATTTAATTGGTGATATATAAAAATAAATCGTTTGACTATTACAAGTGCTTGAAATATGAAGTGAATTTATTACTAATGAAATGTCTGCGTGGACTTAGTGGATTTGTGCTTTGCAACCATATGACTGAGGAAGGAGTGTCCTAGGTTCGATTCCCATCGAAAACACAAGGAACTTAAGGATCTTCCTCAGCCATAGCCAAGTTAGCCGGTCTTGGGCAGGACAACAGGATTTTTTCCCGCCAGTTTATCTGGGGTTTTTCATCCTGCAAGTAGGCAAACCAGTCCCATGAACACACACGGATTATGGTCAGGAATACTGACCCAGCCATAAGCCTGATTCGTCAGCTATGTCGGTTCCCGAGCCTAGATAAAATTTGGGGAAACTGAGATTTTGCCATACATCCCCATAAAGGGGACTCATGGCCGTTGTATCATCATATGATAATTAATTAATTACTAATGAAATGAAATAATTATATTGAAGAGATTTAAAGGATTCATGTGTAACTGAAAATAATGCTCAATGACTTCATTTTAAGATTAAGGATTCTCAGATTCTTTCTGAAAAATTCTTTAACAAAAGTGACATGGACAGTTAAAAACAGTAGGAAAGAAGACGCTAGGGGATCTGAGTTGTAAAAAATGAATCTCTCATTGAAAATGACCTATTGCTGAATGACAGCAATAGGTCATTTTCAGAGTCTGAAAATGTCTGAATGGCACTTTGGTCGATCCAATGTTCTGTCCTGGTCAGCCTCTTCCTCTCCGTAGTTTGGTGATCATATTGTTCAGTCCTTCTCTCAGAGTATGCCTAAGAATTTCATTTTCTTCCTCTTGATTTCATTCATTCATCTTTTTTGATTTATTCTTTCCAGTACTTGTTTGTAACCTTTTCTATCCAGCTAATCCACATCATTCTTCTTAATAAACACATCTCATCTCCAGAGTTAGTTTTTTTTTTCATTTCTTTTCTAATAGTCCATGTTCCCGAGGTGTACATTACATTTACGTTCTACTGTATAAAAATTTATACCATCTATATATAGTAAGCTGCTGCTACATCATATAGACTTTGTTAATGCATGAACCCACCATGCTGAGACTTTTCATGATACAGTAATTATCTGGGACATTAATTTCAACCTGAATGTGCTTTTGATTTTTTTTATGGCTAGGCGCAATATATCAAATTCTAGTGTAATCCCTCTTTCTCAATTTTGAATATTTCTAGCTCAAGTCATGTATACCTCGTGGACTTATTCTTTTGTATTCTGAAGCTATACATATCATTTCCAAGTTGGTGTATATAAGTATCAAAAGAAATGCAATCAAAGCTTATTTTCAAGGTGACAGATAAAACTCTCCAGCTTGAACCTTTCATGCCATAAGCATAAGACATTTAACATAAGGAAAGGAGGTATAATTTTCATTTTGCTCTGACATTAGTTTCTTCTGGAAAAACTTTAATACTGTAAAATCCCACAACTCTTCTAAGAAAGAAAGAATATAATTTCACCACATTTAAAACAGCAGAAATACATACAATGCCATGTCTACCCAACCAACTACTTATAATTTGTAAGTACACAAATCCCAAGGTGTAGTAAATGGAAATGCAAAGAGGAAATTCACACAAAGGGTTTAATACAGCAGAGGATTAAAAAATGTAATATTCCATCATGAGGCGATCCACATTATGCCTTCCTTTCTGAGCATCATTCTTCCCAAACATACTTGCTATTTGTTCACATTACATTTCTTGGTTATATGTATAAATGTGTAGACTTTGCTATTTTAATAGCATCCAGGTTTGTGAACATAAAATGTTTTGCCTTATAACATTTTATGTTATAAGGCAAAAATCTTATAACAGTTAGAAATAAATGTTATTATAAGATAACCACAGAACACTCAAATTACAGTGTGTCATAAATACATTATGACAAATTTGAAATTACACAAGTATAACACAATTCAGATTTGTTATTTCTAAACAATTTTCTGAAACAATTTCATAAACATTATGTGGCACATAAGAAATGTGCTTTGTAATGTTATTTAACATAAAAATGGCCTCAAATGCATTTGGTAATACTGTTATGTGTACTATAAGATAAGTATAAAGTAGGAATTTGGGTAATCTAATGAAGTTTAGAATTAGAAATAAATGTCATAAGATAACCACAGAACACTGACTGCCATTCTAGATGTGCTTCAAGTTCCTGGTAGAAGACCGATATTGTTACACCCTGATATCTTAAGAATATAGAATTCTCAGCTATCATGGTGTAACATGAAGAATAAATAAAATAAATTAAAAACCCTGCATAAAAGATAATAGTTGAATTAATTAAAAGAAAAGGAAATATTCTTGCATCCAATAAAATATAAAGGTGTTTGGTTGAACTAACTAACAAAAAGAAAGAATATATTAATGTTGTAATATGGTATAAAAGAGAAAATTTAACTAAATAAGACAGAAAAGGATTATTCATAAAAGATGGTATGTGAGAGGCTAGAGATTAAAATATTAAGTAATTCGTAGAGAAAATTTGAAAGGGGATTAAGTTAGAGGCTAGCACAAGAAAAACAACAGAAAATCGCTTAGGGCCGATTCCCGGATTGAGACATCGTTTGGCTGGCCGACCAAAGGACGTTTGGCAGAAAAATGCCACCCTAATTGGTCGGTGAAGTAAAATCAAGAAGGGGGCGGAGAAAAGAAGTTAAAAAAGGTGCCGTTAGGAAAGCAGGTATAAAAGGGTTGAAACCCCCCCCCCCCCCCCCTATAGGGCTTTTTGGTTTTTGTTTTGGTCCGGTTCCCGAGGAGTTCTCTACGAGCTCCGTGGCATAGGTTTCACACGGTTTTCCTGAGTGGAGATTGGGGTTATATCTCCGTCGTCACAACATGGAAACAAAAGTGAGCAGGATTTCGATTCCGGATTTCCTAAGTAAGAAGCGAAGAATGCCATAGAGACAAAGAAAAGGAAACATATTTTTTATGTTTCAACTTCAGTGACAACCACGAGAAAGGGAAAGCTATAAAGATATCGATATCCACGTCGCGAGTCGCACAGCCGTCATATAGATGATTCAAAGTGTGTCCTGAATTACGAAAGTTTAAGACCGTGTAAGCATAGTTCAACTCCAAAAGGAACGTAGGAGTAGCAGATTATTGGAGAGGTTATACCAAGCTAGTTCAATCAGAAAAAGGTAAAGGCCCATATGAAAAACTCAAGAAAGAAAGGTACTGTAAAATATATCTAAATGTTAACTAAAATTTGTCTGTAATAAGTATCATTATTCTAATACGGAACTGTTGAAGTGACCAAGGAAAATTTATACTAGGACTTTAGTATCTGACAGAATATATTAAAAGTAAGCTGGCTAGTGTTAATGTTATGTGAATAATTAAGTGTCCTGAGAATTTTGCATGTCTATTGTAATGTATAGGAAAGTTAAAATATCATAGTTGTGTGTTAGTGCAGAAAAAGGTTTAGTTAATCTACTTAAGTTTGAATAGTTAAATAGTGTGAATTAATCTTATTTGTCCATGTCAAATGAATTTACGAGTTGAATGTGTATGGCGGCATGATCGTAATACTAGTTCTGTGTTAGTGCAGTAAATGGTTTAGTTAATCTACTTAAGTTTGAATAGTTAAATTGTGTGAATTAATCTTATTTGTCCATGTCAAGTGAATTTATGTGTTGAATTGTTATGGCGGCATGATCATAATACCCATTATAGGATCACAGCCTAATTACTTGTAATAAGCTAATGTTAGTTTGTAAGTATTTAGTTTAGCATTAAATTGAGTAATCACAAAAATTGAATTGTACCATGTTAAGGAATTTAATAAACCTTTTGTCCAATGATAAAACAGTTGTCTGAAATTGCTGTTCAATGCACCACTTGAAAAATTACGAACCTTATCATGCGGGAAATTAATGTGTTAAGAAACGAGATAAAGTGTCACGACTGCAACATTGTTTCACTTTCAGACATATTTTAGTTCTTTCTCCTTGTTTTTGTATATAATATCTCAAACTAAATATCCCAAAAGGGGCAGTATAAATACAAATATTAGGAGTACTAAGGGGAGAAATAACTTAAGTATTAGTAAATTTTTTGGTGTGATATCTCGTGCGTAGATAATGGTTGAACATAGATAAAGGGGAAATAACTAGATAGAATAAAAATCATAAAATGGGAAACAATATAATACCTAAAATATGATTACATAAATCACAAGGATGAGGGATTATAACCGAATTGGTAAGTCACATTTGGGAATACCATAAAAAGTTAACAATCTGAAAAACTTTCACATAAGGTAGGAGACAGCTTATATTCAACCATTTGTTATAGCCAACCAATTTGCTAAATTTCTTTATGTAGTACATATATTAGATGGTAGTTTCATAATCTTTAAAACTGACTATATTTTGTAATTCATCCTGTATTTATCAAGCAGCACATACTTCTATAAGAATTTTATATGCTATTATATAAAATTTTACTGTTACTAACATACCTTTCTGATTTCTTGCTTCTGACTTGGTCTGATAGCAAAAATTAGAATGTTAGCTTACACACCATTATTTATACTACAACTACCAACACCACTAGTACTGCAGTAAACACTTTAGAATGGTTCATAAAATGCTTTAAAGTTAGTTACATATTGTTTGATTCAGTGTTGATATATATGGCCAAGAACCACAAAATACATGGTTTTAGATAAAGTAGTGGATAAATTAAGACAAATTGTTTGAAATAGTTATAACTATTAAATATTGTAAGTTTGTGTTATTTCAAAAGCAATTTATATAAAACAACTGATTTGCACAAAACACTGTATGCATGCAGCCACAGACCACTGCATTTGGGAACACTAGTAATAAAACAATTTACTTGTTGGGATTAGTCTGTGAAGACAAATCTAATTACATGCACAAACCAGATTATCTACATTAGTTAACTTTTTGCCTCTACAGAGATACAGCACGAAGGAGAATGCTGTGATGGGGGAAAAAAGTTCAATAAACAATTTAGAACATTAAAAGACAAATGCATATAAAGAATTAAAATTTTTACTGTAGTAAAAAATTGTGTCCTTATAAAAAATTAGTTAAAAAAGGAAAAAAGTACAAAATTTAGCATACTTTTAATTCCAGAATTAAATAATAATTAATAAGTCCATTATAAATTTTTTTAATTCATAGAAACCTGATTTCATCTAAATGTAAAACAATGTAAAATGTAAAAAAAATTTACAATGTAAAACTTTTATACCTCCATATTCAACATATCTGGTAAAATATTATATATTCCTGCTAATTTTACATATTTCAAGTTTTTAGTAGCTTTTTCTATCTAACCTAATTCAAAGAATTCCTTCCTCAGTAACATTTACACCAAATTTGATAATTTCTGCAAACACCCCATGAAGATAACATTAGCAGTTTAATAATGATGATTATCATCTTATCTTCTGATAAGATGATTATTATCAGCAACTGGAAGAAACACATCGTTAGACAAACTGAAGATTGGTGCAATCAACAAAGTATGGAAAAGAAGTCCAACTAACAGATGACCTAGAGAAGTACCATGTGGACGTAACTGGTGTTAATGAGATGAAAAAGACTAAAACAGATGAGATTCTGCTAAATAATAAATATAGGATATTCGAGAAATAGTAATCATGGAAAGGAAGGGATGACAGAATCATATGAAAAATGAAGATATTAAGAAGGAACTTGACATTGTTAGCATTCAGGATGTGCTAATCTAAGATGGAATATTCACTTAAGCCAAATAGCAAAATAAGTGCTCAATGGAAGAAATAGATCAAGAGGAAGACCAAGATCTAAGACTGATGCTTTGAGAAAAGCCCTAAAAGACAGATACATAAGATATATAATCATATTGGAGTGCTAACAAGTGATGAACTAATTTAGAAGAACTGCTGACAAGAGACTACTAGTAGTGTAAACTTAATTATGTAGTATTGTCATAATATTCTATATACCCTTTGAGGATACATATCAGGAAACTGATAATGATAAAAATCACTGAAAGATGATTTTTATATTATCATTTTTTTTATATAATATTAAAAAAATTAATCAATGTTGATTGGGACAAAGAGTAAATAGGATAACTTAGACATTATGAATTTAATTTAAATTATGGTAAGAAGTAGTGTATTATATCTAGTAGTTCAGGCACTTACTGATCAGATCTCCACGCTGCTGAACCTATGAAAGATTGGAGTGCAAACCAATCAAACTCTTAGGAATGCTTAATGTTAGAGAATGGGATATAGAAGCACTGAAATCACTTGCAGCTTCAAGCATGTTAAAGAAGGTTCTTTTTAATAAAAAAAAAAAAAAAAAAAAAAAAAAATCAAATATTTGCTCTAAAATCATTCATCACATTACACAAAGTTAAATCTCCCTTTATTTTTTTTTAACAATGCTACATGTTTTGCCAAAGAAAAGTATTATGCAAAAGGTTGAATCTTGTTGATTGACTGCTGATACATAAACCATCTATGTTTTACAGAAAAATGGACCCATCAACTTCTGCATGCTGTGAGTACAATGCATCAGCATTTTACACACACACACACACACACCATTATGCACCAGTGAGTAGAAAATTAATAATTTTGTGACAGATGATTTCCTATTACTATTTTTTTTGTACATAAACATTTACACATTATCTATGATGACTTCAAGAAAGAGAGAACTTAATCAAAACTAACTCAAATGCAAAAATCACTGATGAAAGACAATTTTTATATTATCATTTTTTAGCGATAGTCTATTTATTATATTACATACATTAACCCTAATGCAACATGTGAAAGTAGCTAAATAAAACTCATTGGAAGATTTTGGTAAGAATGGAGAAGATAAATATCAGCATGGTGGCAAAATATTCTGGAGGCTGTTGAAATGCTTCAAAATGGAGGAAAGAGGACCATAAAAGGAATCAGAGATAATAATGATAACATGAAAACTAAAATTAAAGATAATCTGGATATCTGGAGTGATTACTTTCAAAGACTGTTAAATGAAACAAGCACAGAGAAAGAGAAAGAGAGAGAGAGAACAGTGGTAGAAATTATTCAAGAGGGGATGCAATCAGGAATACATATCAAGACTCGAGGTAGAAAAAGATGTCAAAAGGCTGAAACATGAAACGGTACCTGGAATAGATGATAACTGACAAGAAATGCTCAAATATGGAGGTATAAAAGTTTTGCAGTGACTATACTGCATAATTCAGAGAGCCCGATCATAAAGTCGAATGCCAGATAATCTGAGTAGAGAGCTCATAGTTTTAAAAACAAGCCAGGTGTGGTCCAAATAGGCACTGTCAAAAATAGATTTTCACTCTACAACAAATAGTCGAGAAATCATAGGAATACAACAAGGATCTGTCTTTCAAGGAAAATGCATACAACAATGCGCCTAGAGAAAAGCTTTTCAAAATGCTACAATTCATCATCATCAAATTCCTGACATGTACCCTCAATGGATGTACAGGATATGATAGTAATACATGAAAAACTCACATCATTACTAACTTCCTATCTACAATTTTCCTCCAAATCAAAATTGGAGTAAATTGGAGTTCAAATTAATATGGCACTTTTTACTGTATCATTCCACCTATATCTTGATCTTGCTCCAGGTCTGTTTCCTGCCAACCTGACAGAGAACACTTGTTTTGCTAATCTTTCCTCTCCCATTCTGTTTAAGTGACCATACCACCTGAGATTAGCTCTGTTAACACATTCCTGGATGCTAACAATATCAAGTTCTTTCCAAATATCCTCATTTTTAATATATATTTCCAATGATGCCATCTGTTCATGCCCCTAATCATTTTCAGGACTCTCATAACTGCAGTCAAGTGTTTTTGAACACTGTCTTGTATACAGCTAATTTAGCATTTAGACTAATTTCTCTCTTATTCCATATAAATTTATTCAGTTGACTTCCTACCATACAAGCTTTCGTATGGTAGGAAATTATTTTTAAATTATAAAGTATGATTAATTAATAGGAGTTGCTTGAGATAGAATTAAATTATGAGTTATTTTTGTGCTTAGCTGAATATTTCTCTTGTATGTAAGGGAAGGAGCAGCAATTCTTTTACGCAATCCTTAATGGTGTGCAGTCGAAAAAAAAAATTTTTTTTTAAGGATCAATACAAGTGAAATATGGCAAAGTAGATTAAGGACTTGGCTCCAGCCAGAGGCTTTTCCTAAGTCTACAATTCAAGCATGTGCAAGAGCATATTTACGCCCCTTGAGAGGGGAGTAAAACTAAGTTAAGGACTAAAGAATTAAGATTAATTGCGAGTTTTATGAGTGAATTAGAAATTGAAGTCTATAGACTGTTTGAACTAGCTCAAGCAACTACGATATAAATTAAGCGTAAAAAATTATTACAATGGCACAGTAGACATCCATTCATTAAATCTTTAAATAATTAATAAAAAGTAAAAAAATAAATATAAATAATTTTACAATGAGTACTGCTAAACAAATTCAGTGTTCAAGATTCTGTAACTAAATTGAAAAATACCGGTCACAAATTCGTAATGAAAATCAGAAATAAAAAGACCAAAACTGTGAAAATAGACAAAAACATGGAAACCTTCAAGTGCAGTCTATATGAAGAATCTATAGATTAAGTAAAATAACTCAGCTGTTTAGGCACAATTTTTAATGAAGATGGCAAAGTAAATATGGAAATTATTATTATTACGTGACACCTCCAGGGAGTCCAAAGACTCATCGAGGGAGGGCACCTACTCTACAGCTCTCTGTTTCCATCACTCAATCCAATTACACCAACGCCATCTACTGCCCACTACTAATACTAGTATTTCCACAGACAACCACAAACATCCATGCTCACGAAGGGATTCAAACCCATAGAATTTTGGCTGGAGAAGAGCAGACACGCTAACCACTCGGCCAACCAGGCCGGCAATATAGACAACGGAATAAATAAAATTGGTATAGTAGAAAGTCAGTTGAATAAATTTTTATGAAATAAAAATATCTGAGTGAGATGATATCAATGGCAGAATCAGATTAAAAATTAAGATATTAGGAAGGAACTTGACATTGTTAGCACTCAAGAATGCATGAGCA
The DNA here is from genome assembly GCF_054136105.1 of Typopeltis vanoorti. Classification (NCBI taxonomy): domain Eukaryota; kingdom Metazoa; phylum Arthropoda; class Arachnida; order Uropygi; family Thelyphonidae; genus Typopeltis; species Typopeltis vanoorti. The sequence continues at coordinate 137,814,116 of NC_143550.1, read as the reverse complement.
GAGGCAATCTAAGATGGTATGGTCACTTAAACTGAATGGGAAAGGAAAGATTAGCAAAATAGGTATTTGATGCTAAGATGCCAGGAAAAAAGACCCAGAAGAAGACCAAGGTCTAGGTGAACTGTTTCAGTCAGATGTACCCTAGAAGACAGAAATATAAGAACTGACAATATGGAGTTTTGAGGAGTGACAGTCAAATTTCAAGGAAAATTATACAGGAGATTTATAATAATGCACACTTAATCATGTATTACCCTCATAGTTGACTATACTATGATAGCATGTGTGTGCTGGTAAATTTTTAACCACTGGCAAAAAAAAAAAAAAAAAAAAAGTGACAGGCTCTTCCTTTGCAAGAATCACAATTTCCATGAAAGTGTATCCAAATCAGCAAACATCCACTTAATTTTTTCTGGGATGCTGCTTCTTTTCAGGACATCACATTCATGACAATTTTAGTAACACGAAATATTTGCCTTTAAAAAATAATATTCCTGCTGCTGCATAGACGAGGAGGAAAAGCATAAAAGACTCCAAAATAAGCACATCTCAATTGAATTTTTCACGTCACTATATAAGCTTATTGCCCAAATGCTGCTAGGCATTATTGGTTTAACAACCGGATCATAAAATTTTCAAAAATTTAACAGTTGGCTTGTGTGACCCAGCTCCAGCAAACCACTGCTTGCAAATGATAATTATATCAACCCAAGTCACAAAGCATAATTATTATTATTATGTGACACCTCTGTGGAGTCCAAGGACTCATTATGGGAAGGCACACTACTCCATTACACTTAACTCACCATCTCCCCTACTTAATCCTCCAACTACTACCAGCACAGATGGTACATTTTGTCTGTAAAATGGTGTGTGTGCGCACAATTGTTTAGGGAGAAAGAAGGAATCTTTCTTGAAAAGCTGAGGATGGGAAAAAACAGCATGGTGAAGGCTGTTCCAAAGAGCACAGATAGATGGAATGAAGGAAGATGAGAAATTGGTTTGCTAAGTTTGGGGTTGAATTGTACATGCATGTTGACTAGTCGCAGCTCATGTTCTTACATGATTAGAAGAAAGCAGAAGGATGGTGATGGTGGCCAGTACCCATGAAAGAGACATAAGTGTCAGAAAAATTAGTGGAAGATATTTGTGTGTGTGTGTGGGTGGGTGGGTGGGTGGGTGGGTGGGCGGGTTGGACATTTATTAAGCAGATTGTCCTTTTCTGTTTACAATCAAGAACTCTTAGGGAGGTCTTGGATATACCACTCCAAATGTAAGAACAATATTCTGAAGTTGTGTGATTCTGAGGCATTGAATATATGCTGAATTATTTTGCCTTGGAATGCTTTGGCACACTTATTAGAGAGCTATGGCCTGGACAGAGGTTGAGGATTTGTAATGAAGTAGGGAACGAAGGCCCTCATTTCAGTAATGATTATTTCAATTGTTTGCTTGCAGGTGTTTGGCTAAGGAGAGAGGAAATTGTAATCAGATCATTTTTCAGAGGTGTAGTAATCCAGGAGGTTATTTCAACTGACACTGTTGTGGTTCCATAGAAGATCAATTTATAGAAAAGAAACTCAGGATAAGATTATGGTTGGTGTTGCCAAGAGGACAGCAAGCACCTGCAGTCCATTTGGAGGGATGGCTGATTAAGGAAAGGTCCAGAATGTTGGAAGAATGAGAATTATCTAGTATTCTGGTTGGCATTTGAGCAATTTTTTAGATAATGATTAGTAGCAAATAATTTTACTTCTCTTCAAGCATAATCTATAAAGTTGGAGAATGGAAGCTGGTCTGAGTCACGAACACTGAACTCTCCAAGGAAGGTATTTCACAGTTTGGGTAATTACAGTGTCTGAAATCCACTTTCAGAGATAAATAATCAAAGAAATCAGTGTGATCATCTAAATTAGAAGAGCAGGAAAAGCAGAAAATGAAGGCAAGCATATCTTGAGCTATAGCAGATTATAGAGGGGGGGGGGCTTGACGTTTAAGAACTTGAACACAGAATGTAAGAGCTGACAAAGCACATGTTTCACTGTTCTTTATAAGAGTCATCAGGCATGTAGTTGGGATAGTGAGATGAATTGTTGTAGTGGATGCCAGTTAGAGTTCAGTAAGGAATAACAGATTGGGTTTTTTTGATGTCCCTAAGTGGTGGTGCACATCATTAATGTTTATAGTGATGTCCAATCTTGGTGAATGGATATGAAAGTGCTTTTGAATGCATAAAATTTTGATGTTATTTTGATTTTGGGGAGGTGGAGTTATAGTTTTTTTTTTTCCCTTGCTGCAATTTTTGTACTTTTTTTAGTACTTGAATATTCCTTGATGGATGGATTATGTCAAATATCCTCATTATATTTCATTAAGCCTCCCACAGAGCCTAAAAGGCTTCAATATGGGAGGTTTAATAATACATAATGAGGATATTTGACATTCATCATCCCTATATAACCAATTGGGAAGAAGAAAAAAAAAACCAGAAGTTTTAACAGAACTTTGGCATAGGAGTTGCCTTGGCTTATACTACTTAAAAGATACAAACTTTGCCTGGTGCCCATTAGTTGTCTTTTATTAGTACACTGATTAGATTTCATTGGCCTGACAAATGTTTCAAACTGTTGGTTTAACATCAGAGACCATACAGAAACTGAAGAGGGCAAAACCCCTCATATTAATACCAGAGCAGTCCTGCACCAAAGAGTTATACTCTTTATAAATTAGATTTCTGCCTGGTTGCTTTCAGTTTTCAAGTGACTATGTGGAATCACAAAGCAGGTGATTATGACAGACTGAGAAGCAAGCTTGGAGCAGTACCATGCCATAAAAATTTAAAGGGAAAAGACAAGCATTATATAGGGGATATGAAGGGGTATATGAAAAAAAAAAAAAAAAAGAAGTATCAAATTTATATATCTAGATTGAAAAAGGATAAATCAAAGAGAAGTTAGATGATGAGTATCATCATTAAGTAGGAGAAAAGGTTGTAGAACGCCCATAAGTAGTATAACATACAGGCAAGAAAGATGACCAAAATGGAAAGGAAGGCAAAGGCAGAATTATGAGAGGAAGCGAACCAACCAGGCCAAAGAAAATCCCAAAGACTTATTTTGATATGTGACAAGTACAAGAAAGAATGACAATGGAAGGATAACTTTAATTGGTGCTGATCATATGGAGGTAAGAGAAGTAGACAAAATAGTTGATTTACTGAGTGATCGTTTTGCAATAGTGTACTATCCAGGTGATGATACTTCAGTCTCAGATGTAACTGACTGACATAAGAATGGAGGTAAATAAATGAGAAGTGATTAAGGATACCAAAGAACCTTATTGTAATTATGTGGAAATCAGATGGGATATCAGCTCTTATATTATGAGAATGCACATAGGAATTTACTGCTGCTCTGACTAAACTGGCAGAGCAGCAGTAAATTAGCTCTAAGAAGGTGCCAAGAGAGCATAAGTGGAAAAATACCTCTGTTGATAAGACAACATATCAGCGCTTCTGATATGTTGTTTTATCAGAGGAGAATAACTTCCCTGTAAGACATATAAAAAGCTCTGCTAAGACAACATACTGACTATTATGGCTCAGACATGGTAGCCTGGGTTCGGAGATGACGAGATAACTGAAAAGATTCAGTAGAGAGTAATTAATACATCTTGCCTGTGGAAACATGAATATGAAGACAAACCGAAGGAAACTCTGGGTCTTTAAAGTTTTGAGTGCAGGAGATATGGGTGAAACAAATAAGTTGGTAAGGAGATCATATAGAATAGACATAAGTGAGATTTTACAGGTCATTGCAGGTGGGAGAGAACTTTGGGTCAGCCATGAAAACTAAGTAACGCAAGGAAGCATGTGGGCCCAAGTTTTTCTCATGGTATGTGAAAAGGGCTACAAGTGGTTGTGAGTGCTTTTTTAGCATATGCTTTTTCAAGAAAAATGATAGGTATTTAAGGCAATGAGTGAGCTTGAAGAGGCCCATTTCTGATGACTCGACTCCCTGGAAAAGTCTGCATCATAATTCTTTGCATGATTTGTTTAATCATTTTACACAACTTTCTTCCATTTTTCTCTGTATTCTTTGAGGACACTGACTTATTATTTACAAGGAATTTTAAAATATGATTTCTTTTAGAGAATTGCATAAAGTTCTTCTGAACACTATGAAATTTGTATTTTTCTATCCTTGCAACCAACTTCACTACGTGCCTTTCAGTCTGAATCAACACTCCCCCACCTGCTTCAGAGTATGCCACCTAATATCCAAGGTTTGGTTCTTGTTTTTAAACTCTTTCTTTGAATCTACTGATATTTGTACATTTAAATCTTGCTCCACTTTGATTCTTTTTAAAATTTTTGTACATATTTTTCTTTTGAAAGGCAATACTCATTCTCTCAAATTAAATAAAATTAAATCTCATCCTCTCTACTTACAGTAGATAGAATGAGAGTTTCCCAAATATCTCGGACAGTTTCTGTTGAGGTTAGGGTAGTTTTTAAGTTTTTAAAACAATAACATAGTCAAATAAGACTTTTTTTGAACATGATGTTAGTAATGTCTACTATATGTTTAGTATCGCTTCCTATTTCAGTTCCCCTGAATATTCTTATAGCATGAACCAGTGTGAAGGTATCACCATAAACAATAACATAGTCTGGTGGTGAGGTTTATATGTTTGGCTATTCATAACTGTATTTTTTAAAGAAATTACAATGTACACTAATATATTAACTAAAATAAATTTAATTAATACTTCCAATATTTGAGAAAGTCAAATTGCCATCATCAGGGAACAAAATTTAATATGATATGCACATACACACTAAGTAATAATGCTGAAGCATGCGAACTGAGAGCAAGTCTAAAGCACCCCTAAATAGCACCCCTAGTTTGTTAAATTGGGTATCCTTGGCTGTTGGGCTGAAGTATAGAGGATGAGAGCTTCCCGAATTTGGGATAGCTTCTGTTGAGGTTGTTTCTCAAGTTTTTAAAACAATAACATAGTCAAATAAGACTTTTTTTTTTTTTTTGTATATTTCTCTTCATGTGAATTTATGCAAATCTTTATATTGGAATATGATGTTGGTAATCTCTACTATATAGGTGGTATTTATTTCCTACTCTGCTGTTTAGATATCCAATTAGGATCAGCTTTTCCTTTTCTTGGTGAAATGTCTTCTCTGATGAGTTGAAAAGTTCCCACCTTGGGACCATAGGCACAAATACAGGGTGTTCGGGATAAATTTGACAGTTTCATAAGGAAAAAGAAAATCTTCTTTGTATCTATTAAATTTAATGAATTGACAAAAAAACATTACAGGCAGAGTTAATTACAATACTATCAACAAGATTTACTCAAAATAACCACCATTAGCATCGATCACAGCTTCAATTCTGCTTCGGAACCTCGAACAAGCTGATGCTACAGTCTCCCTGGGAAGGGCCGCAAAAACTGTTTTAATTTTATCCATTAACTGGGCTTTTGTATTACTGGAAGTGCGATTGGTGTCTTTCTCAACTGCGCCCCATACAAAATAATCCATGGGGTTAAGGTCTGGGGAGTTTGGAGGCCAAACATTTGGACTGGTGAAGTCGTAGAAATTTTCAGACAACCATTTTTGACTTTTCCCAGAGGTGTGGCAAGGGGCCGAATCCTGCTGCCATACATACGGCCTACCATTGGCTACCCTTGTTATCCAGGACTTGACTACAGTTAGCAACTCCACGAACAAAGCCCGAATTCCAATGCCAGGGTTCTTCAACACCTGTTCCTGCAGATTTGCGAGGAATTCTGCTGTACGAACGCAATCAGATCGTCTGCTAGGGATCTTTCTTCTTGCTACATCCTCGTAGTCACCATTGCAAGTCTCTAGTTCATGCCTGATTGTTTTTACTGTATTCAGGGAGCATTGGGCAGCAGTCGTAATATCCTTATTTTGATGGCGGGCACGAATCATCATGATACAAGTTATTCTCTTCCATGATTCAGGTGGGTTCCAGCTATCCATCCTTTCTGACGTCTTGTATATGAATGAAGAAGGGTCCAAACTTTTAAATGAAGAGAAGTGTGTGTTAATACATGTAACTTACGGAAAAATATAATTAATTATAAATATGTCAAATTTATCCCGAACACCCTGTAAGTCCCATTATTAATTTGTCATTTTTAAAAAAAAAATTGCCACCACACTATTTCAAATAGTGTATCATTCAAGAAATTTATCTTCATATTTAGTATTGAATATTGTATTTACTCCTTTTCTTTCACAGATCACTATTACACTATGCCAACATGGCACTTTCTATTTTTTCTGCAATTTTAGTTCTTTTCTGTTGACAGTTCTTACAACAATGCACCTATTTTTAATTTAATTCCAATATAGTTCAATATCCAATTAGTTTTAATATCATTACCCATAACAATGTAATCCACAAAGATAATAAATAAGACAAGATAACAATCTTGCTCACATGATTTATTGTTAAGTATTTTCCTTGTCATTCTTCAACATTAATTATTTTAATATAAGCTATATGTTGCTCTAAATTTCCATCAACTATATATGATTTCAGGATCTACAATCCGTTTCCCTTGTCACCTTATTATATGCCATTACAAAATATACACATTTAGCATAAATAGAGATCCTTGCTTCCACGGTTTTGCAATGGTTTGTCTTAGGACAAAAATCTGGTCCTGAAAATCTCAGTCCATATTCCCAGAAAAGGATCCCACCTGTTTTTGACTCATCCATCTTGGTAATAACTGAGGTGGAAGTGATGTTAGCACGTAATCATGTCAGCTCCACCTCTAGTTCACTGAATATTACATCGATGATGCTCTCTATTTTTTTCTTCAAGTTGACTTTTTATGGTTCACCTCAGTTCTCTAACAAAACCAGCAAGATCCTACTTCACTGGGGAATACCTCAACCAAACATTACAGTGCATTTTCTGGTTTCAGCCAACAGAGAATACACATAGTTTGTTCAGCTAAATTCTAAAATTTTCAGCTCACTATTGTTTCATTCAGTATTTGAATGAATATCTATTAACAGAACACATTTTGGAAAGGTAATGGACATTGCCCATAGTCAGTTCTTCACTCCTTACATGCTAAGTGAAAAATTCCAACTAATTATCTAGATTTGAATCTGTAAGTGACCCAATTCAAATTGTGCAAGCTTGAATTTTTGTTTTTTCCCCCATTAAATATTATAGTATCAATGAAAAATGAATTATTTCCAGATTGAAAGTGACAATTAAATCCCAGTTATCATAAGTACCTCATATCACTTATCCAATGAGAATGACATGCAATGTTTCACAATATTACCATAACAGTAAATATGACACATTTAAGACTTGTCTCCCAATAAATCAGTATGAAAAGCAATGCATGCAATTATTTTTGCATTAAGGATAATATAATAAATAGTATATGATTAGAATAATAATTTTTTAAAAAAAATCAATCCATTCCACCTTCAACTTTACACACATGTGCGCACACACACAAACTGCAACGATAGTTAAGAATGCAAAATGATAGTAAGAACTTTCTTTTAAATGCACTTCCTGCAGCTTCTACATCAATTTCTTTACTCAAAAAAAGAATACTTTTTATTCCTACTCCACTTTATAACACCATTGTAAGATTTCTGTGCTGTCACTTAGAAGCTCATCAAACAATGACAGGCTTTTTAAAATAATGACAAATACATTTTCAGTGCTGGACAATGAATGAATGAAGTCCAATTTACAATGTGGCTTGCAATTCCATATTTACATTTCACTATTTATTAAAAAATAGATTATGAATAACACATACGTTTTAGTTTCAAAGATCCTAGAAAGAGGTATTTTATAACAATGAATTCAGGCTATTGCACTCAATTATTACTTGTGATTTGAGCTTGATAAATCAAACTCAAATCACTCACTCACTCACACACACACACAAAAGCATAATAAAAACTAATAAACACCAACTTTTATGACAAGCATACAAACCTAGGCGTAACATGCGTCTGATCAGTTGGATGTAATATTGTAGAAATAGTATATGTATATACAGAAGATGTATTCATAAAACTTTTCCCAGGGTGAGTATAATCTGTAAAACATAAGATATTTATTGAATATTACCAGCCACACTAAATGAAAATTTTTATTCAACTGCACTAAAAACATGATAAAAAAGTAATAATCAAAACTTAAGATACTAAATTACTGGCATTTTCTGGTATAAACCTCAAAGGGTGTACCATATTATATGAGGCTAACAACATTTTATGACTAGTTTTTGATCATCAATTTTTATTTTATTTTATTTTTTATCAAACTGGTCTCTTATGTGTGAAGTCTCCAATGAAATCACTTCGTGCATTCATCCTATTTTTCTAAGGTACTCCCCAACTGCAATGACCCATCCATATCTCAGTCTTCCTCTGAGTGGTCTTTTCTGTGTCATTTTTTACTTCAAACACTTTTGCTAAGAATCTCCCATTTTGTATAGATAAATACCATCTTAGATAAACTTTGTCTTCACATTTTCGAAAACTAACTAACATGAAGTTTCCAGTCCTAAACTCGCATATTTTTTGTCTACTATTTCATTTCTTTTAAAATTGGTTTGCACACTTGTATACTGACTGCTTGATCTTATGGGTGGTTTCTCTCATTTTTGTATAAATTTATTCTATTAACCATTTCCAAATTATTATTTGGCATGTGTGCAAAAATTGTGCCTAAATGGCTAAATTATGTAATATGTCTTAGAGATTCATAACTGAGAATCCAGTTCACCTTTTCTATTCCTGACACTTTCATGGTTTCATTTTTTGGGCTAATTTTCACAGCAATTATAAATTTAAATATTTATTTAATTTGGAATGATAAACAAGCAGTGAAAGAGAATTCAGGAAAATCACCAGCCAGAAATGTGTAAGGAAAAGCATTGGAAGAAATTATATATGAGAGAAATGCTCAAATATGGAGGTATAAGCGTTTTATAGTGGCTACAGTGCTTAATTCCAAAGGCCTGGTCAGAAGGTCAAATTCTGGATGACTGGAGTAGAGCTCTCATAGTACCCCTCTATAAGAAGTGAAATAAAACTGAATGTGAGAATTACAGAGGAATTTCCCTGCTAAGAATTCCAGATAACATTTAAGAACGTGTACTTTCTTAAATGCTTAAAGGCTAAGAAAAATTATTCAAGAGAAACTTGGGGAACAACGAGCTGCATTAGGATAAGATTTTCACTTGATGAGTAAAAGGTGAGAAACTACAGACATATAACAAGGATCTTTAAGTTTCATCAATTAGCCAAAGGAATATGACAAAGTGTCAAAATGCTACAACAAATATATGGGATAAATGTAACATACAGAACAATCGATATATGTCTAAATTTAAGTCATAAATCAGCAGTTAGAACTGAAAGAGGTACAGGAAGATGAGTTGATATGAAATCAGGTGTGAGAAAAGCTATCAAACTACCACCACTCTTATTCATCATGCATATGCATCACATTAGGAAATCCATAACAAAATTGGAGGTATTAATCTTATTCAGATGTTATACTTCTAAATAAATCCAGTGCAATTCTTCAGGATTCTTTAATAAAATTGATAAGTTCCTGTTTCCCACGTTCCTAACTATAAAAATAGTTAGAAACATGGAAAATGTCAACTGCATTTTCAATGTCTGTAGAATAAGCAGAACAGATATTCAGGCATAATTTTGCAGAGATGGCAAGTTAAATATAAAAACGAACAGCAGTATATGCAAACTAGCATAGTGCAGAACTATTTTTGGCTATTTGGATATCCGGAGTCATGGCTGAAGCAACTAAGACTATGAGGCAAATGTATTATGTCTGTTAATATGTGATCTTTTGGCCAAGTTATCTGTTTTATTATCTGATTATCTCCCATAAGAGACCAGCAAACTCACTTTCAGTCAAAAAGCCCTTATCAAAATTCTTTGCGTCCCAGGCATAATTCACACCCAGATCTTTCCAACCAAAGGGCATTGTTGATACTGTTGAGCTATGGAAGCTCTGAATGACAATAGAATATATACATTATACGTATATATACATATAGGAATAACTAAGAAATTAGCCAAAACAAATTAGCAATATACATGGCATTCACACCTAACTGTAATTTATGGATCTGAGAGTTGGGTTAGAAATAAAGTAGTTGATCACAGACCAGAGCACAGATATGAGATTTACTTTGAAGAAAAATTTGGGGAGTAAATGGATTCTATCAATGGCAGAATCCATTTCGAAAACGTATTCTGCCACTGATATCAATTGACATCAATAGCATTCAGTGAGTGAGCAGAGATATTATGGTGGTATCATTACTTAAACAGAATGGAGAAAGGAAAAGGTAGCTCTTCTCAAAACAGTGCCTCATGCAAAAAAGGAAGGAAAAAGACCTAGAGGATTGTTGTTATTTCAGATTATGGAAAAAGGAACTAAGAACATTAGACCAGTGTGTAACATCTATTAATTTCATGTGTTCTTCTAGCCAGTTTGCCTGTTTTGCAGGATGAGAACCCAGAGTTTCCAGGATGGAAAACATTGCAACTCTGTATGAGACCAGCTAGCACACCTTCAGATGAAAAATTTCTTATAAAGGTTATTCACATCCTGAACAGGATTTTAACTCTGATCTTTCCAGCTAAAGGGCATTGTCACTATTGACTGAGCTACAGAGACTTGGTCTAGATGAAGGCCAACATCTAGGTGGGCTATTTGCAGTTGGAAGTATCATAGAAGACTATAATATAAGTTTGAAATTTGGAATTCTGACAAATAAGATTCACTATTTATTGTTGATAAAAAGTTAATAATAATGTAAACTTAATCATGTGGTACTATCATATCCTATATGCTTCTTAAGGGTACATATCAGGAATCTTGATAATTTAGCTAAAGATTCTTGAACTGTAGCATATTTAAGAGCATGTCATCTATACAGAGTAAAGATGCAAGCTTAATCTCCTATTTAAATATCAGATTTAATATAATTTTCCTTAATACTGCTCATATAATTCATAGTAGAAATAATGTACACATTGGTCCCATAAAGGTCAAAACTAGATAACGTCAACACCACTAGTCTGGAAGAAATGCAAATCAGGGCTTCTTCCACAATGTCTAATCACCAATCTTCCAATGGTGTACCCCATTATTAAGTAACCATGTGATGGAGTAGCAATTACTTACTTTGTGTGTGTGTGTTAAAATCCAAGGTAAATAATGAAACATCAGTATAAGAAGTATCAATGGAAAGAGATGGAGTTCGAAAAATTAAAAATACCATGTTGACAAAATTATAAACTTAAATAGGTGGATACTTCTAAATGACAACTATTAAGAAGTTACCTTAAGGCATTAATGATCAGTAGAAGGAAAGGGTAGCTGTAATCTATTATCCTACTGAAAGTTCTAGAAGGAGAAAGCAGAGGAATTTTTCAAGTCATTACAAAAGGTAGTTGACATAAAGGTAAAGAAAAAGTTGGTTTTAATTGGAGATCTACAGAGAAGAGAAGGATATGAATTGCAAACATATGGAAATGTTTGGGAAAAATTAAGTGAAAAGAGCAAAGTAATAATAATGGAAATACCTGCTGGATTTCTGTTCAGAAAACGGCTAGTCATTATTAATGCCATTTTTCAAAAATAAAGGTGTGCATAAATTTACATGGGAAGCTATGTCTCATTTATTACATTAATGTTTATTATATGGACATATAACAAGTGATTACATGTAAAAATATAAAGTGATTACCATCTCCTTTTGAGCAAGAAAAAATGAGTATCAGTGATTTTTGTAAATTAGCATACATATTATTCTTTTCAAAGAGGTCAAGAACATTCAGAAGTGAACTGTAGACTAAAATATACAAATATCGCCACCACCAATTCCTGATATGTACTTTTAAGAGATATACAAGATATCAATAGCACATAATTACTACAGATGTATCATTAAAACCAGCACCACTATGACAAAACTAATAGTTTGTGATAGCAGTGATTGTTTTATAGGTACAATGTTATGCTGAAAGAAATTCACTACAACAAAGAGAAATATTTAAACAACAGGTTTCATAGATTTCAATATTTCAGTCAAAGAGACATTATCAGGAATACAATGTTAAAATTGTAATAATACACAAGAAACAATAAATAAAAGAAATTAGATGAATAAATAAAGACTAAAGTCCTATGAGGGGTGCCCTCTATGGATGCTGTTGATTAGTCTTAAATGTTGGGTGGTGGGCCTAAGAATTGGAGTTGGAAATTTTGGGAAGTTTAATACAACTATATTTATTAAGACTTTAGAATCTGCATCAGACAAACAACAACCTAATCTCTAAATATTCATTTGCTAATTCTGCACAGAGATGACATAGCACACAAAGCTAAACAGTACAGTAAGTGAAAGCTTGGCTTATCCTGAGAACTTAATTGGCCTGGTCTTCCTTAAAAGATGCAGGGACAATGGAATTATACCGACCTGCATTAAGTTAAAAAGCAAAGTTTCACTCTTCTAAGGCTCTCTGCATCTACAGATGCACAAGCTTTGCTTCATAAACAAATCACCACTACTTGTGCTAAATTATTTACTGTTAATACAGCTATTAGCTCTCTTCAAATTGAGCTCTCCTCCATTCTCAAACCCTCTATGTGTGGCACATAGAGCATGCCACGTGTAACTTACCTCCTAATGTTGCCAACATCAGGTTCAACGAGATTATATCTTATCACAAATGTCGTTGTCAAAAAGAAATCTCTCCAACAGCCAGCTCCAAGCTTTACAGAAACTCCGCAAAGACTACAACATAATTATTACTAGAGCTGACAAAGGTGATACTACCACTGTCTTTAATTCCAGCGATTATAATAGAAAAATGAATGTTCTACTAGAGACAGCACCATTTATAAACTACTGGATTATGATCCTACCAAGTCTCAGGGGGAAAAAAATGCTAAAAAGGCTTCTAAAAATGTCACATCTCGGCCTTCATTAAGTTGTTAAAAAACTTAAACCTTTTAGTTCTCCCCTCCCCCAATATACTGATTGCCAAAAATTCATAAACCCAACTATCCTCTCTGTCCCATAGTAGACACCACTGACTCTCCCTCCTTTAAATTAGCAAAATCTCTAATTCCACTTACTGGCCACACTTTTTATATAAAATATTCCACTCATTTCAAATCTTTAATCATATAATTTAGTTTTAAACAATAATGATGTCATGGCAAATTTTGATGTTACCTTCTTATTCACAAATATCCCCCTTACTGACACTAAATTAACTGAAAAATGTCCCCTACCTCCGACATTATTAATCTTTTTAATTTTGCTATCCATACTGGTTACTTCTCCTGGAAGGGCACATTATATAAAGAAGAAGGGAGATAGAAGGTACTTCCATAGGCTCTCTCTCCCTTTCCACCACTCTCAACCAATTACTATATGGAGAATTTTGAAAAAAGTGCTTTTGATACACCAGTCTGATAAACATTTTGCTAAACATTTATAGCCTAATGTTCAGCAAAATGTTTATGAAAAATCAAGTGTAAGAGAGTAATATACTATATCTTCATTGTTATTCATCATCTGTAATTATCACAAAGAAATATGGCATTAAACTGATATCAAAATTAGAGATATTCACCTCTGCTTTTTATGTCAGTAATGTTATGCTAATAAATAAATGTAGTGCAAGTGTCTTCAGAATTCCTTCTCCTTTTCTGTAGCCTCTTTCCATCCACTGCTGGATACAGCCCCCCCCCCCCCCCAACTTTTTATTTCTGTCTTTAGCCAGAGTCCACTTTTTCATCTTTAAACCTTTAAAGATCATCTCTTCATCCTGTTCTGTGATGACCTTTCCTTCTCTTGTATCCACACTACTGCTTAATTCTGTTCACCTTTCACCTGGAAATCTATGGTAGCCCATCTCCATTTACATGCTTTACGATACTTCACAATATCTTCTTTTCCAGTCATCTCTCTAATTCTAGTATTTCTTATTTTATCCCTTTGTTATGTGGAGTATGCTCAATGAAACATGTAGAATGTGTAAAACATTTCGGAGATTTAGTGACAATATGTGGTGAAGATAGTAAATTAAATATGGAGAAAGATAATATAATAAGCACAACTACTAGTTCATTTATAGGCAAATTTTATAGATTTACATATTATGTATGGTGGGGAGCCAGCTGAATAAATTTATATGGAATAAGAGAGAAATTAGCCAAAATTCTAAAACTAGCAATATACAAGACAGTATTCCAACCAGTTTAAAGTTATGGATTTAGGTTAGAAATAAAGTAGTTGATCAAAGATTAGAGACAACAGATGAGATTTCTGAGAAAAATTAGGGGGGAATGAACAGATGGCATCAATGGCATTATCATATTAAAAATGAAGATATTAGGAAGGAACTGTACATATTTACATTCAAGCGCATGTGAGGACTAATCTAAGGCTAGCAAAATGTATTTGATGGCAAGGAAAATCAAGATCTAGACAAAATGGGGAGGTTATGGGGCCTTAGAAGACTAAAATGTAAGATCTGATATCATATAGCCAATTAATTAGGAATTTAATTATTGATAGAAGGTTAGCACAGTCCCTATGAGTATGCTATAGTGATTCTTACTAAAGCAAACTCATATTTCTTATAGAGGATATGAGTATTTAGGCTTAGGTGTTGGTTTACATTCATGTTCCACTTTTATTAAAGTAGAACATGAATTTATTAATGAATAATTTACAGCACAAAAGAGAAATAATTAAACAACAGGTTTAACAGATTTCAATATTTTATTTCAGTCATAGAGACATCGTCAGGAATACAATATTAAAATTGTAATAGCACATATAAAAACACACAAGAAACAATATCTGGAAGAAATTAGATGAATAAACAAAGACTGAAGTCCTATTGAGAATTTTGAACAACTATTCTCTTGGCACCTTACTTTATGCCTTTTCCATATTTACAAAACTAAAGCAAATCTTATATATCAATGATTTCTCACCTATTTTTCTTAAAGTGAAAATCTGATCTTGACAATCCCTATTTGGTTTGAAGCTAGCTTACTGTTCCTCAAATTCCTACAATTTTTTTACCCTCTTCTCAAATATGCTTCACCAGAACAAAAAAATTCCTCTCATATTCTCACATTCAATTTTATTTCCTTTTTTATAAATAAGAGCTCTACTCAAGCCAGGCCTTTTGAATTACACAGTATATCCCTGTAAAAACCATTCAAATTAAGTGGATATTGAATCCAACATTATTTCAAAACTGAATAGAGAAACTACAAGAGTTTCATGCCGAATATATAGAAATTATATCAAAGTTTCGGCAGATGCAAGCGTACACTAACCCTTCCATGACAGGGCAACTCATAGTAAAGGTGGAGTAAGCTCTGATCACTGTCCTTAGTATTTTTCCATAATGTAAAACACATCTCCTAAGAGATGTATGATGTTATACATTATGGGGGAGGTCACTATCCAGACCGGTTTCGACCTTTATTGAGGTCTCATCAGTGAAAGCCAGACCATAACACTAAGGTTGAAGTGATGCAGAACTTATACTTTACCATACGAGCTGCCAAAAAAAGGTGTCACATTACAAAAGGCACCAATAATTCTCAAAAAGAGAGCCAAAAGGCTTCACTTCGGTGATGAAAAATCATTCAAATTAAATGGATATTGAATCCAACATTATTTCAAAGCTGAATAGAGAAACTACAAGAATTTCATGCTGTATTTTCCCATAAATGGGAAAATTGCTTAGTATTTTCCCATAATATAAAACATATCTAAGGACAGTGATCGGAGCTTACTCCACCTTTACTATGAGTCGCCCTGTCATGGAAGGGTAAGCGTATGCTTGTATCTGCCGAAGCTTTCATATAGTTTCTACATATTCAGCATGAAAGTCTTGTAGTGTCTCTATTCGGCTTTGAAATAATGTTGAATTCAATATCCACTTAATTTGAATGATTTTACATCGCTGAAGTGAAGCCTTTTGGCTCTGTTTTTAAGTAATCCTTGTAAAACTTTTTTATATATATTTTATATTTACATTAATGGTTGAGTATCATCTTGCATCTTTTCTACCACGTACTCTCACTGCTTTTCTCATTTAACAAGATTTCCAAGTACCTTTTTTTTTTTTTTTTTAAACCTGGGATCATCCCGAACATGAATTACAACTGTTTCTAGATAAAATTAACCTTCTTCATCATCGCATCAACTTCACATTAGAAAAAGAATCTCCACAGGGTATTTACACATCCAAAGAAAAGAAGACGGTTCCATCGGCATGTCTGTCTTTCACAAACCTACATTCTCAGGTCGCTACATTCATAATTCTTCCACTCATCATCTATCTCAGAAATCTGGCATTATTAAATCACTAGTTTCCAGAGCACACAAATTCTGCTCCTCTGAAGAATCTTTATACCAAGAATTAAAAGTAATCAAAAATACAGCCATCCTAAATGGATATAGTCCTAAAACAACTCAAAAAATCATCAGTCACTTCTCCACACATCAAACCAGACAGGAAGAAGTCCATAGGATTCCCATACCTTACGTCAAAGGCATCTCCAAACGTCTTTCTAAAATTATGAAGAAATACAATTTTGCCACTACTTACAAACCTATCAACCAAATTTACAATTTGTTACCTTCTCCTAAGGACAAACTCTCACCGTTGATGTTGCCTGGCGTTTATGAGATTCCATGCTCATGCAAATTGTCTTACTTTGGACAGACAAGGAGGTCTGTTCAGAAACGCATCTCGGAACATCAAGACCACATTTGTCTTTTTAAACCGCAGAAATATGGCCTCTCTCAACACAGACTTGAAAATCGTCGTTGTGGTGGAAAAGTCTAAACTTTTACATAGATCTTTATAATAACATGAACGTTTATACAAAGAAAGTTCTGAAGCCCTACTACACAGACCAAATTTAAACCACAACGACGTTCTTACTATTCCTAAAGTATGGGAAATTGTCATACAAAATTGTGTTAAATAATTATTAATTTTTTTTTTTTTTTACTTCTGTAACACGTTACGCACGTTTAATGAGATTCTATTGTAATCATGCATCCTAACTGTATGTTATTCCTATTATTGTTTTAAACTACTGTACTGATGATGTCCTAAGATACTTAGGATGAAATATTTACAATTAAATAATTTTCACTGTGGTTAATACGTTTGTTTCTTTTAATCAAGTAACTATGGCACACCTCTAGAATATCATTGCCTTCAGTCTTTATGTTGCATCTGTATACCATTTGATTCCTTTTGTAGTAATAGTTCCTACATTTCTAAGCTTTTCAAGATTCTATAACCTTCATGATATTTATGTTTTATTTTGTAACACAGTCTTCCTGTGACTTTTTCTAGTCATTTATATCATGCAGCTCTCTCACATTTTTCTCTGCATTCTCTCAATACTTGCTGACGCACTTGCCAGAACTTTTGATACAATTTCTTCTTTTTCTGGACTGTGTCTAACTTTTTGATCTCATCATGAAGTTCAGATCTTTATAACTTGCAGACAACATCAGCATGTGCTTGACAGGCTTAATCAATCAATATTTTCTTAAGATTTTACCTTTTGTCTCTAAGATTTGGTTCTTGGTTTCGAACTCTCACTTTTCTCCAATAATATCTATATCTATATATTTGAGTCTACAGTTCACCTCTAATAGATGCTTGACTGATTCTTTTTAAAACTTTCATATATATTTTTCTTTTCAATGTGACAATCATGTCACATTGAAAAGAATGTAGCCTGTGTAGCTCAGTGGATGTGGCGTTTGCACACCATCGCGCTAGGCCGCACGAAGGAAGTCTTGGTTTCGAGTCTAGTCGGCGACTAGAGGAAATTTTTCTAAGCCTTTTTTCGACCGGTTCCCGAGTTAGTCGATCTCTGGCACGGGCAAGCAGGTTTTTCCTCCCGGAAACTCGGGTTTTTCGTCCTGTAAACTCAAGAAAATCGACCGTAGAACCCACATTATTTCAGACATTAAATATATTGTGTTAGGGTTAGAGACCACGAGATGGCGGCACATTTGAGCCGTCTCTCTTCACTGCGTACCGCTTAATTAGTGATAGCCTTGGGCCATCTGTCTCTGATTGGGTACCAGTGGAGATTGAACTGCCCACTCAGTCTCCAAAAGTTAGATAGGGCTAAATGGCCTCGCCTACTCCCGTATATACGGGAATAAAAAGGCGTTAGCTGATTTTTTTTTTTTTTTTTTTTTTTTTTAATGTGACAATCATTTCTATTTTGCTCAAAATTATATTTTTGTAATTTTCAACACTAGCCAGCAGTTATTTATTTAAAATCTCCAATGCATTCTTATATCTTGGAGCAATTTGAAGATACTACATTTGAAGATATCAACAATAATATAATCAATAATTTACATGAATGACCAAGTTTAGATACCTGATCAATATTAGAAAATTTTGATTTCATTAAAAAATTTATTTTATTGATTAAATGCCTTACTGAATTACTGGAGGGATGATGTCAGGTTACATTTTTTATTGTAAATACTTTAATATTTCAATCCTGTATCTGGAACTATCTTCAGGGAGTGTTGTAAACTAAGTAAGAATAGTATATAATTTAACCCAAATGTATTTTCAATGCATTTAGGGTTTTTTAAATAGTTCAAATAAGTTAGCAAGGCATGAAGAAAGGAAAGAACATTTAGAAGAATCAATTTTTTATGATTCATGTGTACATAGTCGATGATGGATATGGAAGAAAAGAATTTTCATTATGAAAGCAATAACACTTTTACACTTAATTCTAATAAGCAGAGAACAATCTCTATTCGTCAGTCATGTACTTTACTACAAGAAGATATTAGATTAACACCATAATTGCAAAGTACCAAATCAGCCATAGGACAGTGTGAGGAGACAGGAAGAAAAAGTTAAATCTTTCTGATGACTTTGGAGGGTGGGGGGGGGGGGGTGATACCTTTTTTCCTAATGGTTAGAGAACACATAATTAAATCCTCATAATATCTAATCACTGTATTGAAAAATTCATTAACATGGAACCTAATCTAAACAGAATAAGATGGTTAATATTTTTGGACCAGTTTTGCCTATTTTGCCAAAGGTAAAATCTAAGATACCAGAAGGAGAGAAAACTATCATTCCTGTATCTAAAAATAACAAAGTTAAGCTTGAAAATCATTAGTGATCAAAGTTTTTTTTCACTTGGTTATAAATTAAATTAAAAGTGCAAAGAAATTACATTATTGTTTAATCCTTTATTCAAGTGGAAGCAAACAAAGTTTTATATAGAAACTTTGTTTGCTTACACTTGGATAAAAGATTAAACAAGAATATAATTTCTTGGCATCTTTAAAGGAACAGTGATCCTTCCATAAAAGATGGGACTAAAACTTGAGTCTCTTTTACCAGCAGAGAGAAAGCATTCCAAGGAGATCTTACTGCACACTCACATTAAGTGATGTCATGAAATTAGTTATTGATTTTTTTGGAAATAATGGATAAATACTGGACTGGTGAGATTATTAAACATCCTATTAGTTCAGAACAGAAAGTATGCCTAAGTATGTCTTAAATGTGGAAGGTTGGCAAAACTGTAGAATGAAGCTATTGCTCTGTACAATTGTAAAATTACAGAGCATCAAATTCAAATTTTCTCAAAAATGGCAATTTCATTAAAAATGTTCCTCAAAAGACCACCAAAAGTTAAAAGATCATATCCATCAGTGAATACTGATTACAATGTCACAAAAATTCTATTTTTGATTATCAACTTTCTATCCAACATGCAAAACCACTATAAGTTCAGCATACCTTCATCTTCTTCATAATCACTAAGTGTGTAGTTCTCTTCTAATTCTTCAAGCTTACGTTCACCCTTTATTTGCACACCGGGACGAGACTCAAATATTCCTCCCAGATGAGGTGTTGCCAATCTTTGCCACTGATGAAGTGTCTGAGATCCTAAGGTAATAATAATAATATAATAATAAGGATATTTTCGCAAAATATTAATTTTTTTTTTAATCTCAAAAAACAGTACTATGACACAATAAATTGTATAATTTTTCATATATAGAACTACTATTTAAAAATTATCATGACATGCACCATGAGTCTTATTGATGGATAAGCTCTAATCTAGAGACAAATAATCATTTGGTTCATTCTAATGTGAACATGCTAGTATATTTTTTACATTCTAATGTGAACATGCTATTATACTTTTTACATTCTAATGTGAACATGTTAGTATACAAAGCAAAAAATTACTTACTCGAGATTATTTTTCATGGTCAGTCCACATACAAAAAATTGGAAACCTAGATTATCAACATACATAGAATAAGAGTTAAATAAAACCCTGCTCATGGATTTTTTTTTTTTTAATGCTCTATCAAGCTTCTAATAAAAAAGATGATGGTAGGTAATGAAACCATCTATCTTCCATAATGATATATGAAACCATATATCATTTATCACCCATCAATTTGGGTGATAAATTATGGTGGCATGAGTTAGCCAAGTAATTTCATATTTAACATTAAACATGAAGATAAACTTTTTCAATAGGAGACAATATTGATTTTATAGTGATAAATATAAAAAAGTTCAAAATAGAAAACTGGAAAATGAACTAGTTCCACTGAAGATGCTAGTAATGAGCAAGTGAAGAAATTCTTTAAGTCATTCAAAAAGGGCAACTTGCATCTGAACATTATGGGAGGAAATGAAACATTCATATATAAACACTGAGAAAATCTGGAGTAAAGGATAAAGCTAATAATAATTTGCTTAATTTCTGTTCTGGACATGGCTCAGTCATTACTAACACTGTTTTATCATTCAGAAACATCACAGTAGATGCTCACTATAGTAAACCCACAGGGACCAGAGAAAGTTTGTTATAGTGCAAGATTTGCTATAGTGAATTTAGGAAATAAAATTCCATATCCATTCCCAGAAAATAAATATCCAAAAAGGTATTGGCATTCAGTACTGTAGTTTTTTTGAGCTTCTCTCAAAACAAGCTTTAGCAGGATTTTAATGGCACTTATGACATAGTACAGATTACTAGATACATATTTATAAGAATAAAGAATAGCAGGTCTGTCTGTTGGGTTCATCATTGAGGTTGCACCATGACTAATTTTTTGCTGCATGTCCTGGTTACATGAAGAAAACAGCAATGGCCTTGTATAACTAAGTAATGCCTGCAGCCAGCATGAATATCCAATTATGTTGTACCATCATAATATATAGTGAGCCACCACTTTATTAAGAACACCTTCCCATTTAGGAAAACAGACTGAATCATGTGGCTGCAGTTTGCTATATAAATCAGGCAGACAGGGCAATCAACGGTTCTGTTTTTTTTTGTGTGTGTGTGTTTGGTTGCATCAGAATGGGTAAAAGGCATGACTGAGTGTGGTATGATTGTTGGTACCAGTATTTCACAAACATCATGTCTGGGGCTTTTCATGTACAACAGTGTTTAGGGGTGTATACCAGGAGGGGCGTAATAACCAGACAATTTCAACCCAATGGTGGGTCTGTGAACAGAAATAGCTCAATGATGCACAAGTTTAGAGAATAATGGCAATGATTGTACAATGTGATAGGAGGGCCAAGACCAGCTCAGTACAACAGTGGTGGTCAGAAATCATCTTGAAGCTCATAATTCATTGCATGCTGTCATGGATGGGGTACAGGAGCAGACAACTGCTCTAGCTCCCAATGTTATCAGTTAAGAACAGGAAGATGCAGCTTCAGTGGGCATGTGATCATCAACAGTGGACAGATGACTGGAAAAATGCTGCATGGTCTGAAGAGTCCCAGTTTGTACTATATTATGCTGTGGCAGAACCAGAATATGGCAGCAACAACATGAGGTCATGAGCCCTTCTTGCCAAGTAGCAACAGCTCAGGCTGGTGTGTGTGTGTGGGGGGGGGGGGAATTAATGGTGTGCAGAATGTTTTCTTGATACATGTTAAGTCCCCAGATACCAGTTGAAGTACCCATTGTCAAATGGGTACTTCCACCACAACAATGCAGCATGCCACAAAGTGTATAACATGTCAAAGTAGTTCAAGGAACATGACAGTTTCCATTACTTCAGTGGCCAGCTCAGTTCGCAGCAGCAGCATCCATCCAATCAACAATAACTGGGTGATGCCATTGTGAAAGCATGGACAAACATCCCAGAAGAATGTTTTACACACTTAGTTGAATCAATACCATACAGATAATACAGGCTGTTCTTAAGGCAAAAGAGGGTTATACTCATTAAATGCTGTTCCTAATAAAATGGCCAGCTGGCATACATATGAGAGTCATTTCAAGTTCTACACACCATGCAAGTGTGTCCAGTAAGATGATGTAACAGTTTCCATCTTCATGTCCACTGTAAGCCAGACTGATTGTCCCCCCCCCCCCCCAGTGTCTTTGTTTCATGAAACAGACTTCAAAATGGAGGAATCTTATTCGTGTCAGACATAAGCTCTCTAGACCTAATTCATTATGCTCATTATCATCATTCAGCATAATGAAAACATTCATTATGTTGAAACGACCTGATTTATCAAACTATTCAATAAAAAAGTTTCTGACAGGAATACATGACTTATACAAACACTGGGGCAATAGTGATAAGGCAGAATGGAGATTTTATTCAAACTCTATAAATGTGTTTTGTTAAATAAGTGTACAATTAGTTGGAAGAAAAATGGACTGAATTGAAAATGACCTGATGAAATTCTTGTTGTAACAAGAAGAATCTTTATTTAGAGTTTTTCAACTGAAGGTGAGTTAGCTGATCTCATATGGAGGTAGAAGAGTTTTCCTCCTGAAACTTGCATTTTTCTTCCAAAACACAGGCAATTAACAAACAAGAAATATTAGTTGATGGTGGATTAAGCAGCTTAGATGGATTGTATGCTGCTTTGTGATGAGTCCTTGGACTCCTGAAAGTGTCATATAATAATATTTTGTTTATTTACAGCGTACAAGTGCAGTTTTGAATGGTCCTCATGATTTCAACCATGAATAAATTATGAATAAATGAATTATGGAATAAATTTGGTCCCATCCTCATACATTAAGAATCCAAATAGATCCACAATGGAAAGGTAAGGGTTTAATAGTGGGTTAGAAGCACAGGCCAGTTCACTATACTGCATTCCTTAAAGGCTATGCGGAGGGCTCCTCCTGCTCATCTAGCCCTAACCCTTAAGTGACCGATTAAGGAAGGAAGAAGCCTCATATAATTACTGTCATCCTAATATCAATAACAATGGTGGATTTTGGGCTTTATTTAGACTTAAGTGTTGGTTGCATATGTTAATAAAGAACTTTAATGGTTTTTTAACACAGAAGTTACAAAAATTGAACATTTTAATCCAATCTTTCATATAATAGTAAATGAGGCATTTTCAATGACAAAGGGAAACATCACTTAAGGATTAAGTGCTTACGGGTCAAAGCTGTATAACTGAGAGGACACCTCCACATAACCTTTAAAGGAATGCGGAGAACCGACCAGGGCTTCTGACCTAATGTCCAATCCTCACCTTCTCGTGGTGCACCCTGTTGGGTATCTACCTGGATATTGAACGAACGAGGATGGGTTGGCAATTTGGGATTTAGTCGACCAAATTGTATTCTTATTGGCTCAAAACCAATATACAAAATGATAGCACAACATGACAAAATTTCATGTCGGCTGGGGGGGGGGGTCGCCCAGTTAAACAAGGACTCCGTTGTTTTCGCCAGGGAACCAGGGCGAACAGCAAAAAGTCAGCTACTGGAACAAATCTGAAAGCACACCCCAACTCAACATCACCAGAGTTAAAGATTGGTACTATCAACATAAGAAGCCTGAATGGAAAAGAAATGGAGCAAGCTGAGGAATTAGATAAGTACCAGATCAACATAATAGGAGTTACTGAAACAAAAAAGACAAAAACTGGTGAGATCTTTCTGAGCAATAAATACAAAATGTTATATTCAGGCAATGACAATCAAGGAAAAGAAGGGGTAGCTGTAGTATGCAACACAAAATATGAGGCTAATCTTCTTGAATGACAGGCAGTCTCAAATAGAGTGATGTGGGCAAATATCAGAATGGGGAACTGGACAATGAGACTTATTTGTCCAAATGGTCCCACAGAAGGTTCTACTAAGATAGAAGTGGAGGAATTGTTTGAGGCTCTAGAGAAAGCTACTGACACAATGAAAAAGGAAAAGTTGATCCTTGTTGGGGATCTAAATAGCAGAGTAGGAAATGATTGTGAGACATACAAAAATGTTTTGGGAAAATTTGGAGAAAAGAGCAAAGCTAATAATAATGGCAAATACCTGTTGTATTTCTGCTCAGGACATGGACTGGTTATTACCAACATCATGTTCCAACATAAAGATGTGCACAAATTCACATGGAGAGAAGAGACAAGGAATAAGAAAAGTCTCATTGACTATGTTATTGTTGATAGTGATGTTTTCTCCCTGGTGCAGAACACCAAAGTGTACAGAGGATTTGAAATTGGAAGCGATCACTATTTAGTCTTGAGCAGGATAAAATTGAATTTCATGTTGAAAAGAATGACATGTAAGAAAGTTTTAAAGCGAATAAAAGTTGAGCAGACTAAATTGAATAACTGTTGTAATAGATATGGTATGAAGGTCAGCAATAAAAAGACAAAAACAATGAAAATAGGTAGAATCGTTGAAAATGTCAACTGCATCGTGAATGGAGAACCTGTGGAACAAGTAAAACATTTCAGCTACTTAGGCACAATTTTTACTGAAGATGGTAAATTAAATATGGAAATAGACAACAGAATCAGCAAAGCTAGTATGGTGGGAAGTCAATTGAATAAATTCATATGGAATAAGAGAGAAATTAGTCGGAACACTAAATTAGCTGTATACATGACAGTGTTCAAACCAGTTTTAACTTATGGATCTGAGAGCTGGGTCAGAAGTAAAACACTTGACCAAAGACTACAGACCGCACATATGAGAGTCCTGAGAAAGATTATAGGCATGAACAGATGGCATCAATGGCAATATCATATTAAAAATGAGGATATTAGGAAAGAACTTGACATTGTCAGTATCCAGGAATGCATTAGCAGAGCTAATCTCAGGTGGTATGGTCACTTAAACAGAATGGGCAAAGAAAGATTAGCAAAACAAGTGTTCTCTGCCAAGTTGGCAGCAAAACGACCCAGAGGAAGACCAAGATATAGGTGGATTGATACGGTACAAAGTGCCTTAGACGATAGAAATATAAGATCTGATAATGTTGGAGTCTTGACAAGTAACAGACTGATTTGGAGGAAAATTGTAGATAGGAAGTTAGTAATGATGGGGAGGGCAGAGAGACTATAACTTTTTAACCATTATTATCCTGTAACACCTCCAAAAGACTCATTGAGAGAGGGCACCTACTCTACCACTCTCCATCTCCACCACTCAATCCACCAACTATAGCGAACCACATCGTCTACACCATCTACTAATTATCACTAATATTTTCACAAACAATCACAAACATCCATGACCATGGTGGGATTTGAACCAGCAGCCTTTTAGCTGGAGAGCAGATATGCTAACCACTCGGCCAACCAGGCTGGCAACCACGTATCTAGTCTTTACCAATCAGCCCCAAGACCTGTTGCAACTCAAGGAAAGTCGTGGAAATGTTCAATGTTATTAATGACCTGGCAAGAGAGCTATTAGTAATCAAGTGCATTATTTGTAAGAATTGCAGGAAGTCATAGGTGAACATATTGAGCACGTTTTTCAAACCTAATGGATACAGATGCTAGAAAATACTACTACTTGGCTTCCCAGTTATGTGTTAGGCTTAACAGGCTATCACAAGATTACTCAATAACCATGTGTCATCATTTTAATACCTACCCCCAAACATGGATGTATATGATATAAAATTTATAATTAGAGCCATATTTACTCATAAACACAAATGAAAGAAAAAGAATGATGGGAAGAGGAAAGAAACTTCTACAAGAAGCCATGATCAACTAAAAAGTAAGGAAAGCAAGCAGTAACAAGCAAATCACTAAGATCACCCGATTAAGTATGTTGTTTCTTCTTATGCTAGGTTAAATGTATATAAAAAATACTTTTAACTTAGCATAAGCGGAAACAGCACATTGGATTTGGTGATATTAGTTCTTACAGTTTAGATGAAATCTAAAAGTTATTTTAAGGCCCTGATTATTCATCTGTATAATCTTTTTTTTTTTTTTTTTTTTTAATAGAAGAATAGGTAAGAAAAATGAACAGCCTATTAGAAAATTCCAACACACCTATTTATCCTTAGACTGGGATCCCACATGGCACATGATAAAATAATAACATTAATGACTCGATCAAAAGGAAGAATTTAAAAAAATCGTTATCATCGAAACACTCATTAGTTCCAAGAATTTATGGCACACCAAAACTACTCCTTAAAAAAGATATTTCGTTATAGCCAATTGTAGATGGGATTCCCTGACCTCAAACTTAGCAAAATATCTGTTGAACTTGATATCACCACATATAGGAAAAACACAACCATAAGTAAAAAAAAAATAGCTTACATTTTATTGAAAAGGTAAAAGATATAAATATAGAGCCTTCAGACATCTTAGCAAGTTTAGATGTAGTCAGTCTTTTCACCAATGTAACCAGGGATGACACAGTGGATCTACTTGTAAACCTTTTCCCACCAGACACAGTAAGACTATTCACACACTGTATGGAAAGCACTTTTTTCATATTTCAGGACAAATATTGGGAACAAAAAGAAGGACTTGCCATGTGTTCCCCTCCCCTTTCTCCAGCCTTAGCCAACCTGTTTATGAAAAATTTCGAAACAAATGCAATAAAAAAACTATCACAAGACACCAAAAATTTGGTACATTACATTGATGATATTTTGTTATTTGGTCAAGAACAATGGATGAGTTAATCAATTTCAAAGATTATCTGAACAGTCTACATCCCAATATAAAATTCACTTGAACTAGAAGATCACAAAAAATTACCGTTCCTTGATATCCTTGTCAAAATAAATGAAGAAGAAAAGAGATTATCCTTTTCGGTATACAGAAAACCTACCACAATGAAGATTTCAAGGATGGTGTACAGTGTCATTTAAAAATCTTTGTGCTATATTAAAAATTTTCCCTTATATTGTAATTATTAAGAATTACAAAAGATTGGCATGATTAAAACATTAGGAGATAGAGCATACAATATATCCAGCATGTTAATTAAAAGGAATGAAGAACTGCACTACCTCAGACAGAACTTAGCCTGAAATATCTCATGAAAGCAAGTCCAATACAATTTTAGCAGTACTTCATTTCTTCAGATACCATAGTGCATTCAAGATTTCTTTAAGGAACATGGAACCAATCAGCATTGGGGGGAAAAGAGAGACTATAACTTTTTAACCATTATTATCATGTGACACCTCCAAAAGACTCATTGAGGGAGGGCACCTACTCTACCACTCTCTGTCTCCACCACTCAATCCACCAACTATAGCAAACCACATCATCTACACCAACGCCATCTACTAGCTACCACCATCTACTAGTTATCACTAGTATTTTCACAAATAATCACAGCTTGGGTTATGAACCCAAGACAATCAACAAAATTATTAATAAACCTCCTGCAGCTCCATGAGTACAACATCAAAGTGGCTTGCATCGTCATGGGTACTAGCAAAAAAAAAAAGTTATACATAGCAAAAGACAAGAAATAATTAATTACACATATCAGATGTTATTAGAACTTTTTTTTTGCTAGTACCTATGACGACTTATGAAACTTGTAGGGTTATAATTGCTCATTTTTATGAAACTCATTATTTACCTTAAAATTTAGTCTCAATACCAGAAGCTTCCCATAGAACTGCTAAGCCACACAGAAATTTACGTTTTCATCAAATAAACTTTTTTTTTTACAGCAAATGACTGGGGAGAAATAATTCTGAATATGACAAAACTGTCTTGAAAAAATGATGCAGGAACTGTCGTTGTTAAACAGTGTTTAACATCACTAAGAAATCTTGTACATTCCAATATTAGAATATTGAATACTGGATATCTTGTGGTATAACTAACAATTATACCACAAAAATAGTTTTAAAAAATCTCTCCATTTAGTTAAACAGTGGCATATTACTAATACTATTACGTGTCTGTTACCATTTAAAAGTACATATATAATATCACTAGTCAAAGCAATAGCAATGTTATGCTAGGAACAATAAAATACATAAATTTATATATAACTGGGGAAAAAAAATTACCTTCCAGTGGCTTAATGATTTGTAATTTCTCAGGAATATGGTAATGTTTAACAGTCGTAACACTAAATGTAGTATTTCTCCCAGTAGCTGAATCAGGAGTCCAGCACCTATCTACATTACCTTCCCCTTCCATATCACTACTTAACTCTGTACCTGTTCCAATTCCACTACTCAAATGACGAAATGCCCCATCCAAACCACTACCAAAATAGCCAGAGCCATATTTTCCAAAACTACTCACTGACCTATAAAAAAAATAAATAAATTAAAAAAAAAATTAAAAAATTAAAAAAAAAAAAAATTGAAGGCATTATTAGTGGTTATTAATTTACATATATAATTATGATAATCCTACACAGAAACTATAGAACATGAATGGATTAAATCGAATTTTATCTTCCATCAGTGTATTAGACTTAGTATAAATGGAATTTATATTAAGATGGAGAATAATTAATCCTATACCTATAAATTGTGTTCTTTGAGGAGAGAATAAACAGCTGCCTTGGGAAAAGAGGCATTGTCACTTCTGTAAAATGCTGGCTCTAACTCATTTTCTTTTCCAGAAAAACAAAAGTACATACATGTGTGTGTGTGTGTGTGTGTGTGTACAGATCCTAGAAGGGAATTTTAGCCCAGACTTTTAACCAAAAGGCATGACTTTTTATTATGTGTATGTTTTGAAGACTACATTTTAGCAGATGAAATGTTATTTAGCTGAAAACTGATTAATTATAACAACAGTACCATTATCAATGGCAGTCGCTAATAACTGCCCTATTTTCATTAGTATAACTGCTTTCTAACATAGATTATTGCAAGCTTATTAAATGAAAGAAATTATAAGAAAAGTTATAACAAAATATTATAGATTGCTCTCACTGTAGCAGCAGACAGTACAGTAGATAAAGTTGATGCATATATGAGAAGTTATTGTTTGAAATTAATTAGGATCAGACCTTCCCAAATTTTTGATAAGGAAACAGTAATTTTGGTTCAAGTTCAGATGATGTAATAGTATTCTGGCACTTTCTTTGAATGTAAAAGACAAGTCTTCAATCGGAAGATTCTGAAGTCATTGTGAACTTTATGCTAGCTAGGATTTTTTAAAAAATAAAATAAAATAAAATACAGAGAATGTAGGATTATTGTTTAGAGCCTCCATAGCTCAGTTGGTATAGACTAAGCCCTTTGGTCAGTGACAAGTCAGTTGGGATCATGTGCGTAAAGTCGCATCATGTAAAAAGGCCGATCCCAAATAGATGGGATAAGACACAAGAAGAAGGAGAATATAGAATTTTGTTTATTTGTTCAAAGAATGAGAGCAGACAATCAGAAGTCATATGTGAGGCAAAGTGGAGAGTGTTTATTTTTACAAGGCAATGAGCAGGAACGTTTTGTTAAGATTTTTTGTGAAATAAATAAGATATTTACTTTGTTGCTGATATTTCACTGGTTTTATACCCAGCACCTCTGGAGCACAGTTTGTCACAGTACACAAATAGCAACAATTAGTTAATAGTAGTGATTATAAACTGTTACCACTATTAACAGTTTAAAATCATAATGGACAACACAAAAAAAAAAACTAAAATCCTACTTGGTGCCTTCTATTGTTGAATAAAGACAGAAGACTCATCGTGGGAGACCCTATATTGACACACTGGCCATTATTCACAAAATACCTATCAATATCTTTCAAACTCATTCACAAATCACTTGGGATCATGTGCGTAAAGTCGCATCATGTAAAAAGGCCGATCCCAAATAGATGGGATAAGACACAAGAGGCAATGAGCAGGAACTAGCTAGGATTTTTTAAAAAATAAAATAAAATAAAATACAGAGAATGTAGGATTATTGTTTAGAGCCTCCATAGCTCAGTTGGTATAGACTAAGCCCTTTGGTCAGTGACAAGTCAGTTGGGATCATGTGCGTAAAGTCGCATCATGTAAAAAGGCCGATCCCAAATAGATGGGATAAGACACAAGAAGAAGGAGAATATAGAATTTTGTTTATTTGTTCAAAGAATGAGAGCAGACAATCAGAAGTCATATGTGAGGCAAAGTGGAGAGTGTTTATTTTTACAAGGCAATGAGCAGGAACGTTTTGTTAAGATTTTTTGTGAAATAAATAAGATATTTACTTTGTTGCTGATATTTCACTGGTTTTATACCCAGCACCTCTGGAGCACAGTTTGTCACAGTACACAAATAGCAACAATTAGTTAATAGTAGTGATTATAAACTGTTACCACTATTAACAGTTTAAAATCATAATGGACAACACAAAAAAAAAAACTAAAATCCTACTTGGTGCCTTCTATTGTTGAATAAAGACAGAAGACTCATCGTGGGAGACCCTATATTGACACACTGGCCATTATTCACAAAATACCTATCAATATCTTTCAAACTCATTCACAAATCACTTGCAACTACCTCTGGCAATGCATGCCACCCATTACATGTATGAAGTTAACAAGTATTAATTTGATATTAAAATGACTGTTTCTGAGATTTTTGGTATATTGATACACCATACTTGAGGTTTAGGGAATGTTTTAAAGCAGATTCCAAAAACAGTCTATCACTTGTAATCACTTCTGTGTATAGCATTTTAACACAGGATCCACCAAGGATATTGTGTTAAAATACTACTTGGTCCTTTAACTCGGTCCACCAAGCTGTGGTCTTGTGTGTTAGAGAAGGGTTCAGTGAGGATTTGAGGACTTTAGTACTTTTTCTATTTTCTGGGGATTATAGCCATTGGCTAAAAAAATTGGCTAAATATCAGATTGATAAGATTTTTTCTAAGCAACAAATACAAGATGTTATATTCAGGCAATAATGATTAGGGGAAAATAGGAGGAGGAGGAGGAGCAGGCAATATCAGGTAGACTGATGTGGGCAAAAATCAGAATGGTGAATGCACAATGAGACTTATTAGTACCTGTGATCCTACAGAAGGTTCTACTAAGGAAGAAGTCAAGAAAATTTTGAAGGCATTAGAGAAAGTATCTGACAAAGAAAAAGTTAGTCACTGTTGGAGATCTAAAAAAAACAGAGTAGGAAATAATTACCAGACATAAAAATGTCATGGTAAAATTTGGATGAAAGAGCAAAGCTAATAATAACAGTAAATACTTGCTGGATTTCTGTTCAGGACCTGGATTAATTATTACTAACATCACATTCCAACATAAAAATGTGCATTAATTCACAGAGAGAGGATGCAAGAAATAAGATGGGCTCACAGGCTATGTCATTGTTGACAGTGATATCTGATTCAGGACACTAGAGCATACAAATGATTTAAAATCAGAAATGATTGCATTCAGCTGTGAACAGAATAAAATTAAATATCACATTGAAAAGTGTGTAAGAAAGTTTAAAAATGAATCAAAGTTGAGCAGCTTTCAGAAGTCCACATAAATATACAAATATCATTCAAAAAAAAATGAAAGAGTATGAAAATAAAAATTTACCAAGACATAAAAATGTCATGGTAAAATTTGGATGAAAGAGCAAAGCTAATAATAACAGTAAATACTTGCTGGATTTCTGTTCAGGACCTGGATTAATTATTACTAACATCACATTCCAACATAAAAATGTGCACTAATTCACAGAGAGAGGATGCAAGAAATAAGATGGGCTCACAGGCTATGTCATTGTTGACAGTGATATCTGATTCAGGACACTAGAGCATACAAATGATTTAAAATCAGAAATGATTGCATTCAGCTGTGAACAGAATAAAATTAAATATCACATTGAAAAGTGTGTAAGAAAGTTTAAAAATGAATCAAAGTTGAGCAGCTTTCAGAAGTCCACATAAATATACAAATATCATTCAAAAAAAAATGAAAGAGTATGAAAATAAAAATTTACCAAGACATAAAAATGTCATGGTAAAATTTGGATGAAAGAGCAAAGCTAATAATAACAGTAAATACTTGCTGGATTTCTGTTCAGGACCTGGATTAATTATTACTAACATCACATTCCAACATAAAAATGTGCACTAATTCACAGAGAGAGGATGCAAGAAATAAGATGGGCTCACAGGCTATGTCATTGTTGACAGTGATATTTGATTCAGGA
This sequence comes from Typopeltis vanoorti, assembly GCF_054136105.1. Taxonomy (NCBI): domain Eukaryota; kingdom Metazoa; phylum Arthropoda; class Arachnida; order Uropygi; family Thelyphonidae; genus Typopeltis; species Typopeltis vanoorti. Next base: position 137,781,546 of record NC_143550.1, on the reverse strand, counting down.
CACTAGAGCATACAAATGATTTAAAATCAGAAATGATTGCATTCAGCTGTGAACAGAATAAAATTAAATATCACATTGAAAAGTGTGTAAGAAAGTTTAAAAATGAATCAAAGTTGAGCAGCTTTCAGAAGTCCACATAAATATACAAATATCATTCAAAAAAAAATGAAAGAGTATGAAAATAAGAATCAACCATTGAATCATAATCAAAGGAAACAACTATAGTCTTAGATTGAATCGTATGATTGAAAAATGAAATTTCTTCGAGATCAGAATACCTACTCCCAGCTTAATATAGATCCTACCAAAAGTTAACTCAGTATACTGAACAAGTTATTGGATAAAGCAACATCCACAGACCAAGAAACCATCAAAAGCTCAACCCCCCCCCTCCAGCACACACGACTCACTGAAATTGCATAAAAGTAACTATCCACTTAGACCTATGTGGATTATGTTCTGGACAAAGGCCTGACTTAATGTTGGTATACATCTTAAATTTGAGTGCTTATTCAGAGAGAGAGAGTGCCAAAGCACACCACCCAAGCTAGAATTGGAATGACTGTTCTTTCTTACCAAACATTTTTGAAAGTGTAATCTTTATTAATTGCAAGTAATTTTTTATTTTGTATACTTTTGTTAACCTTGTATCTACTGTTATATCATTCTAGCATGTAGTTTGTTTCTCTTTTGAAATCCATTCTTGTTATTCCGCCTTTCTAAATTATCAGTTATACTGAAGATAATCTGTAAATTCCAGATCAAAATATTTGTTTTTATACCTTGTTAAGTTAATCAACTATCTTGTGCATACATGTTCATATAATGTTTTTTTCCATGTTGCAAAAAAAAAAAAAAAAAAAAAAAGTGCCTCTAAAAACTCATCTATATGTACAATGCTATGATAATAGAAATTTATAGCAAACTATTCTTGTGACCTCTATGAGTTTGTTATAGTTAGAGTTCACTGTATTAATTTATTAGTACTAGTAGTTTTTTTCCCCTTTTGTATACTTTTCATGAGGTAAAAAAATAGTTTTAATTATTTGGTAATAACCTCCTTTAAAGTTTACAATATCACCAGTTAATTAAAAGTACTAGTGAACAAGAAAAAAATTGCACCACATTACTTATTATTATTGTTAATATAAATTGACTTTCCTAAGAATTAATGAAATCTGATTACTGATAAAGAAAAAATGTGCCATATATATAGCTGATTCTTATCATACCAAGCAGCTTATAAGGACTACAGGAATAGTTTGCTACAGTGAGCAAATTTGTTATGATGGAGGAGTGGTATAGTGAGAGTCTCATTTTTATGTTTTTATTCTATTTCTATTCTATTCCCTCAGCCATATGGCTGGTGGGGGTAACTATATGCTACCATACTAGGGGAAATGATTATGAGCAAGGTGGTTTCCCATTGCCTTCCTTGCTGTACTATATCCTATGACTGTAGCCTGTGTGTTCTCGGGGCCAGTTTGCCTGCTTGCAGGATGAAAAACCCCAGATAAACTGGTGGGAAAAACCCTGCTGTCCACACCCAAGACTGGTTAATTTGGCTATGGCTGAGGAAGATCCTTAAGCTCCTCATGTTGACGACAGGAATTAAACCTATGACATTCCTTCCCCAAGCATATGGTTGTGAAGCGCATAGCCACTAGGCTAACTGCACAGACCATTTTTATGTATAGTTACATAAATACACTTGACAGAACATCTACTATTATTGTATTTATACACAAACATTTCAAACATTAAATCACATAATTATCCAACAGTTTAGCCTTTAGCAATATGTTAGTGTACTATACAGCTTTACAAACCCACATGGATGGGATTTACATTAACCTATACTGAGAAACTGAAGTGATTCAGTATTACACAATTAAGCAAAGTGGATAGCTTATTTAAAACATCAGACTAAAGCTGAAAATGCTGACATGTACATCATGCTGTTTATATTGAAGCTGACTCACCACAGCAAACTCCTAGGGTCACAAAGGAATTTCCTGTTACAGTAAAGAGTCTGCTATAGGGAATTCAGTTTAGCACAGTATTATTCTTACAGGCTTCAGATGTTGATTTTTCAGTAACTTGCTATAGTGAAAGTTAACTGTGAGGTGAAGCTATTTTCATAATTTCTTTTAACAGTCCCAAGGTCAATCAGATCAAGTTTAAAGTCCTTATATGTAAGCAAACTGAAATTTACAGAATTTCACATCGAGAAGGGTCAAAGCTGTATAACTGAAAGGAGACCTCCACATAGCCTTTAAAGGAATGTGGAGACCCGACCAGGGCTTCTGACCTAATGTCCAATCCTCACCTTCTCGTGGTGCACCCTGTTGGGTATCTACCTGGATATTGAACGAACGAGGATGGACTGGCAATTTGGGATTTAGCCGACCAAATTGTATTGTTATTAGTTAAACCAAAATAAAAAATAAAAAATGATGGTACAACTTCATAAAATTTCATGCCAGCTGAGGCATGAAATTTTGTGAAGTTGTACCATCATTTAAACAGTTAAACAAGGCCCCTGTTGTTTTCACCAGGGAACCAGGGCGAACAGCGAAAAGTCAGCTACTGGAACAAATCTGAAAACACACCTCAACTCAACATCACCAGAGTTAAAGATCAGTACTATCAACCCTGAATGGCAATGAAATGGAGCTAGCTGAGAATTAGATAAGTACCAGATCGACATAATAGGGGTGACTGAAACAAAAAAGATAAAAACTGGTGAGATCTTTCTGAGCAATATATACAAAATGTTATATTCAGGCAATGACAATCAAGGAAAAGAAGGAGTAGCCATAGTATTCAACAAAAAATACGATGCTAAACTTCTTGAATGGCAGGCAGTCTCAAACAGAGTGATGTGGGCAAATATCAGAATGGGGAACTGGACAATGAGACTTATTTGTCCTTATGGTCCCACAGAAGGTTCTACTAAGATAGAAGTGGAGGAATTGTTTGATTCTTTAGAAAAAGCAACTGACACAATGAAAAAGGAAAAGTTGGTCCTTGTTAGGGATCTGAATAGCAGAGTAGGAAATGATTGTCAGACATACAAAAATATTTTAGGGAAATTTGTAGAAAAGAGCAAAGCTAATAATAATGGCAAATACCTGTTGGATTTCTGCATAGGACATGGACTGGTTATTACTAACACCATGTTCCAACATAAAATGTGCACATCATATTAAAAACGAGGATATTAGGAAAGAACTTGACATTGTCGGCATCCAGGAATGCGTTAGCAGAGCTAATCTCAGGTGGTATGGTCACTTAAACAGAATGGGCGAGGAAAGATTAGCAAAATAAGTGTTCTCTGCCAGGTTGGCAGGAAAACGACCCAGAGTAAGACCAAGATATAGGTGGATTGATACGGTATGATGTGTCTTAGACGATAAGATCTGATAATGATAATATTGGAGTCTTGACAAGTAATAGACTGATTTGGAGGAAAATTGTAGATAGGAAGTTAGTAATGGTGTAAATTTTTCATGTAGTACCATCATATCCTGTACACCTCTTGAGGGTACATGTCAGGAATTTGATGATGATGATGATGAGAAATCAATGGCACCAGATTTCTTTCATGTGCAATTGGTGATGTCATTACAGTTCCTATTCATATATTTCATAGGACAAGGTGATCTAGCCATTATATCTGCATCTAATGTCAAACACACCAGGATATTTGTACTGCAGATGAGGTTTTGCTTAATGTAGGAATAGTGTGATCAACATTTCCTGATGTGAACCTTGGAGGTGTGTACAGGGTACTATTACAGTATACAACGTAATTCAGATTACATCATTATAAGTTTCCCATAAACAATTTCTTCCAAACTGATATGGTTTTTGTTAAGTCTCTTATATTGTCAGATTATACATTTTGATCTTTTGGACGGTATTGAACATTTTTGGGAAGGTTAATGGTGTCTAATCACTATATACTTACATTTATACCTAAGTAACAGAAAAATAAGTCCAGTGAATTTAAAAGTTTGGAGAGCCTGCTGTCAACTACTGTCTTATCATGCCACATAAAGAGTTATAAAACACTACTCATAGTATGGCTTCATTCACGCCTCAACTTACGACTGAGTGTAAAGTGTTCATCTTTTCCTAAAACTTCATTCAAAAATTACTCAACTTTTACGTTATATTATCACTGCCATTAATGGTAGTCTTTCATCTCTTTATATTGAAGCCACAGATTAATTATAAAATTAATCATTCTCATATTTTACAGTTGCAAGGAAACTTGCAGCACCAAAAATACCTGCACGAATTATGAGTGGCCAAACGAGGCGGGCATTCATTTGATGACTCTTATAATGTATATCATATGACAGAACTCATGTTTTTCTTAATGCTCCCAACTAGTCTTATTTCTCCATACAAATTATAAACTACGAATTTGTAGTTTATAATTAAATGCATGTACAATAAAAGGCAAGTCTGGAAATTATGTGAGATAATGATAGAAAGATGCATTTCATAAAAGCATTCTTATATAGTGATATTATTCATTATCACAGAAATTGCTTGTATCTCAATGTTGATTTTTGTATGCACTGCATATTGATTGTTGTCTGTAACAAATTCATTTTGAATTATTTTGCCTAATTTTTCTGATTTAAACCAAAACTGTCCTGATAAAGATTCCAAATATCGAATTTGAAGAAAACCTGTGTAACTTGGGCACTATTCGTGGCCATGCTTGGAATGCAGCTTGAGCATTCCCTGTGTGTAAGTGGTGACCATAAGTCCTTCACTCCAGCTGCACACCCTCTACTCTATAAATTTTCCTAGTATTTAAGACAACATAAAATATTTATACAGTTACTGCAGCTAAAAAAAAAATCTCCCATAAAAATGACCAAAAAAAAAAAAATCTCAAAAATGCATAAAAAATTGCAAAAAAACAACAAAACATCAAATTCCCATGGGGAAATCACTTTCAGATAGACTGAGATCAATTCTAATATCAATAACATGCACTACAACTTACAGACATCCAAACCCAACATGTTATTCATCACAATCTCAACTAGCATCCTCTGAGACTACATCTCATCTCAACTTTCCTCCTTACATCACGCACAATGCTTTTCTTAAGAAGGGTGGGACTTGCACATTTGTCAGGTCTAACAAGGTCATCAGGCCTCGAAATGCCACCATACAATTTGATTTCGCTCAAGATTGTTATCTATTTGATTACATCTGAAAGCTGATCACCAACAATCTAATTATTCCAACAGTAATTTCAATGTTCACAATTCAGAGGGCTTCTCTTCTTCAACTTCACAGATCAAGCTGGAAGAAAAGTCTAATTGCTGTCTGTAATGATTTAACACAAACTGTTCACTAACCCACCAGAATTCCAGACAATCATCATTCTTCCAACACCCTGGAGCATTTCTTAACCAGTACATCCTCTACATACACCACTGGTGTTAGATCTCCTCTTGGCAAGTCTGAATGTAACTCGGGTCTGTTTTTCCTTTTGTCAATCTCAGTCTCGTATCTTATGGGCACTAAAACAGTGTCAACTGTGATTCTTTGGGATTTCTGTGCTTTTCCACAGCTTATTACTGCTTCTGCGCTTCTGATCCTAGCATCTGCTCCAATCTAATAAATTATTCTCAATGGGATGAGTGCTTTTATACTTCACTTCTCTCAAAATCCTCAACTCCTATCCCAAACCCTGAATTTCTGGCTTGGACTGCCAAAGCAGACCAAGTCAAAAATTCAACACATGTCCAATGGCCTCCATTCTCAAAACTTCAGCCTCTCACTCAGTTTGCAAAACAGCTCATGACAACTATAAAAAAAATGCAGGTAAGTCTCCTCGTTCTGATGGTATTCCTCCAGTTGCAATAAAAGCTTGTGCATCTGAGCTAATACCCATCTTGTATCATCTCTTCATGTTGCCATACTCATCTGGCATCTATTCAACAGCTTGGAAGCAAGCTTTTATTCAACCCTTTCCCAAAAACAGAGATAATTCAACCATCAAATTATTATCCTATTGCTCTGCATTCAATACTCTTGAAAATAATTGAAAAGGTCATCAATAGTCACATGATTCACTATTAGTAGACTCACCAATTACTTAGTGATTACCAATATGGATTCCACCATTCTTGTTTTACAGATTTCCTAACTTCATCCACTTCTGGACACAGGTCATGGAAAAGTTTGGAAAAACTTAAGTGGTTTTTCTTGGTATTTCCAAGGCATTTGATCACATCTCTGGCCTTCTTACCAGCTACCATCTTATGGCATTCCTCCTACCCTTTTAGAATGGATCGCAAGCTTCCCCTCCAGTCATGCACTGCAGGTCATGGCAGATGGTTTCAACAGAATTTTCAGTTCCTGCTGTAGTACCCGAGAGCTCCATGCTTTCACCTACAATATTCCTCCTATACATTAATGATCATCTCTCTTTCTCTCTCTCTGACATCCAATCCTATTCATAGCTTTTTTGATGACAATATTCTCCATTCCTCTTTTTCAATCTCAAACCTTGTAATACTCAGGTGATTCAGGCTTCAAGATCCTCTTTAACCAATATCTTAAACACTGATTTTCAAGTGTTTAAGGTATGTTTTTTTCACTTGCCATTTTCAAGTGTGGATAAGGAATAACCTGGTAAGTTTTAATCTAAATGCAATACATCTCATTTTCTAGAAGAAAAACAACTTTCACTCTCCCTCACTTTTGACAATATTCTGCTTACAAATGAGGATCAGTTCTCTCTTTTTGTTGACATTTACATTTAGCCTACCTGGCAAAAGCGCATCATGTGCATAGCCTGTTTGACTTCTTAAAAAGCTTGGTGTTCTTTTTGTTCTGAACAATAAATTTTCCGCTCAACTCCTGACATTTTATAAATTTCAAATTGACCCAACCTTACATACTGTTCTTACATTTGGGGTGGAGCACCTAGGAACTCCCTTAAAATGCTTTATTGCATTCAGAAGAAAGCTGTTCCCTTAACTGATGACCCCCCCCAACCCACTCTCTGACTTCCTCCAGTTGTTTTCTTATGAAATGCTCATTGCTGCATTATATATATTTTTTATAAGCATTAAAAGATGAGAGGGGTACAGGAGAGCTAATCTCAGGTGATATGGTCACTTAAACAGAAAGGGAAAGAAAAGGTTAGCAAAACAAGTGTTTTTTTTTAATGTTTTTTATTGTTTTTATTTTTATTTTATTTTTGACAGGATAAAAATCCAGAGGAAGACCAAGATTTAGGAAGAAAACCTAAGTGTGTCAGAATCAAATTTTCAATTTAAGACAAATAAATGAAAAATCAAGGGAATGAGAAAGGATTGATATTTTAAGTTTTGTAGATCAGGTGATAACTTGGCAAGAGTGTTTTGCTCAAAACACTATAGTTATATAGTGCAATTAAACATTACACAGAGCAATTTATAGTCTATAATTAAGCTGTAAGTCAGTTACAATTGAAGGAGGTGCAGAAAGATGGTACAACAGATGTATAACAAGAATGAATATCTGCACTGTTATTCATAATCTATATGAATCATAATATGAATGAAAGTGGCATTAAATGCGAAATCAAAATCAATAACAATCAAGTCAGTTCTCTTAATTTATGCAAATGTTATGATCCTGAATAAATTCAGTACAAATTGGGTATGAATATCTGCAATAAAAAAGCAGAACTATGAAAATAGGCAGAAAAATGGAAAACAAAAACTTCATTTTCAATGGTGAACCTGTAGACAATTAAAATGTTTCTGTTATTTAGGCACTATTTTAAATGAAAATGATAAATTAAATATGGAAATAGATAACAAAATAAGCAAAGCTGGTATGGTAGGAAGCCAGTTACAGTTAATTTATATGGAATAAAAGGCATTAGCCAAAATGCTAACTTAGGAACAGAACAGTTGATCAAAGAATAGAACAGAAAAGTTGATCAAAGTTCTGAGAAAAATTAAGAGAATAAAGAGACAGCATCAATGACAGAACCAAATAAGAAGTTATTACACATATCAGTCACTGAATTACAAAACTTTATGCAGATGTACGTAAATGTCACTTACACAGCATATATATAAAATACTTAGTCACGTGTGTGACCACATGTTCCACACAACTATTTAAGAATGCTGCTAGTCAGTAATCATCAATAGTGTTGATCACAATAGGAGAAAAAAAGGATATTTTGGAGTTAAATAAAAGGCTTATTATGGGTGTCCATCTGGCTAGTGCCACAATTTTGAAAACAGCAGGGTTGAGTAGTTTCTCAAAAGGTAAGATATCCTAGGTGTTAAATCTGTGGAAAAATAACCTACATTGTTTGTCTAAGATGTGTAACTGCAGTCCTAAGACAGTCTGTCAGGAACAAGATTGCCATTGTCTGAGAAGGCTATTTCACTGAACTATGCACAGGGAATTGAAGAGGATTGGTATTGCCAGTCACACGTCTATTCAGAAATCACTGATTTCTGCAAAGAACTGAATACTTCATTTACAGTGATATCAGGAACACCGTAACTGGACAATGGAAAAAAAGTCACAGTATACATTGTTTTGTACTGATAATAGGCAAAGAGTTTGGGTGCGATGAACCCAGCTTGCTTTGCTGGGTTGACTTTTCATCCAGCAAGTGATGGTTGTTTCATGTATAACAATGCTACCATCCATCGGGCAAGAATTGTTCAAGTGGTTCAGCGAGCATGACAGGGATTTTCACCATCTTCCCATAAAGCCTGGATCTGAACCCCATATGTGGTTCTAACATGTCCCTGTATGGGAGATGTTAGAAAAACAGATCCAGGAGCAAAACTCAGATTTCTGTCAAATCTGAGCTAGTTAAAGGACTGTCTGGTGATACCTGGTATGTTGTAAATGCAATCCAACATCTTGTGGAATCTATGTTAAACTGCATGTGCTGTAATTCAGGCTAAAGGAGATCCGAAAAGTATTGAATAAAAGTTTCTAATTCAGTGGCCGGTATATGCAGAAAGGAACTTGACATCATTAGCATTCAAGAATAACTATACATTAGATCTGTTCAGACAGTCACTGCAAACAGAATGGGAGAGGAGTGTTTTTTCTTGGCATCAGAGCAGACGTCTGATGCCAAGAAAAACATGCAGAGGAAGACCAGTGTATAAGTGGAGTGCAGCAATTAACAACATTCCTTGAAGACAAATGTAAGATCTGACGATATTAGTCTTGACAAATAACAGATTGATTTGGTGGAAAACTGTTCACAGCAAGCTAGTAATGCAAACATAATCATGTAGAACTATCATCACAAGTACCCTATACATACCATGAGGGTGCATAGCAGGAATTTCATGATGATGATGTATCTACCACATGAGAACTTCAGTATTTCATGTTTTTGTTATCTCTTTTCCTATTCAACCCCATAGTAAGTGACTGCACTTAAAAATTGACAATGCTGTGGAGAATATTTCTAGTTAATACTTAAATATTTAATTATATTCATAAGTAGGCTTGGCTAGAGTGGAGTCTTTACTCGCTAACCAACAGACTATGGATTTGAAGCCTCCTATAGCAGGAACACATTTGTGCACTTCATTAGGTGACGCAGCATTTTTGTAAATGGGTGTAAGCACCCCTTACCAACTAGGTATGAAGCAGCTGTACCTAGGGTTCTAAATGTGCTATATGTAACCAATGGGATTCCTCCCCGTGAAAGGTAGTAAACCTGTAACATATTAGTAATGAGCATGTGAATTTGATAATAATTGGATATTAGAACAAACATGATACATTTCATTCCAATAAGTAGAGTGACAGATGATTTTTCACTGTCTGACATAAGATTCTGTACAACCTACAAATTGTATTCAAATGTCACTGGATAACATGGATATCTGTTAATATCTTCAGGTGATAAATCATTTTTATCATCTGGCATGTATTCAGCTAACCTGGCCAGTTACTCTATCTAGTGAATTAATGTAATGTAACTATTTCTGTAACATTAGATCAATATGATGCTAGTGATCCAGATCAGTATCATTAATATTGATACTCAACACTTCAATATACAATCTCACTTCAGTAAACCTCTAGAGACTATTTATTAAAAAAAACTATGAATTTACAACACAAATATAAAAATAACCAGGTTATCCCTATCTTAATGTCTACTATCTTCTTTGCATTATATAAATTGATATCAGAACTCTGAAGAAGCTATCAGTTATTAAAACTAACAAAACTTATCAGTTATTTTAATATTTGTATTTTATGAAAGAAATTAAAAAAACAATTTTTCTATTAATAATTACTGTTAACATTTTATGAAAATTGTAGGGACCAAGTTTGTTACCTGCTACAAACATGTCTGCTATAGAAAGAGTTGAATAACTGTTTTATATCATAAAACTCATGTGTGTTAACTAACATAAAATAGACACCATTGCTTCAACCTGAAAGAGTCAACATTCACAACAGTAAACTTCTAAGGACCACAAGAATAAATTAAAGATGCCAAGAAATTATATTCTTGGTTTAATCCTTTATCCAAGTGTAAGCAAACAAGCTTTGCATTATGGGATACTAAGGCAAGTAATGTGAAGTCATTAGCTTCTATATATGAGTTGCCCAATGCTGAAATTACTTCAGGTGCAAACTTTCTTTGCTTACACTTAGATAAAGGATTAAACCAAGAATATAACTTCTTGGCATCTTTAATTTATAGTATAACCAAGTGGGAAAACTTCCAACGACACAAGAATAATTTGTTGTAATGATAGTTTGCTATATCGAATTTCTAAGCATAACATTGTACTATGGAACTTTAGTCAGCTTATTGTGTGTGATATAGTAAATTGACTGCAATAGAAACAATCTTTTGCTAAAGAATGTTTGATATAACAGTTTATCTATATATTAACACATTTTAATAATAAAATTTAAAAATGATAAAAACTGGATATGATTATGAATATCTTTATGCTTGTCACAATAAAAATCTTTCTTAACTTAAAATATATTTATATGATAATCTAAAACAAGTTCAACATATGAACTGCCACTATTTTAAATGGACAAAGAAGGAATCTGTTTCTGTATACTACGATGTTTCCTTTACAGTAGTCACATCAGGAAAAGAATTCCACCTGTACAACAAGTGACACTGTAAGATTGTTATAAATATAAAGATATATGAATACAAAATTACTCACGAATACTGTCCATCATCATCTGTATGATAACTTTCTGCATATGCTGACTCATTATCTGAAGTTTGACTATCATTTTGGAAAGACATGGAAGACAACTGACCCAATGAAAAGTGAGAAGATAAACTCTGTTGGCTCATACCAGGAGTTAGATAAGAATTATGACGTGTGTGAACAGAGCGACGATGATGAAATCCATTAGCACACTTGACTGTATCAAATATTTTTCTACTCAGTCCCCTAAAACAAGTAATAAATTGACAAGCATTTTGATGAAAATCATGTGTAAGCCATGCAGTTAAAATTTATTAAGTGAAATAATATCAACTATTTCACTTCATCATAAAATCCTGTCATCTATAAGTTGTGTGTATCTTCACATGTATGCATGCTATATGTATACTGAATGAGTGTATATAATTATTATTGCACATACATACTGTATTTATTTCAATACAAGTGACTGCTTCTCCAACCTACTGAAACATAAATTTCAAAAAGTCTCAGAAATCAACAATTAATTGAAAAAATAATCCTAAGTATTCAATGAAATAAATGATGGAAGTCAAAATTCCAATTAACACACAGGCTCTGATTTATAATGTCTACGTTAACAGGCAAAAATTTATTGTAATGGTGAAAGGATAGATCGAAGTACTTCTTTTTGTCATAAACAATGACCATACTATGAGGTTTTTAATTTTTTTCCCATATGTAACGTTCATCTCTATTAAAGCTGAAGTGTGTGTACCGTAGCAAAAGCTTCATAAATTACATACACTTATTAACTTATTAAGGCAAAAAAAAAAAAAAAGGAGATGTAATGATTCATGCCATGCAGACATTTGTAACTAATAATCACATTAATATTTAACTTATGAAAGAGGGTGTGTGTATGTTATGCTAGCTTTGTAACTAGAAATTATTTCAAGACTGAAAATAATTTCTAGTTTGTAATTTGTGACTGATAACCATTTTATTATTTAATACATAAATTTCGAATATGATTATATATATATTTTTTATACAAAACATTTAAACCGTGAATAAATTTAAAAGAACAGGATCTATGCATGAAAAAGAGATCCAGATGCCCAAGGAAAGCACAATAAAACATCAAATCTGTTCAAGTCTTTGAAAAGGAAAAAAATTATCAGTTAGGAATGCATCCTGTGGATTGAACATACCTAAAACAATTCACAGACTCTTGGATTCAACTCTGAAGAAAATCCTGAAGAAAAATAAGATTAAAAATTTCATATGAACTGCCTCAACAGATAGCTGATATCCAAAATACGAGAGAAAATTGGAGTAATAAAAGTATGATAATTAACTGAGCAAGTGCAGTTACCCCACATAAATTAGTGTAGTAAGCTGACATCATTAAAAAAAAAGCAAAAAACTTCTCTATCAATAGAGAAGTTTAGAAAAGAAAACAATAGAAAACAAATGTTGAATAACTATAGTATTAATAATAACACACTTACATGGAAGTTTTGCCAGAAAATTCCTATGGAATTGGAGTTGACAAGTGCAAAGTTAAATTTATTATTATTATAACTCCAAGGAGTCCTTAGACTCATTGAGGGAGACCCTAACATCATGTCAAGAACAACTATTCAATATTCACACAGTATCTATCATACTTCGCCTTGAAGTCATTCACAGTCACAGCACCCACAGCAGACTCTGGCAGCTTATTCCACTCGTTCATCACTCTCCAAGTAAAAAACCTAGCTCTAACACCCTTGCCCAGTTTCCATGGATGGCCCCTAGTCCTCCCACCACCAGTCACGTTCCCAAAAATATCCTCTGAGTTAATCTTATAGAAACCCTTCAGTAATTTGAATGTCTCAATCATATCACCCCTTTTCCGCCTATCAACCAATTTCTGCAACCCACAAATCTTCAACCTGTTCTCATAAGATTCATTCCATAGACCTGTTATCATCTTGGTCACTCGCCTCTGGATCCTCTCCACCTCCTCCCCACCAAGAAGAAACCCTGGCGCCAAAATCTGGGCACAGTAGTCAAGATGGGGTCTTATCAAGGCTCAATACAGAGGAACAATAACTTGCTTGTCTCTCAATTTATCACAAGAGAGAAAATTAAAAAAAAAAACTGAAAAGTACTGGAAAAGATTTAGAATACTACTGATCCTTTATTCTGATAAAATTGTGTTATCAGCATTTAGTTAGCTGATTCAGGCATATTAGCATATACTAATATAGAGGCATATTAGTACAGTCAGTCCTCAATTAACAATGTATGCAGCTTACTATCACTCATACTTATGACAGCCATCCCCTTAACAAACTTACCAAACACCACCTCACCCCTGCAACCCATAGACCAGGGTGTTATTGCTATCTTCAAAACTATCATTTAAGAAATGCTTTTCCTCAGGCTACTGCTGCTACTAAGGGTAGAAAAACCTCAGTGATGTTTGGAAGAATATAATATGTTGCACTGCACAAAGAATGCACATGTAGCATGGAGTGAGGTGGCAGCAGAATGTATGGATGGTGTTTGGAATAAGCTGCTGAAAATATAAGTTCATGCACTCACAGGATTGACAATCATAAAGTCTTACAAGAGATTGGTGATAAGGTGGGAGCTGCTAGCTAAAGAGTTGAAGATTGACAGTGATGATACTGAGCAGTTGGCAGAAACTGTGGAAAATCTCACAAATGGAGCCCTTATAGAGCTGAAAGCACAGAAAGTTGCAGAACAAGAAAAGTGAGAAAAAAAGAACAAAGCATCTGAGCTCTCAAAAAAAAAAAAACTTTACAGCAAGACATTTGCCTTCGTTAATAAGGCAATTTTTTTTTTCAGAATGTGGACCCTAACATGGAGAGATTTAACAAAGTAGACAGAATGATGTGAAGCTGTAACTGCTTGCTACAGAGAAATTTATGCAGAAAAGAAAAGGCAAAGTGTGCCTGTTCTATAATGTGTAAATTTTTAAAAAAGTCCACACACCTGCTGTCACCCTACCCTTTAAGATGAGCCCAACCTTTAAACAAGTTATGCATCAAGTTAACCATCCTGACACTGCTTTGTTACAATTCCTGAATGTGATGATAACCTAACCTTTCCTTCCTCCTCCTCTTCCGATGAATCATTCAATTAATAGAGCATCAGCTTTGAAGAATTACTCTTGCTTCATGTGTTTCCAATTAATTATTTTACTGTAAACTGCACAGAAGCACCACTGTACACTCATTTCATTACAGTAATGTGTACAGTAATTATTGTTATAATTTATACACTATTATTTCACTATAAACAAAGAGTAGAATCAGTTAAAATATCCTTTAAAGTTCATATACTGGTTTCCAACTTATGATAGAATAGTCAGAACAGAACCTTGTTGCAAGTCGAGAACTGACTGTATATACTAATAATAGAGACATATTAGTATATGTGTCTCAAGGGGAGAAAACTACAAATTTCCAGGAATGAAAACCCTAACAACATATGAGACAAGTTAACTCCCACCTTTAGATGAAAAGCATTCATAAATGCTTTCTTGTATCCTAGATTTCCAAAATATTGAACCACAAATGGAAAGTCAGACAATTTAAATTATACTTGACAAGAAATTATATTCTTGTTTAAGCAAACAATGTTTACATGTGAACCTCCTTAGAACCTCCCTGCTGTCCCATCCATTTTTATCTGCATTTTTTAAATTTCATTGATGATACTTTTTTGCTCAGTCCATTTACATAATTTATCATTTGTTATATGCTGGCTGCAAAATATTTTAATATTTCACGCAAAAATATTTTGTTTCAAAGCTTTTTGATTTAACTTTTTGTTTTTTGGTCAATTTTCATGTCTCTGATCCATAAAATAATACAGCCTTAACATTGCTATTAGGATCTTTATTTTGGTTTTATTAGAATGTTTGCATGATTTCTATATATTAATCAATTTTATGAAAGTAGGTATTTGTTTTTGTCAATCTTTGCATTACATCCTGGTCAGTTTCACCTTCGGTATCAACATTAGCTCCCAAGTATATTCTTAACTTTCTTCTACTGCATGTTGATGAAATTAGTCCATCTCGGCACTGAAATACAATATAGCACACGTTAAAATAGCATACTTGGTTACAATATGTGAATATATTTCAGTGGAAATATTTCATTCTCCATTTCATTTTCAGATATGCAAATGAGATATTCCATTCAGACCAGTATACTGGCAGAATTTCCTCTATATGTTTACTAGAGCTGAAACATGCATATTAAGTGCTTATGCTCATATATCTCAATACTTCTGGAAGATGTAGTATGACTAAAACAGAAGTAAAGAATACACAATGAGTGCAAGATGATTGAAAATTTTGTGCTGTGTTGTATAAAGACAAAAAGAAAAATTTCAGCCCTTAAGTAGCAAGAACCTATACCAGGAAATGCAATATTCAGGTTTATCAACTCATATTTGAATAAATACAGTATGTTATGTGTCTGTGCACAAGCATGCAAAAATATTAGGAAACACAACTAAAATTAATTGATTTTGTATACTATAAGTAATAAGAGATAATCATAAACAAAGCATAATCAAATATCATAAAAAATCAAAATATACTGCTAAACAACTTCATAAATGAATTAATTCTTCACAAATAACATAAAAAATCATAATAAAAAATAAAGGAAATTAAATATTACAATAAGTGATAAAATAAAGGAAATAAGAAACAATCAGTTTCTACAAAAACTGAAATATAAGTGCAATATTTATAGAAAGGGATTGAAAAATTTTGTGCTGGCCAAATATATTGCTTGTCAGACGTTAGCCTGGGTGTACTCTACCATGGTCACCTAATGTATTATAGTTGCATGTTTAATCCCAGATGTGTTCAATTTATAAGCTTTTGTTAATGCTAATTTTTACCTTGTATAACTAGCAGTGTCACTTACAAATGCATGAAGTACTTATGTACTTCATGTATTTGTAAGTGACAGAAGACCATTTACCTTTTTTTTATTATTATTAATAATACTATTTTTCATACAACACATCTTGAGTCATTTTGATGAAAAAAAAAATTTCTTCTTCCTTGTCAGTATCATAAAAACTCTCAATACAGTAAATCCCTTAGGTTTACATATAACTACATTAATATGTTTCTGAATTCTGATTGACTCCAAAACATCGGACAGAACAAAGGTCAGTAATGTTATATGACACAGTAGCAATAGTAAAACCAATAAAAATTCGAAAAACATTTGTAAGGAATCATTGTAAAGAAATATTCTGGGAAAATAAATAGTTCTTTCTCAAGTTTTAACATTTACTATCAACTGAACATATTGTGCCTAATTTCCATCACAACAAAATCACTGACAATCAATTCAACAGGCATTTGTAACAACCAGCATTCCCAATAAATGTGTCAAAGTAAACAAACATACAAAAAACCATTTCTGGAAAAAAAAAAAAAAAAGTGAACCAGAATTGGCATTATGCAAATAAAATGATTAAACTGTTTATTATTATTATTTTTTTTAACTCGTCAATTAAAAATTGTTCGAAATAAAGTTCAATTCTATTGTGAAAATATGAAATTCCACATTTGGTGCATGCATATATACATATTTTGTATCAGAGAATATACGCAAAAGTATCGCTTACTTTAAAATTGGAAAAAAAAATATAAACCAGTGGAAAATATATACATATCAATTTAAATAATAACCATTTATTTCATTTTGTAAAGACTACCGATTATACAGGGAAACCAACAAGGTAAAAGTGCAAAGAACAGTAGATTACGATATTTTGAAAAAACTTAGTGATATGACATGACAAAATTAGCACAAAAACATTAAACATTGGTTCTCCAAGGTAAAGCAATATTTAAGTGAAGAAAGTATGCAAGGATTTATATTTTGTCCTGGAATTATAAACTATACAATAAAAAGAGAAAATAAAAATAATTTCTATATTTTTAGCCTCTCTAATATAACTAACAGTCAAATTTCCCAGCATAAAACAAGGAACCAACAAAGAATGTTGGCTCTCTTGGTAAGAGTTTTAATAATGCCATATTGTTGAGAGGGGTGGTGTTGGGAGAGTTTGTGAATGTATCTGCCTGTGTCTGTGGGTTTTCTGTATACGACGAAGGTAAGTGTATCATTAGGCAGGCATGTGACTAAGGTGTCTAGGAAGGCAGACACGTTAGACTCCGTCCTCAATCATCTCAATAGTCTACATCCAAGAATTCAGTTCACTATGGAAAAGGAAAAGAACAATTGTTTACCCTTCCTAGACACCTTAGTCACATGCCTGCCTAATGATACACTCACCTTCACCGTATACAGAAAACCCACACACACAGGCAGATACATTCACAAACTCTCCCACCACCACCCCTCTCAACAATATGGCATTATTAAAACTCTTACCAAGAGAGCCAACAATCTTTGTTCCAGTGGAACCACCCTCACTACTGAGCTTAACCACATACACAGCACTTTCCTCTCCAATGGCTACAGCGATCACAGTATCAAAAAAATAATCAACTCCTCCCCCATTCCCCGTCCTTC
This sequence comes from Typopeltis vanoorti, assembly GCF_054136105.1. NCBI lineage: Eukaryota > Metazoa > Arthropoda > Arachnida > Uropygi > Thelyphonidae > Typopeltis > Typopeltis vanoorti. The sequence continues at coordinate 137,763,755 of NC_143550.1, read as the reverse complement.
TCGTCAACAAGAATTTAAAAATGCCATCACCATACCCTACATCTGTGGCACATCCAAAAAAATAGCCAAGATACTAAAACAGTACAACCTACACACAGCATATAAGCCCCACCGCAAACTTGCTACCCTTATCCGTTCTACAAAAGATCAGCTCCCTCCTCTCTCTCTCTCTGCCTGGAGTTTACAAAGTACCCTGTTCCTGTAAGCTGGCGTACTTTGGACAGACAGGCAGATCAGCATCCTTCCGTCTAGAGGAACACAAGACTTACATCTTCAAACACAACTATGGCCATTCAGGCTTGGCTGACCATGTTTTGGACACCATCCACAGAGTATCATGGAAGAAAACCACCATGCTCCACCACAGCAAATTCAAGAAAGAGAGACTTTTCTTAGAAGCAGCAGCAGCAGCTCTCAAAAACCAACCAAATCTCAATAAATACGGTTGCATTAAGCTTCCGAAGATTTGGGAAACACTCATCACCAGAGTTCCCACCTTACATTCCAGGCCACCTACTACTGCCCTTAGAGGGCGCTCTACCTAGATAGGATTTAGTGTCACCCACGTGGTTGGGATTAGTATTGTTTGTTTTTTGTGTATATGTTACATTAATTGTTTTTGTAATCCCTGTAGATGTCCTAGTGACTAGGACGAAATATAGGAAGTATTAAATTCTATTTTAATTCTTTTTGAGTGTTGTAAAAAATCCATTAAGCCTCCAACATGTTGTTATAGAGAACTGAGACTCAGCTTCGCGAGATAATCTGGTTAAGTGTTCTCTACAGCGTGAAGGATTATCGCACCTTCTAAAGGACAGAACAGTCAAATTGCACTTCTTATCCATGTTCTTTCAACAGGTGTATTGAATCGTATCCAGATTTAGCTGGACGTATATATACGTCCTGGCCGGTTGGAGGGTTAAAGCAAAACAGAGGAACTGCCTGCATCTCCGTTTAGCTATCACTTTAATTCATTCCAGAATTAATAAGATAAAGGACAGAAAACAGCAACAAAAGTCTTACTAGCCTAACTAAAATCTTCAAAAACTGAGTTGTGATAAAATAAACTACTCCAGCTCAGTTGACTTCTATGGTGAGTTACAATGCATAAATATTTTTTCACTACTGTTTTTTTTTCAAACCAACATCGTTAAAATCAATTTAAGAATACAATAATCAATTTTACACTGAATAATATTATAACTTTTTGGTGATTAGAATGAGATATTTCATTCTAAAAGAATGGGATATTTCAATGAAAATCAGCATAAATTAATTTAACGATGTTGGCCTGAGGAAACTACATGCTACAAGATTTCATTAGTCCAGTGATTGATAACTAACTTAAATATAATTTTATATTTGTCAACATGCAACACCATATACATAAGTGTACTAATACTCTATGATTATGCCATAATTAATTATTAATACTTATGTTAGTTTAATGTATGAACTTTAAAAAAAAATTGGAAAGGTATTTATGAGTAAATTTGTTAGAACAGGGTCTTCGTCTTATAAAAAAAAGAATTTATTGGGCCACGGTCTCACTAAGGTTGAGAACCACTGCCTTAAGTAACTAAAATGTTTTTATCATATCCCTCTCCTTTTTTTTCACTTTTTGACCAATGTTTGTGATCCACAAACCCTCAATCTATCTTCATAGGGAACATTCCACAGACTCCTCGCCATTTTGGTTACTTATCTCCAGATCCTCTCCACCACTTCCTAGACTTCTTAACCACCTGCCCCCAAAAAACTCACAGACCTCAGCACAGTAATCCGGATGTAGTCATATCAAGGCTTTATAAAAAGAAAAGAGAACTTCCTTATCTCTGCTTGTTAGTGTTCTTTAATAACCAAGTAATCATGTGAGCTACCCTGGCTACTTTAGCAATATGCCTTCTAAACTTTAATTTCTATCTATTCAGCCTATTTAAATCATTCTGCAAACTCTCTACATCATCATCATGATTAACTATTACTCTACCCAACTTTGAATCATCATCAGAAAACAAGTGAATAGCTCCCTTCCTATATCATTTATGTACAAAATAAATAACAGGATTCTGCTCCTCCATAATACTACTTTTTGGTATCTATCTGTCCATCACCAACCCTTTTATCCATATCACCACTTTCGTATCCATCCCCATTTGTTGCAATTTGCATAACCGAGTTCCATGCAGTATCCTGTCAAATGTGCAAAATCCAGCTACATCATCATGTAACAATTTCCTTTATTCAACTCAGCAGTCACCCTATTACAAAAAGTTAATAGATTACTAAGGATTGGTTTGATTTGGTTTATTCAGATTTATGGACAAAGTAACTCAGGCTATGAGGCCCATGTATTATGTATATTAAGTGCACGTTCTAATGGATGGTTTGCCTGTTCTGAGCGGTGAAAAATTCTAATTTCTGGGAGAAAAAAAATCCTCTACCTCCATATGAGTCCAGCTAATTCACCTTCAGTTAAAAAGCCCTGATAAAGGTTCTTTGCATCCTAGATTGGATTCAAACCCAGTTTTTCCAACCAAAAGGCAGCACTGAAACCAACTGACCCATGGAAGCTTGTTATTATTAAGGCATAACCTATCCTTCATAAAGACATGCTGTCCCTCGGAGTATCATATTCTTATCCACCCATTCCTGAATTCTTTTTCTGATCACCCTTTCCTGGTACTTTTACCACCACTCCTGAGCTTAATCATTCATAAGGAGCCTAAAGGTGGTTTTGATGCTATATTTCCCATAAGTTTCTACTTATTTTTTCAGATAGACCTCTAATTTGGAAGATTTCTTTACTGAAATCATTGTTCTGATATGGCACTGTTTTTTTAACAGTGCCACACCAGAACAACAACAACAAAAAAAAAGTGGATCTAATCTATTTTGATTCTCTGAGTGCCTTTTCAATGAATCAAAGAGTTGCCACTCTCTTTCTGGGGATGTTTATTATTCTTAGTTTCTGTGTTTGGATAGTGATAAGAGTTTTAGAGCAAAATTAGACTAGACTTGAGCATATTAAAATCACTGGAGCATCTCTCAGAAACCTGACAAAAAAAAAAAAAAAAAAAAAAAAAAAAAAAAAAAAAAAAAAATTAGCCATAAAGGCGTTCATTATGATGGCCAAAAAAAGTAATGCTATGACACTGCTAAACAGAAAAGGATTACTTGGAGAAAACAAACTTGTTGGTTTCCAATAGCAATCTACTAAAATTCCACAAAAAAAATTAAAAACCTAACTTGAGGGCTAGTTAAAGATACTACTTCATGGGCTTCTGAGGTAGTGAAAAAATATCACATTATTAAAGATCCCTGAGAATCTGAGTTCTCCAAAATCCACAAAAATAACATATCACTGAGACTAATTAGAAGAGTACTGATAGTAATGTATTACCTAGCAACAAATATAATTGAGAAGAAAACTGACAAAATACTTAATAAAATCGATACCCCCAGCAGAACAATTTCAGCAAAGCCATATCTATCCCCTTATATTAAAAAGCTATATGAAATGAGAGATTAGAAATTATGGAAGTGTAACCCTTATAAAATTAAAACATTCATTCAGCAACCCCCCCCCCCTCCACAGCCACACATCATCCAGGAGTATACTAAATTAAAGATACTTGCAATCTTTCATACGCAGGTTAAACTAGATGCACAATAGAAAAATAGGCCTCTCCAATCATGGACTTCCAGTCCATGATTGGAGAGGCCTATTTTAGAATTGGAGAGGCCTATATTTCTAAAATTTGGTCAACATATATCTGGCACTGGCAACGAATGACCTCAGATTGCTTATATAGAGTGTTCGTCAAATCACACAACCCAGAAATAACACATCTGTTTCGAGGTTAATTAGAAGTATATAAAACAGCTACAAATACAGGTTATAACCAGACCTTTATAACAAAAGAAGAATAGGAACCTCATTATAACATATGTTGAAAGTGGCCATGAATCTTCCTTAATGAATACAAAATCAAGCTCTTTTTTTTACCAGGTTTGATGCCACCTTATGAAGCACTTGCTATTGAGATGTTCATTTTTAGTTCATCCAGTGTGTGAGGATTATTCCGATAAACAACACCTTTGAGATACTCCCAAAGGAAAAAATCTGGTGGTGATAAATCTAGTGATCTTGGAGGCCATGATTCTTTCAAGATGAGATGGTCACCGAAAAATTCTTGCGAAAAATGTACGGTATTATTCAATGTGTGGCATGTGGCACTGTCTTGCTAGAACCAACAATGGCATTCACTGACATCAAGGAGTGTCACGAACTGTGTGATCATGTCTTCTTACACAGAACTATTCACCATTGTTTCAAAGGAAATGGGTTCCACTATACGACGGCATGATATCACACAACAAACTCCAATTTTTTGAGAATGTAAAACTTTTTTATGAAAAGCACCTGGATTTTCACATGACCAAATCATACTGTTTGGACTATTCGCATACCCACTGAGATGAAGCCAGGCCTCGTCACTGAAGAAAACTGTATCAAGCTCTCTATACCACATTATTCAACAAATGAGCATAACCATCTGCAGAAGATTATTTGTTTGCCTTTATCTGATTCCTTCAGTTCATGGACTGAGTGCACACAATATGGATGAAGATGTAATGATCTCGCAGCTTTCTGAGCATTACTGCTGCAGTGCTCTCTTTTCCTCATCCATTTTATAATCAGCTAAAATGGAGGGTCTTCCAGAGCAATTTCTATCTGCAACAGATCCAGTTTCTTTCCTGAAAATGTTCAATAATCTCATTATCATCGACTTCTCAGGGACTGCTGAACCTGGATATTTCTTGCAAAATTCCTTGGCAACACATGCATAAGAACGATTAGTGAAATAACTTTCCAAAATGAAAATTAGTTGCAGCTGGGAAAAAGGAATTTCACTTCTACAATGAAAAAAAGCTACAGTGAGAACAGCCTGTACACATCACAGTGAACTCAGTGTCTCCAACAGTTTGTAATAATATGATGGTGACATATAGTGGCGTAAGGAATGATTATAACGATTCAGAAACAACTGATACAAGTTGAAACTTTCAGGTGCGCAACTTCTACAATCGATCTGTAGAACCAAAGTGCAGTAATGCCAATCTCAGGTTCATCCAACTCTACAAACTAAGGCCACTTGGATTTTGACAGGTTTGAATGTCAAACAAGAGAACCCAGTTCCCCCCCCCAGTAAGTTGGTACAAATTATCATTTCCACTGCAACAGGAGTCTAGGCAAGTCCAATTAACAAGACTTTCAAGCAACGGATAAACAGGACTCTAAGCTATGAATTATTTTAATAATATAAATTGGTAGGAACTAATGACATGGATTAACAGCAGAATGTCAGAGATGTCTCTAAATTGGATGAATGTAATTGATCCAATTTTCTAATTTTTTTTTTTTTTTTTGCTGCAAGAGGTCAGAATAGGTTAATTCATAGTCGACGTACTGTAGCTTACAGTAGTATGCTATTATATTTGCTTTTATGTAGTGTGTGTGTATAAGAAAATACATAAAAGAAAATATATTTCTGAAAATATTACCTGGCTATACAAACCCCTACTGTTTTTGTCACTGAACCATAATGAAAATTGAAAAAAGACACCTAATGAGATAACTTCAATACAATGCAGACAGGCATTATCAATGTAGGATGCAACAGTGGAAAAGTGAAGCAATGTGAAAATGAAGTTTGAAATGCAGAAGATAACTTTAATCAAATGAAACTTATTTCAAAACAATAGTTGATTTCATAAATCTAACATAATAACAGCCAATGGGATAACCATTAACAAACAATGGATAATGGCAATTTGGGACTCAGCCAACTGAACAGTATTTTATATTGCATATGGAGATAAAACTCGATACACAAGACAGCAACACAATCAGATATCATGCAGACTGGGATATTACTTGGCTATACAAGACCTCTGCTGTTTCTGTCACTAAATCATAATGAAAAATGATAAGACAGCTAATAAGATAACTTCAATACAATTAAGACAGGCATTATCAATGTAGGATGCAACAGTAGAAAAGTGAAGCAATGTGAAAATGTCAACATAACTAGCATAGCTGAGATTAATAAGTACATAAATTCCTCCTTGACACCGGAAGGTAAAAGAGGGAAAAAGGAAAATGAAAATGAGATGAGATATTTAAAGTATGGGATTATTTTTTCAAGCACAATGGAGTAATTAGCTGAGGAGTACCAAGGAGGAGGTAACTACAGTATTCAACAATAAATAAGTAAAAATTTTTAAATGACAGTCAGTTTCAAATACTTAATTTCTATCTATAAATACCTAATTATATACAAAAGGTACAGATTTAATTAGGCATAGATGGTTCTGTTGCAGTCAACAGCAATGAAACCACCTATACCTAATTAAATACTAATTCTCAAAACTTAATACTTAAGTTTTAAGAATTAATATTCTTAAAATTAAAATTAATCTGCTCAGTAGTTTAAGATGGTAGACAAAATGTCCTACAGAATATAGTTCTTGCATGAATTCATTGAGATAATCCAAAACTAAACATATATATACCAACTCATAAAAATTTTGTAAAATTAAATACATTTTTGTGAATAATTCTGTATTGTAAAATCTCATGTGGTGAAAAATAGAAATATTTTTCACCTATCTCGATTTTACATAGGCCATTAAAATACATATAATTAGAAATGCATGTAACATGTTTAATGTATAATAATTTTGTAATATAATGTTAGAATAACTGAATGTAGAACCACAAGCAACTATAACTAAAAAGCTCAGACAGGATTAGGAGTAAACTGAAGGTCAACAACAGTCTCAAAGGTCACCGGACTATGAGTTTTGCTGCCAAAACCTACTGTAAGTGTGGGTGATAAGGGCGTTACCAGTAAATCCAGGAATTTTTTTTGGATATGATATAAAAAGAGGAGATTGAGACTCGAAGGCACTCTCTTATTTTTTGTTCCTGTGGCAAGCTGTTTGAGGATGGGAGGAGTTGAGATCCAGCGAGCATTAGTTTCTGGAAATGATGGGGAGATCGCTGGCAATATTGCAAGATATCCTTACATGAAATTCTTCGAAGAATGTATCAATCCACAAGTGGGCTGATTTGTAGCAGCCGATGAAGTTCTTAACATTGATGAAAAAATGCATTAAATTTACAAGGAAGGAATTTGAAAGAAGACACCCAACGGATAGTGCCCGATCACAGCTGCTGCACAAGAAAAAAGAAAGGATCCAGTGGAATTCACCCTTAACCCTTTTGGATTTGGGACTGTACATGATGTAGTGAGCGTGTAAGTAGCTTGCTTTATGTTAATAGCCTACACTGTGTGTATGGACAATAGATGTTAATTGGGGTGCTCCAGGGTCAAAGATGTAAAACTGAGAGGAGACCTCCACATAGCCTTTAAATTGGATAATAGGCCAGGGCTTCTGACCTAATATCCAATCCTCACTTTCTCGTGGTGCACCCTGTTAAGTATCTACCTGGATACTGAACGAACGAGGATGGGCTGGCAATTTGGGATTTAGCCGAACAAATTGTATTCTTATTGGCTTAAACCAATATACAAAATGATGGTACAACATGACAAAATTTCATGCCAGCTGGAGCATCGCCCGGGTAAACAAGGCCCCATTGTTTTCGCCAGGGAACAAGGGCGAACAGCGAAAAGTCAGTTACTGGAACAAATCTGAAAGCACACCCCAACTCAACATCACCAGAGTTAAAGATCAGTACTATCAACATAAGAAGCCTGAATGGAAAAGAAATGGAGCAAGCTGAGGAATTAGATAAGTACCAGATCAATATAATAGGGGTGACTGAAACAAAAAAGACAAAAACTGGTGAGATCTTTCTGAGCAATAAATACAAAATGTTATATTCAGGCAATGACAATCAAGGAAAAGAAGGGGTAGCTGTAGTATGCAACACAAAATATGAGGCTAATCTTCTTGAATGGCAGGCAGTCTCAAATAGAGTGATGTGGGCAAATATCAGAATGGGGAACTGGACAATGAGACTTATTTGTGCCTATGGTCCCACAGAAGGTTCTACTAAGGTAGAAGTGGAGGAATTTTTTGAGGCTTTAGAAAAAGCAACTGACACAATGAAAAAGGAAAAGTTGGTCCTTGTTGGGGATCTAAATAGCAGAGTAGGAAATGATTGTGAGACATACAAAAATATTTTGGGAAAATTTGGAGAAAAGAGCAAAGCTAATAATAACAAATACTTGTTGGATTTCTGCTCAGGACATGGACTGGTTATTACTAACACCATGTTCCAACATAAAAATGTGCACAAATTCACATGGAGAGAAGAGGCAAGGAATAAGAAAAGTCTCACTGAATATTTTATTGTTGATAGTGATGTTTTCTCCCTGGTGCAGGAGACCAGAGTGTACAGAGGATTTGAAATTGGAAGTGATCACTATTAAGTCATGAGCAGGATAAAATTGAATTTCATATTGTAAAGAATAACACGTAAGAATGTTCTAAAGCAAATAAAAGTTGAGCAGCTCTCAGATGTGAACTGTAGACTAAAATATGCAAACATTATTCAAGAAAAAATGAAAGAGTTTGAAAACAGCAACCAAGCCTTGGAGGTTCAATGGCAACCCTTGAAGAAAACACTGATTAATTCAGCAAGAGAGGCATGTGAGGAGGTTGTCTGCAAGGATAGAAAAATCAGAACTCCATGGTGGACACAGGCAGTTAAAAAAAAGAAAAAAGCATAATCAAAAGTTCCTGGCAAATAAGTCAGCTTGTGCTCTTAAAGAATACAGAGACAAATGTAAGAAAGCTAAACACTGTATAAAACTAGCTAAACAAAAGTCATGGGAGGACTTTGGCAAGAACATAGAAAATAAATATCAAGAAGGTGGTAAGATATTCTGGAGGTTGTTGAAGAAGCTTAGAAATGGAGGAAAGAGGGCTATAAAAGGAGTTAGAGATGATAAAGGTGACATGAAAACTGGAGAAAAAGATATCCGTGAAGTATGGAGTAATTACTTTGAAAAACTGCTAAATGAAACAAGCAGTGATGACAGCACAGTGGTAAAAACACTGAACAGGCATACAGTCAGGAATACATATCCATACTTGAAGTAGAAAAAACCATCAGAGCCTTGAAATGTGGAAAGGCAGCAGGAGTAGATGATATTCGACCAGAAATGCTGAAGTATGGTGGTATAAAAGTCTTACAGGGGCTGCACTACATAATTCAAAAGGCCTAGACAAAGGGATGAATTCCCGATGATTGGAGTAGAGCTCTCATAGTAACCATATATAAAAAGGGAAATAAAACTGAATGCGAGAATTACAGAGGTATTTCCCTACTGAGTGTTCCTGGCAAGATTTATGCAAGTATACTTGAGAAACGGTTGAGAAGAATTGTGGAAGAAAAGCTAGGTGAAGAACAAGCTGGATTCAGGGCAAATAGTGGCTGTCAGGATCAGATCTTCACTTTATGACAAATACTTGAGAAGGCATGGGAATATAACAAAGTTTTGTCGATCTGGAAAAGACATATGACAAGGTACCAACAGAGAAGCTATTTAATAGGCTACAGTTATATGGTGTCAATGGGACATTATATCAAGCAATACTTAGTCTTTATTTGAGTTGTAAGTCAGCAGTTAGAATTGAAGGAAGTAAAAGAAGATGGTTTAATGTTAAATCTGGTATGAGACAAAAATGTACATTATCCTCCTCTGTTATTCATTATCTATATGGCTCACATTATGAAAGAAAGTGGTATTAAACATGATATCAGAATTGGAGATGTTAATATCAGCTCTTTGCTTTATGCGGACGATGTTATACTCCTAAATAAATCCGCTACAAGTTTGCAAGATTCCCTGACTAAATTGATAACTCCGATAGTTCTTCAGCATGAAACTCTTAGATTTCGATCTCCGCGTTTAGTATGCAGCTTTAAAATAATGAGGGATTTATTATCCCCTTAACTTAATTTACGCCGTAGGAAAAAAAAAAAAACCTCTTGGCTCTTTATCATAGTAATAATAACATATGGGTACACCGGTCTGGCAATTCGTTAATGTTATACTTCTAAATAAATCCACTACAAGTTTGCAAGATTCCCTGACTAAATTGATAACTCCGATAGTTCTTCGGCATGAAACTCTTAGATTTCGATCTCCGGGTTTAGTATGCGGCTTTAAAATAATGAGGGATTTATTATCCCCTTAACTTAATTTACGCCGTCGGAAAAAAAAAAAAAACCTCTTGTTTCTTTATCATAGTAATAATAATATATGGGTACACCGGTCTGGCAATTCGTTAATGTTATACTTCTAAATAAATCCACTACAAGTTTGCAAGATTCGCTGACTAAATTGATAACTCCGATAGTTCTTCGGCATGAAACTCTTAGATTTCGATCTCCGGGTTTAGTATGCGGCTTTAAAATAATGAGGGATTTATTATCCCCTTAACTTAATTTACGCTGCCGGAAAAAAAAAAAAAAATTTTGGCTCTTTATCACAGTAATAATAATATATGGGTACACCGGTCTGGCAATTTGTTAATGGGGATATATGCAGGTTCGGTTCACTTAAACCTTGGTATTATCCAGGTCTACCTACTCACTGATGAGACCTCAATAAAGGTCGATACCGGTCTGTGTAGTGACCTCTCCTCATAATGTAAAACAGTAATACATCTCCAAGGAACTGCATTTTATATTATGGGAAAATATTAAGGATAGTGATGGAGCTTGCTCCACCTTTGCTCTGAGTTTCCCTAGTGTTGTACCACACAGGTGTTAACTTACGCTTGGACTCGCCGATAGTTCTTCGGCATGAAACTCTTAGATTTTGATCTCCGAGTTTTGTATCCGGCTTTAAAATAATGAGGGATTTATTATTCCCTTGACTTAAATTGAATAACTGTTGTAATAGATATGGTATGAAGGTCAGCGATAAAAAGACAAAGACAATGAAAATAGGTAGAATCGTTGAAAATGTCAACTGCATTGTGAATGGAGAACATGTTGAACAATTAAAACAATGTCAGCATCCAGGAATGCATTAGCAGAGCTAATCTCAGGTGGTATGGTCACTTATACAGAATGGGCAAGGAAAGATTAGCAAAACAAGTGTCCTCTGCCAGGTTGGCAAGAAAACGACCCAGAGGAAGACCAAGACATAGGTGGATTGATACGATACAAACTGCCTTAGACGATAGAAATATAAGATCTGATAACGTTGGAGTCTTGAACAAGTAACAGACTGATTTGGAGGAAAATTGTAGATAGGAAATTAGTAATGATGTAAATTTTTCATGTAGTACTATCATATCCTGTACACCCCTTGAGGGTACATGTCAGGAATTTGATGATGATAATGCTATAATGTATTTGAAGAGGTCAGAAAGCCAAACGTCTGTTTGAATGTGTATAACAGAATGCTGTAGACTTGAATAATGCTTGTGTGACTTAATGTTTAGAACTGTATAGTATAATTTTGTCTTATGTTAATTGTAATGCGAGTAAGGTTATGTGTCTAAAATCCATCCACCTGTTTAATAAGTTGAGTGCGAATAATTTCTTTGCCTAATGCTTTAAGTGAATTTTAATGAATGTGTAGGGAATCAGACACGTGATATGTACTATTTGCCTTGTATATTAATTGTCTTAGTCAGAATAAACATGTTTGGTTTTGTTAATAGCTTGCCTGATGTTTGTTAGCCAATGCACTGTCTCATAAAAACAAATCCAACCTGTGTGACCCAAGTAAAGTAACAGCCACGACTGAGTAATTCGGAGTTGCTTGAGATAAAATTGATTTAGGGAATATTATACATGTTTAGCTAAATTATTCTCTGGTATGTAAAGGAAAGACAGAAAATTCTTTTACACGATCCTTAATGGTGCAATCATTAACAAAAATAAATTTTTAAGGATTAATATATATGAATTATAGCAACGTAGATTAAGGATTTGGTCCCAGCCAGAGGCTTTTCCTAAGTCTAAGAGACTAGTACGCGTGAGACTACACTTTACGACCTTGAAGGGGAGGGGGGGAGAAAGTTAAGTAGATTACGAAAGGACTAAAGTTAAATAATAGTATTATATGATTAGAACATTTAAGCATTTTGTTCAAGCAACCATGAAAAATTTATGAAGTAAGAGGGGAAACACTTTGAGAACAAAGGTAACTTAATAAAAAGCTAAATATTACAACTGCCGCTGTTCAACATTAAAATATAAATTAATAAAAAAAAAAACGTTACAATATAATGCTCTCCCTTCCGCAATTTCACAATCCTCTGTTTATATATATATATATATACATATACATATATATATATATATATATATATTATTATTATTATAATAATAATGATGCTTAAGGGGTGCTTAAGGGTCAAAGCTGTATAACTGAGAGGAGACCTCCACATAGCCTTTAAAGGAATGCGGAGAACCGACCAGGGCTTCTGACCTAATGTCCAATCCTCACCTTCTCGTGGTGCACCCTGTTCGGTATCTACTTTGATACTGAACGAACGAGGATGGGCTGGCAATTTGGGATTTAGCCGAACAAATTGTATTCTTATTGGTTAAACCAAAATAAAAAATGATGGTACAACATGACACAATTTCATGCCGGCTGGGGCGTCGCCCGGTTAAACAAGGCCCCCGTTGTTTTCGCCAGGGAACCAGGGCAAACAGCGAAAAGTCAGCTACTGGAACAAATCTGAAAACAAACCCCAACTCAACATCACCAGAGTTAAAGATCGGTACTATCAACGTAAGAAGCCTGAATGGCAAAGAAATGGAGCTAGCTGAGGAATTAGATAAGTACCAGATCGACATAATAGGGGTGACTGAAACAAAAAAGACCAAAACTGGTGAGATCTTTCTGAGCAATAAATACAAAATGTTATATTCAGGCAATAACAATCAAGGAAAAGAAGGAGTAGCCATAGTATTCAACACAAAATACGAGGCTAATCTTCTTGAATGGCAGTCAGTCTCAAGTAGAGTAATGTGGGCAAATATGAGAATGGGGAACTGGACAATGAGACTTATTTGTGCCTATGGTCCCACAGAAGGCTCTACTAAGGTAGAAGTGGAGGAATTTTTTGAGGCTTTAGAAAAAGCAACTGACACAATGGAAAAGGAAAAGTTGGTCCTTGTTGGGGATCTAAATAGTAGAGTAGGAAATGATTGTGAGACATACAAAAATATTTTGGGAAAATTTGGAGAAAAGAGCAAAGCTAATAATAACGGCAAATATCTGTTGGATTTCTGCTCAGGACATGGACTGGTTATTACTAACACCATGTTCCAACATAAAAATGTGCACAAATTCACATGGAGAGAAGAGGCTAGGAATAAGAAAAGTCTCATTGACTATGTTATTGTTGATAGTGATGTTTTCTCCCTGGTGCAGGACACCAGAGTGTACAGAGGATTTGAAATTGGAAGTGATCACTATTTAGTCTTGAGCAGGATAAAATTGAATTTCATATTGAAAAGAATAACATGTAAGAAAGTTTTAAAGCGAATAAAAGTTGAGCAGCTCTCAGATGTAAACTGTAGACTAAAATACAGAAATATTATTGAAAAGAAAATGAAAGAGTTTGAGAACAGGAATCAAACCTTGGAGATTCAGTGGCAAACTCTGAAGGAAACATTGATTGATTCTGCCAGAGAGGCATGTGGTGAGGTTGTGTGCAAAGATAAAAAAATCAGAACTCCCTGGTGGACACAGGAAGTTAAAGAGGCAGTGAAGGAAAAGAAGAAAGAATATCAAAAGTTCCTGGCAAATAAGTCAGCTTTTACTCTTACAGAATACAGAGACAAATGTAAGAAAGCTAAACAGTGTGTAAAACTAGCTAAACAAAAGTTATGGGAGGACTTTGGCAAGAATATAGAAAATAAATATCAAGAAGGTGGCAAAATATTCTGGAGGTTGTTGAAGAAGCTTAGGAATGGAGGAAAGAGTGCTGTAAAAGGAATTAGAGATGATAAAGGTGAAATAAAAACAGGAGAAAAAGATATCCTTGAAGTATGGAGTAATTACTTTGAAAAACTGCTAAATGAAACAAGCAGTGATGACAGCACAGTGATAAAAAACACTGACCAGGCATGCAGTCAGGAATACATATCCATACTTGAAGTAGAAAAAGCCATCAAAGGCTTGAAATGTGGAAAGGCAGCAGGAGTAGATGATATTCGACCAGAAATGCTGAAGTATGGTGGTATAAAAGTCTTACAGTGGCTGCACTGCATATTTCAGAAAGCCTGGACAGAGGGACGAATTCCCGATGATTGGAGTAGAGCTCTCATAGTACCCATATATAAAAAGGGAAATAAAACTGAATGTGAGAATTACAGAGGTATTTCCCTACTGAGTGTTCCTGGCAAGATCTATGCAAGTATACTTGAGAAACGGTTGAGAAGAATTGTGGAAGAAAAGCTTGGTGAAGAACAAGCTGGATTCAGGCCAAATAGAGGCTGTCAGGATCAGATCTTCACTTTACGACAAATAGTCGAGAAAGCATGGGAATATAACAAAGATCTGTATTTAAGTTTTGTCGATTTGGAAAAGGCATATGACAAGGTGCCAAGAGAGAAGCTATTCAATACGCTGCAGTTATATGGTGTCAATGGGGCATTATATCAAGCAATACTTAGTCTTTATTTGAGTTGTGAGTCAGCAGTTAGAATTGAAGGAAGTACAGGAAGATGGTTTAATGTTAAATCTGGTGTGAGACAAGGATGTACATTATCCCCTCTGTTATTCATTATCTATATGGATCACATTATGAAGGAATGTGGTATTAAACCTGATATCAAAATTGGAGATGTTAATGTCAGCTCTTTGCTTTATGCGGATGATGTTATACTTCTAAATAAATCCGCTACAAGTCTGCAAGATTCTATGACTAAATTGAATAGCTGTTGTAATAGATATGGTATGAAGGTCAGCAATAAAAAGACAAAGACAATGAAAATAGGCAGAATCATTGAAAATGTCAACTGTGTTGTAAATGGAGAACCTGTGGAACAAGTAAAACATTTCAGCTACTTAGGCACAATTTTTACTGAAGATGGTAAACTAAATATAGAAATAGACAACAGAATCAGCAAAGCTGGTATGGTGGGAAGTCAATTGAATAAATTCATATGGAATAAGAAAGAAATTAGTCGGAACACTAAATTAGCTGTATACAAGACTGTGTTCAAACCAATTTTAACTTATGGATCTGAGAGCTGGGTCAGAAGTAAAACACTTGACCAAAGACTAGAGACCGCAGATATGAGAGTCCTGAGAAAGATTAGAGGCGTGAACAGATGGCATCAATGACAATATCATATTAAAAATGAGGATATTAGGAAAGAACTTGACATTGTCAGCATCCAGGAATGCGTTAGCAGAGCTAATCTCAGATGGTATGGTCACTTAAATAGAATGGGTGAGGAAAGATTAGCAAAACAAGTGTTCTCTGCCAGGTTAGCAGGAAAACGACCCAGAGGAAGACCAAGATATAGGTGGATTGATACGGTACAAAGTGCCTTAGACGATAGAAATATAAGATCTGATAATGTTGGAGTCTTGACAAGTAACAGACTGATTTGGAGGAAAATTGTAGATAGGAAGTTAGTAATGATGTAATTTTTTCATGTAGTACTGTCATATCCTGTACACCCCTTGAGGGTACATGTTAGGAATTTGATGATGATGATGATGTGACACCTCCATGGAGTCCAAAGACTCATCGAGGGAGGACACATACTCTACATCTTTCTGTCTCCACTCAATACACCAACTACATCAACGCCATCTACTGCCCTCCACCACCACTAGTATTTCCACAGACAATTACAAACATCCATGCCCACAGCAGGATTCGAACCCACAGCCTTTTGGCAGCAGACGGATACACTAACTGCTCAGCCAACCAGGCCAGATATATATATATATATGCAATAAAATGTCAGAACAAGCATTTAAATATTGCTATATAATCAATTGATTTAAATGTTGAAGTCTGATATTATTTACAAGTTGATAATATTAAGTTTTTATGGTGGAAGTGAAAAAAATTCTGTTAGCAAAATTTTCTGTAAAATTCTTAATATAATTTAAAATTTAAATTCTAATTACATTCCAAACTTAATCTCGATTAACCATCCAAATGGCCACAGAGATAAAATACATCAAAAATATAAGCTTCACATCCATCTTCTTTCAATAGTATTCAAAGGTATATTAACTTCATAGATACTTCATATGAAGTCACATATAATTACTGATGTGTAAACTTGTCAAAGCTGATTCACTGGTTAATACTCATGAGAATAATTATGAGTTAATGTAAATACCATTTAGTATTTAACATTTACTAGCAAGAAAAATATAGAGAGATTTTTCACACACACACACACACACACACACATTAATCTTCTCTGCTTGTATTTAAGCAAGAAAAATTATCCTGATGTAATATTTTGAAGAAGGGGGAAGTATCTTTGTCTATTTTAGCAACCACATAAGGATTCTAGACCAAAAAACATTATTAATAATTATTCTATGCAAATGTTCAAATTTAGATGAATTATGAACAAGTTTAAGCAGCTTACATTTTCTCATCTGAAGAATAACCATCACTGTCCCGTCCCACAGTGCTTTCAAGTTCTGAAGCTAAGGAATCAGGATGAAAATAAGGAGCATATGATCCACATTGCCACTTAACAGCACTGCGCAAACCGCTTCTTCTGTTCTTTTTCATTTCATTCTGAAGTTCTTGAAAAGCAGTCATTAGTTCACTATATTTTTCTTTGAATTCAATTAGCTCAACAGACAATTCATGCTGGCACTCCTCTGCTACAATTAGTTTTTGCTGAAGAACTTCATTATCAGCTGTTAACTGAAAAAAATAATAAAATTGTAACACTTAAACAAAAAATTATAACTTTAATATGCATTTATTGTAATATTTTTACAACTAATTGCTTAACTTTTTCTTTATTCTACTTTTATTCTAATTCTTTCATGTATTAAGATGTTTACATGTTTAGATGTTTGACATGTTTACACATCATGTATACCTACCAACACTTTGTTCCAGAAAAAGTGTTAACTTAGTTTCAGTTGTTGCTTCCATCAAAATATGACGACCAGCAGCATTTCTAATGCTGAAAATGTTGCGGGTAATCTTCAGGACTGCTATTAACCCACATGGTGCATTTGTGCAAATTAGAAAAAGACATCCTTCAAGTAAAATTTTTAATATGTTTTTAAATTTTTGAAATAAAAATTAACAACTATAAAGTCATTCTGTATATGTTATACAAATGAAATTAAGCATACAAAAAATTAAAAAATTTGAATTTTTAATCACAATTAGGAATTCCAAGTCACTAGGACAATCTGTTACAAAATATGTTGCATGTCTTGCTGAATTGAAAACTGAATTCTTAATGGTAGTTACTACATTTGATAGTCTTTCTTTCTTGTGACATTGTACAGTTTAAGTAGTTTTAAACAATTCTACTTAAGCTTTAAGCTGTCAACTAATACTGGAGAAGGGCCATACCACAGGTTCCAGCACGGTGTTTTAATACACTTTGGTGGAGGTTTTGACCACTTTCTCGCAGAAACTTGGATACCCCCCCCCCCCCAAACATATATTGAGAGCTACAAAAGTATTATGTTCATCAATCGATTTCAATTATAAATTTTTACATAGGTTGCTCTCATCATAATTCCTCAAATGATATACATCTAGAACATAGGTGGCCAACAACAGGCCCACGGGCCACATGTGGCCCGTAACGTGATTTTGTGCGGCCTGCAGCAGGATAAAAACTATATCAAATTATATGTATTATCAATTTAGCTATTAGTTTCGACAGCAGATTTTCTGATTGATATACTAGTTATATTCATTATTTCTGATGATGGAAACAATTTATATTCTCAACACGGAATCTAATTTGCTTTAAAAAGATTACTCAATTTATATTTAATTTAATAACTTATATTTAAATCAATCAAGTATTTCATATTGTTCTCCCAGTAGTAAAATGATTTAACAAATATAGTAATTCAATACATATAACCATTGACTTGAAAAAATGCAGAGTTTATTTTTATTTAAGTTCTGTCTAAAAGTGTGCGGCTCGTGACGCTACCGCTCATCATATATTGGCCCTCGTATAGAATGAAGTTGCAATGCCTGATCTAGAACACTGAAAAAGCCATGATATTTTTGCAGTATCATACCCCCTTTCTTTCAAGGATAATGCTGTATCTGACATAGAAAAAAACAAACTAATTTTGAAATTTAGTTTTGATCATAGATCAAGATGGGCTAATCATGGAACTTGCAGTTGAAATGAATCTTCTCCCTCCTTTTTCTAGTATGGAGGAAGTTAGTGTCAATGTCAAGAGACTCTGCAATTTGATTAGCATCAATAATATAGTTTTCTTAAAGATTATTGTTTTGTTTTTCTATGAAGAATTTCTTAATCCCTTTTATCTTTCATGGGCATTACGTACATTGAATTTTGGTTGCAGCATCATTTTGCTTATCATATTTATTTTACGTAAAATGGTATACCAAATTAGTACAGAGCAAATAGACTTAAAAAGTGAACAATTTTGAAAGTATACCTTTGGCTTGTATTCTAGAATCCATATTATTATCATCAACAATTTCTAAAATAGTACCTGCCTCTGAGTTTTAGTGGCATGATGTTGAATACATAAGTAAAAAGTAGAATTGATGGTTCGAATTTAAGTTTAGTAAATGTGTTTTCAACACACACCAATGTTTCATTGAAGCCAAAAAGCAGTTGTACGGTTTTTGGATGATATTAAGAAATTTCAGTGCTATCAAAAGATTTTTTTTGCTGCATTGCTTACTATATCTAAAGAACTTTAAAGAATGTGCAGAACAAGGCATGCCTGAGTTTCTCCCCCCCATTATGCTCTGTTGAATACCTTTAGGTTTTCCATGCATAGTTGCTGCATTAACACTGCTTAACATAGCATATTAGTAATTACTGCCACAAGTACAACAGACAGTTTCAGTAGGGGGTATTAAAAAAAAAAAAAAAAAAAAAAAAAAAAAAAAGCTGTAAACTATAACACACTAACTAAAAATGAACAGTATATCTGAGATAGTGGAAAGTTTCTTTGTTGAGTTAGTGATTCTTATTTATTTATTTTATTTTTTTTTTGATTGTCTCATCCTGCCTTCCAATTTTCTAAGCTCCCAAGGCCTCTCCCCAGCATAAGTTATAAAAAGTATTGGGATTAACTTTTCATGCTAATAAATTTTGTAAACAGGTCTCCATTCTCCAACCAGTAGGCAATAGATTCTAATCCTACCACAGAATGAATGCTTGAGTCTTCAGGCAATGACAACTTTCATCTTCTAGTGTGAAAGCTAAAGTAGCTTGAAAAAGTATATCATCTTTGGTACAAAGGAGAATTCCCTGATTACCTCACTCTTGGACCAACCACAATACAAAATAAACGGATGGCAAGAATTACATCTTTCCACAGATGGGATTCATATAATATAAAATAAATATTTTTTTTTTATAAATATATAAATACATATAACCAGTAAAAGCAAAAAATTAATGATGTTTTAAAATATCACAAAGAGATTTCAGACTGAATATTAGTCCACACCATTAATTTCTTAATATGTACCTTCAAGGAGTATACAGGATACTATGACAGTACCACATGATTAAGTTTATGTTATTAATAATGTTGGACTGCTTAATGGTCAAAGCTGGATAACTGGGGGGAGAGACCTTGACACAGCTTTTAAAGAATGCAGAGAAATGACCAGGGCCTCTGATCTAATGTCCAATCTTTACCTTCTCATAGTGCATCTCATGAACAAACATGGATGAGCTGGCAATTTGGAATTTAATCAACCAAATTATATTTTTATTGGCGTACACCAAAATAAAATTATGATACAGCATGAAGAAATTTCATGCTAGCTGGAGCATTGCCTGGTTTGAACAAAGCTCCCACTGTTACTGTCAGGGAACTGGGGTGAACAGTGAAAAGTCAGCTACTGGAACAAACTGAGATCAACAGAGTTCAAGATTGGCACCATCAACATAAGAATCAATAGCAAAGAAATGGAACAACTGATATAATAAGAGTTATCAAAACAAAGAAGACAAAAACTGGTCAGATTCTTCCAACAAATACAAGATGTTAAATTCACACAATAATGATCAGGGAAAAGAAACAGTAGCTATGGTATTCAAAACTAAATCTGAAGATAATCTTTTAGAATGGAAGGCAAAATCAAGTAAAGTGATGCAGGCACATATCAGAATAGGATATTGGACAACGAGACTCATCTGTATCTATTGTCTCAATAGAAGGTTCGACTAAGGAGGAAGTGGAGGAATTTTTCAATGCATTACGGAAGGCAGTGGACAAGAAAAATGAACCATGGGTTCTTGTTGGAGATCAGAACAGCAGAGTATGAAATTATTAACATACCTATAGAAATGCCTTGGGAAAATTTGAAGGACAAAGCTATTCAAGGACACAGAGTATTAACAACGCTATGTTGCAACATAAAGATGTGCAAATTTACACAGAGAGAAGATGCAAGTAATAAGAAAGTATTGCTATGTCACTGTTGATGGTAATATCTTCACACTGGATCAACAAGTGCACAGAGGATATGAAATAGAAAATGATCACCATTCAATTTTTGAGCAAAATAAAATTGAATATCAAATTAAAGTGAAAAGAGTTGAATTATAGATTCAAATACACAAGTATTATTAAAGAAAAATGAAACAGTTTGAAAACAGCAATGAAAACTTGGAGAAGCACTGGCAGAACCTGAAGAAAACACTGATTGATGCAACTAGAGGCATGCATAGTGAAGTTACCCTGAAAGTTCCTGGAAAGTAAATTAGCATGTACTCCAAGAGAGTACAGAGAAAAATGCAAGATGACAAAGCAATGTGTAAAACTAGGTAAACAAAAGTCCTACGAAGACTTTGGTAAGAACATAGAAAATAAATATCATGAAAGTGACAAGATATTCTGGAGGTCATTGAAAAAGCTAAAAAAATGAAGAAAAAAGTACAGTAAAAGGAATCAGAGAAGATAAAGAAGATGACATAAAAACTGAGGATAAAGATATTCTAGATGTCAGGAGAAATTACTTTTGAAAGACTGTGAAAGAAGAACAATAGTGGAAAAAATTCAAGAAGAATGCAATCAGAATACATATCCATACTTGAAGTAGAAAAAGTCATCAAGAACCTGAAATGTGGAAAGGCAGCTAGAGTCGATATTTGACCAGAAATCCGTAAATAAAGAGATATAAAAGTATTAAAGTGACTACACTGCATAATTCAAAAAGGTCTGGTCAGAATGTCGAATTGCAAATTATTAGGGCTGAGTGCTCATCTACAAAAAGGGAAATAAAACTGAATGTAAGAATCACAGAGGATTTCCTATTGAGTGTTCCAATAAGATTTATGCAAGCGTACTTGGGAAAAGGCTAAAAAAATTGTGAAGAGGAAACTTAAGCAGGGTTCAGGCCAAACAGAAGTTATCAGGATCAGATTTTCACTTTAGGACAAAAATAGCTGAGAAATGATGAGCATATAATTAAGATGTGTATTTAAGTTAGATCTTGAAAAGGCATATGAAAAGGTGTCGAGAGAAAAGTTGCTCAAAACATTACAATTATATAGTGTAAATAGGACATTATATCAAGAAACACAGTCTATATTTGAGTTAGAATTCAGCAGTTAGAACTGAAGGAGGTATAGGAAAACAATTTGATGTTAAATCAGGTGTGAGACAAGGATGCACATTATACCAATTGTTATTTATCACACACACACACACATATATATATATATATATATATACACAGGGTGTTTGGGATAAATTTGACAGTTTCGTAAGGAAAAAGAAAATCTTCTTTGTATCTATTAAATTTAATGAATTGACAAAAAAACATTACAGGCAGAGTTAATTACAATACTATCAACAAGATTTACTCAAAATAACCACCATTAGCATCGATCACAGCTTCAATTCTGCTTCGGAACCTCGAACAAGCTGATGCTACAGTCTCCCTGGGAAGGGCCGCAAAAACTGTTTTAATTTTATCCATTAACTGGGCTTTTGTATTACTGGAAGTGCGATTGGTGTCTTTTTCAACTGCGCCCCATACAAAATAATCCATGGGGTTAAGGTCTGGGGAGTTTGGAGGCCAAACATTTGGACTGGTGAAGTCGTAGAAATTTTCAGACAACCATTTTTGACTTTTCCCAGAGGTGTGGCAAGGGGCCGAATCCTGCTGCCATACATACGGCCTACCATTGGCTACCCTTGTTATCCAGGACTTGACTACAGTTAGCAACTCCACGAACAAAGCCCGAATTCCAATGCCAGGGTTCTTCAACACCTGTTCCTGCAGATTTGCGAGGAATTCTGCTGTACGAACGCAATCAGATCGTCTGCTAGGGATCTTTCTTCTTGCTACATCCTCGTAGTCACCATTGCAAGTCTCTAGTTCATGCCTGATTGTTTTTACTGTATTCAAGGAGCATTGGGCAGCAGTCGTAATATCCTTATTTTGATGGCGGGCACGAATCATCATGATACAAGTTATTCTCTTCCATGATTCAGGTGGGTTCCAGCTATCCATCCTTTCTGACATCTTGTATATGAATGAAGAAGGGTCCAAACTTTTAAATGAAGAGAAGTGTGTGTTAATACATGTAACTTACGGAAAAATATAATTAATTATAAATATGTCAAATTTATCCCGAACACCCTGTATATATATATATATGATTAAGAAGTCATATTAAATGTATATGGGGGTGCAGGTATCTCGAAAGAGAAAGGTCACCAGTGGTGTGCCACAGGGGTCAGTTTTGGGGCCATTGTTGTTCAATTTGTATGTTAATGATATTGGGTTGGATTTAACTAGTGATATCCAGCTGTTTGCAGATTATGCAAAACTGGGGAGAGCAATGCGCAGCCAGGCTGATGTTAATGCCTTACAAGAGGACTTGAATAGATTGCATGAATGGGCAGGTAAGTGGAACTATCAGTTCAATGTTGCCAACTGTAAGTTTTTGAGATTTGGTAAGCAATGATGGGATGCCAAGTATACACTTGGTGTGTAAACTTTCACAGAAGTAGAGGAGATGAGAGATCTAGGTATGATGGTGGACAAGGTCCTGGGGCCACATTGGGGCCAAATTGCACAAGTTGTAAAGACATCACATCGAATAATGGCAATGATGTGGAGAACACTGACATGCAGAAATAGAGAGATTATGATTCCATTGTATAAGCACAATAATCCATATGAGGCCTTGATCAGGCCTCATATGGATTATTTTGCACAGATTTGGTCATCGGGTTTTTCATGGTGACGAGGATATGTTGGAAAGGGTACAGAGAAGATTCACAAAGGTAGTCAGTGGTCTTTGGAATGTGGAGTAAGAGGACAGACTGAGGGAATGTAAGTTGCAGAGCCTCGTGAATAGGAGGAAGAGGGAGGGATATGAATGAGACATATAAACTGGTCAGGGGTTGTTATCAGGTAGATATGGAAGAGATTTTTCATAGAATTGGAGAGGGAAGTAGAACAAGAGGCCATTGCTTTAAACTGTATAGGGAGGGTGTGTGAGCAGGAGTGAGAAGCAGGTTCTTTGCATGGAAAGTGGTTGGTGAGTGGAATGCATTGCTTGATTGTGTTGCAGATGTGGACATATTGAATCAGTTTAAGATGAGGTTGGATGAGCATTGTATGCAATAGTGAGTACTTCCCATGATGAGTCTCTAACTCCATGGAGGTTGGGTGTTGATAATAATAATATTAAACCTGAAATCAAAATTGGAGTTGTTAATCTCAACTCTTTACTTTATGCAGATGATGTTATACTCCAAAATAAACTCACTAGACATCTATAGGATTCCTTAAGTAAATTAAATAGCTACTGTAACAAATTTAGTATGAAAATCAGCAATTAAAAAAAAACTATGAAAGTAGGCAAGAACACTGAAAATCAGCTGCATCCTTAATGAAAAACCTTTAGAACAAGTAAAGCATTTCAGTTGAGAACAGTGTTTAGTGAGGATGCAAAATTAAATACGGAAATAGATAAATACTGCTTTAGTGTTTTGGCTAATTTCTCTAACATTCCAAATAAATTTATTCAACTGGCTCTTCACCATACCAGCTTTAATTTGTCCATTTCCATATTTCATTTGGCGTATTCACTAAAAATTGTGCCTAAATGGGTGAAACATTTTACTTGTTTATATAGTTTCATCATTTATAATTCAGTTAATGTTCCTGCCTAATTTCACATTTCTGGTCTATTTTTTTTAACACTGATTGTCATTCCATATTTGTTACTGCTGTTATTCAGTTTAGTTAAAGAATCTACGGACTTGTAATGGATATGTTTAGAAGTACGATGTCATCTTAGCTTTGGTGTAAAATCAAACAATTCAAACAGGAAAAATTGTTCAATCATTGGCTGTTTTAGACAGCTGCCATGAAAGAAATTAAAATGATGATACATCATGTTGACTAGAATGCTCCCAGTTAAGCATGCCTGTGCATTCTTAATCAGGACACCAGAACAAACATTCACAAGAAAGCTACTGGAACAAACTCAAAATCAGCAAACTTGAAGATAATTATCATCAAAGAAAAAGTGGAACTTGAAGAATTAGTGAAATATCATGTTGACATAATCATTATAACCGAAACAAATAACTATAAGATGTTGCATTCAGGCAATAGTGATCAGCAAAAGGAAGGTGCAATTCAAGTATTTAACATTAAACACAGAAATTTCTTAAATTGTAGGAATGTCAAGTGATTTTTATTATTATTATATTTTTTTATGTTAGGCCCATACAGGAGAGATTGGAGAGAGTATGTATTTGCAGTAGTTCAGATGAGGGGTACTTGGAGAAGCTGAAATTTGGGTTTCTGTCAGAAAAAGAAGGTGATGTTTTGTAAACTGGAGGTGGGAGTGGACACTACTGAGGTTGGAGCTGAAAACGTATATTTGTAAAGTGGATCTGGAAATCTCTGTGAGGTTTATTGTTGACCGAATGGGTCATACAGTTCTCTATGCAGCACTTGTAATTTGATTTTAATTTGATTTAAAAAATGATTTAATTTGATTTCCACACTAAAATTCCTCTTTTGTACAAATTAAAGATGCCAAGAAATTATATTCTTGGTTTAATCCTTTATCCAAGTGTAAGCAAACAAAGTTGGCGTGTGAAGTAACTTCATGACTGGGCAACTCGTATATAGAGGATAATGAATTCGCATCACTTGCCTGAGTATCCCATAACGCAAAACATATATCCTTTCAGACATGCATAATGCTATGCATATACATGTCCATAAAGGGTCACTACCCAGACTGGTTTCGACCTTTATTGAGGTCTCATTAGTGGCAGCCAGATCCAGAAGTTATACCAAGACTGAAGTAATGCAAAAGTGAAATCATTAGCCTCTCTATATATGAGTTGCCTAGCTGTGAAGTTACTTCACATGCAAACTTTGTTTGCTTACACTTGAATAAAGGATTAAAGATGCCAAGAATATAATTTCTTGGCATCTTTAATTTATAGTATAACTAAGTGGAATAACTTCCAACATCCTCTTTGTAGTCAATGTGCCATGTTTCATTGCTGATTTGTACTTTTTCTTCCAGTTGTTGGTTAAGTAGTTGTCCATGCTGGCTGAAGTTAAGGCCAGGCTGAGCTTGTATATTTAGAAAAATTGATGGAAACTTAAGCTTACATGAAATAAATTTATTAGCTGTAAAATTTTTGCCTAAGTATCATAGCCATCCTCAGTACAATAATAACAATGAAACACAAAATACAATAAAATAAAATTACAATAAAAATCGATTTCAAAAACATCACTACAGCATTAATAGGAAAACAGATGGGCAATAAATTCCCAATTATTTAAAAAAAAAAAAAAATAAATACAATAATGTAATAATATTTTCCATAAAGGGGATAAATGAAGGGATAAATTGTTTAAGTTTGGTCAGTGTAAAAAGGCCTCACAGCTCTCATTTATATAACCACTGTATAAGGAATTTACTTTTATGTCCAAATTTAGCTTTCTTCCAAAAGACTATGTTTAGTTGAGATGGCATGTTCTGCTAAGCCAGAATTCAAGATACTGGATATAAGATTTATGTTCATTATGACAGATGGCTGCAGATCTGCCAGACTTATCATTCTTATCCATCCACAGATGGGTTGAGTCCCCTAATTAGAGGTTTTAGGCAATTTAATATAGCCAGCTTGTTGTCCCTCTGAGGGTATGTATGTTTTATGCCTGTAGATTACATGTTCATGAGTCTCGTTTGGACAGGATTTGAATTCAGGTCTTTTCAACTAAACAGCTTCATCAAAACCGACTGAACCACAGAGGCTCTTATGAGATAAACAGTGAAAGAAAATATTCAAGGGGAATGCAATCTAGAGTAAAATATCAATATTGGTAGTAAAAATTAGTTAATTTCCACAACTGGAATTGAAAAAAAACTCAAGGATCACATTAACTTAGATTTTATTTTTTCCCCGAGTTAAGTTTGATTTATCTTTTATAATATATAAAGTGTAATATAAAATTTATATTCATTGAAGAATGTCAAATTAAAAACAGTTTTACATATGTTCCTTTTTTATTTGAAGTACCTATTTATATTATACTCTTTCAGAACTTGGTTGACTATTATGCTAGAGGTGGGGAATCAAAAGCTTTGAGGCACTGAGGGAGGGCATGATCCAAAAAAAGGTTGGGAACTAGTGTATTAAAGAAAAAATTTGTACCCAGATCTTCTTCTTCTAATGAGCAGGATTTTCTAAACTGAACATTAACTGGTCAGGTGATTATCCAGTTTGAAGCCATTAAGTATATATAGAAGTAAGTGTCTTGAAGTGTAACTATTATAAACTGAATCATTATTCTTTTAGAATTTAAGTGTTCAAATAAAGATGCTATTTATATAATTATAACTATAATACCTATATGATCAGCACGTTCACGTTGTTTTATTCATTTTTTAAAGGAGCACCACATTATTATTACTATTACAAAAAAACCTCCTGGGAGTCAGAGACACATCGAGGAGGCCATATATCACTCACACTACATGTACACACCACCTCCATAAGCAAGCTGTTCCAGTCCCAACACCACTCTATGGTAGAAAAATCTAACTCCTTTCTTGACTGCATTCATTCTCAAATTCTATGGATGCAATCTCGTCCATTCACCATCCTCCATGAAATGAAAAATTCCATCTACTGGTATCATGTATGACACTTCAAAAGTTTGTAATCTTTAGCATATCACCTCTCTATCTCCCACCTGCTAGTATCTGCAGTCCAGAAATTCTCAATCTTACTTTCTAATCTACATTCCACAGTCCTGATATCATCTTTTCTCCTTTGTATCCGTATCACCTCAGAAACTAGATCTGTAGACAATAGTCTAGATGAGGTCATACCAAAATCTTGTAAAGAAACAAAATGACTTCCTTAATCTTACATGTCAGTGTTCATTTCAGCACTGCAATTATCCTCTGAGTTGTATTTGCAATTTTTGCTATATGTCCCCTGAACTTCAACTTCACATCTACTAAAATTTCAAGATTTCTGTCTATCCCACCAATTTAATATGCTATTGGATATCTCATAACACCAAAGTGCATAATTTTACAGCTACTAACACTGAAATGACAGCCATTTTCACAATTCCAGTTTATTCAAATCATTCTACAAGTACTGCATGTCACATGTATTCCATCTTTGCATCATCAGCAAATAGCTGCATGTCATCTGTCAAATCCTTCCCAATATCATTAATGTAAAGAATAAATAACAATGGACCAAGGACTGATCCATGGGATACACCACTAGTCAATTTAAATTTTGCAGATTCACATCCCCCATACTCCACTTTTTGATGATCTGTCACTAAGCCATCCTCTTATCCAAACTACTAATTTATAATCCATATCCTCCAACTTATGTAATGGCCTTCCATGCTGTATCTTGCAAAAGCTTTGGCAAAGTCCAAAAGTTTCATGGTGTATCCATTCCCCTTGTCTAACCATACATTATTAAAAAATGTGAGCAAGTTACTTAAACATGTCCTTCCTTTAGGAAACCTATGCTGTTCATTTCAAAGTATAGATTCTCTGTACTTATTTTTGTATACAATCTCTTACCAACTTTTCCAAAATCTTCATCACCACTCCAGAGACATCAATAGGTTGATGGATACATGAGTCTTTGCATCATCCTTGTGCAATGGGATTATCATACATTCTTTCTGCTCCTGTGGAATCTTCCCTATTGTTTAGAGATGAGATTATTATATTTTTTTTTCCAATCTATCCTCATTTTTATGAGATTTTCTCTATAACGATTATTTCTATTTCCGAGTGAATTTATATGTGCACAAGGGTTCACTCCGATTGGTGCAATGACCTTTTTACTGTTTCTTTCACAATCCAAAAAAAATTCACTGACTCAAGACCAAATACAAAAATTAGACATTTAATAAATCAAAAACAATATATATATATACACTTCAAACAAAATTACATAACTAACTACAAAATTAATTGGATCCAAGGCCTTTTAAAATAATCTTACACTTAAGAGATCACCCATTTTCTAACTCATTCTATCACTGATTTATTTAACATATACTTCATCACATCCACTAGACTAAACACTTTGTTTACACAATAACAAAATGTTCATAGCCAGTTTCTCTGTTAAGGCCCTTTTCCGAAGATATAAGATTCTCTTCTTCTCTTCATAGGATCCTTTCTCATCACCCTCATGTAGTACACATTATTCCTCCTGACTCTGAAGTAAGATATTTTGAATTTACCAAAGTATAAGTACTCTTACCTCATGCAGTTAAATTTTTGTTAATTTTTTTGTACCAGCAAAAAAGTTTCTTGTACTGCTTTAGCTAAGTTGCTAAATTCCGTCTCCTATTCCAGTGGAAATAACAAATAGATTCGGCGTCCTTAAGACAGATGAAATTTTCCAATCAGCGTTTCCTCAAACATTCCTTTAGAACATCAATAGCAATATCTTCTTTTATTTACCAATACTTATTGACAGTCTCCCACTTTAAAAACTCACAGTTCTACAATTCCTTTTTTGGAATATATATTACATGAATAGTATATAATATACTATTCATTTTCCTCTGACTGTCACATAAAAAAAACTTAATTTCATCAGAACCCAAATATCTGCTGGCCTGCGTTCTCTTTTCTTCCTGAATGCTCTCTTATTGTTTCCGTTACCTGGATACTGAACGCCCTCTCTGTCAGCTGTCAATCACCCATCAAACTTCTCGGCGAGCATGTGCACTCCATGAAAGTGGCAAGCAAGAAGCTAAGTATAATGGCTGACACGTTGTCTCCTTTAGCGAAAGAGAATGTCTTCATAAAACACAACACTCAATATTTTAAACTACAATAAAATTTCTGAAAGTAACACAACTATCCAAATCCAGTAAGTACATGAATTTTTTTTAAATGTTTCACATTTCATTTTGACAAAATAACATCAATAACAGGCACATCGCAAGTGCCGACGCGTTATGAAACAAAACTAATAAAAGTACTAACAAACAATTTGTAAAAATATTCAGAATTTTTAATTATGATTATTTTTTACACTATGCTGAGACAAATTAGACAGCCAAGTCAAAGGAACAGCCAGTTCAACTGAACTGTCTTTTAGCATCTGAGCTAATATTCCATCACTCCCTATTGCAGAATTCATATTCAGTTTATGAAACAGTTCTAGTATCTCTCTCCTCACATACCTGACTTTTTCCCTCATTGTACTGGAAGAATTGAGCTCACAAAAGTTATTCTTTTGCATTAATTCTTTCTTTTTACTTGCAATATATCAGAGAATTCTTTTGGACTGTCTTTCACTTGAAACACCAGTTTCTTTTCGTGTTCACACTTAGCTTTCCATACAATAGATGCAGCTCTTCTGACCTTAGCCTTATAATTTTTCTGACACCATCCTTATTATATGGTATTCTTTCCACATCTTTTTCTTAAGAATATCTTGCTTAATAAGACTGCACATTCATTTCACTCCCACTCAGTTTATTCTTTGAACTCTAGGGATATATTCTGATATAGCATCATTGATGTAATTTTTTAAATACTTCCCATGAACTGCCAATATCCTTCCTGTCTAGCAGCCTTATCAAGGGATGGAACCTAGAAATCTCCTTAGTTGATCATAATTCCCTACTTTTAAGTCATCACATAACCTTTTCAAAATGGAATATCCATACACTTAGCCACTTCCCATGTCAGTACAGCAAATCACTATCACCAACTGGAGGTAAATCACTCATGTCTTTTACAGAAACCTGACAATATAATCAGATCTTTAATATTCTTTAACCACAAATTCATTCAACACATGCTGTTTAAGGAAGTTGTCATGCAACAGCATAATAAATTTAGCTTATTCTTTTTATGAGATTTCATGGCCACCTAATCAATGTTTGGATAATTAAAGTCACATATGATGATTAATCATTGCTAGCAGCTGATCCACTAGGACTGTAGCAAACCCCCATCACGTATTTGATCTTGTTGGACTCCACCTCACACCAAATTGCCCTCAAATTTATACTAGAAGATATCCAGCGTAAACTGGGCTGGTTAATAACTAGATTATTAATAAAATAGACATGATATATAAGAATATTAGAATTTTTTCGGCAGCATAAATTAAATTAAGGGAATAATAAATCCCTCATTATTTTAAAACTAGATACGAAACTCGGAGATCGAAATCTAAGAGTTTCATGCTGAAGAACTATCGGTGAGTCCAAGCATAAGTCAACACCTGGGTAGTACAACACTAGGACAACTCGTGTCAAAGGTGGAGCAAGCTCCGTCCAACAGTAAACACCACCTAGGAGCTGCATTTTACATTAAGAGAAAATATTAAGGATAGTGACGAAGCTTGCTCCACCTTTGACACGAGTTGTCCTAGTGTTGTACTATCCAGGTGTTGACTTTTGACGCTTGGACTCGCCGATAGTTCTTCAGCATGAAACTCTTAGATTTCGATCTCCAAGTTTCGTATCCGGTTTTAAAATAATGAGGGATTTATTATTCCCTTAACTTAATATTAGAATTTCTTGACACCTCAATTGAGAAGTCAAGAAATTTTCACATAACTGCCAAGATTCAAAACTAAGTCTTTCTAAATAAGAAGTATCTCACTGAGGCACTAGAGTAAAATAGTGCAAGTCAAAATTGAATCTTGCTTGATACTTCAGAAGCAATTTCTTTCTTTCTGAATGGCAAAAACTGTCCTGGAGTACAAGAGTCAGATTTTTCTTTTGGGTTCTCTAGGTCTCACAACTACCCCCCCCCCCCCACCACAACAAATCATTTTAAAACATATACGATAGTCTAAGTTTTTGAATGGTATATGGCAGGGGTGTTCAACCTGTCGATCGCGGAGCGATTTTTGGTCGATCTTTTGTATTCCTCCTTAATTACAAATTTAATTAAAACTGAAAACATAATATTTTATTTATCATTATTTTGTATTATTTATTTGCATTATTTTGTATAACTGAGAGGAGACCTCCACATAGCCTTTAAAGGAATGTGGAGAATCGACCAGGGCTTCTGACCTAACGTCCAATCCTCACCTGCTCATGGTGCACCCTGTTGGGTATCTACGTGGATACTGAACGAATGAGGATGGGCTGGCAATTTGGGATTTAGCCGAACAAATTGTATTCTTATTGGTTAAACCAAAATAAAAAATGATGGTACAACATGACAAAATTTCATGCCGGCTGGGGCATCGCCCGGTTAAACAAGGCCCCCGTTGTTTTCGCCAGGAAACCACGGCGAACAGCAAAAAGTCAGCTACTGGAACAAATCTGAAAACAAACCCCAACTCAACATCACCAGAGTTAAAGATCGGTACTATCAACGTAAGAAGCCTGAATGGCAAAGAAATGGAGCTAGCTGAGCAATTAGATAAGTACCAGATCGACATAATAGGGGTGACTGAAACAAAAAAGACCAAAACTGGTGAGATCTCTCTGAGCAATAAATACAAAATGTTATATTCAGGCAATGACAATCAAGGAAAAGAAGGGGCAGCCATAGTATTCAACACAAAATACGAGGCTAATCTTCTTGAATGGCAGTCAGTCTCAAGTAGAGTAATTTGGGCAAATATGAGAATGGGGAACTGGACAATGAGACTTATTTGTGCCTATGGTCACACAGAAGGTTCTACTAAGGTAGAAGTGGAGGAATTTTTTGAGGATTTAGAAAAAGCAACTGACACAATGAAAAACGAAAAGTTGGTCCTTGTTGGGGATCTAAATAGCAGAGTAGGAAATGATTGTGAGACATACAAAAATATTTTGGGAAAATTTGGAGAAAAGAGCAAAGCTAATAATAATGGCAAATATCTGTTGGATTTCTGCTCAGGACATGGACTGGTTATTACTAACATCATGTTCAAACATAAAAATGTGCACAAATTCACATGGAGAGAAGAGGCTAGGAATAAGAAAAGTCTCATTGACTATGTTATTGTTGATAGTGATATTTTCTCCCTGGTGCAGGACACCAGAGTGTACAGAGGATTTGAAATTGGAAGTGATCACTATTTGGTCTTGAGCAGGATAAAATTGAATTTCATATTGAAAAGAATAACATGTAAGAATGTTCTAAAGCAAATAAAAGTTGAGCAGCTCTCAGATGTGAACTGTAGACTAAAATACATAAAGATTATTGAAGAAAAAATGAAAGAGTTTGAGAACAGGAATCAAACCTTGGAGATTCAGTGGCAAACTCTGAAGAAAACATTGATTGATTCTGCACAGAGAGGCATGTGGTGAGGTTGTCTGCAAGGATAAAAAAAATTAGAACTCCCTGGTGGACACAGGAAGTTAAAGAGGCAGCGAAGGAAAAGAAGAAGGCATATCAAAAGTTCCTGGCAAATAAGTCAGCTTGTGCACTTAGAGAATATAGAGACAAATGCAATAATGCTAAACACTGTGTAAAACTAGCTAAACAAAAGTTATGGGAGGACTTTGGCAAGAATATAGAAAATAAATATCAAGAAGGTGGCAAAATATTCTGGAAGTTGTTGAAGAAGCTGAGGAATAGAGGAAAGAGTGCTGTAAAAGGAGTTAGAGATGATAAAGGTGACATGAAAACTGGAGAAAAAGATATCCTTGAAGTATGGAGTAATTACTTTGAAAAACTGCTAAATGAAACAAGCAGTGATGATAGCACAGTGGTAAAAAACACTGACCAGGCATGCAGGCAGGAATACATATCCATACTTGAAGTAGAAAAAGCCATCAAAGGCTTGAAATGTGGAAAGGCAGCTGGAGTAGATGATATTCGACCAGAAATGCTGAAGTATGGTGGCATAAGAGTCTTACAGTGGCTGCACTGCATAGTTCAAAAGGCTGGACAAAGGGACGAATTCCCGATGATTGGCGTAGAGCTCTCATAGTATCCATATATAAAAAGGGAAATAAAACTGAATGTGAGAATTACAGAGGTATTTCCCTACTGAGTGTTACTGGCAAAATCTATGCAAGTATACTTGAGAAACGGTTGAGAAAAATTGTGGAAGAAAAGCTTGGTGAAGAACAAGCTGGATTCAGGCCAAATCGAGGCTGGCAGGATGAGATCTTCACTTTACGACAAATAGTCGAGAAAGCATAGGAATATAACAAAGATCTGTATTTAAGTTTTGTCGATTTGGAAAAGGCACATGATAAGGTGCCAAGAGAGAAGCTATTCAATACGCTGCAGTTATATGGTGTCAATGGGGCATTATATCAAGCAATACGTAGTCTTTATTTGAGTTGTAAGTCAGCAGTTAGAATTGAAGGAAGTACAGGAAGATGGTTTAATGTTAAATCTGGCATGAGACAAGGATATACATTATCCCCTCTGTTATTCATTATCTATATGGATCACATTATGAAGGAAAGTGGTATTAAACATGATATCAAAATTGGAGATGTTAATGTCAGCTCTTTGCTTTATGCGGATGATGTTCTAAATAAATCCACTACAAGCCTGCAAGATTCTCTGACTAAATTGAATAGCTGTTGTAATAGATATGGTATGAAGGTGAGCAATAAAAAGACAAAGACAATGAAAATAGGCAGAATCATTGAAAATGTCAACTGTGTTGTGAATGGAGAACCTGTGGAACAAGTAAAACATTTCAGCTACTTAGGCACAATTTTTACTGAAGATGGTAAACTAAATATAGAAATAGACAACAGAATCAGCAAAGCTGGTGGGGAGTCAATTGAATAAATTCATATGGAATAAGAGAGAAATTAGTCGGAACACTAAATTAGCTGTATACAAGACAGTGTTCAAACTAGTTTTAACTTATGGATCTGAGAGCTGGGTCAGAAGTAAAACACTTGACCAAAGACTAGAGACCGCAGATATGAGAGTCCTGAGAAAGATTATAGGCATGAACAGATGGCATCAATGGCAATATCATATTAAAAACGAGGATATTAGGAAAGAACTTGACATTGTCTGTATCCAGGAATGCATTAGCAGAGCTAATCTCAGGTGGTATGGTCACCTAAACAGAATGGACAAGGAAAGATTAGCAAAACAAGTGTTCTCTGCCAGGTTGGCAGCAAAATGACCCAGAGGAAGACCAAGATATAGGTGAATTGATACGGTACAAAGTTCCTTAGACGATAGAAATATAAGATCTGATAATGTTGGAGTCTTGACAAGTAACAGACTGATTTGGAGGAAAATTGTATATAGGAAGTTAGTAATGACATAATTTTTTCATGTAGTACTATCATATCCTGTACACCCCTTGTGGGTACATGGCAGGAATTTGATGATGATGATGATGATTTGTATTATTTTTAATTCGCTTTAAGTGTATTGCTATCGTTTATTTATTTTGCGTTAAAACTGTCAAATCAGTAATTTTCTCATAAGTCTGGGTAAATGAATTAATTTGGATCAGTGGAAGTCAAACAGCGAGCCGAGTGAATACGATTATAAGCAAAGTGTAAAAACTCGATTGTAGCTTAAATATTAAATATTTCAAAGCACATTACATCGATTTTTTACTTAGGTTAAGTCCCATGTGAATACTGAAAAAAATAAACTTTGTTTGTCTCGGTATAGTTTGTATTAGATGTTTTTGTAAATAACTCTTTTGAAGCTAACTGTATATACTGCTTTAATAAGAATATGTTAGAGTGTTAAAAACAAAGGCAATGTTTTGGTCGCCGAAGCTGTACATGGCGGCTTTAGAAAGATTGTTATTGAAACTTGTATGTATGAGAAAGGCTTTCAGGCTCTAAGTGTAAACATCTCCGAAGTCAGTCAGAAAGAGTTCAAACAACTTTCCGATGACCGGCAACTTACAATCAAAAGAAATCTCAGGAGAACAAAAGGCGTGCCGAAGTTGAAACTTAAGATGAAAGACTCATACCGATTCTTTGGGGGTTGCCAAACTTCATGTGAGGTCTCAGAGGAGGCCTAATAAAAAGGGACTGAAGCAAGCAGAAGGGGTCCTAGTTCCAGAATTGCTATCAGAGAGGAGGCCGCCTGGTCCAGAGTCGCCGTCAGAGAGACTGCCGGGATCCATGTTGCTTGAGAGAAGAGTTTCCTGCTTCCAGAAAGGAGCTTCTCAGTTCGAGAAGTCGCTAGAGAGAGACTACTTCTAGGCCACAAACAAGGTTTCAAATTGCCAAAAGGAAGAGTTCCAATTGCCGGAGAAAAGTTTCCAGGCCAGGTTAATGTCCTACATTCACCAGTATGTTGCGTTTTTATTACAATTTGATGAATCAAACGACTTCACTGATATTGCTCAGTTAATGGTATTTATTTGCACAGTATTTCAAGATTATTCAAGTAAAGAAGAACTTTTGAAAATTATACCATTATTGGGAAGGACTAGGGAAGAAGACATTTTTTCGGCATTTGATGAATTTGTTAAACAACACAAACTTCTTCTTTTTAAACTTGTGTCTATTACTACTGATGGTGCTCCTGCAATGATAGGTAATAAATCAGGCTTCATTTCTTTATGTAAAAACGATGACAAATATCCAGATTTTTTAACGTACCACTGTATTATTCACCAACACGTACTGTGTAGTAAAAGATTAAACACAAAAGATGTTTTGGATATTACATTTAAAATTGTAAATTCTGTTTGAGGAAAAGCCCTGCAAACGGCAGTTATTTAAATTACAGGCAGATGATGATAGGGAACTTCTGTTGTACAATAATGTTCGTTGGCTCAGCAGAAGTCAATTTTTAGAAAGATTTCTTGTATTAATTAATGATATAAAAAATTTTCTTGATGAAAAAGGAGATATTTATCCACAATTGAGTGATAAAAGATAGTTGTTATACTTATTATTTTTAGTAGATTTCTGTATGAAATTAAGCAATTTCAATTTTAGAGTTACAAGGTAGAGATAAAAATTTAATTGACATGTCAAGTTCAATAAAAATTTTCCAACAATACTTACTTTTATTAAAGAAAAATATAAATGACTGTGAATTTAGACATCTCCCATATTTATTAAAATTTTTTGAACAAAATCAAGAAATGCTTCGCTATGATTTAAAAGAATTTATTCGTGAAATAGAATTAGTTGAGGAAGAAATAAATTCAAGATTTAAAGATTTTAATAAAACTGAAATGATTGTATCTTTTATCAATAATCCATTTCAAGAAAATTTGAACATCACAGAAATTTCAAATAAAATTAGTGGGCTGTTTGATATAAACCAAGCTGAAGTAGAACTTGAGATAATAAACATTCAGAATAGTTTACATTTAAAATCAATAAACAATGAAGTCAATTGGAAGTGTGCACATGAAAAATTCCCAATATTAACTGATATTGCGCGAAAAATTCTGTCGTGTTTCGGATCAACATACTTGTCAGAATCCCCTTTTTCAAATATTACCCTCATAAAAAATCAATTAAGAAACCAAATTATAAATGATCATTTGGATAATTGTCTGCGATTGGCCACTTCTTCATATCAACTTGACTATGAAAATATTGCGAGGTCCAAACAATGCCAAATTTCACATTAACTTTTTTTTTTCTTTTTAAATTAACCAGCATTTCCTGTAACTTGTATGTAATCAATCTGTTGGTTTTTCTAACTTTGGTTTTCTAAAATAGAGAAATAAATATTTTATTCCAATATATTTGTTTTTTTTTGTTGTATTAAAATAATTAAAAGTGATAAATAAATTTTTAAATACACAAATAAAGTTCATTGTTGTTTAGTTGTTTATTTGTGCATAATCAGATATCAGGTTGGGGGAACGTGATCTATATAAGAGAGTAGATCGTCGAATAACTTATAAGAGAGTAGATCACCGAATAACTTTTTATAGAAAAGTAGTTCGTGTAGTGAAAAAGGTTGAACACCACTGGTATATGGTATAGAGAAAGAGATCATTGAATTAAAATTAAAGGTCTTGCTTGCAATTTCGATTTTTTCTAACTCCATAAAATGCAAGTTAATAAAAATTTACAATTAACAGACAAAAGAAGAGCCTCTTAACAAAGATTATTTTTCTCCTCATCCCTTTTCATGGAATTCATTATTACTATTTCTTGATCAACAGCAAATTCAATAGCCAAAGAAGTCATTAATAAGAATTTCTGTAGACCTCGAGAGGAAAAAAAAACAAAAAAAACTTACATCCCTCACTTTACGCTGAAGATCAACAACTTGAGAAAGAAGTTGGGTAATCTCCTCTTGTTGGCGAATATTATCTTCTGACTTCCTAGCAATTTCTTCTTGCAGATTTGTAATATGAACATTAGCCTCACCTATTTAAACATTTATCCAGTTTAATTCTCAAGAATAAAATATAAAATTTAGTTATAAAACATATGCATTTAAAATTTAATAAAAGTGGTGTGTAATCATGTATAGTAAATTTATCATCATCATCAAATTCCTGCCATGTACCCTCAAGGGGTGTACAGGATATGACAGTACTACATGAAAAAATTACATCATTACTAACTTCCTATATACAATTTTCCTCCCAATCAGTCTGTTACTTGTCAAGACTCCAACATTATCAGATCTTATATTTCTATCGTCTAAGACATTTTGTACCATATCAATCCACCTATATCTTGGTCTTCCTCTGGGTCATTTTCCTGCCAACCTGGCAGAGAACACTTGTTTTGCTAATCTTTCC
Source organism: Typopeltis vanoorti (assembly GCF_054136105.1). Taxonomy (NCBI): domain Eukaryota; kingdom Metazoa; phylum Arthropoda; class Arachnida; order Uropygi; family Thelyphonidae; genus Typopeltis; species Typopeltis vanoorti. The sequence continues at coordinate 137,725,350 of NC_143550.1, read as the reverse complement.
TCTCCCATTCTATTTAAGTGACAATACCACCTGAGATTAGCTCTGCTAATGCATTCCTGGATGCTGACAATGTCAAGTTCTTTCCTAATATCCTCATTTTTAATATGATATTGCCATTGATGCCATCTGTTCATGCCTCTAATCTTTCTCAGGAATCTCATATCTGCGGTCTCTAGTCTTTGGTCAAGTGTTTTACTTCTGACCCAGCTCTCAGAACCATAAGTTAAAACTGGTTTGAACACTGTCTTGTATACAGCTAATTTAGTGTTCTGACTAATTTCTCTCTTATTCCATATGAATTTATTCAATTGACTTCCCACCATACCAACTTTGCTGATTCTGTTGTCTATTTCTGAATATGATTAAAAATACTTCTGGCCTTTTCCATGATTATTGCCTGACTTAATAGCATGTTGCGTTCGGTTTCATCATCAATCCAAATGGAAAGATGTTTATCCATTCCTTCGAAAATGCTGCTTCTGGATTGGGTTGCCTTTGTTCCAGAAGACATTGTGGTTGGTTGCTGAACATTTAAATTTTGTCCTTGTTTTTTAAAATCATTCATATAGTAGAAATAGACAAATTTACAGTGGCTCCAATGTCAACTTTACTTTCACCATTTTCTACTCGTCTCAGCACCTGCATTTTAATATCAAGCGAAATGCTTTTTCGTATAAATTTTGTTTGGTTTTAACCTTTCGCTGATTGGGTCGGGAATAATTGTATTATATACGAATCAAGGGAAATACAGCATTAGCACTCTTTTAGGCTTCAAGTAGAACCAAGTTATATTGAATCATGGAATATTTAGTGTTTTATTAAGGCTCAGAAAAAACCGCATCATAGCGAATCAGTGTTAATCGGGGGGGTCTTACTGTGTGTGTATTACACAGACATTTTTATTATTACTAATATAAAGAACATTTTACTTTGAGACTGTGCTGCAGAAGAATGTTTTCAAAAATTTCTGTTATGTATATTGGGTTGCAGCTCTATGGTAATAAAAGATACTAATGGTAAGTTATTAAGAAGCTTTAAGACTTTCCTATAGCTACATCATTGAAAAATATTGGTTACTGGGATCAGATCTTTAGGTTATAGTTGAAGGTACATATATGAAGTTGAGACATGCCTAGAAAGAATGATTAAATGAAGGTAACAAGAATTTTTAAAAATTTTTTTAAATCTATGTATTGAATTATAGATTAAAAAAAAAATTGAACAGAAAAATTTACTGATCAAGTTTCTGTGAGTTCTGCTATCCAATGTAATTATTTCAGTACAATTACTAAGTATGAAAGCAAAAGCTTATTTATTTATTCATTCATTCACTCAGTTTAATATGCAATGGCATACTTCATGGAATAAAATTAAAATAAATTTGAAAGCATATAGTAGCAGAATAATTTCACACATAAAATAACATTATTACTTGTTTTTGCAAGGGAACTAGGTCAAACAGCGAAAAGTCAGCTACTGGAACAAATCTAAAAACACACCCCAACTGAACATCACCACAGTTAAAGATCAGTACTATCAACATAAGAAGCCTGAATGGCAAAAAAAATGGAGCTAGCTGTGGAATTAGATAAGTACCTCACCATAATAAGAATGACTGAAACAAAAAAAGACAAAAACTGGTGAGATCTTTCTGAGCAATAAATACAAAATGTTATATTCAGGCAATGACAATCAAGGAAAAGGAGTAGCCATAGTATTCAACACTAAATATGAGACTAATCTTCTTGAATGGCAGTCAGTCTCAAGTAGAGTGATGTGGACAAATATGAGAATGGGGAACTGCACAATGAGACTTATTTGTACCTATGGTCCCACAGAAGGTTCTACTAAGGTAAAAGTGGAGGAATTTTTTGATGCTTTAGAGAAAGCCACTGACACAATGAAAAAGGAAAAGTTGGTCCTTGTTGGGGATTCCTACTCTGCTGTTTAGCAGAATAGGAAATGATTGTCAGACATACAAAAATATTTTGGGAAAATTTTGAGAAAAGAGCAAAGCTAATAATAATGGCAAATACTTAAGTAAAAGGGAGATGGTAAATCCCATTTTATTTTATAGCCAGGTACGAAACTCGGATCGAAATCGATATAGAGTTTCATGTCGAAAAAACTAATGGCGAGTCCAAGTGTAAATGATCACTTGGGTAGTACAACACCAGGGCAACTCCATGGAAAGGTGGTGCAAGCTCCGTCAGTAACCTTAGTATTCTCTTATAATGTAAAACACAGCTCCTAAGAGATGTATATATACTGTTTAACATTATGAGAAGAGGTCACTACCCAGACCGGTTTCAACCTTTTTTGAGATCTCATCAGTGAGTAGGTAGACCTGGAATATCAAGGTTTTAAGTGAACAGAACTTACATATACCTCTACTATCGAATTGCCGAAGTGGTGTACTATATATTGTTAATTACTATAATATAATGAGTCAAAAGGCTATTTTACCGGTGACATATGTCACCGATAAATTAGCCTTTTCACTCATTATAATGGCAAATACTTGTTGGATTTCTGCTCAGGACATCGACTGGTTATTACTAACACCATGTTCCAACATAAAAATGTGCACAATTTCACGTGGAGAGAAGAGGCAAGGAAAAAGAAAAGTCTCATTGACTATATTATTGTTGATAGTGATGTTTTCTCAGAGGATTTGAAATTGATCACTATTTAGTCTTGAGCTGAATAAAATTGAATTTCATATTGAAAAGAATAACATGTAAGAAAGTTTTAAAGCGAATAAAAGTTGAGCATCTCTCAGATGTGAACTGTAGACTAAACTATGCAAACATTATTCAAGAAAAAATGAAAGAGTTTGAGAACAGCAACCAAGCCTTGGAGGTTCAGTGGCAACCCTTGAACAAAACACTGATTAATTCAGCCGGAGAGGTATATGAGGAGGTTGTCTGCAAGGATAGAAAAATCAGAACTCCATGGTGGACACAGGCAGTTAAAGAAAAGAAAAAAGCATATCAAAAGTTCCTGGCAAATAAGTCAGCTTGTGCTCTTAAAGAATACAGAGACAAATGCAAGAAAGCTAAACACTGTGTAAAACTAGCTAAACAAAAGTCATGGGAGGACTTCGACAAGAACATAGAAAATAAATATCAAGAAGGTGGCAAGATATTCTGGAGATTGTTGAAGAAGCTCAGAAATGGAGGAAAGAGTGCTGTAAAAGGAATTAGAGATAATAAAGGTTACATGAAAAGAGGAGAAAAAGATATCCTTGAAGTATGGAGTAATTACTTTGAAAAATTGCTAAATGAAACAAGCAGGTTTGACAGCATAGTAGTAAAAAAAACTGACAGTCATGCAGTCAGGAATACATATCCATACTTGAAGTAGAAAAAGCCATCAAAAGCCTGAAATGTGGAAAGGCAGCAGGAGTAGATGATATTCGACCAGAAATGCTGAAGTATGGTGGTATAAAAGTCTTGCAGTTAGCTGCGCTGCATAGTACAGAAAGTCTGACAGAAGGACGAATTCCCAATGATTGGAGTAGAGCTCTCATAGTAGCCATATATAAAAAGGGAAATAAAACAATGTGAGAATTACAGAGGTATTTCCCTACTGAGTGTTCCTGGAAAGATCTATGTAAGTATACTTGAGAAACAGTTGAGAAGAATTGTGGAAGAAAAGCTTAGTGAAGAACAAGCTGGATTCAGGCCAAATAGAGGCTGTCACAATCAGATCTTTACGACACTTTACGACAAATAGTTGAGAAAGCATGGGAATATAACAAAGATCTGTATTTAAGTTTTGTCGATCTGAAAAGGCATATGACAAGGTGCCAAGAGAGAAGCTATTCAATACACTACAGTTATATGGTGTCAATGGGGCATTATATCAAGCAATACTTAGTCTTTATTTGAGTTGTAAGTCAGTCAGCAGTTAGAATTGAAGGTAGTACAGGAAGATGGTTTAATGTTAAATCTAGTGTGAGACAAGGATGTACATTATCTCCTCTGTTATTCATTATCTATATGGATCACATTATGAAGGAAAGTGGCATTAAACATGATATCAAAACTGGAGAAGTTAATGTCAGCTCTTTGCTTTATGCGGACGATGTTATACTTCTAAATAAATCCGCTACAAGTCTGCAAGATTCCCTGACTAAATTGAATAACTGTTGTAATAGATATGGTATGAAGGTCAGCAATAAAAAGACAAAGACAAGGAAAATAGGCAGAATCGTTGAAAATGTCAAATGCATTGTGAACGGAGAACCTGTGGAACAAGTAAAACATTTCACCTACTTAGGCACGATTTTTAGTGAAGATGGTAAATTAAATATGGAAATAGACAACAGAATCAACAAAGCTGGTATGGTAGGAAGTCAATTGAATAAATTCATATGAAATAAGAGAGAAATTAGTCGGAATACTAAATTAGCTGTATACAAGACAGTGTTCAAGCCAGTTTTGACTTATGGATCTGAGAGCTGGGTCAGAAGTAAAACACTTGACCAAAGACTAGAGACCGCAGATATGAGAGTCCTTAGAAAGATTAGAGGCGTGAACAGATGGCATCAATGGCAATATCATATTAAAAACGAGGATATTAGGAAAGAACTTGACATTGTCTGCATCCAGGAATGCATTAGCAGAGCTAATCTCAGGTGGTATGGTCATCTAAACAGAATGGACAGGGAAAGATTAGCAAAACAAGTGTTCTCTGAAGTTTGGCAGTAAAATAAAACGACCCAGAGGAAGACCAAGATATAGGTGGATTGATACTGTACAAAGTGCATTAGATGATAGAAATATAAGATCTGATAATGTTGGAGTCTTGACAAGTAACAGACTAATTGGGAGGAAAATTGTAGATAGTAAGTTAGTAATGATGTAAATTTTTCATGTAGTACTATCGTATCCTGTACACCCCTTGAGGGTACATGGCAAGAATTTGATGATGATGAATACCATTACTGGAATCATTGTTAAACTGACACTGCATATCATGATGCAATATCGTACACATGCTTCACTGTTAATCTGTGCTGTGTAACATCATAACTTAGTTCTACATATGGTAGGTCTTTTATGTAGGATGAATACGGTAGTTGATTTAGAATAAGACCTTGATTTTTATTATGCTGTGTTAGACATGTCATTTCAGAGGCTTCTTTTAACTTGCAAATACAGCTATTTGCAAATTCAATGTATATTTTATTTTTGTTAGGTCAAAAATTATTTAATATTTAATATTTTTCCGTAGTGTTATGATGATCTAGACCTGATAATATTAAGGTTACATGCAGACACAGTTGAAAAATTATTTAATTAAGAATGGTTAAACTACAGATATTTTAATTCATATAATGAACCATCATCAGTATGTTAGATTTGAAAATTAAAAATTAAATAAAATGAACATATAAGAATGGAAGCTTTCCTTGTATGCAGTTGCAAGACGTCCAAGTAAAAACCAGTACTACTACTTCCTCTCCTGGATTTTAGGCCAAGTGGCCTGTTTTGGTCTCATGCCGTCACTTTCTTGGTCTTCCAATTCTTTTTCCATTTTATATCCATATAGTATTTTTGACAATGTGCTATTGTCCATTTGATTTCGATATTCTAACCATTTTTATTTATATTTACTTATATAGTAGTTAATTGGTTTTATATTCAGGAATTCAATATAAAATTTCTCCATTTGTTTTATGGTCCCACTTGGTATATCCAGTTGTTTTTCTGAGAAATTTCATTTCTACTGTTTGGACCTATTTTTCATTCTTTCTTATGGTCCATGTTTCACTTCCATACAATAAAGATGGTTCAGACAGGACATTACATAGTCTGATTCTGGTGTGTTTTTGTACCAGGGACAGCTTAAATATGTTATTATGCTGAGTATATTGGGGTTTTTTTTGACCAAAAAGAATGTAACAAAAATAACTAACACTGGTTTTATAGGTTGTAATAGTTATTTAATTATACCTACTAGTTTTGCCACATTAATAAGGCAAAAGAAGCATATTGGAGACATCAATAACAACAGAGAAGACAGCTCAGGCTTGGTATTCCATTTTTCCCACACTCACACAATACTGAATAAGACAAGAGCTCCCCTGCCTTACATAGAAGACAACTTCAGCGCCCACAACATCAAAGAGGCAATGATAGTAATCCACTCACAAGGCACTCTCAACAGAAACCAAGGAATGATTTTATGTGACATTTGGAAGCCACTTATTAGATCTTTCAACACATCGGACTTTAATTTTCTGCAAACTACTGTGCACACCTGCTGAACAATGACTGACCAGTACCAGATTCCAATCCACGTGTCTCTGTTTTTACTTTTATTTTTGTGCAATGGTTCCTACATATTCAGTTTTTAGTTATGTAATGATTCATATTTACCACTTATCATATATTTGTTTGTTCTTCCAAACCCAGACGAAGCCACTAGCATATATGGCAAAACTAGTAGGTTATTTTTGTTATATTATTATGCCATTTACTTTAACAAAATTTGATATTTTATTGATTATATGTTTTTCATCTTCATATAAGTCACGTCCAAATATTTGAAAGTATTTACTCGCTCTAATATTTTATTATCTATCACTATTTTGCTTCTTATTGGATTTTCCCCTTTGAAAACCATTATTTTTGTCATTACTTCTATTACATTTTTCTGAAATTTCATTTAATGATTTCACTGATCTCAGTAGATTGTTTTCTGATGTATTTAATGCAATTTGATGATCTGCAAATAATAGTGAATCTATCTTTATTTGTGAATTTATTTATACATCAAATGAGTTAATGCTGTTTCCAGATTGTTATAATTATATTCCTTCTTATTATTCCTTCCCTCCTCTTTTCCCTTGTGGTGTCGAGGATTTTTCTACATTTAACTGCTACTGTATTGAAGATAAGGTGGTTAACCCTATGCCTCCCTATGTGTCCTATGCCTGTAAATGCATGTGTTCACGGGCCGGTTTGCCTATTCTGGGAGATGTAAAAACTCCCTACCTCTGTATGAGACCAGCTAACTCACCTTCAGTCGAAAGCGACCAGATAAAGGTTCATTACGTCACTGATGGGAATCGAACCCAGGACTTTCCGACTAAAGGCTTCATCTCTACTGACTGAGTTATGGAGGCTCTATAATTTACATATATATGTAGAGGTGATAGGGTACATCCTTGCTATATTTGTTCTAATCTGACTGCCATTTTATTCCCTGTATATATTTCTTGAATAGATTGTATGAGCGGGTTTGGTATATTTAGATCAGTTAACATTTTAAATAATTTTTGTTTTTAATTTTATTAAAGACTTTTTCATAATCAATGAATGCCACATGTATTTCTTTTTAAAATTCTCTTCTCTTTTCAATTAATAATTTTAGAGTAAAAATTGAGTCTATGCAAGATTGGCCTTTTTTGGAATTCATTCTGCTGTTCTAGTAGTTTGTTCTCTATAATAGTGTTTCGTTTCTCCTTTAATATTCCTGCATACATTTTGTACCCTGCATTTAGCAGACCTTTTTCCCTATAGTTATTTCAGTCATCTGATTTCGTTTTTTTATAAATTAGAATAATCAGTGCTTTTTTTCTAAGAGTTCATTAAATTTTTCACCTGAATTTTTGTACAGTTCCATGTTTATATTGTCTTCTTTTTCTGGTGTTTTCCTATTTTTCATCTTACTTACTGTATTTTTTAGTTCTGACATCATAATATTTTCTGTTAGATCATTCTTTGCTGTATAAAATTTTACTTTTTTATTATAATCAGTCCAGAGATTCTGAAAATAAGTTATCCGTTTTTCTACATCTGTTGTTCATATTTTTACCTTTTCTTTTTATTTCTATGTGCATGCAAATTATTATTTTATAGGTTTTTCATTGTGGCGTAGATATATCCTTTTCTAGTTCTGTTACAAAATTGTTCCTCTCTCTCTCTCTCTCACTGTGTGTGTGTGTTTTCCTTATTTTTTGTTTTGCAATTGCACTATTTCTTTTAGGATCAAATGAAGTGTGGTGTGCATGTAATTAAAAAAAATAATAATATTAAACTGTACAGTTTTTAATAATATCCCAGATTTTTATCATGGAAAATTCATCATTAAAGTTGAGATTTGAGTGATGTAGAAGGACTTCAGAACTTTCTTTAAAGAAGCACTCTTATTTTTCATATCTTAAACAAATTTAATATGTTCACCAACATACAAGCCTATTAATTCAATCAGCTCTATGATATCATCTTCAAATGATAAAATTCAACCTCTACTGCTACCTAGAGTGTACTCAGTCCATGCAACTGCCAGTTATTCTTATATGCATTTCAGACCACATTATCTTCAAACTACATTATCTCCAAGAAACAAAAAACTGGGTTTATCAGAACATGGGATTACTAACTAGAAATGTTATGTATGGTGACAGCCCCTTCATAAGCCATATTTTCTAGCATTTGGAAAAAAAACTGGTTTTTTAGAATGTATTATTAATAGTTTTTAAAAAAAGCCTCTAGAGTGACCAACAATAAAAAGAAACAAGAAATGCATTATCTAAGAGAATGCTTACAATCTAAAAGTATTATTCTTAATATTCTTAAAAAACACACCAAACTTCTCTGCAAGCACACAAGAAAACATGGTCGATATAGGTGCTATCACTTCACCATACATTACAAACATCACAGCTAAAATAGTATAACTTCAAAGCTGCCTCCTCACCTTAATTCAAAAAAAAAAAAAAATTAAATTAAAAAAAAAAAACCTCCATGATGCCTAAGTTACTCAAACAACATCATTCACCTCTCAAGAGGCCAGAAGTTTGTAAATATTCTGTACATATGCTGTGTTATGTTGCACAAAGAGGATGGGAAAAATTAACAAGAAAGAACATATGAAGGACAATGATGGAGAGAAAAACAAGCACACAAATCAGACAGGCTTATCATACTACTAAAGGGAGGAGGGGGTCAGATAATTTGGCAACTAACAGAAATGTTACACATTAAATTTAATAGCTATATTTGCAAGTTTAAAGAAGTCTATGAAATGAACAATATATATCCAACAAAGTGTAATAAAAATCAATGCTTTATTCAAAACCATCTGTATTCAGCATACCTAAAATGTGAGGAACTAGGTTATGAGAGATGATACATAGCACAGATTAATAATAGAGCATGTGTGACATTGCAACATGATATGCACTATCAGATTAACTAATGATTCAATTAACATCAGTTTATCTATTAAAAAATCATTCTGCTACTATGTTTTAAAATTAACTATTCCTTATATATCATGGTGTGTAAGAATTTAGTTGTATGAAATAAATAGGTTTTTACTTTAATGTTTAAAATGTGGTTATACTGTATTGGTTCCAGTATAACCATATTCCAGTCATTGTTTTCATTAAATATCAAGATAGGATTGGATGGGTGAGGTGAAACTCATGACACTTGAACAATATCATTCTTCTCTCCATTCATTTCCTTTTTGATGGTCTCACTTTAGAGTGTAGTGTTAAGATTTATTTAGTAACTACTTGTCTGTATATGGTAATAATGTTTGTGTGAATTTTTAGCTATAGAAGTTGAAATATTTATAAGTAGCAGTAGTTATTGGACATTCAACATTCGAATAACCCATTGTTAAATAGCAATGCCAGCCCAGTTGGACAAGTTGACAGCATGTCTGCATCCAGTCCAACAGGCATGGATTTGTGAGCATCTGTATGGCAGATGATTTATGTGTCTGCTTAATGGAGGTCTTCAGTTGTTTCAAGCAATACCATACTTGGTTTCTCTCTCTCTCTCTCAAGTATGATTTCTTGATAATCTAACCCTTAGCCCTGCCCACAGCACTAATGTATGAAAATTTTTACAATCTTATGAATGTAACTGACATAATACAACTAATAATTTTTTGTTGGAAGTTTTTCCCCACTTGGTTAGACTATAATAAATTTAGCTTAATCCTTTATCCAAGTGTAAGCAAACAAAGTTTGCACCTGAAGTATCTTCAGGACTGAGGCAACTCGTGGTAAAGGTGGACCAAGCTCTCATCACTACTTGTCTTAGTATCTCCCATAATGCAAAGCACATCTCCTTGCGGACATGTATATCTGGCTCCCACTGACAAGACCTCAATAAAGGTCAAAACTGGTCTGGGTAAGTAATGGCCCTTCCCTTAATGCATAGCATTATACATGTCCACAAGGAGATATGTGCATTATGGGAACTAAGACAAGTAATGATGAGAGATTGGTCCACCTAATCATTGTTGCTACAAAATTAAGGGCAATAATTACAAAGAAAGTTCTGCAAAATTACAAAGATGCACCTGATTAACATAACAGTTTAGAACACTGAGAGACTTATGTGTCTTTGTACTAATCATTACACTGATGTAGAAATCACAGGCTTTAATTACATTCCAAATGGTATTAGTTTTGAAATTCTAAAGGGCAAGTATTTGACTCTTTATTTTTTTATGTATCCCATCCACAAAACATAGACCTATCATATGTGAATAAGGTGTGGGTTAGACAATTTTGAAACCTCTGATCTAACTCAACATAATACTTTTTCAAGCCAATAAAGTAGGATGGTGGTCTCATACTGGCAGTTAAAATCATCTGTTAGCTAAAGATAACACAAACAACTGTCAACAGTGGAATTCAAAAAAGCAGCTTCTTGGTTAGAGAATAGAAATTATCAATGTGGCCAACCATTTCAGAAAATTGCTATTTAGTTCTTTCTACCTTGTATTATAATGTAAATAATTTCTCTTTACACTGATGTTCAGTTTTATGAATACTGGCATTCTAGTTTGTGATTTTTTATATTTTTAATTTGTGTGAATGTCTTGAGTCATATAAGATAGTCAGAATGCTTCTATGCACTTCAAGTACTTGTATATCACTGTTATATCACTGCGGACATGGGCTTTGCATTAGGAAAAATACGAAGGAAAGTGATCAGAACTTACTCCACCTTTACCACGAGTTACCCTGTTCTGAAAGGTTACTTACGCTTGGATCTGCCGATACTTTTATAGTTTCTATATTCAGCACGAAACTCCTGTAGTTTCTATATATGCGGCTTTGAAATAATATTGGATTCAATATCCACTTAATTTGTATAATTTTGCATTGCCGAAATGAAGCCTTTTGGCTCTTTATTTCAGTAATTCTTGGTACCTTTTAAGATGTGACACCTTTTGGCAATTCATACGGGAAAGAATGACTTCTGCATCACTCCAACCTGAGTATTTTACAACTGGGTCTGGCTCCCACAGACGAGATCTCAATAAACGAAACCAGTTGGAAGCTAGGGTGATGAATGGCAATGCTGTAGCCCATTAAGTTAACCGAGGCATGGCTGTTGCTGTTACCCCTCAGATGACACCCCCACCACCGAGCAGAGCAAATGAGCGGCTCTGCTCAGTGGTGGGGGGGTGAGCCTGCCACGGGATAGAGCCAACCGGTTCTGAGAGTTCTTCTCAGTGGCAGGGTGAGCCTGTTACTGAGGGGAACAATGCCGAGTTTTTGGAGTTTGACCTGTACTTGAACATTTGATAAAGGTCGAAACCGGTTGGAAGCTTGGGTGATCAATGGTAATGCTGTAGCCCATGAAGTTAACTGAGGGATGGCTGTTGCTGTTATCCCTCAGATGACATAAGCAAATTAGCGGCTCTGCTTGGTGGTGGGGTGAGCCTGTTACTGAGGGAAAACAACGCTCAGTTTTTGGAGGTTGACCTGTACTTGAACATTCAACAAAGGTCGAAACCAGTCTGGGTAGTGACCCCTTTTTCATAATGAATAGCATTATACATGCCCTCGAGTAGATGTGCTTTGCATTAGGGAAAATACGAAGGAAAGTAATCAGAACTTACTCCACCTTTACCATGAGTTACCCCTATTCTAAAAGGTTGCTTACACTTGGATCTGCCGATACTTTTATAGTTCCTATATTCAGCACGAAACTCTTGTAGTTTCTATATATGTGGCTTTGAAATAATGTTGGATTCAATATCCACTTAATTTGTATAATTTTGCATCACCGAAGTGAAGCCTTTGGCTCTTAATTTCAGTAATTCTTGGTACCTTTTAAGATGTGACACCTTTTGGCAATTCATATGGGAAAGAATGATTCTGCATCACTTCAACCTGAGTATTTTACATCTGGGTCTGGCTCCCACTGACGAGACCTCAATAAAGGACGAAACCAGTTGGAAGCTAGGGTGATGAATGGCAATGCTGTAGCCCATGAAGTTTTAACTGAGGCTCGGCTGTTGCTGTCACCCAGGTCCTGAGTGGAAGGGGGGGGGGGGGTAATGAATGGCAATGCTGTAGTCCATGAAGTTAATTGAGGCACCACTGTTGCTGTTACCCCTCAGATGACACCCCCACCACCGAGCAGAGCAAATGAGTGGCTCTGCTCGGTGGTGGGGGTGAGCCTGCCACAGAATAGAGCCAACCAGTTCTAAGAGTTCTTCTCAGTGGCAGGGTGAGCCTGTTACTGAGGAGAAACAATGCTGAGTTTTTGGAGTTTGACCTATACTTGAACATTCAATAAAGGTTGAAACCGGTCGGAAGCTTGGGTGATGAATGGCAATGCTGTAGCCCATGAAGTTAACTGAGGCACGGCTATTACCCCTCAGATGACATATGAGCAAATGAGCGGCTCTGCTTGGTGGTGGGGTGAGCCTGCCATGGAGTAGAGCCAACACCGAGTTCTTCTCAGTGGTAGGGTGAGCCTGTCACTGAGGGGGAACAACGCTGAGTTTTTGGAGTTTGACCTGTACTTGAACATTCAATAAAGGTCGAAACCAGTCTGGGTAGTGACCCCCTTCCCATAATGCATAGCATCATACATGTCCACAAGAAGATGTGCTTTGTATTACGGAAAATACCAAGGAAAGTGATCAGAACTTACTCCACCTTTACCACGAGTTGTCCCTGTCCTGAAAGGTTGCTTAGGCTTGAATCCACCAATACTTTTATAGTTTCTATATTCGGCTTTCAAATAATGTTGGATTCAATATCCACTTAATTTGTATAATTTTTATTACTGAAAATATTTCAATGAGAAATTAACTGACCATCATCAGTGCATCAGCATAATCACAAGGTGAAGCTAAGATCAAAAAATGTTAAACCTATTTACACAGCTGAGTCACATGCTGGAATGTCACCTAGCAGGTGGTTACAAAATAAAATAAGATTACAATTAAAGCCAAAAAAAAAAAAAAATTGAAACAAAAATTAAATTTAGATAATTGAATGATACAGCATATTAAAAGAAAAAAGGATGTGGGGTGGAGCCCATTTTTGCTTGTCCTTTATGAGGATGAGCATCCCAAATCTTGGCAATAAAGAGGCAATCATTCCAATTTAAATTTGGACAGTGTAGAGATGATTCAGCACTCTCTTTAAATAATTGCTTAAACCTAAACTTGCATGATGTAAAAAGCGAGTATTGGATCAGAGGATATTGTAGGTCAGTGTCCACTTCATTCTGAGCAATGCCAGATTTTTCAGGTTTATTGTTGTTGATATAAGATTGGTGTTCTTGGAGTTGTTTTTTGACAGAATGTCCTGTTTGTCCAAAGTACAAGTGGAGGCAATCACAATGAACCTAGTAAACACCACGGAGAGAGAGAGAGAGGTGGCTGTTTATCTTTCATGGATGGTAAACAAGAAGATATTTTGTTGGTAGGGAAGAATTAACAATTGCATCTTTTCAAGATCTTAGCAATTGTCTCAGAGATGCCAGCATTGTATGGAATAGAGACTTACCATACAGGTTCAGAGTTCTTTGCAATAGGCTTGTAAGTGTACAGGATGTGTTTAAACTTCCTTAAGCTAATGTGTAGTACGATGCATTGGATGCTACTCAATCCTTCTTGGAAAGCTTGGGAGGAGCAGCAAAGATGTGAAAGTGCCTATTGATTTATTATTATTATTTTTTTTGATGAATGATGTGCTGAATCTTGTATGTAGCAGCCTGTGAAGATAGGTTTATGGTGAACAGATGTAGCATAAACCTATCTTCATAAATCATAAACCTGTCACCCATGCATCAACTTCGTTGATGCATGGGTGACAGCTGTTGATTTTGGTTTAAAAAAGGTTAGAGATACTTCTGAGTATGGTCAGGTGGAACACATCATCCACATATCATGCCCAAAAGGAAGATTGGGGTTGTATTGAAGATAATAGGGATTCCTCAAGACTCTATATAAAAAGTGGAAAGTGCAGGTGACAAGGGACTTCCCATAGCAGTTGTGCTAATAAACTGTGCTGGCTAGGTTCTGTTCTTTCACTTGTTTTCTATTTTAAAAAATATTTTGTTTCTGTATGTCAACATGTTTCACTAACTCACCATACATCTCATTTATCGTTTTGAATGATAATGCTTTGTACTATGCAAATAAATGAAACTGTGATCATCACTAAAATATCTTTCAGTAGAGAATTAATACCTTTGTTAATTAAGTGTAAACAGAGCTCAATCTATTTCCTTCAAAAAAGAATTCTTCTCTTACTTTTGCTTTTGACAATACCAAATCAACAGACAAAATATTTATTTTCTTGGAATAAATTTAATCTTCAATATCTTTTGGTATAAACATTGCAAGCATTGCCTCCTCAGCATCCTAAGAAACTTAAGTTTTATCTTTTACTCCATGCATTAGTTTACCTCTGAACAATTATTAACATGTTGTGACATGTTAATAACATGTCACAACATGAATTAACAATTATTAACAAATTGTGACATCTAACCATGGAGTACTGTTCTCATAATTTGGCCAAAGAACTGCATAAAAATTCTTGTCAATACAGAAGAGACCAATTAGATGGATTTGTAACTCATCTCTCACCAATTCATTCCATACATTTTGTCAATTTCTGCTACATTCTTCTTCTATAGACATTTCAGTGGTCATTGTTCATTAAAATTGGCATCACTAATTCCCCTACTTTCCTCTGAATCTAATGAGACATGTACAACAATCAGTCATCCCATCATAATTCAACTCCAAACTCAGCGTTTTGTCACTGTCTTGAATTTCAAAAATGTTTCATCTTATGTTTAAGAAATTCTTAAAGTATAATCTATTTTCAAATCTATTATTAACAAGATTCATCTTTATTCTGGCCTTTATAACCATTTGTGATAATATTGGGATTTCCATAAAAAAATAGTGGCACGATCATTTTGTATCAGAAGAAGGTGGTCACAACGAACACCAATCTATCTGGTTAATGCATTCTTTCTAAGAAAAAGACTTGTAAGGTACTGCCATCGATAATACCAGCTGTTTACTGCTCTAATTTTTTAAGTGACTCTGATATCTGTGGTCTCCAGTTTTTGATTGATTCTTATTTACAATCCAGCTCTTACATCCAGAATTTAAAACTGGTTTGAACACTGTCCTGTATACACCTAATTTAGTGTTCTCATTTCTCTTATTCCATATAAATTTATTCAATCGATTCTTTACTATATGAGTTTTGCTAATTCTGGAGTTGTCTTTTTCTATATTCAATTTGCCGTGCTGACTAAAAATTATGCCCATATATGAATGTTTTACTTGATAGTATCCAAAAAATTTGACTCTTGCTGACCCAACTCAAAATCAGAGAGTTGGGTTTGAAGCAAAACAATTCAAAGATTAAGACCACAGTGTTCTGAGAAAAATTAAGATAGTGAGAAAAATTAAGATAGCATCAATGTTAGAATCATATTAACAATGTAGATATTAGGAACTCAACATGGTTGGCATGAGTAAAGTTAATGTACAGTGGTATGGTCACTTAAACAGTATGGGGAAAGGAAAATTAACAAAGTAGGTATTTGATAACAGGGTGGTAAAAGACTCAGAGAAAGATCAAGATGGAATGACTGAAACATAAGATATGACAATGTTAACGTCCTCAAGACTGATTTTGGAGGAAATTGTGACAGGAAGATAGTAATAATGTAAACTTTTCATGTTATATTACACCCCTACCCTTACCTTTGAAGGCACATAATTAGGAATTTGATGACTAAAACTAAATGTGAAATAAAATATCAAATGCAGTTTTGAAAAAATTAAAGCTCAAAATAAATGCAATGAGAGGCTTCTGAACACTCTCTATCTTAATACACAACAGCAAAACACTGAGAAAACGAAAAAGAATATCTGCTTTTAAGCAAGCAAGGTAAAAGGTATGCTTCATTAACTGAGTAAATTAGGCCATACTTCACTCGTGCAGTTAATAAAGAATGAATTTTAACTTGCATACTTGAAAAACCTCAAGGGCTCACTTTAGTAAGTACGGGAGTGGCAAACCCGAGGTACCTGATGCTGGACCATACCTTATTTCATGTAATATACATCTATTATATTATCTATAGGATGGTTCCTACTCTTATTTCTTTCTATCCTTTTCTTCTTTCTTGTTTCTTCCCCCCCCCCCAATGCTATTAGAGTAATCGAGGGCTAGGGGGTGATTTTTTCAATGTTTCTACTTTTTTCATCTCTTCATGCATAGAAGGCAACGGGAAACCACTATGCTCCTACTTTTTCCCTAGTTTGGATGAGCAGTAAAGATCAAAATGACAAGCGATGCACAGCTCAGGATGGGTCCCCTGGGTCCGGAACTGCGCAATTGGCTACCGGGGAGGTCACTTGTTCCCATATGGATAAGTTGAGGGGAAGAGAAGACGTGGAAGACCAACTAGAGAGTGGTTTAATGACATCGTGGAATGGACTGGTTTAAGAATGATGGAAGCGACAGACAGAGAGAAATGGAGAAGAGTGCTCATCTGCTGCAATCCTCTTGCTAGAGGATGCTACCAGACGATGACGACTTGAAAATAACCATGCATTTTACTCCAATAAGATCCCACTCCATATCAAGGCTGGATAATTATAAGAGTAAAAAAGTACTTGTTGTACAATGAAATCCTTAAGGCAATTCAAGAGAAGTCAAACTATAATTTCAATAAAATGATAATTAAAATGATACACTAAACTGCCTGTGTACACTTTCAGAAGCACAGGAATCATTTGTTACTAACTACTTTTATATGATTCCTCTCACTCAGGATGATTTATTCAACAAATGTTCAAATCATGTTAGGTGCAAGAAAATGCAGAAAAGAAGAGAGAAAATGGAAAGGAGGAATGCATTACAAGTATTACAACACCAAGCATATCTAATCCTTGGTTATTTAGTCATATCCAGAAAGGCTGTTAGTTCCAAACTGAATTAGTCATCAATTGTAAAGTAAAATGCCTATTTTAAAATAGCATACTATCAAAGTTTGCTCTAAAAATCAAATGGAAAAACTGTAGCATAGCAAAAAATTGTCCAAAGAATGAATTTTTTAGTTTCTTAAAATTAATTTACAAGATTTATGCACCGTTCATGAAATTGAAAAACAAGCAGCTGGGAGAGAATAAAAATATTGAAAACATCCCAGAATGATAAGAAAATAATTAATATCAATTAACTTATTAGCTGATATTTCATTATATCCAGCATCTTCAGAGCACAAGAACAGTTTGTCACAGTACATGAAACAATAACAATTTGGTGTAACAGTGAGACCAGTTTAAAAAATTGTAACAGACAACGCAAGGAACTAAAGTCCTAATTAGGTACCATCTATGTTGGAAAAAGAAAACAAGTTTTAATTAGATCTTAAAATGACTGTTTTCCAGATTTTTGGTAAATTTATACAGCCATATTTGTTGAGGTTTGGAGTATGTTTTAAAGCTACTATTGACTCCAAAACCAATCTCTTTGACTTACAATGATTTTTGTGTAGCACTTTTGTTTTCTTCCATATGATCCTTGTCAGGGAGGGGTATCCAAGACATGGTCTGCTAGACCTGAATTGCCATAACAATAGCACCAGATATATTTTTTATGTTCACCAAGGTAGATGCCAACAGTTCTTCCTGTCTGTTAATAGTAAGCCAGGTCACAAGAACAGGCAGTTCATAAACTCCCAGATGTGATAAAAAAGAAGAAAGTTTGTCCCTAGGTCAACAGATGAGAGTTGCCAATTTGACATATGGTTTAAAAATGGTGCATAGGAGATATTTATTAATCACTCTAGATATCTTTTCAGATGTGCCTTGAATGTATAGGATGGTAAGAGTTTTGTGTGGAGGGGATTTCTGGGGAGCATTTAGTATTTTTGCTATCCCATGAGGATTACAGCCATTGGCTAAGCAAGTGTGATGCAAGCAGGTTCAGCTGCAGGAGCATTGTCATTGGAACAGATAACTCTAGCTCTGTGAATTAGTGTTTTTAGGATACCATACTGTTGAGATGGATGATGTGTGACTGTTTGTGTAAATATAAAAAAAAATACATCTGTCACTATTGTTATGGCAAGTTGGGTCTATAAAATGGAAGAAAACAAAAGTGCTACACAGAAGTCATTATAAGACAGAGGAATTAGTTTCAGAGTCAACAACAGCTTTAAAACATACTCCAAACCTCAACAAATATGGCTGTATAAATTTACCAAAAATCTGGAAGACACTTGTTTTAAGATCTAATTAATACTTTTATTTCTCTCTTTTTCCAACATAGATGGCACATAATTAGGACTTTAGTTCCTTGTGCTGTTCGTTACAATTTTTTAAAACTAGTCCAACTGTTATACCAAATCGTTTCGTGTACTCTGAGAAACTGTTCTTGTGCTCTGAAGATGTTGGATAAAATACCAGCAAAATATCAGCTAATAAGTTAATAAATATTAATTAATTATCATTCTGTGTTGTAATCAATACTGTGAAAATAAATTAACATTTACTACCAACACATAAGCCTTTCCATGAGATTAAAAACATCAAGGATAGCATAAAAATAGCAGTAGAAAACACAATTGAAATTCAAAGTAAAATACGGCATAAAAAATGGTTTAATAAGAATGCGAACTGGCAGTAAAGAAAAAAAGATAGAAGCGCTTGGCTTAATGGTCCAAATGATACTGAGTCTAGCAGACCATGCTGCTCAGAGATACAAAAAGAGCAGCAAGGAAGCCCATTAAATAATCAGACAAAAAAAAAAAAAAATTTCCATGAAAAAAAAAGGCCCACATATGAAAACAACAATAATCAACAACAGCAATGAACAAATACCAGCCACTAGAGATGAAATAGCAAAGGGATGGAGAAAGTACTTAAACTCCTAAATTGTAATGAACCTGCTGAGTCTTTAAAACAGAATAATTATCATACGGGGTGCTTAAGGGTCAAAGCTGTATAAATGAGAGGAGACCTCCACATAGCCTTTAAAGGAATGTGGAGAACCGACCAGGGCTTCTGACCTAATGTCCAATCCTCACCTTCGCGTGGTACACCCTGTTGGATATCTACTTGGATACTGAACGAATGAGGATGGGCTGGCAATCTGGGATTTAGCCGACCAAATTGTATTCTTATTGGTTAAACCAAAGTATAGAATGATGGTACAACATGACAAAATTTCATGCCGGCTGGGGCGTCGCCCGGTTAAAGAAGGCCCCCGTTGTTTTCGCCAGGGAACCAGGGCGAACAGCGAAAAGTCAGCTACTGGAACAAATTTGAAAACAAACCCCAACTCAACATCACCAGAGTTAAAGATCGGTACTATCGACGTAAGAAGCCTGAATGGCAAAGAAATGGAGCTAGCTGAGGAATTAGATAAGTACCAGATCGACATAATAGGGGTGACTGAAACAAAAAAGACCAAAACTGGTGAGATCTTTCTGAGCAATAAATACAAAATGTTATATTCAGGCAATGACAATCAAGGAAAAGAAGGAGTAGCCACAGTATTCAACACAAAATACGAGGTTAATCTTCTTGAATGGCAGGCAATCTCAAGTAGAGTAATGTGGGCAAATATGAGAATGGGGAACTGGACAATGAGACTTATTTGTGCCTATGGTCCCACAGAAGGTTCTACTAAGGTAGAAGTGGAGGAATTTTTTGAGGATTTAGAAAAAGCAACTGACACAATGAAAAATGAAAAGTTGGTCCTTGTTGGGGATCTAAATAGCAGAGTAGGAAATGATTGTGAGATATACAAAAATATTTTGGGAAAATTTGGAGAAAAGAGCAAAGCTAATAATAATGGCAAATATCTGTTGGATTTCTGCTCAGGACATGGACTGGTTATTACTAACACCATGTTCCAACATAAAAATGTGCACAAATTCACATGGAGAGAAGAGGCTAGGAATAAGAAAAGTCTCATTGACTATGTTATTGTTGATAGTGATGTTTTCTCCCTGGTGCAGGACACCAGAGTGTACAGAGGATTTGAAATTGGAAGTGATCACTATTTAGTCTTGAGCAGGATAAAATTGAATTTCATATTGAAAAGAATAACATGTAAGAAAGTTTTAAAGCGAATAAAAGTTGGGCAGTTCTCAAATATGAACTGTAGACTAAAATACACAAAGATTATTGAAGAAAAAATGAAAGAGTTTGAGAACAGGAATCAAACCTTGGAGATTCAGTGGCAAACTCTGAAGAAAACATTGATTGATTCTGCCAGAGAGGCATGTGGTGAGGTTGTCTGTAAGGATAAAAATATCAGAACTCCCTGGTGGACACAGGAAGTTAAAGAGGCAGTGAAGGAAAAGAAGAAAGCATACCAAAAGTTCCTGTCAAATAACTCAGCTTGTGCTCTTAGAGAATATAGAGACAAATGCAATAATGCTAAACACTGTGTAAAACTAGCTAAACAAAAGTCATGGGAGAACTTTGGCAAGAATATAGAAAATAAATATCAAGAAGGTGGCAAAATATTCTGGAGGTTGTTGAAGAAGCTTAAGAATGGAGGAAAGAGTGCTGTAAAAGGAATTAGAGATGATAAAGGTGACATGAAAATGGGAGAAAAAGATATCCTTGAAGTATGGAGTAATTACTTTGAAAAACTGCTAAATGAAACGAGCAGTGATGACAGCACAGTGGTAAAAAACACTGACCAGGCATGCAGGTAGGAATACATATCCATACTTGAAGTAGAAAAAGCCATCAAAGGATTGAAATGTGGAAAGGCAGCAAGAGTAGATGATATTCGACCAGAAATGCTGAAGTATGGTGGTATAAGAGTCTTACAGTGGCTGCACTGCATAGTTCAGAAAGCCTGGACAGAGGGACGAATTCCCGATGATTGGAGTAGAGCTCTCATAGTATCCATATATAAAAAGGGAAATAAAACTGAATGTGAGAATTACAGAGGTATTTCCCTACTGAGTGTTCCTGGCAAGATCTATGCAAGTATACTTGAGAAACGGTTGAGAAGAATTGTGGAAGAAAAGCTTGGTGAAGAACAAGCTGGATTCAGGCCAAATCGAGGCTGGCAGGATCAGATCTTCACTTTACGACAAATAGTCGAGAAAGCATGGGAATATAACAAAGATCTGTATTTAGGTTTTGTTGGTCTGGAAAAGGCATATGACAAGGTGCCAAGAGAGAAGCTATTCAATACGCTGCAGTTATATGGTGTGAATGGGGCATTATATCAAGCAATACTTAGTCTTTATTTGAGTTGTAAGTCAGCAGTTAGAATTGAAGGAAGTACAGGAAGATGGTTTAATGTTAAATCTGGTGTGAGATAAGGATGTACATTATCCCCTCAGTTATTCATTCTCTATATGGATCACATTATGAAGGAAAGTGGTATTAAACATGATATCAAAATTGGAGATGTTAATGTCAGCTCTTTGCTTTATGCGGATGATGTTATACTTCTGAATAAATCTGCTACAAGTCTGCAAGATTCTCTGACTAAATTGAATAGCTGTTGTAATAGATATGGTATGAAGGTCAGCAATAAAAAGACAAAGACAATGAAAATAGGCAGAATCATTGAAAATGTCAAATGCATTGTGAATGGAGAACCTGTGGAACAAGTAAAACATTTCAGCTATTTAGGCACGATTTTTACTGAAGATGGTAAATTAAATATAGAAATAGACAACAGAATCAGCAAAGCTGGTACGGTGGGAAGTCAATTGAATAAATTCATATGGAATAAGAGAGAAATTAGTCGGAACACTAAATTAGCTGTATACAAGACAGTGTTCAAACCAGTTTTAACTTATGGATCTGAGAGCTGGGTCAGAAGTAAAACACTTGACCAAAGACTAGAGACCACAGATATGAGAGTCCTGAGAAAGATTATAGGCGTGAACAGATGGCATCAATGGCAATATCATATTAAAAACGAGGATATCAGGAAAGAACTTGACATTGTCAGCATCCAGGAATGCATTAGCAGAGCTAATCTCAGGTGGTATGGTCACTTAAACAGAATGGGTGAGGAAAGATTAGCAAAACAAGTGTTCTCTGCCAGGTTGGCAGCAAAACGACCCAGAGGAAGACCAAGATATAGGTGGATTGATACAGTACAAAGTGCTTTAGACGATAGAAATATAAGATCTGATAATGTTGGAGTCTTGACAAGTAACAAACTGATTTGGAGGAAAATTGTAGATAGGAAATTAATAATGATGTAATTTTTTTCATGTAGTACTATCATATCCTGTACACCCCTTGAGGGTACATGGCAGGATACTGATGATGATGATGATGATAATCATCATACTTGTTATACTTTTTCAATAGCTGCAATAGAAGGTATAAAGCAGCTCAAAGACAACAAATCATCAGGTACCGATGAAATAGTAGCCTAAAATGTGTAGAAAGGTTTATGTGTTTGTCGTTCATGTTGTTTAATTTTGACGGTATATATCAGAACACAGAATTCATCATCATCATCAAATTCCTGCTATGTACCCTCAATGAGTGTACAGGATATGATAGTACTGCATGAAAAATTTACATCATTACTAACTTCCTATCTATAATTTTCCTAGTACCGATCTTTAACTCTGGTGATGTTGAGTTGGGGTGTGTTTTCAGATTTGTTCCAGTAGCTGACTTTTCACTCTGGTTCCCTGGCGAAAACAACGGGGGCCTTGTTTAAATGGGCGACGTCCCAGTTGGCATAAAATTTTGTCATGTTGTACCATCGTTTAGTTTAAGCCAATAAGAATACAATTTGGTCGGCTAAATTCCAAATTGTCAGCCCATCCTCATTCGTTCAGTATCCAAGTAGATACCCAACAGGGTGCACCACAAGAAGGTGAGGATTGGACATTAGGTCAGAAGCTTTGGTCAGTTCTCCGCATTCCTTTAAAGACTATGTGGCGATTTCCTCTCAGTTATACAGCTTTGACCCTTAAGCACCTCAAACACAGAATTATAAGTAAATAATTATTTATTGACTTATTGCTGATATTTCGCTGGTGTTATAACCAGCATCTTCAGAGCACAAAAACACAGTTTGTCACAGTATGCGAAACTACAACAACAACATGGCGCAACCAAGGGACTAGTTTAACAAAATTGTAGCAACAATTACAAAGACTAAAGTCCAGATTAGGTGTCCTCTATCTAAAAAAAATATTATACATACATACATACATATATATATATATATATATATATATGTCACACTATATATATATATATAGTGTGACTTTAGCAGACTTAATCTGCTAAAGTCATACTTTTCCCCTGATATATTTGAACTATTTAAATTCACAATACATGCAGGATATTTCACATGGAAAGGGAAAATATACAAACAATTAGATGGGACAACTATGGGCTCCCCCCTTAGCCAATTTCTACATAGAACACCGAAAAACTAGCTATCAATACTGCCACTCTCAAACCAACACTTTGGCTACGCTATGATGATGATGTGTTTGCTATTTGGTGACATGGCCCAGGCACATTGGATACATTCTTAGCGCATTTAAATAGCCAACATCCAAAAATCCACTTTACAATGGAAGTGGAAGCTAATAACTGCCTGCCCTTCCTGGATACACTAATCACATGTCTTCCAGATGGTTCCTTATCATTCGCAGTTTTTAGAAAACCCACACATACAGGGAGATATTTACACAAACAATCACACCATCACCCTTCCCAACAGTATGGTATCTTAAAAACGCTAACCCACAGAGCAAGAGCAATCTGTTCCAATGACAATGTTCTTGCTGCTGAACTGGCTCACTTATGCCACACCTTCTTGGCCAATGGCTATAATCCCCATAAGATAAACAAAATACTAAATGCTCCTAAGAAACCCCTCCCACTATCTACCATGGAGGACTACGACAAAACAGTCACCATCCCATACGTTAAAGGCACATCGGAAAAGATATCTAGAATTCTCAATAAACATCAACTATCACTGTATTCAGACTGCGTGTCAAATTAGCAACTCTCATCCGTTCACCCAAGGATAGCATCTCTCCTTTATCGCATCCAGGAGTCTACGAAGTACCCTGCTTGTGTGATCAAGCCTACTACAGTCAAATAGGAAGAATTGTGGACATCTGCATCAGTGAACATAAAAGATATATTTGGCACTATCACTATGGCAAGTCGGCCTAGTAGACCATGCTTTGGATACCCTGCACACAAGATTGACTGGAAGAAAAGAAAAGTACTGCACAAAAGCTCCAAATCTCAACAAATATGGCTGTATAAATTTGCCTAAGATTTGGAAGACAGTCATCTTAAGACCTAACTAGTACCTGCTTTCACGCTCTTTTTTTTTTTTTAGGACTTCAGCCTTTGTGTTATTGCTACAATTTTGTCAAACTAGTCCCTTTGTTACACCATGTTGTTGTAGTCTGTAGTCTCACGTACTGTCACAAACTATGTTTTTGTGCTCTGAAGATGCTCATTATAACACCAGTGAAATATCAGCAATAAGTCAATAAATAATTATTTACTTATAATTCTGTGTTCTGATATATACCCTCAAAATTAAACAACAACAAATATGGGAGAAGTGAATTAACCACTCATATATATAAGCTGGTCAATTTAATATGGGAAACAGAAAAGATACCGTCAAAATAGAAAGAATCGCTTAATCATTCCAATATACAAAAAGGGAAACAAATATGAATGTGAAAATTACAGAGAAATATCGCTACTGTTAGTGGGCTACAAAATTGTATCTAATTTATACTAAAAAAAAATCTTACCTTATGCTGAAGAAAATATCGGTGAATAACAAGCAGGATTCCAAAGAAACAGATCAACAGTTGACCATATTTTTACACTTAGACACTATAAAAAAATGGGAATATAATCTACAGGTCCATGTTTTATTTATAGATTTTAGAAAAGCATATGATAACATTCACAGAGAAGGCCTTTGGGAAGTATTAAATGAAATAGGAATACCTCATAAGATAATACATTTAATCAAAATTTGCACCACTGACAGCCAAAGCATCTGAACCTTTTCATTGAGAGAGGATTGATACAAGGAGATACCCTTTGGCCATCCTTTTTAATTTAGCATTAAAAATATATTCAAGAAACTGTAGAAGATAATACAAAAGAACAGTAGTATTATTAGGATTATGAGTAGTAATATTAAGATATGCAGATGATATATGCCTTGTTGGAGAAAATGGTGAAGACAGAATAATATTTATGAAACTCAAAACTACTGCTGAAAAACTAGGATTACAAATCAACCAGGATGAAACTGAATATTTAAAAGTATGCAAAAATCACAATCAAGGAGAAAATTACCAGTTTACTATTGATAATCTGAAATTTCAAAGTGTTGCTTCCTTCAAATATTTTGAAATGCTGATTATGTGAGATAATAAACTTAATAAAGAAATAAAAGCTAGAACATGTGCCTCCAACAGATCTCATTTACTACATCATTTACTTTCTTTCTTTCTTTCACTGTGCATTATTCCCGCTTCCTATGCAGGGTCCGCATGTTACTTAGATGCGACTACTTGTTAGTACCACTCCCAACTGACCTGTCGCCTGGTCTGCCACTGGGGGGATATATTCTTGACCGTAGAGGTGTATCTTCACGGGGCTGGTTTGCCTGTTTGCGGGATGAAAAACGCCAGATAAACTGGCAGAAAAAACCCTACTGCTCGTGCCCAAGACCGGCCTAACCTGGCTATGCCTGAGGAAGATCCTCAAGTTCCTCGCGTCTTTGACGGGAATCAAGCCTGGGACACTCCTTCCCCAGGCATATGGATGCGAAGCGCAAAGCCACTACGCTAACCGCACAGACATTTACTACATCATATACTATCTTCCAAAGTTCTATTAAGCGCAGTTAAAACTGAAATATACATGACAATCATTAGAACCTATTGTTTTATATGGAGAAGAAACCTGGAGCATAACAGATCAAGATTCAAAAGCAAAGCAAATCACTGAAAATAAAATCCTCAGAAAAATCGATGGATCTGTTGTGTTATCTCTTACAGGTCCATCGACTTTTCTGAAGATTTTATTAGTTGATGAAATCAGAGCTTGCAGATTGAGACAGCTTGGCCATGTGAAAAGAATGGCTAAACAAGAATTCAAGATGAAGACTGAGGAGAAACTTAACCATGGCTGCAGTGGAAGGATAAGAATCCAGGACTGGAATGAAAAAGCTCAAGACAGAAAGAAATGGAAGAAGTTGGTACTTGCAGCAAAGAACCTTAGAGGTTCAGTAAGCTAAGGAAGAAGATGGATGCACTCTTTATACAGTCCATAATGTTATGGACTAAATGATTAATATCTAAATGCCCAGCCATTATGAATAATGAAAAACAAAATCAGGCACAGTAATAAATTTCACGTTGTTTATCATAATTTATCACATAGGTCAACAAGAATACTGTTGACCTATGTGTTGACCTATGTCGGGCAAAGTGATAATAATGATACCTTTTTGGCAGTATTAGAAGAGGTTGGGGGAGGAGAGACTCTCCGGATTTCTTATTGTTGGGGGACGTGAAGAGAACTTTGTCCAGATCAATCAAATTTTTACAAAATTAGCGTATTTGACAATGATAGAAAAAGTGAACGAATCAAAAACCGAAGTGACTTGGCCCATAACATAACATTATATATGGGTATTGTAACATGCATGGCAATTTCATTAAATATCACATTCACACTGAAGAAATATTTCAGATATTGCATGATGCCCATATGGGCATCATGCACCGTGTTATATTTTAAGTATGAAATATAAAAATATTACTAGGGAGATGATCGTAATTTAGGTTAGGAGTTTTTTTTTTTTTTTTTGAAAATCAAATTGCCCAAAGGGAATGCAACTTTATTCATAAGGTCTGGTCAATTTAATAAATGAATCAATATTTATCAGGCTGCGCAGCTGTTTTAGTCATTATTTATAATGGCCGGGCATTATGAATAATGACCTATTAGTCGCTTGGCCCATAACACACACACACACACATATATATAATTTGAAATACTAAAAAATTATTGTTCTTACTTAGTTGTTTCACACAGTCGTTAATAAGTTGCATTTCTTTCTTTTCTTCTTTCTCAATATCTGCCGTACGCAATACAGCCTGTTAAAAAAAAAAAAAAAAAAAAAAAGGAACTCGATGGAAAAATCATCTTTCGTATAAAATCCTAAAGGCTATTTTGTTTATTTTATTTTTATTTTAAAATTTGATATTCATTCTCACAAATTAGGATTCACAATCAACTTAATATTCATGTTTTCCTTGTTTCAATAATTTATAAACTTTTTAATAAGTTACTTAAACTTCTGTTTAAGTGTAACTTGCTGACACCATGGTATTTTACTTTTCCAGTTATTCTGCAAGTTCAATTTCCTTTCCATTGATACTCCTTATGCTGATGGTTCCTAATCATCAAACTCCAACTCGATATCTTCTAGATATCGAGTTGGAGTTTGCTCCAGAAACTGACTTTTCACTGCTCAACCTAGTTTCTTGACAAAAACAGCAGCAGGGAACCTTGTTTAACTAAGAAACATCCTTGCTGGCATGACATTTCATCATGCTGTACCATGTTTATTTCTGGTTTAAGCCAATAAGGGTACAATTTGGTCAGCTAAGTCCCAAATTAGCTGCCTATCTTCATTCATTCAGTTATCCAGCAGATAATTACTAACAGGGCACACCACATAAAGGTGAGGATTGGTCCTCACCTTCATGTGGTGAGGAACTAGTCAGTTTTTCTTCATTCTTTAAAGGTGATATGGAAGTCTCCTCCCAATTATCTCATTTTGACCATTAAACAACTCCTTAAGGGATTAAGAAATACTTATGCCAAATCAACAATGCTTCATGACAATATACAAATTTTACCAGTCACATATTAGTGCTTGACATAATGTGCCTGCCGATATCACTGACAAACACATCTTTGCCAGAGGTAAAATTTTTTTATAAGTTTACTAAGACATAATTCCATATTTTTCTTTCACACAAATAAAAATAAATTAATTTAAAAGAAATCTCTTTCAGTTTTGGAATCGATCAGTAAGTAAATATGTATTTACTTACCTTTATAGCATAGCATAACATCAGTCTCTCTCTCTCACACACACACACACACACACACACACACACACACACACACACACACAACATTCTAAATAATTCAATTCAATTCTTGACTTCTTTCATGTTAGCAATTACAATATTTAATAATAAAATATATATTCCAATACAATCTACTAAAAACATCATTACAATAAAACTATTCCATTAAGTGTAACTTTTTTTTTTTTACTATAATTCTAACATGGACAATTGTTTAGCAAAATTATATGTCATTTTAAAAATTGAAATATAAAAATAAGGTTCTACGAAATAATTAAGGCAAGATGTATTATTATTATATAATGTATCTCCATAGAGTAAAAGCACTCAATGCGAGAAACCCACACTAACAATTATTCACACAACACCTATTAAAGCTCTCCGTAAACTACGAGGGTTGTTCAATAAGTCCATGCAAAAATGAAGAAAACATAATTTTTTGGGGACAAACATTTTTTATTTTTCAACGTAGTCTCCTTTGAGGTCTATATACTTAGTCCAACGATGCTTGAGTTTTTTGATTCCCTCCATATAGTACGATTTGTTCAACTCTTCAAAACAGGCAGCTGTTTCAGCAATCACCTCATTGTTTGATGAAAATCTCTTTCCTGCCAGCCATTTTTTCATGTTTGGAAACAGATAGTAGTCCAAGGGAGCCAAATCTGGAGAGTAGGGGGGGGGGGGGGTTGCAAAAGGACTTCGTATCGTAAATTGAACAATTATGTGATCACAATTGCAGAAGAGTAAGTGGATGTGTTGTCGTGGTGAAAAAATTTCACCAAACGTGGTCGTTTTTTCTTTATTTCATTATTTAAACGATCCAGCAAAGATGCACTCTTGTAATTGTGTTGCCCTTTTCCAAGAGTCTATGAAGATTGTGCCAAGAGCAACCCAGAAGACCGAGACCATAACCTTTCCTGCTAAAGGAACGGTTTTTGCTTTCTTTGGTGCAGATTCCCCGCTTGCAACCCATTGTTTTGACTGTTCCTTGGTCTCAGGCTGGTAGTGATGAATCTAGGTTTCGCCCACTGTTACAAAACGACACAAAAATTCCTCTGGATGCTGTTGAAACAAAACAGCTTGAAGCTGTCCTTGCAACAGTTCACACGTTGATGCATTTAATCCAGTGTGAGCAAACATGGCACCCATCTTGCGGATAGTTTTCTC
Organism: Typopeltis vanoorti; assembly: GCF_054136105.1. Lineage (NCBI taxonomy): Eukaryota > Metazoa > Arthropoda > Arachnida > Uropygi > Thelyphonidae > Typopeltis > Typopeltis vanoorti. The sequence goes on along the minus strand of NC_143550.1, from coordinate 137,695,729 downwards.
ATATGTAAATGTTCATGTAAAATATTATGTACACGGTCATTTGAGATGCCCACAGCCTTAGCAATTTCACGCACCTTCACTCTTCTATCATCCATCACCATATCATGGATTTTTTCAATAATTTCTGGAGTAGTGACCTCAACAGGGAGTCTAGAACATTTAGCATGACTTGTAAAGTTACTAAACCACTTATAAACCATTCTAATCGAAGGTGCAGACTCACCATAATGTTTATAAAGGTTAGCTTTGGTTTCCTGAGCCATTTTGCTTTTCAAAATTTGTGAAAAATGGATTAGAAAGAATCACTACATGAAATTCTTTCTAATCCGTTTTTCACAAATCACAGTACTGGATCGATTCAAATTAACACCAAACACAGAGTAATAGATCTATCTGACTGAAACTTAGTGTGTGATCCTCCAACAGTTGCCAGCAACTAAAATTAACCTTGATACATACTGGTAGTGCCATCTCTTCGACTTTGCACTGACTTATTGAACAGCCCTCATATATTCCCTCTAGCATTCCATTCCACTCATTCATCACTTTCCAAGTAAAAAATCTAATAAGAGATGACCCCATATTCTTCCCCCCCCCATTGTGTATTGAAAAATTTCTTTTGTGTCAACCTTATAGAATCCCATTAGTAACTTAAGTTTCTATCATGTCACATCTCTTCTACCTGTCAAACTGAACTCTGCAACTTGCAAACCTTCAGTCTGTCCTCATCATAAGGAGCATTCCACAGACGAATCACCAGTTTGGTCACTCATCTCTGAATCCACTCAACCACCTCCTGATCCAAGAAGAATGCAACTAAATCTATGCACAAGTCAAGATGCTGCTGAATAAAGCAATATAAAGAGGAATAATAACCTCCCTATCGTTACTTGTCAATGTGTTCTTCAACATCCCAGTAATTTTAAGGCTATTTTGCCAACTTTTGCAATTGTCCCCTGAACTTCAAATTGCTGTTCATCATCATCCCCAGATCTGTGGCTTCATCAGTTTCCTGTGTACCATCAATATGATATAGTATGTAATCTTTTCATCCTGAAAAGATTACTTACTTTTCAGATTAACTTACATTTCGCAACATTAAATTGGCAACCACTGCCCTTTGTCACACTGCCAATTTATTTAAATCATCTTGCAGGATATCTATCACGTTTATCAACTATTGCCCCCCCCCTATTTTTTCATCATCAACATACACAGAATATCCACCACCACCCCTTATCTTTCCCTGAATCATTAATATACAAATTAAAGAGTAGTGGATTTAGTGACAATCTACTAGTTGCCCTTATTCACCTTGATTCTACTCCACCATACAGTGCTCTCTGATGTATGTCTGTCAAGACACCATCCTATCAATTCCCATTTGCTCCATCTGTAATAGTTTACCATGCAGTATTCTGCAAAGTGCTTTTGTAAAGTCTAGCAGCATCATGCTGTAACTATTTCCTTTCCAATTCCACTGTTATTCATTATAAAATGTGAATAAATTACCACCACAGAGTATCATATTCCTATTCACTTATTCCAGAATTGAACTGATCTGTAATTTGCTACTATATTTGAAAGCATATTAATTAAAACACACACACACACACACACGCGCAGGACAGACAGAGTCTTAATTGCAATCTTATTAAGCAAGAAGACCTATAAGAAGATAATGTGGAAGGAATAGGGAATATAAGATGGAGAGGAGTAATGAAATATATAAAACACACGCCAGAAAAGTTATGAGTATTATACAGGACGTTAAATCAGAGTATGAAAAGAAATAAGCTCTGTATACTAAAGGCAATGGCATAATGATTGTGGTGAATTTTTTTTTTAATGTTCTCTGAGGCAGTTGTTAACATATTTCCTGTCTGTCCACAGTAAGCCAGGTCAGAAGTAGGGCACTTCATATACTCCTGAATGTGATAAAGGAGAGAGCTTGTCCTTGTGTGAACAGATGAGGGTTGATAACTTGATATACGGCTTAAATGTGATAAGGAGCTGATATTTATTAAGCACTTTGGATATCTTTGTAGATATGCCTGCCCTGAATGTACGGGTTAGTAACAGTTTTGGTGTTATTAAACACCAAAAAAATGTACTCACTACTTCAACTACTTGAAGTAGTGAATACATCTAATGTAAATGAGTTTAGGAGAAAGTATGACAGCTGGTGTGGGTGATCTATGGCCTCCCTCAATGAGTTCTCGACTCCCTGAATGTCTTAGATCAGTGGTCGCCAAAGTGGTCGATATAAAAATATAAGACATCATTGTACGGGTAATATTTAATTCGGTTAACTTGGATTACCTCCATCCTGAATGACAATGCAATTAAGAGTGAATCGTGGGAACAGTGAAATGAATAGGACCTGTAAGATGGAGCAAGGTCATAAAAATAGTTACGGAGGCCAATCAAGTAAGCCAAAATGACGTATTTACCAATATATGGATGTTGGTGGTTCCTGCCCGGCCGGTGCGGCAGGAGCAAGATTGCAACACATGCATGGTTGCTTATTTACTTACACGTATTCGATCCCAGTCTCATTTTTGTGCAACGACATACAAGTGAGCATTAATGTTCTAAAATTCATCAACATACATATTATAATTCAATCGTTATTCATTCACGAACTAAACTTCTCTGTGTTGAAGAGTTGAGCAGGGTTAGTAGTTTTGTACATCCTATAGAAATAGGTGAGTAGGTATATTATTTAGACTTATTACTTTTGCTTACCGACTTCAATTTTAATTATTTTGTTACAACCCCAGTAACCACAATGGCAGCTTCAGATTCTAAAAAGAAATACAGACAATATTCGTTAGCATATTTGAAACTTGGGTTTATTGCTTCAATAAGAAACGAAATGAGGCCTATGTGTCTTCTTTGTGAAAAAACTTTTAGTAACGATGCAATGAAACCAGCAAAAATAAAAGATCAGCTTCAAAGACTCCATCCCAATAAGAAAGATAAAGATCTTGACTTTTTTAAAGAACTGAAAGAGAAATACACACATCGACCAACTATAAAATCATTTATGAAATTCATCTGCCGAAGCTGACAATAAACAAGGATAAACAGCCTCCTCCTACAATATTTCGTATTTTCTTATTAGAAGTCTTATTTTCATATATATATATATATAAGGAAGATTGTGTTATTATTTTGTTAACTAAATTAAATTTTATATTATTTATCCCTCCTATCAAATATGTAATGTTAAGAAGGACGTCAAAAACAAAAACGTATCTCTTTCACATTAGGCCAATATAATAATATATACTATATTATACATACAATAAACACTGTAACTATAAAATAAACAATCTAAAAACTCACACAAGCGTCTTTTTTGCTTGTCCTATTATAATTATGTAATAGTAAAATAGAAGGGGTCGATAAAAAGTCAAGAAATTCTTGAAGGGGGTCAACGGTCAAAGAAGTTTGGCGACCCCCTGTCTTAGATAATAACAGTAATATTTGAGAAATATACAAGTGAAGTGGTTATGATTATTCTTTTCCATTTTTGTAACTGTACTGAATTAAAGATGGCCAAGAAACATGGCTGAAATTTTGCTGAAAAATAAAGTAATTACAGTCAAATTAACTGAATCTTATTATAATCAATATTTCAGAGCAATAAGAGGGCCGTGTTTTACCTCACTCAGGACTGCTAGTTTTCAACTGTGGTCAATTCCATCAAGATAGCATTTCAAGCAAATTATTTAAATATCATCAGACTTTTTGTTATCAATTGTTTTCTGTTTAAAATAAGTCCTAATTTAAAAGCTTCAAAATATCAAGAATTAATATTAAGTCTTCCCCCTACTCACAATATACCTCTGTTCTAAGCTGCAAATTCTCTTCTTGCAATGAGCTGATTTTCTTATTAAGCACATCCCAGTTGACAACAAATCCTTTCTCTCTGCTACAGTTTGGAAAAGAAAAGAAAAATTATAAAAACTTAGTTTCATATTTGAAAAGTTAATTGCAACATATCTCCTTCCAGAAATAATATAAATTCATATCAATCAAGGAAATGTATGTATGTATATAGTTTGATACACTGCACAGTTCATTTCTTTTTTCAATATATGAAGTAATATTTAAATTCAGACAAAATTACCTTTTTAAAAAATCATATAAGCTATATGTTCATACATATACAAACTATGTCTGTCTGAAATAGAGTTCAACGTCAATAGACAGAATACTGTCAAAGTGAGATTTCAAAAAATAGTTTGGTAAAAACAAAAGATATCAGAATATGAAAAGTTCACCTGTTATATTGATATCAGAATGAATTCTACTGAAAGAAAGACATTTACTTTATAACTTACTGTTCTGGGTATTCCTCTTGATCGGTGTCCCTCTGGTTTATATTTCCAAGCAATATTTGGCATCTGTCCTCGTTCATTCTTTCTATATGTTTTTTCCAGTTCTTTCTATAGTTTGTGATGTCTTCTGTTATGTTAATTATGGATAACCTGTTTTCTTATTTCTTCATTTCTTATCTTGTCTATTCTTTTATAGCCTGCGAGCGGTCTTAGGAACTTCATTTCTGCAGCTTCCACTTGTCTTTTATCTCATTCTCCCTAAGTCCATGTTCCATTGCCATATTTCAGAATTGGTTTGGCTATTATTTTATATAGTTTTATTTGAGTTGTTCTAGACATCTGTTTACTGAAGTGTCTATTCAAAGTTCCGATGACTGCTAGGAATTTTAGCTTTTTATATGTAATGCCAATTTCTCCATTGGGGCTTATGTAATTTCCTAGATATTTAAATTTGTTCACTTGTTCTATTATTTTGTTGTGGATGATTAGTTTGCATCTTTTAATTTCTTTACCTTGAAATGCTACTGATTTCATTTTATTTATTGAGATCTTCATATCATACTGTTCTATTGTTTTGTTCTATACATGTAGATTTTTCTGTAATTGGTCTTCATTTTCAGCAAAAATAACTTGATCTTCAGCATACAAAAGGCTGGTTAATTCTTTTTTCCTATGATTTTGTTTTTCCTCCATTCTCTTGAAATTTTTTCCATATATATATATATATATAGAAGAGTATTGGTGATAATCCACTTCCCTGAATGAGACCTCTGTTGGTTTTAATTTTTTCGGTTCTTTCATTATTAATTTTAATATAACTTTCTTCCATTATATTTGCTATTGCTTTGGTGGTTTGATGGAGCTTTCAGTTCATACAGTATATCGATTTATTTTGTCCTGTTGATTTGATCATATGCTTTCTCATAATCTAGGAACGCAATATATCTTGGCAGGTTAAATTCTATTCTTTTTTCTACAATTTGTTTGAGTGTAAATATGGGATCTGTGTAGGATCTTCCTTTCCTAAAGCCGTATTGTTCCTCTCCAATAATTTCCTCGGCACATGGTGTTAATTTACTTTTAATCATATTTAGATAATATTTTATAGCATGTATTTAATAAGGATATTTCTTTGTAGTTTTTGCAATCCTTTCTGTTTCCTTTTTTGAATATGTTTATGACTATTGCTGTCTTCCATTCTTGTGGGATATTTGCTTTTTCCCATATTCTGTTTAGAAATCTAATTAATCGTAATTGAAATGGTTCAGAGCTGTATTTGTATAGTTCTGAATTTATTCCATCTTCTCTCTTGTAGCTTTTCATTTTTTTAGTTTTTCCAATATTTTCTTTAGATCATTTAAATGTATCGGTTCTTCATTTGTTTCTCGACTTACTTGTTTTGTTTCAATTTGATTATTATTGTTTAGAAGTTGGTGTAGTGATTGGTCCATTCTTTTGTGGATGGGCCTTCTAATTGTAGGTTATCCTTTGTGTCTTGAGTCATTTTTTTTTAATGATTTTAGCTCTTTAGTTGAGGTCCATTTATGTCATGCTCTAATCTTGATACAAATTTTCCCAGTCTTGACTTCTGATTTTCCTACTTTCTCTTCGTTATTGCTCTGATTCTTTTATATTCTATTTCATTTCTTATGGTTCTGTCATTTAACCATTTAAGGTAGATTTCTTTTTTCTTTCTTATTAAAGATTCTTAGTCCTTTCCTTTTTCTTCGCAGTTTTGTTCTTATGGCTTCATATGCTGCTTGTTTTACTATTTGTTTAATGTTTTGCCATTCATTTTCTATATCTGTATCTTCATTTATTTTCTTTATATGATTTGTAAGTCTTCTTTGAAATATAATAGTTCTCTGATACTGTCTTGCTGTAACAGTTCTATCTTAAATTGCTCCTGCTTTTGTTTTTGTGTTTCTTGTATTGTTTCTATTTCTCTGGTTTAGGATCTTAATAGTACTGATTAATAAATGGTGGTCTGAGTCAATATTGTATCCTCTGTATATTCTGCAATTTCTTTAGTTTTTCACCCATTATTATATAGTCAATGATGCTTTTATACCCTTTGGCTTCCCATGTATATTTATGTATATCTTTATGTTTAAGAAGCTGTTGGTGATTTTCAAACTATTATAGGCCACAAATTCCCTTTCTCTTCCATTGTTATTTATGATGTTTTCTCCTTGATTACCTATTAAATCTTTTTGGAGGTTTTTATAGAATTCTACTGTTTCAGATTTCTTTCCTTCTTCGGGTGAATACATTCCTATGATATCTTCCTAAGACCTTAAGATGGCAGCTCCATCACCAGACTAGGCTGCAGATGGTTGGTAACCAGCCAAGCTGACAAATCCTTTTACTCATAAATTTCAAGGGAATAAAAACCGGACAGTCCAAACGGATTTATAACTTACAAATGTTCAAATATAATTTTCAAAAGAATGAAAATATATTACTACGGTTCTTTCTTTTAAGGTTACATGGTGATCAGCATTCATATTTCTGAATTAAGGACACAAAACACAGGTGTTGAAATGATTATTTTACTTATTATTAATAAAATAACAATTTGATGTTTCGACCCCTCTATTGAGGTCATCATCATCAGGATACATGTGTATAGGGAACCAAGCTCCATGCTCTTGCACTCTGCACTGGTAAATTAAATCTACGCTGTTAATTAATCTTTTTCTTAGCCTGACCTCTAGTGATAATAAAATAAAATAAAACGAAAGTTGAGAAAACAAATATAATAAATAAATAAAACATATATATTAAAAAAATTCTAATAAATAAATAAAATAAATAAAACACTACAATAAACTCTGCTAAAGTCCTCATGTACTAAGATTCTTCTGGATTTGTACAGTTCCGATTGTTATACTATGATTTTCTTCAGGCCTTCTACAGTTCAAAGTTGTTATGGAATGTTAAGGGAAAAAAAAAAAAAAAAAAAAAAACCTTCAAGTCTTCTTGGTATTGGGATTTTTCTTTGGCTTATTCTGGTTGCTATAAAGATTGCAGATGGGTCCTCAACATTCTTGGAAGGGTTAGGCCATCTTTTTGTTCAGATTTGGGTTATGCTTGAGCATTTCACATGCTTGTTTGAATTTCCTCTCGAACCAGGTTTTGGTGTGGTGTAGGGACTTGGTATTTTTCCAATCAATTCTGTGGTATGTTTGGAGTGCGTGGCCAGAAAGGCGGTTTTGGAAAAACCATTAAATACCTCCATTTCGGAAAAACTGGCCTTTCTGACCACTCACTCCAAACATACCACAGAACTGATTGAAAATATACCGAGTTCCTACACTGCAACAAAACCTGGTTCGAGAGGAAATTCAAAGAAGTATGTGAAATGCAGAAGCATAACCCAAATCTGAACAAAACTGATGGCCTAACCATTCCAAGAATGTGGAGGACCCATCTGCAACCTTTATTTTTTTTTCTCCCTTAACATTCCATAGCAACTTGAATTGTATAAGGCCTGAAGAAAACCATAGTATAACAATCGGAACTGTACAAATCCAGAAGAATCTTAGTATATGAGGACTTTAGCAGAGTTTATTGTAGTTTTTTTATTTATTTTATTTATTGATTAGAATTTTATATATATATATATTTCATTTATTTATTTATTATTTTTTTTGGGGGGATGCTTAAGGGTCAAAGCTGTATAACTGACAGGAGACCTCCGCATAGCCTTTAAAGGAATGCGGAGAACCGACCAGGGCTTCTGACCTAATGTCCAAGCCTCACCTTCTCGTGGTGCACCCTGTTGGGTATCTACTTGGATGCTGAACAAACGAGGATGGGCTGGCAATTTGGGATTTAGCCGACCTAATTGTATTCTTATTGGTTAAACCAAAATAAAAAATGATGGTACAACATGACGAAATTTCATGCCGGCTGAGGCATCGCCCGGTTAAACAAGCCCCCGGTGTTTTCGCCAGGGAACCAGGGCAAACAGCAAAAAGTCAGCTACTGGAACAAATCTGAAAACACACCCCAACTCAACATCACCAGAGTTAAAGATCAGTACTATCAACATAAGAAGCCTGAATGGCAAAGAAATGGAGCTAGCTAAGGAATTGGATAAGTACCAGATCGACATAATACGGGAGACTTAAACAAAAAAGACAAAAACTGATGAGATCTTTCTGAGCAATAAATATAAAATGTTATATTCAGGCAATGACAATCAAGGAAAAGGAGTAGCAGCCATAGTATTCAACACAAAATACGAGGCTAATCTTCTTGAATGGTAGGCAGTTCTCAAGTAGAGTAATGTGGGCAAATATGAGAATGGGCAACTGGACAATGAGACTTATTTGTGCCTATGGTCCCACAGAAGGTTCTACTAAGGTAGAAGTGGAGGAATTTTTTTGATGCTTTAGAAAAAGCAACTGACACAATGAAAAAGGAAAAGTTGGTCCTTGTTGGGGATCTAAATAGCAGAGTAGGAAATGATTGTCAGACATACAAGAATATTTTGGGAAAATTTGGAGAAAAGAGCAAAGCTAACAATAATGGCAAATACTTGTTGGATTTCTGCTCAGGACATGGTCTGGTTATTACTAACACCATGTTCCAACATAAAAATGGGCACAAATTCACATGGAGAGAAGAGGCAAGGAATAAGAAAAGTCTCATTGACTATGTTATTGTTGATAGTGAAGTTTTCTCCCTGGTACAGGACACCAGAGTGCACAGAAGATTGGAAATTGGAAGTGATCACTATTTAGTCTTGAGCAGGATAAAATTGAATTTCATATTGAAAAGAATAACATGTAAGAAAGTTTTAAAGCGAATAAAAGTTAAGCAGCTCTCAGATGTGAACTGTAAACTAAAATACACAAAGATTATTGAAGAAAAAATGAAAGAGTTTGAGAACAGGAATGAAGCCTTGAAGAAAGCCCTGATTGATTCAGCTAGAGAGACATGTGGTGAAGTTGTCTGCAAGGATAGAAAAATTAAAACTCCATGGTGGACACAGGAAGTTAAAGAGGCAGTGAAAGAAAAGAAGCATATCAAAAGTTCCTGGCAAATAAGTCAGCTTGTGCTCTTAGAGAATACAGAGACAAATGTAAGAAAGCTATACACTGTGTAAAACAGTGTAAAAAAAAGTCATGGGAGGACTTTGGCAAGAATATAGAAAATCAATATCAAGAAGGTGGCAAAATATTCTGGAGTTTGTTGAAGAAGCTTAGGAATGGAGGAAAGAGTGCTGTAAAAGGAGTTAGAGATGATATAGGTGACAGGAAAATAGGAGAAAAAGATATCCTTGAAGTATGGAGTAATTATTTCGAAAAATTGCTAAATGAAACAAGCAGTGATGGCACAGTGGTAAACAGCACTCGACTGGCATACAGTCAGGAATACATATCCATACTTGAAGTAGAAAAAGCCATCAAAGGCTTGAAATGCGGAAAGGCAGCAGGAGTAATGATATTTGACCAGAAATGCTGAAATATATGCTGGTATAAAAGTCTTATAGTGGCTGCACTGCATAGTTCAGAAAGCCTGGACAGAGGAACGAATTCCCAATGATTGGAGTTGAGCTCTCATAATACCCATATATAAAAAGAGAAATAAAACTGAATGAGAGAATTACAAAGGTATTTCCCTACTAAGTGTTCCTGGCAAGATCTATGCAAGTATACTTGAGAAACGATGGAGAAGAATTGTGGAAGAAAAGCTTGGTGAAGAACAAGCTGGATTCAGGCTAAATCGAGGCTGGCAGGATCAGATCTTCACTTTACGACAAATAGTCGAGAAAGCATGGGAATATAACAAAGATCTGTATTTAAGTTTTGTCGATCTGGAAAAGGCATATGACAAGGTGCCAAGAGAGAAGCTATTCAATATGCTACAGTTATATGGTATCAATGGGGCACTATATCAAGCAATACTTAGTCTTTATTTGAGTTGTAAGTCAGCAGTTAGAATTGAAGGAAGTACAGGAAGATGGTTTAATGTTAAATCTGGTGTGAGACAAGGATGTACATTATCTCCTCTGCTATTCATTATCTATATGGATCACATTAAGAAGGAAAGTGGTATTAAACATGATATCAAAATTGGAGATGTTAATGTCAGCTCTTTGCTTTATGCGGACGATGTTATACTTCTAAATAAATCCGCTACAAGTCTGCAAGATGCTCTGACTAAATTGAATAACTGTTGTAATAGATGTGGTATGAAGGTCAGCAATAAAAAGACAAAGACAATGAAAATAGGCAGAATCGTTGAAAATGTCACCTGTGTTGTGAATGGAGAACCTGTGGAACAAGTAAAACATTTCAGCTACTTAGGCACGATTTTTACTGAAGATGGTAAATTAAATATAGAAATAGACAACAGAATCAGCAAAGCTGGTATGGTGGGAAGTCAATTGAATAAATTCATATGGAGTAAGAGAGAAATTAGTCGGAACACTAAATTAGCTGTATTATACAAGACAGTGTTCAAACCAGTTTTAACTTATGGATCTGAGAGCTGGGTCAGAAGTAAAACACTTGACCAAAGACTAGAGACCGCAGATATGAGAGTCCTGAGAAAAATTAGAGGCATGAACAGATGGCATCGATGGCAATATCATATTGAAAACGAGGATATTAGGAAATAACTTGACATTGTCAGCATCCAGGAATGCGTTAGGAGAGCTAATCTCAGGTGGTATGGTCACTTAAATAGAATGGGAGAGGAAAGATTAGCAAAACAAGTGTTCTCTGCTAGGTTGGCAGGAAAGTGACCCAGAGGAAGACCAAGATATAGGTGGATTGGTACGGTACAAAGTGCCTTAGACGATAGAAATATAAGATCTGATAATGTTGGAGTCTTGACAAGTAACAGACTGATTTGGAGGAAAATTGTAGATAAGAAGTTAGTATTGATGTAATTTTTTCATGTAGTACTATCATATCCTGTACACCCCTTGAGGGTACATGGCAGGAATTTGATGATGATGATTTATTTATTTTCTCAACTTTTATTTTATTTTCGCTAGAGGACAGGCTAAGAAAAAGATCAATTAACAGTGTAGATTTAATTTACCAGTACAGAGTGCAAGAGCATGTAGCTTGGTTCTGTGTACACATGTATCCTTCTGATGATGACCTCAATACAGGGGTCAAAACGTCAAATTGTTATTTTATTAGTAATAAGTAAAATAATCATTTCGACACGTGTGTTTTGTTAACAACATGCATGAATATTACTAAGGTGATATTCTTTTAAGATGTGGTAAACTAATAGAAAATATAAGCTACGTGCGATTATTAGTTCTGTAAAATTTTATTTGAAAAACTGCATCGAATTTTGAAATATTTTACCAAATTTGATATACTGATGTCTTATATGATTATACCGTTGGCATACTTGCACAGATTTAGGAACGTGCATAGATTAGGAGCTTGCGACTACTGACTCAAATGTATAAATATTGTTGGAAGTAGGAAGGAAATGAATAAACAAGAACCAAACTATACAAACTGAATGGCAAACTTGGAAGGGGGAAAGAAACTAACAGACTGTAAAAGAAGCATGTGAAATTGTCTACAAAGGTTCAAAAAAGATCCCCTGCAGAGTCATGAATTTAAAGAAGACACATGAAAAGAACTCATACAGAAAATGAAAGTAAATCAGCATGCATATGATCTTAAATAATACAAACAAATAAAGGAATGGTAAGGTCTATGTAAAGGTGACTAGGCAAATCGTAGGAAGATTTTGAAAAGAACATAAAAGATGAAGGCATATGTGAACATAAAACATGAAGGAAGAAACAAAATCTTCTAAAAGCTAATGAAGAAACAAATTGAAAACTGAAGAAAGAAAAGAAAAATCAATAAAACTTGAGCTTTTTCTTGGTTTTATTCGTTGACCAGATATTTGTAAATGATATGCATGAATTATCTACAAGTTTCACCAGCTATTTTGTCTGGCTTCTTCAGGACAAATATAACAGTAGAAACTAACGTTTTTGCTAGTAACAAAAGAAGAATGGAGTAACACAGTCAAATAAATTAAAACTCACACGTAACATCATAAGCATGGAACGTGGTGTATCAGTCATTGTTTATTGAGCGCGTTATATAGTTTTTAGCGAAATGAAATTCTGGTAAGCTGAGTGAACTTATTAAGCTTTTCCAAATGTCTTTCAGAATCATTCCTTGATTTCTGTTTAGATTTTCTCCAGAATGGAGTACAACCACAGCTTCTTTGAAGTTTTTACATCGAAAATCTTCTATATAAGGCATGGAGCTGTTATTCCAATCGATGGTGTGGTTAGAGATCAAGAAGTGATGGGCTAATCTTGAAGTATCTGTTCTGTTGTTGTTCACATCCCCTATATGTTCATTTTTTCGAACTTCCAGGCTTCTTGATGTTTGTCCTATGTAATCTAATCCACAGGAACATGGGATGTTGTATACATCGGCGTATTTCAAGAGGAGGATTAATGTCCTTTGGGGATTCTTAAAATGTGGAGTATTGTCTTGACAGGTTTGAGAGTTTCTGAAATTCAAAAATTTAAGGAGTTTGGCTATTTTTGTTGACACCGAGCCTGCATAAGGGATGATGATGGACGATGTATATTGCACAACAGGAGGTTGCTGCTGTGGAGGGTTTCTATGAAGAATCTTTTTGATTATATTTCTTGGGTAACCGTTGTTTACTGGGGATTGAGATATGAGAGCATGTTCATCAAGAAGATCTTTTTCTTCTGAGATAATATTGGTCGCTCTATTTTTAAGCATATGTATTATGCTGAGTTTTTGTGCAATATGGTGAGACGATTTAAAGTGCAGGTAATGTCCAGAGTCTGTTGGTTTTCAATAGATTATGAGCTGGATTTGTCCATTCTCTTGTTTCTTTATTAGTGTATCTAGAAAAGGCAATTGGCTATTATTTTCAAGCTCTAACGCAAACTGTATTTTTTGGTGGAAGGAATTTATTTTTGTAAGGAAATAAAATAAGATAGTTTCTGCGCCTCTCCAAATTATGAAATCATCATCTACATATCTCCACCAAACCAACGGCTTTGGATTTAATTTGGAAAGGATGTCAGCTTCTAGTTTTTCCATGACCAGATCAGCGCAGGGAGGTGATAAGGACCTGCCCATGGCTAAGCCAACAAGTTGTTCATAAATTGTCATTCACTTTGAAATAATTCAATTTGAGGCAATGGTGAAAAAGCTGAGCTGTGTCATTTGGATAGAGATTGTCTAGGATCTTGATAACTTCTTCAACAAGTACGTTGGTAAATAACGAAACCACGCCTAAGTTTGCGGGGATGTCTGTTTTTAAGATGGAGATGCCTTTTCATTTTTCAGTGAAATGCTTAGAATTCTTTACGAAGGAATCTGATTTTTTTATATTATCTTTCAAAAGGCAGGCTAGATATTTAGCTAATAGGTATGTAGGAAAATTTCTTCTGTCAACGATCGGGCAGAGTAGAACTCCAATTTTGTGCAAGCAGAACTCCAATTTTGTGCACTTTTGGTGCACCATATAAACGTGGTGTCAGTGGGTGTAGAGATTTCAGACTTCATTGTAAGTCTGAAGATCACCTAATCATGTTCTGTAATAGGTTATTAGTCTCTTTTTGATTTTTTAAAGTTGGATCGAAATCTAACATGCGATAGGTTGATGTGTCTGAAAGTAACTCGGTAATCTTTGGTATTCAAAATGACCATCGAGTTGCTTTGTCTGCCTTTAGGATGATTATATCTTTGTTCTTCTTTAGGTTTGAGAGGGCTCACTTTTCAAGAGGAGTTATATTAAGTTTTGGTGGTTTTGAAGTTGAAAGGATAATAGTGCTTTTTAATCGGATATCATTTGCTACTGTTTCCAGAAATGAAGAGAGTGCCTTTTTTATGTTGCTAATAATATCAATCTTTGGAATGTGATCTGGAGTGATAGCAAAGTTGAAACCTTTCTTTAGTATGTCGGCTTCTGGTTTTGATAATGTATAGTCTGAAAGATTGAAAATGACTTTTTCATCCAGGAGACTCAGTCTTGAGTTGTATTTTCTTTCATAATGTCTATCGAATTTTTTAATTTCAGATTTTTTACTGGTTAGAAAAAATCTTGTCAAAACTGTTTTGAACCATGCGATCAAGAATATTCCATAGGTTGCTATCTATGCTGTTGGAGATGTCTTCAAAAAGTTTCATGCATCTGAGGTCTATTTTACTACGTACAAATCTAACGTGTTGAATTCTTTCATGGAGTAAAGACAAAGATGCCTTAAAGTAAATATGTTTTGCTCTTTTTTGATTGTAATTGCTCTTTAATAGTTAAAAACTTGGGAATGATGTTGAAGTCTACATCTTTTCAAGAAGGTTAGATGGTTTAAAATTCTAGCTTTTTTACATTTGAGTTTTTCAAAGGAACGTACCTTATGATACACCACATTCCATGCTTACGATGTTATGCGTCAGTTTTAATTTATTTGACTGTGTTACTCCATTCTTCTTTTTTACTAGCAAACGTTAGTTTGTACTGTTATACTTGTCCTGAAGAAGCCAGACAGAATAGCTGGTGAAACTTAATATGCACGAATATGACAATTCGTACATATTATTTACAAATATCTAGTCAATGAATAAAACCAAGAAAAAGCTCAAGTTTTAATGTTTAAGTGACCAAATACAAAACAAAAATGAAAGAAAAATCATAATTACTAGCATGAACCCTCAAGGAATATACAGTTTCTTCTGAAACAGCATCATTTGTTAAACCTGTAATTTGATCAGCAGTTTATTTTTTCATTTATGACAATGTCACAACAAAATGTTATAAATCCATAGTGCATTATATAAGTTAAATAATCAGAAAATCCTGCTCTAGAAATAAAACAGTACGTATTCAAGTCACTTCAGGCTGCTAATAGTCATAGTGGTAGCCTAACACCAAGCAATGAAAATCGTCTAAAGTATTAACGTTAGGTGATTAAATGGATTCATTTACAATGATTATGCAAGTCATAATTTAATGAAAAATACATTAAATTGTTGGGAAAAATGCAGTTATGAATACATTTCAATAATGGAAGTAAAAAAAAAAAATAAAATAAAATAAAAATAGAAATCTGAAAAGGCAGTAGGAGTAAATGACCTGATTAAAAGCTTTAGTATCTTGAAATCCCATTTCCAAAGCTGAAATTATTATTATTACGGGTGACTCCAGGGAGTCCTTAAACTCATCGAGGGAGGCCCTAAACATCATGTCCACACAACTATTTGACATTCTCATAGTATCTATCATACCTTGCGTTGAACTCACTCACTGTCATAGCACCCACAACAGACTCTGGCAGCTTATTCCACACATTTACCACTCTAAAGGTAAAGAACCCAGCTCTAACACCCTTGCTAACCACACACTTGCCCAGCTTCCATAGATGTCCAATAGTTCTCTCACCACCAGTTCTGATCTCAAAAATATCCTCTGAATTAATCCTATAGAAACCTTCAGCAATTTGAATGTCTCAATCATATCTCTCCTTTTCTGCCTATCAACCAATTTCTGCAACCCACAAATCTTCAACCTGTTCTCATAAGGTTCATTCCATAGACCTGCTATCATCTTGGTCACTTGCCTCTGGATCCTCTCCACCTCCTCCCCATCAAGAAGAAACCTAGGTGACCAAATCTGGGCACAGTAGCCAAGATGAGGTCTTATCAAGGCTCGGTACAGAGAAACAATAACTTGCTTGGCTCTGCTCGTCAAAGTATTTTTCAACAACCAAGTGAGTTGATGAGCTGATTTAGCCACTTTTGCAATGTGCCCCCTAAACTTCATCTCCCTATCCACCAACACTTCCAAGGCCCTGGCCTCATCAATCTCCTGGAGTACAGTTCCACCAATGTGGTATACCGCTGCTAATTTTTTCACCCCATAACCTTACATTTTGTCACATTAAACTGACATCCATTCCCCTTAGCTCAGAACTCCAATCTATCCAAATCATCCTGCAAGATTTTGACATCTTCTGCATTCACTATTGCCCTACCCAACTTTGCATCATCAGCGAACAAATGAACTGCTCCTCTTAGATCCTTCCCTATATCGTTAATGAACAAATTAAACAGCAGTGGTCCAGGAACAGAATCTTCTGGCACACCACTAGTCACAGACTGTCTTTTGGACTCTACTCCTGAATAAACTACTCTCTGATATCTCTCCATCAACCACCCACCTATCCATCTCACCAACCCTATATCCATTCCCATTTGTTGCAGTTTATGGATTAGAATTCCATGTAGTATCCTGTCAAAGGCCTTAGCTAGTTCCAACAGTATCACTGTAAACCCATTACCCTTATCCAGTTCATCTGTCACTGTGTTATAAAACTTGAGCAAGTTACTGAGGCATAATCTACCCTTCACAAAGTCATGCTCCCGTACACCATCTCATTTTCATCAATCCATTCCTGTATTTTCCCCTTTACTTCTTTCTCCAAGATCTTGACAATGACTCCTGATATGCTGATCGGTCGGTAATTTGCAACAGTAGTCTTGGATCCTCCTTTATGTAGTGGAACTATTTTCCCCTCTTCCCACACCTTCGGGACTAAACCAGATCCGAGACTCAGATTAAACAACATGGTCAAGGGCACTGATAATTCTTTAGCCGTTTCATGTAAAACCCGTGCCTGTATACCATCCAATCCCACAGATGTATTCACATTAAGGTTCTGTAATAGACTATTCACCTCCACTTCATTCATCACAATTCACGTATAAACTAATGGTTCCTTCATTCTTTCAATGTCACCACCTGGATGATATACTCTTGCAAAGGGCTCGCTCAGTAATTCTACTATATCAACTGATTCAGTGACCTCCTTACCATCGGCATTCCTTAAAATCATTCTGCCGTGTACAGTTTTTTTTTTGCTTGTAGCATATTGAAAGAACTGTTTGGGATTCTCTTTAGCTTGCATTGCTAGTTTCCTTTCATAATCCGCTTTTGCTTTTTTTTTACCACACTCGTTACCCTTCTGGACTGCACTTTATACCGTTTGTGTGCCTGCAAGTCACCTTTCTATTTAAATTCCCTCCACAGTTGTTTCTTTCCTTGCAGCTCAAGCTTAATGGTGCTATTCATCCATTTAACCCCTACTTGTTTTACTATTCGGACCCTAGGTATACAATCAGCCATAACGTCCTGTAAATGCTCCTTGACCACTTCCCATGCTCTATCGACATCCAGCCCTTGCAGTTTTACATGCCATGGCACTGAACCAAGCAATTTCCTAAGCTTGTCATACTTGCCAGCACGGTAATTCCACATATACCCTGTCTTAATCGAAAATTCCACACCTTCAGCCACCTCCAAGGTACCTTATGATCACTCTCTCACCAATAGGCAGCAACATGGTTATATTCATTACAGTCAAATTCTCAGATGCTTTTACTAGGTCAAGCACTCTCAAACCCCTAGTATTTTCTATTACATGCTGTCTCAGATAGTTATCCCTTAATAATTTAATAAAATCCAGTTCCTTCCTCACATGTGTCCTCTCCTCCTTCCAATCAATTGAAATCCCCCATAATAATTACTCTCTTTCCACTCATTTCATCAATTTGTTTATGCATACTATCTCCACCATCTATTCCATCACCTGGTCTATAAGCACCCAACTGTATATTTTGTTCTGCCAGTCTCAATCTCACACCAAATAGCTTCAAATGAGCTCTTTTCACTATCCTGCAATACAACTTCAATTCTCCTTGGCTGCAGTTCATCAGCTATCATCAATAACACTCCTCCCCCCATTTTATTCTCTCTGTCCCTCCTAAACACACTATAACCTACACCTTCTATCCCACTAAATATATCATCTTCCGTCAGCCATGTTTCACTAATGCCAATAACCTGTGGCCAAGGCCAAAAACTCTTCCTTCTTGTTCCTCATACTCCTGGCATTAGTATACATGAAATGCAGAGGTCCCTTTGTCCCACCCCTATCTTGATGCGTTATTCTAACTATCCCATTCCGATTACTTGTCCTCAGTACTGGTTCGGGTACATTATATGCATTCTTACACTCAACTGTCTCACTGATGTTCGCATATCCACTTCCCGCCCTCCTTGGTAGTTCTAGTTTCCCTGGTTCTGCACATCCATTTTCACTTCATTCAGCAACACTTTTTCCAGTCTCCGCACACCAAATCCATTCAAATGCAGGCCATCCATCTTGTATAAATCCTTTCGCCCATCAAACTCATTCCACAAGTCCACGAATTCCACACCACACTGTCTGCATAACCTGCGCATAAAGTCATTTGAGATTATGGCCCTCCTTCTAAACTTCTCTCTGTCGTACTGCGGCAACAGACTCACCATCCTAACTCTGTCACTCTTTTCTTTCGCTACCTTTAACAATACTTTCAAGTCCTCTCTCATAAAAAATTTATCTCCTTTCAATTCATCCAATCCAAAAGGTGTTCATTTACTACTTTCAGTAAATATTCATTTACTTTCAGTTCATTTTACTACTTTCAGTAACTCCAGTTTTTTTTTTTTCTCCAGCAACTCCAGGAGCTTTTTTTTCAATGAAAAGCTAACATGTCAGAATTCTGCATAACACGTAGATGTTTGCATCCCCTTTGGACAAGTTAAAAGCTCTTTGAATTTAGAAAATGCATATTTCTTTCTTGTTACATTTGGGTGTATAGAACTGATGCCAAGGCAGTTAATTAACAAACAGGTGCATTAAATGTTATAGCAAAATATTGCTCACATTCTTATTGGAATCCAATAAAACAGAGAAAGAGCAAAACGAATGGAAATCATAAAATGTTTCAATCATTAAAATCCCAATATGAATAGCAGCTATGCTTCTTAGTAGATTGCACAAACTGTATTTTTGGAAAATATGAAGTAGTTTGGGTCATTAATGGACTAGCAATGCACAATATATATCCTCACATAGCCAAGTTAATCCTACCTTCCTGTGGTATGCCCTGTTTCCACATATGGAATTCTAGTGAGGAGAATACTGCTTCCTTAAAAACATGCCTGCCATAATTGGAGGAAATGCCAGCTAGACCTCTAGATGGTAGAGGACTTGCATTTTCCAGTGAAATATCAGTACCCTGCTTATTGATTGAAGTGATTACTGTCACATTTTATTTCTAGTGGTGTCTCTGGTTTGATTCCTCTATTTCTTCTTACATGCAGTGATAGTAGTGGCTTTTCTGGGCATGTTCTCTAAACCATAATTATTGAACAAAGATGACAATACTTTCTCCATTTAAGAGTAGGGCAGAAAAGCAGTTTCCACAAATCAACTGTTGGATTCTGATTATGTAGAGATTAAAGTAATTATTATTTACTTCAGAATCCAACATGATCTTCCATCACAAAGGCTAGACTTGTAAATATTATTTAATGTAAACAACTTATTTTACAATTTAATATTCATATAACTACCTTTAATTTTATCTAATATTTAATTATTTAATCAAGAATATATGTTTTAATAGTAGAAAAACTCTGTGTTAAAATATTATCAAGCTATTTAGCTTATTTCTATGTTAATATAGAATTTATATTTAATAATTTAATTGCGCATTAATTGAAATGTAAATATTCTTATTTTGTTCCTGTTTGTAGAAGTTTAGCATTATGCAATACCTCAATTTTATTATATTTTGTTTGGTTGTCATGGAAACGTATATAAGTGAGTGAGCACGTTTTTGGAACACCACGTGAGAAGGTTTATTGAAAAGAGTTTTAGAAAGAAATCACATGAACAATTTAGGCGAGAAGAACAGAGATAAAAAGCGAGGAACGCTGGAAAAGGGAGAGCATTAGAGATTTATAAGAGAGAGATTGGCATTAGGTTGGAATCGGAGCATTCGGGAATCACAGTGCGATAATAGCGAGTCGGCAAGTCACTCAAGCAGCTAAATAGTCTACTAGTCGAGAGGCGGTTAGCTAATGAGTTGTAGAATAACAATTATAGTTACAGAAAACAGCTGAGTGACTACTAAATAGACTAGCAATACTTGAGTTGAGATTTAATTTCAGGGCCGACCTTTCAAGGACACACGGAAACTTGAAGCATAGCACGAAGTAACTAGAGAATAAACAGAGGCAACAAAGTTGAGTTTAATGATAGCGGTGTTAAG
Source organism: Typopeltis vanoorti (assembly GCF_054136105.1). Classification (NCBI taxonomy): domain Eukaryota; kingdom Metazoa; phylum Arthropoda; class Arachnida; order Uropygi; family Thelyphonidae; genus Typopeltis; species Typopeltis vanoorti. The sequence goes on along the minus strand of NC_143550.1, from coordinate 137,675,226 downwards.
AATTATGGTACCTAAAGGATTAAATTGATGTCGAAGGAGTAGGCAATTGTGCATATTAAACTTCAAGTTAAGGAATTATTGTGTGTTACCTTAGTACAAGAGTTGTTAGTAGAACACTGAATTAGTTAAGTGATGTCAAATGTAGTGCAAGCGGTTTGATCTATGCAAGAACATTTGATTGTGTGTATTGTGACCATTAATTAATCCAGTTATTTCTAAGAAGATTTTATTTTAAATGAGTGTCATTAATTGATTAAAGTGTATACAGTTACAAAAAGTGTTCGCACATAAGTATATGAAGAAGGAAAATTGTCGGTAAGAATATTCCAACCATCAATATTCCTATGCAGAGATATGAGTGTGTTTCTTCCTAGAATATCCCAATACTAACAGTAACTGTTGTGGAGGTTAGCTGAAGCGTAGATTTAAAAGTGTAAGCTTGTGAAAAAGTATTGCCACCAATAAATTGTATTTGAAACTAAAAAAAAACTATGAGATGTTAATGTGAATGAACACTAAGGAATTTTATGACATTAAGCTTTATCAAGTGTTAAGTGAACTGTGTGAAGACTGTATTAGAGATAACAGATTTACCATTGTCTGAATTTGTATGACAGTATTATCAGAAAGGCTGAAGTATTTATAATAACTTATTTAGTATTTTGATCTTAAGTGTATAATTTGTGATTATAAAATTAAATGTTTGTTTTGTTAATCTAATGTTGTATTTTGCCTGAATCTCTTTTACTGCACCATTCATAAAATATTCGAACCAAAGCGGGAGTGATAAAAAGGTTAAATATACTCGGCCAGTATATATAATAACAACATATAAAGGAAGGATAGTTGGTTTATCTTCAATTCTTGAACTAATTCAGATATAAAGTGGCGCAATCTTTAAATATAAATTTTCTTTATATTTGAATTAGAAATCAACTTACAACTTATCAGTTGTTTAAGAACATCATAGTGATTAGCATGTCGGATCCAAGGTAAAGATTTAGAAGAAGAAGTAGGATCCAACACAACACCAGACAATATATGGGAACCTGTAATACTTGAAGAGGCTTCCCAACCAGCTGACAAATATCCTGCTATTGCTTACTATGTCAAGTTTTGCCTAGAGGGAGTCGAGTACAGCTTGCTTGGGACAAATGTTAAGACCACAACCAGACTGGAATTGAGCCTTCCCTGTGTGGAAGGGCTCAATTCCATGACTTCAGTAGGAGCATGCAATGTGGTTTAAGGACTTGTGGAATACTTGGTTAAAAAAAATCTCCCATTAAAAACAAACAATTTTCAAAAAATATTCCAAATTATTCAAACTTAGAAGATATTTCAAATTATTTAGCCTATCCTTGAATTATCCAAAGTTTGGTTTCGAGAAAATGTGCTAAAGCACATCTACTGGAAACCAAGGCTTGGATAATACAGCATATACTCAATGGCTGAAACAAAAAACTCTAGTCTCTAACACTGCAGCTTGAAAAAAAATTGCAAAAAAGTCATCAACAAATCTAAAGTGGGCTGTATAAGAATCAAATGCAAAAAGCTTGTCTCCTGTTTAAATGACAGTTGAATCGTCTAGTACTATTTCAAGGTTGTTGAGCAAAAAACTTCTGCCCTACTATGTTTCAACCTCCCTCTTGCCATTAAACAATGGCAAATCTCCTAAAGATAAGACAGACTTCTCAGCATCAATCTCACAAACTGCCCTCAGTATGCCCTTCTATCCTTCAATAGAAGGGTAGAAAAATACTCAGTAGCCTTGATACTAATAAGTCCTCTGGCCTAGATGGTATCCCACCATCTGGGATACCATTTTATCCAGCCTGTTCCTAAAAAGGAGTTAAAAGTAATCAAACTGTTGTCTCATTGCTCTTACTTTAGCAGTCTCAAAAGTAATGGAAAAAGTAATCGTCAACAAAAAGCTTCTTTACTACAGAGAGACTCATTGGTTATTTAGTGAATGCCAATATGGATTTCACCATTCTTGTTCTACAACAAACCTCCTTGCTAACCTTACCCACCTCTGGACACAAGACATGAAAAGATTTGAAGGTCATAAGAATTTTTGCAAGTAAAGGCTCGTTGTTAAATAATTGAAACAAGGGATTATAAGTTTATGTTAATTCTTAGAAAATTTTGATAAGCTGATAAAGTTTAATAAATGTGACTCATAGAGTTAACAAGAAAAAAGGTGAGGTCCAAGGTCAAAGTTCCCGATTTTGGACATCGCCACGAGTTAGTCGCGTGCACACAGCCCGTGGGAATTTCAGCAGAAAAATTCCACCCTAACTGGTCACAGAAAGCGTATCCAGACATTGGGGGGAGGGGGGGGAGATTAATTGCAGAAGGTGCCGGTAGGGTAATGGTATAAAAAGGTTAGGACACCCCCCCCCCCCACAGGGATCTCTCTTGGTTCTCCAGTCTTCGTATGGGTTATGTGGTTTCCTGAGTGACGGGCAGGAGTTCTCTCCTTCTGCCACGACAAGGAACAAAGTAAGCGGGATTTCGATCCCAATTCCCTATTATAGAAAGGAGGGACCTGTACAGCTAAGAAGAAAGGTAACTACTGCATGTTATATCAACCGTGTTCTTGACAAAAAAAATCTGTGGAGAAGTAGGTACCCGCATAGTGAATCTCACAACTACAGAAGCGCAGATCCATTGTGTTTCCTTGGAAGAAGCTTAATGTGCTGAAGACTTGAAGGTCCACCTTGATCCGAGAAATCTTAGATATGGTCCACTACAGAAGAATTCGTCCTCAGAAATTACAGACGAGTAAGAGCAGAAACTAGCATAGAAAATCCTTATCAAACGGTATCGATTAAAATCTTATATTATTTCAAATCTTAATGCAGCTGTGATTGTAGTTCAGTTACCGATCAATTGAAAGACTTGAACGAGAGTTCAACTAGGACTTTAGTGCATTGAAGAATAAAAAGAGAATAAGCTTGTCAGAGTTAATAGATAAACAATCATGTGTCTAGAAACTTATGCATGTCATCTACATTTTGTATAAAAGCTGTTTGAAGAATTTAATATGTGTTCCTATTGTAGCGATAGGACTGTTTAATCGATATTACTTGTGAGTTAACGTAAACTCACAAGTAATATCGAGTAAACTAATTGTGTTTAATTAAGGTATTGTATCATAATATTGTGCTCAGGCAGATGAGAAGTTTTAGTCAATTGTTAACATTTATGAGGATATCTTTTTATCGTATGTGTGGAGTGTTCTGTGGCGGCATAATTGCCCTTCCTGCATAGAATTTTATAACATATCATTCGTGTTTTGCTAGTATTGCTTTATATTGTTTCAGCTTAGTATTGAATTAAAGTTTAACAATTTTAATGTATTATATTGTGCTTATGTGTATAATAAACCGTTGCTCATTGAAAACCCAGTTGTCTGAAACTGCCATTCAATGCACCGCTTGTAATAACGCATGAATCTAGCGGGGGGGGGGGGGGATTAAGTTGCGAGTTCAAGGTCACGACTGCATAATTGTTTCACACCTAAATATATTTAAGAATTTGCTTCTTGTTTTGATTTTCTTTCATAAACTAAATGTCCTAAATGGTGCAGCTAAAAAATATAAATGTTTTAGGACACTAAGGGAAGCAAGAGTTAGATACCTTGTATTTGGGTGATATTACGTATAATAAAAAATTTGTTACAAACAAGATAAAAAATAAGCTTGTAAGAGTAATTAACAATTATAGGACAGTAAAAGGGGGACACAACAGTGGCCTCCTTCTTTCCAAGCTGCTTTCTTATGGTCTCATTCTTACTCTTTGTAAGTAAACTACCAATGTCCTCTCCTGTTCACTGGAGAGGACGTCGTTAATGATAAGTTCTCACTAATGTCAAATTGTATTTATAGCTTTTGCTGATGACAGTATGCTCCATTCCCCTTTGTCATTCATAAAACCTTGTAGCACTCAGATGACTGACAGTTCAAGATCTTCTATAGACAATTGCCTTAAATGCTGATCTTCTAACCATTCTCAAGTGGTTGAAAGTTTATTTTTTCACTTGGTTAGAGTATAATAAAATTAGTTTAAAAGGATTAAACTAATTTTATTATTCTCAAGTGGAGTGAAGATAACTGAATGAATTTTGATGCTACCAAAACAACATCCTGCCTTATTTCCTGGAAGAAAGACCATGCCTCACTCTCACATACTTTCGATAACATTACAATCACCAATCAAGATCAGTTTTCTCTTCTTGGGCTGACTCATATCTAACCTATCTTGGCATAATCACATCCACAGCTTCAACCTCCTAGATGATGTTTTTTTTTTTTTTTTTTGTTTTTTTATTCTTGTTCTAAACTACTTCCTTTCTGCTCAACTCCTAATACTTTATAAATCTCAAAACTGCCCAACCTTAGAATTGCTCTCACATTTGGCTGGTGCATCAACAACCGCCTCCAGAATGCTTGACTGTATCCAGAAGTGACTCTCTCTCGCTCATATCCATGGAAATACAATAAAAAATAAAATAAAAAAGGAAGGAAGAAATAATGCAGAAACAGGGCATCTATAGGAAAGTGATGGGAGCGAGAGAGTTACAGGAAACACGAAAATAACCTCTTCTTTCATGCAGTAATCATTGGAAACTATCAGTATAAAACAAAACAATGCTTATTTTTTTTTTTTGGCTTAATGGCATAGTGAAGAGTCCTCCTAAATACAGTTTTCATATACACCAAACTTTGCAAGTTTTCAACGACACTTATGACATAGTGACAATTATTACAACCACATATTCACAAAAAAAGATTAATAATATATGCTATAGTCAGAATTTTTTGGGGGGGATGATTGTATTTCAAGCTGTATCTGCTAACAGGTTTGCTTGTACCAACATTCTGCTAATGAAGCCTTACAATTTTGCAGTGATTATCACATCGAGTAGCAATTTTATTTCTCCATAGACAGCTTCTTCATTCCAATTTACACCACCCATCATGTTTCTATCTGAAGAGCCACTACTATCGAAAGATGTCAATCTTCAATTTTTTGCTAATATCTCACAGTAAACATCCCTAATTGTGAAAAGCAAGCAAAACACCTTTCATGGTATTAATGACCATTGTACTCACAAAAAGTCTACAACAGCATGAGAAGCTGCAACTTTTATAGTATTAAATGTTGTAATTAATACTACAGATGATGCCACACAATTACATTGCATTATCTTTGTTTGTGACATGTCATTTGTTTGAAAGAAAAATTTACAATTTTTTTTTATTTTTTTGAGTACCACGTTTATTAAGGAGTTATATATTTATTATATAATGAACGGTAAATAATAATAAGAATAACATTATTATTACAGATAGTGAGTAAGGCTTGAAAAATGCACTTCTGCTCATACATGAGAATTTTTAGGTAACAAATAAAAAAATCCAGAAAGGTTTCAGTTTAATCATCAGTTTTGTTTATGTAAATATAGATAAAATATCATGTAAATAGAGTTTTGCATATACCCATCATTACAAATGCATGTTGTATTGATTATTACTGATTTTGTCATAATGGAATATGGCCAATGAAAGGACAGGATATGCATGTATGATTTTATTTTCAGAGCAGTGTTTCTTAAACAGTGTCCTTGCAACCCTAGGTTTCTGAAAAAAAAATAGTTAGTGAATGGAGAAAATACTAATTTTTTTATTATTATTAAATTTACTTATTTCTAGAACAGTTATGTTACATTATTATTTGTAATATTATTTATTGCGATTTCTTGATTAAAATATTTTGCAGGTTCATTGTCATAAATCATAATTCCTTTCTGTTTGTCCATGAGAAATTTTAGTTTAAAAAAAAAAAAAAAATCAGAATAGTTTCAGTTTAATCATCAGTTTTATGTTAATTATAGATAATGTTTCTAATAATAATGGAAATGGTGACAGGAGTTTTGTAAAAAAAGTAGGATTTCAAAAAGTTTAAGAAACAGTGCTTTAGAGAGCATTCAGTTGTACTGTGAGGTAACTGATTAATTGCAACATGGAAACCTTAAAGTAGATATGTAGCAGGCAGCAATATTAGCTTATTTCTTACTCAATTTTTACCCAGTGATGGAATATATAGAATTTGACTGTTAATCCCATTCATGTGCTGTCTCCTATCCAGGAGGTTGACTACCATGATGTGACAGATGGTTAACTATGGACGTAACAACATGTGATGATGATCCTATCTCTTCCACATATTGTCGTAAGTATTCATGGCTGTAAATCTGTGTGTGTTCATGAGGTCAGTTTGCCTGCTAATAGTGGTTATTAAAACCTAGAAGTTGAGAGAGAAGTATTTATTTGCCCAAAATATTATTTTTTTATATTATAATCCTAATCTAAATTTTACTGAGAGTTTTTATGATATTCAACATATTCAATGTTTACGATGGCAGTGAAGAAACTGTTTGATTTTTACCATAAAAAAATGACTGAGAACCTAAGTGTTAATGTAGTGAAAAATATCATTGATGATAATAATAATAAAATGATAATAAAGTCTTATATCACTTATAAAAATGCATGAAATTTTTTTCACTTCACAACACACTAATACATAAGTAGTTAATATATTTACTTCTCCAGTCATAGTTACATAAATAAAAAGCAGCCATAGCATTAAAGAAAGTATTAAAGTGATCAGATCTGGGATTAAACATCTGGCTATGATACATTAAGAGACTTCAGTAGAGTACACCCAAGCTAAGCTGAGATCTGATGAGATATTTGCCTGACTGGTGAGCCAACACAAAATTTTTCAAGCCCTGACAATGAGCTATACATGTATATGAATTTTGTATCATTTTACATGCAAATCAAAACTGATAGGGTGCCATTAATCATTTTTCACATTATTACTTTTATGTGACTTGTGAACACTATTTCAACTGCACAAGGGAATAAAAAATAAATCCTGTAATGTCTTTTTTTTATTTCTCAAATGAAGTAGATCACTCTTTCACCCTGCTTTTAGTAATCAGTGGATGGCCAGTGTTCTTATACCCTTTGTTACCATAGTAATTGAGTGCATTTTTACTAGTACTAATTGAAGATACAAAATTACAACAGACTATAGCTACATCACATGTTTTTAATTCTTACTAGTATTATTCATGAATTTACTGTACAGTTGAGGAAGAAGTATGCTTAAGATGCAGGGTTAATTGCTGTTGTTTTTTAAGAAAGAAAACCTTAGTCACCTTGCACCAAAGATTCCAGTAACTCAAGGACCAGAAGAAAGACTTTGTGCAGCGGGAGGGGGGAGGGGGTCCCTTTAGTCAGTAACTAAAGGATCCTGCCCCTTTAGTTCACAATCAAATTGTGAATCTTTCTTCTGCCAATCTAACATTATGAAAATCAGCACAAGGTGAGAAGTATTGCTGCTCGAAATTCCCCTCCAGAAAACAAACAAGGCCTTATCCTTGCTCTGAAGGAGGAGTGGTGAGCTAGCATAAAAGCAATGCTCAGCTTTGTCCAGCACAGTTAAACCCTCCTCCATCATATTTACTTTAATTATATATATATATATATCCCTTTTCACATGCAGTCCAACAAGAGTCCAACCACTTACAGAGGTGATCCAGCTTCTGAATCTGTGTCCAAGTCTTGACTATAAATTTGTAAGAGTCCATTTTTCATGGATAAATCATGCCTTAATTGGGTAACCTGAAAGAAATAAAAAGAAACTGCAAATATTCACATACTTATTTTGAATACAATTTCACAACAGAAATATTATCAAAACTCAATTTATTCAGCAATAGTACAACTTTAAATTATGCAGAGGTGAGGAAAGTAAACCAAAGTTTCAGATGGTCCATACAGCAAATAACCAGAGACCTATTTGCTCAACAAATAGGTTGGTGTCCAAAAACTAAGGACTAATTACATTTTTACCTGTATATGAAAAAATTTTTCATGACTACAGCGAAATGTGGACATAAATTTATTGCCAGCATACTAATTAATTATATTACACATAACATGTCATAAATTTCAAATTAAATTGCAATATACTTAGGCAAAAGTTACAAATTTCCTAAGGATGTAATTAAGGAATTAATGCATAATGCTTACAGAAAACTATGCACAGAGACATTTCAGTATGGAATATGTCCACACCGAACTGCGATTTAGCTCTCATAACATCATACCATGCCTAGTATATCAAGTGATTCAGGAGTTCTTGAGGCAAAGTAGTCCACTCCTCCTTCAGAGCAAGGATAAGACCTTGTTTGTTTTCTGAAGGGGAATTTCGAGCAGCAATGCCTCTCTCTATTGCATCCCAAATGTGTTCTATTGGGCTGAGATCTGGGGAGCATGCTGGCCAATCAATTTCATAGATATCCTAGGTCTCCAGAAGTATCTCCACTTCACGTGTACAACGTGGCATGACAATGTCATCCATAAAAAAGGAATTCTTAATCTACAGCACCATGGAACAATTGAACATGATGTTGATGAACTTCATTGTAATATCGTTCACCAGTCACAGTCCCTTTTACAAGCACTTGTAGTTCGGTGCATCCATTAAGCATAATGCCTCCTCACACCACAGCACTGCTGTATCTATCTCTTTCAAGAACATTCTTGCGATGCTAAGCAGTGTCATTTTCATACCAGATCAAGTGCTGTCTAGAATCGGAGGAAAGACTAAAACAACTTGCATCTGTAAAGCATGAGTTAGTATACATTAGCCCAATGCTGTCTTGTCCAATCGTTATGGATACAACACCATTGAAAACATGTTCTATGATTAGCTGTGGATAACGGAATGCAGGCTGCAGGCCATCGGGCATATTGGCCTACTTGTCGCAGACGTCTTGCCACGGTTATTATTATTATTATTACCACGGGCTACTCCAGGAGTCCTTAGACTCATCGAGGGAGGCCCTAAACATCATGTTCACACAGCTGTTCAACATTCTCACAGTATCTATCATACCTTGCCTTGAACTCGCTCACTGTCATAGCACCCACAACAGACTCTGGCAGCTTATTCCACTCATTTACCACTCTAAAAGTAAAGAACCCAGCTCTAACACCCCTGCTAACCACGCTCTTGCCCAGCTTCCATGGGTGTCCCCTAGTTCTCCCACCACCAGTCCTGATCTCAAAAATATCATCTGAATTAATCCTATAGAATCCTTTTAGCAATTTGAATGTCTCAATCATATCTCCCCTTTTTCCCCTATCAACTAGTTTCTGCAACCCACAAATCTTCAACCTGTTCTCATATGGTTCATTCCATAGACCTGCTATCATCTTAGTCACTCGCCTCTGGATCCTCTCAACCTCCTCCCCATCAAGAAGGAACCGAGGTGACCAAATCTGGGCACAGTAGTCGAGATGAGGTCTTATCAGGGCTCGGTACAGAGGTACAATAACTTGTTTTTCTCTGCTCGTCAAGGTATTTTTCAACAACCAAGTGAGTTGATGAGCTGATTTAGCTACTTTCGCAATGTGCCCCCTAAACTTCATCTCCCTATCCACCAACACTCCCAAGTCCCTGGCCTCATCAATCTCTTGGAGTACAGTTCCACCAATGTGGTATACTGCTGCTAATCTTTTCACTCCGAAATGCATAACCTTACATTTTGTCACATTAAATTGACATCCATTCTCCTTAGTCCAGAACTCCAATCTATCTAAGTCATCTTGCAAGACTTTGACATCTTCTGCATTCACTATCGCCCTACCCAACTTTGCATCATCAGCGAACAAATGAACTGTCCCACTTAAACCATTCCCTATATCGTTAATGAACAGATTAAACAGCAGTGGTCCAAGAACAGAACCCTGTGGCACACCACTAGTCACAGGCCGTTTTTTGGACTCTACTCCTGAATAAACTACTCTTTGATATCTCTCCATCAACCACCCAGCTATCCATCTCACCAACCCCATATCCATTCCCATATGTTGTAGTTTACGGATTAGAATTCCATGTGGTATCCTGTCAAACGGTTTGTTGAGATATCTGCATATTGTTTGAATGGAGCTGACCTTCCATGGTGCATCGATTACATTTTGCTTTTGATACATCAAAATCTGCCTTCATGCTACATGGTAGAGTGAAGGTGACTTCTTAGCAAATATCTGGAACACATTCCATTGGTATGAAACACTGCCCAGAGCCTGGATACAGCACTGTGTGAGATTCCAAACTCTCTGGCAATATCAGTAATTCTTTCCCACATGAAATCACCTAGATGATGTCTTTGAGACATTACAAGACATCCAAGTTTGCAACTTTACTCCTTCACAAAAAGAGCTTTCTTCAAATACAATTTGCTTAGTGCAGTTCTCCTGTTGAGTGCTGTTGTGTCCCAATTTATGATTATTATTCTATCTAGTGAAATTCTGCTTATCTATATTCAACTTTTATCTATGTACGAGATATCACCCCAAAATACAAATATTTAAGCTATTTCTCCCCTTAGTGTCCCTAATATTTATATTATACTGCGCCTTTTGGGATATTTAGTTTGAGATATTAAATACAAAAACAAGGAGCAATTACTAAAATATGTCTGAATGTGAAGCAAGGAGATGTGCTCTGCATTATGGGAGATACTAAGGAAAGTGATCAGAGCTTATTCCACCTTTACCACGAGTTGCCTCAGACCTGAAAATACTTCAGGTGCAAACTTGACTTACTTGCTTGTTTGCTTACTTGGGAAAAAAGGATTAAAACCAAGTTTATAAAATTGCTTGTATCTTATATAAGGTTTTGGATTCCAAATGGATCAAAGTGTTGAGGTCGACCATTGATAACCTTCTCCATTACTTTAGACAAAACTGATGTAAGAGCAATAGGTCGATAGCTTGATGATAAACATTTATCTCCTTTTTTTGGGGGAACTGGTACTATATAATCTTTCTTCCATTCTGAAGAAAAGTTTAGTGAATAGATGATAGAGAAAAGGTGTTAGTTCAGGAACACATCTCTTGAGCACAGTGGGCAGGATTCCATCAAGTCTGGCTGCCTTTGTGGTATCCAAGTTATTCAACATTCTACTGATTTTTTTTTTGGTATAAGGTCACAGGAAGCATGAAGTGCAGTGTTCTAAACAAAGAAAGAGGTAATTCATTTGCCATAGTGATCTAGGTAGGGGTTTTTAAGAGGAGAATGAAGCCAAGACATCAATAAGTTTTCTACATTTATCCTTGCTGAATTTAGCCTTGCTCTTTTTAATGGTGGTTTTATAAATGTTGCAGCCAACTGCTGTAGGTTGTGAATGAAGCTGGTGTTTTGGTCTCAAGCCACTTGTGAAAGACTGTTTGCTTTTCTTGGAGAACCGTGCTTTAGATATGGGTTGGGAAATTTGAACGAGGTGAAGAATCTGAAAGGTTGAATTCCAATAGGGATTATTTCCTGCAGAAATAATCCACACAACATTGGATCTGAAAAATGAAAAGAAAATGGTAGTCTGACCTAGAAAGGAAGAGTAAAAGTCACGCATCCTCTCACTTGGCATTGTTATAATGCCATAGCATTCAAAGTTGTAAATGGCTGAGGGAAGGACATTCCACCAGAGACAAAACTTGGATGAGATTGTGGTCTGAATTACCAAGAGGAGTAGTCACAGAAACAGAGTATCTGTTCCGGTAACTGCTACTAAATCTAGCACACATATAATCCAACACACTAGATTTAATACACACCACATTTAAACAACTCTTCAAACTATCAACCCTCATCCATTCACCAAAAGACACGCTCCATTGTCTGTCATGTTCTGGAGTCTGTGAAGTACACTGTGACTGAAAGTTCATCTATTACAGACCAATAGGAAGTTGTATTAACATCTTTCCTCAGAACACAAGTATTATATCTACTATGATCATTATTGCAAGTTAGGGATGGCAGACCACACTTGTGCACTGCTTCAAACAGGATTATATGGAAGAGAAGTCATGTGTTATATAGAAGACATTACAAGTTGGAGAGACTATTTTTAGAGGGTCAATGACAGTAAAACTCTTGTGTAACCTTAAAAAGTATGTCTTTATTAATTTACCTAAAATTTGGAGACCGTCATGGAAACAGTAAGAACATGTTTTTACAGTTGTGGTTGGAGTTGATCTACCAAATGTTAGAAGACACCAAGTTAGGACATCGTCTTTCCATTACAATTTGAATTGTTTTGTACACTTTTAGTGATGCTTGTGTGTTGTGATGGTAGTTTGTACTCCGATGATGCTGGTGTTTAAAATCCAGCAAAATAATGTCTTATTTATTATTTATACTGTCTCAGTGTTGTTTAATACCAATAAAACATAGATGAATAACTTCCGACACCTAAGCTTGGCTGCAGAGATGCTTTTCCTCTAACAAGCAGAATGTTAGTCTTATAGCAAGTGATAAATCATTAGTCACCTAAAGGCTTTAACAAACATTCATGCCACAGTGAAAAGGTAGAAATATAGTAGTACATAATAGATATGAAATTTCCATTGGAAACAAGCATTTCCAATTTTAAAAGAAATATAGAGTAGAAAACAACAATCTGAAGTTGCAAGGCATCTGAAATATCAGTCCACAAGATTTTAATTGTTCATTTGGACTTTATTGGAAGCACATGTGTAGTTGTATGATTTTTATGTGAGAAAGTGCAAAGGAGATTATAATTTTGTTGAAGATTTCTCATTATTTTGAGCAAAAACATAGTTCAAAATCTAGGAATATCTTCATATGTTAACAGGCTAGCTTTCTCTTAACCTCTGTCTCTCACTAAGATATTTCTAAGAATTTTGCTAATATAGGGTGTCCCAAAATTCACACAAGAAGTAATTTTGATAGAAAACACAGGTTTTTAATTAAAAATTGTAATTTCTTATTGATTCATAAAGTATACAGTATAGGGTTATGCATGGAATAGCATATCGGGTAAATGGCCTCCACGGCTTTGCTGGCACATATGCACTCTTTTGTCGAAATTTTCCATGACTGTTTTGCATAAATGTGGCTGAATTTCGTTGATACAGCGCTCAATTTCCTCCTTCAAGGCATGGGTGGTCGTGGACTTGTTGGCATAAACCTTAGACTTCAAAAAATCCCAAAGAAAAAAGCCCAATGGCGTTAAGTCACATGATCTGGGCGGCCAATTCTGATCACCAAAATGGGAAATTACACGACCAGGAAATGACTCATGCAGTAATTGAATCGTTTCTTGGGCTGTATTGCATGTGGAACCGTCTTGTTGAAACCACATGTCGTCCACATCCATATCTTGCAATTTAGGCACAAAAAACTGGATTATCATGTCACAATAGCGACATGATACTCTGATCACTTTCTTTAGTATCTTCCATAATGCAAAGCACATCTCCTTGCAGACATGTATGATGCTATGCATGGAAGGGCCACTACCCAGACCAGTTTCGACCTTAATGCATAGCATCATACATGTCTGCAAGGAGATGTGCTTTGCATTATGGAAGATACTAAGGAAAGTGATCAGAGCTTATTCCACCTTTACCACAGGTTGCCTCAGACCTGAAAATACTTCAGGTGCAAACTTGACTTACTTGCTTGTTTGCTTATTTGGGAAAAAAGGATTAAAACCAAGTTTACAAAATTGTTTGATATATTATATCTACTCTCTATATATAAAAAGATAAGCCAAAATTTGAAACATTTTTATATCATGTTTTTTGTCTTACCAGCCTGGAACTGGGGGGTAGGCACCATGGGGAAAAGCCCCCCAGTGTGTGTGTGTGTGTATATACACACACACACACACACACACACACAAAAACAAGGTTGCAACTATAAAAGTTCATTCCTGTTTTGTGCAAGTCATTATCATTATGATTCTCTGAGATAGTGGTTGTTGGACATACTGAAGGCATATTACACTACACTTTCCAAGTGTTTTGTTAATTTTGTTGAGCAGTGTATTTTATAGGAACTGTATCCATTGGCTAAAACAGTGTGGCAAAGGTAGCTACACTTTTGAAGCAAATAAGTTAGTGTTTTTGATTCTCTGAGATAGTGGTTGTTGGACATACTGAAGGCATATTACACTACACTTTCCAAGTGTTTTGTTAATTTTGTTGAGCAGTGTATTTTATAGGAACTGTATCCATTGGCTAAAACAGTGTGGCAAAGGTAGCTACACTTTTGAAGCAAATAAGTTAGTGTTTTGAGGATCCAATATTATTAGAATAAATGACAGTATAATTGATGGAAGTATTTTCTAGTATGTGAATTGGCTTTCTCTAAACAGAAAGACAATGTAAATGTGTCAAAAAAGGGCACACAGTTATTTCTTTTTCTAATGTGCAGTGTATTTTAGGGTTCTAGCTGTTTAGATAAATTAAAAAAGAAATCTAATGTATTTGGAAAACACATCATCTAACAAAGCACAGCAAGATAAAGGTTTGAGAGTCTTGTTGAGTGCTTTATTTTCTGATATTGCAAATAGAATTTAGCCAGAGGAATTGCTATTTTGGCACTTTCTAACCTCAACAAGTATGTCTGCATTAATTTAGCTAACATTTGGGTGACAGTCAGTCTAAGATCAATTTATCCAATGTCAGAGAGTGTGAAGTTAGGAATTTAAGTATTTTCCCCATTACAATTTAAATTGTTTCCTACACTGTATCATGACATAATTTGTGTTTTGATGATGGTGGTTTAAAATCCATTGCAACATTAGTCAGTTATGAAACAGCTTATTATTAATACTGTCTTGATAGTATTTAATAACATTAAAACTTAGATGAAAAGGAACTAATATACATTTAAGCAAATCATCACCTTAAAAAGAAGTTGTTTCAAAAATTAGACTTTTTGGAAAATTACATATGGCAATTTTCCAGAACCTAACCTTTTCCACCATAACCTTTAAAAAGTATTTGGCTGTAAAAATCTATAGATTTGGAGAACCACCCTAACCTTTAACAAGTGTTTAGTTGTAAAAAATCGATAGAATCGGAGAACTGTGCATCTTTTAATATTAGTATGATATGCTTGCCAGATTAACTGCAAGTAATTACACTGATTTTTTTTTTTAATCCTGAAGAAGTTAGCAAATGAAATACTCATGATGCAAGTCAATTTAGTTATCAATGTTTGCATTGCAATAACTAGTAGGCAGTTAAGTAAATCCAACTAATAGAGTTAACTCTTCAACTGAAGACGAGTTAGCATCATACAAAAATAGAAAGGTCCCTCTCTATCTCTGGAAACATGAGTTTTACTGCACACTGACTGCTATGATTATCAGAATTATGTTTGAGAAGTCAGATTACTTAGGTGTGTTCTGCTTTCTAAAAACCATTTAAAACATTTATTCGCTGGTACAGTGAATGAATGAATATAGTATATAAAGAGTAAAAACTCGTTTATGAAAATAATGATAATCCATCACTACCTACCGTGTCATTGGCTATGACAAGTTCTTGTTCTAATTGTTCATTTCTTTGACGGAGGATTTTATTTTGCTCTAGAAGTGATTGACCAATACGTGCAGCAAGTTCAAGATCTCTTTCTTTCTGCAAAAGTTGAAAAAATTGATAAAGCTTCATTGTTTTAAAATAGCTCCTTATTGCAAAATAAGTAGGCTATATGATTTCTTGTAAGTTTCACTTTGTTTGTTGTTTTTGAGAGAATACTTCTTAGATTGTAATTATGTGTAAATCAAAGATTAGATAAAGTGAAAATTACTGACATTGTTTTTTAAAATGGCTACTGCTCCTGTTCAAAATGCTGAATTTGCTTTCATGAATAACTCAGTCACGAAGTATAACCAACACCAACAAATCGAAATGAAAGTTGAAAACATCCTCCTTTATCCTCTAATGCCTTTTCATTCCTTAAAGGGAATAGGCAGAACTCTTTTAGTTCTAACTTCTGGTAGTTTGTAGGTCTACACAATTTGCCTACCAACTTTCAGAAGTTAGAATTGAGTTATCATCACTGATTTGTAGACATATGGTAATGAGATTACAGCAAACAACTACCTGGTATTACTTTTTATGAAATGGTGCGAGTTCTATAGTCAATATTCCTGAGTTGTGCAGTTAAACACTCAAGAGAATTGGGGGGGGAGGCAACTTGCCTGGGTGAGGTGAGGGACTGAATGATTGTGAATTAGCAGAAAAAAAAAGTCTAGAAAGAGTTACTTTAATCATGACTAGAACTGAATCTATAACAGTTATTATTTTGATGATCTAACATCACAAAAGTTATCATGAGACTAAATAAGCACCTTTGTTGTTGAAAATAAAAGAAGAAAAATACCAGAAAAGAAGTAATATGGTACAGTGACTCAATAATTAAATTTGCACTTGGAGTCACAATATTAAACTTCCCAGGAGCTAAAATAAAGAATGTGACAAAGGTAATGATTTAAATGGTGATAAATAGAGTACGAGTGGATATGAAAGGATTATTATTATGCCTTTCATATCCACATTATCCCTGGTATTATTACACCAGATCATAGAAGTCAAATTCATGTATTTTATACAGCACCTTTTCTGGGTTGTTATAAAGTTCACATTTAGAAATATTCATACAAGTTAGTAAATGCAATGGTGTTGCTTCCCCAATGTTACAGATTTTGCAGATGGAGAAGACTCTTATGCTGTTGCTAAACTTGATTGGTCTTGCATGACCGGTCTTGAGGCAAGAGACCATGGTAGTGGCACGACGGTAGCTCTTAGTTTTTCTGCTGAATACCAGTGGTAAGTCATGTGCTGGAGAATCATCCTTTTTATGCTTTCTTTTTAAGTAGTTTTAAAAAAGATCATGTGGTATCATGATGTTGCAGCCATTTTTGCTACTTCATCTGCAGTTTCATTTCCCTTTAATTCCACATGTTTTTTGCTATGTCTCTAAGTATTTCTTGATGGCTAGCAGTTTTAATAGCTTCAAGGGCTGCTAAGGAACCTGTGAAAAATAGAAATTCCTTTGGGTTTTGTTTATCCAAATGCTACAGTGCTATGTTAATGGCTATTAATTCTGCATGGTATGAGTTGAATCCTATACTGTTGGTTGTTTTTAGCTCTTTATTTTGAGAACCATAAATGAGTATGCCACCCCAGAATTGCCATGTGAATTTTTGGAACCATCCATGTAGATCTTTATTGAGTCAGGTCCATATTTCATTATTTTTGAAAGAGCTAATAATCTCAAGACTTCAGGGTTTTCTAGGCTTTTTTTTTCTCATGTTTCCCTATTTCAAAATTAATAACTATATTTTTCCTGTCTCGATTTGGAGGAAATGCTGGGTAGTTGGCTATTTTATTTTCCATGATTTTATGCATTGTCGATTTTTTCTTTATTCTGTTTGTTGGTTGCCACTTTTTAAAAAGTTCACTTGTCCCATGATGTGCAAGGTTGGCTCTTTTTTTCTACAAATTTAGTAAGATTTTCTTGCCATCTAATTTTTTAAAGGAACAAGGTTGGATTCGAATTGTGCTATTTTTCCAGGAGTTGTATTCCTTAGTCCACTTATGATTCTAGCTGCATTTTTCTGAATTTTTATACGCTTGTCTAAACTGGTTTGTGATGTTTGCATTCAGATGGACGAAGCATATTCCATTATGCATTGGATAATAGTGGTACATGTGGCTTTTAAGGTTTTAGCATCGGCTCCCCACTCTCTATCAGAGATACTTTTCATAATATTATTCAATACTTTTCAAACATGATATTTAGTCTTGTTTCTGTTCTGACCAACAGTGTTACTATGTTTATTCAAGCTTAGTGATTGATCCAGAGTAACCCCAAGGTATTTGGGGTTTGCATTAAATGTAATTAGTTGATTGTTTACTTAATCTTTCTCCACTTTCTGAGGTGGTTATTAATGATAAAATACACAAATTTCTGATTTAGTAGTGTTAATTTTGATTTTTGATTTTTCACAGTATGTAAATAAACTTTCAATAGCTTTGTTTAAGTGATCTTCTGCTGTTTCTAAGTTGTTGTGAGCTGAGAATGGGACCAAATCATCAACAAACATAGCTATCTTTGTTTCTTTATTTATATATTTGTCTAAATTGTTTAAGTAGGTGGAAAAAATGAGTGGGCTTAAAAACTTCAAAATTGGTATGATTGTGGCTGTCTTCCAGTCTTTTGGAGCTTTTCCTTGTTTTAGACTATTGTTGTATAGGCAAAGTACCAATCTAGGGCTAGGGGAGGAGGATGTTTGATTATAATTCCTTGTATGTTATCTAGTCCATTTGATTTATTTATATCTAGTCTCTCCAAAGCATTTCTCAATTCAGAGATTGTTAATGGATCCCAGAATAATTTGTTTTTATATTTTGGAGAATTTGCAGAGTTTTTCTGCTGTCAAGCCTGTTTTGATATTTGATGGTCTTTGCTAGTATTCATCTTTAATTTGCTTATATTTTGAAAATGAAAGGCCAAGGTATTTGCGATATCCCCGTCTCCAATTTCGATATTTCCATCCAGGGCTTTTAGCATGTCAGTCTCACTTGCCTTTGGTATGTCTCTTTGTAAATTAGCAGTCAGTTTCCAAAGTTTGGTATCTGAAGTGTTTGGATTTAAGTTGTGGCAAAATTCTTGCCACCTAGTTCTTTGTAATGTGTTATATTTTTGTTTAATTTCAGCATTTGTCTTGTTGTACTCAATCTTGGTTTCTGGTGAGCTTAATATTTTTAAGATGTTAAACAATTCATTTCTTTTAGTTATTTTACTGGCAAGTTCCTGGTGAACCTTTGTGTAGTTAGTTTGAAATAACTTTTCTCCTATAGCCCTTTGGGATAATTTTCTATGCTGCCATTAGGATAGCATTCTTCCAAGTTATGTAGTCTTTGTCTAGGTCATCATGGTATGCGTGATCTTTCGGCATTTTGTTTACTTCATACTTGTATTTCTCCCAATTTGCCTTTTGGAAGTTCCAATGATATTTTCTTTTTTGGGTGGGTTTGGTCATTTTTGAATTAGTTAATATTGGGGTATGATCGCTTCCTACTGGTTCCAAAACAGACCAAATAGCTTTGTCATGAAGATCTGGAGACACTGCAGTAATAGCTAGGGCATTTTTTGTACATAAGAAGAGATAACTGGATTCGTCACTGTTGAGAGTTATTAGTCCTGTGTCATCTAAGAAATTACTCAGATTTTCTCCTCTTGAGTTTATTTCCTCAGAACCCCCATAACAAGTGTTTGCTATTCATGCCTCCTAAGATAATGAAGTTTTCTTCAATGAGATGGGATAGGCTGGAAAGATTTGGTCCAGGTTTGTTAGGAGGATGATAACAATTGAGTATGTTTAATGGCCTTTTACTTGGTTCCAGTATTTGGATTCCTTGTATTTTAGTTCCTTCTGCTACTATGTCTCGTTCAACAACTTTATATGACAAATTTCGGATTAGTGTCAGAAGCCCTCCTCCATTTTGGTCAGTATGCCTATCTTGTCGTATGATATCATAGTTTTTAATGTTTAGTCTGGTTTGTTGAAGTTTGGTTTACTGGATGCAGATAATATCAGCATCATGTTTGTCAGCTATAATAGTTCATTTGGTTTTTCTTTGCTTGCTGGAGTAATGATACCATTTAAATTACATTGGATGATATTAATATATAATGATGTAATGGGTGGAATGATTTGCTCATTTCTCAACTCTGACATCATTTCCAAATCAAGAGTCATGTCGGCTTCCCCGTACGTGATAGCATAGTTATAATCATTGAAATTTGTCTCCATGATGGGAAAAGCGAGGCTATGGCATAAGGTACCTAGAGAAATTTAATGGAATGGGACCTAATGCAGTCAGAGAAACTAGATCATCTTGAGAGGAATGCAAATACTGTGTGTGTACGTGCACACGCATAAACTCAGAAGAATACAATAAGCATGGTCACGAATCTGCTGAAGGGATAGACTACACTTTGGATCCCAACATTTTGAATGTGTCTGGGAATGAAAAACAGACAGTCCCTCAATCGAGTCAAGCAGATTGCAGATCTAATTATCATCATCAGCAGCAGCCATTTTCTGTCCAATGCTGGATGAAGCCCCACTCCACAAACTCCTCCATTCATTCTTATCTTGAACCTTTCTATGCCACTGAGTTCCTGCCATCTCTTTAATCCCATCCTCTCATCATCTCTTTGGTCTTCCTATAGCTCTCTTTCTATCTCTAGGATACCATTCTGAAATTGCCATTTGGATCTCTTAATGGCTGTTATAATGTCACTCACCCTAGTCTGGGCTCTGACCCAACTATTGAGCTTTCTATCTAGAATGCCAATACCATGTAATGATCCTTCCATTTTCTTCTAGGTAAATCCTCAACTTGTTGGGCAATTTTTTAGTCAAAGTCCATGCTTCACTTCTATATGTCATGACTGGAAGTATACAACTGTTGAATATTTTTCTTTTAAGGCAGACTGGGATGTTTCCTTTGAGTGTTTCATAGTGTTTTCCAAAGGCTAGCCAACCAAGCTGAATTCTATGTATAATTTTTTTCTTTACAGTCACCGTGATCTTTTGTCCAAGATAAATATAGTAGGTTACTATAGCAATTTCCTGGTGTTCCATTTGTATTGGCTTTTTTGGTAATGTATTTATTATACATTCTTTTTGTTTTGTCCTTTTTTACTTTCTGCATTCAATTCAGTGATCATTTTTTGAAGTTATGTGGAGTTTCCAAAAAGAACAATATCATCATTTAGTTTTTTCCCATTTACCATAATTCCTCTATTTTTCCAATCCAATTTTAAAAATTTCTTCTAGTGCTGCTGTAAATAATTTAGGTGAAATGGCATCTTCCTGTCCAACTTACTTTTTTTTTTTTTATATAGGAAATTTCATATGTGCTCCTGATTTTAAAGGTGCATTTGAATTTATATATATATGACATTATAAGTATATTGACAAAGAATAATACACATAGCAAACTGGAATGTAACAGGAATAGCATATAAAGAAATAGAATTAGACCAGTTATTAAATGAAAGAAATTTTAAAATAGCAGTAATCACTGAAACAAAAAAGAAATTAAAAGGAACTATGAGAACCGAAAATATTAATGTGATATACAGTGTAGTCGACAGAGACCAAAGAGCACAAGCAGGAGTCATGATTTGGATTCATAACTCCCTTTCAAAACAGTTTAAAACATTATAAATTATGGAATGAAAGAATAATAGAAGCTAGAATAAAAATAGATAGAGGCTATTTAACAATAATTGGTTTATATGCCCCAGAAGAAGGAAGAGAACAGAATAATATTGATTTTTATAATCAGCTACAAAACATATATAATAAAATAAATAAAAATGATTACATAATTTATCAGGAGACTTAAATGCAAGAATTGGAAACACGAAAATTAATAATAATATAGGAATACATGGAAAACATACTCTAAACAGGTAGGGTAAAAAATTGATTGACTTTGTAGTTTATAATAAGCTAAAAATAATGAATTCCTTCTATAAACATAAAGACATAAATAAATATACTTGGGCAGCAAGATAATGGAAATCAATTATAGATTCTTTTATATTAAATGAAAAGACATCAAAATTTTCACTAGATGTTATTGTTCACAGAGGATATGAAATAAGCAGTGACCACTTCCTTGTTAAAATAAAATTACCACCTAAATGGCTACAAGGAACAAGAATAGAAAGAAAATTTGAAACATTTGTTTATAAAACTAGACTATTGAATGACACAAATGTACAATGGCTATATGAACAAAGAATTAACCAATATCTAGATAAAATAAAACAAAATGAAGAAATAGAATGGCTTAATATAAAAATGATACTAAATGCAGCATCAAATGAAAGCTTAGGAAAGATCAAAAAATTCAATAGAAGGAAAAAAACTGAAGATCTGGGATGATACAATCAAAGAAATAATCAAAAAGAAAAAAGAAGCCTATCACAAATGGTTAAGCAGTAAAAAGATTAGAAGATGAAATAGAATATAAAAGAATAAGAGCCATAGCTAAAAGAGAAGTCAGAAAAGGACATAGAGAATCATGGAATAAATTTGTTTCTAATTTAGAACATGATTTATATAAAATAAGACCCAATGTATATAAGATTTTAAAACACTTAAATGCAGATACCAAAGAAAACATAAAATTAAACACCAAATTGAAATCAGAAGAATTTCTAAATTAATACACAGAATTGTGGACAGACAAATATTTTAAAAAAGACAACTGGCAAACAATTAATGAAAATGAAAAGGAAATAACTAAAGAAGAATTAGAAATCAGCCTGAAAGAAACAAGAAATGGAAAATCACCTGGAGAAGATAAGCTAGGTTCAGAACTATATAAATACGCAGGAACAAGATTCAAAGGAAGACTCTTATTATTTTTAAATAAAATTTACTCAACTGGTATCCCCCCAAAAGAATGGAAAAAAGCAATTGTGATTCCTATCTTTAAGAAAGGTAATAGAGATGACCCTAAAAACTATAGAGGTATCAGTATACTAAATTCCTGTTACAAAATATATAGCAGAATCCTAAATAGCAAACTAATGAAATATTCTGAAAACTTTATTTTAGAAGTACAGAATGGATTTAGAAAAGGACGATCATGTATAGACCCGACCTTTTGCCTAAAATTAATAATAGAGAAAAGAAGAGAATACAATTTAGAAACACACACATTGCATTTATGGACTTTGAAAAAGTATTTGACAAAGTTAAAAGAAAGATATTATTTAACATATTAAAAGAAAGAAATACCAAATAATATCCTAAAAGCTATCACAAGTATATATGAAAATAATCAAATACAAATAAGATTAAATCACGAGCTATCATATACGAGAGAGATAAACCAAGGGGTCAGGCAGGGATGTCCCCTCTCAGCAACTCTTTTTAATATCTACTTAAATGAAATAATAATAAAATGGAATAAAAAATTTACATCAAGGAATTAAACTTTCTCCTACATTGAACTTAAACATCTCCTTTTTGCCGACGACCAAATAATAATTACAAATTCTGAACATAACTTACAGAAAGCTATTTTAGATCTAAATGAGATAGCCAAAGATTATGGTATGATAATATCAACAGAAAAATCAAAAACTATGGCCTTTAAAGGACAAGATCTAGCAAGAACTAAAATAGTAATAGATAACAAGATCTTAGAACAGGTGAATCCATTTAACTACCTAGGATGTATGATCACATATGAAAATGAAAAAGATATAAATGTAAAAATTGCAAAATATTTAAAAATAACAGGTATAATTAACTCTATATTTAAACCAAACCTAGTTCAAAAACAAACCAGACTAAAAGTACACAATACATTAGCCCTATCAGTCTTAATGTATGGAAGTGAAATCTGGACAATAAAACAAAAAGACAAACAAAGATTAATAACAGCAGAAATGAAGTTTATGAGAAAAACGACAAAGTATACCCTATTTGATCACAAAAGAAACGCAGAAATTATGAAAGAATTAAACCAAGAACCAGTAATAGAAAAAATTAAAAAATATAAACATAAATGGATGGAACACATTCAAAGAATGAAAACCAAAAGATTACCGAGACAAGCCTTAAAGTACAAGCCATTAGGAAAAAGAAAACCAGGGTGCCCTCTTAAACTATGACATCTAAGGCTGGAACAGGCCATGCTAGGCCTAAATCCTTGATAGGCATGATGATGATGATGACTAAGTATATCAATGTAAGTTTTTTCAATTTCTTGATTTTTAAGGACTTCTAAAATAGCTAATGCTGAGATTAAATCAAATGTCTTTTGCAAAATCAATGAATGCCAGACCTAAGGATTTTTGATATTCATTTGTCTTATTGGGGGTGGGGGAGCGAGAAAGTAACTTGTTATGCCTATACACATATGCCAGGATCATTAAAAACAAACTGGGCAAGTTTATTGCTTTGCTAAATATACTGTAGCCTAAAACCATTGCCATTAGTGAAACCTGGCTCTCTCAGAGTTGGATGTGGCAACTGGAATAGAGTGTAAAAGGTATAGTACTTTTAGGAATGACAGAAGGTGGAGTACTATTAATGATATCAGATAACTTGAATCCAGTTAGGACAGAAACTTCTGAAAGCAATAATGGTAAAAATGTCCCATGAAGCACTGAGTTTATGGTTATCTAATGAAGTGGAGACTAACAGATGAAATATATGGAAGGATGTTGCTACACACCTGGAAGTTCAGTGAGGAAGATGAAGAAATGAATTGTCAAATTACCTTGATGAATACTAGCAATAAGAATGAAGAATAATTTATATTTAGCCATTGTAAGACAACTTTTTCAAGCAGCATCTGAAAGAACCAACTCAAGGAATAAGAGTGCTAGATTTGATTACGGTATCAGAAGGGATCTCAATAAGAATGCAACTGTTTTTTTACCAGTTGGTGACAGTGATCATTCAGTACTGACCTGGGAAGTAGACAAGCTGACTATATCGATGTTCCAATCAGAACAGGTTAAATGCTGAACTTATGACAAACTCAGAAGAATACTATCTTTCATTCTCTGGTATTTACTGGATGAGAAGGATATCAGCAGTGAATGGGAAGCTTTGAAATTATGCTTAAATAATCCAGTTACTGAATGTGTCTATAAATTCAAAGAACAAATAATGAACAAAGAACAAAAAAGAACAGAAAAATGCGCACAAATTCACATAGATAGAAAATGCAAGAAATAAGAAACATCTCACTGTTTTCCCACTGGTTTCAGGAACAGAAGTATACAGAGGATTGGAAATTGGAAGTGATGAGCAGAATAAAATTAGATTTCTTACTGAAAAAAAAAGTGTGTAAGGAAGTTTTAAAACAAATCAAAGTTGAAAAGCTTTCAAAGGTAACCTGCAGACTCAAATATACAACTAATCTTCAAGAAAAAAAATAAAGAATTTGAAAACAAAAACCACATCTTGGAGATTCAGTGGCAGATCCTGAAGAAAACATTGACTGATTCAGCCAGAGAGGAATGATAATTACAGAGCTTTTTCTCTATTAAGTTCCTGGTAAGATTTATACAAGGAAACTTGAGAAACTAGCTAAACTAGAAAACTAGCTAAACAAAAGTCATGGGAGGACTTTGGCAAGAACATAGAAAACAAATATCGAGAAGGTGGCAAAATATTCGGGAGGTTGTTGAAGAAGCTTAGAAATGAAGAAAAGAGTGCTGTAAAAGGAGTTATAGAGATGATAAAGGCGACATGAAAACGGGGGAAAAGGATATCCTTCAAGTATGGAGTAATTACTTCGAAAAATTGCTAAATGAAACAAGCAGTGATGACAGCACACAGTGGTAAAAAACACTCAACAGGCATACAGTCAAGAATACATATCCATACTTGAAATAGAAAAAGCCATCAAAGGCTTGAAATGTGGAAAGGCAGCAGGAGTAGATGATATTCGACCAGAAATGCTGAACTATGGTGGTATAAAAGTCTTACAGTGGCTGCACTGCATAGTTCAGAAAGCCTGTACAGAGGGACGAATTTCCGATGATTGGAGTAGAGCTCTCATAGTACCCATATATAAAAAAGGGAAATAAAACTGAATGTGAGAATTACAAAGGTATTTCCCTACTGAGTGTTCCAGGTAAGATTTATGCCAGTATACTTGAGAAATGGTTGAGAAGAATTGTGGAAGAAAAGCTCGGTAAAGAACAAGCTGGATTCAGGCCAAATAGAGGCTGTCAGGATCAGATTTTCACTTTACGACAAATAGTGGAGAAATCATGGGAATATAACAAAGATCTGTATTTAAAGTTTTGTCGATCTGGAAAAGGCATATGACAAGGTGCCAAGACAGAAGCTATTCAATATGCTACAGTTATATGATGTCAATGGGGCACTATATCAAGCAATACTTAGTCTGTATTTGAGTTGTAAGTCAGCAGTTAGAATTGAAAGAAGTACAGGAAGATGGTTTAATATTAAATCTGGAGTGAGACAAGGATGTACATTATCCCCCCTGTTATTCATTATCTATATGGATCTCATTATGAAGGAAAGTGCTATTAAACATGATATCAAAATTGGAGATGTTAATGTCAGCTCTTTTCTTTATGCGGACGATGTTATACTTCTAAATAAATCCGCTACAGGTCTGCAAGATTCCCTGACTAAATTGAATAACTGATGTAATAGATATGGTATGAAGGTCAGCAATAAAAAGACAAAGACAATGAAAATAGACAGAATCGTTGAAGATGTCAACTGCATTGTGAACGGAGAACCCGTGGAACAAGTAAAACATTTCAGCTACTTAGGCACGATTTTTAGTGAAGATGGTAAATTAAATATGGAAATAAACAACAGAATCAAAAAAGCTGGTATGGAGGAAGTCAACTGAATAAATTCATATGGAATAAGAGAGAAATTAGTCGGAACACTAAATTAGCTGTATACAAGACAGTGTTCAAACCAGTTTTAACTTATGGATCTGAGAGCTGGGTCAGAAGTAAAAAACTTGATCGAAGACTAGAGACCGCAGATATGAGAAAGATTAGAGGCATGAACAGATGGCATCAATGGCAATATCATGTTAAAAACGAGGATATTTGGAAGGAACTTGATATTGTCAGCATTCAGGAATGCATTAGCAGAGTAATCTCAGATGGTATGGTCTGCAAGATTTGTAAGTCAGCAGTTACAAATGCTGACATACAAATGTCAGCATTTGTAATGGTGGGTAATCTTTCCCCGCCCATTCAGGCAGAATGGGCAAGGAAAGATTAGCAAAACAAGTGTTCTCTGCCAGGTTGGCAGGAAAGTGACCCAGAGGAAGACCAAGATATAGGTGGATTGATAATAGGTGGATAAATTTTTCATGTAGTACTATCATATCCTGTACACCCCTTGAGGGTACATGGCAGGAATTTGATGATAATGACTTGAGAAACAGCTAAGAAAAATTGTGGAAGGGAAGCTTGGTGAAGGACATGGCCAAATAGAGATGGTCAGGATCAGATTTTCACTTTAAGACAAATAGTTACAAAAGTTATATAGCAATATATAGTCTCTACTTAAGCTGTAAATCAACAGTTAGATTTGAAGGAAGTACAGGAAGATGGTTTGACATTAAAGCAGGTGTGTGACAAGGGTACACATTATCTCCACTGTTATTCATTATCTATATGGATCACTTTATGAAGTAAAGTGGTATTAAATCAGATATAAAAATTAGCGATGTTAATCTTGGTTCTTTACTTTATGCAAATGTTATACCTCTAAATAAATCTAGTACAAGTCTGCAAGATTCCCTGACTATATAAATAACTGTTGTAATAAATTTGGTATGAAAATCAGCAATAAAAAAAAAAAAAAAAAACAATTAAAATATGCAGAAACATTGAAAACATCAAGAACATCCTGAATGGAGAACCTACAGGTCAAGTGAAACATTTAAGTTGTTGAGGCACTATTTTCAGTGAAGAAGGCAAATTAAATATGGAAATAGACAACAGAATTAGTAAAGATGTATTGTGTAGGAAGTCAGCTAAATAAAT
The DNA here is from genome assembly GCF_054136105.1 of Typopeltis vanoorti. NCBI lineage: Eukaryota > Metazoa > Arthropoda > Arachnida > Uropygi > Thelyphonidae > Typopeltis > Typopeltis vanoorti. The sequence goes on along the minus strand of NC_143550.1, from coordinate 137,647,716 downwards.
TTATATGCAGTCAAAAACTAGTCAAAACACTAAATTAGCTACATAAAAGATAGTGTGCAAACGAATTTTAACTTATGGATCTTCTTAGAGCTGGTTTAGAAATAAAACACTTGATCAAAGACTGGAGACAGCAGATATGAGAGTTCTGAAAAAGATGAATGGAATGAACAGATGGTATCAATGTCAGTATCACATAAAAAATGAGGATATTAGGAAAGAATTTTCCCATTGTTAGCATTCAGGAATGTATTAGTAGAGCTAATCTCAGGTGGTATGGTCACTTAAACAAAATGGGAGAGGAAAGATTAGTAAAACATGTAGTCATTGCCAGGTTGGCAGGAAAAAGACCCAGAAGATGTAGATGGATTGATACAGTAAAAACTGCCTTAAAAAACAGAAACATAAGATCTGATAATGTTGGCTTCTTGTCAGATAACATATTAATTTGGAGGAAATTGTTGATCGGATGTTAGGAAGGTGTAACTTTTTCATATAGTTCCATCACAATTATCCTGTACACTCCCTGAGGGTACATATCAGGAATTTGAGGAGGATGATAATTATGACGATAGATTGAAAGTATGTGGACTGCAGGCACTGGTAGACAAGAGGGTAATATAACAGAAGTCTATAAACTTCTAAGAGGGCATTATAAGATATCTGTTCAGAAAATTTTTCATTATATGGAAGGTGGGGGAAAAAACAAGGGAGCATCAATGGAAGTTAAATTTGTATTAGGTAAGAGTGTAATGAGTGCTAGATTTTTCTCTCACTGAATCATGAGTGAGTGGAAATGCTTGCCTGTTGAAGTAGTGAGTGAATTTAAGAGAAGGTATGACAGAAAGTGTGGGTGATGATTAGCCTCCCTCAATGAGGCTAACTCCCTACAGATCTAATAATAATAGTATTCTGCACTTTAAAAAAGAGCACGTAGCTTACTTTATTGAAAACACAGTGCGGAATACAAAGAGACTACGAGAATTTTAATTGTTCCATCTCTGTGAAGGATTAGAATCCTATCATAGAGAAAATTGTATGATATCTATAATTTGAAGAACAGAGAGGCATAGTAAAAATACATTTAACTAATTAAATCTTAACAGATATTTTGTTTTATGTCTCACAAAAGTATATGAAAAAGAACAATAAAAAATTTGAATCTAACATATTACAACTATATGCTGTAACAATGATCATATACTAAGTTTAAAACTTTTGCTAGTATGCATAACTATGAAATCACCAGGAGCACCTAACATTTATACCAAGCCATTCTCTTGTATTTAATCGGTTATATTCATAAAACTTACTTCATAATATTCTTACAATTACAGAAAGAGAAGATTATCTCTCCAACGTTCTGAAGACTGAATTCTTTGTTTTCTAACATCATTGTATATTTAAATTTGTTATACGTTCAGAATATTTCATTGGAAAGAAAGTATAAACAAATAGACGGAAACTGTCATAGTTTCTCCTTTATCTTCAATTCGTGCTATTATCTAGAAAATTCTGAAGAAAAATTTTCGACCTCAATCAACCTTAATCAAACCACTTTTAATTACAAATACAATTTACTTTTGAAAAAGAATCACAGGGAATAATCTTTTCTTCATCAGGTCTCTCTACTTTTGAAAACCAACTTTCTCTGGATGTTACATACACCATTCTTCTCTTATCATTCTTTCCTAAAAGACAGAATAATTAAATCCCTGATGTTAAGAACTCAACATTCTCTTCAGAAGAAATGACTATAAAAGTAAATCTCCATAATCAATGGTTACATTCTACATCATACTGTTTGAAAAGAAGTCAACAGACACTCCCATGGGCAAGGTGCATCATCCCATATAACAAGTCGCATGTTTGTGGTATAAATTGCAGGAATATGATGCTCCCAAGCAAGTGCAATTGTTTCTGGGTGAAATGATAGTGAGAAGGGAACTGACGAAGTTTGAAAGAGCTGTTGTGATAGGATGCCATATTGCAGCCATCCCAAGTAAAAAATCAGTGATACCATACTGAGATGGAAGTGCAGGGAGTCAGCTGCAAATGCTACCCACAGTGGATGACCCACCACACTCACTGAACATGTCCATAGAGTGCTACAAAGGATAATATATAAAAAACACCATTTGTCAGCCAACACAACGAATCTTCTTCAGTGGTGCAAAAAGTGTCTATAGTGTGTGATGTAGAAACTTGGAAAGCTGTGTTATGGAGTATTGAATCACACTACAGGTATCTGCCACACCCATCCATCTGCTCATTAGAGGGATGGGTGTGGCAGATACCTGATGAACGTCTCTTACCAGAGTGCATAGCCCCAACAATGAAATTTAGGTGGTGGTGGTGGTATTATGGAAAGGTCCTGTTTTGCTGGTTTGGTCTGAGACCAAACCAGGCAAATATGCTGGATAATGCAATGCTTCCTACTTTGTGGCATTTCTATGGAACTGACCATTGTCTCTTTCAGCAAGACAGTGCACCGTGTCATAAGGCTACTGCAGTAAATGTGGTTTGTGGACATGAACGTCACGACATTTGACCGACCTCCACAAAGCCCTGATCTCTGTTGGATGAATTGGAGCATCGGGCGGGGTCAAGGGACATCTACCCACAAGTCCAGGACCTCATTACATGCCTACAGGAAGAATAGTCCAAAATTCCCATTGATCGCTATTGTACACTTATGGAAAGTATGTCCTGTAGTTTAAGTTTAAAAGATTAAGTCATTAGATGAAAATATTTACAAAGATGTCAAAAAATCTCATCTGACCAAGCAGAGAGAGATTGAGAATTAAATGATTCTGTTAGAGATTTGAATTCGTCTAAACAATCTGAACTGCTTGTATTTCATTTTCAACAACAGAACTAATTACCTCAAATCCTAGACAGGATCATCATTAGAAGTGGTAAATGGGAGGATGGCAAACCAGTGAAACTGTATATCAACTATAATAGTTTTTGCTGTTTTTAATTTTACATATTTTCTTGAAGTCAGGAGTGGCAAAATAGTGCTTGGCTGGGGATGACATATACCCTAACAATGATTCTGATCCTAGCTTTAATATTATGAAACAAAGAATGGAATATGTTATCATATTCACATGTATCAATGATATATGAGACCTTTTTATAGAAACAAATGAAGTTAATGAGAGAAAATATTGGCACTTATTTGTACACGCTTCCAAAACTTTAAGAGCAGTTTAGTTGTACATCAAACAAACAATTCAAACATGGTGAAATACAACAATCGGTTAACAGATAAAAGCAAGTACTGGGTGTATTATAAAGGCAATATCATATAAGTAAATAATTAAACAAGGGACATGAAGGTGGGGAGGCGTATTGCATCTACTAAAGATGAGAATTAAACAAACATTAGAAATGAATAAGCCATAATTTTGATTTAAATTAGAATGATGTAAGCAAGCTTCAGAACTCTTTGAACAAACATTTATGCTTAAAACTACTTTATGAGCTAGGTGTGAGTATCCATCCAAATGATTCTTTGGCATTGATACCATTTTGTGCAAGACCTAACTTGTGAAGTTTACAGTAATTGATATATCATTAATGTTCTTCACTCAATCTTTTCTCCAAGGAGTGGCCAAAATAAGACAGATGACACATAGAATTTGATAAATGCCATGTAAGGGGGGGGGGAGAAAGGTGAGAGTATATCCTTAGTGGTTAGAAGGAATTCAGAAATTTTGTTTATTACAGATAAGGTAATACTTCCTTAAAATTATTATGACAAGTTCAGATATACCTGAAATATACAGGATGAGAACTTTGCATTCTATTATGATAGCATGGGATATAGGACTGTAAGAGTCAAAGATATGCCGGATTTGCAAAAGGCTATAACCATCTGATTACATTACAGATTCAACAGAGTTCTTGTTGTAAAGTTGTAGAAGAGGAACTTAAAAGGTTTGATACAATTCTGTCAACTGCACTAATGTATGTTCTCTTAGTATAATAGCCGCTGTAGTGCAATAGGAAGAACAGCAGGAACATTGCACCATTCGATTGAAAAAGACCTGGATTCAATTCTCGTTGTGATGAGGAGAATCCTTATATGGGCTTTTTTAGTTGAAGGTGAGTTAGCCGATCTCATATGATGGTAACAGAGTTTTGTTCTCCCAGAAACTCTGGTTTTTCATCTCATATACAGACAAATCAGTCTTCAGAACACACGTAATTTACAGATAAAACATACTGTTTTTGTTGATGATGGGGGAATAGATGCCGTTGATGGTGGTAGTGTTGTAGTTGGAGAATTAAGTAGTAGTGGAGAGGATGAGATGTATTTAGCAAAATAGAGTAGTGTAGTGTGCCCTCCCACGATGAGTTCTTGGACTCCCTGTAGGTGTCACATAATAATATTGATAATGAATGAAAAATATAATGAAAGAATAGAATATTTTCCCCATAATCAGTTTTATATCTAGTATAAAGTTTCTGTATATACATATATATTTATTCTATCAGTCTCTTTCTCACTTTAAGTATATAATTTTAAAAAAATATATATATAAAGATACTCCAAAAAATTATGCATACAGTAGGTTAGATTTAGCCATAACGAAAAAAGACTATAATCTTAATCAGAAAATTTAATATCCCAATAACATACATTCTGATATGACCAAGATGTATTACAATATTTGACATGACATAAAATTAGCCATAGCAAAATATGACTATAATCTTAATATGGAAAATTAACAGTCCAGTGACATATCCTCCAACATGACTAGAATATCTAATATCTCTTCTAGCAATAAACTGTTTTCTTGGCTAATGGCTCCAACTTAGCATTTATTCTTCCCTGTCATTGTGATTATTATTATTACGTGACACCTCCAAGGAGTCCAAAAACTCAAGGGAGGGCACTTACTCTACAACTTTCTCTCCACCACTCAATCTATCAACAACAGCAAACTGCAACTACCATCATCATCATCTATACCAATGCCATTTACTGCCCACCATCACTAGTGTTTTCACAGCCAATCACAAACATCCATGCCCACGGCAAGATTCTGATCCAGTCTTTTGGCTGGAGAGCAGATATGCTAACCACTTGGCCAACCAGGTCGGCATTACAGAATAAATTATCACTTCAATCAAGAACGATACTTTTACACAGTTACTGACCAGAGAAAATGGTTCCTACCCACAAATAAAGATTAACAGAAAATAAAACACTTCTTTTTTCCTGGCACCAGTAAAACTCCTTTCATATAATTAAAAAATAGCTCCCAAAAAGAACACTTGACAATATACATTAGAATGGTTTAGAATAATTTTTAAAGATTTAGCTTCCTAAACTTTCATTAGACTACCGACTTTATGTATTACAACAACATGTCAATGACATCAGCACATACAAAGAACGTGACATTTTTTCCTCCAAAAATAACTCCAGTTTGTCTAATTTCATGAAATAAGGTGTTTCCTAATATATTATTCCTTATTCACTAAGCCTCAGCATTGAATGATTATCTCACCCTCAAATACCTGCAGATAAGGCATATGGGAAGACAGAATTGAATGCTTAATCTTTACAAATAGATCAGCAAATTTCTTATTACAAGTTTATCCCTAGAAAAGAAAAAAATTGTGCCTTGCATTCTCTACTTCAAACAGCTCTCTCTCTCTCTCTATGCTTCAGTTATCAAGTGTACAACAGTAATGAGCCATCAGCATGACATTATGTAATACCAACAAATCGCATGGTTGGTTATGTAAACAACATTATAACACTGACAACATCAATACTTATTGCATAATATATGAAATTTTCACTAAAAAAATCACATTTCTTTAATAAAAAGAAGTGATTCAATGAAACACCAAAATACATAAAATAATTTTATAGTTCCTTGTTTTTCATATTCTATGTACTGCTGTTGCCAGTCATCTGCTCCCAGTAGCCCACTCAGGATTTAATCTTGGGGGGGGGTTGAGTAGACGATTTGAGAATACACACTACGCATCGCATACAACCTATGACTAAGCATCTGCAATGATCGCTAATTCATAAGTAGTATAGAACTAGAAGACACAACACAAAAAAATTTTTTTAAAAAATGAATTTTAATTAGGAAAAGATTTTTGGAAAATTTTCTAGTGTTTTTTTCTTTGGGTGCACCACTGTCTGCTCTCCTAAACTACTTTTAAACAGTCATGTGCTAATATATCAAGAATTTTTTATAACATTTGCAAGCTTTACAATAAAAATGAATAAAAAAAGAATTTAATATAATTTTTCTTAACAATGGGCTATTTCAATTGATTTTAGTGAAAATATGTAACATAAAACAAAAAAACTGCAAATATATCTGAATGACTCAGATAATTTACAGAACAAATGGCATGGACATTTTAATGATTCTGATCATCTGGAAAGAATGATCAGCCCAACATGGTACAGGTAACCCTCATAATAACGCAGATGTTAGGTTCCACAGAAATGCCGTGTTATGAGAGACTCAGATCACATAGAAAAAGTAGGGTTATGTACCGAAATCGTTTTTTTTTAATTATATAAATAACAATGATGACATATCCAACAAAAAATATTTTTATTTAATTCAGATAATTCATGTAAGTTAAGAAAACATATAAACATGTAACAAAATACATAGTATAAACTTATAAAAATACAAATTGCATGTAAACTTTATTGCCCATAATGCATAAATGTTTTAGGCAAAATAAAATAAAGTGCATAATTTAATTGTAATCACTTCTTCAAAATGAACATTTCATAGATGTTCTTTATTTACGAGTGGCCGGACGTCGTCATCACTTGAAATCTCTTGGACGCCATTTGCATAATTCTCATTCCATACTTCGGCTGGTTTAGTTATCAAGAAGTATGACCTTACTTACCAATATGCTGCAATTTTTTTTTATTAAGTTCATAATATAGAGCTAAACAAATATCCAATTGTCTTGTGAATTTTCCGGAGCGCTCCACTGACAGATCATTATCTGTATAATAACTTCCTAACTTTCTTGCTAAGTCCAATCCTTCTGCTAATTTCTTTAAACTGAATTCTTTAACGGATTCATCACAATCAGAATCTTCGGCAGAACTTTCCCTGCCATTTATGAATTGTACTGGTTCCTCCTAATTTAAATCTATTTCCCCATTTTGTTTTCAACAATATCACAAAAACCCTCTATGTGGCCATTACTATAAAAATTGTAGTAACCCTTTATACGGTAAACAATTGACGAACGTGTATGCTAAAGGATATTTCCCCTAATATGAATTCACTACTTATAACTACATGCACGATACGGGCAGACGCAAATTTAACGAAGATAAAATTTGATTTTTAAGTCACGCGGTGAAAAATATATGAAAAGATAAAGGGTTAATACAATTTGTAGACTGTGTTATATCGAAACCACGTTGTATAAGTACTGCGTTACCTGTACATGCTTGCTACTGAAAATGGGTTAGAGTAAACACTGCTGGACAAGTGCTAGAGGAGATATGGGTAAGCAGGATAATGAGAAAGAAAAAACTATCACTACTTTTCCATAGTGAATCTAATCTGTGGATAACGACTACAATTTTGTTGTAATAAGGTGATCAATTTACTTTCAGAATGTGGCCAGAAAGGCAAAAAATGCAGCAAACCCAGAAGGAAGACTGAGGATGAATACTGGAAAACAAGTACATTTAATTATTTATTTATTATTAATAAAAATGTTTTGTGATAACATGAATACCCAAGCAATTTCTTATTTTCTAGTTGAATATTATCAGATTACTTAGCTCAAATGGAAACCTGAAAAAATGTTTGTCCAAGTGTCCAAAGTTGACTCTCACTACTCCTAATTCTATAAAATTCTGTTCTGGCTGATAATCTTCTGAAGATGACCAGAACCTGGGAATGGCAACTATATGAAATTAAAAATAGACAGAGGATATCTGATGATTATTTTCACTGTTCACAGAAAATAGGCGAATCATTTGTGATCCTCTCAACTGCTGCTAGTTTTCTTCTGAAATATTCCTTACTCTCCTCCCAGTTTTGGATATGGATGACACTGCCCCTAGTCACTTTTCACTTGAAATTTAGGTTCCATGTTCACAAAGAAGTTGGGTAACACTATACTAAGTAATCCCCACCAAATCATTTAGATCATTTTTAATGAATTTATTGCAGACAGCCCAAGTTGCTGAGTGGATAAGCACCTTTGCATTACAAATAACAGGCTGTGGATTTAAACTTGTGTAACATGGATGTTTATTAAAATTGTTAATGATTTTCATTGTCTAGCATGAGATCAACATCCTGATTATTGGAGACTTGTTTGATATATTATTCAATGATTGAAAAACTGCCAATTAAAAAATAAGTCTTTTTTTAAATAATATAAACAGACAAAAGATGAATACAGCATCTTTTACAATACTTACAAAAAAAATTTATAACATTCCAACTTTAAAAGTGCTTATAAGTTTTTATATCATCTTGTAAGTACCTCCCAGTTGTAGGGAAAAAAAAAAAAAACTAACAGTAGTCTTCAATCATGCTAGCATTCCATTTTTCCTGGAATTATGCTGTTATTATGATATCCTAGCAGAATGATTCTCACACTCAATCAATGCAGCATAGTTTTCAAGGAAAGAAATCCAAATGAGAATAAAGAAGGAAGACTGAGTGTTTACTGGTGACATTCAAGATATCTTATAGGACTTTGAAGAGAGAAGGAAGAAGGAGTGTCTACCAGTGATATTCTTGATATCTTGTAGGACTTTGCAAGTTGTTCAACTAGTTCTTAATCATTTTTGGATTTACTGTTTTCCAAAAACCTTTCAACAATACTTGTGAACAATTTACAGAAATCTATTTTAATGCAAACCTTTATGAATTTTTTCATCTTTTCATACTTTTTAATTTGAGGTCCAATAAGTATTATTACATTCTTCCCTTCAGTCTGTTTCCTTTTCAAAATTTTTGGAAATCTTTTAGTAATGTAATGTAATGAATGCAGGTGTCGATTTCTATCTAATGCTTTGTTCAAGCATTAAATGCATTAGTCCTTGCACTATATCAGTTCCAACAGCCTGGACAAAATGTCAGTCTCCTTCAAAGTTGCTGTGCATATGAGCGATATGAATGGCTTCCCATTAATATTACACAATAAAAAACTGTTCTTAAGCTTATGATAAAGAGCCAAAAGGCTATTTTTCCAGCGACATAAATTAAGTTAATGGGATAATAAATCCCGTATTATTTTATTTTACAGCTGGGTATAAAACTCGGAGATCGAAATCCATCGAAATCTAAGAGTTTCGTGCCGAAGAACTATCTGCAAGTCCAAGCGCAAGTCATCATTTGGGTGGTACAACACTAGGCAACTCGTGTCAAAGTGGAGCAAGCTCCATCACTATCCTTAATATTTTCTCATAATGTAAAACGCAGCTGCTTGGAGATGTATTACTGTTTTACATTATGAGGAGAGGTCACTACCCAGACCAGTTTCGACCTTTATTGAGGTCTCATCAGTGAGTAGGTAGACGCTGGAATATAAAGGTTTAAGTGAATGGAACTTACATATACCCCTACTAACGAATTGCCAGACCGGCGTACCCATATATTATTATTACTATGATAAAGAGCCAAAAGGCTATTTTTCCGGCGACATAAATTAAGTTAAGGGGATAATAAATCCCGTATTATTTTATTTTACAGCCGGGTACGAAACTGGGAGATCGAAATCCATCGAAATCTAAGACTTTCATGCTGAAGAACTATTGGCGAGTCCAAGCATAAGTCATCACTTAGGTGGTGCAAGTAGTAGTAAGGGTATATGTAGGAGTATTACTTAAGTAGGGGTAGGGGTATATGTAAGTTCGGTTCACTTAAACTTTGATATTCCAGGGTCTACCTACTCACTAAAGACCTCAATAAAGGTTGAAACCGGTCTGGGTAGTGACCTCTCCTCATAATGTAATAGTAATACATCTCCTAGGAGCTGCATTTTACATTTACCAGCAAAGGTTGGTCGATTAGTAGAGCCTCTGCTACTAATGGCTCAGTTAAGTAAGTTTGAGCGAGGTTAGTAGTTGGAAGGGGACCAATCGTTCGATGCTGTTGGCACACTCTCCCTCGATGAGTCTTTGGACTCCCTGGAGATGTCTAATAATAATAATAACGTAAAACAGTAACATATCTCCTAGGAGCTGCATTTTACATTATGAGAAAACATTAAGGATAGTGATGGAGCTTGTTCCACCTTTGACACGAGTTGCCTAGTGTTGTACCACCCAAGTGATGACTTACACTTGGACTAGCCGATAGTTCTTCGGCATGAAACTCTTAGATTTCGATGGATTTCGATCTCCGAATTTCGTACCCGGCTGTAAAATAAAATAATACGGGATTTATTATCCCCTTAACTTAATGTTCTAAAGCTTGTTTCAGAAGGGTCCACAACAAGCACAAATCTTTTTTTGGCTACAAATTTCATATTTCTCTGAAATCATTTATGTCACAGAAGTAAAATTCCATTATTTGTCTCAAAATACGAAGCTGACTGTTTTTATTTGTAAAAAACAAATATTTTCATTTCTGTGGTTTCATTTAAGTTGTTGAAGATGAGAAAGCAGTACAAACTGCTGTTTAGATAAATTCAAATCTAACAAACTGTAATTCCCTCTGTTCAAAGATGAAATTTCATAAATGCTTTCTTCTGATTGTTTCCTATCCATCCATCCATCATGCAATATCTGCAATGTTTAACCATTGCAAACGTTTGCAATGTTTACTGCATGAATGATGTTACTGTTTAACTCTTATAAACAAATGCACAAAAACAATGGCTGTGCCTTGTTTTACAGCACCTAAGTTTTAAAGGCAACAATAATAAATTTAAAAAAATTAAATATTCAAATGTGTGAATGTAAGCACTTCCAAAGCACTTGTACTGCCAAAGACTGTATTAGAGGATTTCCTGATATAAGACTTAACAGCTACAAAAGTGCAAGTGACAAATTAAAGTTTCAGTATTATTTTTGGTTAATTAATGAAAAAGCATCCAAAAATCTACAAAGGAAGTGTACACACCTATATAAAAAAAATCTGTATGATGGAATTTTTTCCCTGGTGTTATCAAATTACAGACTGGGAGAGATTTTATATCATATTTGTATACCTTTAAAAACCATTATCCTAAAATGTGTTAAAGTTAGATATACAAAATATTTATTCTTGCAATTATTTGTGAAACTTATTTAACAAAAAAATGGGAGAGAAATAATAAACCACCACACAGTTTGGAAACCACAAAAGATTATATTTTTACTATATTATGAATTTGAGATGATGATGCATTGTTGTTACTTGTGATCTCTGCTATTAAATTAGCTCTAATAGCTCCAGGTTTCAATTTCCATTTATAAGACCAAATAAATGGTTGAAACCAGCCTGGAGACTCACTCCAGTTATTTTCTCTATCTCTTCCAATAGTGCTAACCTAGCTACCACAATTCCTCCACTTTCCTTTCTCCTCACACCTATAAACAAATATCAACATATGTTCACTATCTAGCTTCAAATGTTCAAACCAGCCTCTTATACTCTTTTATCCCTACACCATGTTCTCCAAAGACTATAACCCCTCAGTTCAAAAAACATAACAGGTTCCTTTTTTTTCTTTATAACTACTTCCCATGCATGGCACTGATAAGTTTTGCAGCTTATGGATGAGGATTAATATAAATAAAAAATAAATAAATAAAAACTTATAGTGAAAGCAAGTTTATTATACACTGCTGTTTGTGATGTGTGGCACACAAACTTTTTTTTTTTTTTGCTTATGCTATTGAAATATATGGACTAAAACAATATAATTTTGTTCCAAGCAATAAATCATATAAATTGCTAGACAAACAATTCGTGTTTTTTTTTTACATACTAAGCAAATCCAAAACAGAACTTATCAGAAACCTCACTCAGCCTTTGAGGATTAAAAATGCCAGTTATTTTAGTATTTTTTAAAATTTATTCTTACCTCCTCTAATAATCGTGTCACAGCATCAATATCATTGTATGTTTTGGTCATCTGGCTAAGGCGATCAGCACATAAAACTGCAACAAATAAAATTCTATTAATGATATAAATTAATTACAAAGGACTGAGAAAATTTGTATAAGAATATAAAGTTCATAAAAATATTATATTCTAAAATTATTTATTGTTTTATAACTTTAAACATTCATAAAATGATAATAAAATCAATTATTTTCTATCTGATCTACAAGATGCTGAAAAGGGGCATCTTGTAGTTCAGACATAGCTCCTTGGTTTAGCTGCTTCCATTACAAAAAATAAATAAATAACATAAAATAAAAAAGCATCCCTGCTCAAGATACATATTTCTGATATGTATCCTGAGGGGTGGGGGAGTACAGGATATTATGATAGTACTATATGAAAAGGTTACATCATTACTTCCTATCGACAATTTTCTTGTTATCTGTCAGGACTCCAATACTGTCAGATCTTATATTTCAGTCTCTTAAGGTGCTTCTTACTGCATTAATCCACCTAGACCTTGAGGTTTCTCTGGGTAACCTGTTTTGCTAACCTTTCCTCTCCCATTCTGTTTTAGTGACCATTACCACCTTAGATTAGCTCTGCTCACACATTCCTGAATACTAACATCATATTACTTCTTAATATCCTAGTTTTTAACATGATTTTGCCATTCTTACCACTTAGTCATTCCCCTAATCTTTCTCAGAACTCAGGTCTACAGTCTTTGATCAAGTGTTAATTTCTCTCATATTCTATATAAATTTATTCAGATGACTTTCTACCATGTCAGCTCTGCTAATTCTGTTTAGCTATTTCAATATTTAATTTATGATCTTCACTAAAAATTGTGCTTAAACAGCTGCAGTTTTACTTGTTCTATCCATTTAGGATGGTTGATGTTATTAATCTTCCTACCTATTTTCATACCAAATTTATTACAGCAGTTATTGAGTTTAGTTCAAAAATCCTATAAACTTGTAAGAGATTTATTTAGGAATCTAACATCATTTGCATAAAGTAAACAGATGAGATTAACATCTTTAATTTTGATATTGGGTTTAATGCTGCTTTCCTTCATGATGTGATCCAGACAGGTGAATAACAGTGGAGATAATGTGCACGCTTATCCCACACTTGATTTAGCATTAAATCATCTTCCTATACCTCCTTTAATTCTTCTAACTGCTGACCTACAACTCAAATACACTATGTATAGCTCAATATAATGTCCCATTTATAAGATGCAATTGTAGCATTCTGAACAGCTTTTCTGTTGGAACCTTGTTATATATAAGTATATAAATAAATAATATAATAATATATATAATAATAATTATAAAAAGAGATTCTACAATGACTTCTAATGCCAGAACAGGCCATTCTAGACCTAAATCCTTGGCAAAGCATCATGATGATGATGATAATAATAAAAAAATATAAATTTAAAAAATTACAAAAAATATATAAAACTGATAAAAATGGAAAAAAAAATCATTAGCTCACTCACATAACAAAATGTACTATAGGTTTATTAATAACTTTTCATGGGTGGGAACCATATAAAAAAAGTCTTTGAAGGATCAACAAAACTTAAATACAGATCCTTGTTATTTCCTCATGATTTCTTATCTATCAATTCTAAAGTGAAAATATGATCCGACAACCTTTATTTGGTCTGAACTCAGCCTATCCTATGTTTTCTCAAAGATTACCTTTTAAAATTTTTCTAGGCCTGTTCTCAAGTGTGATTGCATAAATCTTACCAGGAACAACACTCAGTAGGGAAATGCCTCTGTAATTCTTACATACAGTCTTATTTTTTTTTTTTTTTTTTTTTAAGATATACAGTACATAGATGAGTACCATGAGCTCTACTCCAATCATCCGGAATTCAATCCTCTGAACAGACCTTCTAAAATATGCAGCACAGTCACTACAACTTCTATAACTCAATATTTAGGCATTTCTGGTTGAATATAATCTATTCCAGCTATCTTTCCACATTTCAGGTTTATGATAGCTTTTTCTACCTCAAGTATTAATATGTAGTCCTGATTGCATTCCTATTGAATGCTTTCTACAACTATGCTGTCACTGCTTGTTTCATTTATCAATCTTTCAAAATAATTACTCCACATATTCAGAATATCTTTATCTTCAGTTATGTTATCTTCATCATCTGTTCCTTTTATAGGAGTTTTATCTCCATTTCTAAGCTTTTTCAATAGCATCCAGAATATTTTCCCACCTGCCTGATATTTATTTAGTCTCTATGTTCTTACCAGTCTTTCCATAAGTTTTGCTAAGCTAGTTTTATATAATGCTTCACTTTCTTACATTCTTCTCTGTATTCTCTCTCAGAGTAAAAGCAGGCTTACTTATCAAGGAACTTCTGATACACTTTCTTCTTTTCCTTGACTCCCCCCCCCCCATCTTTAACTTGATGAGTCCACCATGAAGCAGATTTTTCTATCTTTGCAGACAATCTCAATACATGCCTCTCTGGCTATACACACATGCAAAATTATATGTATATAAGCCACTGGATGTTGTGAGTGCAAGCAGTGTGAATGAATTCAAGAATAAGTATGATAGCTGGTGTGTGTGGTATGTGGCCTCCCTCGACGAGTCCCTGACCCCCTAGAGGTCTCTCTTAATAATAATAAACTATGGGATCCACCACTGCATGTTGTATGCATACCCAGATATGTGGGCGTGTGTGTGTGCATGCACATCTTAACAACAGGAAAACACAACAGTTTAACAAACTACGTAATAGAAAGGGGTATGAAAGGACTGCAGGAAGAAGCAAGAAAAAGAGTGAGAAAGTGACACTTTTTGGTTTATTACCAAGATACGACAGTAGCAAATTATTCAATATGTAGGCTGGGTAGAAGAAATGGATATGATTTTTTGCATGTGTGGAATGATGTCTAATGGTAGGAAAAAATCTACAAACAGATTAATGTTGGTACTGCTATGGGGGTTCCCCCCCCACACACACACCTAGCAAACTTTTACATGGAACACTTTGAAAACAAATACCTACCACAGCTACATACAAGCCTCCATGGACAAAGACACCTGGGATGTTCTTGTTACCTACCTATCTAAACAGTCAACACACCAAAATCCACTTCACAGTAGGGGGGAAAAGGGGGGAAAGGGGGGGGGGTTGAGACAGCCTTCCCGTGATCCTCTGATCCACTCGCCCCTAACTTCACCCTCTAGCACACCCTGGAGTGTATGAAGCTTCTTGTGACTGTGACTTGGCCAACTATGGGCAGACAAGAAAATCAGTTAATATCTGCCTAGAAGAACATAAAATACATTCACTGCAATTATTATGGCAAGTCAAGACTGGCAGACCACTTTGGACACCCCTTCACACAGGATTAGATGGAAGAAAAGTAATGTGCTATATAGAAGTCATTACTAATCTGAAAGATTATTTTTTGAGTCAGCCATGGCTATGAAAAATTCTAACCTGACCAAATATGTTTGCATTAGTTTGCCAAAAATTTGGAGACATCTTAAGAGCAACTCCCACATAACTGTAATTATTATTATTTTTTTTACAACATTAGAGGGCACCAATTAGGACTTTAGATATTTTGTCCATTACAATCGTATTGTTTCCGTTACTCATTGTTGTGTATATAAGCTGTGGTGTGCTCTGATTTGAAATTCAGCAAAATATAAGCAAGTTAATAAAACATGTTTTTTTTTAATAAAATAATTCATTTGATATTGTTAATACTGTTAAAAAAAAAGTCATGAATAACCTCCAACACCTAAGCTTATCTGTTAGATGGATATTAACAGTGTATGGGGAAGCTTTAAAAAGATGCTTAAAGAATGCAGTACCTGAAGTTCAAAGGACAAACAGGATTGGAATGTATAAGAAATCTTATTAAGCAAGAGATCCATATGAAGATGATAAAGAAAGAAACCTCGATTGAATGCAGATGGTACACTACTGTCAGGAGCTCATGAAATTGTTGAAATAACGAGTGCTCAACTTCGCTAAGATCTATCAATCAGGTGTATGTAACATGCCACATAGTGCTAACACTACTGGATGAAGAGATACAGATACATGAAAATGAAGTTCAAGAGCTGTTGCTTAAACTGAATAAGAATTTGGCAATAGGACAGATGGGATATTGGCATACCATGTTCAGTAAGTAATGTTTCGTTGACCTCCGACATATTTGTATAACTTGAAGCTCAGCAAAAGATACTGTAGGAATGAAAAGAATGTATGACAGTTCTCTTGTAAAAGGAAGGCACAAAAAAATAATTAGTTTTATCTAACTAGCAACGAATCACTATCTCTGGAGTGGTGGTGGTGCTGATGATTTTTGAGAAGTTAGTAAAAATTTGTGTACTGAAATGGGCTGACAAACAAGCTATTTTTTGCAAGAAACGGCATGTGTTTACTAAAGGGAGGTCATGTCTGCGCAACCTACTCATTTTATAATAATGTTATGACTAAGTAGGATAAAGGGAATGGATACACTGTGATACTCTTGGACTTTGCTAAGGTATCTGAAAGGATACCACATGAAAGGCTGCTGCATAAACTGAAAAATATGGGATTGGAATATAAACTTCTGCCTTGAATAAGTAGGTGGTTGACAGACAAATATCAGAAAGTGGTATATGCTAGATG
Source organism: Typopeltis vanoorti (assembly GCF_054136105.1). Lineage (NCBI taxonomy): Eukaryota > Metazoa > Arthropoda > Arachnida > Uropygi > Thelyphonidae > Typopeltis > Typopeltis vanoorti. The sequence continues at coordinate 137,630,957 of NC_143550.1, read as the reverse complement.
CAAATCTTCCAGATTTAAGGTGACCAGTGGTATACCCCCAGGGATCAGTCCTATGATCACTGTTCTTCAATCTGTACATTAATTATATTGGAAAGGGCCTGACAGAATTATTTGAATAGTTGGAAGTGTGGGAAATGATAATTGCAGTCAATTCTATGTTAGTAAGTAAAGTGATGCACATCGGCATGATGACATATCGAACAGCATATTATATTGGTGAGATTATGCTTCGAGAAACTAAGGATGGGATTATGAGGCTAGAGATCTTGAAGTTATGGTGGATAGGAAGTTGAAGTTCAAAGTTCATATAGCAAAAATTGCAGGTACGATCAGAGAAGAATTCCAGTTTTGAAATGAATGTTGGCAAGTAAGGATATAGGTGCTGACATGACTGCACCTGGACTACTCCGTGCAGATTTCCTGGGTTTGGAGGAGATAATGAAATGTTGAAAGGGTGTAAAGAAGAATTACAAAGATGACATCAGGATCATGGAATGTGGATTATGAGGACAGACTGAGAATGTGTAGGCTGCAGACACTGGTAAGCAGGATAGATAAGTAATATAACAGAGGTCTATAAACTTTTGAGTGGACATTATAGGATTTGGTAGATAAAATTTTTCATTATATGGAGGGTGGGGAGAGGACAAAGAGCACCCATGGAATTTAAGCTGGTGTGCAATTAAGAAAGGGGTGATTGCTATATTTTTTTCTCACAGAACTGGGAGTGAGTGAAACAGGTTGCCTGTTGAAGTAGTGGGTGTATCTAGTGCAAATGAATTTAAGAGACTATACGAGTATAGCCTCCTTCATTGAGTCTGTGACTCCCTGGAGGTCTGATAATAATTATATTAAACAGGCTTCAGTACTGATAGCATCCTCTCCCAATTAAGAGATATACTCTTGAACTAATGTCTGTTCTTTATCATTTCTGCACCCTGTTATACTCACCTGGCATCTGCCCACAGCACGGAAGAAAGCCCAACATCGAGCCTATTTCAATAAATAATCATTTATTGAAATAGGCTAAAATAGAAATAGAAAAAAAATAGAAAAGCTGTGTAAAAGCACAGTTTTTTCTTGCCACTGTATACACGTACGTTATGCAACTATCTATACATTGGCATGCACTTGAATACTGACATAAATAGATAGTGGCATGCTCAAATTTCGATGTATAGACCAGGGATGACCACAACATGGCTCTCAAGCTGCATGCAGCTTGTGTCCACGCGTCACTTCATGCTCTAAAAAAAAAAAATAAACAAAACAAGAAGAGGTATCAAAAAAAAGAGAAACACAAGGAAAAAAAGACAGAAGATGGAGAGAAAAACAGGATTAATAAAAATTTCTGAAATATAAAAGTTTAATTCAAAACACATTAAATGAAGTTTACTTTGAACAATTAGAAAAATTTAAAGTCAAAACAATAATTTTAGTTACTTATTTACTAGTAGAGGCCTTCCTTGTATCCATTTTCCTAGAAAGTTCCTTAAAATTAGGTGTGTAATTAGTCAAAGCAGTTGTTGATGAGTGCCGGAAGTGTAATGTATTTTGGCGGAAAGGCATAGCTTCTGCATACCCATCTCCCACCTCACCATGCGCACTTACTTACTCCTATACTATCGCATCGGTCAAAGATTGTGGCTCTTCTAATTCTTACTGGAATTATTTTGGCTCGAAAAGCACTCGTAGTTGGCCACCCCTGGTATAAAATTCATTGCTGATTAGAAAGCAAACTTAAAAACAGAGATACAGAAATCGGTTTAATATGCACTCTTATTAAAGATGTCAATAATGTCTGCAAAGGAAAGTCACAACAGTGAAGACATGCAAGAACATAACAAGCAGCATGCTGTTATCAATTTGGATACAAAGTTAAAAATCATACAAAACCTTGTGGCTGGTTTTAAGATTGTTGATACTGCACATGAATTTAAATTAAGCAAGTCAACAATAATAACCATCTTTAAAGCAAAGGATAAAATTAAAGAAACAAGTGAAAATGTTACTTTCTTCTCTGCAAAGAAATCACCCATTCTCAGAGAGAAACCATCTGAGAATTGGAAAAACTGTTAAATGAATGAATCAAAGATTTAATCAAAAATCGATCTCTCATCATGCAAATAATAACTAATAAGGCTCTTAGTCTGTAAAAAATACAAAATAAATAAATAAATAAATAAAAACAGTCAAAAGATATGAAAAAAAAGTATCCTCTCCATCCAATGAAGAAATTCGCTTTGCACAGATTCCAAGTGAAATGGGGGGTGCGCTGTTAGATCTGAAATGGGTGACCTCACTCTAAATGAGGTCACCTTTCCAGAGTCTAACAGAAAATATCCATTAAATGAGCATACTTATCATTTGGCACAATTTAACTATGTTTTAAAAGAAAAAACAACTGGCAAATTAGAATAAGAACTGTTTGTATTGTAGTTAGTGTGTTTATACTTTAATGTAACTGTAAGTCAACAAAAAGGGCTCACACAAGTAATTATCAGTGAATTTCCACACGTGAAAGAATGCCAACAATTCAATAAGAAGGGGCAAAGGTCGCCCAATACTACAATAGCAGTGTAAGCGTCCGTGGGTGCTACCTCTAAGAAAACATCAAGACGCATACATTCCCGGAACTGCAAAGCCCCCATATGAAGAACGGTGAAGTCACCCAGTCGGGGACGAATCAGAAGCGCAAAAGGAGAGGTCAAACTCGGAAAGGTGGCGTTCTTGGGGAGTATATAAAACCTGCAACACAGAACTGAAACCCCCCCATTTTGTTTGTTCTTGTGTTCTCACCATGTACTTAAAGATAAGAACTGAATCACGATGACCACTCGTGATTCAGTTCTTATCTTTAAGAGCTGATCTCCGAGAAAACCTAGTATGGCACCGCCGCAGAACACGGAAAATCTTAAACGCAGGCTGTCGGTAAGGAATAGCATCGACATAAATCCTTAATAAAGAAACCGAGCACCCTATCCAGGGAGAGCACGCGATTCCCACGTGGCAACAGAACCAAGGCAGCCAGAACTTCGTAAGAAGGAAGGACGGAGAAAATCTCAAAAGAACCTGAGATAGTGTAGATAAGTACTTTTACATATTCTAGCCCTTTAGAGAATTTGACTAACAGAAACAAAAGAAAGTGTATCTCGAATTTATGATAAGGATAAGCATGAAGAACTAATATATGTGTGAATGCCTCTATACCATTAGACTGAATTCTGAGAACTATTAACTTACTGGAGATTCTATCGTGACCTACTCGAGGGAGATTAATAATGTGCCAAATACCTAGCTGGTTCCTATTAAGCTGTAAACTAAATATTTGATAAGTTGAAGGAATAGTGTTGTAAAGATTAAGAAATCCATGTCTATCTAAGAATGAGAGAGTGAGAGAAACGTAAGAATTTTAATCTAGCATTAATATCAATTTTGTCTTTGTATTGTAATTAATTATGAATTCATTAAATTTGTATGTTACCTTTCATGCTTGTTTTTCTGACCATGTTGACTGACCTAGACCCTTCATAAAAATACAAACCTGGTGATCATATATGCGCGCAGGGATATCCTAAGTAAGAAAGGAAAGGGGGCACGACTGCAAACAGACAAAAAGGAAAACCAATGGCTTCTGATTTCAAGCGAATTATTTTAGTAGCATCTGATACTCTATAACCATCACTTAGGCTGAGTTTGACTCAGTCCTTAAAGCCTAGGAAATAAATTTGTCTGAGCGAATGTGGATGACTTATAGAGATGAGGAAATAGGTATTTTCTGGGGACCCAAAATTTAGAGATTGTCAGATTAGCAGTAAGATCATATACTCAAATGTTAGGCAGATGATTTAGGGATATATATAAGAGTCAAAGATAGCAGACAGAGGCCAACTTATATATTAAGGTAAAGGAAAGAGTAGTGACCACTAAATCAAATAGCATTATACAAAGGGGAGCTAAAAACGAACCATAACAGTGCTCTCTCTCTCTCTCTGTGTATGCTCTCGCACGCATATACACACACGAACCCTGACTTATGAACATAATTCATTCTTTGAAATATGTTCATAGTTGAATGTTTGAGCTGAATTTATTTTTTCATAAGATATATTGTTAAACTTATTAATGCATCAATGAACTTCAGACATAAAACATTCATAGGAATGGGGTTTCTATGTTTGTTATATGAATTCGGTTCTCAATTTATTAGCGTATGCAGTGTTTGTAAGTGTGAACTGTTTGTATCTTAAAAGTTCATAAGTTTGCCTGTATATATATATATATATATATATATATATATATTTAAAAAAGATATTTAATGACTAACAAACCGAGAATAAGTTAGAAAACGTTAATGATACAACTAGTTTCGGCTTATTATGGCCTTCATCAGGCATCTTTGTAGGTAGAAGAAACAATAATAAAAGACTGAAGATATTAAGAAAACTGAGAAGCACAGGTTAATTGTATTAGATAATTAAAAATAAAAAACGTCGTATTAAAATTCCAGTTGTTCTATTTACGTGCCATTGTTTATTGTATGCGTGGTAGTAGCCTCTCGAGAACGCCAGTATTGAATAACAGCAGTATGGCTCTCAGGGATGTTATAGCGCAAATTACTGTTCAAATGTTCAGGATTAAGGACGATCTCCCTGGATTCCACTATCTTTCTTTCAAATTCATCCTTGCAACGGAAAATGTTTTCAGATCTATCGCAGGAAACTGAGTGACTTTGAAAATTATCATGAGGATTGTTAGAGAAGAGAACATGGCTGGATAAGGCACTAGCATTTGATCTTTTATAGGAGATGTCTCTTTTATGCTCCTCCATGCAAAGTTCAACAGATTTATTAGTTTGACTGTAATAAGGAACATTACAGTCACACCATAGTTTATACACACCAGGATATTTTAGATTATGATGCTTAGGTTTAGAATGGCTTATAAGAGATCTGATTTTTGGAAGAGTGGTGAATAACGTCCTGATGTTGTACTTTTGCCAATTTTTGGGAGACCGAACTGGATATTTAATACTAGATACAAAAACTAAGGTGTTGTTGATGAACGATGAAGACTTATTAGAAAAAGACTTGAGATATTTTGCAAGATATTTTGATAGTTTGTAGGTTGGAGAGTCAATACCCTCCACAATAAGGAGTGTTTTCCTTATGTATTTTTGGAACTCCATAGATAGGTGGTATAAGTGGATGAAGGAAGCATAGAGAGAGAGAGATGTACATCATGAGGAGGTTCACTAGTATTTTGTAGTAAGTTGTTAGTACGGTTTTGTAGTTCCCGAGTTGGATCATCCTGTAATATGTGTCACTTTCAAGTAGTAGAAGAATCTTATTATTATGATACTCTTCAATATCAAGGATAACTGTGGCATTACCTTTATCTACCGATAAAATTGTTATATTTCTGTTCTTTTTTAGATTTCTAATAGCTTGTCGTTCAGCTGAAAAAATGTTATCTTGTGGAGGTTTTGCATTGTTAATGATAAAAAATGGTTTCCATACAGAGAAGTTTAGCTAAATGAGTAGGCAGAAGTGAAGTAGCTTTTTCCATTTTAGTAAGAAGAGATTCTTTTGGAATAAACCTTGGTGAAGGAATGAAATTAAGGCCTCTGCTAAGAATATCTTTTTCGGCATCTGTGAGAATATGGGAGGATTTGTTTATTACTACCTTGCGTGGATTAATGTGGTCTTTTGTAATATCAAATGCATTCTGTACTCTCTTAATATTTTCAAATTTCCTGATAAGAGTAATTTTATTATTGTTCTGTATCTAAGTTGCTATTGTTTCACTATTAGAAATAAACTCATTAAAACTATCATTATTTAAATATATAATTTTTTAAATGTATCACAGTAACCGAGTCGATGCTCATGAATATATACATATATATAAATGTTTGCCATCAAACTGCTAACCTAACAGTGCAGCTTTTTTTACCTACATCACTTACCTCTGGCAATGTGTGAATGGAATGGTTTGGTGAAACCTGTGCTGCTGTATTTGACATTTCAAAGGCATCTGATAGGATCTAGCATGGAGCACTTCTCAGTAAATTGCTATCTTATAGCCTGCCTTCTACCTTTTGTATTTCTCTCAAGTAGTTTGCTGAATGAAATTATCAGATAGATACCTGAATCTTCAGATTTCTTAACTAATACAGGTATTCCTCAGGACTGCTATATTGTAAAATTTTATATATTTATGATGTATAACGAGTATGAATTTATTTGTTGATTGTGTTTACTCCTCCGTGATTTTATATCCTTTCCTTGAATCTTGGCTTATGTTGTATTATTTTTATTTTTTACTTGCTATTTCTTCAACTCTAAAATTATGTCCTATACAATTCTTACAGACTCTACCCTTATTGTTACCTCTATCCCTTGGCCGCTATTAGTGTATTGCCCACGTGTGCAAAACTCAATCGACAAAGGAAATGCCTCTGGCTAGAGCCAATTTCTTTGTTAGAATACTAGTGTTGACACTGTTTCAAATTTCAGAAAATTTATTTGTTTATGCTGCACCACCAAAATTCTATAGATAAGAAAAATTTCTTTATCTAAGAGCAAACTCTTAGTATGGCACACGATCCTGTATCCTTTTCTTCTCTATTTCCAAACACAACAATCCAATATATTCTTATTTCGCACTGTAGTCATGACTATCCCCAAAAATTTTACGCATAGGTTCTCTTTATGAGTGGTGCATTGAGATTAGTGATCACGCAAGTTATTTGGTTGACAAGAAAAAATTTATTCATTATTAATAAAGCAAGTTACAATTATCTTCATAGACACTAACTTAACTAATGTTGGTATGAATGGTAAAATAAGATAACTCGACATAACATGGACATTCTAGTTCCCTTACAACATGAAATGTTATCTAATACTATTAAAATGGGATGTCCTTCTAATTACTTAACACCCCTAGATTATTTTCACACAATTAATGGTTCAAGAACTACCCGATAATGACAAACTAAAGTATTTTTCACACTGCACTTTTAAAAGTTTTCTGACTCAGATCAATCATTCCCTATTCATGGTTCAACTCCTAAAGTCCTACAACACTTCATAAATCACAATTCTAATTAGTCCCTTTTACCGTCACAATCTAGCTTTCTTAGTATACAAAATTTTGAAAAAAAGTTCTTACTTTACCGAGGTGTTGGGATCTCACTGGCTTATACTTGCGAACATCAATTGGAATTATAAGGCTCGCGTTTTCTTCATCTGGTCCCTTTTCAACGAGGGTTAACTGGCTGATACGTTCCTTAAGTTCTTGCTTCTGGAAGGTAGATATGTGAATACGATCACGATTTGTTGACCACGATGTTGGTCCACGAGGTTCCGCATTTCCTTCTCGGCCTACGCTGACCTTCTGTATGTTGAGACCTATACGCATGTCGGCATTCCACTTGGCCACATAGCCGCTCTCATTCATCTCACCCCGACCTCACTGGAACTTCCTCTCTTTGGGAACAGCTGGAACAGATCTGAAGCAAACCCAAAAGCCTCTTTTTTTTTTTTTTCTGCCAAAAATTATATTCTTCCTCGATGACCTTCACACGACACCTCAATTCCTCTGCACTCTGTTCCGACGCTTCTTGTTCTCGTCCACAGGAGATACCCCCCCCCCCCCGCAACATACACCCTTGCTTGCATGATGGCCTCAGGTCATGATTTAATCTTCTTATCTTGTCTGGGATTTTAGCCTAATGTTTGCATACTAACACGTACTTCACCCATTTCTAAATTGCTTCCCCCCCCCTTTTTTTTTGGCGGCCATGGGACCAGATCGTAATCTGGTCCCATGGCCACCAGACATTAGACACATTCCTTAGACACCTAAACAAACAACACAAACGCATACAATTCGCAATTGAAATTGAAAAACACAACACACTTCCGTTTCTGGATACACTTGTCACACGTCTTCCCTCTGGCAATCTTTCCTTCACTGTTTACCAGAAACCGACACATACGGGACAATATATATACACATAAACTCTTACCACCACCACCGAACACAAAAACTAGGTGTCATCAACACGCTAAAAAACAGGGTGCAGATGATCTGTTCCAACGAACAGGCACTAAAAGATGAATTTAAAATTATCTTTAATACTTTTAAAAAAAAACGGATACAGCCAAAAACACTATTAACAAAATTCTCTACAAAACCTCAACAAGAAACAAAGACAAACCAGACTACAGTAAAACTAAAAGCATTCCCTACATTAAAGGAACATCAGATAAAATAAACAGAGTACTATGAAAATACAACCTCAAAGCCACCTTTAAACCTCCTGCAAATTAAAAAGCTTACTCAACTCATCCAAAGATACACTCCCCCCACTAGCCCACCCTGGAGTATACCGGATTTATTGTACTTGCAACATACTATATATAGAGAAACAGGATGCACAATTCCTATCAGACAAAAAGAACATAAACAACACATTAAATATAATAATTATGGTGAAGCTGGCCTTTCTGATCATGCCCTGAATTCCTTACACAGAATTGACTGGAAAAGCACTAGCTGTCTACATCGCACTAAAACATGGTATAAATGAAAAGTCAAGGAAGCATGTGAGATTATTATCAACCACCCCAACCTGAACAATAATGATGGTCTAAAATATCAAACATATAGAAGGTATATATTCGACCCATGGAACGTTCCTCACTAAGGAACAACTATAAACAGGACTATAGAAAATAAAATCCAGTATCTTAAAAGTAAAAATAAGAATTGTAACACTAAAAATAGGACATCACTGTTTCTGAAAGAATGTTTATTCCTGTCATCGTAAATAGAATTTAGCTTGATGTAATTTTTTATTTTATTTTATTTATTTATTTTTTTCACTAGAGGTCATGCCAGTAGAATAACATGTGATCAAATCATTGTTTCTTTAGCTTACAGTTAATAATGTAACTAAGCTTGTCTTGTACATATTGATGTATGCTCCAGATGATGATCTTGATGTGAAGATCGAAACGTCGGGATAATAAAAAAGTTTTTTTAACACGGTTGTAAATTCCATAAATTTTAAAATGAATCTTATACAACCAGTTCCCTAAACAGTATCCATATCATCTTTTAATGGTGTGATGCAATCCTGGTTACCTTCACTGCTTCCAAAACACAGTTCTGTCCTTTTTCTTACAAAGTTCTTCCCTTGCTTTTGATAATAGTCAACTCAAGAGTCAAGACCAGCTCACGTTTAATGAACCAACACCTCCACTTTCCTGGCACAAACACATCACATCACAAAAACAGAAGATAATAATAATGTTTGTAGTGACAAATTGACTGCATAATTACTAAAGTTTAATATGCACATTAATTTTCACTCTATCTTTCAGAGTGACAGAAACTGGAGCAACTCGGAGAATGGATTAGCTGAATGATCTTTGAACAGAAACATTTGTAGAAGTTTTAGGAAACATTATTAACAAACAGTAACAAATGCACAGAAAAAATTAGAAATAAATCTTTTTAAAAGACAAGACTTACAAACTCAAGGGCTATACAAGCTTGTCCAGAGAAGCTTTTTTCAGACATCCAATGCCCACAATAGGATTTGATTCACCAACCCCTAGGTTGTGGGTTGGTGAATGAAACCAGGCCAGCATGGTTGGTCAAGTGGACTGGCATATTCAAAGAAATATGCGATTGTCTGGATATCAGCATAGGTAAAGAACAATCTATTATGCAAGAAATGAATAGGCTTTTGTATATCAGTTGCACTGAAACTGACATCTAACTCATGAATATTACAAATGAAAATCAGTGTTTAAAGCAATGACAGCAGATATTTTTCAAAGTTTTGTTTGTCTGTGCAATCCATGATTTTTCAAATCAAAAAGTAATGAAATATATTGTTCCATCAACAGAACTACAAGAAGACAGGTTTTGTCATTTCAATAATGCCATCACTGATCAAGGAAACAGAACACTGTTGCACTAGTAAGAAAGATCAGATTAAAATCTGTTCCACTGTTACATACAGTAAACAATCAAAAAGGAAATATGCACCCAAATGTAAAATGAGTAAGAAAAACCACAGAATGAGAACAGGCTTTAAAGCCAAATCTTATCAAATGCACTGGCAATATTACAAGCTTCCTTGATCCTTTCCATGGTAGCCATAAAATAATCAACAGTAATTGAATCCATACCAGTGATTAGATGGAAGAAAAAGTTAACTATATAGATTTCACTATGATTTTAGAAATGATCAAAGGAAAAATGCTAAAACAGCTGTTCAATGGTAGAGTTCCTCTTTTCAGTGTGACCAGTTTCCAACATGGGCAATGTTAACAGAAAAGAAGACTGAAAAAGTTATACAAAATAGAGCACAGATTTTTCAAGACCAACTGGCGGGATATTCCTATGACCGTTAGTATCTATTCCATTTTTCTAATTTTTTTTAAATGAAACATCACAGGAAACATAATGTAACATTTCACATTTCATAGAAGATGATTTAATGTATTTAGATCATTAATGCAAAAACTGGAAGAGAAGAATGATGCAAGAGTCAGCTTTTTTAAAAAAAATAGCAAATTGACAAGAGCCTAAATTTAGAGCTCAATTGGCCAGATAAAACTACTTAAATTTAGTATATAGATATATATATATATATATATATTCTTTTTACAGCTAAATATATTAAAATTAAAGTTCTGGAAGTGGAATTGCCTGGTTATTGTTACCTGGCCACTCTATGGGGGGGAAAAATCTATGATAATATAGTAAAAAATTAATTCCAAAACACAAAATCTTCAGATGACTGCATCTAAGTCCTCAGAACAATAACATGTTACAGCACAAAGAAGTAGTTCCAAAATATAATTTAAAATTTTAGTGAATTATCCTTTAGAAGCAAGGAAAACTTTTCACTATCTTTGCTCCATTTTTCATATATCTGTTAAAAAATAACAGAGATATTTTCTTAGGGGACACCTCCTTTTCTGAGGTTAGTTAATCTTGATTTCTGATATTTTGTAACTTAGCACATTACTGCCCGTGACAAGATCAAATCAAGTTCTTGGCAATGACTGGTGCTATTTTTTTTTTCAGTGCATCCTTTCTCTCATTTACAAATATAACTGCACTTTATTTAAATATACTATTAAATAAAAAAAATATTTTCAGCACTATTATATATTATCTTGACTAAAACCATAAATTTAAAATTTTTGAATAAATTGAAAAACTTTAAAATTATATTTCATACATCATTATTTAAAATTTAGAATAAAATTTAAATGATATATTACTTAAGATAGACCTGGCACTTTTATAAATTCCCACGACAGCAGTGCTGCAAGCCCTTCAATTTTATAGATATGTGTGTATATAGGTATAGGTGATACAAAGGTTACATATTTGAGACTTTTAAATTGCTGATAGGTAGACACTGGGAAGTTCTTTCACTTGATGGAACCGGAGGAAGAAACGAGGACAAGGAGCCATCTCTGAAAGTTATGAAAGAAAGCTGGGAGCAAGAGGGTGAGGAGTGATTTCTTTGAATGGAGGGTGGTTGAACCATGGAATGCATTGCCTGATAGTGGTGAGAGTACAAACGGTCAATGAGCTGTAATGATGACTGTATTTTCTAGAAATGGGCCTCCCATGACGAGTCTTTTGACTCCATGAAGGCCTGAATCATAATAATATATTATAAAAACTGTGTATGTATATATACAGTATATATTGCAGTTTAATATCCTTCCCTGTTTCATTCAAAGCATACACCATACATAAACCTGGTGAAGTTAGGGCTGATATACGAACAAAAAATATAACAATAATGAATAAATAAAATCCATTGAAGGATGTAATTCAAACTGAACCCAGCAGATCACTAAATGTTATAGAAACTCTTGGTATATTATACTAATAAAATATACACAGATACTTGTACAAGGTATAAATATACTTTGTTCAATTAATTATAAGAAAATTCCTACGATGCAATATCAAAGTAAACCAAATATTCTTTTTCCGGGACAGAATGGGATGCTCGTCAATATTTTAAGGTCTGGTGGTTTATATTTCAACACAAACCAACACTCTCATTCATATAAATAAAACATACCTTCGGGATGCCTATTAAGGCGTATAAACGCATGCTCTTCCAACATTTCAATGTCGCAGAAATCTTGCATCCTTTAAGCTGCAACATCTTCGTAATAAACGTTTTTGTGAGCAGAGAATACTGCATCCTTTGCGTTAGAATATTCCATAGGTACAAAAATATCTATTCATGGAAAACATTTCAAAGTAATCAAAACACTGATTCATCTACCCCGCGAAATGTTTCGTAAGTACGACGAGCAAGTCCGGAAACCCACGTGCTGTTTGCTACTACGGCAAATAATCCAATCCGCAACGGTAAGGGTATAGTGCTGCTCAACGCTGAAAGGTGAAACACACCGAAGCGTCCAACTTCATGTACAGAGAAGGCTACATGCCGTAACAGCCACCCGCCAGACGGCAAGATGCGAAAGTGCTGCCAGCACATAATTGAACGATTGCCTGTACAAAGATGACCCACTCTTTAAATAGAACCACTGCTCACAATATCTCGGCACTTCTTTGGATGTGATGAAAAGGCCAGCTTTCAGGTAAACACGCAAATGGCAGGCATGCTCTTCCAGGATTCGAGAAGCCTGGTAGTTATTATACATTAGCGAAGTACATTTTGTTCTTCCTTGTTCGCTAGACATGGGCTGTGCACAGGATATACAATAATTCATTAATAAAGGTTCTGGTAGAGTGATGAGCAACGTCACGTGGCATTCGATTGGTGTCACGGATAACAATTGTTCATGATAACGCGCAGACGATACTAACATGGAATAAAAATAAAATAAAACACACGCACTTTCCTTTTTACAGGATAATTTAATATTTGCTATCTTTATGTTAGTAATTTCCTTAGTTATCGGTCAAAAAGTTTTATCTGCTGTTTGATAGGCTATTTCGTGATGAATTGATAGTATCGATTGTTTCTAGAGATGCAGTCCACTCCCTTAAAGGATTAGCACGTTTGATACATGACATACTTCAGCCTTTTGTTATGAGGAATACTACCTTTGTCTTTAGGAAACAAAGAAAGCAGAAGAAACTTTTAACACATCAGCTATGACTAAACATATAAGACTGCTAACCGCGATAATTCCACAGGGTATGGTAGTCTTATTCTAATTGGCGTTCATTTTCCAAGATGAACCTTATGTTACTTGATAAGCTGGAAAAGCAATCCGTAATATCGTAGAAAAATGAGCCAAATAACATACCAGTAATTATATTTCTTAACTATTATTTCGTAAAAAAAAAAATAATTTATCCCTCGATGAGTCGACTCCAAAAGGTGTTGTATAATAAATAATATTCGATGGGAAAACACAAGTTCACAAAGATCGCCTTCTTTAAGAAGACAGGACGTAGTTAGAAGTATGAATAACTGATTTCATAATTTTTAATAAACGCTCTGCTTTTCGAAATTATTTATAATAAATTAATTCGTTAGATTTTACGATAACAAAATTTAGGAAATAAATGTGTTTGGCCTTCTAAAAGAAGTACATAATTATATTGATCGAAATTATTAATATGTAACTGCGTACAATTATACGCTAAAACATGTTAATATTATTTTAAGTGACACCATTTGTCTCCAAGTTATTTCCGAATCTTTACTGATTCGGAAATTTTACATCATTACTGATCAAGTTCATATGGCGTCAACCATGTCTACAGTTTTCGCAACAAAATAAGCCAATATAAACCACATATGCTAGGAGATGACAGTTGATTACTGAATACAAAGATTATAAATAAAAACATGTGCTGGAATTTCTCCTTATTTAAGTATGTACTATTATGAAAGCCATTTCTATTAAAAAAATAAAATAACTTTCAATACTACTTAAGCGAACAACAATTTGCTCTCTGCCAGAAAACAAAATTAAATGCTCAACTCGACATTCCCTCCAGGTGGAAAAAGTTTCAATAAAATTCAAGAACAGTCTGAAATCACAAGGCATGTAATCCCCCCGTCACACATACCACAAATAAAATTAATCGCTGATTACGAACTCGTTAAGAGAATATAAAAACAGGCGAGGTACTTATTTCTATTTACACACTGTTATATAAAGGTTATTCAGATAATATGTTACAATAATAACTTAGAATATTTTGGCTTTGGGATACCTAGGGCTGGAGTACGCGGAAAGCGAGACTTGGTTTAACCATTTCTATAAATTTCGCATTTACACACACATTTAAACAATCGATATTCAAAGTTACAATTGTGTGTGTGTAGAGAGTTTGGAGAACAAAGTTCATTATTTGGGGCATAATAAATATCCACAAAACAACGATAAATACATATTCATATAAATTCAAATACCTGTTGCAAATGTTGCATATTATCAAAGGTACTTAAGATTATATATATATGACACTAAACTTGAAAAAGTTGACTACGAGGTTAGCAATGCAATATTGCAAAGAGCGCCAGTTAGGGATGAAAGAAATGCACAACCTACCTGGTTTTGACTATGATATTACGCTAGCAGTTCCGGGAGAAAGGGGGAGGGGTGAATTTCTAAGGTGGGAGGAGGATTACTAAAGAACAACAAGAGAAAGTATAGGGGAATAAGAGGAACGGTATTTAGGAAAGCGTCAATATGAAAATGAAAGGCTCACTGCTTACATCCTTCCCATTGCTTCATTAGATCATAAGAAGCTCAGTCGATTCCCGTCTATAACGTGAGGAACTTTTATCTGGTCTCTTTCGACTAAAAGTGAGTTAGCCTGTTTCATACGGTGGTAGAGGGTTTTTCGTTCTTCAGAACGGGCAAATCGGCCCCGTGAAAGCCGAAATTTGAAACGTTTTTATGTCACGTTTTGTCCTACCGGCTTACCAGCCCGGAACTTGGGGAGGTTGGGCGCCGGGGAAGCGGAGCCCCCTAATATATATATATATATATATATAGGAGGGCTCAACCCTCCTCCCAAAAGGGACGGGGAAGAACCTCATACATTCGTATGATCGCAAATGCTACATGAGTCGGGATGAGTCACATCATCTCGAGCACCGGGGATTATATTGTCATGAGAAATTAAACTTGAAAAAAAGTTTAGTCTTTCGTTCTAGATAGTGGGGGACGTTTTATTACATTTTATCTATAGTGTTTCGCAAAGGGGATTCGATACCTCTGTCAGCAATGCATCGCTAACCTTAGAATCATCTATTCTGAGGAAAGGAGAAAAAAGTACCCTAGCACAAAATTTATATAAAATAGTAATAAATGCATCTTTCACTCCCAAACCTTTTATCAGTCCATAACACTGGTGTGAGGGTGGGGGTTTAATTCCTCTACAGTAAATTACAGAGTATATTCATCTTTATAATTTATACAAAAAACAGCAAAAAAAATCACAAACTCATTTACTCTTATTTGCTTTCATATTTAACTAAATTATTTTTAATGAGTTTTAAATATATATATAAAAAAAAAAAAAAAAACTCAGAGGCATCCCTAAATTTGGAGGTGGAGTGAATATTATTTTTCCTCCAAGGAAAATACTTATGCTCACCTTCCACTGAGGAGAGGGAGAAGGACTGAACATACTAACATTTTTTACGGGACAGAAAAATACCTAGTTACATTGCTGTTCCCTCGTGGTGGATACCTAAAGTATGCATTCCGAGTTAAGACTTCGCACAGTTGTGGTGTAACGAACTCCGTTTGCAATGGATTTCTGTGTGATTGACCATTACCTCCGTCGTAAGAGTACGGAGATTTACTAGAATTCCTGTCCATAGTAACTCTGTCATTGCCGGTTCCCAAGCTCGGATGAGAAAGGAGGAGAGAGTTGCACTTGTGGCTAGCAACCACAATACATCAAAAATCTCGCGCAACAGAAACCTCAAGTATTGAGGGCCCTATGCTCCGCAGCGAGTGAAGAGGATAAGTAAGTACTGTCCATGGTATGAGTAAGTACTGTACTGTTCAATCTCCTCAAAGTTTTCCTTGCAACAGAAATAAACATTCGATAGCTTACATAAATTGTTTTCTTTACATTGTGGCCATTTAAACAGCTTCAGTCATAAATAATCAAATTTTCATTATTTTATTTTTCCAATCATGAACGATATCCATTTCTAAAGGCAATTTAAAGTTTTGAATTAGGGTATTGGGTAGGATGTTTTGACAATGTCTACATGATCAAGACGTGATCTTCTGTTATCATGAACTTATCTTTAGGTAGTATCCGCATCCTTTGTGTGGAATTATAAAACACTATTTTGCAGCCTCTTTCTTATCGAATGTCAGATTATATCAGGAACAGCATTCACAGTGCGTGTAGATCAGTGCACACGATTCTCTGTAATCAAGAATTTACACACGAGCCCACGAAGCGCACTTACACGGATAGCTCAAAATTTGAAACGAAATCGCAAATATTAAATAAATTTTAATTTAACTATGTTACTTATAAATAATTATCTGGGAAGCAGGTGTAATCACAAATAATCAAAACTACAACCCATTACTTCATTAAACTATTAGATCGCTTTAAACAAAACGTTACAAGCATTCATGCCTTTCACAGCATCTCGAACCCGCTGCTTTTGGGCGAAAAGGTGGTTTTTACCAACTGAGATAGTGAGGATAAGTAAAATTGTTGAAATATTCCCGTATTTATTTTGACAACAAATTAGAATTGTGAAAATAATTCAAGCGCATATACTAAGAAATCTGTGATTTCGATCTCTAAAGCAGTAGAGGATAAACGTTGATTCTCTTCAGTCATTAAATATTTTCTTAAAATGCAGCACGGCTATTCGGAAGAATATGCCTTTGGCGTAATCTTTTATCATTTGGTGACGAATAATAAACGATCCACATTTCTTCAAGATTACAAACGTAACTTAACACATTTACACTGATAAATTGAAAGTAAGTTCTTTTTCACGGGAGGAAAACGCTGCCTTTTTATTTATTTATTTATTTTTATATAGGACTATGGGGACCAGTTTAGATTCCTCATGTCCTAGAAATTCGAACCCATATCTTTCTAATCAGAAAGCGACGACCTTTCGACATACAGAGACGTACTGCCTGTTGGAAGTAATCAGATGATGATCAGGAACAATGGTCATGGACTTGTTTAAATTCTGGATGGGGAGTATCACTAGAGGAACAAATTTTTTAAAGATTCTGGATGAACTCCCATGTAAGACCGCAAACATACAGTACATTATTAAGATATATATTGTCGGCCGAGTGGTTAGCATATCCGCTCTCCTGCCAAAAGGCTGTGGGTTCGAATCCCACCATGGGCATGGATGTTTGTGATTGTCTGTGAAAATACTAGTGGTGGTGGTAGGCAGTAGCTGATGACGGAGAGATGTAGAGTAGGTGCCCTCCCTCGATGAGTCTTAGGACCCCCTGGAGGTGTTGTATAATAATAATATTTTCGTATTTTTTACGTAATTCGAAAATCCTGCTCTAGAAACCAAACATGAAACGTTTTCAGGCCGCTTCAGGCGTCCAATGAGCGAAGCGGTGATCTAACACCGGCGATGAAATTTATCCCCCACCTAAACACAGTCACAAGCATCCATGCCCATAGCTAAATTCAAATCCGCAGCCTGTTGACTGGAGAGTGGATACGCTAACCACTCAGGCAACAGGAAAACAAATGAATGGATCATAGAAAGGAATTATAGGACTTTAATACTTCTTAAGGGAAGTGAAGGAAGAAAGCACAAAGAATGGAAGGACTTTTCAAAACAGTAACACAGGATGAGAAACGGTAAAGTGGTAGATCCCTAATGAAACAGATGACGTATCAGAAGTGACTGATATTAAGAGTTAAAGGTTCAAGAAAAGCCCACTGAGGAACGGAATGACCATAAAAACGCTAAATGGCGAAAATAGGACTCCGTTTAGTCTTATAAATTCACTTTCAGAAACTTCTGTTTCTTAATGCAAACGTAATTTGTTTTAATGGGTTGAAAAACGGATATTTCATCCTTTGCTAAACTGCAGGTACAGCAACCTTATAAGTCAATGTGCTATAATAGGACGATATATATGCAGGGCCAGACTTATGCACAGACGAACCAGACTCTAGCTGGGGCCCCGGAAGCGCCCTCGAGAAAAATGTAAGTACGGCCGTGTATGTGTGTGTATATATATATATATATATATATAGAAAGTTTTTTACCTTGGGTATAATATATGTTAAAGATACCAAGCTATTTTAAAACTAGTTTTTACTCCATTTCCCATACACACACACACTACCCTGCCAAAAGTATCCGGACACACCCCTAGATATAATGTACTGGTCTCCTATAAATCACTGCATGGGATCTGCTATAAAAAAAATAAAAAAAAGGGTAACAGACATGCAAGCTAGCGGTTTTGCAGAACACAGCTGGCCAGCATACCCAAGACACGTCAGTTAAGTGATTTTGAATGAGGCATGATCATTGGGTGCCGTATAAGTGGCAAGTCCATCTGTGAGATCAGTGTTCTGACCGGGCATCCACGATCCACCGTACATGAAATTGTACAGAAATACGAGAGGCAAGGTGCTACAACGGTCGTACCATGATCAGGAAGACTCTCATATCCTTTTGTACCGGTCCCACGAAGACTCGTAGGACCACTCTTCAGGCCATCACAGCTGTTGTATCAGTGGACCTGACTCGTTCTCCGTCCACCTGCCAGTGTGGCCCATCAACAGGAACAGCACAAATAGTGCTCTTCATGAGGTGGGGGTTTTCGGGAGGGGGGGGGGGTAATAAGAGGAAGGAGATATTCTGAAACGCTGTATACGCCCGTGCAAGCCACCACACCAACCACCATCAATTGTTGGAGCGTTTGAAGACCAAATTGCAACGTATCCCACCAGAACAGTGTTAGCAATTTGTAGACGGCCTTCTACGACGTGTTGCAGTGGTTAATGCTGCAAAGGGTAACCCAACATGTTATTGAATGCATCCAATCATGTATGGCCTGCCAGAAAAGTGATATCCGGATACTTCTGACAGGGCAGTGTGTGTATGTTACTCCACTCAATGATGCTGGATCCTGATCGAGATTTTGTTTACAATATAACATTTATTATCACTCATTTTAATGCCACTTGACACGTATTCGAGGATAGCATACATATTTAAGGACTCGAACATAATGTATGAGAAACATCAGAACTACTGATGGTAATAAAATAAAAATAAATAATGCTATTATCACACAAAAATAATAATAATCTCACCAGCAATTATTATGCTGGATGATAGAACATTCAAATCTGCCTCCTAAGCTGGTTAACAATTCATAAACGCTGTTTCCGTGTTTCTCATATTTCTTTTCATCGTCCGAAGTATAAATTGACATAGTGAAAATCCTGAGTTTCAAACTTTGAAGTGCGAGGTACAGGATTAAGAATAGCATCTTCTCAGAGAGCCAGTTAGAGAACGCCCAAAGGCATATGCATTTTTAATGGCCGGGCGTTAGCATCGGAGAACGACACATGTCATGTGTGAGCAATAGACAGCATGTACGATATATTTAAACTGTTAGACATGACAGCATTAACTAGAAGAGAAACTGAGACCACACAAGGGAGATTTCATTCATAAATACATAATGAGAAAATATGCAGGTTTTTCTTATCGTTCGACACATACCTAAAACTCGAACATCGACAAAGGCACACCGCAGGGCTATTAATTCTTCTAAGAGTGATGGCTTTGAAGCCCAAGGTAAAAAAAAAAAAAAATTACTGTCATTTTCCTCAGAGAGAGAACGAATGGCTGCGTCTTTTCAAAAAGTATGGCGACTATAAGAGCAGAAGTCATGAACTGGGAAGTACAATTCTCAATGCACAACTACTGTGTCTTCTTATTTCTCTAGAAAGATATGCTAGACAAGCAGCACTACATCATTTGTATCATCTCGTGCAATACCAATCTAAATACTATAAAGTCTGATGGTACTACCGCAAAATGACACACGCAGGAAAGCCATTATTGAACAACTGATATTACTCAACAAATGCAATATTATCGTAGAATGGAATCTCTTGGCTAGGTAATTATGTATACATAAATGCATGTACATAACAGGAAGACCGGGAGAGAAACAATTTTATTAGTTATTTTAACCTGAATTTAATTATAATTAAATGATTCATTACGGCAATCGATATTAAAGAACATAATTAGTTTGTTTCATGTCGTTCTTTATCAAGCTCTGATAGACCAAAAGAAATATACGTACTTCATTTGTAGAGAAAGATAATTAGACATTCATTATAAAGAATGTAATTTATTACGTATAATAATATTTGTTGGTTAAATTGAAGATCAGTGGAACAGTTCCTCAGAGAACAGCGAAATGCAGCGTATACTGCTGAATGATAGCAGTGAGACTAACATTATTATTATTTTTATGTGAATCCTACCCAAGAGAGGCAATTAAACATTTAGCACTTTAATACCATGGGTGGGTTAAAGGTCAGAAAAAATTATAATCCTGTTCTAGAGACCAAACACAGTACTTTGCCACTTCAAGCCTCCAAATAAGCAGAGTGGTGATGGTTTCGTGTGGGGTAATGAAAATTTATCTACCACCTAAAAGGCATTCGCAAAACATCAATGCTCTATTTCTAGATTTTAACTTTTTCACGGGATACTGTCAAAGCACTGCCCCACCGAACTATCATGCCTCTATTTTGCTCCAAAAAAATACGAGTGGCTGCTGGTCAACATCTATACAAATTTCGGCTGCAACCAACAATTTCCTTCCATCAACCTTCCTTAAATGGTTGTTCCTGCCAGGAAAGAAGGAACGTGGATATGTTTCCTGAACAGCAGGTGGTAAACTAGCTATCCTTTCTCCTTATCCACACCTTCACCCAAGGAGCACCGTTATAGATTTTGCGACTTCTCTTGTATACTCGTATAACCAGGGCGATAGCAAACGAACTTGGATTCTCCTACAATCTTATTGTAAACTCAACGTTGCGAGTTTCTGGTAACACTGAGGGTTGTCATTGTTAAATCCTCGATGCTTTATTCGATTACGATTATCAGTCGGGATAAAAATAATTTGTGGAATTTCATAAAATAGTTTTAATTAATCTATATCACAAGTGATAAAAAAGTAAAGATGTTTTGTTGATTTTTATTTATTTATTGTTTACTACTGTTTTATGTAAAACTTGAAAAACCTTGTTTAGGTTATTTGTGTGGGCTTTTAAATGTCGAAATAATGTGACACGAGATTATTCGACACGGAAGAGTGTCAAAACGTGATATATATATATTTTTTTTGGGGACGATTTTATCTAGTGTTGAAATGAAATAGCACTTCTAGAGGTAAATAACGTCATCAATTATGAAATGAGTGTTTTTGAATAGAAAACAAAATGTATATATTATTAGACAAAAAAAAAAAAAAAGAAGGAATAACAATATTTTAAAAGAACTAAAAATCAGTAGAAGAACAACTAAATAAAAATAAACAAAACTAGATACAACGTATAAACCAAATGGCCGACACTCTATATCATAAACAATCAATAAAATATAAACCAACTAGGAAGAGAAGGACGGGTAGACTCAAAAGAGGTTACTAGATTAAAAATTAGACCGGCACAGATCACAAGGTCTATTTCCGTATTTAGTGTCATGATGATGGCAAAATTCACACTAAATATGATTTAGTACTAATTAAAAAAAAATTCTCAGATGGTCTAAAATAATTAAATAAAATTTGCTTAATATAAAAAAAAAAAAAATTGCTTCGCCTCCTTTCTTTAATGTAGTTTAACGAATGGTTACATTCAAAATAATTCTCAACTAGTAACAGTTCTTCCGCTAAGTACAACATAAACATACAAAAAGACAATCGGTACATCTGCGGATTTGTTCTAGGCCACACAGACAGCAGTACTCTCGAACACAACCGCCAGTGTTTGAATGCAATTACGAAACGAAAGTGAACTCGCAAGATAAAAATCCTGTAATACCGGTGTATGTGTTCCAGGTCCTCTGGTAGCATTTTAATGATATGCCAGTCGGCAGAAAGTGAAGCGCTGAGTGATTCTCGATGTGTATAGAAGCTGCACACATCACTGCCGTAATCACCAAACCATGAACAAACGCATTATTCTAAGCGATGCATTAAATCAACAAAATAGAAACGATGCTATGAAAACGAGACGGTCAACTGATAATTTTAAAGGCAAGAGTTGATCCCTAACCTCGTTATCGAAACCAAAGAGGCAAACAGAATTTCTGTACTATTAATTCCGCCATTGCAAGTTGAAGCGATTTGGATTCAGCGTATAAATACTCTTCTCGCACTTCCGCCTTCTTTGAGAAGCGACGATGACATGCTAATTATATACTACAAAAAAGAATAATAGGTATCAAATTCTGAACACTAAGTTCGAGGTTCTTATATCATCTGACTTGTACTTTTGTCAACTGCGAACTCAACCGTTCGAGCTCCAACAGCGCTTCAAGGTTGATAGTTAATTTCCTGAGAAGTCTTTGCATTTTAACAAAAATGAGATCGTATAGAATGTTTCAATTTATTTCACAAGTTCAACTCTTAGAACTAGTATTCCTTCCCCGCCCTCCACTGAAGCTGCAGCCATATCAACTGAGTTTAACAAACGAAATAAAGGAGACTCAGTACACGACGTATTATATATTGTCTAATCATTGCAAATAACCCACAGACACCGTAAGCAGTGGATCTAACGTACGACGTTTGCGGACTGAGTTGTGGAGTTAAAAGAATTTATGCACAAAATGAACTTTGACTTAATGTTGTGACTGACGTATGAGCTACGTGATCGCAATAAAGATCAAGTGATGATAAACAATATTCAAAAATAAAACTGTATGACATATAAAAGTGCTTCTGCTTGTTCAAACAAACAGTACACCATCAATAAACTCACTCGCGTGATCCAAATGCAACAAAACTACTTTACATAAATGTAGCTTTAAACGAATACCAAATTTTGGGTTGTGGGCACAGCTACCACCTCAAAATCTGCAGTAACCCAGAGTCTCTAACTTGATTCTTTTTTTTTTTTTTTTTTTTTTTTTTTTATGCGAAATTCTGTTAATATATTTATTCGTTGTTTCAGTATCTTTTGTCCTCCAATTTTTGAACAAATATGGTGACATTTTAGATAATCAGCTGTAATCACAGCAGTTCAGTTCCATAAAGGTGAGTTATGGTCGAGTATTACCGAAAGAAACTGCAGCAAAGTCAGAGTATGTCGGTCATCAGACCGAATTCCTTGAATGGAATTTTTAAAAAAATCGAAATAGATTACCATATCTGACTGCGGCTTTTTCCAGATGGCCTGGTATCTTTGTCCATTTTCAACTGGTAAGAATATTACATGACATACATCGAGAGAATAAATGGAAAGAAAGGCCTGGCAGTCTCTTCTAAAATTTAAGTATGCCTTTTAGTTAGACAACATAAATTAGATAAATTCTATTCTAACACAAAATGAAATACAAGAACAACCAATAAAAGAGAGCAGAATATATGATTCTGAAAACTGAAAAACATAAGCAAAAAGAAATAAGATTAAAAATATACAAAGTTGTTAGACCGCACTAAATACGCAGAAGAAAGAAAAAAAAAACGCGTGTGGAAATAAACAGAAATTAGAAAAATGAATGAAACTATTGAGATGAAAACATTAAGAAAATCTGAAGGCATAGCAATTATTCACAAAATTATGAACATACAAATCAGATAGTTGTAAAATAGATCCAATAAATGATTAGATCCGACAACGAAAAGTATATTGGAAAAATTATAAAAATATGTAGGACAACAGGTGGAGCTGAAACAGAAATGATTTTGAAAATAACACCACCACCAATAACTGGGTTTAATAGTGGGGAAAAAAAGTATAAAAAGAGCATAACGAACTCCCCCCCCTCCCTTTTAATAGGAATACGTTGCGATTCTTTATATAATGCGGATGTGTGCGCATGCTACCAGATTGGATACAATACTTCCGATTTTTCACCTAGAACAATATAAGTCTATTCTTTCTTTTAGGGTTACACGGTGATCAGCATTCATATTTATAAATTTAGGGACACAAAAACACACGTGTTGAAAAGATTATTTTAATAATTACTAATAAAAGAATTTATTTATTTTATTTATCCTATTTTATTTTAATTTATTTAATTGTTTATTTTATTTTATTTTTTTATGCTATTTCATTTAATTATCGCTAGAGGTCAGGCTAGAAAAAAGATTAATTAACAAGGTAGATTTAATTTACCGGTTTACAGGACTAGAGCATGTAGCTGAGTTCCCTATAGGCATGTATCCTTCTGATGACGACCTCCACAGGGATCGAAACGTCAAGAGTTATTATATTAGTAATTAGGAAAATAATCTTTTCAACACCTGTTTTTGTGTCCCTAAATTTATAAATATGAATATAAGTCTATGTAGATATATTACATATATTTCCAAATCTAAGAATTAAATGCCAGCAGTTTTATTTCAATAAAAATTCGGTAATTGATGCAGTGCTTTTATACTAAAAAAAAATACACTGACAGTATATTAGCACTATGGGTGGGCTAAATTTAAGAAATTACTTTTTTCTTTTTTTTTTTTAAATTCCCAAATGAAGACTGGTGGGTCAGTGGAATGCATTGTCTGAGTGGCTTGTGAGAGTGTAAATGGTAAAATGATTTAAGGCTTAAATTTTAAGCAATGGTACTTAAGTGTGTGGCCTGGAACTTGCCTCTTGAGATGAGTCCTCTAACTATGAAGGTTTTATGATAATTTCTTCATATGCAGTTGTCAAACATATTACTATTTTGCTTTAATTTGCAATTAAAATATGAATAGTCCACATTTTTCTTAATTTTGTTTAGTATTTATTTTCGAATAGCTATCTGGGGAAATTTGTGCCAAACATTCTGGGGGGAGGGAATCACTGATTTTATGTAAGTCTTCGCTTCTTGGTGCAAAAAACAACACCTTAGAGGCTCTCTCTGTAAAAATGGTAATATGATCTTCATCTAGCTCTCCTGTACTGGTTCAGCATCCACCATCAAATTTTCATCAGTCCAAGACGGGTTGAGTTCATTGATTAGGGGTTATAGCAATTAATACAACTGACTCGCCATTCATGCGTTGCATCCCTACATGCCCATATTATGTCTGTAGATGTTACGGAGCCTGCTGGCCTGTTTTAAGAGAAGAAAAACTCGAGTTTCCGGAAGAAAAAAATACTCCACTTCCGTATGAAGTCACTAACCCACCTTACCTGAAAAGTGCTTATAAATGTTCTTCGTGTCAAAGACAGGACTCGAACCAAAGTCTTTCCAACCAAAGAGCTCCGTTAAAATCAACTGAGCTACGGAGGATCTGGTTCAGCATTAGTACTATGATTAAATCAGGTAAGTACGGTTTCCAGCTTCGTGCTTAGTTTTAATGTACCCACGACACCCATTACAGTTAAGAACAAGCGGTTCCTACAATAGCAGGTAATTCGTAACTACTGCAACAAAAATTTAAGCATTTAGCAAAGCAAAAAAACGGGACACTTCCGCAAGTAGCATATTGGAACTGAACTTCGCAAAATATAGACTGGTTAAGGAAGCCAGACGATTTTTTAATGCGCTTGATAATTCAGTATAGCATTTTTTCCATTTATATTTCGATAAGTTATAAACGTAGCCCTTCCGCTACGCCACCATGTTTAGGTAGTAATGGCCACTGTCAGTGCCAGGTTATTTTGCGCCCTAGGCAAAGTTTACAAGTGCGCACCTTATTTCACATACTAAAATATTTCTAATTGACATTAAACAAAATAAAATTGTCTTTCAGGTTAAATTAATATGGCTTTTTTATTTTCTTTTTTTAATTAATTTCAAAATTCTCTGTTATAATTCATTTACAAAAAAAAAAAAAAAAAAAAAAGTTATAAAATACCGAAATTTAATATTTTAAAATGTTAACGTTTTAAAATATTTATCTTAACTGAATTTTAAATAGCGGAAAGTTCAAATCAATTAGGTAAGGAACAAAAAAGAACCAAGAGTTAAATAATAAAATAGTGTGATGTGTGAGGGATGAGGGAAAAGAATCGATACCTAAATCATATATCACTATTTAATTTTGATATTTTAGTAAAGTATGAATAAAACCGCGCGGTTAGCCTAGTGGCTTTGCGCTTCGCAACCATATGCCTGGGGAAGGAGTGTCCCAGGTTCGATTCCCGTTGTAGACGTGAGGAATTTGAGGATCTTCCTCAGGCATAGCCAAGTTAGCCGATCTTGGGCGCGGTCAGTAGGGTTTTTTCCGCCAGTTTATCTGGCGTTTTTCATCCCGCAAACCGGCCCCGTGAACATACGCCTCTACAGTCAATAAAATATCCCCCCCCCAGCGGCAGACCAGGAGACGGGTCGGTTAGGAGTAGTACTAACAAGAAGTCGCATCTAAAGTAACACGCGGACCCTGCATAGGAAGCGGGAATAATGCGTAGAAGAAGAAGTAGTAGTAAAGTATGAATAAAGCATAGTTGGAATTTTGCAACCTGGCGGTTGCCTTGTTTGCCTAAATGGTAGCGCCGGCCCTGTAATGGCAACCTGAGCGATTGTTCTGGTGAATCGGAAGCTAATGGAACACAAGTCCCTTAAAAGCTAATCTAAATGGCAGTGCAATTATGGCATAGCAACAGTAATTATAACGCGAGGGAATGCTATCTTGCTAGATTTACCTATAAAATACCCGCAGAATGCCAGAAAAACTACATACAAATTTCAGTGAGACCTTACTGAGATCTATTACTAAAGTTCTGTGACAAAGTACTGCCGAACAAACTGAGCTGACTGGAAAACTTGCTTGTTGCAATGATTCTGAAGATCCTAAATGACACTCTTTTCCCAGCTATTAGTATATAGCACAGTCATTATTACTACATAACGCAAAACGACTTTTCTAACAAATACTTAATAATAACAAATTCCATAAAAATCACACATTAATTACAGCTATTAATAATTCATGCCGTAAAGCAAGTAATCAGTTCTAAGTCCCAAAACATAATAAAAATAAATAAATAAACCGCTCATCATTCTAGTTGTGAGGAAATTGAGCTGGTCCTAAAAAGGGCTTGGTTAGCTTCTGTATTCAACAGCCGGTGGTAATGTCTCATACTACTGAAAAAAGTAGTTGTAACTTGCTACAAGGAATATTTAAGCCAACTGACAAAATTATACTTAATACTTAAAACCACTTAATTAAAATATATACAGTTTCATTTCATTTACTAAAATGTTGTTCATTAATCATAATAGTAAGTTCATTTGTTTACTAAATAAATTTGAATTTCTTTAAACAGACATTATTTCAGCATATTATTAAAAACCGCGTTAATTCGTAAATCATTATTTCATTAATGAAAAATGCTATGTTCGTCGTAGGGCTAATTCTACACTGACGAAATAGATTACGATCATTCCTGCAATCTTTAATCAGTTCTTTTAACACACCACCCAACAAAAATGCGGTAGAGATTCCTGTGGATTAGGGTTGACATCGGCAACCATTACTTGTTAAGAATGAAATGTAATGAAGACATAACGGTAAAACTATACAAAACATGTGATATACAAGAATACGTTTGCCATAGTAAAGCGTTATGAAAATACAACGCGTATTGCAACTTCCTCTAATATACTTCTCTTATTTATTCACCAACTCTCCAGTATTCAAAGATCTGCAAAAAACTTATGAGTATTGTCTTTTTTTTTTTTTTTTTCTGCATCATATAGTACATTCTTGCTATAAAACTAAATAAAGATAACATACTTATGCAAAAATAAATAAAGTAAACTTACTTGTTTGAGAGATGTTTAACACTGGAAATGATAACAGAATAAGAATGCCTATTTCCCATAGCTCGGAATTATTTTATCCATTAAAGGATTAAGAACGAAAATTCTTAGAACTAGAGCCAAGGCATATGTGTGTGTAGTCTTAACCAATACTAAGTTTCTAGTAATGACTAATCCAGTAATTAGATATAAGCTGCATTGTCCACACACACACTTAAGATTTTTCAAAGAAGCATATCACAGTAAGGCGTAATCTGGAAATTGTATAGCATTAGACATAAGTAGTTAATACGTCGTTATACCTTTCAGCTGACGGGAAATTCTTAAAATGATTTAATTTTGCCGTATGTGCACGCATGTTTCCCAAGGAACGTCTACTGGCCAAAATAGAACGAACTGCCATCTTTCTCCCTGTTGAGGAAGAAAACTTTTCAAGGTTTAAATCTGTGACCTTGTAATAAACACTGCGATAGTATCAAAAAACAGACATCATTATTCTTTCTGAAGACAAACGCGCCTCCGTAGCGCAACTGGAAGAACGACGGTACTTTGCGCCCTTCGATTGGAAAAGGCCCGAGTTCGATTCCCGTCATGACGGGAGGAATCTTTATATAATAATGGGGTTGGCTCTGTTATTTTCGACACCGAGAACTATGGTATACAACATTAATTAAAGCAACAAAAAAAAAAAGGTACTAAATCAGAAAAGTTCCCTGGGATGTTTCTGCCCTCTGCCTTTTCAGACATTCCAAGATTCATAAAGAAAATCACCATCAGAGACCTATCGTAAAAGACAAAGCTTTTCCAACTTAAGACTATTTCTCAATTCGCATCAAATGGTCAGAGAGCAATCCGCTTCAAGACATTTTAATTTTCTCAGATGTTGTTGCCTTCTTTTTAGTAATAACAAGAAACATGATAAGAAGAATACGCTTGTCACTTTCTTAATATGCCGACAATTTCGTAAAACTTATAAGAGAACTGTTACTCACAACAAAATTATACCCTTTCCCAAGCAGTGGTAGAATCTGGATACTTCATACAGAAGAAGAACATTAAATAAAGAGAACTCAAGCTTGGCATGAAATGCTTTAAACATCTCCGCGAAAGCATCAAGCACATTTCTCCACTGCAGCAGAGAATCTGAAAGAGAAACATTAAAGGTGTTTCCTGATCGGAAGCCATGGACAATCCGCTCTCAAATATATACTCCCCGTTTAACCCATTTTATCCCAGCGTACTCATTTGAGTACAATTTTGATACCTGATCTGCCCATTGTACTCATACGAGTACACATTTTTTTTAAATGATGCTTCTTTTTTTTTAACTGCCAGTATAGTGTAGCATTTCGACACATTTTCAACTAAATAATATGAAAAAAATTGTCTTTTTTTTTTTAAAAAAAAAAAAAGAATTCTTCGGATCAAACGGGTTAAAATAACTAACAGTCTAACATAAAATTCACGCCCGAATTTTATTGTAGGATGATGAAAGGCTCGTTTTCCTTTCTAATCTCAGCAGATTGTCTAATCTGCTGACTCAGATTAGACAATCTCAGTCAGTATAATATAGATATCCACAGATTATGTCCAGTTTCACTACTGCAGACAGCAAAAACTAGAAACAAATCGACACTAGAAGCTCGAGCCCACTATTTTGTCAATGATTGAGAGGAATCGAAAGAACTCCAGTTCTTCCTTCATTTCCCCCATTCCGTTCATATGAACGGATATGACAAACAAACAATAATCACTATCTCTCCTCTCCCAGGAGAGGAATAATAATAATTAGGAAACGAGAGACCACATCTCTACACTGGCACCACTAAGTTAACTAGAATCCTGCGTGAGAGCACATAATTAAATTTCCTTTTTTACGTCCAATATTATTATAAAATGCTTTCACGATTCGATTTGAATTTTTAACAGAACTACAAACGTCTAATCGCATAAATGTTATTATTTCCTAAAAAAAAAAAAAAAAGAGTAGAATGTGCAGGTCTTCATATGCAACATTAAAATGTTGAGAAACTTGTCAAGTTCCTGCAATTCGTAGTACTAACGTACTAGAGGGTGAATAACCTCTAAGTATATCAGGCAAGACAATACACACTATGTTCAGTTTCTCAAACTTCAGATATCCGCGTACCTCTTCTTAAATTTTCATTATACCAAGTATCCCCCTTATCAAATAATAATTAAATAAATAAATAAAGTATATTTCATTGTAAATGTGGAATAGGTTCCTCTTCATTTCCCGTCCATAACTTACAGTTCATAAGATCAAAGTTCTGAGTCCCAACAGACCGCCTTACTGCTTGGAACTTTGATCTTATTTGAATGTTTGTATAACATCATGATAATAGTTTCTTTCTTAATATGATGTGCCACAGAAGATGACAAACAGTCAAGATACTATCAAAAACAACAAAGCTTGTGGATTTATCAAACGATAATAATGCGATTAAAGTTGAAGTTCTGTTAAAAAAAGTTTCATTAAATACTTTTGCACCTTTTATCAAACTACGATTTTTCTTTCAATATGTGAATCTGAAGTCTGAATAATAACTCGAACGAATTTCTTTTGGCGTTAAACTTTCTTTTACAAAGAATTTTATAAACGCACGATACTCAATTTTATCCATTTCAAGGGATACAGGCAATACTTTTGCTTCAGACAGCTGTATAAAACAAACTACTTGATAGAATGACTTGCAACTTCACATGGTATATAATGGGGTGCTGCAACTGCAATACTGTACCTTGGGGAGGTTTTTTTTTTTAAAAAAAAAAAAAAAACGAATTAGGACGCGCAAGAAACATCGGCTACATGCAAGGAAGGCTCAACATCATTGCTTTACCTTGTCATGCACTAGCCTCAACCAAAACCGAACATGTCCTTAAAGCTGAATGACAGAGTAATAATGTAGAGAGCTTTTTAAGAGCGCATCGTGTGTTCATACATCCTTCCGATCTATGAAGATCCTATCTAATTCTAAACACCTGAACTTATCGAAGTCCCAATCCATCGGAGACTGCCAGACAGTCATGATTCAACTACTGTGCATAGGGGAGTATGCAACATCCATCTGGTCACTTGAAATCAACAGATGCCGTATGATAACTCAGACGCTCGATGATGTGCTACACCAGCCCTCGCCATGGTCCTGTTGTATGATTTTCTGGAGGCTACAACTCTCTGAAGATCAGTTACACCATCCATTCACTTAATTGACAGTTTAACCCTGCCTCTTTTTCCAGGAATTTTACTTTCTATTACTGTTCTGAGAAGCCTCTCTTTGGAAAAAAGATCCAAAGTATTTCAACTTTCTTCTGTCAATATTCTTAAGGAGCCTTAGAGTTCTACCGATTCTTTCTAGCACCCATCCATTTGTCTACCTTTCATTATACGATATCCTCAACAGCAGCTATCCTTTTCCTATCAAACTTAGGTTCCAAGTGTCACATTCACAACTCACTGCAGGAAAAACAGTTGCAGCTCAACTTTGTTCCTGTGGAGATAGATCCATCCTTCTAGATATTATACATGTCTCTGACTGTTTTAGCATTCCTAATCTTCTTCTGACGTCTTCTGAACAGCAATTATTCATTAATAATGGATCCCAGGTACTTGAACTTGCTGACTTCAATTCTTTCTCTATCAAGGTACACTTGTTTCTTAGGAGCTTCCCTGTCAGTATTTCCTTTGAAAACCATAATCTTTGTCTTGCTAGGATTGAGCTTAAGTCCTCTGTTCTTAGAGATCTCGTTAACTTTGCCAAGACTTTGTCCTAGTTCTTCCTTGTCATTAGAGGAGTACTGTATCATCAGCATACCTCGGATTACTGATCAACCTACCACCTAGCCTAATTCCTGTTTTGAGCTTATCCAATGCTACACGCATGATGTCCGCAGCATAGATACTAAACAAGTGAAGAGAAAAATAGAAAATAGAGTTCTTAAAAATGATTCCCATCCATGGAACCACTACAGGGGAAGACATTTTTGATGCCGTGTGGGGCATTTTGGAAAACCAACTTCCTCTGAACAGGCTCGTAGCAGTGACAACCGATGGTGCTCCAGCAATGACAGGCAAAAATAAAGGTTTTGTGTCAAGACTTGCAGCAAAGTTAAATGAAATGTATCCAGACATTCCATAACTGCAATCTTTCCACTGCATTATTCATCAGCAAGTCCTGTGCTGCAAAGTATTGGAAATGAGCAGCGTACTCAAGCCCGTGACAAATACTGTGAACTTCATCCGATCCAGAGGCCTCAATCACCGCCAGTTTGCAAAATTTCTAAAATACTTGGAGAGTGAATTTGAAAGGCTACCTTATTACACACAGATTCGTTGGTTATCTTGTCATAAGGTTCTAAACCAGGGGTCGGCAACCGGCGACCCAAACGTGCATTTTTGGCGACCGATAAAAGGTTGACCATACTTACATGGCATGTGGCCCGCATGTTGAATTATTTAAATAATACATAATATGCATAATAAATTAAAAATAATTGTATACCTATATCGCCGTGCAACTTGGCACGAGTAAACATGATTGGGGATAACAAAGGCGACTTCATCCGACGACAACCGAGATTTTGGCGCACATTAAAGAACGCATTTTCGTTAGAAAATATCCAAAAATTTTATCGATGTTTGCCAAAAAAGCAGGGAGACACACATATTGTGATACTTTGTTTTTACGTGACAATAATTTTTCTTTGAGTTTCATTTTCATGCTTGTTTCATATCTCGTACTTTAAATATTTCTGTTTTTTAAGACTGATATAATGGAAATTGATAACTGAAATATTTTTTTCACTTACTATTTTCGCTTAATTAAACGCTTGTGGCCCGATCATTAAAAATAAAAGTTGAATGTGGCCCGCGAGTCTGAAAGGTTGCCGACCGCTGTAATCTAAAGCTTTTTTTTTTTTACTTTTAGAGGAGATCAAATTGTTCCTAGAAATGAAAAATAAAATGTTGCATTTCTTAATGATCAGACATGGGTACAAGATCTGGCATTCTTAGTTGATATTACAGGACATTTGAATGATTTAAATGTCAAACTTCTGGGGAAAGATCAGTTAATAACACACATGTATGATGCACTGGCAAGTTTTAGATGTTTTTTTTTTTTCAAAATCATTTAAAAGAGAATATTCTAAATTACTTTCCTATGTGTGAACAGTTGAACAATAAGAATCAAAGTCTTACCTTTTCTCAATATTGTCCCAAACTAAAAAAGATAAAAGAAGAATTTGATAGGCTATTTAAAGATTTTAAGGAGCAAGAAGAAGTTTTTTCGCTTTTTACAGATCCTTTTTCCTTTAATTTCGAAAAAGTTCCTATTTGTATTCAAATGGAACTTATTGATTTCCAAAATGACTCCATTCTAAAAGCGAAATACCAAGAAGTTGGTGTACTAAAAATATACAGTTATTTAAGTCAAAAATATCCGGAAATAA
The DNA here is from genome assembly GCF_054136105.1 of Typopeltis vanoorti. Classification (NCBI taxonomy): domain Eukaryota; kingdom Metazoa; phylum Arthropoda; class Arachnida; order Uropygi; family Thelyphonidae; genus Typopeltis; species Typopeltis vanoorti. The sequence goes on along the minus strand of NC_143550.1, from coordinate 137,597,494 downwards.
AAAAAGTTTGCAGCAAATATTCTATTTTATTTTGGAAGCACCTATTTATGTGAACAATTATTCTCATGTATGAAAGGCAACAAAACAGCCCACAGATCAAGATTAACCGACGTCAACCTTTCTGCCATAATGAAGGTCGTATGCTCACAATCTTTGAGTCCAAATTTTGGCAGGCTGGTTAATAATAAAACGTTCTCAAGTGTTGGTAAAAAAACAAAATACTGAAATTAAATTACTATAATTATATTATGCAAGTGTATATATATTTTAACCCGAAAATATAATTTTTCCCAAAAATATTTTCAGTAACATTTAAAAAATTCTCCAAAATATAGACCTCCCCATAAAAAAAATAGAAGTATTTTATTTCAACACAAACATAAAAAAACTCAAACTAACAGGAGGCTCTGTAAATTTTTGTGATGGTTATTAATGAGAGTTTATATATTTTTTTTAGAATGTATAAATATATAAATATTTGATTTATTCAAATAAAATTTAATTTCGGTTTAATTTGAATTAAATGCTATCTATTTTAATATTAATATAATAAAATATTATTTATATTATTATTATTTTTTGAGTTGTCATAATCATTATACTATTATTTTATGTCTTGTAATGACTTAGAATAAATAAAATTTTTATTATTAATTTTTCAATTTATTTATACTCATTTTTTCACTTCCCTTCGATTCTAATTATTGCAGGTTTTTTAGTCGTATCTCAAGTGGGCCACAAAATTTTTTGTGGCCCACTTGAGATACAGTTTTATAGTAAATGGCCCGAGGTCCAATTGTATTTGACACTCCTGCCTTAGGGTAATCTAAGTTCTTTATACTTTATACTTTTCCATGATTTAAGACAAAGGATCTGATCTCTGGGTACCATTAACTTTCCTAAAACCTGCTTATTTCACAGGCATCTCTGCTTCAATCCTATTTAGAATTATCTTTAATAAATTCGTGCTTGCATGAGTACGCACCCAAACTCAATAATCACAATTATCTTTTGTAGCAGTGACAGCCTGGTCTTAGTGGTAATTAAATATCTATTTCAGTGAATTTCTTATTTTATTTGTATATGAAATGTCCTCGAAAGATAGGACAAAAGTTATGTCACCAAAAGTTCTATTATAGTAAAATAAGTTTCATTTCTCATTCTAAATAATACCTAAACGGACGAACATGATTAATAAGGTTTCTCATCCTTTCTGTTCACCTACTCCAGATGAAGTATAACGATGTATTTATAAGACCTCACAAGATCACGTTAGGTTCAGAATTCCCACCTCTACACATATCAATACATGTGTAAGTTATAAAATGCTCTCCTTCCTGCATAAAAGCCGACCTGGTTGGCCGAGTGGTTAGCGTAACCGCTCTCTCGCCAGGGACATGAATGTTTGTGATCGTCTTACTAACTGTTTACCATATGTACTACTGTAACCATAAAAATAACTAACCTGCATAAAACAAACAACTTTCATACGTGGAAAATTTTAAACAGTACCATTGTTGCTGTGGATTACTGGTTGTAAAAACAAGTTGGCATTTGCGATTTCTGATGAAATACACGAGAATTACAATACTGTCAAAAAGAGACCGATAGGAAAAAGAAAATGAGCATACTGCTTACTCATGAAGATCTAAACTATGAAACCCAAGCTTCCTCGATTTTATTATAAATTGGATGGATGCTGAAGCATTACGTTAGATAAATGTGTGCGGGAGGGAGGAAAATTATAATCGGCAGTGACGTTATTGCAGTAGAGAATCTAGTAATGGTCATGGGCCAGTTATTTTAAGTGAGTTAAGATTTTAATTAAACAGTTTTAATATCGATATGGACAGATTAATCAAAATGTTTATCTACATGCCACGAGGCTAGGAAGCTGAACCTTTGCATTTCAGCTTCCTTGCCTCATGAGTACGTATTGAGTATATAACTAACAGTAAATTTTCGAGACTTCTTAGTGTAAGCAGCCCCAAATATGAAAATACACTCTTTGCCGCAGTCATTAAAAAATAGATAAAGTACATGCGTGTATTTTCAAACACGCAGGCGTTTTGGAGAAACAACAAGAATGTACAGAGATGAGAGGAACAGTTGTTTCTGAAGTTAGGGTGAAAGGGACTAAAATAATATGACAAGATACATACGCCAAAGAACTATTAAATACAGATAATATTGTAAGTTATTTAAGTAGGGATGCTAATAAGTGCATACTACAAGATAGTATACATAAACATGAAAATGCTAAGAGTGACCTGACTGATCAAAAGGTTCATCCGGGTCCAGAGTGGAGGAAGCTAAAATTTACATGGAGGCAATTTCGATGTGCGACCAACGGGGAAAAACCAAAAATGCGAAATTTTTGAATTAAAGTAAGCCCAAAACATGTATTAAAAATCAGTCGGATCGTTCTGAAACACTATATTATACGAGTCTAGTTTCATAAACATTAATGTTGTTGATTCGTTCCAAGACACTTTCTAGAATCAAAACAAGCGATAACAAACTCATTCTAAAATTAACTTCTAGCCAGTTCAATGCTACGAAATCGCATAATTTTTCAATTTTTTTTTATTGGCAGATCAATCAACATAGAATATCATGCTATTAACGGTAGTTGTGATGGCTTCTAATTTGGTGATATCACTGACTTAGCTAGTTCTTTTCACATTCATTGATGTACTCTTGTTTTCGCTTCAAGATTGCAGCTCTTTTCGTTATAGAATAAGAACCCCCATTACTCAGTCGGTAACGACAATACTGTTTTGTTGGAAAAAAACCAGGTTCGAATCCCATTTGGACCCAAACTCCCATCCCCCATAAAAGCGAGTTTGCCAGTTTCATACGCTGGTGGTAGGGTTTTCATCCTATAAAATAGGCAAATCGTAAAATAATACACGCAACTGATAGAACACATAGCAGGTTATGCAGACAGGATTAACAGCCTTATAATAATAATATGTAATTAGAGATATCATTTCTAGAAAATTTCCATGTTACACCTCTAAATAAATATTAATTTTTATGGCTATGTTTGTTTCATCAATCTTTCCTTCTCTTTTCCCCAAAAAATTTCTCTTTAACCTTCTTCCCAACGAATTCACAGCCCACCCTTAAAACCCGGGTTTTAAATTTCACATACCTTCTTTCTTACCCGCAATTCTTCCACACCTCTCTATCTCCATTTCCAACCCCTCACCCACCTCCTTTCAGTCATACTTCAGTATTGTCGTCTTATTGAGCGGCTTCCGGTGTATGGCGATATTACTGAAAGGAACATCCTACAAAGGTATGTCCAGAATTATTCCTTCCTTATATTCTTCATATATCTATACCTTTAAAACATCAGTAATGCCCTGAAAATTGAGTAAAAAGCCAATGACATCATAAAAGGGATACTCCTAAAAAAATAGGCAAAATAGCCATAAAAATTCATCATGTAATTAGGTTTCTATAAAGTCAAGTTATTTGCCGTAACATTCATATATAAACTTGATATCATTTTCTTGACTATACTTTATTTTTTAACACATATTTATACTAGATCGGTTAGTTAATCACAGACAACACGTCATAAGTGCAATCTACTGGACCAGGTAGAGATAAAACTGCTTGCTAGATGGATTTATAAACTTCTGAGAGAGAGAAAAGATAACGAAGTGATACGAGAAGTTATTAGGACATTTCGTTGTCTGCCGCATTCTTCAGACTACCACACAAACGTAGCTTGTGATAATAGGGGGAGATTCGTGGTTGGCGTTAGTGGTTGGTATGCGTTTATCAGAGAGCAGCGAACACTTGCTATTATTTCCGATCGGTAACTTCAACCGGTAATGTAATTATTACCTGTTTATTAAAAGAGATATGCCAGAGTATAGTATTCGTAAAAATAGCAGACGACAAAAACACATTTAATAGCAATACAAAAGTCTTTAACCCTATTATCCAATCTTCATTCCACAAACAGTTCTGGTTTCGTAGAATACGTTTGCTCTGGGGAAACGTCGTGTATCGACCACAACCCATTTACACTACTACCCAAAATAACGTCCAATCCACTGAAAAATAATTAGTGCAGTCCGTGAAATATTTCAGTTACCATGTTTGTGTTTGGGCTGCTTATCGCACGTATTTTAGTATCTAAAAACTAACTATTCAAACTACTCAGAAATAAATCAACAATCGCTATAACTGGAATAATCGCTTTTTTTCCTCCTATTTTTGATATTTCCCGAAAACGAAAATAAATTTAAGTAATCTATTCAAAAGACAATGCACAACACACTTTTTTTTTTATCTCTAAACTTTAGTCCACACAATCTAAGTTGATTATTAATCTGATAATGCGAGACAGCATGCATGTTCCCTACAATAAAGAAGTGAAAAGTCAATGTTCAGCCTTGAACGGTCTGTTGCAGTCGACAAAATACATTAATTAGCTAATTAAGCTGCAATACACAAAGCGTTTCTCCGACAACAGTCTTGACCTATAAAACCTTTGCAGCTGAAACGTAGGGCACTGAAAATGCATAAGTTCTGGCGAAAACAAATTTAGTTTTTATGGAAAATGATGTTTCATGCTAAAGATATAAAATGATCAACCAAACCGGCACTTGAACAAGGTGCATTCATGCATTGAAAGTACATGTATTGCAAAAAATAACACACTAAATGGTCTTTAAATTATCCAAAGCCAGAGCCAAATTATTTACTTGCTTGCTATTTTTCAAAATACTTTAATATTTAAACTATTTATTATACAGTATTAATAAATACAATTCGAAACAGACTATTATTACAGTATTATACAGGGATTCCACAAAAGAAGCAAGATAACTTAAATGTATAGTATTTCAAACCAACAATTGACAGAACGAATGTACTGAGTTGAACGAAAGGCTGTGTTTTATGGTATGTAAAATTTAAATGAATATTTGTGTACGAGTATTAAGGTTGGGGGTAAAAAGTAGGAGGCAGCAGCATAACAGTATTGGAGATATTTTCCTGAGAAAATGCTACAAAGTATTTATCCATTGTGGCTGATCCGACAGGGCCCCTTCGTAGCGATTGCCACGGACGCCAAATTCGCTGTATTTGAATATCTCTGGGATCCATAGATAGATCTGATCTAAATTCACCTGGAACACTCGCAATGAGCAATCCTAGCGTACTAATTTTCTGTAATGTTCAAAGGTCATGATGGATTCCACGCCGCGCAGTATATAGAAAGTACTAGTAAGAAATGGGGAAGGGGGTGTACCTGGACGTGGTCATAATATTCTGATTGAACTGTATATATCTATTCTACACAAGTAGTAGGGTAGGCGCTTTTGACAAGATCAAGATAAGATAAGGAATCGTAACGTGATTGGTTGTTCAGATGACGTCATTTTGTGTGACCTCATGAGTTTGGAATTTTTCTGGGGGACCATCTGTGTGACGTCACGTTGTTGATTTTGTTCGCGTATGGAATTGTGGGTGATGGTTGGAGATAAGGATTCGTGTCGTGATTGGTGGGGAACTTTGAACAAGATCAAGATAAGATAAGGAATCGTGTCGTGGATGTATGTTGTTATCAGATGAAGATAAGTGACGTAATTTGTTAGTTGTAAATAAGTGACGTTATTTTTTTGAATGGAAAAGGGAGATATATTAGTGGATAAGGATTCGTGGCGTGATTGGTGGTACACTATGAACAAAATATGGGTAGGGTGAATGGGGGAAGCGATGTCCGTGTCGTGAATGTGTGTTGTTATGAGTTGTAGATAAGTAAATGGTTTGCGTATGGCATTATGGGTGATGGATAGCGATAAGATAAAGTTTGGAATTTCGCTGGGGTCCCCATTTCTGTCAGGGACATCACGTGGTGTTTGGTTCGTGTATAGCATTGTAGGTGATTTTAGAGATAAGGAATCGTGGCGTTATGTGTTTGGAAATTTCGGGGGAACACATGGTGTTTTGGTTTGCCTATGGAATTGTGGGAGATGTTTCTGAGATAAGATATCTTGGAATTTTCCCAAGGTGACAAACATCCGTCATTGTCGTCAAGTTTTGTCTTTGGATGTCTATAGATGGCAGTATTAATTTTCCAATATAGTTTGGGGTATTTCTTTCCTGTTAAAGGCTATGGGAATTCTTAGAGTAGAGTCGAACTTGCGGCATCGTTTAGAGTTTTTCAGAATAATTTAATTATATGCTGGCGCCCTCAAACACACACTTTTTTTTTTCATATACATAACTCAGCCGAATATTTTGATTTTCTAACATTTAAGATCTTAAATTTCATTACTTTTCTAATTAACGTTATCTTTTTTACAAAATGTTTGGCTATTGGTATTTTTTACATTAGTCAAGAGAAAAACTAAATGGCATTTAAAAAATAAATGAAAATAAACGGACAGTTAAATGGATTACAACACCTTTTGTATGTAGTCTAGAAATTCTAATGATAATTTCAATTACTTACAGTCTTTCCAGAATGGCTCTTCTAAATGCGAATATTCCAAAATAGTTCAATTTTATATCCACAACACACACGATTTAAAAGAACAATATTTCTGTAAATAACCAGAAAATCTAGTTAACTACATCCGTTTGGTTCTGTTCCTTAATTCCTTCACAAGGTTCTCATGCTATGTTTTTCCCAAGGTATCTGTCCCCAATGACATCATAAGTGTTGAGCCTACTAGCGACTTCCGGTTTTTGGAATAATGGTAGATTTGTTATTAAGACTCGTTTTTTTTTCTTTATTTTACTTTAAAAATCAGTTAACTACATATTTCTAGCCAGAATAACTGAGCAATAAATAAATAACTGTGTGTGAATTTTTCCCCCCCACACAGTGCTTATATTTTCATTAGTCTTTCTTGAAGATTAGTCATTAATTTCTGGTCTTAGTTTTCAGTCCTCTTTCAGTTCCCATGGTGACTAAGTGATTTTAGCATTCACGTGAGTTGAACTATGGTTTTTAACGTCTTTTCCTGACTAAGATCCGACAAATTCGCACGTGTGTGACATCCTCTGATTAGGTTTGGAATTCTCCGTTAGCTTTTTCTTATTGCCACCACAAATACATAAATAGTTATATATTATTTCAAATGAATATTAGCTCTGTAATATAAGTTTGTTAATTTCTATTACACTACAACACACAAACTTTTTTCTTTTAAACCCATACATATAATTCTAACCAATAAATAAATTGTGTGAATTTCTTCACTGTAGATTTTTCAAATGCGTTATCTTAAACTGTGTCCTTTTGCTTCCAAGAGTTGACATAGTTTCTTGAAATATTTGAGGGCTTGCATGAACAAATAAGACTTAATTCACTGAGTGGATTTTCAAAAAAAAAAAAAGAAAAGAAAGAAAGAAAGAAAAGTCTCTGGTTAGTTTGTGGCAAGAAATTTCACAAGAAAGAAAAAAAATTTAAGATATATATATATATATATATATATATATATATATAGTCTTACTTAAAATTGCATAACACATCAATGAAACCCTTTTGTTCATTTTAATTTACACATTTTATTTGAGTGAAATATTATTTACAATTGTATTTACTGAATCTAACATACAGAAAATAAATAAAGTGAAAAATACAATTTTATTTTTTGGTCCTTAATCTGCTTATTGTTAATTTTATATTGTTGTTCAAAGGTTCTTCCCCATGGTTGAGGAACTTCCATCAAATAAATAACTGTGTGTGGATTTTTTTTCTTTTTTCCCCACAGTGCTTATATTTTCATTAGTCTTTCTTGAAGATTAGTCATTAGTTATCAGTCCTCTTTCAGTTCCCATGATGACTAAGTGATTTTAGCATCCACGTGAGTTGAACTATGGTTTTTAATGTCTTTTCCTGACTAAGATCAGACAGTGACCGACAAATTCGCACGCACGTGACATCCTCTGATTAGGTTTGGAATTCTTCGTTAGCGTTTCTTATTGCCACCACAAATAAATAAATAGTTATTTATTATTTCAAATGAATATTAGCTCTGTAATATAGTTTGTTAATTTATATTACACTACAACACTTTTCTTTTTTTTTTTTTTAACCAATACATATAAATTCTAATCAATAAATAAATTGCCCCCCAGCGAAATTCCAAACATTATCTTATCACTATCCATCACCCATAATGCCATACGCAAACCATTTACTTATCTACAACTCATAATAACACACATCCACGACACGATGTGCCCCGCCAATCATGACACGAATCCTTATCTCCAACCATCACCCACAATTCCATACGCGAACAAACAAACAACGTGACATCACACACACAGGTGGTCCCCCAGAAAAATTCCAAACTCATGACATCACACAAAATGACGTCATCATCTGAACAACCAATCACATCACGATTCCTTATCTTATCTTGTCAAAAGTGACCTACCCTACTACTTACACATTCCTTTAATTTCTACTATGTCACAATCCCTCCACGCGTTTGTTGAGTATTGTTGAGTTTAAGAACATTGCAAAATAACAGAACAAGTTATTTTGTTGCTTTACATATTCTTAGACCAGTTGCAATAAATATTTCTCGTATTTGTTTTTCCTAATAAATGTATGAATACATAAATCTGCACTTATGTATCTTTTGTTTTCCATTTTTTTTTTAAATTAAAGAAATGGCTTTTATCAAAACAGCGAGCGGTGACAATGGTAGTCCTAGGTACCATATACAAGTAATAAAACTGTATTATTTTTATTAAGGAAATTGATGTTTTTTAGGCAACATTTTAATTTTTTTTATATATATTACAAACAGGCATTTCCAACACTAGAAGAACCAATCCGGCATACAGCCAAAACAAGTTCTGGCTATATGCGGAATTAAAAACCTGCTACTTTAGTATGAGATTGGCCAACTCGCCTTCAAATTTATTTATTCGTGTTGGGTTCCTTAGGGGGAACCCAACACGAATAAATAAATAAATTGCGCCCTCCTAATGTCCTCATTAGGGATTAAGTATGTATTTTTGAATGTAACAGCGTGTGTTCACGGGGTCGGTTTGCTTGTTCTAAGGGACGAAAAACCCGAGTTTCCCGGAGGGGAAAAAACCTTCTACCACCGTATGAGACCAGCTAACTCGCCTTTAATTGAAAGAGACCAAATAAAGGTTCCTCAGGTCATTGACGAGAATCGAACCGAGGTCTTTCCGACTAAACGGCTTTGTCTATACCGACTGAGCTATGGAGGCTCTCACCTTCAAATGAAAAAGCCCATATAAAAATTCTCATCACGACAAAAATCGAACTCAGGACTGTTTTCAATCGAAGAGCGCATTATCCCGTCGTACTTTCAACTGTGTTACTTACAATTCTTGTAATAATTAGTTAATACAATATACCAGAAATTTCGCCCACAATTATTTTCTTTTAGCATATATTTATTCTTTAAAGAAATGTACATTATATATAGTTTACATTTTATTGATAAATAATACCATTTGCAATTATAGTCCTGCAACATTCAATGAAGAACAAACGAGGGCAATATAAATAAGACCGTGTGATCGTGACTCACTTGTACTTTCCGTTGCTTAACCTCATAAATAAAATTTTATTCACAGCTTTATTACATGTTCTAGTTTAAAAAATTCATTTAAAAAAATTCAATGCCTTGTTCATGAAATCCGGGACATATTTCATGAACCTAAGATTGGCCACTTTAGTCTATATCCGTTAGGCACATTTTAATCAGCAAGAAAAGTGTGGAACGTAAAATAAAATAATAAAAAAATAACATTACAGCCATAACCATGATCCATTTCTCTAATGACAGCTTCAAAAAAAAAAAAAATAAATAAATAAATAAATAATAATAATAAGCCAGTTTGTCATAATCGATCTCCACGTAAAAAAAATCAGTGCTACGGATGGTTCCATAAGTGATCCCTATCAAGGATACCCTCTAAATCCCTATCCCTCAATTCGAAGTTTCATCATTGATTATTTTACTGCTGTCCTTTTTTTCCCTAGCCTAAATGTCTCCTCTCCCAATTCTTGGCGATGATCTATTTGCTTCTCTGAACCATTGACATAGACGGCATTCAAGAAGATAGGCTGTATTACTGACCAACAATGTTAAAATAAATGTTTATATTTTTACAGCCAACTAATTTAGGAAATAATATAACACATATAACAAATGTTAACACGCTTTTGAAATAATTAATGATATACATTGAACAACCTCACTGCTGGCAGAATTCGTTCTTTAATAGGACCTAAAATGTTACAATATCTATAAAAATATTTCAGAAAAAATGTTAAAAAAAAAAAAAACAAGCAAAATTGCTTGTTTTTTTTCCATTTTGATATGAAATATGATAAGACTCCCTGGTTTGACTAAGTACAGCCCATCATAAAACTTTTTCATCGGAAGTATTTTAATATGTTCATACACCATTTTCCTACTTTTATATGAAAATGTGACTTATAGTATTATACCATTCCTTTAGCTCTCAAGTATCTCCATTTTCTAGCTTACCACTGATTAAGACCTCAATAAATTTCGAAACCGGTCTGGAAGTAACTCTTCCCATAACATATGGCAATATACAGGTCCAAAGGAACGCACGCTGTGCATTATAGGACAATGGGGCAAGTGAATGTGAGGTCAAGCCTCTTATATACAAGCAGTCTGGTCATGAGGTTACTTCGTGTACCAATATTGCTTGTTCACGCTTCTGTGAATAATAAAAACTGCAATTTCTTGTCGAGAATAGTTTACTTTTAACCAAAAAAAAAAAAAAAAAAACATGCTACATTCAATCACCGAAATAAGCTTCCGTAAAGTATAATAAAGTAGAAAGGACAAAAGGCCAAGTGAGATGGAGAGCCTTTGTTCACAAGAACACCAAGAGTCGAAAGCGACTGCATGGAACATCACAACAAAGTACCGGTATAATACCGTAGACAAGCATATTCAATGTACCTCCAAAACAAATAGTTGGGTGGAGTTAATTTAGTATAACTGGCCGTGTGGTTTGTACTTAACGTACAATATTTTCATTACCATTAAGGACGAGCTGTGTTCTGAAGTCATTGATATGCAGGCCCTGATTCCTTGCAAAGAATTTGTTACATTTTTTTAAATATGCGTCTTTTTTTTTTTTGGAGGGGGGCATTTTCTGACATTAAATAAGTTTCAACTGAACGTCTTTCTTGCAATTAACTTATATTTTGAAAGAACCATTTTCAAATAAAATGCGCCGCTACGCGAAATTCATTTTTGTTAAAGGGGACTATCTGGGATGGAGAAAGAAAGGATGACTACATATTTTTTAAATGTGTATGTGTAAATATAAAATATATATAAATATAGATGCGTATGTCTACTCTACTTGACACAGACACACATGTACATCAATTGAGGACAGTAATTCCTTGCTGGGCACGACGGAAGCTGTTTTGCCATTCAAGATGAGGAAATCGTTAAAATAAAACATATGCATTTCTTGTTTGCTTCCTTACATCCGACGTCACATGACATTAAGTAATCATGCGGTCTGTACCGCAGCAAACGCAATTAGGTTTCATTAAGCTATGAGGAAAAAATCCGCCAGTTTGCCTTATGGAATATGTCGCAACGCATGGCGACATATTCCGAAAATGCACCGACATGCGTGGGTGCATTTTCGTTATGTTATAAACAAAGCTCTTCTGCATCAAGGTCATTAAGGAATGAGTTGAGATGAGGCACATCTGTATGTCCATAACCAAAATTTGAAATCTATGGTCAATCCAATAATTAACCAGCACGGAAATCTTATGAGTCATGCTAAAAGTAAATGCAAGGCTAGAAGATAAAAAAATTTCCTCAAGAGAACTTCATTATATTCAAATTCAACCTGAGCCATATACTTGAATTCGAATAAATTCGTAATATATAATCAACGTGATCAGCGATGTATACTGAAGGGAACCACTTGCATTCCAGTTGCTGGATTCCACTTATTTAAAGCAGATAATATTGAGACAAGGAAGAGACGTGAGAGTTTTTTTAAAAAAATACAAAACACTTTTTATATACATTAAAAAATATTGTTCAGATTTTCATCCTAGAACATAAGAAATATACACATCATGGAAACTAACTAGGCCAACCAAGTGGCCATCTTGGCCTAATATAATGCCATAATTATCCTAAAAACTGTAAGCTACACACTCAAAGCTCCCAATGAACATTTTATAACCAAGAAAACCTCTGGCATGAAATGTAATGCTTCCGAACTTATTTCTCTCAGTTCCAGTTTTGATCATATGTTCATAACTTCGTCGAACACTAATTGCTGTAATAGTAATAAACACACTTGAATTAATTCACATGTTTTACCATATCCGTATGATTTTGAATGGGAATAATCTGAGAAAAAATATAAATTTATTTTCTATAATCCGTGCTATTCGGAGCGTGAGCAACCCCCCCCCCCCTATTTCCCTCACGAATAATCAGTCAATTATGTCAAGTTCTCATGATGCAATACATTTCCGAATTTTTCGGACCACTCAAATTTTCGATATTTTGTTTTCTGTATGTATACGCCTACTTAGTCCATTTGTTGTAAAGCTCTTTACTGGATCTCCAATTACACATCATCACCAGGTCAGTGAGAATATCATCACCAACAAGTGACCAAAATGGTAGCAGGTCTGTGGAATGAACCTTACGAGAAGAAGTTGAAGATTTGTGGGTTACATAAACTGAATGACAGGCGGAAAAGGATATAACCGAGATATACAAATTACTTAAAGATTTTTACAAGATTAATACAGAGGAACTTTTTCAGAACAGATCTGGTGGTGGAAGAACTAGATATCATCCTTGGAAACTGAGCAAGAGTGTAGTTCGCAAGGGTGTTAGAACCAGATTTTTTTCACATAGAGTGGTGAATAATTGGAATAGGTTTCCAGGATCTGTTGTGGGTGCCATGACCAGGGCCGTCACCAGATCAGATTGCGCCCTGAGGCAAACAATTAAATATCGCCCCTGATCGATTATAAGACAAAAATAAAAGAAAATCTCTACTTGCTATTTTGTTTTTATTACAAGAGAAACATGAATGCAAAACGATTATATAATAATATTAATTAAACGTTTGCTGTACGGGGATATCGCACAATGAAACTGTTTATAAGCTCTTCTAAATTTAAATTATAAGCTATGTCCGCCTCTAACGATATAGTTGCTAGATCAACCTCTCTTGGTCATTGCTGTTCGCAAATAATTTTTAATCAGTTTAAGCTTCGAAAAACTTCTTTCCACGCTTGCTACGCTAACAGGAATTGTTAGGGTAGCGACGGCGCCTACCGCAATATGGCTGAACGAGCGCCCTTGTTAAGCAGCGCCGTGAGGCAGGCTGCCTCTATGCTTCAGCCTGTCGACGACTGCGAATAAGTTCGAAGCAAATTATGATAGATACTGCGTAAATGTTTGATAATGCCTGACATGACTTCTCTTGATGAGTCTAAGGACTCCATGGTGTAGCCCATGGTAATAATACTGTAATAATTTATGTTCTTAATCACGGGCTCCTCCACGGAATCGAAATCATCCTGCAGAATTCTTGGGAAGATCACGTGACCCCTCTTGTACTCATCCTCAATTTCTGTAAAAGCTGATCATCTCACATTCTTCTTCTTCTTTCGCTATGCCTTATTCCGTGTTAAACGGGATCGGCGTTTCCATCTTTAATCTTCTTCCAGATTCTCTGGTCCAGGGCATCTTCCCGACTCCATCCTTTCTCCCTAAGATCCTCTGCCACCTTATCCCTCCATCTGAGTTTAGGCCTGCCTCTTTTCCTCCTTCCCTCCACCTCCATACGCTCCACTCATTTATCAACATACTCCTCACTCCTTCTCTCTACATGACCGAACCACCTCAGCCTGCTTTCTTGTACCTTCTTACCGATCGGTCCCACCTTAGTCGTCCCTCTGATGTAGTCATTCCTTATCCTGTCCTTCTTTGACACACCACTCATTCATCTCAACATCCGCATCTCTGCCACCTCCATCTTCCTCTCCTGTGCCTTTGTTATAGGCCACGTCTCCGCGCCATGGAGCATCGCCGGCCTCACCACCATCTTATACAACTTTCCTTTCATCTTACAACTCACTCTCTTGTCGCACAGGACCCCACTCATCTTCCTCCAGCCGCATGTTATTCGGTGCTGTATTTCCTCATCCAGGTCACCATTCCTCTCGATGATCGACCCGAGGTACTTGAATTTCTTCCCTGAAATTAATCTTTCACCCTAGAGTCGTATGATCATATCCTCGTCACTCCCCGTTGATATATATTCGGTCTTAACCCGGTTAATTTTCATGCCTCTCTCCTCCAATACCTTTCTCCACTCTTCCAGGGTCTTTTCAAGCTTCTCTCGGGATGATTCGCAGAGAACAATATCATCGGCAAACATCATGCTCCATGGCGCCTCCTTATTGACGTCTTCCACTAATACATCCATGACTAGATCAAAGAGGTAGGGGCTCAGAGCTGATCCCTGATGGAGCCCTACGATGGGGAACCCCTCTGTCATGCCGACACTAGACCTGACCTGAGTTTTCGCTCATACATCTCCTTCACCAACCTACCTCACGCACTTTTCCGATACCCCCCCCCCTCTTCCTCATACGCCTCCATACCTCCTGTCTGGCCACTCTGTCATATGCCTTTTCAAGGTCTCTAAACACCATATGTAGCTCCGCCTGTATCTGCCTATATATCTCCATCATCGCCTTAGCGCAAATATTGCATCCGTTGTCTCTCTTCCTGGCATAAATCCAAACTGCTCCTCACCAATTTTTGTTTCCCGCCGTATCCTTCCTTCAATTACTCTTTCCCATATCTTCAACGTGTGTGACATCAGCTTGATCCCTCTATAGCTGATCATCTCAAATTACAGAATATCAAATCGATAAGCGCCATGAAGAATACGACGTTTCCTACGTATGCAGAGTCCTGTATGTATAATACCCTTCATGTTTCAATCTGCACATGAATCAAACTGGTACGTGTGTAAGTTATATACATATACTGTATGTGGTTTCTGATTAGTGAGACACGTGATTAACATAATAATCATTTATTTCCCAAACATTTTAAATGGCTATCATCACATCACGCACAAAAGTTACGTCCCGAGTTGCTAAATTCATAAAGCTTAGGAAATGTCCTAAGCTTTATGAATTTAGCATTTTTTAAGAAGCTGTAAACTGTCAATTGTTAATACGACAATTCCAAGAAATCCGGAAATGTTTTGGGGCCTTGTGGAAGAGGCTCTTGTGGTGGTGGCGGGCGGTAGATGGCGTTGATGTAGTTACGGTTAGTTGCAATTGGTGAATTGAGTAGTGGAGAAGAGATGTAGAGTAGGTGCCCTCCCACGATGAGTCTTTGGACTCCCTGGAGGTGTCAAAAAATAAATAAATAAATAAAAAATCAAAGGAAATACGCACAATCCTGAAGAAACGTTTATCGTAAAGTCAAAAAAATAAATAAAACTCCATCCCTCAAAATGAATTTAGCCGCAACAATAAACAGGAATGCAATCTTTGCATTCCTGTTTTAGTGCTGAAAAAAAAGGAGTAAATAAAAAAAATAAAAAAAACAGTGACAGTGATTCCTCCAAAAATTTAAGTAAAGTTTAGGAGTTGAGGAGGGTATATAATAACATACGACTAAATTAACAGGCTTATACGGTTATTTTCGACGACAGTGAAACAGAAAAGTCGGTTCATAACCTCAAATGACCTCCATCTATTACTGAGTTATCTTCTTCTTAAGTAGCTTCTCCAATGTTGAAGTTAACAATCATGGTATGCGAGAGCGTCCGTTCCTCTACCATCCTTTTGATCTCGTAATGGCTCTTGTTACCCTTCCATTTCTTTACATCAACCCAAGAAGTTCTTGGTCTATCAGATCTTTTCCCTCTAATTTTCTCAGAGACGTTTATCCTGCTGATCCTCTTAATATGTGTCCTGCCATCTTACACTTTCTCTTTATAAGGTCTTCTATGAGTGCTCTTTTGGTTACCATTAACGTCAATACCTCTTCGTTAGTTTTATCCTCCTTCAGTGCTCTCTCCTATAGCACCAGATCTCAAAGGCATGCAATTTCCTGATTGTGGATATATACTCACGTTTCACATTCATAATTCAATATGAACCATACATAGGATTTTATTATAGCCCACACTGAATTATGAATGAGATATATGTAAAAATAACGATTGGCAATATGCCTAAGAAATACCCGAAAAAAAAAAAAAAAAAAAAAAAAAAAGCAATAGTTGTCGGTTATACATACATTTTAAGCATAAGTCCCAAAACGATATTCGAGTAAACACTGCAACCACAGCTATACACGCAAATGAAAAAGAATGGTAATGGATGTGTAATAGCGTGCGTGGCATCAGAAGAATTTTTTTTTTTTGACTTCGAAGGCAAGGAAAAGCCATTTACTTACACACACAAATACTACAAAGAATATTCTGCTCTTCAAAAATGCACGATGTTGCCAAAACGAAACAAACACAATACAAAGGGATAATAATGTTCTATCATATATTACGCCAGATTTGTTCGTGGTCATGAATGAATTAGCACATGAACTACAAGTGCTTTAGTTCCAAGGGCTAGAAAAACGAGGTCAATGATCATCATTTCGGGAGCTGCTGCTTTTCTTCGTTATACGCTTACTATATTTATATTTCCATGTAGACGGTATACTCTCCCCCCATTTTTTTTTTTTTTTTTTTTTTTTTTTGTGAGTCTGCCAACCGATCTTTTTTGTATTCGGTTTCCAATTTCTCACTAATTTAACTATTCTTTTTGAAACCATTCTGATTTTTATCTATTCGTTAACAGATTGCAATTGGCACTCTTCATAAATCTTCCAAATGTTTTTATCATTTATATGCATATTCAAGAGTCAACAACCGTGCTGAAGAAATAATTAAAATTTGTTTTCGTAAGTGAGTTTTATCTTTCTTCAGTTCAAAGGTAATGTGAAAAAGTACGTGAGAAATAAAATTTTCCAATACAGATATTAGTCTCGTTATATAAGAGATCGGCGGATCCATTTCTTACAAAACAAATATTTTGCATATCAGATGAGCACAATAAGATTCTCTGTTCGATGGTTGAATAACTGTGTTGCATTTTTTATGATTTTAACTTAGTGAAACGTATACGAGTATTGTTAAAAATAAGGGACGAGTGATCTTTATTTTCATGTAATATAAAAAATGTTCGAGAGCATATGCTTGAAATGTTCCATATTTCACTTAA
The DNA here is from genome assembly GCF_054136105.1 of Typopeltis vanoorti. Taxonomy (NCBI): domain Eukaryota; kingdom Metazoa; phylum Arthropoda; class Arachnida; order Uropygi; family Thelyphonidae; genus Typopeltis; species Typopeltis vanoorti. Next base: position 137,580,171 of record NC_143550.1, on the reverse strand, counting down.
CCGACAAAATAGAAGCAAATATTTTAGCGCATTCAAAGTAGTACCCTTGTTCATGACCTTAATTACCTGAAAGTAATTCACAAAAAAGTTACTTAACTCATCAATCAAAGCAATAAGTCAAATGAACGACACCTAAAATAAATGCTTCATCGTATTTATATTAGCTACTTTTGCAGCTTCACAGATATTTCATCCACTAAAAATTGGATACACTTGAGCAGATGACAAGGGAAAAGTGAAGGCATCAGTCAAGAAATGGAACAAATTTTGGTCCTCTGATAAGAAAGTGTTAAATAAAGTCACTCCTTATCCGCCGTTAGGACAGTAAAATCAGCGATGACCTATACGAGTTAAGAATAGCAAGCACATTTACTGCCAGAAAATGCAATCCACAAGTGTCCTTCAGAATTTGAGCAAGCAATAATTTTTGGCTGCTACACTTGAGTCTACTTCGGATGACAACGTCATCTCTTACAATGCCCGAATGAAAAGCGCACTCACTAGACAGTCAAAAGGAGAATTCTTCTGATACTTACACTGTAAACTGGTATAATGAGATAAAAGCCGTTATAAATTTAACGAAGGTATATTGGTCAACAGATTTTTTTTTTTAAAAAACAGAAATTAATTTAGATAATTTTACTGCATTTTCGAGGTTAAATCCAATCCGTAATCCAAGAAATTACAGACTGGGTTTGTTTTACATAGATGTTTGGAATATTTTTAAAAATTATTTAACTGCAATTTTGTAGCTGTTATCACTCTAAATGAATGGATTGTTTCTACACATTTGTCCACGTCTTTTTTTTTTTTTTCCCTATGTGGCTCTCACCAACGAAAGGTTTATCTCTGTAAACCTATAACACATCCCTTTGTACGGTAGTCAGACTAATGATTTTTTACACATTTTTACTGATTATATATATATATATTTTTTTTTTACTTATTTTTTTATAGCCGGAAATCCTGCTCGGGACCAAACATGGAACTTTTTCAAGCCACTTCAGACCTCCAATAAGCGGAGTAGTGGTCTCACACTGGGCGATGAAATTCATCTCCCACCTAAAGACAACCACAAACATCCACGCCTACAGCGCAATTCTAACCACTCGGTTAACAAAGTCTTATATCAAGGAATACTGCAATACCAATCAGTCTTAGAAAGTTTTTTCGCTTGGTTACAGAGTCAATTATATTTGACAAGAAATCATATTCTTTATTTGGTTATACTTGGATAAAGATATTAAACAAGAACATACTTTGTCTTTTAATACTAAGGTCGCATGAAGACAGTCGAAAAATTAATTATGGTTGAAACTACATATATTTTAATTCACGTATCGTGAACTATCATCAGTGTATTACAGCTGGAGATTAAAAAAAAAATTAAACAATGGAAGTACAGTATAAGAATGGAATCTGCAGTCGCAAAACAGCCGTGAGAAAACCGATAGTATCAGAATCAAATAAAGTGCGCGCGTGTGATTAAACTTATATAATATTAAACCGTACAGCTCTATAATTTCCTAGATTTTTGGCATGGAAAATCCATCATTAAAGTTGAGAGATTTGAGCGGCTTCAGAAGTTTCTTTAAAGAGGACGTTCATATTTATGGGAACAATCTGTATAATAATTTGATATTATTCAAAAGATCCTGAGTCCTACGCATATAATTTCGAAGTTTCTTTCAAATCTCTTCACCCCCCCCTTAACCGGCCTTTCATTTACATATATATTAAAAATACAGCGACTTTATATCAAAAATTAAAGATCTGAGGCTTCAGATTTACTAAGCTTTGACATAGCTTCACTTTTTACAAAATGTTCCTCTAGCTGACATCCTGAAAATTTTCAAATCTAAGTTTCGATCGGATATTTTACACACTTGAAATCCGTCATGAATTTTGGAATATTTCAGCTGGAATGAAAAACCTTATCCAAAAATTGAAGGTACCGCGATGGTTCTCCAACTTTTTTCATCCTTGCTAACTGCCATTTACATCTGGAAGAAAAGAATGTCAATGTTTCATCCAAAACCTTCCCTATGACTTTGCTATAATGTTTTTGCAGTGTGAATAAATCGCGTGAACTAGAATCTTTCTTACGAAAAATCAATAATCTTCAACACAGAATTCTCTTTGGAACTTGAATTAAATAGGACCGACTAAATCTTTCCCAGATGCCCTTATTAAAAACGAATCGGATGGTTTCTTGTCAAAATCTGTCTTTCGCTGATCGAATTAACAGAAGTTTAATATCTCCACCACTTGCAAGATACGAGAAATGTGTTCTCAGGTGCCTTTTCTTTTGGGTATATTCACCACACGTCTACTCACCATCACCTCACAGAAATATGGTATTATTAAATGTCTTCTTTCAAGAGCTCATATCTGTTCCTCATCTGAACTGCCTCTAAAAGAAAATTTTATAATCAAAGAAACAGGCCATTCTCAACGGTTACAACCTCGAAACAAGAGAGAGATTGTCCACCGTTTTTCTCCATCCTATACAAAAGGTCATCCCAGTACATTAAAGGCACCTGAGAACTCATTTCTACGTGTGACCTTAGTATCAAACGAATAACGCTCAGTTATCCTCCTTAATCAACGTTTATTTTCTTCTCGAATACAATTTACCAGCCAGTCAACAAGTGAAACCTCGCATTCAGAAGTCTGTTATCTATTGTTTCTTTAATTCGTTATTGTATAAAATTTAAAACTTAAGATTGGGAAACACGAACTAAATGTAAAATTAGTCCGTGTCATTGTTTAATGCTTGTAAAGCTTGCAAGAGGGACACATCACTCACACGGTAAGAAATGCAAACTTTCATTGCTATGAGTGTGAAGGGACGAGGATTTATACACACACACTCATGGGTCAAAACCTAGCAGGAGGTTTATCTCCTTTGGCAGAGATAATTGCTTGCATCCGTCTCAATGAGCCGGTCGAGGGACCATCGTCGACTTGCGGATGCTGCGTTCCATATGAGATGCCACAAATGTTCGAATAAGATTCAAATCAAAAGAAAACAGAATACCAGAGAGAAAACAAAATGATTGGATATGCTCTTCGAACCATGAAACAAGTGGCGTTGTCTTGCTGAAAGAGCCCAGATCTATCGATCTACATTACCAACCATGTAGGTAATACCTACATGGTTGGTAATCGTTTCATGGTCCGAAACGATTCCCAGGTAAAAATTGGGGAGGTCAACGTGTGTTCAATGTGGATGACACTGAACGTTGGTCAATGTTATCCACATTGAACACGCGTGGTAAAACATGGTAGTAAATTGTTCATGAACAATTTACTATCATGCTGGAACCTTTTTAAGGATGATTTCTCAAAAGTACTTTTAGTGATACATTAAAGTCGTATTTGGAACCAGAATTATTAGACTAATTCATTTCACTCTTAACAGGTTTATAAATTGAAATATATGAATTAGTGTCTTTTTTAGGTTGACTCCTTAAAAATGGAATTGCTCAAACATAGCGCTGGATGCATAAACATGTATGTATGCATGCACACACAAAGCCTTTAATGATTATCATTAAGCACTTACATCCAATTTTTATCAACACAGATACCTAAATTAGTATGCCTTCTATTTATCTCATCATATTCTGTAAGTCGCATTTATCTGTAGTGCTATTTCTATTTTCTATCTCCCACCTCAAGAAACAAGTTCGTTTCAGCTATATTTGTTCAACGCATTATATATCAATGGCTGTACCTACTGAAAAAAAATATAAGATTTAGTATATACCAAAAATAGTTGCAAATAAGCGAAAAGCAGTTTTAGCTTCAAGTGGAATCACGTTTCGCAATACCTGCAGATCGACAACCCGCCGAAGTTTGAATGCAAGTGCAGCAATTGTTTAAAGAAAAATTTCGAGAAAACTACATGCTTGCGGCTCTAGCATAGAACTTCAAGGAATATACGAATGGGATATCTGTTGTTTTTGCATTTCATGGTTCACAGAAGGGAAGCTACTTTTTAGAGAGGGACAATAAGTAGTCAAAATACCTTTGAATTGCTAAGAGGAAGCAAGCGCTATTTCTACACGCTACTATTCACATGTAAATTAAACAGCAGTACCATTCCACTGAAGCTCAATTCTGTGATATCGCTTTTCAAAATTATCGGTTAGTTCTGAATAGATACAAAGAGTAACACTTCAACACGCAACAAGGAGAGAGCACTACAGGGGTCAACACCGCAGGATATGAAGGTTAAAGTACAAGCATGAATAAGCCAGCAATGGCGCGCAGAACGTGCTATACATCCCAATGCCATATAACAACTGAATTTCCACATAAGGACTCCTGCGAGGTTAAATATCAGATTCTCCGAAAGTGTTAATTCAAAGCGTCGCTAATACCTTATCTGCGATTGTAGATGGTAAACGGCCTATTATCTATTACACTAACATTAACAGTTTTTTTTTTTTTTTTTTTTTTTTTTTTAATATCTAAGTTTAACTTAACCTAAACCCGGGGCCGCCCCGTCGGTAAGAGGCGCCTTTGTTCAAAGTTATATTTCAGCGCCCCCACAAAATACTTATTTTCTATATATTTTATTTATTTTATATATTCCCCCTAAAATACTTATGAACATATGGAAGGTCCATGCATTCTAAAATCAGAGGTAGAATGTGCATTGAACTCAGCTAAAAATGGTAAAGCCCTAGGACCAGATAGAATACCGGCAGAAATAGTAAAGTTATTAGAAGGTGACAACATTAACATATTAGTAAAGCTATTTAATAAGATCTACGATACAGGAATAATCCCTCAAGACTGGTTACAGTCGACCTTCATCATGCTACCTAAAAAAGTAAATGCGAAAACTTGTAATGACTATAGAATGATCAGCCTAATGAGTCACGTTCTCACAATGTTTCTGAAAATAATTCAAAAAAGAATATACAGAAAATGTGAAGACACCATCAGTGATACCCAATTCGGCTTTAGAAACGGCTTGGGAACAAGAGAGGCGCTTTTCTGTTCTCAGATCTTATTTCAAAAATGTATTGACCAAAACAAGGTAATATTCATTTGCTTCATCGACTTCGAGAAAGCATTTGACAAAGTCCAACATGCTAAAATGATTGTACTATTAAAAAGAATTGGATTAGATGGTAAAGACATCAGGATCATTGAAAACTTATATTGGAACCAAAAGGCATCTGTTCAAGTTGATGACAGTATTACAGACTCCATTAACATCAAACGAGGAGTAAGGCAAGGATGTGTGCTGTCACCTCTTCTTTTTAATATCTACTCAGAAGCCATATTTCAAAAAGTCTTGGAAGGAAGAAAGGAAGGGATTAGTGTAAATGGTGAAATCATCAGTAACATCCGATATGCCGATGATACAGCTCTTCTGGATGACAATATTCAGGATCTTCAAAATCTTTTGGAGCTAATAAATGCAGAGAGTGAAAAAATGGGATTAAAAATAAATATCACCAAAACTAAATTCATGGTCATAAGTATGAAACCAATTCTTAATTTAGCACTTTCTTTAAATAGGAAACAAATAGAAAGAGTGGCAAAGTTTAAATATCTCGGATGCTGGTTAAATGAAGATTGCAATCCAGAAATGGAAATAAAAGTTAGAATCGAAATGGCAAGAAAAAATTTTCTCTTGATGAAATCAACACTGTGTAACCGCAGTTTAAACTTAGAGCACGCATGGTTAAATGCTATGTATGGTCTGTACTGCTGTACGGTGCAGAAACTTGGACCTTGAAGACAACATCAATAAAAAGACTTGAAGCCTTTGAGATGTGGTTATATAGACGAATGTTAAAAATCCCATGGACAGCAAAAACGTCCAATCAGGAAGTACTGAAACAAATGGGGAAATCACGTGAACTTTTAGATACCCTAAAAAGAAGGAAAACTGCATATCTTGGTCACCTACTTCGTAATGAAAAATATAAGATACTTCAATTGATTATAAAAGGGAAGATAAATGGAAGAAGAGGACAAGGAAGACGAAGAAAATCTTGGCTGGCAGATATCAGACAGTGGACTGGTATGAACTCTGAGAGACTGCTCAGAATAGCTGAGAATCGCTCAAAATTTGCCAAGGTGTTCGCCGACCTCTGATAGGAGATGGCACTCAAAGAAGCCCCCACAAAATATAATTTGCAAATTAAAATGAAATGGCGCTCCTCCTGATTAGGCGCCTTTGTGCGGAGCGGTTCTGCCTAAGCCTGTTTGTTTTCAAGATCTATGATCAAAACCTAAAAGTCCAAAGGAAGCAAATAAGTTAATTTTATTAATAAAGAAAGTCTTATAAGCTTCGCTGGATACAAACAATTGTAAGAAAGTATATAATTATCCATGTTATAATTAAATAAGCAAGTTCAATTGTTTGTTATTCATTTGCCTTTCACTGTTTTAGTTTTGCACATGGGTGGCAGTTAATTCGTAACTGATTTTAAACTTAACACTTGCAAGGTGTATCTCTAAAAATAATCATGGAAAAATTATAACTACCATCAGTTAGGGTGCGCCTAACTGATTTTTGTAACTTAAGGGAGGGGTGAAGCTGCTTATCTTTAATATGGATTAATCTGTTTGCAGTTTCCTTCGATTACAGGAAGACGCAACGCTTCCTTGATCGGATACGTAGTTTGTAAAAAATGTCATTTTTAAAAATGACACTAAAAAAAAAAAGGCAGCACACCACATGGTACTGATACTAATGCACTGGGTTAACAGTATTTCGTAAGATAAATTAAAAAAAAAAGCCTCCTATACTCTTTTCCCAATACTTCCTTAGTTGAATTAATTTTTAATCACTTTTCTGAAAAGAGCATTTTTCTTATTCATCTTCAGGTCTTACCGCTGAAGTTTGAATGCAAGCACAGCAGTTATTTAAAGGAAAGTTTCGAGAAAACTAATGCTTGCGGCTCTAGTGTTATTTTTTGTATACGTGGTTTGGTTTAGTCAAGGCAGGCTAAAGACATTATTAAGTAAATATCTTGCCTAGGGTCGGTCAAGTATGTTTTGTGGAGAGTGAATAACGGCAACGCTACCGCTATTGCAGGACATCGAGCAGCTAACTTGTCACGGACAAGATTCAAACCAGGTCTTTCCAACCAAAGAGCACGGCTGTTCTTCTAAACCCAGAACAGCGAGTTCTTCGAGTTTATAGGAAAACAGTTCGAACTGTTTTCCTATAAACTCACACAGATTTAACGTGTACGAAATTTTACTTAACATATTTTTGTATCGCACTACACTTGTAATAAGCATTTTGTTTTATATAATACAAGAGATTTCCTTATCCCGAGCCTCCCCTTGCATGAGAAACTACTAAACTTTTAAAGTTTAGTAGCTGTGCATTTAAATAAGTTTGTAAGAAAGTATGATTATCTGATATGTCTTCACGTCAAATGCGGTTATGCAAATTGATATTCTTAGTCCAGGGAGCGAATGTTTCGAAGGCAGCTTCGAAGACGCGAATATTCTACGTTCGTCCGAATTACATATCTCTAATCGGTTAGCTCAAATCCCATAACGCAATATAACGTTATGAAATATTTAACTTTGTTTTCATAAAGCGACTGTCCCATATAACCCGAAACGCATAACATTAATAATCGATTTTCAGTGTCTAACTATATGCGGGTGGAAGAGTTCACAAAATATTGCAATTTGTCACCACATCTTTATAAAAACTTCTTCCCGAAAATGTCTGCTCACAGCAGATATGCCATAATTCTGCATATCTGGACTTCGTCCGGAGTATTCTTCATCTTCAGCGGAGATTTTACACAACAGTACAACCACCTCGTATTTACTTTGTCAACGTCATTCTAATCATATCATCTCACATTTTCTAAGGTGCAATCGCGCAACATGACCCCACTTGTAATGTAACTACGACAAACTTCAGTGGATCCTTGACGGTTTTCACTCCTCCAGACGTTGCACAGAACTTCAGCTGCCACTACTTTCCGAACTCTTCTTATCTATGATTGATCAGTACAGTAACGAGGGTATGAAACGCCTGCGGCAAGTGTCTAACTTACGCCCCCCCAAAATGACAAAAATTTTGAAAAATTTAGGTGTAAATTTAGTTATTTACTAAATGCAATATGTTAAATACTTACTATTAACCCCATCAAAATGAGTTGCAGAATTTGCGTGTCTAAAGCGCGTATTGCCGAAATTTAAAAAGACAATATAAAATTGCGGACTTTTATACCTATTTATTTATTTTTATTTTTTAAATTTTGCGCCCCAAACCTAGTTGCGCCCGTCTCTTTCGCCACACTCGCGTTACGGCACTGTCTATGATTGAGACTACAGGTCTATAAATTTTTGAAATGACAAATAAATTAATAGTTAAGCGACACAATATTTTTAAAATACTACGTTCGGGAGATTTATAATCAAAGCCATTAAAAAAAAAAAAAAATCAAGGATACAAATCGCTATTCAGAAAGAACGTTGAAAGTCTTTAAAGTCATTCTTAATAAATAAATCTATATTTATATATAAATGCACATATGAAAGAAAGAAAAAAACAAATATTAAACTTGAAATCACCGCAGGGGCCATGAAGATAGTGCATCATACCTCTGTTCGTAGTTGTCTTTGAGCGGACCGAAAAATAGCGTTCATATATTTTCAATTGAAATAAAAGTATTCGTTGGCTTAGAAGCTGTTGATTGGTTGCATACACACAAACCAAATTCTGATTAAAACATAAGTGTTAAATGAATTTGTGGAACATTTAAAACGAAACATTATACCTGCAATTTATTATGTAGCGAGAAAGCAAAACCCTTCAAAGCAAATAGTAATATAATAATCATAATAATAAACTCATCTGCCGACTCTCCGAACAAACATCCCATCCTCTTCCTTCATTCCAAGAAACACAATATTATTATTTTTTTCTCTCTGATCACTGGCCACATACGACTCTGTCGTGTTATAGGTGTCTTGAGACGTCGTGTGTACGGTTGATATAAAAATAAATAAAATTACTGGACCCCCTTTTTTATGGAATGCATATTAAGATTTTTTTTTTTTTTTGAAAATTTGAAAGAAAATGGTTTGGCATGATGTTTATAAATGCGGCCAAGAAAGGGCAACGTCCTATTTTGTAATCTTCAAAATAATCATCCTCCCAAATTCACAACTTTAGTAAAATAGAAGGGAATAAAAATAAATAGATAAATAAAATAATAATAATTAAAAGTCGGTGACGCTATTTTAAGTAAATAATTCATTAGATATCCACATGATAATTTGACCATTATCAAAATGAAACAGGCGGTAATGTGTCCTTTATGTATCATTCTATACAGTATGAAAATTCCGCATAAAACCAGTTTTTTTTTTTTTTTTTTTTTTTTTCGGTAGTGGGCAGAGTTTTTCAGTTTACTTGCAGATCACATGTTTGTTTATTGACCTGCTTAGCCTCATGGCATAAAAGAAGATGCTTGAATATCCGCAGTATGCATTATATATATATATATACACACACACACACACACACACACACACACACACACACACACACACACACACACACTAGGGGTCTCCTCCACCTGACACTTACGGCGGCCCCCCCCTAGTTCCGGACTGGTAGGCCGGTTCTCCTTGAATTCTGACGACCTGAATTTTGAAAACTCGAAAGGGGGAGGTTCCACCTGCCCCGACGCCCAATCCCCCGAGTTTACTCGAATTTTGAAGACTCAACACTCAGAGTAGCCCCTGAGTTTCAAATAAATTGACAAAAAACGTGACATAAAAAGGCTTATCATTTTATATTATAGAGTAGATATATATATATTCACACAGTAGAAAATAACTTTCCCCCTGTACTGGAGACCCAAAAAGGGAAGTGAATTAAAATAAATGTACGATGTCATTTACTTACCATGTAATAGTATTTTCAAAATAAAATTCATAATGATATCTTGTATTTACGTGAGGATACAGCTGCTAGCTTTAAATAAAATTGTTTAGGCCTCCTTGCTGATTTACAACAACTAAATTATAAGCGATGTCTTTACAAACCCTCCCGACCACAATGATAAAGGAAGATTTTTGAGGGGGAAAAAAAAATTTAAAAAAAATTAACTATGTATGAACCAGCAAAACAGATGGTATGTATTAAGTTATAAATTTCTCAGTGTCTATCACAATCTTAAACTGATATCGTCCTGAATATATCATTAAAAATTGATTTCATAAAAAAAAACTGTCGTGATGCAAGATTCTTGGATGGCGATAAAAAACTAATCCGGTGCGAGTTAACTTGCGATGTGCTTTGTTCACATAGCTCCACCCATCATTACCAATGATTCATGATTTTTTCTCCCATCTCTGTGACAAGCCAAAAATGAATTAGTTTAATAGAACAGACAGGATAATTAAGAATCTTAAATTGAGGATTGCACGCGCACACACAAGATGGAAAGAGGAACCATGAAGCGTTGATTTAACTTTTTTTTTTGGGGGGGGGGGCACTTTATTTCCCGATTTCTCTGTGGCTAGTAATTACTGAAAACAAAGTTGAATGACCAAATGGCTTTCTCAAAGTTGAACCTAAGAATAAGTCATAAAATCAATATATATATATATATATATATATATATATAAAGCTAAGGAAAGCCTTCAAAACTGTTGTTCATTAAGAATGTGGAGGACTACACACACTTATACATATCTGACTCGCAAAAGAAAGGTCACAAGACCTATAACAGATTAGTGTAGAGTGTGGGGATTTGGTTATCATAGTCATTATTCAATTTCTACCAGGCACCTGAATCCAGATGGAAATAAATCGATGCTTCTGGCTTTCATAATATCAAAAGCTTCACAAAACGAAAGACAACAACATAATTTATTTGGAAGTGTTTTGGAACATTGGAAATTTTTCCCATTTAAAAAAAACTTGGGAATAAAGAAACATAACATCTATTTGCAACACACTATTACACAATAATTGCACTTGCACAGAATCTTTAATCCAAAAAAACAACTGTGACAAAATATTACATCATAGTAATAAACGAAAGTCAACAACCGGTAAATATTTTCTTTTCCGCCTAAATAAAACAATTAAAATTCAAAAAGTTTGTTTTTTAGATATGGCTAAGCAATGCAATTCATAACTAAATATAATTGTAAGAAACAGGAATCAGGTCAGTGTCTTCTCAATTTGCGATGGAACAAATTGGGAAGACACTTCACATAATACCTGTAGTTTAAAAAACCTGCATCACTAGTTTTATAAAATTATCGGGTTAGACGTTATGTAGCATGAAGAATAAGTATTATTAGATTGCAGTAATGAACATGTGCAGCTAGTTCAAAGCAAGTTATACGTAGTACATCGTGTGAGAAATGTCAGTTTAAAGAAATACGATGATGAGCAATTAAAAATAAACGTTTTGGGCAAATTTATTCAGTTTCCTTAAAAAATAATCATGCCTATGCTTAATTATTGCTAACGAAAACGCAAACTTTTTTTTTTTTCGTTTGATAATCCAATGAGAGGCTATTGAATACTGCGCACCCGTATGGCTGAACAGCACCCACGTGTATCTGGTTGATGCTCAGCTTAACACCACTATGCGCCTTCTTTCTGGAACAGTGAAATTAATTCCAACCTGCTGGCTCACAGTGCTAAGCAATGTCCCACCTCCACAGATCGAATTTTCTTCTACATGAATACAGCAAAATCATGGAAATCCAAAATCTTCCAATCCACCCCTAGAAATAAACAGGATAAAGTCAAGGCACCCTCCAATCTTAACAGCGAAAAATCTTGCAGAGACATGTTTCAACATGAAGTAGAAGTGGAAAGCGTCCTGGTGTAACACTTCAACAGGGGACTTCCATGAATTAGTGGACCCAACACAGATGCCTTCGGGTTTTGACCTACCTCGAAAAACTTGGTCTATTCCAGGGGCGAATTTTCCATGCTTGCTGCGCAAGCTCATCAATTGAGAAAGAAGTAATATTTATTTGTTAATAAATGCATGCATTTATAAGCATTCCATTTAGGCTTTTATTTTTATAAACAGAAGACGTCTTAAGCTTGAGCGGCAATAATTGAGCTTTACGTTGTGTATCGAAGGCCGATGCTTGCTCGGTTGTAGGAGCTTCCAGGTCTTCGCTGCAACACTTTGATTTCATGCACGCGCATAGCCATTTCCGCTCCCTTCACGTCGTCTTAAACACAGGCCATACACAGTCAAAGTAGCTCTAGCCAGTGAGCTTCAGCCAGCCTTTACAAGTGTGCGTGTTGCTTGGGAAAATTAAGTTACAACCAACTTTTTATGACGATGTTATTGACCAGTTCATAAAGAAGAACCGTAGGATAGAATTTGTATTCAAGTAGCTAAATTAAAAAAGATAGAATATCATTTGTATGATTAAATGTACATACATTTCTTAATATATATATATATATATATAGTTTTAAATGATCAGTAATTCATTATTCCGCTAATCAGACTTCAATCACACCTCCCACTCTCTGAATGATAATAAGAGCAAGCGTGAATTTCAAGACCAGCATTCGCCCCTGGTCTACCCTTAACCGAATCCGCACCAATCGTGGCAGATGTGCAGACCACCTTTACAAATGGGGGCATGATTGCCTCACCCAAGTGCGACTGTGGATCGCTCGCCAAACAATTAATCATATCACAGAAGAATGTACCCAACGTGCATACAATGGAAACCTTTCGGACTTCATCCATGCTACACTAAGCGCAGTTGACTGAATAATCAACCTAGACATACAGTTGTAGCCTATTCTTGAGTGTCTCTTTTTCTGACTGTATTATGCCTTATTATTGTACATATGTCTATTATTATGTTCATATATATTAAGGATTAATGTGATGTAACTTTTCATGTGAGCCATAGCTAAATAAATAACATCTGATTACAATCGGTACTTTTGCCAGCAAAATTGAGGGAAATGGAAACCTTAAAGCGTCACTTCTTAAAATAAAAAGGGGGAGGAAATGAAGCAGTATTCTGATAGGTCTTAAAAGAGCACCCATTACACAACAGGTCACTTCCCCCCAACGGGAAAAGACCGAGCCTGATTCTCGTAATGATGAGAAGAATCTTTATATGGACTGTAAATGAAGGTGAGTTAGTCGATCTCATACGGCTGTAGTAGGTTTTTATCCCGTGTACAGGCAAATAGACCAAGAACATGCAATTTACAGACTAAAAAAAAAAAAGAACTATTCGTGGACAGTAGTGGCGTATTGTGCAGATAGTGGTAGTAAAGGTGTGTGTGTAGATTTATGTATGTATATACGAAACAGCTGATGTCTTAAAAGATGCATGGTTGGTCGAGTGGTCAGCGTATCCGCTCTCCAGCCAAAAGGATGCGGTTTCGAATCCCGCCGCGTGGCATGAATGTTTGTGATTGTCTGTGAAAATACTAGTGGGTGGTATGCAGTAGATGGCGTTGATGTAGATGATGAGGTTCGCTGTAGTTGGTGGACTTGAGTGGTGGAGACAGAGCTGTAGAGGTGGTGCCCTCCCCCAATGAGCCCCTGGACTCCGTGGAGGTGGCACGTAATAATAAATAATAATTACACAACTAGCAGAACAAGTCACCCCCCCCTCCAAATGGAAAAGACCGAACTCGATTCTCGTAAGGATGAGAGGAATCTTTATATGAAAGTGAGTTAGCCGATCTCATACGGCGGTAGTAGGGCGTTTATCCCGTGTACAGGCAAATCTGGCCAAGAACACCCAATTTACAGACCAAACAGTACCGTTCGTGGACAGTAGTGGCAGTAAAGGGTAGATTATTTTTATATATTACTCCCACACACGAAAGGCAGAAGAACCAATAGCAGACAAGTGCCATGTGTGGGGAGACTAGTCTATTGACATTGCTCTTGAACTGTTGGCGATTGGAGTCCTTTGGAAATACCCCACGGGGGAGGCTGTTCCACAGAATTGAGGTGGATGGAATGAAAGATGACTAGAAGTAGCAGGTTCGGTGAATATGCATTTCGATTGTGAAGGGATGTTTGAACAGCTGTTGCTCGAGTTCCTGAAGATCTATCAGAAATGGGAGGCATAATGGCCATTGAAATCTGTAGAAGAGACAATGCAGAAACTGAACCTCTAAGGGAAAGTGCCTGAAGAGTCTGAGAGATGTGGCATTAATCAATCGAACTGCCCTTTTCTGAACAGCATCAAGAATTTTTAGGGCGGTCTTAGGCACAACACCCAAAACATGAGAGGTATTCTAAAGTTGGTTGGATTAGGGATATATAAAGAGTAATTGTTCGCAGAGAAGTACCATCTTAAACAGAAAAAGATGCCAAGATTTTAGGGGGTTAATGTTGTTATAAAAGTGGCATGATTATGCTAGGAAACGTTTGAAGTAAGAGTCAGTCTAAGAAGAGATTTGGTCCTAAATGTTCAGCTGAGCAGATCATTATCAAAAGTAAGTGGATACTGTGAAGTATCCACTTACTTTTGTGAAATATTCAAGGATACTGTGAAGATAGAGGGTTCACAGCACTTATAAATGATCTTGAAGCTTCAGCATTGCAAGGCTTTCCATATAAGTAGAACGAGTGGAGTGTACTATCATCAGCAAAACTATGAATAGGGCTTGCAGTCAATGAGAGCAAACGACTTGCTCTCATTGCAGTCAATGAGAGCAAGTCGTTTATATAAATCAGGAAGAGGGTGGGAGTGAAATGACAGAGCCCTGAGGAACACTGGCAGTTACAGGAAAGCCTGAAGAGAGAACATCATCCAACTATTACACGTAAGGATCGATCTGAGAGAAAACTAGCAATCCAATTACACAAGTACAAAGACAGTCCAAATGACGGTAACGTATTGAAATGAAGTCTTGACAATGTTGTGAGTAGAGTGCTCACAACTACTGTCACTCCAATATGTATTTCAAGTGACATAAGTCACTTGAAATACCATGCCTCGTCTCAGGGACAAAATCTCGAACTTCGGTCCCAGATATTTCAGTGAATTATTTTTAATTTCCCCAGTTGCTCATATATATATATATATATATATATATATATATATATATATATAGAAAGTATTTTACCTTGGGTATAATAAATATTAAAGATACCAAGCTATTTTAAACCTGGTTTTACTCCATTTCCCAAGTAAGCAAAGACAAACAAGTCAAGTTTGCGCCTGCAAGTATTGCAAGTCTAGCTGATCCTGCACGTAGTGCAAGACCAGGGCAACTCATGGTAAAAGTAAAATAAGCTCTAATCACTAATCTTAATATTTACCTTTAATGCAAAGCGCATCTCCTGGAGGAGATGTATGATGCTTTGTATTAAAGGCAAGGGGCCACTACCCAGACCGGTTTCAACCTTTATTGAGGTGTATTTAAGTAAAGACCTCTCTAAAAATTAGCACGATCCCTAGACCACTCCATAGTGGCCGAAAGACCATCCAACTCAGCGTTGTTCTACTCAGTGACAGGCTCACCCCACTACCAGCCAGAGCCATAATTTCAGCAGTGGCCCCAATCAGAGACAGGCAAAAACCTATCGCCAAGCAGAGCCTCTCAAAGCCGGCCCCTACCAGTTCAGACCCCTATCGAGGTCTCATCAGTTGGAGCCAAGCTAGAAATACCAAGATTTTAGTAATACAGCGCTTATAAGTATTTTACCAAAACAAGTTACCATAAGGTGTTTTAACCTTATTAAATAAAAATCTCAGGAGGAGATATAAATGTAGAAAGTATTTTACCTTGGGTATAATAAATGTTAAAGATACCAAGCTATTTTAAACCTGGTTTTACTCCATTTCTAAAATTATTACTAAAATCTTGGTATTTCTAGCATGGCTCCCACTCATGAGACCTCAATAAAGGTCGAAAGTCTGGGTAGTGGCCCCTTGCCTTGAATACAAAGCATCATATATCTTCTCCAGGAGATGTGCTTTGCATTAAAGGTATATATTAAGATTAGTGATCAGAGCTGATTCTACTTTTAACCATGAGTTGTCTTGGTCTTGCACTACGTGCAGGATCAGCTAGACTTGCAACACTTGCAGGCGCAAACTTGACTTGTTTGTCTGTTTGCTTACTTGAGAAATGGAGTAAAACCAGGTTTAAAATAGCTTGGTATCTTTAACATATATATACACAAACATTTTACAGAACTCTGGACTAAAGCATAATATATATTTTTGTGCTCTTGACTTTCTTCAGAACTAAGCACTCACTCTTCCTTTCTGTATACCCCCCCCCCCCCATTTGCCACTTCATATAATACAGAAGTTCTGTACAAGAATTCCCTTAGCACCATTATCAGTCACCCAGAAGAGAAAACTGTTTGGCACTAGTTAGGCTATCACTTATGAAAAATTAAGCTGACAATTTAATATATTTGGATTCTTGTACATTTTGAGAGGAAGTGGGTAACAATAACATTTTTTTAATATATATATAATACAGGGTGATTATTCACATTCCCAAAGGCTGTAACTGGGTAACTACTCAGCGGAGTTACGATTCATTATTTAAAATGATGTGGTGTGCAGCAATGGAATTTTATTTTGCGCAAAAACCAACGTTAGTTCTAAAAGTTGCCAGAGCTTGCGCTCCAGAACTAACACCTATCCCTTATCACCTCTTCAATCTATCAATTCAATTGGTAACTACCCTACAACATGGAATCAGGCCCATCACAAAGAAAGGATCTTCCAAAACTACCGTACAATTGGTCACTTCTCTAAAATTATGGAGGAGTTTATCAAAAAACAACCCTTGAACTACCAAGGCATACCAACTAATCAGTGACTAGCAGTAGATTCATCACTTGCGAGATGCAGTTGATCTTGCTTTCACAATTCATTTCAGAAATCTGAAAAAAAGGACGATACGTGGCCCTGCGATTCATGTAAATTATGTATGATACTCCTGGTATGCAGAGAAAAGCTGCGACCGTACCATTTATGCAAACGACAATGTCCCCCAATGACGAATGCTTCGAAAAAGCTTCTATAAAAGTAGGTAGCTGCAGACTAAGTCAGTTCACTGGCTGTGAAGAGATGTGTTAAATCACCTTAACATTACTGAAGGATCGCGCACTTTTCATGTAGTTGTTTTACGAAAATAACAGCATTCAGAAAGTTCAGAACATTAAAAGGTACAGCAATCCCTCGATTAATGCATCATTTTTTTTCGATACCCAAATTCGATTAGTGCGCCTATATATATCTTAAAAATAAATGTTACAGATTTTAAAAATTTTCGATCTATACATTTTTTATGGCTAACTATTTAAAAATTCACTCACCAGGATGAAATAATTTAGTTACCGATTTGAAACATTTTACAAAGTTATTTTTTAATGGCATACTACACTATTTCCATGTACACTATGTTCCAAATTTACCGCCAAAATTTATGTCATCTGCTTTACATAGCATTTTGCTGATCATATCACGTGCAATTGTTTTCCTTACTTTTTTATTTTAAATTATTTTCCTAACCTTTAATCATGAGTAAAAGAATTAGTGAGCAAAAAATAGAAGTGTGAAAATGATTCGAAAAGTAATCTCATTGGAAGAAAAACTTCAAATAATAAAGAAAAATGAACAAGGCGAGTCCAGAGCAGAGATAGGACAAGAACACAAAAATGGGTGAATCAAATGCTGAATACAAAGAGAAAAGTAAGGCTGCTTCAAGTTCATCATGCATGCACTCGAAATCAAAGTATTATGACTGAATTAGAGAGACTTCTTTTTACATGGATCGAAGATTGTAACCAAAAACGGATCCCGCTAAACACTGGCCTTATTAAATCAAATGCATTCTCTCTTTGTAATCTGGAAAGAAAGGGCTATCAATGATGGAAAAGAAGAATTCCACGTTAGTGCTTGGTGATTTGAGCGTTTCAAAAGAGAAATAGCCTATATAATGTTCTAATCACGGAGAAGCTACAAGTGCAGATAAAGATATATCCAGAGATTTTGAAGAAAATTGTGTAAGGAGGAGACTATCGTGATCAACATTATTTAATGTCGATGAAACCGACCCTTTTTTTGGAAGCCTTCCAAGACTTTTCTAGCCAAATCAGAGAAATCTCAGCATGGTTATAAAGTCAAATGAAATTACTGCTAGCAATATGCGAGCCGTTTGAAAGCACATTCTTCCATATTGTGTAAATGATTTTAGAGGCTTTTCAAATGAATCTAAGTAAATTAAATCTCATTCTGAGAAGTTGAGTGATTCTGACCTGCTAAATTTAGATACACAGCGGGAAGATCCTGAAGAATATGAAGAAAATTTAATCACTGACTAGCCCAAAGAGGTTTCACAGAAACAATGTGAAAATAGTTTTCGTACAATCGAAGTTTTTAAGCATTGCTGCTTGGAAACTGACCGTAGTGAAGAGAGAACCAGTAAAATTTGCAGAAGAGGCAATAGGGCCATACCGTCAGTTGCATGAAAAAACAGAAACAGAATGCCCGTCAAACTACACTAGCTCAATTCTTTGTTAAGAAGCAGAATAATAAATTTATATTCTGAATATGTTTTATTGTCTTTCAGCTTCATGATTTCCTTTAACTTGGCCCTGAGACATACCCTAATTCTTTTATAAAAAAAATTAAGGGTCAAAACAGAATCTGAGGAACGAATTACGCATTTTCCCATAGGTTATTAAATTCGATTAGTGCGTTTTAGATTAATGTACCTGTTTTAAAGAATTTAGATTGCTGTATTAAAAACGGGTCCTATGACTGCAAATGGTTTACGCAAAATGATCCATAAAATCCGAAGAGAAAGTTTCCTTAGATGTTCAACCTGACAGAGGACAGAAGTCTATCGAACAGCATACAGTGGAGGAAGTAGCCACAGCATTAGAGAAAGAAAGGATGGCAAATGTCGTAAGAAGCAGCAATGCACGACGTATTGCACGGTCTTTAGACAAATCCATAAGCACTATTCACAAAGTCGTAATGCAAATTCTGTGAAGTTATATTTACAAGATTTTCCACGTTCAGCAATTGCTTAATCTTGACTGGGATGCACGAGAAACATTTGTCCTGCAAATGTTTCTTGTGCATCCAAACTTCATTTGGATGCAGTCCAAGCACGAAACTGCATTTGGATGCAGTTTCTTGCTCAGACTGAACTGGAACGACTGGCCATAGAACATTTTCTGGACTGACAAAGCTCACTTCATCTGGATGATGCTATGAATACACACAACTGTAGAATTTGGGTAATCACAAACCCGACGTTGTGCGATAGATTCCGTTTCATTCCTCGAAGGTCACCAGTGCGTTTTACAGCGAAATTCATTATCAGATCTTTCTTTTTAGAGGAGCTTGGCCCTGCATCTCTCTCTTAGCCAATCAGGTGCTTCTAACACTTCAACAGTGTCAGTGCACAGATTTATTTATTTTTTATGCAGGATGTTGCTCCTTCTCACATTGCCATCCCTGTGAAGTGGTTGCTTCAGGCACAATGTGAATAATTCACTATCAATAGGTGATAAATGGCTGACTATTTGTGTGATCCAAATATAAGGAACAATAACTAACAATTGTTTTAGGTCAAAATGTGTTACTGCACCATAATATTTAGACCAATGATGAATATCAATGGTACACATTCAGTGAACATAAATATTATTAAACCGACCATATCTGGAAATCTCAAAATCAGAAGGGAAAAAAAAAAAAAAAAAAAAAAAAAAGGTAATATGAGTGTGTGTGCACTGCATGACATAATTTTGTAACCTAATGAATGGCATGTTCACAATATGCATGAAAAATACTGCTATTCCTTAAATTTGTGAAAACTTATATGAAAGATTGTGCAACAAAATCTAATTGAGGACAAAACTCAGCATACCACAGTACACTAAAATTTCACTCGAGAGCTCCATGCTCTACAGCAGGGGTTTGGTAATTACACAACAACTGCAATGCCAGTTGGTTATAATAAAGAAAACTATATTTTTTTTTTCTTTTAAATCAGTTACACTCCTGAGGAGCTGTAAAACCTATAAGCACATCAGTGCGAGGAATGGTCAAATCTGTTGATATGTTTTTTGAACTGTTTTCTTTTTTTTTTTATACCTTCTACCCCTCGGCTGTTCCAAATCAGCCTGAGGGTAGAGAGTATGAAAGAAGAATGAGAAGTTAGTTCAGTACATATTAAGATGAACAGTGAATAGATGTTTACTGGTAGATGATCATGTATTTATGAACTTAGGGAAAGTGGAGGAATTGTCAGCCAATTCAGGGGAACAGTGCTCATGAAATTCTGTACTTGTAGAAGAAGCATGAGTAAGAAAAATGTATGTCTATGAGATAGTGAGTGTAGTAAGTAAGAGTGTGTTTATAATCCAATCCCATATTCTCCAATTTATGCAACAGTCTTCTGTGCTGTATTCTGTCAAAAGCCTTAGCAAAATCTTAGAGTATCATAGTGTAGCCTCAGTGGTAAACTCATATTATTAAAGATGTGAACAAGTTGCTAAAATATGACCTTCCTTTAGTAAACCGATGTGGTCTGTCGCAATTAGAGATTCTATGTCAACCCATTTATGAATGCGAGCCCTAACCAACTTTTCCAAAATCTTTACCACCATTCCTGAGATACTGATTGGTCGATAGTTGAATATGTTAGTCTTTGCACCACCCTTGTGCAATGGGATTACCATACATTCTATCCACTATTGTGGAATTGTCCCAGTTCTGAGACTCAAATTATATAGCCTGGTCAAAGGAATAGCCAGTTCGGCTGAACACTCTTTTAGCATTCATGCTGATATCCCATCAGTTCTTATTCAGTTTTTGCATCAGCTCTAGTACTTCCTCTTCATTCACAAGTTTCCTTGTACGGTGAAGAGGTAGCAGTTAGTTCAATGTTTCAATTCTAGGATGAAAAATTTATTTTTGAGACAAATAGTTTCAAATCTGATGGAGAACCATTCCATATTGCTAAAATATCATCCACATGCCTATACAACACTGCAGGTTTAGGAGAAATGTCTTTAAAGAGATGATTCTTCAAAATGTTCTATGCAGTAGCTTGGAAAGAGAACTTGTACACTGAAATAACCAGAGTGGATTACAAAGTTAAAAAGTTTGATAATATTATTATTATTAGATACCTCCAGGGAGTTCAAGACTCATCGAAGGAGGGCACCTACTCTACAACTCCACTACATCTACTGTCCACCACCACTGCTACTATTTTCACAGACAATCACAAACATCTATGCCCACGACAGGATTCGAGCCCGCAGCCTTTTGGATGGAGAGCAGAGGAAAATCTTGTTTAAGCAAATTAATAGTATCTATCAAAGAAATGTTTGTGAAAAGATACTACATAAAGACTAATCATAATATTTGAAGGTTCTAAATGAAGATTACTAATTTCTGTTTTAAAATCTAAGGACTTCTTGATGTGAAAAGCAGATTTTCCAGCAAATGAAGATAACACAGACAAGTATTTAGAAACTTTATATGTGGGGCAGCCAATGCAATCTACTATTGATCTTAATGGAACACTTGGCTTATAGATCTTGGGAAGACCATATAATCTGGGTGGATGAGCATAAAAGAGTTTATAATGTTTCTTTAATTCTTCATCCCAACTGGAGATGTGATTGATCAATTTATTAACTTTATTAATTTGGCTAGAAGTTAGATCAGATGAGAGGGGATATATATATATATATATATATATATATATATATATATATATATATATATACTGTATATTTTTCAAGTAATAGGCAATATACAGTAGTCCAGAGCTTTTAATGAATTTTTAGAGATACTTGACATGACTGTAGGACAAAATAACAGAAGAATAGAAAGATAAGGATGGTGTATTAAACTTGAATAAGCTGTAATTAAACTTTAAGATAACCTGTCATTTTTGGATTGAAATATCTGCTATTAAAGTTCAATACTTTATTCATCCTTATGTTATTTTGGAGCTTTTGGTTTTTACTTTACCATACACAATACAAAGCTAGTATACAACAAAATTATATAAGAAAAAATTCTTTTTTTTTTCAAAGACAATGTGCAAAACTTTACCTCTGACAGTCTGATTCAGTTGAAACATCCATATCTAACCTATTTACTTAAAATTTCCTCAACTTCAGGGATGTTTACCCATTATATCAAAAATCTCACAAACCCACAGTAAAAATCGGCAGAAAACTTGTGAACACAGCCTATTTATGTGACAAACTGATACACTATACTGTAATTGGAACACCAAAAGTGGTCATAAATAACATTGCCTAACAATGTCGGAAGGTAATAAGGAAGGAAGAGAGCATAAAAAAACATGTTCTAAGAACAAGTCTACAAAACAAACTAGTCTCACTAATAGTCTACAGTTAAGGGGTGAAATCTACATGTGGATTTTATCAAATGGAGTTTCTATGCAGAAAACAGATGAAATCCATGGTTACTGCATAGTCATTTGCATTTCCTATCAAACTGGTCTGGGGCCTACAGACCAATTTTGACTGATGAGTCTCTTATAAAACATAACTTACATTTATTTGAGTTAACTGCATTTGGATTTTTTTATGGTTTGTTTACTCTTTTTTTTAAAGCTTCTCAGAATACTTGTCAAAATGAAAGGTTTACAAAGTAGCATAACAAGGCAGCTATACCAGGTGCTATAATCCAGACAGAAGAGATATACCATTTCAAAAATAAATAAAATTAAAATTGCGATTTTTTTTTTCTTTCAAGTTTGTAACCCTGAGGATAGCAAACTTGAAAATGTTTGTCATGTTTCTATTAGAATGATATCATCAGCAAATCGTAGATTTCTTAAGTATTCTCCATCAACATTCGGTCCTCTTTTCTCCCAATTCTAATATTCTCATAGCATATTCATTCTTCTTCTTCTGCAGCTTTTCCCACTTAGGTAGGGTCACTGTTTGTAGTGAGTCTCCTCCACAACCACCTGTCTTGGGATGTAGCCACATCCAAGTTCTTCATCCTCAAGTCCTCCTCCACCTCTTCTTTGGCCACCCGTGCTTCCTCCTCCTCCTCCTCCCCTGCACACAGGGCCAGCCATCTCGGGGGTGCGGTGGGTGCAATGCACCCGGGCCCCACGATCAAGTGGGCATAGTTGGTACACATTTGCAGAAACGTATGATATTTCAAATGTGTTTTTTTTGTTTTCCTGTGCCAAAATCATTTGCAGGTAAGAGGTTTTACGATACGTTTATTTCGAATCCTTTAATTTTTACCTTTGAAAAATATTTTAGGGCCCCAAAAGGTTTCTTGCACCCAGGCCCCTTTATAGAGAAGGCTGGCCCTGCCTGCACATCCATCTGCATGACCTTTCTTCCCACATACTCTTCCTCCCTCCTCATCACATGACCTAACCATCTCAACCTTGCATCCTGTATCTTTGCTCCTAAGTTCATAATTTTCACCGTTCCCCTTACATAGTCATTTCTCAGATGATCCTTTCTGGTCACACCGCACATCCACCTAAGCATTCTCATCTCCGCTACCTCCATCCTGCTGATGTTATTTTTCCTCAGGGCCACAGTATCCATAGCTGGTCTCACTACTGTCCTGTAGATTTTGCCTTTTAGATTGATAGGCACCCTCTTATCGCATAGCACTCCATCTGTCTCTCTCCAGTTCCTCCAACTTGCTTGTATCCCGCATCCCACTTCCTTCTCAACCTCACCATCCTCTTTCACTGTTGAACCTAAGTATCTAAAGTCACTGACCTTACTGATGACATTTCCTTCCAGCTGCAGATCTGTCTCCTGGCTACCATCCACTTTACAACACATATACTCTGTCTTACTTCTCCTCAGTCTCATACCTCTCTCTCTTCCAGTACTTTCTCTAATTTTCCAGTTTAGCTGCCACTTCTTCTCTTGATTCTACACACAGCACGATGTCATCCGCATACAACATTGTCCAAGGCGCATCTTCTCTCACCTCTTCGGTGACAATATTAAAAAGGAGCGGACTTAATGCTAACCCTTGGTGCACGTCAACTGTCACTGGAAAACTTTTTGTCTCTCCCAGGCAGGTCTGAACTCTTGTCTTCACATTTCTGTACATCTCCTGCACCAGCCTGACATATTTCTCCAGTACCATCTTCTCCCTCAGACTTCTTGCCTTGGCACTCTATCATATATCATAGAATATTCAATAACTGCAACAAATAATTTTGGTGATATAGAATCTTCCTGTCTGACTCTTCTTTTCTATTTCCATTTCTCTTCCTTTTCTATTCAAAATTTATTACTAATGAACCTCCCTTATATATATATATATATATATATATATATATATGAGTTAATATAAACTTCATCTATTCCTATACGTTTTAAAGTTTCAAGCATTTTACACAGGTCTATTGAGTCAAAGGTTTTTTCATAATCTATGAAAGCCAAAGAAATTGGTATATTCTTTTTTTCTCCATTACTTGATTTAAGGCTTGTAAATGATCTAAAGATGAGAAGGATTCTGAAACCTGCCTGTTCTTTTCATTGATGAAAAATTTAATATATTGTTTACACTGTCACTATAATTTTTGCTACTTTTATGTGCAAGAGATCTCCATTTCTATTAGTATTAAATCCAGGTGCCTTTCCATTTTTGTAAGTGCATGTTTTACTTCATTATCTTTGACTGCATATTCATTATAGTTTTCAGTATCCTTTTCTCTATTACTTTCCCTTTATTTGTATATAATTCTTGATAAAATTTAGCTACAATCTCCAACATGTTTGTTCTGTTTGTAATCAGTACAGTAAAACCCCAAAGTTACACGGTAGGTGGGACCAACAAAAAGCGCGTAAGTCGAATTCGCATAACTCGGGGTATAATTTTGCATGTAATTTATATATACAAACATACAATTGGGACCAAAGGTTTACAAACACACCTAAATTTTTTCAGAAATATAATCATAATTGTAGTTTTTCGTACATAAAAAAAAAAGAAAGTTATTTTGATGTCGATGGTTTCATAAAATCTAATAGATTCGTCTGACGGCATAATGTCTTTTTCTTGTCATGCAAAATTTCTTCATAGCAAGCTAATGATTATTTTTATTCCTTGCCTTGTGGCTACAATTCGTTCCTCGTTAGAATTATGTCCTCCAAAATCTGTAAATCTTTCTTTTATGATTGTTCTTACTGTGGATTCCTGTAGATTGAACTTCTTTGCTAGCGCACAAATTTTCATTCCACCTTCAAAATCCTTAATAACGTTGAGTTTTGTTTCCAAAGGCAATGTTTTTCTTTTCTTGCTAGCTGTAGAAGAATCGGACTTGCTTCTTTTGGATGACATTATTATTTTTTATGTGATAAAATTTTTATCAAGAACATAACATTAAACAATCGCAAGGTTTGTAGACTATAAAAATCGTGTATGAATGGAGACCACGCGAAACACGTCAGTGCTTGTTCACAGCATGTGAGACACTGGTGAATGCGAATATGTACATATAAGAAACTATGTAACTCTGGATTCGTGTAAGTCGGGGTATGACTGTATTCCCTTTTCACCTTTTACTCCTGTTATATAAAGATTACCTGCATTATCAAGAAGTTTTCTTTATACTGTTGTTATTTTCTATTGCTGTCCTCATCATTTTTGTACTGGAATGTCTTATATCTACTCTTATCTTCTTCCTTATTGTTTTCCAAAGTTCAGTATATTTATGTTTCTTACATAATGTGCATCTTGTTTCATTTTTCTTCTTTTTTCTATTAGATCTTTAGTTTCCTTTTTTAATTTGTGTATTTTTGCTCTTTTTGAATCCCCAGATAAATTTTCAACATTCTTTATTATGCTTTTCTTTAGGATAATATTGAAATTTTCAATATTCAAAATTATTATTAACATTCCATTAATGAGCCACAATCTTTGTCACTTGCCTCTGGATCCTATCCATCACTTCATCCCCAAGGAATCCAGATGACCAGATCTGCATTCAGTAGTCCAGATATGGCCTTATAAAAAGGAATAATAACCTCCTTATCCCTGCTTGTCAGTGTTCTTCAACAACCATGTAATTGGATGTGTTGTTTTGGCCATTTCTGTAATACGTCTTCTAAACTTCAACTCCCTGTTCACCATCACCTCAAAATGCCTGCCTTCATCAATTTCCTGTAGTTCAGTTTCATCAATATAGTACACAGCTTGTGATCTCTTCAGTTAAATCAGCAGCCATTTACCTTTGCCCATACTGCCAGCATATTTAAGTTTTGTTTTAAGATATATGTGGAGTGCAGGAGCATTTCATATTTATCTTCAAAGTTGGGCTTTTTTTTTTTTTTTTTAATGAACCAAACTTAGTTGTTTAACCAAAAAATTATAAACTTTTTGCTCATAATGGGGTGTATATTTCACAGGCAGTACATCAGAAGAGAACCCATTTGAAATGATAAATGTGTGTGTATTTCCCTCCCCTTCTGTATTGTATCACTTACAAATTCACTAATGTTTTGAAATGCCAGTTTCAATTTTTTTTTTAGAATTTTTCACTACAGTGTTCTGGAATTGGTTCTCTGAGCTATGTACTTTCATAAATAACTAGTATAAAGGCAATGTTATATCATTTTGAGCAATTAAAAAACATATTTCATTTTTAATATACCTATACTGGCTACTGAATTAGAAAATTATTTTATGCATAAGCATGCGACTACGAATGCTGATCCTCTTCAATTCCCTGCACACAGTTTGGTGAGATATGGGTTGGGAACAGTCTTCATTAAGTGCTTCAGTCAATTAATGCACACAGGAAATTTTGTTTGTTCTTATAAGCCTTCTCAGACAAAGGCAGCAGCATTCTTAAATAGTTGCCTAGAACACATGGTGATGCACATGACCAAGTATTTTGCATGTACACTGCATAAGCAACTTTACATACATCTGCATAAAAATGTTTCTAATTCAGTGGCTGGTATGTGCATTATGTGTTCCTGAAATCTATTAGATTTTGCAACACAGGAAAATGAAAATATGTATGTATGGATAGCAAGTCTACAATTTTATAATTCTTGTATACTGTAATCTTCAAATATGTACATAGAGAAAACAAAGGCAATCACTGCAACAATCAATTTTTTTTATTTTTAAAGAAGTTATTGAATGTTGATGTTACATAGAGAACTATAGTTACTATTCTTAGTCATCCTCAATACAGTCAGTGAAAATAAAATGTACAAAAACAACACAACTGATGTTGGTGTGTTCCTTACTTTATTACCTTTAAAGGGATAAGTTACTGTTGTTATTTTCTTAATTACCAAAGAAAATTCAATGATAAATTTCTGATATCTCACATCAAATAAGCGACAGACATACATTAAAAAAAAAAAACTATTTTAAAATGCAGATTCTACATAAAGCCACATGATTTCTTATTCCCAGTATTTATTTCTAGTGTATATATGGCAATACACACTTTCTAAAAAATGTTTTGCATTAAATATAGTACTACAGTCAACTACTCTAAATATCAAAAAAAGTTTCAAAATACTGCACAAACTTTTGTTTGTTTACATTATCATTACTATTTCCTGATATGCTCAAGGGATGTACAGATTACTGTATACCATAACAGTACAATAATTAAGTTGACATTATTATTAGCTTCCTATCAACAATTTCCTTTCCAATTACTGTAAAGTCTCGAATACTATCAAATCTTATATTCAGTTTTCTAAGATACTACTGCAATCAATCTTCCTAGGTTTTGGTCTTTTAAATGCCTGTTTACTAATCTCTATTTTCCCATTCTGTTTAAGTAACCAGACTATCTTAGATTAGTTGTGTTCTCACATTCCTGAACAATGGCAATTTCCTAAATATCTTCATTTTTAAATATGATTCTGCCAATGAATCCATTTGTTCACTCTCCTAATTTTTCTCAAAACTTATATTAGCGGAATCTAGTCTTTGATCAACTATTTCTACACACAGCAGTTAAAACTAGTTTGACTATGCAATTTAGTGGTTTGGCTAATTTCTCTCTTATTCCATTAAATGTTATTCAACTAGTTTCTTACCTACCTGCATTTTCTATTATCTACTTCCATATTTATTTTGTCATCTTTAATACAAAAAGTGGCCTAAATAGCTGAAATATTTGACTTGTTCTTGAGGTTCATTCAGAATGCAACTGATGGTTTCCATATTTGAAAGTTTAACTTGGTTATACTATAAATTAACAATGCAAAGAAATCATATTCTTGATTTAATTCTTTATCCAACTGTAAGCAAACAAAATTTGTGCATGAAGTATTATAGCCAAGATCTACTAGATGCAACTCTAGCATGTGCAGGATGCATTACTTCAGAAACAGCCAGGGCTAATTAATCAGAAGAATGTGCTACTCTTACAGGACAATGCAAAACCTTATACTGTAAAAAACTTACTTATTTTAATGAATAAAATATTTTATGAAAATTTCTGCAGTTGTTCAATTTTTGTTATGAAAAACCGCACAAACATTTTTGGTTATCTGATAACTCACAACTAGGATACTTGTATGCAGAGGCTAATGATTTCACATCAATTGGCTTAGTATCCCATAATGCAATACACACACATCCTTACAGACATGTATAATGCTATGCATTAGGGGAAGTGCCACTACCCAGATTGGTTTTGACCTTTATTGAGGTTTCAGCACAGGGAGCCAGACCCAGAAGTGATACCAAGGTTGAAGTAATGTAGAAGTCATATGACTTCTGCATAAATGCCATATGCATTCCTAATATTGTATTCCTGTAATTAATCAATGTGTTTGCTGCGTCCATCCATCTAAATGAGATTTATTATTATTATTTATTAAACAAAGAAAATTATTCATGTTATCATAATATTAATCTGTTACTAAGATACTCTGGATTAGAGACAGATGTTTGAAAGTTTTAACTTGGTTATACTATAAATTAAAGATGCCACGAAATTATATGTTTAAATTAAAAAATGCTTAATATAAATATTCTCACACAATTCAGTGTATAGCTTGGAGGTCATGAATAGCTGCATATTTATATGTCACAAGTGATATTTCACACTGTTTATTTTTTTGCTGTCAGTTTGGTTTAACACATGTTATGTAAAGGTTTTTGGGGTGCTTAAGGATCAAAGCTGTATAACTGAGAGGAGACCTCCACATAGCCTTGAAAGGAATGCAGAGAACCGACCAGTGCTTCTGACCTAATGTCCAATCCTCACCTTCTCGTGGTGCACCCTGTTGGGTATCTACTTGGATACTGAACGAACGAGGATGGGCTGGCAATTTGGGATTTAGCCGACCAAATTGTATTCTTATTGGTTAAACCAAAATAAAAAATGATGGTACAACATGACAAAATTTCATGCCTGCTGGGTCGTCGCCCGGTTAAACAAGGCCCCCATTGTTTTCGCCAGGGAACCTTAGTTTTTATTAGATTTCTTAGTTAGATTTCTATCATCTAAGTGCCTTAGATGATAGAAATATAAGATCTGATAATGTTGGAGTCTTGACAAGTAACTGACTGATTTGGAACAAAATTGTAGATAGGAAGTTAGTAATGATGTAATTTTTTTCATGTAGTACTATCATATCCTGTATACCCCCTGAGGATACATGGGAGGAATTTGATGATGATGATGATGTAAAGGTTTATGATATTTGACAGTAAAATGTATCTGAGAGATACCACGACCTCCAATGTCAGTATAGTATGTTTTTTTTTTTTTTTTTTTTTTTTTTTTTTCAATAATTTTTAGATTGTAGCTGAAAATAAATAAACCATCATGTATTACAATAGAGAGCCAAAGACTTATTTATCATACATATCCTCTAGGAGATGTATTTTACATTTATGGAAAATACTAAGCAAAAGTGATCTGGAGCTTACTCCACCTTTATTACGATTGCCCATAAGGTAGGTTATGCTTATATCTGCTGAAACTTTTAGTTTCTATATATTCGGCACGAAACTCTTGTAGTTTCTATATTCGACTATGAAATAATGTTGAATTCAATATCTACTTAATTTTACCATCATGTATTATATTTGCAGTGTTTTTTCGTTATGTTTTATTACTTTTTTTTTGCCGAAGTCTGGAGAGTCATTTTGCTTGTTATCATAGAATTTATGCCGATAAGAAAAAAACTAAAACTGTTTAAACGACTCTTGATAACTTCTTTTGATAAAAACTTGCAGTAAATAATGTAGGTACAAGTATTTATTAAACATTTACTTTGCATTCATTTTTTATCTTTATTAAACGAATACCACATAAAATGAATTATTAACACAGTAATCAATAATCGAAAAGGGGTGCTTAAGGGTCAAAGCTGTATAACTGAGAGGACACCTCCACATAGCCTTTAAAGGAATGCGGAGAACCAACCAGGGCTTCTGACCTAATGTCCAATCCTCACCTTCTCGTGGTGCACCCTGTTAGTTATCAACTTGAACACTGAATTGACGAGGATGGGGTAGAAATTTGGGATTGAACCGACCAAATTGTATTCTTATTGGTTAAACCAAAATAAAAAAATGATGGTACAATGACAAAATTTCATGCCGGCTGGGGTGTCACCCGGTTAAACATGGCCCCGGTTGTTTTCGCCAGGGAACCAGGGCAAACAGCGAAAAGTCAGCTACTGGAACAAATCTGAAAACACACCCCAACTCAACATCACCAGAGTTAAAGATCGGTACTATCAACATAAGAAGCCTGAATGGCAAAGAAATGGAGCTAGTGAGGAATTAGATAAGTACCAGATCGACATAATAAGAATGAATGAAACAAAAAAGACAAAAACTGGTGAGATCTTCCTGAGCAATAAATACAAAATGTTATATTCAGGCAGGGACAATCAAGGAAAAGAAGGAGTTGCCATAGTGTTCAACACAAAATACGAGGCTAATCTTCTTGAATGGCAGTCAGTCTCAAGCAGAGTAATGTGGGCAAATATGAGAATGGAGAACTGGACAATGAGACTTATTTGTGCCTATGGTCTCCCACCGAAGGTTCTACCAAGGTAGAAGTGGAGGAATTTTTTTTGATGCTTTAGAAAAAGCAACTGACACAATGAAAAAGGAAAAGTTGGTCCTTGTTGGGGATCTAAATAGCAGAGTAGGAAATGATTGTCAGACATACAAGAATATTTTGGGAAAATTTGGAGAAAAGAGCAAAGCTAATAATAATGGCAAATATCTGTTGGATTTCTGCTCAGGACATGGACTGGTTATTAGTAAACCATGTTCCAACATAAAAATGTGCACAAATTCACATGGAGAGAAGAGGCAAGGAATAAGAAAAGTCTCATTGACTATGTTATTGTTGATAGTGATGTTTACTCCCTTGTGCAAAACACCAGAGTGTACAGAGGATTTGAAATTGGAAATGATCACTATTTAGTGTTGAGCAGGATAAAATTGAATTTGATATTGAAAAGAATAACATGTAAGGAAGTTTTAAAGCGAATAAAAGTTGAGCAGCTCTCAGATGTGAATTATGACTAAAATACACAAAGATTATTGAAGAAAAAAATGAAAGAGTTTGAGAACAGGTATCAAACCTTGGAGATTCAGTGGCAAACCTTGAAGAAAGCCCTGATTAATTCAGCTAGAGAGTCATGTGGTGAAGTTGTCTGCAAGGATAGAAAAATTAGAACTAACTCCATGGTGGACACAGGAAATTAAAGAGGCAGTGAAGGAAAAAGAAGAAAGCATATCAAAAGTTCCTGGCAAATAAGTCAGCTTGTCTCTTAGAGAATACAGAGACAAATGTAAGAAAGCTAAACACAGTGTAAAACTAGCTAAACAAAAGTCATGGGAGGACTTTGGCAAGAATATAGAAAATAAATATCAAGAAGGTGGCAAAATATTCTGGAGGTTGTTGAAGAAGCTTAAGAATGGAGGAAAGAGCGCTGTAAAAGGAGTTAGAGATGATAAACATGAAAACGGGAGAAAAAGATATCCATGAAGTATGGAGTAATTACTTTGAAAAACTGCTAAATGAAACAAGCAGTGATGACAGCACAGTGGTAAAAAAACACTGACCAGGCATGCAGTCAGGAATACATATCCATACTTGAAGTAGAAAAAGCCATCAAAGGCTTGAAATGTGGAAAGGCAGCAGGAGCAGATGATATTCGACTAGAAATGCTGAAGTATGGTGGTATAAGAGTCCTACAGTGGCTGCACTGTGTAGTTCAGAAAACCTGGACAGAGCGACGAATTCCCGATGATTGGAGTAGAGCTCTCATAGTACCCATATATAAAAAGGGAAATAAAACTGAATGTGAGAATTACAGAGGTATTTCCCTACTGAGTGTTCCTGGCAAGATCTATGCAGGTAGACTTGAGAAACGGTTGAGAAGAATTGTAGAAGAAAAGCTTGGTGACAAACAAGCTGAATTCAGGCCAAATAGAGGCTGTCAGGATCAGATCTTCACTTTACGACAAATAGTCGAGAAAGCATGGGAATATAACAGGATCTATATTTGAGTTTTGTAGATCTGGAAAAGGCATATGACAAGATGCCAAGAGAGAAGCTATTCGGAAGACTACAGTTATATGGTGTCAATGGGGCATTATATCAAGCAATACTTAGTCTTTATTTGAGTTGTGAGTCAGCAGTTAGAACTGAAGGAAGTACAGGAAGATGGTTTGATGTTAAATCTGGTGTCAGACAAGGATGTACATTATCCGCTCTGTTATTCATTATCTATATGGATCAGATTATGAAGGAAAGTGGTATTAAACATGATATCAAAATTGGAGATGTTAATGTCAGCTCTTTGCTTTATGCAGATGAATGTATATATCAGCTACAAGTTTGCAAGATTCCCTGACTAAATTGAATAACTGGTGTAATAGATATGGTATGAAGGTCAGCAATAAAAAGACAAAGACAAGGAAAATAGGCAGAATCGTTGAAAATGTCAACTGCATTGTGAACGGAGAACCTGTGGAACAAGTAAAACATTTCAGCTACTTAAGCACGATTTTTAGTGAAGATGGTAAATTAAATATAGAAATAGACAACAGAATCAGCAAAGCTGGTATGGTGGGAAGTCAATTGAATAAATTCATATGAATAAGAGAAAAATTAGTCAGAACACTAAATTAGCTGTATACAAGACAGTGTTCAAACCAGTTTTAACTTATGGATCTGAGAGCTGGGTGAGAAGTAAAACACTTGACCAAAGACTAGAGACTGCAGATATGAGAGTCCTGAGAAAGATTAGAGGCGTGAACAGATGGCATCAATGGCAATATCATATTAAAAACGAGGATATTAGGAAAGAATCTGACATTGTTAACATCCAGGAATGCGTTAGCAGAGCTAATCTCAGGTGGTATGGTCACTTAAACAGAATGGGCGAAGAAAGATTAACAAAACAAGTGTTCTCTGCCAGGTTGGCAGCAAAACGACCCGGAGGAAGACCAAGGTATAGGTGGATTGATACAGTACAAAGTGCCTTAGACAATAGAAATATAAGATCTGATAATGTTGGAGTCTTGACAAGTAACTGACTGATTTGGAGGAAAATTGTAGATAGGAAGTTAGTAACGGTGTAATTTTTTTCGTGTAGTACTATCATATCCTGTACACCCCTTGAGGGTACATGGCAGGAATTTGATGATGATGATGAGTAATCGATAATTTTTTAGTTGTAATCATTCCATTATCGATTAACACAGCAATCGATAATTCACTGTGTTCCATTAAGAATGGAACACGGTGAATTTTAATTAAACATAAAAAATAAACAATGATTATTAACAATTCAGGTTTCTAAATATGTACCTCACATAAACATAAGTGGAGAATTTTGAGAAAAACTGCAATATAAAATACTTTTAGTATAAAAGCATTTTATATTGCAAAATATTTAAATTATAATGTTTCCCATTAGTATTGTACATACACACAATTACTATGTCAATGTTTTATCCATGATTGTAGAACTTTAAAAACAGAAAAACCAAATATGTTGTTTGATATCATCTTACTCTTTGATGTTATTCAACATGACAGTCAGATTGACAAACCACCTACCACATTAATTGCAGCCATGCTTGGTGAACATGAAACAAAAATGTTTGGAATGTAAAAGTGTAGTTTATATTACAGCAAAGATAATTAAAATTATTAACTTGTTTAATTGGTTTGTTATTCAGAATTATTTTGCTTCTTAGTGGTTCCCATCCTTTAAATGCCATAACTTTTGTTTTTTCAGAGGATATTTTTATTCCATATTTGGCAACAATCTTGTGAAGGTTGTATGGAACTAACTGTGGTTTATCTTCTGTATTACCAATTAAGATTTGATCATCCACATGTAATAATGTATTTAGTCTATGAATTTGGTTCTAATTGTATTCTGCTTTATTTAAACTCATTAATATACATATATGTCTGCGCGGTTAGCCTAGTGGCTCTGCAACCATATGCCTGGGGAAAAGTCTCCTAGGTTCAATTTCAGTCGATGATGTGAGGAGCTTAAGAATCTTCCTCAGCCATAGCCAAGTTAGTCGGTCTTCGGCATGGACAGCAGGGTTTTCATTCTGCAAGCAGGCAAACCGTCTCAGTGAACACACAGGCTACAGTCATAAATACTTACATCAAGGAAGGCAACGGGAAGCCACCTTGCATCATTATCTCCCTAGTAATCAGTTGCAACCCTCTCAAAGAGAGGAAGCTACAGAATCATCAATATATATATATATATATATATTAGAAAGGACTAGAGACATGAAAAAAAAAATAGATTTTTTTTTTCATTTTCTTTAGGATTTCAGTTAATTCATCTAACGTTGTTCTAGTTTCTGATTTTTTACTATTATTTATTATGTTAGTACTAAAATCATTATTTTTTATTTTTCCATTCCTTTTTACTTATATCTAGATTACTTTGCTCTTTGATTTTTTTTTTTTTTGGCAGTGGGGGTGGGGGGGCACCTGAAAATTTTATGTCGATTAATGTGTTCTAATGAACCGTTTCTAGTTATTTTACAGTTATTGCAAGCTCTTTTTGCATATTATTAATCACAAGGATATGAAAAATTAAAATTTAAAAAAATTCATTTTTTTCTTAACAGTTTTGTTCCATGTACATCATGTTAGTATTTTAGGATTAAATTATCAAAATTGATCCTAATTTTACATAACAATTCTCAAACTCCAAGGCTAAACTTTTCTTTTAATGGCATATTCCACACCAAATATAAAAATCTGTACAGTTGAATTCTAAAGACTGCTCATACATATATGTCTCTTAAACTTGTCATTTAAAAGGAAAAAAATCAATTTAAAGTCAGTGACCAAAAGGCCATGAACACAACAAATATAGGTCACCACCAGTTTTCTTACTACTACTACTACAAAAGAAGAAAGAACAA
The DNA here is from genome assembly GCF_054136105.1 of Typopeltis vanoorti. Lineage (NCBI taxonomy): Eukaryota > Metazoa > Arthropoda > Arachnida > Uropygi > Thelyphonidae > Typopeltis > Typopeltis vanoorti. The sequence goes on along the minus strand of NC_143550.1, from coordinate 137,544,738 downwards.
GCTCAGACATTTAATTCATACATAAAGATCAGAAGAATACTTACTGAAATATTTTAACGTTTCTTCTATCACTTCAGGGCTAAGGTCAATATCAGCATCTGTTGGGAGTGTAGGAGTTTGAATAAACCAATCTTCGTTTTCGTATCCTAAAAGTAATAAGTACATACATCAAACTTATATATATATATATATATATATATATATATAACTTTACTTTTTTTTTTTTTTTTTTTTTTTTGCATCGTTGGGAAACAAACAGTTCATTTTCATTAACTGAAAACATTACCCCAAGAATTCCTTCCTGAGTTAATACAAAATCAAAAATTACACGAAACGGCAAAACACTCAACTTTGCATCAATATATACTTACATAAGGTTGTAAGTGATTACAAATATAAATCTAATATCAATTGTATCTCTTAGTCATATTCCGGCAACTAGATCGGGATGGTGCTAGAGGTGGGATAAATGTCGTTCACCCCGACACTAACCATACTCATCGGAAAGGAAGCGCGGACAACGTTCGTAATCGCCTCAACCAAGAGAGTGAATAAGGAATTAGTGATGAACTTGCACCGGTTAGTCAAGGTAAGTAGGTCCTTACAGTACGGAAACTCCAAGCATAAATAAAAATCTTGTAGACTATGACGCCATCTCGCTGTCTTTCTTGTCTAAATTGCAGTCTGGTGGGATACCAAAAAATCGATAAGACGCTAGATCCTGGCTTGTCTCATTGAATCGAGGTATGTAAGCGCTTCCAAATACTGACAACCAAATACACGAGACTTACAGTAAAACGCTTAATTATTCCAGACAATACAAAAGGAAATGTGTTTTACCGTGGCAAGAAAACAAAAATCTCAGAAGATGCAATGGGATATTTCGTACTGGATTTTCTCATGCGTTGATTACATATATTTCCGTCTTCTGGAAAACAATCAACATCTTAACTGTTATAATACTTAATTGTTAATCTTTAGGAATAAACAGCAAAGCACTGCGTAAATATTTTATACTTCATTTGCCGACAGCAAACCAGCGTTCAGTATCCGAACTAATGCTGCGCCACTAATGGTGAGTGGGTTCGCGCAACGACAAAATACAAATAAATAAACAATAGTTCTATGCTTACTGCCACTGTAGAGCATACATACACACATTTGATTTGACTCACATAGATACACGTTTTGAAATCAATATCATCAAATGGCACTGATACCAAACAGATATATAACCAACGATAAGACGGTTCATAATATATGATATTCCGAGGCTTGATTCATCTCTATAATGCGTCACCACAGAAAAGGGATATGCGCAACGTAGTTGTGGTGCTGAACACATTACTTCTTTTATATTATTATTAAATTATGTTTTATATTAAATTATTTCATTTATCAGAACCGTATCCAATAAACCTTCTCCTTAACAAAGTCACTCCACTTCTTTATTATAGTGCGTATATTTCGACGAAAATGAAAATATTCGTCAGTATATCTCAAGGCTTTAGCAACATTTCAAACAGGTGATCTAAATTAATATTCCGACTAACGAAACAAATGGATGAGCTTTCCTTAAATTACAATGAAATACATAACTCTGGATAATCTGATAATATTCTATATAATCCTCATTCACATAAGAGGATTACACAAAATAGCATTTTTTTTTATTTAAAACACACTGACAACTATCAACTTTCTTCACTTATATGTGTTGATCTATATATATATGTATTGATCTCACCGGACACCGCACGTTCATTTCTCACTTCAATAATTCTCTAACAGCTGACACGTGTTGCATGTCAGCTGCTATAAAGAATTACTTTGTATTTTTGTGCTTCAAAAACAGTCAAGTTGTAGACAATTACTTGTATTTGGAGCAGTAATACATATATATACTAGTATCAGGAACTTGCATTACATTGTGATATCCTTGAGCTAGGCTATCTTATAACCAGGTGAACTATGGAAATTTTAACAAAGGGCTCGCATCGTCGAGGGAAAAAAAAAAAAAAAAAGCCATATTTCACACAAAAACTTTTATTAATTGATTGGCTACCGGAAGGGTGAAGGGTAAAGATAACGCATGCGCTTATTTTATTTTCAAACTTGGGCGCATTCGTTATAGAGGAGTTGAAACAAAATTCCAAATAATCTACACACTGCCGAATAGACTAATTTTTGTTAGGTTACCGTATGAGTTTGTCGTTTAACATTTTTTTGTGAAAAAATAAAAAAGTAAAGAAGAAGAACAAGGGACTTTCCCAAATTTGAGAAAAATTTAACAAAGGGCGCGCGAGCCCCTTATAGCTCACCACTGCTTATAACCTTGACAACCTCTAATAATAACCACGTTTTTTCTCGTTCAGGCTATGCAAAGGCTGAAACTACTCAGAAGACGAAAGGCACCGAGATTTCCTCAACGTCCTTCTAGCAAGAATGATTATGTAGTAAATTAATACTAATGCTATATACCGCCTCTTACTTTAGAGTGCCAATATATGCACATGTTTTGTTAGCTAATTACGAAAAACGACCGACGCCTTTGCTTTTCAATTCATTCATATCCACAGGTGTCACTTTGGGCAATTTAAACAAACTAATGTACTACTTTTAAGAGAAATGGTATAAATTTGCGTTCTCTCAACTCAGAATATGTCACTACTACACAAGCATCCACCAGATTTTTTTTAGAAGTATCCTGAATTCTTTACTGTATAAAAAACAGCCAATCAGAATACAAGAGGGGGGGGGGAACTTATATTAAAGTGCTGAATAATCAATAAACAAGGGCAATCTACTGGTTAATTCTTTAATTGCAGTTTGCTCTTGCTTCTATTTCCAACTCAGTTTTTTTATGGTTTTCTTAAGTTGTCTAAATCCAACAATTACCCAGATATAATGGATGAAAAAAAAAAAAAAGCTACGCAAGTTACTGTTGCCAACTGTTTATTTATGGAGTTTTTTTTTTTTTTTTTTTTGACAATTTGAAAGCTAGATTGTCTTTTTTTTTTTTTTTTTGCCCTGCTTATTGGAGGTCTGAAGTGGCTTGAAAAAGTTCCATGTTTGGTTTCTAGAGCAGAGTGTCCACCAGACTATTTAAAAATATAAATATAAAATTGATAAAAATAGAAAAAAAAATCCATAGCCCACCCACAGTAAAAAATGTTGCTCCCACCCACCTTTCATTGTGGGAGTAACATTAAAAAAAAAAAAAGAGCCTGCAATGCATAAAGATAACACATTTACCCTTTTCTCGCAAGAATTATCTCCTCTTGTCATCTCTCTCTATAGTATCAGGAATTCAGACAACTAGTATCATCCTAAGACTTTTGTACCGAAAAGGTTTAAGTGAGATGGCATATGTTAAAATAAATATTTTTTTTGTCTCATTTAACAACATGGTCTTGATATCCTTCAAAAAACTGGAAACTGTTATCTGTTAGCATCAACTCTAGCATCATAACTTTATTGTCATAACATAACAATTGATAGCTTTTAAATGTTTTTCATTCTACATTGCGATCTATAAGTCATGAAGTGGGTTTAAACATTTAACACCTTTCTTATTTACTTCAGCTGTTGGATTGCCTGGGGCTTGTTTACATACACCTTTTCCTTCAGGTAATCCCATAGGACAGTGTTTCTCAAAGTGTGGTACACATACCCTTGGGGGTACGCAAAAGGTCTACAGGGTGTGGCAATTTTCGGCTATGTATCATTAACGCATGGAATCATTATTAAGAAAAAAATAATTATTTTAAACGTATATATTTCTCAATAAATTATATATTATGTATGAATTCTCCTACTCAAATTGTGAGTTACTCCCTCCCTGCAGTAAATACCACACCCTCCCCAACAGTGTCACTATATTGAAGACACAAGAAAAACAAGTAGTTTATTGCAGTCTGTGTAATATATTTCTCAACAAATAGTGCAATTAGAGACAATTGGGATAAAAACGGCACTAACTAATGAATCACATCTCCCCCTCCAACAGAAAGTGCTGTATATACTCAAGTAAAACTATATGTTGCCGGTGCAACATATGATTTTGCTTGACACCACCCCCAAAGTGAACATGTTAAAACTTAGAAATATATAGTGATTGTGTTTCAGATATTATGGAATTCGGTTGAAGAGAATTAGCATTTCAACTCAATTGCTGGCTTGCCTTTGTCTTTGGTTCGAGTGATCTTTTGTTAATACCGCACCAATCATATGCACTTCTTCATAGCTGCTCTATGAAGAAGTGCTTATGGTTTTCAAATTCTTTTAGCTTTCAAATTCTTAAGTATGGATCATGGGTTAAAGACTGGATTTATAAAATGCACAAAAGAGAGAAATATAGCAAATACAAGTAGCTGTAAGCAACAAGAAAACATTGATATTGCATCTGGATCAAATGAAATTGATAACGGTGTGTCATCTGACATCTCTAGCAAACCAATTAGGAAGAAGATGAAAAACTTCGTAAGTATGATATGAATTACTTGAAATGTGGATTTTCATGGACGGGAAATGAAAAGGAACCTATTCCAAATTTTGTTCTATTAAAAATAAATTATTTTTTGTTTACATGAACATGTAAATTCAAATAAAATAGACATTTACAATGAAATATACTTTATTTATTATTATTTTGATAAGGAGGTACTTGGTAATAATGAAAATTTAAGGAGTATGCAGATATCTGAAGTTTGAGAAACAAATATCTGTGCAGAAATTAGGGCACTTCAGCCAAAAACATTAACAGCTGTCATTGAACATGCCATAAAAAGGGCTCATCTTTGTGAAGTCAAAAATAGAAGGAATTGACTTTATATGATTTTTCATAACTAATAAAAAATATTTCCAGGTCCTGTATTTTATTATAACAAAAAAATCATAATAAACAAAAAAGTCATTAAACATTTAAATCCCTTTTTGACTTATGCACCACCCTGTATATGAAAGACATCATAAAAATCTGCTATTGAGTTTCAAACATCCCCTTCATTTCTCTCTCTTGGCAGTATTATAATGTTCTTTTTACTCCACATATGCCCCACTATGCATCACACTTTCATTTTTCATTTCAATTATGAAGCAAGAAAAAAATTTACTATTACATGTTATAGTTGCTTTTTCATGTTTTTCATTAATTTAAATTAAATTACAGTTATCATTTACAAAATAAATTTCATAATCAAATCAGTGCATTCATTTAGCTCAATATTAACCTTACATGTATATACAGTAAGCATGACATATGTAAGAGAATATTAAAAACAAAAAAAAATCTCACAATATGATTTCATTAACAAAATAAACCAGTAATTATAAACAAAGATTAAAACTGGCACAATGTAATTAAATAGATACACCTATACATCTTATTCATTCAACACCTTTATTTTATTTTAATTAGACAGGAATGCCAGAACTACCTTGGATGCCATACTGGTGTCTCAGCCTTAGGTCCTGTCACTGGACCATGGTTAAGGAGACTTATTGCAACACTGTTGGACTTTGTAGGCTAGCACATTAGTCAACTGATCCTGCTTTGGCAAGACAAGCAGTTTTCCTGAGCCACTTTTCTTGCCAAAGCAAAGTAAGACTATTCTAACTGGATGTCCATGGGTCAAACTGCATGGCAAATATGGCACTTGATCTCAGTGGTGATGATGGTCTGGAAAACAGGAGAGCAAAAAACTGAGAAGAAATAGAACAATGAATATGGAGAGTAGAGAAAAAGAGCAAGAATGAAAAGGACCAACTGCATCAGTGGGGGAATCCTTTCCCCCACAAACAGGTATACCACATGGATGGGGGGGGGCAGAAAAAGCAAAATAGACATAAAAGGACATACTGATATATACAGTGATTCCACAATTAGGAATGTGTCAAATGGGCACAACAAAAGCATCTTTTTCAAAAGGATACAAAGATTTGTGATGGGATCAAGGCTATGTGCAAGCATGTAGCAGTAGAAGAAATTACTATGTTGGATGGAATAAATGACCTGAAAGAATAGAAAATATCATGTGGTTCAGAACAAAAGCTGTGTATTGCACATGATCTACAGATAAGTCTTATTTTTGTGGATATTAGTAATATTTTTGGTTGTGTCTTCCTTATTTTAGACTATAAAGTTGTGTATGTTTGTTTGTGAAATTTAATATGGGATATTGTTTCAGAAAGCATTTTAATACATGGCACCAATGCATACAAGGAAAATGGCTGTCGAGTTTAGCATGGGAATCTTGTACAATGTAATGTATGTTGTTTTATACATGCATTTCCAAGAGTGAACAGGTTGTGGCACGAAAGGGTGAACACAGACAGTATTTGTTGTAAATGTTTTCTGTACCAGTGCAAGAAATGCAAGTCGTGTAGAAAGCAGGAAAATGAATTGATGAAAGCTAATGATGTAAGGAAGTATAGTGAAAGTGGTCTAGTGAATGATAGTGCTCGGAATGAGAGTGTGAAAGAAGAGGCTGATGAGGTGACATTAAGGAGTGAAATCGCACATTTACATTGCATCCTCCACAGGACAAAACAGGAACTAGAGCAACTGGAGAAATGATTGTCACGTGGTACTGAAGGTTGAAGAATGAAAGGAAATGTGAATTTGGAAAGTATGAAAGTGCAAGAAACTGCAAATAAGAATATGATATTGTATGGAGATTTGATGATAAGAGATATACTCAATGGGCAAATGACAAATGCATGTTTCCCAGGTACAAAAAATAAAGGATGTTAGTGACACTATTAGTTTGTAGAAGGTAGAAGCGAATGAGATGATTGTTTAAGTGGGAACAAATGATTTGAAAGATGAGAAATATGAAATGAGAGAAGATATGAGAGTTGTCGCAAGAAGCAAAACTGAAGAGTAAGAAAGTAAAAAGTGTGAGTCTGCTGCCTCAGTATGACAGGACCGAGTTGAGAAGGGTCATGATTGCTAATGAGTCCATGAGAAGATTGTGCAGGAGGAATATGTGCAGTTTATTGATATATAGTGAATCTGATGGACAAAAGCACTTATATATGCCTGACATACTACATTTAAATGATTTCGGAGTTAGAAGTTTGAAAATAGTTCCAAACTTAGTGAGAGTTTGGAAATGCAGAACTAGGGGAAACTAGAGATATTAGGGAGGATGCAATCAAGCATATGTTTGGCCACCCCTATGATGAATGAGTGCATGTAAAGAAATCATTATGCAATGCTGAATATGATTTCACAGGTTTCCAATTCAAATGAGTTGGTAATGACATTAAACAAGGGTAACTGTGGGTACAAGGGGATGTTGAAATTCATGTACAATAATACAATATCAGGAATAAGGGAGAGGAGTTTGGGGCATTGGGCAGCTCGACTTGGCCAAAAATTATAGGCATCAGTGAGACCTGGGTGATAGAAAATGATATAATTACAGAATGTAAAGGGGCATTGTATTTTCAGGGAAAATAGAGGGAATAGGACAGCAGGTGGGGTATTGGTGATGATAGTTAAAGAATCACAACAAAACCAGAACAAAACAGAACAGAACAAAATCAGAAGTTAAAGAGGATTTTAGGTCTGGGGGAGATTGTTCACATTTGATGCTGTCTGGTGTGAGATAGAGGACAAAAGAAGTTGTAGATACCACGCATCAGCAGATTAGCACAATAAGTGCAGGCCGAACATATTATTATTATGTGACACCTCCAGGGAGTCCAAAGACTCATCGAGGGAGAGTGTGCCAACAGCATCGAATGATTGATCCCTTCCAACTACTAATCACGCTCAAACTTGCTTAACTTTTTGTGCGCCATTAGTAGCAGAGGCTCTACCACCTAACTATGGGGACATTGATTGGAGGGAGGAAAGGGGGGGATGGGAAGATGGAAGTGGAATTCATACAGTTGCTAAGAGATAATTACATAAAACAACATGTTATAGATGGGACAAGGGGTCTGAGACTGTTGGATCTGATAACAGCATCAAAAGATATATCCATAACTAAGGTAGACACTCTGCCTCCAATAGGACTCATCATATTGCTGTTTGAAAACATAGGTTCTGTAAGTGATTATGCAGTCTTGTTCTGGGAAGTTGTCAAACATGTAGAATTCTCCATGAAGAAAGGATTTATGTTGAACTATACAGCTGATAATTATGACAGACTTAAGAGTCATCTTGAACAGTGCCAAGACTTGAGAAACCACAAAGAAAAAAATGTCAGGCAGCACATGGAAAGTAGTCAGAAATTGTTTGAGAGAAGCAGTATCAGACAGCATACCCAAAATCAAGAGGATAAACCAAGTGGGAATTAAGTGGATGAATAAAAATATAAAGCATGAACTGCCAAAAAAGAAACTGTGAAGGGAATATAAAGAAAAGGTTATCAGTATACTCATGAGCAGCTCAAGGTGCAAGCAAGAAGGACAACTTGTTTGGTAAGAAAGGTCTAAGTAAATCAAAAAAAGTTTTTTCATTATGCAGCAGGTAAGAGGGAAAATGATTAGGGTAAAATGACTTTAAACAATACTCATGGTAGTAAGGTGACAGAGACAAAAGAAATAGTTGAGTTGCTGAATCATCATTTTGCAATGGTGTATCATCCAGGTGGAGATTTTGCAGTTGATGTGATAGAGATGAATATCAAAATTGAGGCAAATGAAGATGAGATGTTCAGCATATTAAAAAATATGAATGTGAAAGCAGCAGTAGGACTGTACAGTATGCCAGCTCGTGACTATGTGTGCGTGTAAAAAACTGGCATTGGCTCTGATGAGTTTTCAAAAGGCAAAGAACAAAGAGCAAAGTGTTTTCTTCAACCATATGTGTTCTTTCAGGTGGATGTTAACAGATCTTCCTATCTGTTCTTGGTAGGCACAGTTGAAGTCACAGCTCACTTTATACACTCCAGAATGTGACAGAGAATGAAATTTGAGCAGATTGGTATTGCTAGCTTGAAGCATTAATGTGATGTGAAGGTTATATTTATTTAATGCTTTAGCCATCTTTTCAGATCAATTCCAGATATCTGGGATAGAAGTAGTGCATTTTTTGGGGGGAGCTGCATTTTATTTATTTTATAGGAATTATAGCCATTGGCTAAAAAAAAGTGTGACAAAATAAGTTGAGTTCTGTGGCAAGAGTTGCATCATTAGACCAAACAACCTTGGCACTATGAATTAGCATTTTGAGAATCCCACATTGTTGGAATGGATGGAAGCATAACTGTTTATGCATGTATCTTCTGGTGTGTGTGTGTTGTTGGCTTTCTACACATACTGGCCACTGAATTTAAAACCTTTATGTAGATGTATGTAAACATCACTAATGCAACATATGTGCAAAATACTTGGTCAGTAGTCATCAGAAGTGTTAATCACAATGGGAAAAACAAAGCATCTTTCAGAGCTGAATTGTGGATGCCTGTCTGGTTGGAGCCATGATTTTGAAAACAGCAGAGCTGATTGGTTTCTCAAAAGGTGAGATATCCTGGGTGTTTAATCAGTGGAAAAATAAACAACTTTTCTTCTGTACTAACTTCATCGTTTCTTGTCTAATCCATTTCTTTATCTTCTTTTTCTGGTATAGTTTCTTCAACTGCATCTTCTATCGCCTTCATTACTCCTTTCACTCTTAGATTCAAATTTTTTTCTTTGTCCACACTTTTAAGTTTATCCTCTAACACTGTTCTGTAATTTCTTCCTATTTCTGCTTCACTTATTCTTGCTCTCTTCATTTCTGATGATGGGGTTTACATTTTCTTTTGTAATTTCAACTTGATGTTTGCAATCACTAAACTATGATCTGAGTCTATATCCGCTCCTTGAAAGGTTCGACACTGCTGTACTGATATTATCCATCTTCTTTTAATCATATCAATCTTGTTCTTGGTTTTCCCATCATTTGATCGCTACATCCATTTTCTACACTCCTTTTGCTGGAATCTTGTGTTAAAGATCATCATATCGTTGTCCACAGCAAATTCTAACATTTTTTCATCTTGTTCATTTCTTTCTCCGAAATCATATTTTCCCATGACTCTTTCCCAACCATCATTATATATTCTGACTTTGGCATTCCAATCTCCTTCAATAATTAGTACATCTTGCTTTGGTATTGTATCTATTGTCTCTGTCAGATCTTTCTAAATTAAGTCAATATCCTCATCTGTGCTGTCAGATGTGGGTGCATATATCTGGACTCTTGATATATTAAATGGTTTTGAATTCTTGTGTAGAGGCTTAAGTGCTGTGAGGACATTATGTTGGAGGTTTAATGGATTTTTTTACAACACTCAAAAAGAATTAAAATAGAATTTAATACTTCCTATATTTCGTCCTAGTCACTAGGACATCTACGGGGATTACAAAAACAATTAATGTAACATGCACACAAAAACTTACAATACTAAGCCCAACCATGTGGGTGACACTAAAGTCCTATCTAGGTGGAGCGTCCTCTAAGGGCGGTCATAGGTGGCCTGGAATGTAAGGTGGGACCTTGGGTGATGAGTGTTTCCCAAATCTTCGGAAGCTTAATGCAACCATATTTATTTAGATTTGGTTGATTTCTGAGAGCTGCTGCTGCTTGTAAGAAAAGTCTCTCTTTCTTGAATTTGCTGTGGTGGAGCATGGTGGTTTTCTTCCATGATACTCTGTGGGTGGTGTCCAACACATGGTCAGCCAAGCCTGAATGGCCATAGTTGTGTTTAACGATGTACGACTTGAGTTCCTCCAGGCGGATGGATGCTGATCTGCCTGTCTGTCCAAAGTACACAAGCTTACAGGAACAGGGTACTTTGTAAACTCCAGGCAGAGAGAGAGGAGGGAGCTGATCTTTCGTAGACTGGATAAGAGTAGCAAGTTTGCAGTAGGGCTTATATGCTGTGTGTAGGTTATACCTTTTTAGTATCTTGGCTATTTTTTCCGAAAAAGTATAACCTACACACAGCATATAAGCCCTACTGCAAACTTGCTACCCTTATCCAGTCTACGAAAGATCAGCTCCCTCCTCTCTCTCTGCCTGGAGTTTACAAAGTACCCTGTTCCTGTAAGCTTGTGTACTTTGGACAGACAGGCAGATCAGCATCCATCCGCCTGGAGGAACACAAGTCGTACATCGTTAAACACAACTATGGCCATTCAGGCTTGGCTGACCATGTGTTGAACACCACCCACAGAGTATCATGGAAGAAAACCACCATGCTCCACCACAACAAATTCAAGAAAGAGAGACTTTTCTTAGAAGCAGCAGCCAGTCTCAGAAACCAACCAAATCTAAATAAATATGGTTGCATTAAGCTTCCGAAGATTTGGGAACCACTCATCACCCAAGGTCCCACCTTACATTCCAGGCCACCTACGACCCCCTTTAGAGGGCGCTCCACCTAGATAGGACTTTAGTGTCACCCACGTGGTTGGGCTTAGTATTGTAAGTTTTTGTGTGCATGTTACATTAATTGTTTTTGTAATCCCCGTAGATGTCCTAGTGACTAGGACGAAATATAGGAAGTATTAAATTCTATTTTAATTCTTTTTGAGTGTTGTAAAAAATCCATTAAACCTCCAACATAATAAATGGTTTTGCTTGAAATCTTGCTGCTATGATTCGTTCATTGACTGGTTTGTAGCCTGAGAGTGCCTTTCTAGCTTTTTTTCATAAGAAGGAAACCAACTCCTGCTTCATGTTTGGTGTCATGCCATGACCATGACTTCACATCTATTTATCTTTTCTGCTAATGTCCATTGTAACTCAGCCAGTCCTAGTATATCACATCGATAACTCTTCATTTCCTCGCGAAGTAATTCTAGTTTTCCTGCCATCCAAAGTGTCCATATATTCCATGTTCCTACTGATAATAGTTCTGTTAGTTTCAGTTTCCTTTCAGTATCCCACTTTTCGATCCAACCCCTGATCGCTCAATTGGTATCACGGACCTTGTTGATCCCGGCGATCAGCGATGCCTATATGATCAAAGCATGTTGTAGCTTTGATTGTATAGGCATCAGATAACAATCAGGTGTTTTTTCTTTGTGGTCAGAGCATCAACACTCATCTGACCGACCCTCCTCCTTTATTCAGACTTGGGACTGGCATGAGACCCCTAAGGATTCCATGGCAGCTTTTTGCTTTGCTTCCTGGCAAATCAGAATTAGCTTACAGCAGATTATTCAGTGCCTTAAAGGGCTTATGTTCATCATTAGATCCCAAAACATTAATGGTTGACTTCGAGAAAGCAACTATGAATGCTTTTTCTAACATATTTACATCAACAACTATAACAGGTTGTTTACTTCATATGGCACAAAATCTTTATCGCAAAATTGTTACCATTGGTTTGAAGTTATGCTATCAAACAGATGCTGAATTCAATATGAAAATTAAATGCTTCACAATATTAGCATTTTTACCAATGAGCGATGTTGAATCGACAATTTGCAGCAAAAAGTCAATTATTTACGCAGCAACTCTTTTAATTTGCACAATTTTTAACTGATTTCATTATGTTATGTATCACTGACATTCACCTTAATAAAGATTTGCCTTTTTAATGAATTTATAATTCCCTTTATCACCCACTGATTATTTACAAAAATTAATGCAAAATGTCTTACGGCGAACTTTCCTAGCGAAAATGTTTACGTCGAATTTTCCAGTCACGTATGCAATTATAATAAACTCAGAATGCAGGAAGCAGTGCCAATCGTGTCATCAAGTTTACATAATTAGCATCCTATCAACAATTTTCTTCCAAATAAACCTGTAAGATCTTATATTTTGGTATTCTAAGGCACTTCCAACTGCAATTAAACTGAAATCTCTTTGAGCCCAAATCCTTGATCCTCTAATTTTTCAGGAGTCCTCACAAAGTTCGAACCAAGTAGATATCATAGATATACCATGCAATAACAGAAATAAAAAAAATACAAGACATCTGACATGCATGCACACGTGAAAAGCCAAGTGAGAAAATATCACTTTTCTTTATTTCAAAGGTTTAGAAGAATTGGCAGGATTTCCCAAAGCAGTAGTTAAAAATCTACATTCCAGTGATATTGAAATGTGAAAAACTCAAAAAAAAATTACTGCAAGAAACATGGGAGGGGAGAGAAATACCAATTACAATAATCTAACCAATAAGCTTAGGCGTTGATGGTTATTCATGACTTATTTTTCACGGTATTAACAACACCACAAACACTTTTATCAACAAAGATGTTTTATTAACGCTAATATTTCGCTGATTTTCAACTCAGCATCATCAGAGCACAACACACATGTAAACGTTACAGTGAGTGAGTGAAACAATATAATTGCACAAGACAAAAGATCTAAAGTCCTATTTTTGGCGCCCTCTAATGGGAAAAAAAAAAAAAAAACAGCAGTTATCCAGGAGTTTTTCTTAGGATAACCATCTCCCAAATTTTTGGCAAATTAATGCAACCATATTTGTTAAGGTTGGGAGAATTCTTCAAAGCCATTGCTGACTCAAAAAATAATCTTTCAGATCTATAACGACTCCTAAATAGCACATTCGTTTTCCTCCATCTAATCCTGTGTGAAGGAGTGTCCAAAGCGTGGTCTGCCAGTCCCGACTTGCCATAGTAATAGTAGCGAATGTATCTTTCATGTTCTTCCAGGCGGATGTTCACTGATCTTCACTGACTTGTTATACTGTAAAGAAGAGTATAATAGAAAAATGCAAGATCTCATATGTGACAGTTCCACATATCAAATTATACATCAAGACCCTACGATGTCGCAAAAGAAAAAAGTCCGAAAATTACTGAAAAAAGTGACATCATGGCCCAAAGAAATCATCAGGAAAATAAAACCAATTCATGTTAAAACATCCCGTATTTATGGATTACCAAAAATCCACAAAACTAATATTCCCCTACGCCCCATAGTTGATAGCATAGATAGTCCCACATTTAAACTGGCCCAGCATTTAGCTAAGTCGCTTGCCCCTCTTACTGGCAACTCCTCTACTTTTGTAAAAAATTCAATCCATTTCAAAACACTGGTTAAAAATCTAATCCTAAAAAATTCAGACATAATGGTTAGTTTCGATGTCACCTCCCTATTTACCAATGTACCACTTATAGACACTCTTGATTTAATCAAGTCTAAATTTCCCCCAGATATTTTTGAATTATTTCAATTTACCATGAATGCAGGTTACTTTACATGGGGGGGGGGAGTCTACAAACAGATTAATGGTACTGCTATGGGTTCCCCCCTCTCTCCCCTGTTAGCAAATTTTTACATGGAACACTTTGAAAACAAAGTACTTACCACAGCTATATACAAGCCACAAGTGTGGTTGCGCTATGTAGATGATGTGTTTGCCATCTGGCCCCATGGACAAGACACTTTGGATGCTTTTGTCACCTACCTAAACAGCCAACACCCCAAAATTCACTTCACAGTAGAAAAAGAATCAAATAACTGTTTACCATTTCTTGACACATTAGTCACCCGCCTTTCAGGTGGATCACTATCTTTTTCTATTTACAGAAAGCCTACACACACACACAGGAAGATACCTACATAAACAATCACATCATCATCCAGTCCAACAGTACGGCATTTTAAAAACACTTACACACAGAGCCAGAGCCATTTGTTCTAAGGATACAGCTCTGACCACTGAACTCCAGTACCTGCGCCATACGTTCTTAGCCAACGGCTACAATCCCTACAAAATAGATAAAATACTACATAGGCCGATTACTCTGCCCTCCCCTAATACACAAGAATACAACATGACCATTTCTATTCCCTATATCAGAGGTACATCGGAAAAGATAGCCAAAGTATTGTTGAAACATGGCCTTCGCACCACCTTCAAACCTCATGTCAAGCTGGCAACTCTGATCCGCTCACCAAAGGATAAACTTCACCCTTTAGCACACCCAGGAGTGTATGAAGTTCCATGTGACTGTGACTTGGCCTATTATGGGCAAACAGGAAGATCAGTGAACATCCGCCTGGAAGAACATGAAAGATACATTCGCTACTATTACTATGGCAAGTCGGGACTGGCAGACCACGCTTTGGACACTCCTTCACACAGGATTAGATGGAGGAAAACGAATGTGCTATTTAGGAGTCGTTATAGATCTGAAAGATTATTTTTTGAGTCAGCAATGGCTTTGAAGAATTCTCCCAACCTTAACAAATATGGTTGCATTAATTTGCCAAAAATTTGGGAGACGGTTAACTCCTGGATAACTGCTGGTTTTTTTTTTTTTTTTTTTTCCCATTAGAGGGCGCCAAAAATAGGACTTTAGATCTTTTGTCTTGTGCAATTATATTGTTTCACTCACTCACTGTCGCGTTTACATGTGTGTTGTGCTCTGATGATGCTGAGTTGAAAATCAGCAAAATATTAGCGTTAATAAAACATCTTTGTTGATAAAAGTGTTTGTGGTGTTGTTAATACCATGAAAAATAAGTCATGAATAACCAATTACAATAATACTTCGTACTATGGTGCGATATCAGAATGAGATCTCCTTCATATTCCAGGAGATATGTTCAAAGCATAATGAACAAGAAGTGACAGGCATGAAATGCATTCTGATATGTAGGGAATGGTCAAGTGGTTTGGCCTAGGAATGTCATCCTTATTTTATGACAAACCAAAACTTCTCACATTGGTAACAGAAGAATAATTCAACTGTCTTGTTAGATTTTATATCCATTAAGATATAATAAATGTTAAAAAATGGGAAAGTGATGGCTTTTACCATCTCTGCCTGATATGTTAGTAAAAAGCATGATAATAAATCTTGCTCTGCAAAGATAAATGCTAGGGAGACTATCCAGCCCACTCTTGTGATGCCAAAGGTGGAAGGAAGAAAGAGATACAACTCATATCAGGATGCAAAGAGGAAGTTAGCCACCACAACTGCCTTGATATCCTCTTAAGCTGAGAATAGTGAAGAAAATATCAAAATCAACACAAATCTGTATGTCTAACCCACCATCAAATAATTTCAGCTTACCTGACCTTAATGATTGTGAGTGCTTTTCTTTAGAATGCATTAATCACCGGACCTATTATGGCCTCATTCCTGAAACAACTCCCAAAATGATCTCGAAGAATCCACATGCCAAGAAAACTATGGCAAGGGCTTAACTGAAAGGAAAACCACCAAACACGTCTATAGAGAAAATGTATATTTCTGTATCTACTAAATGTAAATTAAATACCAGAACCGATCCTGATGTAACACATGATGTATTCAACATTTTTCCAGAGAAGAGATGGACACTGGTCATCTGCACCTTACAAAATCAAGTGGCAAACACAAGCCACAAAAAGGTAAGCCCTCAATCTCTCAAAAATCAGATGTCTACAACAAAGCCAAAGAATTTTTACAGTGAATTGTCATGGATTCTGCCAAAATATCAATGATATCTAGGTTCATCTGCAGAAACAAAAACTTATATTTTTCTGCCTGCAGGAACATATTAAAAAAATAAAAAAAAATAAATTTAAAAAATATAAAAAAAACCAGCAAAAACTCCACTTTAAGGTATGTTACTATTATTTGTAAGGACAGAATTGGAGAGACTTGCTCACGGGCAGACGTACCTCTCTTTAGTGTGTACAGCTTAACACTGCTCTAGAAGTGGCAGCCATCTGCCCTCTCAGTGGAATTTCGTAATGTTCCATTTATTTAGATCAGTTTCTGAGTTAACACAGATTGACACTGATAATCTCATATTGCAACTGCTTCATCCTGTATTTCTTCTGGGTGACTTTATTAGACACAATACTCAGTGGAGTAGTGCCAACACAAATGGGTGAGGATGGATTGTTGAACATATGCTTGACAATAATGACATCTCTTTTCTTAATAATGGATGCAATACCATCATTCATATATTATTATTATTATTATTATTATTCAGGCCTCCAAGGAGTCAAAAGACTCATCGAGGGAGGTCCTTCCTAAGACATAAAGTCTGTCAAGACTCACTGAGGGGAGGTCCCCCCCCTGAGAAACACAAAGTCTATCATACCACTCTTTAAACTCACTGACCGTTCTCGCTCCCACCACTCCATTAGGCAATGCATTCCACGGCTCAACCACCCTCCACACAAAGAAACCACTCCTTACCCTCTTGCTCACAGTTTCCTTTCGTAACTTCCAGGGATGGCCTCTTGTCATCACTCCTTCCCGCTGATCAACCAAGCGAAAGAACTCCCCAGTGTCAACCCTGTAACCACCTCTCAACAGTTTAAAAGTCTCAATCATATCACCTCTCCTTCTATCCACCAAACTCTGCAGTCCACATTCTCTCAGCTGATCCTCATAACTATCCTTGTACAGTCCTGAAACCATCTTTGTCATCCGTCTTTGTATCCTTTCCACAGTTAATTTATCCCCTTCAAATCCTGGGGACCAAATCTGAGAACAATAGTCCAAGTGTGGTCTGATCAGAGACTTATACAACGGAATGATAACCCTCTTATCTCTGCAGGTCAGTGTCCTTCTCATAATAGCAGCAATCCTCTGTGTTACCTTCACCACCTTTGCAATATGTCCCCTAAACTTCAGGTTTCTATCAATCATCAACCCCAGATCTCTTGTCTCCCCTACTTCCTCCAGTATAACTCCTCTCATAGAGTATGCAGCATCCCATCGATGTTTCCCAAACCTCAAGACCTTACATTTTGCTGCATTAAACATACCACCCATGTATTCTGCAATATATCTCACAATCTGTTTCTATGCCATTCTTCAACTGTTTATGCAGGATAGATACAGAAGAGAATATAAATAGAAGTAATCATTTCCCTGTGATATGTACTATATCTTCACAGGAAATCTGTTCTCCCTACACATATGCCCACATGGAAAATTGATGTCAGTATTCTGTCATTCAGTTAATAAGTATCCCTCCCCCGCCCAATCTGTCCTTAGTAACAAATCCACACCAATTTGAACTTTCTCTCCTCCACTATAAATGATTCTGTAGCTTCACTCCATTAATTGCCACTACCCTTCCATCTTGTTTCACCAACTCCTACATCTTTTTTTCTTTTTTTTTCTTTGCCTGTTCTTTCAGTTCTTTTAATTTTCCTACTTTCAACATTGTTCTCACATTCCAACTTTCAATCTGCATTGGTTTTCTTTACATTCCTGATATACTCTCTCTCTCTCTCTAGGTAATTTAATGTATTTCTTCATTGGGTAGATTTACTGTACTTTGCTTGGGGATTCTTAGGCACCAACCCATTAAAGCGATGCCATAAACTCAGGGACATGGTTTGAACTTCCCTCTCCTTTTCACTCATACCCAGTGTTAAAGATGGGACAAACCAGTAGCAACAGAAGCTAAGTTCTTAGCACAAATTTTTGACAGAAAGCTTATATTCCTTACACACATTTTTAGAGAAAGGTGTAAAGGATATTTAGAGAAATAAATACCCTCTGCACTCTATCCTCTACAAAATGAGGGTGTAGATCAATTTTCCTTGCTTCATCTTTATTGTGCATGCTCACTCAAAGACTGTTTATGAGTCCCAAGTCTTCAGTGAGAGATAAAGATAAAGATAGAGATAAAGTCTTCTCTTCAGTGAGAGATAAAGTGATAGTTGGAGCATATCCATCATCAGGATATATAAATAGCTACTGGCACATTACATACACTGTCCATTCCAATTCTTTATGTTGAAGCAAATTAATTTGCTCTAGCGATTAAAAGGAAACAGCTGTTACTTAACTATTTCCTAAAAATAGTCTTTTCCCTAAGCATCCTATGTGTACTTATATTTTTCCCTATATCAGGAAGTTCAATATTACATGTATGTTAGACTACCATTTGTCCATTTCATATGCATGTGAAGGAGATTATGCAGGTGTTGGTATAAATGATGACAACATAGCCTGCACTGTAAATGAGAATATTCTCTCATGGGAATTTGCACTCCATCAAGCATTTTCTTGCTGTCCCACCTAAGGAAGTGGCATACTACATCAGTCTATTTAAAACTGTTTCTCACACACACACACACACTGAGCACAGCACTCTGATTTCTTATATACCTATAACAACAGTTTGAGATCTGAGCCCTCTGTTGGCTGTGCTGCTGCTTTTCCTGACCACTTTGTCTCTAGTAAGATTCCACATGAATGCAGCAAGTATCAGGGGCAAATGCTGGTCTTGAAATTCACACTTGCTGTTCATTCAGGGAGTGAGAGGTGTGATTGAAGTCTGATTAGTGGAATAATGAATTACTGATCATTTAAAACTATATATTTAGAAATTTATGTACATTTAATCATACAAATACAACATTTATTTTACAAATGATATTCTATCTTTTTCAATTTAGTTACTTGCATACAAATTCTACCCTACGGTTCTTCTTTATGAACTGGTCAATAACATCGTCATAAAAAGTTGGTTGTAACTTAATTTTCCCAAGCAACATGCACACTTGTAAAGGCTGGCTGAAGCTCACTGGTTAGAGCTTCAGCCAGCCTATGTATGGCCTGTGTTTAAGCAACAGAGTGAGACGATGTGAAATAGCTATGCGCACGCATTAAATCGCAGTGCTGCTGCGAGGACCTGGAAGCTCTTACAACTAAGCAAGCCAAGGTAGATTTGACTAGATGAGCAAGCATTGGTCTTCGATACACAACGCAAAGCTCAATTATTGCCGCGCAAGTCTGTCTACAGAAATAAAAGCCTAAATGGAATGCTTATAAATGCATGCATTTATTAACAAATAAATATTACTTCTTTCTCAATTAATGAGTTTGTGCAGCAAGCACGGAGAATTCGCCCCTGGTAAGTATATTTCTGAGCTGCATGTCACCCAAGTTGCTTTTGTACACATAAAAGAAACTGCTACCAAAAATGTATGATTTTTACAGACTTGAGTCCTTTACAGGTTATCTCCTCTCCTGTATATGATCCACATCCAGTGCTTTATATTAATTTTATTATTGTACCAAATGAAGATCTTTAATTTTGATGTTTGATTGTATTGGATACCAAGTCACATTGGAATTAGAGGAAATGAGACTGCAAATGCAGCTGCTAAGTCAGTTCATACTTTCTCCACATACTGCTGGTCGGTGTTTCATGCAAACTACAGACAGTTAATCTGCACAAAATTAATTAATAAATAGAAGTCATTCTGGCTGAGAGCAATAGCAAATAAACTGCATGAGATTAAGCCTAAAATTAAGTACTGTAGTCTAGTGAAGTCTACATAGAAAAAGTTGTACTTACTAGGCTCTGCATAGCTTATAGTAATCTTACACATTCTTAACTACTGAAGGCTAATAACTTGCCTACATGTAAACTAACACAGTCTTACCTTATGCCGTATTCTGGTGAAGTGCACTTCACTCAAGAGAGGAATGCAGTTTTACTAATTTGGCTGAACCAAATACATACTCAGTCAGATCTTGTCCGATTCTGATAAACTATAAATTAATATTATTGAATGAGCACCTCCCTGGAGTCTACAGACCAAAACTATCCACATAATCCATTATATATCTCCTTGAACCCATTAACAGACAAAGCACTCACAACTGACTCTGGCAACCTATTCCATTCACTAACAACTCTCCAAGAGAGAAAAAAATGTAATCCTCACATCTCTACTAACTAGAAATCATAATCAACTTCCAGGGATGATCTTTTGTTTTCTGCCCTCCCTTTAGCCAAGCATTGAAACATTCCCGCTACACAAATCCTATAAAACCTTTAAAGCAAATTATATCTCTCTCTCTCTCTCTTTTTTTTTTTTTTTTTTTACCTATCACCCAACTTCTGCAAACCACAATCTATTCTCACAGAGCACATTGCACAGACCACTCACTATTTTGATCACTCACATCTAAATCCTCTCCATCACTTACTTCCTCATCTCCCAAGAAACCCAGGAGGCCAGATCTGAGCACAGTATTCCAGGTATGGATGTATCAAGGCCTTGTAAAGAGGAATAATAATGTCTTTATCTCTGCTTTGTGTGTTCTTCAATAGCCAAGTAATCTTATGAACTACCTTAGCAACATATCTTATGTCTACTCACCCCCCCCCCCCAAAAAAAAAAACCCAACCTCATTTATTTCCTAGAGTACAGTTGTGGTACACAGCTGATAATTGATTTATCCCAAATTGATTTATCAACTTGATTAACTATTACTCTATATAATTCTGCATCATCAGCAAACAACTGAATATCTTCCTTCAAATTATTTCCTATATCATTTATGTATAAATTAAACAGTAGTGGCCCTAACAAGGAACCTTGTGGCACCAGTCATCTGCTTTCTCTTGGATTCTGCTCTTAGGTATAGCACTTTTTGATATCTGTCTGGCAGCCATCCTCTTATCCACATAATCAATATCATATCCATCGCAATTTGTTTTAATTTGCATAACCGAGTTCCATGTGTATTCTTATTCTGTCAAATGCCTTTACAAAATCCAGCAGAATCATCATGTAGCCACTTCCTTTATCCAACTTAGCTATCACTCTATTATAAAAAGTTAGTAAATTACTAAGGAAAGACTGATCCATCACAAAGCCATGTTGCCTCTCATAAAATATCATATTCTTATCCAACCATTCTCCAATTCTTTATTTGACCAATTTTTCCAGTACTTTTACCACCACTCGTAAGATACTGATTGGTCTTTAATTTGCTACTGCAATCTTAGAACTTCTTTATACAAAGGAATTATTTTGTCCTCTTTCCACTCACTTAGAACTTTACCAGAGCTGAGGACTTAAATTAAACAGCCAAGTCAGAGGCATTGCCATTTCCCCTGCACATTCTCGTAAAATGCAAGCTGATATCCCATCTAATCCCACAGCTGTATTTACAGTGAGATTCTGCAATATTCTAAGAACCTCCAATCGATTCACCTCTGTTCCCAAATAAGTCTCTGTCACATATGTCACAGCAGTAACTTCACTTGGATGATATACCCTCGCAAAGTGGTCACTCAGTAACTCAACTATTTTATCTGCTTCTGTCATCTCTTCACCATCAGCACTCATTAAGATTATTCTTCCATAGTCCTTCTTCCTCTTACTTGCCACATGATGAAAGAACTCTTTGAGATTTCCTGCTTGGCTAGTTTCTTCTCATAATCAGATTTTGCCTTACCATGCTGGTCACTTTTTTCTTGCCTGACCATATACTGTTTATGAGCTCACTGGTCACCTTTCTATGACCTGGTCCAATACTCTTGCACCCATCACATGCTGCCTCAAGTAATTATCTCTTGGTAGGTGTATAAATTTCATTTCCTTCTCCATGTGATCTTTCTTACTTCCATTCTATACCTCCATAGTTGAAGTAACTCATAATTACTAAACCTGTACTCTTTGTACTGATTTGGTAATGTTTACCACATAATTCCTGGATCCCCCCCCCCCAGGCCTATAGTAACAACCAACTATATATTTTGTCTTATTGACCGTGATCTCACACCAGATTGCTTCAAATGAACAGCCACGTTCCTGCCTGTCTCCTATTCTTTTTGGCTGCAATTCATCAACAGTACTCTTCCCCCATACTATCTTCTCTATCTTCCCTGAAAATAGTAAACTCTTCACATTCTATCCCTGTAGTTCATCTACTGCTAGCCAAGTCTCACTAATGCTTATAACTTTTGGTGAGGTTGCACTAACCAATACTGAAAACTTCTCCCTTTTGTTCCTAATACTTCTCTGCCATTAGTATATAGAAATTGTAGCATCCCTTTAGGCTCACAACCATCTTTACTTCCTGAACTGACTACACTATTTGATATTTCATTATTAATAAAAAATGAAGTTTTTCTGAATTTGCACTTCAGCATGCTCAGTGAACAAAGATCTCGCTCTCTATAGACACCTAACACCAAAACCATTTAGGTGCAGTCCATCAGTATTATACAAATCACTCTTTCCATCAAACTCAGACTACAGGTACACACAATCCTATATTATTCCTTCTACACAACCTGCATATTTTTTTCATTTGCTATCAAAATTCCCTCCTCCTCAATTCGTTAGCATGGGAGGAGACTTATCAACTTTTTTTTTCACCTTCTTGCTCTTCATTTTTGCTTTAACAACTTCTTCACATCCTCTGTCACAGAATACTTCTCACCTCTCAAATCATTAGTGCCAAACAAGACAATTAGTTCTTTCACCTTACCTTACCTTTCTATATCCAGATGGCATGACTATATCGTTACTTTTTGTGAGAGGAAACATGATTGTTATATGTTCGTTAAGCTCTTCTGATCATAGTCTCTGTACATAGTTTTCTCCTTACCTTGTTTTTCTCGATTGTTCACATGTTCTTGATTCCTACCTCGGACCACTGACTTCTTGCACTTCTCATTCATGCTCTTTCAACAGATAATAGGCATGTATCCCAGTTTTGGTGGATTTATATATACATCCTGGTCAGTAGGGAGGTTAATGTAGTCATACTTGTTAAGGTAAGGAGAATGCTTCATTCATAGCCATTGATTCTAAGTTGCTCTGATCTATAACAACTTCTATATAGCACACCACTGATTTTCTTTCAAGGGTGTGTGTGTGTGTGTGTGTGTGTGTTCAAAGTATGGTTTGCCAGTTCTGACTTGTCAATAATAATTGTAGTAAATGTATTTCTTAAGTTCTCCATGGCAGATGTTAATGGATCTTCCTGTGTGTCCATAGTAGGCTAAATCACAGAGAACATCATATGCTCCAAAATGTGATAGAGGAAGGCGTTCATCCTTAGAAGAGGTCAAAGTTGCTAATTTGACATGTGCTGTGGAGGTTGTATTTTATGAGTACTTTGGCTATATTTTCAGATGTACTTCTTATATGTGAAATAGGAATAATAGTGTTTTGTTCTTGAGGGCTCTAGTATTTTAGCTATTTTGTAGGAGCTGTAGACATTGGTCAAGAAAGTATGTCAAAGTTAGTTGAGTTTTCTGAAAAGAGATGCATCATTAGAACAAACGGCTCTGATTCTATATGTTCTAAGAATTGCATACTATTGGGCTGGACGATGATGCTATTGTTTATGTTGTTGTGTCGGAAATAACTGGCCCACTATAAGTCAGCCATTTGTTTCAGACACAACATGAGAAAATAGTATCTTAACATAAAGACATGCTTAAACTCTCAAGAGCAGGGGCAGAGAGGTAATAAATAACTTGTAATTGAAAGGTATATTAATTTAATTGATAATTTTCTTGTAGTGTAATCCAAATACTGTTTTAGAATCATACAGGGAAAATTATGTTAACCAATCAGCAGAAAGTCTGATCACTATGCAATAGTCCATGATACAGCAGAAAACCCGAAAAGTCATCCGGTAACCCCTGCAGTAACAGTTCCGTTGAGAAAATCGCCGAGAAAAGGATATGACCTCATCGTTATCTGACAAATCAAAGACGGCTGAGTGAGTGACGTAGACAGAGAGTGAGGGCGCTCGCCACTGAGATATAAGGAGCGGCGTGCACTTCTAACATTCTCTTGTTTCTGCATTTTCCTGTGTGCCAGTTCAAAGGCTGTGAGGGCTGAGGAAGCTTGTCGCTGGTGTCCAGCAATTTTCCACATTGCTGTGGGACTTGATGTGTACAGGATGTCCAACTGAACAACAGGGAACCAGCAGACAGAGCCATTAGTGAGTTTGACGCCAATGTGACGATAGCGAAGGAGCCACACTTTGAAAAGAATAAAAAGAGATAGACAGCGGAGTGACAAGGAAATCTTGCCATGTCCAAGGAAGGACCAGATCTAAAATAAAGGAACCATTTCGCTAAGGAAAATAGCCGGTAAGGTGCATATCTTTTACCCTGTATATATATCAAGTGTTTTAAAACCAGAGAGAACAAAAAGGAGGAGAACTTTAAGCATAGTCCTGCTCGACCCAACTAGAAGATCCGATTTTTGGACTGAACGTCTTGATAGGACCTTCCTGTTGTAATTTGTAATTTTGTGTTCGAGAAAAACTATACTGGGCCAGTTAAGAGATGATTCATTATATGAGATACAGTGAGTGAAGGCACTGCTCTGTACATTAAGCCTGTGACTTGTATAAGATTTATAGCAAGGAGTTTATTTTAACAAAAATAGTAGTGGATAAAATTGAGTGAACATATCAAGTGTAATCTAGTTAACTTTGTATTGCCAAAGCTTGCATAACCACTGGAGTATCATTTAATCTTAATGCAAACCACGGAAATAAGATTGATTAACTGATGCTCCTGGAATATAATTGTATGAGCCTGTATATTAAGAAGTAAGTGAGAGGGATTAAGTGAGCTTATTGTAGTTGCGTGAGCATTTGTGCATGAACTTATTTCTTTTATATTATTATTACATGATTTCCTGTACATGAATTTTAGTTATGCATTATTTTAAATCAAAGTTTGTATGTTCTGTTGTTTGAGACTGACTTACCACTTATAAAAGTCCGAACCTGTGTAAGTGTGTGTGGGGGGAGACATTTGATGTAAGATAAAGAGGGGAGCCGCGACTGAACACCACGTGTTCCCAATGCTAAATAATATTGTTGAGATAGTTAGTAGAATAAGCTTAAATATCAGGAACTAGTTACCGGCTGGCGCAGTCGATCTAAAATAAATAAATTTGCCGGAAGCTAATTTCTGGTACAAGTAACCATAAGGTATAAAACTAAAGATAGAAATAAAGAAAACAAAAGAAACAATAAAAGATAGTAAAACAAAACAAGAGAAGGCAAAGACGTAACAATGTAGATATCTTTCTGTGCATGTTGGCCTTCTATAAATTATGATTATTATTACATAACACCTCCAGGGAGTCCAAAGACTCATCGAGGGAGGGTACCTACTCTACAACTCTATATCTCCACCAACTGCAACTACCTTCATCATCTGCACCAACGCCATCTACTGCCGACCACCACTAGTATTATCACAGACAAATATCCATGCCCACAACGGGATTCGAACTTGCAGCCTTTTGGCTGGAGAGAGTGGATATGCACTTGGGCAACCAGGCCATGGAGCTCTATGTGAGTAACAGCAAATTGCTCGTGACATTCCTGAGCACTAAACTTGTCTATCTGTAAATATGAATGCGCCTTAGCCAAATGGAACTTTTCCTTTAATTTGAGAAAAGCAGGAAATGTATTGGTGTCCTGAAATCATTTGAGGAAAGCTAACCTGTTTAGTTGTCTGGCCAATTTTAACTTATCAAAACTGTCACACTTTGTGTGCAATATCATTACTGTAGAGGATCATCAATCTAGTTGATAGGCTTAGGTGTTGGATGTTATTCATAACTTAATTTTAACAGTATTACAACACTAAGCAAAAACTAAATTAGAAAAGGATGATATTTCATTGGTTTTCAAAGCATCCTCAGAGCAAAACAACGAGTTACAGTTGACACGTGACAATAAGCGAGTGAAACAATTCAAACTGTAATGGACAAAAGATCTAAAGCTATAATTTGGTGGCCTCTAATGTTGCATAAAAGAAATATTACGGCTGTGTAGGAGTTGATCTTAGGATGACTATCTCCTAAATTTTTGTGAGATTAATGCAGCCATATCTATTAAAGTTCAGAGAATGCTTCATAGTCATTGCTGACTCTAAAAATAGTCTCTTGGAGCTGTAATGACTTCTATATAGCACATCAAATTAGGGAGAAAATAGAGAGACAGTCATCTTAAGATCAACTGCTACACAATTGTAATACTGCTTTTATACAACATTAGAAGGCACTAAATTACAACTTTAGATCTTTTGTCTGTTACAATTTGAATTGTTTCACTCATTCAATGTCACATGTAAACTTTAATATGTTGTTTTGTTCTAAGGATGCAGGCTTGAAATATATTGTAAGTCAGTTAATAAACATCCATATAATTTAGTTTTTGATGTTGTAATACTGTTAAAATTAAGTTATAAATATGATGTACATGTTTCAAATGAGAATAAAATTCTTAATTACTGTACTGAATTTCAATAAAGTCTTAGACCACCACTGTCAAGTGTGTGAAGATGGCTTAATTCTCATCCCTTTCTTGACTGCATTCATTCTCAACTTCTAAGGATGCCTTCTCCACCCAGTTATTCATCGCATATATGAATCATGTTATGAAGGAAAGTGCATTTGGCCTGATACCAAAACTGGAGATGTTTTGATATCAGACTTCTGCTTCACAAAGTCCAATTCATATCAGAGGCGAAAGGACATAAATGAGGCAGTAGCAGAATTAGTAGGGAACAGTTGATGGATGAACACTCAGGAATTCTGAATGCTCTGGCTAATGGGGCTCTGCTGAAGATGCAACAGTACCAGCAAGCCAACAGTGGATTTATTTAAGCTGGAAAAAAAAAAAATGTCCGATAGATATAAATGGTAAATGACCTGTAATGGAAAGGAAACTGCAAACAGGACACTGAACATATTGACATAAGTAAAAATGATGAGTTAGTGGCTATTATGATGGAGATGAAATTAGATATTTTGGGTTTGAGCAAAGAAAAATTGAAAAAAAAAACAAGGAAAGAGGAATTTAAGAAGTTAATGTTTTGGAAAGGGGAGATGAGTCAAAAATGGTATTGGTTTTATTTTCAGTAAGGATGTAAATGACAGACATAGAATACTGATAATTGTATTTGAATATAATGTAAACAAATATTACTTAAGTATAAAGAGCTAATAAGCTTCATTTCGGCAATGAAAACATTACTTAAATTAAGGGGATATTAAATCCCACATAGTTTTAAAACCGAATAAGAAACTCAAAGATTGGAATCAGAGAGTTTCTTGCCGAATATAGTAAACTATAAAGTATCGGCGATCACTTAGGAAATGTGTTTTTACATTATGGAAAATACCTAAGAATAGCGATCTGAACTTTCCCCACCTTTGCAACGAGTCGTCCGGTATTGTACTACGTACTAGGGTCACTTGCATTAGCTCACGCTAAGTGATCGCCGATACTTTATAGTTTACTATGTTCGGCAAGAAACTCTCCGATTCCAATCTTTGAGTTTCTTATTCGGTTTTAAAACTATGTGGAATTTAATATCCCCTTAATTTAAGTATGTTTTCATTGCCGAAATGAAGTTTATTAGTTCTTTATACTTAAGTAACTTTATGGTTGCACCTGTTTGGAAACTCGTATCGCAGAGTATATAAGTTCTTTTCGCTATACACTTTGGTATTAGGTCTAGCTACTCACTGATGAAGCCTCAAAAAAGGCTGAAACCGGTCTGGGTAGTGACCTCCCTCCATAATGTAATAACAGCATACATTTCCTAGGAAATGTGTTTTTACATTATGGAAATTACCTAAGAATACCAATCTGAACTTTCCCCACCTTTGCAACGAGTCGTCCGGTATTGTACTACGTACTAGGGTCACTTGCTCACGCTAAGTGATCGCTGATACTTTATAGTTTACTATATTCGGCAAGAAACTCTCTGATTCCAATCTTTGAGTTTCTTTTTCGGTTTTAAGCTGTATAACTGAGAGGAGACCTCCACATGGCTTTTAAAGGAGTGCAGAGAACCAACCAGGGCTTCTGACCTAATGTCCAATCCTCACCTTCTCGTGGGTCACCCTGTTGGGTATCTACTTGGATACTGAACGAACGAGGATGGGCTGGCAATTTGGGATTTAGCCGACCAAATTGTATTCTTATTGGTTAAACCAAAATATAGAATGATGGCACAACATAACAAAATTTCATGCCGGCTGGGGCGTCGCCCGGTTAAACAAGGCCCCCCGTTGTTTTTGCCAGGGAACCAGGGCAAACAGCGAAAAGTCAGCTACTGGAACATATCTGAAAATAAACCTCAACTCAACATCACCAGAGTTAAAGATCGGTAATATCAACGTAAGAAGTATGAATGGCAAAGAAATGGAGCTAGCTGAGGAATGAGATAAGTACCAGATCGACATAATAGGGGTGACTGACACGAAAAAGACAAAAACTGGTGAGATCGTTCTGAGCAATAAATACAAAATGTTATATTCATGCAATGACAATCAAGGAAAAGAAGGAGTAGCCATAGTATTCAACACAAAATACGAGGCTAATCTTCTTGAATGGCAGTCAGTCTCAAGTAGAGTAATGTGGGCAAATATGAGAATGGGGAACTGGACAATGAGACATATTTGTGCCTATGGTCCCACAGAAGGTTCTACTAGGGTAGAAGTGGAGGAATTTTTTGACTCTTTAGAAAAAGCAACTGACACAATGAAAAAGGAAAAGTTGGTCCTTTTTGGGGATCTAAATAGCAGAGTAGGAAATGACTGTCAAACATACAAAAATATTTTTGGAAAATTTGGAGAAAAGAGCAAAGCTAATGATAATGGCAAATATCTGTTGGATTTCTGCTCAGGACATGGACTGGTTATTACTAACACCATGTTCCAACATAAAAATGTGCAAAAATTCACATGGAGAGAAGAGGCTAGGAATAAGAAAAGTCTCACTGACTATGTTATTGTTGATAGTGATGTTTTCTCCCTGGTGCAGGACACCAGAGTGTAACAAGCTCTAACAATATAGTAACTGGAAATGAAGATATGAAGCTATCTTTCTCCTAGAAGTCCTGATGGTGCCCTCTGGTGGGCTAAGTAGGCATTCTTGGCCGTTGGGCTGAAGGTCTGCTGATGTATGCCTCCCAAATCTGGGGCAGTCGCATACAACCAAATTTGTTGAGGTTTGGAGAGTTTCTTAGGGCAGAGGCTGATTCCACAAATAGTCTTTCGAATTTATATTTGCTCCGGTGTATTATTTTTGCTTTCTTCCACCGTATTCTGTGGCGAGTATCCAGAGCATGGTCTGCAAGACCAGAATGGCTATATTTGTAAAACCGGATGTAGTCCTTGTGTTCAGAAATTCTGATATTCGCTGTCCTGCCTGTTTGGCCAAAGTACGACAGTTTACAACTGCAAGGGACCTGGTATACACCAGGTAGGTCTAGGGGAAGTGGTTGGTCTTTGGTAGAGCGGATAAGGGATGCCAATTTTCTGTAAGGCCTGTAACAGGAGGTGAGGTCATGTTTTTTTAGAATTTTGGTAATTTTTTCCGAGGTGCCTCGGATGTAGGGAATGATGATGGATTTAGAGTAATCTTTTTTGTGGAGGGGGGGGAGGGGGGCTGTGGTTTGTAGGTTTTAATATTTTTTGGATTTTTGGGGGGCGGTAGCCATTGGCTGAGAAAGTGTTTAAGATGTGATTTAGTTCAGTGTTAAGGGCTATGTCGTTAGAACAGATTAGTTTAGCCCTGTTGTATAGTGTTTTTACCACTCCATATTGTTGTGAGGGGGGGTGGTGTGATTGTTGGTGGATGTATCTGCCTGTATGGGTGGGTTTTCTGTAAACTGAGAAAACCAAAGTTCCATCAGGCTGGCGGGTGACTAGTGTGTCTAGGAAGGGGAGGCAGTTGTTTTCCTCTTTTTCCAGGGTGAACTTGATTCTGGCGTGTTGGTTGTTTAAGTGTGTGAGGAAGGAGAGGAGTGTTTCAGAGCCATGTGGCCAAATAGCGAACACATCATCAACGTAGCGAAGCCATATGGTTGGTTTTTGTGGGGCAGAGGCTAAGGCTTTTTCCTCAAAGGTCTCCATAAAGAAATTGGTTAAGGGTGGGGAGAGTGGTGAGCCCATGGCTGTCCCCTCTATTTGTTTGTAGAATTTTCCCTGCCAAACGAAATAGCCTGAGTTCATTGTGAACTGAAATAGGGCTGAGATATCGGGAGAAAATTTAGCTTGGATTAGCTCTAAAGTTTCCTTGAGTGGGACATTGGTGAATAAGGAGGAGACGTCGAAGCTGACCATTATGTCATTATGTTGGAGTGTAAGGTTTTCTATGCTGGCTTTGAAGTGGGCTGAGTTTTTTTTATGTGATGGTGTGTTGCCAGTATAGTGTGTGAGCTCTTTGGCTAAATATTTAGCTAGTTTGTATGTGGGGGAATCAATGCCATCCACTATGGGACGTAATGGCACATTTTCTTTATGTATTTTTGGGAGTCCGTAAATACGGGGGGGGGGGGGTATAGAGTTAAACGGTTTTAATCTGTTGGTAACTTCTACAGGCCAAGAAGTGACTTTCTTAAGGAGGCTGTGAAGTTTTCTAATTTGTGAGTTGGTGGGATTGTAATTGATAGGGAGGTAAGTAGCCCGATCTAATAGGAGAGCATTCAGCTTACCTTTGTAGTCATTTTGGTTAAGTACTACAGTTGCATTTCCTTTATCCGCTTTGGTGATAACTATTTCTTTATTATTTCTCAATTCCTGTAGGGCTTCAAATTCCTTGTTGGATATATTGGTTTTGGGTGGTTTTGCTATGGAAAGGACACAAGCTACATCCAGTCTTACACTGTTGGCGATTTGATGTGGAAGGTGGCGGATTCCTCTTTCAATCTGGATCATTATATCCTCACTTGGTATTTTTTTGGGAGCAATGGCGAAGTTGTGGCCACGTGAAAGCACGTTGAGAGCCTGAAGTTAATCAACCTTTCTTCAGGGTGACTGAAGAAAGGTTGATTACGGTGTTGGTAGCAAGTTCTGGATTGACGGTGGAATTCTTTTTTATTATTAATTTATCGAATTTCTTCATCTGTCGGCTTCGTATTTTTTCAAACTCTTTGTCTGCGGAGGTACACGAGACGTCATGTAAAATTGTCCACAATTCTTGATTCAAAGTGCACGACAGTTCCTCTTCGAGGGTACGAATAGCTTCGTTAATTTTGGCTAAGCCTAACCGCGTGGCGGTGATTTGTTCGCGTAGTAACGCGTAGCTAGTGCGGTTGTATATACGGAGCGCTTTTTGCGAAATAAAACGGTGCTTCAATTTCACACAGTTCGGGATTACCTTGTTATCCCGGCAGCGTTTCAGGAAAGTCACGATTTAATTGTCTTGACAGCTTCATCTTCATTTTACCATATTGGCGAGCCTTCTGTGCGATAGTATCTCCGTGGATGATGATGTTGATTCTCGTAGATAGGCTTATACGTTGGTTAAGCATTTCTAAATAACTTAGGGAATTGAAACAACGTAGATCCGAATATAAATTAAATAATACTTTAATAGATATCTCCGATATTTTGGCAATGTCTCATTGCCATTTTCTATAGGAAATGTTGTGCTCCTGCCTTTTGTAAGTTCCTATAGAAAATGGCAATGAGACATTGCCGAAATATCGGAGATATCTATTAAAGTATTATTTAATTTATATTCGGATCTACGTTGTTTCAATTCCCTAAGTTATTTAGAAATGCTTAATCAACGTATAAGCCTATCTACGAGAACCAGAGTGTACCGAGGATTTGAAATTGGAAGTGATCACTATTTAGTCTTGAGCAGGATAAAATTGAATTTCACATTGAAAAGAATAACATATAAGAAAGTTTTAAAGTGGATAAAAGTTGAGCAGCTCTCGGATGTGAACTGTAGACTAAGATACACAAAGATTATTGAAGAAAAAATGAAAGAGTTTGAGAACAGGAATCAAACCTTGGAGATTCAGTGGCAAACTCTGAAGAAAACATTGATTGATTCTGCCAGAGAGGCATGTGGTGAGGTTGTCTGTAAGGATAAAAAAATCAGAACTCCCTGGTGGACACAGGAAGTTAAAGAGGCAGTGAAGGAAAAGAAGAAAGCATACCAAAAGTTCCTGTCAAATAAGTCAGCTTGTGCTCTTAGAGAATACAGAGACAAATGCAAGAATGCTAAACACTGTGTAAAACTAGCTAAACAAAAGTCATGGGAGGACTTTGGCAAGAATATAGAAAATAAATATCAAGAAGGTGGCAAAATATTCTGGAGGTTGTTGAAGAAGCTTAAGAATGGAGGAAAGAGTGCTGTAAAAGGAATTAGAGATGATAAAGGTGACATGAAAACGGAAGAAAAAGATATCCTTGAAGTATGGAGTAATTACTTTGAAAAACTGCTAAATGAAATAAGCAGTGATGACAGCACAGTAAAAAACACTGACCAGGCATGCAGTCAGGAATACATATCCATACTTGAAGTAGAAAAAGCCATCAAAGGCTTGAAATGTGGAAAGGCAGCAGGAGTAGATGATATTCGACCAGAAATGCTAAAGTATGGTGATGTAAAAGTCTTACAGTGGCTGCACTGCATGGTTCAGAAAGCCTGGACAGAGGGACGAATTCCCGATGATTGGAGTAGAGCTCTCATAGTACCCATACATAAAAAGGGAAATAAAACTGAATGTGAGAATTACAGAGGTATTTCCCTACTGAGTGTTCCTGGCAAGATCTATGCAAGTATACTTGAGAAATGGTTGAGAAGAATTGTGGAAGAACAAGCTGGATATTCAGGCCAAATAGAGGCTGTCAGGTTCAGATCTTCACTTTATGACAAATAGTCGAGAAAGCATGGGAATATAACAAAGATCTGTATTTAAGTTTTGTCGATCTGGAAAAAGCATATGACAAGGTGCCAAGAGAGAAACTATTCAATATGCTGCAGTTATATGGTGTCAATGGGGCATTATATCAAGCAATACTTAGTCTTTATTTCAGTTGTAAGTCAGCAGTTAGAATTGAAGGAAGTACAGGAAGATGGTTTAATGTTAAATCTGGTGTGAGACAAGGATCTACATTATCCCCTCTGTTATTCATTATCTATATGGATCACATTATGAAGGAAAGTGGTATTAAACATGATATCAAAATTGGAGATGTTAATGTCAGCTCTTTGCTTTATGCGGATGATGTTATACTTCTAAATAAATGTGCTACAAGTCTGAAAGATTCTCTGACTAAATTGAATAGCTGCTGTAATAGATATGGTATAAAGGTCAGCAATAAAAAGACAAAGAAAATGAAAATAGGCAGAATCATTGAAAATGTCAACTGTGTTGTGAATGGAAAACCTGGAACAAGTAAAACATTTCAGCTATTTAGGCACAATTTTTATTGAAGATGGTAAATTAAATATAGAAATAGACAATAGAATCAGCAAAGCTGGTATGGTGGGAAGTCAATTGAATAAATTCATATGGAATAAGAGAGAAATTAGTCGGAACACTAAATTAGCTGTATACAAGACAGTGTTCAAACCAGTTTTAACTTATGGATCTGAGAGCTGGGTCAGAAGTAAAACACTTGACCAAAGACTAGAGACCAGAGATATGAGAGTCCTGAGAAAGATTATAGGCGTGAACAGATGGCATCAATGGCAATATCATATTAAAAACAAGGATATTAGGAAAGAACTTGACATTGTCAGCATCCAGGAATGCATTAGCAGAGCTAATCTCAAGTGGTATGGTCACTTAAACAGAATGGGTGAGGAAAGATTAGCAAAACAAGTGTTCTCTGCCAGGTTGGCAGCAAAACGACCCAGAGGAAGACCAAGATATAGGTGGATTGATACGGCAAAGTGCCTTAGATGATAGAAATATAAGATCTGATAAGGTTGGAGTCTTGACAAGTAACAGACTGATTTGGAGGAAAATTGTAGATAGTTAATTAATAATGATGTAATTTTTTTCATGTAGTACTATCATATCCTGTACACCCCTTGAGGGTACATGGTAGGAATTTGATGATGATGATGATAATTTAAGCAAATATTACTCATTATGGTATACCACCACAAGGTTTATATATATATATATTTTTTTTTTTCGACCTTCACATTAAGGTCATATTGCTTAGAGTCCAAAAAAAAAAAAAAATATATATATATATATATATATATGCACGCACACACACATAAAACCTTGTAATGGTATACCATGATAAGTTACTTGTTTTCATTACATTCAAATACAATCCACAGTATTCTATGACTATTCATTATGCAAATTATGGAAACAACTGCCATGTTAAACTAAAACTTCAGTTTAATTAAAGCCAGACTTTCAATGAAAGACTGGCTTTGGCAAAGGTGCCCAGGGAATGGAAGGAAGGTAAGATAGTGCCATTGCATAAGGGTGGTAACAGACTGGAAGTGTCTAATTATAGGCCAGTCTGTGTGTCATCAGTAGTTGTTAAGATCTTGGAGAAAGTAGTGAGGGACCGTATACAGCATTGGGCAGATGAGGGTAATGTTATCTGTGAGAATCAACATGGATTTGTGAAAGGACGCACTTGTTTTAGCAATATGCTAGCCTTTTATAATAAAGTTACAAGAACATTATATGAGGGAAAGGCATATACTGCAATTTTCTTAGACTTGGCAAAGGCATTTGACAGGGTGCCACATGATAAGCTGATATTTAAGTTGCAGCACATGGGTCTGGATGTCAGATTGGTCAACCTGGATTCAGGATTGGCTGTCTGATAGGTATCAGAGAGTTGTGTATGGGGGAGCAGTTTCCAGGAGGCAGAGGGTTACAAGTGGGGTCCCACAGGGCTCAGTACTAGGACCCATATTGTTTAACCTTTATATCAATGACATAGCCAGTGGATTGCAGGGGGATATTCAGTTGTTTGTGGATGATGCGAAGCTGGGAAGGATTATTAGTGATAGTGCAGATATGGTAGCCCTGCAAGAGGATTTATATAAGCTAGATAGATGGGCAAATGAATGGGGGTGTCAGTTTAATGCACCAAAATGTAAGGTCTTGAGGTTTGGGAAACATCGATGGGATGCTGCATACTCTATGGGAGGAGTTATACTGGAGGAAGTAGGGGAGACAAGAGATCTGGGGTTGATGATTGATAGAAACCTGAAGTTTAGGGGACATATTGCAAAGGTGGTGAAGGTAACACAGAGGATTGCTGCTATTATGAGAAGGACACTGACCTGCAGAGATAAGAGGGTTATCATTCCGTTGTATAAGTCTCTGATCAGACCACACTTAGACTATTGTTCTCAGATTTGGTCCCCAGGATTTGAAGGGGATAAATTAACTGTGGAAAGGATACAAAGACAGATGACAAAGATGGTTTCAGGACTGTACAAGGATAGTTATGAGGATCGGCTGAGAGAATGTGAACTGCAGAGTTTGGTGGATAGAAGAAGGAGAGGTGATATGATTGAGACTTTTAAACTGTTGAGAGGTGGTTACAGGGTTGACACTGGGGAGTTCTTTCGGTTGGTTGATCAGCAGGAAGGAGTGATGACAAAAGGCCATCCCTGGAAGTTGCGAAAGGAAACTGTGAGCAAGAGGGTAAGGAGTGGTTTCTTTGTGTGGAGGGTGGTTGAGCCGTGGAATGCATTGCCTGATGGAGTGGTGGGAGCGAGAACGGTCAGTGAGTTTAAAGAGCGGTATGATAGACTTTGTGTTTCTCAGGGGGGACCTCCCCTCGATGAGTCTTGACAGACTTTATGTCTTAGGAAAGACCTCCCTCGATGAGTCTTTTGACTCCTTGGAGGCCTGAATAATAATAATAATAATAAAATAATCACTCGACATTTCAACCTTCACATTAAGGTCATATTGCTTAGAGTCCTAAAGTCAGAGTTTGTGGGAAAACTTGAAGAACTTTAGTGGGTTGGATGTGTGCCATCCAAATTTCACAGGCTTCTTTAAATTTACATTCATACCAGGTTTTTATATGATGTAAAGAACAGGTACTTTTCCAATGGATTTGGTGTAGGGTGTTAAGGGCATGATCTGAGAGGCTTGCTTCACCAAAATTGTTAAATTTAATGTGTCATTTGTGTTCTTTATTTATGCACAGGAATTATGTCTAGTTTTATTAGTTGAATTGTATGTCTAGTTTTTTTCACCAATATAAGGTAAGTTACAGGTGCAGTGGATGCAATATACTCCAGGGTGAGAGGATCCTTAGAGGAGTTAAATATGTTTTTTAATTTTAAGGTGGTTTAAAAGCAATATTGATATTATAATGGTGTGGAATTCTATTTATTTTTCTGATGATCCTTTAATGTATGGGACAGTTATATAATTTGGGTGGCACACATTCAGCCCACTTAAGTTCAAAGTTTTCCAGCAGACTAAGCAATAATTTCAGCTCTTTACTGGCTACCATCCATACTGTACTGTTCTAATTCTGTTTTATGTGTACTTATATGAGTAATTATGTGAGATTATCTATTTTGTAACCAAATAATTATCTATTTGGTTACAAAAAATTTAGGCCATCAGAAGGACGTAACTATCATATGGTATGCAGTAAGATTCAAATAAACTGCCAAAAAAGAAAGAAGAAAAATGAAGATCAAAGCAAAAATAGATGTACACAAATTCAACATTACAAAAGATATATTCCAACAAGAACTAAAAAATAAATTAAAAAATCTTTAGATATATATGAAGAGCCAAAGGCTTCAATTCGGCGACATATGACTTGTTTAAGTTAAGGGATATTACATCCCATATCGTTTCTTAGCCGAATAAGAAACTCAAAAAGTTTCATGCCGAATATAGTAGAAATGATATAAAGTTTGGCGATTCCAAGCATAAGCAAATACCTGGATACTGCAGCAACTGACCCTTAAGGTAGTGCAAGCTGAGGCAACTCATGTCAAAGGCGGAGCAAGCTCCGATCACTATTCTTGATATTTACCCATAATTTGAACTTAGCTACTAGGAGCTGTATTACTGTTCTACATTATGAGAGAAGGTCACTACCCAGACCGGTTTCAACCTTTATTGAGGTCTCATCAGTGAGTAGGTAGACCTAGTTAATATCAAGTTTGTAGCCAACAGAACTTACAACCCTTCTATGAGTATTGCCAAGAGGTGTCCTAATAAATTATTAGATATATGAAGAGCCAAAGGCTTCAATTCAGCGACATATGACTTGTTTAAGTTAAGGGATATTACATCCCATATCGTTTCTTAGCCGAATAAGAAACTCAAAGAGTTTCATGCCGAATATAGTAGAAACTACAGGGTGTTCGGGATAAATTTGACATTTTTATAATTAATTATATTTTTCCATAAGTTACATGTATTAACACACACTTCTCTTCATTTAAAAGTTTGGACCCTTCTTCATTCATATACAAGATGTCAGAAAGGATGGATAGCTGGAACCCACCTGAATCATGGAAGAGAATAACTTGTATCATGATGATTCGTGCCCGCCATCAAAATAAGGATATTACGACTGCTGCCCAATGCTCCCTGAATACAGTAAAAACAATCAGGCATGAACTAGAGACTTGCAATGGTGACTACGAGGATGTAGCAAGAAGAAAGATCCCTAGCAGACGATCTGATTGCGTTCGTACAGCAGAATTCCTCGCAAATCTGCAGGAACAGGTGTTGAAGAACCCTGGCATTGGAATTCGGGCTTTGTTCGTGGAGTTGCTAACTGTAGTCAAGCCCTGGATAACAAGGGTAGCCAATGGTAGGCCGTATGTATGGCAGCAGGATTCGGCCCCTTGCCACACCTCTGGGAAAAGTCAAAAATGGTTGTCTGAAAATTTCTACGACTTCACCAGTCCAAATGTTTGGCCTCCAAACTCCCCAGACCTTAACCCCATGGATTATTTTGTATGGGGCGCAGTTGAAAAAGACACCAATCGCACTTCCAGTAATACAAAAGCCCAGTTAATGGATAAAATTAAAACAGTTTTTGCGGCCCTTCCCAGGGAGACTGTAGCATCAGCTTGTTCGAGGTTCCGAAGCAGAATTGCTTCGGAATGTGATCGATTTGTGAACCATTAGCATGTGATCGATGCTAATGGTGGTTATTTTGAGTAAATCTTGTTGATAGTATTGTAATTAACTCTGCCTGTAATGTTTTTTTGTCAATTCATTAAATTTAATAGATACAAAGAAGATTTTCTTTTTCCTTACGAAACTGTCAAATTTATCCCGAACACCCTGTATATAAAGTTCGGCGATTCCAAGCGTAAGCAAATACTCACTGATGAGACCTCAATAAAGGTTGAAACCGGTCTGGGTAGTGACCTTCTCTCATAATGTAGAACAGTAATACAGCCGCCTAGGAGCTAAGTTCACATTATGGGTAATTATCAAGAATAGTTATCGGAGCTTGCTCCACCTTTGACATGAGTTTCCTCAGCTTGCACTACCTTAAGGATCGGTTGCTGCAGTATCCAGGTATTTAAGATTATTTAAGAATTCAGGTCTATATGTCTAACAGGATTAGACATATAGACCTGAGGCTAGAGAAAATTGCAAAGTTCAAAGGGCTATGGGTTTTCCCGCCAGAACTCAGCGACAGTGGGGTGGCGGAGAAAATCCCTCCAAGAATATCTGGGCGGTTTAATCTGAGGCTGTTCCAAGGTCAGGAGATTAGGATAAAAGGGAGAAATTGAAGGGCCAAAGGCTCTATTCCTGGCTCTCACTTCTGGTCTTATCTCGAAGAGGTTCTTGTGTCCAGCTGTTCCAAGGACAGGGGAGTCACGTCCCGCCAGCAGAAGCCCGACGATGATAGGAGGTTCGTATCAGCAGTGACAGTCTATTCCAGAAGTCCCACTGTAAAGTTTCTAGACGATCTCCGAGTATGCTATATCATCGTTGCTGAGAACTAGTGCCCAAATGTGGTGTTCATTGAAAGGAAGAGGAATGTGGTCGTGATCTCATGGATCTAGTGTACTGAACTAGCTGACAAGGTTGCAAGTAAGAATTTTCCAGAACTTTCCTAGATTGTGAATATTAAGGCTAAGAATGCCGATCTCATAGTTAGTTAGTGTAAAGAACATTCATGAAGTCAGAAAGCCATATTTCTAATTAACGACTAATTGTTTACAGAGTTCAGAGAAAATTGCTAATGTTATGTGATGAAGGGGAAATTGATTGTAAAGTTTAGTTATGCCTAATTCTGTTTTAGCCTGAGCGAGTTAAGTTAGAGTGTATATATATGTCTATCCACGTGTCTGATTGTTATGAGCATGTATATTGGTTTGTATCAAAAGGCTTAAGTGAGAATGCTAATCTAATCGAGCGGAGAACCAGCCAGACACGTGTTTTACTTTGTTTCCGTTGTTATTTAGCTGAGTTAATCAGAGATAAATAATTTGATATGTGTAGATTTAATCCTTGTGGTTACCTTGATTTAGAATAAATAAACAGTTTTATTTGTTAATAGCTTGCTTGATTCTGACTTGCCAATGCACTGTCTCATAAAACATAGAACCTGTGTGTCCTGAAGATAGAATAGCCACGACTGACTGATTTTTAGTTTTAAACGTTGCTTGAATTAGAATTAATCTTCAGAGAGATTTTCGTGTTGATCTGGATGTTTCTCTTGCATGTATGGGAAAGACATACAATTCCTCTACGTGATCTTTAATGGTGCAGTCGTAAAAACAAATAAATTTTTAAAGATCAGTGCAAGAGAAAGTCAGCAAGATAGACAAGGGAATTGGTTCCAGCCTGAAGAACTTCCTGAATCTAGACTAAGCACACATGAAAATTAGCATACTGGCGACCTTGAGAAGGGGTGGGGGTAAATTATAGCTAGAGAGGATTAAGAATGATTGAACTAACTCAAGCAATGACTACAAACTCAGTAGTACGACTGATAGAGAAAAGAATATAATGGCGTGATTTGAAGGTTTGATGATAAGTAAATTAAATAAATAAATAATTACAAATACAGTTAAATATTACAATGGTGCAGCTGACAGGATTTAATCCATACTAATTAAATTGTGAAATTGTGGATTTTGTGAGACAGTTTTGGTAACAAATCAGGAAGTTACAATTTTTTTTAACTTTGAGAAATAAATTTTATGACATGGATTGTGAAATTACCAAAGTATTGACCAAACTAATAGTGCAACAATGGACAACATAGAATTTTTTCGAACTATTAATGCTCAACTTGTCATCCTGCAATTTTCTGGTGATGACAATGAAGATGTATTGGCTTTCTTTAGCTTCGTCGAAGAGCTAAGAAAGGTTGAAAGGTGGTCAGACTTCCAACTATTAATTCTGCTTAGGAGCAAACTGGTTGGAAAGGCCAAAAACTTCCTGTATTCATCCCTAATACTTAAGGATACTTGGGAATACACAAAGTTCAAGGAAACCTTGATTTCCCAGTTCTCCAGAGTAAGAAGCTTGAGCCCTTACCTTTGAAAATTGCAGAGGTGCTCAGTATAAGAAAGAAAGTGTGACAGATTTTTACAATAGACTACTGACAATTGCAAGAAATCTAAGCATCTCCAAGGAAGACCTTGATTGTTGGTATTCCAGCAGTTCAAGTCAGGATTGCGAAATGAATTGAAGGGATAGCATACAAAAAGCAGGCCAAAAGTCTGGATGAGTGCTATAAATTGGTCAAAGAAAAGGAGGGGAGGTTAGAGGAAATTTATCATTTTTCTTCCCTGAGACAGGTGTGCCTAATGGAACGAATCAGTTCCCCTAAGGATGACTTAAGGCAAGGAAGAAAGTAATTAACCCTGTGTCCCAGCTTGCTGAGTATAACGGGAATTCCGATCGTGTTGGACCAGAGGTTAAATTGAGGACCCTAAACAGAAATCCGAAGGATCTTTAAGTCCTGAGCAGTTAAGGAGGCTAATACAATTAGAGGTAGACATTTATCAGGAGGGTATGCTCAAAAAACTGGGTCATATAGCTGACTTGTCAAAGAAGCTTAGAGTAAAAAAGAATCCCTGGTAGCCATCCTGGCAAGACAGTAAGGGAAAGGAACTGGAAAAATTATAGAAACCTTAAAGGGGAGGAGGGGAAGGGCTAGGAATAGCTCAGAAATGAAGCAAATGCCTATTAACCTTGGTGAACACCCCCAAGACTCCGCGAGATCAGGCCAGTTTAGAAGTACCCGAAACATAAAATGCAAAGTATGGCGACGACACGTAAATGGGGGGAAAATTCCCCTAACAATTGTGCTAGGCTTAGTTGAAGATATCCCCTGTGAGGTTCTGTTTGATACAGGAGCCCACATTTCTGTCATTTCTAGGGCTCTGTTTTTTAAATTAGTCTAAACTCGGATGATATCGTAAAATTGGCAGATCCAATCAGAATAACAGGGATTGCAAAAACCAAGCTCTACACTTCAACAAAGGTGAATGTAACACTCATCAAGCTGTGTTTTCCTGTGAGCCTATCGCATGAACTGATAGTCCTTCCTGAGACTTTGGATGCTAGCGATCAGGTGATCCTAGGCCTCAATTTCTTGGAAAGGTGCCAGTTTGTGTGCAATTTTGCTGAGGTAATAATATTATTGTAACCTCTCCACTGTATCTGCCTGACCTCAGAAAGGAAACGATATGGGCACAGTAGGCCAGTTGATGTACCAAGGCAATATAAGCAGGGACAAAATGTCTAAGCAAAGATTCCCCTCATCTAACTCAACCAAATAACATTATTATTATTTCTTTTAAAAAACAAGCCTTATAAACTCAAGTAACTATACAAGTTCATCCTGAACAGAGACTTTTATAAACATCTGTGCCCCCACAGTGGTATTCCAACCATGATCTATTAATTAGAGCTACCACTCAGCCAACCAAGCCAGCTATTATAAAATATGATTATTTTACTCAAACATCCTTCTTTTAGTAAACCCAATCTTCACTGCAAGGTATAGATTCCCTGTCAACCCATTTCTATATGTGAACTCTTATCAACATTTCCAAAATCACCATTGCTCCATAGATAATAAGTCAATAGACACATCAGTTCAAGCAACCCTCCCCCCATCTTGGGGAACAGAATTATCATTACACTCCTGTGGAAGCTTCCACTTGCTGAGAATCAAAATTTACAGCCAGGTCACACAGCAAGTGAACTTAGCATTCATGCTGATATCCCATCACACTCTACTGTGGAATTCTTATTCAGTTTAAGCAATAGCTATAGTATATCCTCCTCGCACATCTGAGTTTCTTCATGAAGTATAGAGGTAGCATTAAGCTCTATGTTGCACACACACCTGTTTTTGTTGAATACAGTCTTTTTTGAAATCCCCTCTGACAGTATAATCAGGTCTAACCCTCTTTGACGCTGAGTCTTTCATCACATGATGCATAAAGAAGACATCTCTCTACAGTTCAATAAATCTGGTTTCATTCTTTTCATACGGGTTCACTACTATTACCCAATCAATTTTTGGATAATTAAAATTACCCATAATGATTACTCGTTTAGCACCCATTAAATTGATTTGTCATTTCATTGTCACTAGCAACTAATCTACTGGGTCTGTAACAGCATCCCGCCATGTATTTGATCTTGTTAGACCACCTCACACCATATAGTGCAAACTCTCTGCTACATAATAAATTGTTATTGCTATCACAATCATAATTTTCTACCCTAATTGGATAAGATAATCATATCTTATCTATCCTTCCTAAAAATGCTGTACCTTTTACACTTGATACTAGTTAGTAAATCTGCCTCTGAGAGCTGGATTTAACTAATGCCAACAATTTCAATATACCATAAGGTATTTACTAAGGCAAAACTCCAATCCTTTGTTCCTGATACTCCTGGCATTTGTGTACAAACATAAGTTACCTCCTTGCTTTTCATTTCTGTAGTCTTCATGACTCAGTTGGACAACTTTCAGATCTCTAGTCACATCTAATGCTTCCCTTACATGGATATCCTTGCACATACTTAAGTGTGAACCATATGAACATCCAATCATCCTTTCATGATTAAGTATATTTGTAACATTAACGCAGTTGCATAACTCATTCTCTTACATAGACTCTCACCATTCCTTCTATCATGAGCTATTTCTTATTAACACATGGATTAATGAAGAAGAAAAGGAAGCAATGAGGAATCAGGATTTTTAATAAATGGAAATCTTATAAATGGAAATAAATGGAAAAATTACTAGAAAAGAGATTAAGATGGTGTGGCAACATTATTTTAGAGATCTGTTAAACAAAGATGAAAGCCATAGTGAAATAAACTGAATAATACAAGAAAGATAATGCAGAAATAGATCTCTCAGATGCTGAAGACACATTAATAAAGATGAAGAATGGAAAATCCACCTGGGAATAGATGGCTTGTCTGTTCAAATGATCACAGCTTCTGGCAATCTGGAATTGCATTGGTTGTGTGACATCATGGACTGATGAGGAAAACGGAGGTAATACCTAATGACTGAACCAGAAGGATTAATGTCCCAATATATAAAAGGAGTAACAATGTGTCACCATGCAAAT
The DNA here is from genome assembly GCF_054136105.1 of Typopeltis vanoorti. NCBI lineage: Eukaryota > Metazoa > Arthropoda > Arachnida > Uropygi > Thelyphonidae > Typopeltis > Typopeltis vanoorti. The sequence continues at coordinate 137,500,680 of NC_143550.1, read as the reverse complement.
ATTTATGAAAGGATAATAGCAACAGAAATAATGGATAAAATAGAGGAGGATATAAGAGAAAAGTAGTTTGGCTTTAGAAAAGGAAAATCAACTGTTAATTTGATTTTTACTGTAAAAAAAAAAAAAATGGATAGACAATGTCCATTTTTTTACTGATGACTAGAAAAAATTTTCCTGAGACTTGGAAAAAGCCTCTGATTGAGTTCAACAGGAAAAGTCTGAAAAAAGTTATAAAAAGATGGGTGTAGAAAGAGAAGAAATAGTTATGATCAAGAATGGTATGTTAAATGTAAGAGCTATGCGATAGGTAGTTCAGATTGGTTATACTTAATGGACTGAAATGAGGAAGTATCTCATATCCACTGCCATTCACTGAGGTGATGAATAGTTTAAGATACAGTTAGTGACCAGAAAGAGAAATAGCTGTGTTGAAGATGCATTAATGAAGATGAAGAATGGAAAATCCCTTGTTGATAGATGACAGTTGGTGATTTTGGTGCATTCAGAGAAAGAACAGTAAAAGAAACAGGAAAAATGGAACAGTGTGATACAGAACCAAGGTTACAGATTAATGTGAAGCAAGAAGAGTGAGAGCATGTATTTAAATTGTACAGAAAATGTACAAGTTAACTGTGTTATATTTAATGAGCAAATCTTGAAGAGTAGCAAAAACTTCAAATATTTTGGAAGTGTACTTTCTAGTGAATTTAGTTCAGTTCAAGAGATATCAAGCCAAATTTCACTGGGCCAAAGCTTTTTAATGGTGTAAGTAGACTACTTTGGGGCAGTAAAGTTATACTGAAGTTATATTAAAAGAAAGGAAATATATACTGAAAGCTTCTGTTAATCAAATGTTTACATTATTTGATTTTAAATTTGACAAATTTGCCTATTTTTCTTATGAAGTAGAGACATGAACCCAACAAAAAGAGACATAATTAGAACACTAGCAATGGAAATAAGTTGGCAAAAACAAGGAAAGAAAGAATATGAAATGCGGACATTAGGAATGTTTTCAGAATAGAAAGTGTTGAAGAAACACTTGGTAACTCTTCCTTGAAAACTGGTTTAGATATATACAAGTGAATTTAGCTATGGAAAGATCAGATCCAACAGTCCCTATTGGCAATTTTTGATAAAGAAGAACGATCTTGGCTTTATAATTTATACATATGATGTTATGCTCTTTAAAAAATCCAGCATAAATCTGCAGGATTCTTCCTTATCTAATTTAACTACTATAACAAATTTAGTATGAAAATTGGCAAAAACACAATGGAGACAGGCAGGAACACTGAAAAGATCAGCTGCTATAGAACAAGTAAAATATTTCAGCTATTTAGGCACAATTATTAGTGAAGAGAACAAATTAAATATGGAAATGTACACCTCCAAATCATAGAATATTAGAATAATCAAAGAAAATGTATTGAATGATTTGCAATTCTAATTTATTGCATAGAAAATAATTATTACCAAATATGAATTTAGCATCATCTAAATCTATGCTTTGTAGATATAACCATGTAAACACATAAAAATGTAATATAAATTATAAGAAAACTTATTTGAAAACATTCCTAAAATTAGAATAATTTTTAACATGGTTCAAAATATTAGAATTTTCCAAAATTTTCCCAATTGCTTTTGAGGAGAACATAGAAATAGCATATATTTCAGTAGCTGTGGGACTGACTTGTGTGAGGAATCGTTTGCACATGGATTTCAGTAAATCATTTGTTAAACATGGGTTGAACGAGTGACATATCAGAAGCTAAGAAGTTTTGTATGGTTCTCTACACGCAGAAGGTTTTTGTATAGAGACACAAAACCTTCTTTGTGTAGAAAATTCCTTGGCTTTCAACTCAACAGTTGAAAGCTAAGGAATTTTCTCAAGCAAGCATGAGTAGAGTATTGAGACATTATTCTAATAACCCGAGTTTTCAAAATAATTGCTGCAATAATGGTTGAAAGGTAATAACTACATCAAGAGATGAGAGGAGATTGAAGAATATCGTGAAGAAAAACCATAGCACTTCTGAAGCATAAGGTATTTTCACAGGAGATGGAAAGAAGTAGGCGTGAACATGTCTAAATCTATGATGTTGAAACAACTTTACAAATAAGGTGTTAAATCACGTGTACCTAAGACAAAGCCACTTACGACTTCCAAGCAAAAGGCAGCTAGAGTGCGATGGTGTAAGCAAAGACTGTTGTGGGGTCCAGAGGACTAGAACAAGGTACATTTTTGTGACAAAAGTATGTTTTGTGTGTCCAATGGTCATCAAGGGATACATGTTTGGCATCTTAAGCAAGAAGCATTTGATAAAGAATGCATGAAATGTTCCGTGAAATTTGCAACTTCTGTCATGGTATGGGCTTGTATGACTGTGTATTGTGTATGAAAGAGTGCACTGAGTGTACACTTCCAAGTGTACCGAGAAATTCTTGAGCACTTTATGTTACCGGTATTGGAAGCTTTATGTGGTGGTGATTTCCTTTTTCAGTAAGATTCAGCTTCTTGTCACACTTCCAAGACCACTACTAGATGGCTCAAAGAAAGGCAAATCTATGCAATTCTTTGGTCAGCAAACTCACCAGATTTAAATCCTATTGAGAATTTGTGGGGAATTATGAAGAAATGTCTTCAAGAAGTTGCCCCAAGAGTATAGTCTGCAGACCATATGGGCATGTTTTGCTAAAAAAAGACCATGAACCGTTAGTAAATAATATGCTCAACCGTTTAACAAGCAGTCGTTAAAGCTAAGGGGGATGCAACAAAGTACTAATTATCATGCTGTTTCCCTTTGACTGTAATTTTTGGGCATTTATTTTTGCATTATTCTAATATTTTGAACCACGTTAAAAATTATTCTAATTTTGTGAACGTTTCCAAATAACATTTTCTTATAATTTATATTATATTTTTATGTGTTTACATAGTTATATGTTTACATATAACTATGTTTACAAACTAATTATATGTAAATATAACTAGTTTGTAAAATACATAATACTTTACAAACTACAAAGTACATAGATTTAGATTAAGCTAATTCATATTTGGTATTAATTATTTTCTATGCAATAAATTAGAATTGCAAATCATTCAACACATTTTCTTTGATTATTCTAATTTTTTGATTTGGAGGTGTACAACAGAATAAGCAAAGCTGGTTTGCTAGGGAGTCAGCTAAATAAATTTATATGGAATAAGAGAGAAATTAACCTAAACAGTGAAAGCAGTAGCTGTATACAAGATAGTGTTGTTCAAATCAGTTTTAACTTATAGATCAGAGTGCTAGGTTCGAAAAAAGTAGTTGATCAAAGATTGGAGACCACAGATATGAGAAAAATTAGTTGCCTACCTCTATTCCCAACTTTCTTTCTCTCTCGCTCACACACTAACACACACACACATGGATGGACTACAGAAACACCTAAAGACATTGCTGACTTTAGGTGTTTCTTGGCATCATTCTTCTCCTCTTATGCTTGTAAGAATTATTCAAAATGATATATTATTAAGGAACTTGACATTGTCAGCATTCAGTAAAGTGTGAGCAGAGTTAATCCGTAAACAGAATGGGAAAGGTTAACAGATATTTGATGCCAAGATTAGAATGAACAAGACAGAGGAGAACAAGATCTAGATTGACTGATGCAGTTAGAAGTGCCTTAGAAGTAAATTAAGATGTAACAGTACTGAGATCTTGACAGATAAAGTAATTTTAAGGAAAATGCAGGAAGTTAGTAATATGTAGATTTTTCATGTAGTACTAACACAGCCCACTCCTGGAGGATATCAGATGATGATAAATTCATTCACGGCCAACTAGAATAACATAGGCAGGCAGATAAAACAAATCTAATATGTGGTACACAGGATGCAAAATGACCTGAAAGGAACTCCTTATATATATATTTTAAACTGTTTACCAACTTTTTAGTTTTATCTCATATATTTCGAGAACAAATTCAAACCTTAATTGACAATTCACATTCGAATTGTCAATTAAGTAGTATTTTTATGCACTTAGCAAATCTATGAATATCAAAGGAGTGCACCATCCAAAAATGGCATGACCAGATACTCTAGGCATGCCATTACTTCTCTTCCAAGTAAAAGTTTTTTTTCTTTTTTTAATTGACATATAATCTTGTGCATTATTAATTCTTGTAGACAGGCTTATACGTTGGTAACACATGTCTATTAAATTATTTAAGGAATTTACAATGTATACTGGAATATTAATTAAAAGAAGCCAAACAGTGGGTTTTTGTGGAGCAGAGTTTAAGGCTTTCTCTTCAAACGTCTCCATAAAGAAGTTGGCCAAGGTTGGGAAGAGTGGTGAACCCATGGCTGTCCCCTCTTTTTGTTTGTAGAATTTTCTCTGCCAAATGAAATAGCTTGAGTTCATTGTGAACTGAAATAGGGCTGAGATATCGGGAGGAAATTTAGCTTGGATTAGCTCTAAGGTTTCCTTGAGTGGGACATTTGTGAATAGGGAGGAGACGTCAAAACTAATCGTTATGTCAGTATGTTGGAGTGAGAGGTTTTTCTATACCGGCTTTGAAGTGGGCTGAGTTTTTTTTTATGTGTGATGGTGTATTTCCAGTATACTGTGTGAGCAGTTTGGCTAATTTGTATGTGGGGGAATCAGTGCATTCCTTCCACTATGAGAAGTAATGGCACATTTTGTTTATGTATTTTTTGGAAGTCCATATATTTGCCCCTCCCCGCTCTGAATTTATTATTTGGGGGGGACAAATCTAGAATTAAAATGTTTTCGTTTGTTGGCAACTTCCACATGCTAAGAAGTGACCTTCTTAAGGAACCTTTGGAGTGTTCTAATTTGGAAGCTGGTGAGATTATATCCTATCTAACAATAAAGCATTAAGTTTACCTGTGTAGTCGGTTTGGCTGAGAACTACAGTGGCATTTCCCTTATCCGCTTTGGTGACTACTATTTCTTTGTTTTTCTTCATTTCTTATAGAGCTTTATATTCTCCTTTGGATAGAATGGTTGGTTTTTGGTGGTCTTGCTTTGGTAAGAACACTGGCTACATCCAGTCTGATATTGTTGGCGATATGTTTGGAAGGTTGCGGATACCACGTTCTATCCGAATCATTTCTTTGGCCGGTGTTTTCTTAGGAGATATAGCGAAATTGTGGCCACGTGCCAGTATGTTGAGTGCCTCAGGCTTCAAAGTAACGGAAGAAGGGTTGATTACAGTGTTGAGTGGTTGTTGAGGTTCGGAGGTAGAGTCCTTTTTGCAAGTTTCCCAATTTTTGATGTGCAGACTTCGTATCTTTTCAAATTCTTTTGCTGCCGAAGTGCAAGAGATGTAGAGAATCATCCGAAGATTGTGGTTTAGCATGTTGGAAAGCTCCTCTAGTGCTCGAATAGCTTTCTTTATGTCGGCTAGGAGAACGTGCATAGCAGTAATTTGTTCTCGTAGTATGGCAAATTTAGCAGGGTTATAAATGCAGAAGGCCTGCTGTGAAGGGAAACGGTACTTTAATTTACACAATTTGGGATTACCTCAATATCCAGGCAGCGTTTTAAGAAGGTCAAATGATTTAGTTGTCTCGATATCTTCAGCTTTAGTTTGCCATATTGACAGACCTTGCGTGCGATAGAATCTCCATGGATGATCCTAATTCTTATAGATAGACGTGTTACCAACGTATAAACCTATTAAATTATTTAAGGAATTTACAACATATACTGGAATATTAATTAAAAGAAACTTTAATAGGTTTGCAGCTGTAAACTGTCCTACTTTGGCCAAACAGGAAGGACAGCAAATGTCAGGATTTCAGAACACAAAGACTACATCCAGTTTCACCACAGTTTCATTCTGGGGTGACCATGCACTGGATACATTGGAAACACAGAATACGTTGGAAGAAAGCCATGCTAATACACAGCAGCAAATTTAAATATGAAAGATTGTTCATGGAATCACCCTCAGCTCTAAAAAACTTTCCAAACCTCAACAAATTTGGATGCATGAGACTGCCCCAAATTTGGGAAGCTTGCATCTTGAGAAATTCAGCCCCAACATTATACGGCCTGCTAGGGGCATCTTTAGAACTCTAGGAACAACGGTAGTTTTCTCTCTTCTGCTTCATTTGCTTTTTGTAGTGCCTGCATGCACGTGTCATTGTTGTATGTTCTCATGAAAATGACAATGTGACATTGCCGAAATATAGGAGGTATTTATTAAAGTTTCTTTTAATTAATATTCCAGTATAAGTTGTAAATTCCTTAAATAACTTAAATATAAAGAGCCAATAGGCTTCACTTCAGATACCCTTTGGTATCTATTTGGTCTAGCTACTCACTGATGAAGCCTCAAAAAAGGCTGAAACCGGTCTGAGTAGTGACCTCACACCATAATGTAATAACAGCATACATTTCCTAGGAAATGTGTTTTTACATTATGGAAAATACCAAGAATAGCGATCAGAACTTTACAACCTTTGCTGCGAGTTTCCTGAAATTGTACTATGTACTAGGACTACTTGCATTAGCTCACGCTAGTAATCGCCGATTCTTTTATAGTTTACTATATATTCAGCATGAAACTCTCTGATTCCAATCTTTGAGTTTTTTTATTCGGTTTTAAAACAATGTGGGATTTAATAGCCCCTTAATTTTAATAATCCTTAAATAATTTAACAGACTTGTGCATTATTAGTTGTTATACCAGTATGACCCTGAACTTAATTCTTTTCAAAGCCTGTTCATTTATATATATCTTGTTGGTGACCTACTTGGCCAAGTGGATAGCATGCCTGCCAACCAACAAGCTGTGGGGTTCAATCCTACTGCATGCATAAACATTTATAGATGTTTTGTAGTAGTAAATGAATTTTCTCACCAATTGCTAGACCACGTATGTCTTAATGGAGACTTGAAGATGTTTGAATATTTTTGAAATTTTATGTCTGCTGTTTAGCACTGGTCAGACCACAAGTAAACTATTGTAGACCACAAGTAAACTATTGTCCTCAGTTTTCATTAAAATGTGGAAACACTGGAAAAGAATTACAGATGGGTGATCAAAGCAATATCTGAACTCTGGATTGGTGGTTACAGGGAAGACATGGCCTACATTAATTACAAAGAAATTGTAATTAATGTAGGCCATTTCTGTACACTGTCATAAAACTTTGTGATTTGTCTATCTATATATGTGCTGCTGGTCCAGATTTATGTGTTTGTTTTTTTTCCTTTTTTCCCCCCCCCCCCCTCCATATCCTTAATGTGACATGCATATTTTTCCTGACTGGCTTGTTTGTTCTGCACAGCAAATTCCATGTGAACAACTGATTTTGTATACTCCCAGTTTTTTGAGTGATGAATTAGGGAAGTTTTGGAGAGCAAATAATTTTTTTTTTTTTTTAACTTAGGAGAAAACTATTTTATACCTTGGGACGATATTTTGAGATCTTTTGTGACAGATCACATGTAAGGAAGCAAACTGCTCCTTTATTATATTCCTGTTCTTTCTGTCCATCTATTTAAGGGAGTTATTTTAGAATGTTCTCTTCAGGATTTTAGGAAGGATAAGAATCAGGTGTTCTTAGCTTCCTTTCTCTGTAAATTGGCTTTTTAAAATACCAAATTTTATTGTGACTGCTCATGATGGGAGACTGCATTGAAGCATCTTCATATATGTGTATGTTGATTTCAGGATGACAGCTCAATGAAGATAAAGAACTATACAATATAGATACGCAGTATTGCTACCTAATATATGATCTGTTGCAGATAGTATCTCAGAGATGATATTGCTTCAACAAGGAATGAAAGTGCTTTCTCCTTGGTAAAAAAAATCTCATCTGCTTTGCCTTCCAAAACCTTCCCATTCACCACTCAAAAAGCATCAGTTGTTCAAGTGGGATTTATTATGTGGGAGAGAGAAGCCAGTCAAGAGAAATATGCATGTCAGTACACATCAAGGACATGAAAAAAAATAATAATAATAGAGAGAAATCATTAAGTAATATGGAAGAGTATAGAAATGGCCTACGTTGATTACAATTTCTTTGTCATGGCATTCCAAAAATCATCAGTAATGTTAAAAAACCCTAATCAAAGTAACAAGAAACAAGATTTAATCCTACATCAGGTTTGGTCATCTTTCATCAAAAAACCTAGCATACATATGAATGCACGCATGCACACACAAAGATTTCTGAACATTCTATGCATCACATTACTAGTTATCATATGTAAATTGCATTCATAACACTGTTTCTCTATTTCAAATATTCTGTATTGCTGATATAATATTGTTAATGATATCAGCAATATTCTGTATTGCTGATATCATTAGCTTGCTTGTTGCAAAATCTTCATTGTAACATCAGTTTAGTGTTTTTATTTCACTTGCCAGAAGAAGTATAATATAATGCTCAGAAAATTAAAACTCAGTAATCCTTGAAGTATGGAGTAATTACTTCGAAAAATTGCTAAATGAAACAAGTGATAGTACAGTGGTATAAAAACACTCAACAGGCATACAGTCAGGAATACATATCCACACTTGAAGTAGAAAAAGCCATCAAAGCCTTGAAATTTGGAAAGGCAGCAGGAGTAGATGATATTCGACCAGAAATACTAAAGTATGGTGGTATAAAAAGTCTTACAGCAGCTGCACTGCATAGTTCAGAAGGCCTGGACAGAGGGGAAAATTCCTGATGATTGGAGTATAGCTCTCATAGTACCCATATATAAAAAAGGAACTAAAACTGAATGTGAGAATTACAGAGGTATTTCCCTACTGAGTGTTCCTGGTAAGATTTATGCCAGTATACTTGAGAAACGGTTGAGAAGAATTCTGGAACAAAAGCTTGGTGAAGAACAAGCTGGATTCAGTCCAAATAGAGGCTGTCAGGATCAGATCTTCACTTTACGACAAATAGTCGAGAAAGCATGGGAATATAACAAAGATCTGTATTTAAGTTTTGTCGATTTGGAAAAGGCATATGACAAGGTGCCAAGAGAAAAGCTATTCAATACGCTACAGTTATATGGTGTCAATGGGGAATTATATCAAGCAATACTTAGTCTTCATTTGAGTTGTAAGTCAGCAGTTAGAGTTGAAGGAAGTATAGGAAGATAGTTTAATGTTAAATCTGGAGTGAGAGAAGGATGTGCATTATCCCCTCTGTTATTCATTATCTATATGGATCACATTACGAAGGAAAGTGGTATTAAAAATTATATCAAAATTGGAGATGTTAATGTCAGCTCTTTGCTTTATGCGGATGATGTTATACTTCTAAATAAATCCGCTACAAGTCTGCAAGATTCCCTGACTAAATTGAATAATTGTTGTAATAGATATGGTATGAAGGTCAGCAATAAAAAGACATTGAAAATGGGCAGAATCGTTGAAAATGTCCACTGCATTTGAACGGAGAACCTGTGGAACAAGTAAAACATTTCAGCTACTTAGGCACAATTTTTAATGAAGATGGTAAATTAAATATGGAAATAGACAACAGAATCAACAAAGCTGGTATGGTAGGAAGTCAACTGAGTAAATTCATATGGAATAAGAGAGAAATTAGTCGGAACACTAAATTAGCTGTATACAAGACAGCATTCAAGCCAATTTTAACTTATGGATCTGAGAGCTGGGTCAGAAGTAAAACACTGACCAAAGACTAGAGACCGCAGATATGAGAGTCCTGAGAAAGATTAGAAGTGTGAAGATGGCATCAATGGCAATATCATATTAAAAACTAGGATATTAGAAAAGAACTTGATATTATCAGCATCCAGGAATGCATTAGCAGAGCTAATCTCAGGTGGTATGGTCACTTAAACAGAATAGGCAAGGAAAGATTAGCAAAACAAGTGTTCTCTGGCAGGTTGGCAGGAAAACGACCCAGAGGAAAACCAAGATATAGGTGGATTGATATGGTACAATGTGCTTTAGACGACAGAAATATAAGATCTGATAATGTTGGAGTCTTGACAAGTAATAGACTGATTTGGAGGAAAACTGTAGTTAGGAAGTTAGTAATGATGTAAATTTTTCATGTAGTACTATCATATCCTGTACACCCCTTGAGGGTACATGGCAGGAATTTGATGATGATGATGATGAACTGGTCCAACAAATAGTCTCCATGTGGCATATATGCCAGACAAATTTTCTACATGTTCCCCATCCACAGGTTGTCTCTGAAGTAAAATGACTGTGTCTGGTCTCTAGAGGCACCTGGATTACCTAGTCCTTAGCTTTCATGTGTTAATACAAAAGGTTTACAAATTTCATGGGTGAAATTCATATTGAGAAAGGGAAATCTGTCTGCACTAAATTTTTAACCCTTTCCTTGTTCTGTCTCTCTCTCTCTTCAAATCTTTTTAAGATCATACTATAATGAAAACTGTATGTATTAAAAATCAAAGGCCCTAAAACTGAATTCTGAAGTTCTACACTTCTAAACAGCTTGCTCTTAAATCACTCTCCTTGAAACACTGCATCTTGCCAGTTGTTATTGTTTGGAATTATAGTCAAGTAACTGAGACCAGTGTAGTATGTCTTTTAAACTGCATGTGTTTTTCTGGCTGGCTTGCCTGTTTTGCAGAACAAAAAACAAGTTCTCAGTCATCTACCTACAGGGCCGTGCGTTCAGTTGTGCAGATTGAGTGCCGCACTAGGGCGCTTGAAAATAGGGGCGCCATTTCACCACGGGAAATAATAAAAAATATATATATATATAAAAAAAAAAAAAAAAGCTAACACCTTTTTGTTCCCGTATATATAGGGAGTAGGCGAGGCCATTTAGCCCTATCTAACTTTTGGAGACTGACTGGGCAGTTCAATCTCCACTGGTAGCCAATCAGAGATAGCTGGCCCAAGGCTATTACTAATTAATCGGTATGCAGTGAAGAAGGTGGCTAGCAAGTGCCGCCATCTCGTGGTGCCTAACCCTATCACAATATTTTTTAATGTCTGAAAATAGTGTGGGTTCGATGGCCGATTTTCTTGAGTTTGTGGGACGAAAACCCTGAGTTTCTGGGAGAAAAAACCCGCTAGTCCGTGCCAGAGATCGACTAACTCGGGAACCAGTCAAGAAAAGGCTTAGTTCCTCTAGTCGGTGACTAGATTTGAACGGCTTTTGTCGTGCGGTCAAGCGCCGTAGAGTGCAAACGCCACTTCTACTGAGCTACACAAAAAAAAATATAAATTTTCTTATTCTTGAATTATATCGTACTATATAAATTACACAATTACAAATTATATTTAATGCAATAAAAATGAAATTTTAAATCAGTCAAATTATTATGAATTCTTAATAATCTAACAACATTTTAAACTTAATACATCACCAGTTTTATTATAATTTGTTTGAAGTGAAACGTTATCAATATTACCACAGATTTTATTTCACAAAATAAGCATTGACTCAGCGAAAATTGTATAAATATTCTCGATTGTTTATTATATTTTTAGTGGAAATTGTTAGTTTAAGACAGACCGTGAATTCATTCTTATGCTGTGCTTTGCCCGGTACCGTCGACAGGATGTAGCATAGAGGCAGCATGTCTCACAGTGCTGCTTAATAAGGGTGCTCATTCAGCCGTATTACGGCAACAAGATATTTTACAAAAATGCAGCGTTTAGTTTACCAAATAAAAAAGGCGCCATTTCCCACTGACAGTTAAATGTGTGCTTATATTTTATTAATAAAAAATTATAGTCATATATACTAAAACTAAACATTGTAGAACCCACTTATTAGATACTTAAGGAATGAACCCATAAAGTTGCTTGCCTGCAATAAACAATACGCCCTCCACAACAGCAACTATACTGCAGAAACACGAAAACCAATTAGTTTTATCATGTCACTGAATAAGATTCACAGACATTTGCAGACTGTGTAATATATTTCTCAACAAATAAAGTAATTACAGACAACTGGGAATATAAACACTAACTAATGAATCACATCTTCCCTCCAACAGAAGCTGCTATATACACTCAAGCAAACCCCATGTTGCAGGTGCAACATATGGTTTTGCTTGACACTACCCCCATCATGAACGTGTTAAAACTAAGAAATATATAGTGAATGCATTTCAGATATTATGGAAATCGGTTTAAGGGAATTAGCATTTCAATTCAAATGTCAGCTTGTTTTGTTTGGGTTACACGATCTTTTGTTAATACCCACCAATCATATGCACTTCTTAATAGTTGCTTTTTCTCTACTGGCCTACAATCGCGCACATCTTTTACTTCTCATTAGTAATTTGCAAGGATTGTTCATTATGTATCTCAAGTCTTAAATTATTGATAATTTTTGCTTGATATAATGGGGACTATTTGGGTAGATAATTTTGATTTCACACAAGGAAACCACTCTCGAGGACAGAAGAAGTGATGGAGAATAGAAGCTTCTTCTATTCTCCATCACTGGGATATGGGTATGACTTGCCCATCTTATGGGTAAGTCATACTCATTTTCAATTTTTTTTCTGAAAACTTTTTCCGAAAATCCCCGTATATATCTCGCACCATGATTTTTTTAGTTTTAATTTTGGGAAAAAAGTGCGAGTTATAGTCGAGTAAATACAGTAATTTTTTATCTTTCAAATTGTTAAGTATGGTCATCGGTTAAAGACTGGATTTATAAAACGCACAAAAGAGAGCAATATAGCGATATAGAAATAAGCAATTTCACTCCTCTCATTGATGATAAATTATTTATATCAAGTAAAAATGTATAGTATCTTTATAAATTTTGTTCTATTAAAAATAAGTCATTTTTTTTGTTTAAATGTACATCTAAATTCGAATAAAACAGACATTTACAATGAAATATATTTTTATTTATTTATTATTATTATTATTTTGATAAGGGTATTTTGAAAAGGTACTTGGTAATAATGAAAATTAAAGAAGGGGTACACTGATATCTGAAGTTTCAGAAACAGTGCTCTATCCAAAAATATTTAATCTGAAACATAGGTGTATATTACGATGTTCGTTTTCTTAAATTCCACTTCGAATTTGGATAGAAGAAATAGCGTCTATCCAAATATGCCCTTCTTACATTTTTTTCAGCATCATTTTCAATTTTGAGTGTGAAACATATTGAGTGTATTGTGTATTCTTTGTTTAAGTGACTTTGGACAATTTTTGACTGATTTTAATTGTGTACTTATTTTTGGATTTTTGACAGACAAATAAAATTTTAAAGGTAATAGTTTATAAACATTAATCAGTTGAGGGACCATAGCTAAAAATCCCGTATATATATATGCGGGATAGACTATTGGCGTGTCAGGCTGATTAGTCTACGTTTATTAATTTAATTCGAGCGCGGCTCAAATTAAATTAATAAACATAGGTATTTATGAGCTATAAAACTCTTCAGATGATCTAGGTTTGCTTACGCATACTGCAATTAGCCCTTTCTTGATACTTTTCTGATGCCTTTTGCATCATTTCATTTTGTGCATTACAGTGTTACTGTGCAGTTGCCTTTCGTTTTATAAAATATATTTTTTGTTGTTTAGTAAATTTTTTTATGATTTTGGTTTATAATTCACATAAAGTAAGTATGTCTATTATATTTTTGCAAAGTTTTAAAATCAGTTAAATTGTTTTATTTTAGTTAATTATCTTATTTTGAAAACAACAGATTTTTATGTTATATTTTTGATTAGAAAATAAATAATTTTCAATAAGTGATTTATTTATATATTTCTTCTTGTTCTAGTTGGAAGATATTACTAATTGCTTTAATAAATAATTTCAATATTTTAGAAATTTCTTAATTATTAAACAATTATGAGAATGTAAAAAGTATTAAATAAATATCACTGAGAAATCAATCACTGGAAAATATATCTACATGTTAATTTTCAAAAAATACCTAAATGCAAGCATATTTATTATTCAAAACATCTGAAAAATCAAGTTCTGTAATAATAAAAAAAAATAGTCAGTCTTGGCCCATTCACCCTAAAAATAATAGTCGGTGAAGGGGTTTAAGGGAAAATTTCAGAAATTATTTATTTTGGTGGACAACTTTTAACGCTCTTCTTATTTTAAAGTCTAACCAAGTTGTTAACCCCTAGATGTCGGAAAAAAAGCCAAAGAAGTTATCTGGTGCACAAAACAGGAAAAGACAATTGCAATGAGTTCAACTGGAACATAAATTGGCTGGATCGCTGAATAAATTTTTAACTTCAGGACCACATAAAAAATGAAGAACAGAAAGTTCTGACGAAGCAAGTACTCCGTGTAGCTCTACTACAGAAAAAGAGAGGACACAAGATAACTATGAAGAAACAAATGTTACATGCGAAAATGAAACTGGCCTGACTAGACTGTCTAGAGAAGTTGCAGCAGAAGAAATATTGGATTCCGACTGAGCAAAATCCGAAACTTCAAATTTTAATGTTAATGATCCAGGTACTTGGCCAAAACATATAACTACCAAAGTTAGAGATTGTTTAGTAGAGCATTGCCAGCATCAAGTAGTTAAAGAATTTCTCAAAGATGAATCTGGCCACAAGTTTTCCGATTCATACTATTATCGAACTTTAGCAAATGGAAAAAATCTTTTACGAAGTTATTTAGTTTATCCAGAATCGCAAAATTCTGTTTCTGTTATTATTGCAAAATATTTGGTAGTCAAAATTCTCAACTTACTATTGAATACGGTTGTAACGATTGGCAACATTTGGGTCGTATACTAAAAATACACGACAAGTTCCGCACACATTAAAAACTGTTCAAAATACAGCGAACTTAAAATGTCATTGATTAAGAAATGCACTACTGATTGCATACAACAAAGATTATATGAAACTGAGAAAAAATATTGGCAATCTGTTATAGAATAGTATATCTACATAATACAATACAAAGAACCTCTAGCTTTTAGCGGTTCTTCACAAAAACTTTTGAAAATGATAACAATTTTGTAAAGTTAGTAGAAACTGTCACTAAATTTGATTCGATAATGGCAGAACACTTGCATCGCATCCAAACATCACAAAAAAGAACACTGCCCATTATTTAGGTGATAAAATACAAAATGAAATCATCCGTATAATTTCTGAAGCCATAAAACAAAAAATTTTAGAAATGGGTAAAGAGGCGAAATATTATTCATTAATTCTTGACACTATTCTGGATATAAGTCACACAGAACAATTATCTGTTGTTATTAGATTCGTTAATCAAAATAAAGATACAAATATAGCAGAAATTCATGAACATTTTTTGGGTTTGCACTCTGTAGAAGATACCACTGGGCAAGGACTATTTCAATTTGTAAAAAATTATTTAAAATTAATGAATATTAACATTTGGGATTTACGCGGCCAAGCTTATGATAACGGTTCAAATATGCGAGGAAAACATAATGGACTGCAGAAAAAACCTTGAAATAAATTCAAGGGCTTTTTTTATTCTCTGTGCTGCTCATTCATTAAATTTGTTAGTTAATGATGTAGCTAAGATATCCTGTGAAACTAAATTTTTTTGGGGTAATACAGGAATTATATAATTATTTTTCAATATCTGTGAAGCTTTGGGCTATATTAAAAAAAACATATTCGTGTTTTAAATTTGAAACCACTTTCTGCTACTAGGTGGGAAAGCAGAGTAGAAGCAATAAAGCCACTTAAAAATAATATCAAGGAAATTTACCAGGCTCTTTTTGATATTACAGAAGATGAAACTAAAGATATCGATTCTCGAGTTCAGGCAGACAACTTAATTTCAAAGATTTATTCATTTAAATTTATTTGTTCTGTTCATGTTTGGTATGAAACCTTATGTCTTGTAAATGTTGCAAGCAAAATAATGCAAAATCCTACATTTGATATAGGAAAAATTACAGAAAATCTTGATTATGTTATACAAGAATTAAATACTCGCCAAACAGACAAATATTTTGAAAATATTATTAGAAATGCAAAAGAAGTAGCAAACGATCTTAATATTGATTCTATTTTTCCAGACATTCGCAAAAGAATAAAAACAAAAATGTTTGGTTATGAAGCATCAGATGAGACAACGCATGATCCTAAACAAAATTTTAAAATAAATTTTTTCTTTGCGATTTTAGACACGACAATAACTTCAGTCAGGGAAAGATTCATACTCTTAAAACAACATAGCGAGGACTTTAAAGTTATAAGAGACATTAGCAAATTAAAAGATTGGAGCGATAAAGATTTAATGAAACATTGTAAAGATTTGCACTTAAAACTGAGCGACAATCAAGATTTCAACAATTGCGATATTGATGGTTATGACTTTATTTGAGGAATAAAAAAACTTTGCAATGTTTTATTTAAACTTTGCAATGTATATCCGTAGCATTAGGAGAAAGAGGTTTTTCAAAACTGAAACTAATACAAAATTATTTGCGGTCAACAATGTCTGGAGAGTGTCTAATGGATTTATCAATTATATTAATTGAAAAAAATATTATGGATTCATTAGACATTAAATACATTAAAAATTTTGTGGCAGCTAAAACAAGACGGATAAATATGTAAAATAAACCTACATTTATACTAATTGTTATATACTTAAAAGCATATCTCCAAATTATCTTTGTTATGTAATATTTCTTTTTATATTAAAATAAAAGTAATTTTTGTTTATATAATAATATATATATAATTATATATATACACACACACATGTGTGTGTGTGTGTGTGTGTGTGAGTGTTAAAGATACCAAGCTATTTTAAACCTAGTTTTACTCCATTTCCCAAGTAAGCAAACAGACAAGTAAGTCAAGTTTGCACCTGCAAGTATTGCAAGTCTGGGTGACCCCACACGTAGTGCAAGTCAAGGCAACTTGTGGTAAAGGTGGATAAGCTCTGATCACTCTTCTTAACATTTACCCTTAATGCAAAGCACATCTCCTGGAGGAGATGTATGATGCTATGCATTAAAGGCAAGGGGCCACAACCCAGATCGGTTTCAACCTTTATTGAGGTCTCATCAATGGGAGCCAGGCTAGAAATACCAAGATTTTAGTAAGAGCGTATAAGTATTTTACCAGAACAAGTTACCATAAGGTGTTTTAACCTTATTAAATAAATAAAAATCTCAGGATGAGAGATAGATGTAGAAAGTATTTTATCTTGGGTATAATAAATGTTAAAGATACGAAGCTATTTTAAACCTGATTTTACTCCATTTTCCAAGTAAGCAAACAGACAAGTAAGTCAAGTTTGCGGCTGCAAGTATTTCAAGTATTTAAAATAGCTTGGTATCTTTAACATTTATTATACCCAAGGTAAAATACTTTCTACACCTATCTCTCAT
The DNA here is from genome assembly GCF_054136105.1 of Typopeltis vanoorti. Classification (NCBI taxonomy): domain Eukaryota; kingdom Metazoa; phylum Arthropoda; class Arachnida; order Uropygi; family Thelyphonidae; genus Typopeltis; species Typopeltis vanoorti. Next base: position 137,483,336 of record NC_143550.1, on the reverse strand, counting down.
CCTGAGAATTTTATTTATTTAATAAGGTTAAAACACCTTATGGTAATTTGTTCAGGTATCTAGTAATAACAGAGATTATAAACTAATTATAAGCTCTGTATTACTAAAATTTGGTATTTCTAGCCAGGTTCCCACTAATGAGACCTCAATAAAGGTCGAAACCGGTCTAGGTAGTGGCCCCATGCCTTTAATTCATACATCTCCTCCAGGAGATGTGCTTTGCATTAAGGGTAAATATTAAGAATAGTGATCAGAGCTTATCCACCTTTACCACGAGATGCCTTGATTTCCACTATGTGTGGGAATCACCCAGACTTGCAATACTTGCAAATACAAACTTGACTTACTTGTCTGTTTGCTTACTTGGGAAATGGAGTAAAACCAGGTTTAAAATAGCTTGGTATCTTTAACATTTATTATACCCAAGGTAAAATACTTTCTACATATATATATATATATATATATATATATTCTGTTGTATTTATATATTAAGGAATAAACATTTTTGAAAAATTTCATTATTAAAAATTCCTTATTAATGAATTTCAATGATTACAATGTTCTACTACTGTTAAATAAAATTTATTTTTATGTATGCGTATAAACTGTTTTGTACTCTTAACAAAGTAAAATTTTTTGCAAAAATTTTTCATGGAAACTTATTTTATGGGAGCGCTGAAAAAAGTTTGGCACAAGGGCGCCTCCTACCCATGGCGAAGCACTGTCTACCTACAAACAATTTTCTGTCTATATTAATAATCATTAGTAGACATTTTTAATCAGTTGGTTTACCTAAAAAAAAAATAAAAAATGATGGTACAACATGACAAAATTTCATGCCAGCTGGGGTGTCGCCCGGTTAAACAAGGCCCCCGTTGTTTTTGCCAGGGAACCAGGGTGAACAGCGAAAAGTCAGCTACTGGAACAAATCTGAAATCAAACCCCAACTCACCATCACAAGAGTTAAAGATCGGTACTATCAATGTAAGAATCCTGAATGGCAAAGAAATGGAGCTAGCTGAGGAATTAGATAAGTACCAGATCGACATAATAGGGGTGACTGAAACAAAAAAGACCAAAACTGGGTGAGATCTTTCTGAGCAATAAATACAAAATGTTATATTCAGGCAATGACAATCAAGGAAAAGAAGGAGTAGCCATAGTATTCAACACAAAATACGAGGCTAATCTTCTTGAATGGCAGTCAGTCTCAAGCAGAGTAATGTGGGCAAATATGAGAATGGAGAACTGGACAATGAGACTTATTTGTGCCTATGGTCTCCCACAGAAGGTTCTACTAAGGTAGAAGTGGAGGAATTTTTTGATGCTTTAGAAAAAGCAACTGACACAATGAAAAAGGAAAAGTTGGTCCTTGTTGGGGATCTAAATAGCAGAGTAGGAAATGATTGTCAAACATACAAGAATATTTTGGGAAAATTTGGAGAAAAGAGCAAAGCTAATAATAATGGCAAATATCTGTTGGATTTCTGCTCAGGACATGGACTGGTTATTAGTAAACCATGTTCCAACATAAAAATGTGCACAAATTCACATGGAGAGAAGAGGCAAGGAATAAGAAAAGTCTCATTGACTATGTTATTGTTGATAGTGATGTTTACTCCCTTGTGCAAAACACCAGAGTGTACAGAGGATTTGAAATTGGAAATGATCACTATTTAGTGTTGAGCAGGATAAAATTGAATTTGATATTGAAAAGAATAACATGTAAGGAAGTTTTAAAGCGAATAAAAGTTGAGCAGCTCTCAGATGTGAATTATGACTAAAATACACAAAGATTATTGAAGAAAAAAATGAAAGAGTTTGAGAACAGGTATCAAACCTTGGAGATTCAGTGGCAAACCTTGAAGAAAGCCCTGATTAATTCAGCTAGAGAGTCATGTGGTGAAGTTGTCTGCAAGGATAGAAAAATTAGAACTCCCTGGTGGACACAGGAAGTTAAAGAGGCAGTGAAGGAAAAGAAGAAAGCATATCAAAAGTTCCTGTCAAATAAGTCAGCTTTTACTCTTACAGAATACAGAGACAAATGTAAGAAAGCTAAACACTGTGTAAAACTAGCTAAACAAAAGTCATGGGAGGACTTTGGCAAGAATATAGAAAATAAATATCAAGAAGGTGGCAAAATATTCTGGAGGTTGTTGAAGAAGCTTAAGAATGGAGGAAAGAGTGCTGTAAAAGGAATTAGAGATGATAAAGGTGACATGAAAACAGGAGAAAAAGATATCCTTGAAGTATGGAGTAATTACTTTGAAAAACTGCTAAATGAAACAAGCTGTGATGACATCACAGTGATAAAAAACACTGACCAGGCATGCAGTCAGGAATACATATCCATACTTGAAGTAGAAAAAGCCATCAAAGGCTTGAAATGTGAAAAGGCAGCAGGAGTAGATGATATTCGACCAGAAATGCTGAAGTATGGTGGTATAAAAGTCTTACAGTGGCTGCACTGCATAGTTCAGAAAGCCTGGACAGAGGGACGAATTCCCGATGATTGGAGTAGAGCTCTCATAGTACATTTATATAATAAGGGAAATAAAACTGCATGTGAGAATTACAGAGGTATTTCCCTACTGAGTGTTCCTGGCAAGATATATGCAAGTATACTTGAGAAACGGTTGAGAAGAATTGTGGAAGAAAAGCTTGGTTAAGAACAAGCTGGATTCAGGCCAAATAGAGGCTGTCAGGATCAGATCTTCACTTTACGACAAATAGTCGAGAAAGCATGGGAATATAACAAAGATCTGTATTTAAGTTTTGTCGATTTGGAAAATGCATATGACAAGGCGCCAAGAGAGAAGCTATTCAATACGCTGCAGCTAAATGGTGTCAATGGGACATTATATCAAGCAATACTTAGTCTTTATTTGAGTTGTAAGTCAGCAGTTAGAATTGAAGGAAGTACAGGAAGATGGTTTAATGTTAAATCTGGTGTGAGACAAGGATGTACATTATCCCCTCTGTTATTCATCATCTATATGGATCACATTATGAAGGAAAGTGGTATTAAATCTGATATCAAAATTGGAGATGTTAATGTCAGCTCTTTGCTTTATGCGGATGATGTTATACTTCTAAATAAATGTGCTACAAGTCTGCAAGATTCTCTGACTAAATTGAATAGCTGTTGTAATAGATATGGTGAAGGTCAGCAATAAAAAGAAAAAGACAATGAAAATAGGCAGAATCATTGAAAATGTCAACTATGTTGTGAATGGAGAACCTGTGGAACAAGTAAAACATTTCAGCTATTTAGGCACGATTTTTACTGAAGACAGTAAATTAAATATAGAAATAGACAACAGAATCAGCAAAGCTGGTATGGTGGGAAGTCAATTGAATAAATTCATATGGAGTAAGAGAGAAATTAGTCGGAACACTAAATTAGCTGTATACAAGACAGTGTTCAAACCAGTTTTAACTTATGGATCTGAGAGCTGGGTCAGAAGTAAAACACTTGACCAAAGACTAGAGACCGCAGATATGAGAGTCCTGAGAAAGATTCGAGGCGTGAACAGATGGCATCAATGGCAATATCATATTAAAAATGAGGATATTAGGAAAGAACTTGACATTGTCAGCATCCAGGAATGCATTAGCAGAGCTAATCTCAGGTGGTATGGTCATTTAAATAGAATGGGAGAGGAAAGATTAGCAAAACAAGTTTTCTTTGCAAGGTTGGCAGGAAAACGACCCAGAGGAAGACCAAGATATAGGTGGATTGATACGGTATAAAGTGTCTTAGACGATAGAAATATAAGATCTGATAATGTTGGAGTCGTGACTAGTAACAGACTGATTTGGAGGAAAATTGTAGATGGGAAGTTAGTAATGATGTAATTTTTTCATGTAGTACTGTCATATCCTGTAACACCCCTTGAGGGTACATGGCAGGATTTAGATGATGATGATGATGGTTTACCTATGGACCACTGTAAAAAGCTTTGCTGAATTCTAATTAAATCTTATTGTAGTCATTAGTATGATCTATTTTTCTTGAGGCCTGTTCATAAAATGTAAGCAAGTGTGTGTCATAATGTGTCTCTCTTCATTCCTTCCCTTATATGATTCCTAATTACACTGCTCAAAACAATTTTAGTTTCTGTTGGATAATTATTAATTTCTGCAAATAATTATAACTATTAGGTACTTTATACACGAATAAATATTTCTTACTTATGAATAGGGTGTAATTGATGAGATATTGTTTAAATAATCGATATTTATTACAAATTTAATAAATTATACTTTTTAGCATGAAATAATTTTAACAAGAATAACAACAAGAATAGCCAAAAACACTTTTGTTAATTTTAGTAGGGCATATGGTCTCCATTAATAGCCCAAACAATGGTACATCTTGATTGCATGGACTGGATAAGATGTTCAAACAGTTACAGTTCTTGTGGGATATTTCCCCACTCTCCTGTGAGAGCAATTTCGAGCTCTTGAAGCAATCGTGGTGGCACCAGTTGAGCAGAAACGCACTTAGCTAAAGCATCCTAGGAATGTTCGATTACAATGTGGTGAACAGGCAGGCCAGTCCATTCATTTAATACCATCTTCCTCAAACCACTCTTGTACCAAATTTGCATGGTGTGGACAAGCATTATCATCCATAAAAATGAATTCTAGGTCAATTGCAGCAGCATATGGACGAAACTATAGGTTCCAAAATCTCATTGCGATACCTTTGGGCTGTTAAGAATCCGTTTCTGATAAAACAGAGATCAGTATGGCCATCTATACTTATTCCAGTCCATACATCAAACTCCCACCTTGATGTTATTGTCTTTCACAAACAAACTGTGGATTATTTCTTGTTCCACTTTAACGTCATATCAAGATACATCAGTTATCTGGTTGCTGAATATGGACAGAATATGGACTCATCACTAAAAAGTACATGAGCCCAATTCTCATTTGTCCAATTGCGGTGTTCCTGTGCCCAAATTCTGCAGGCTCTTTCATGATTTGCAGTAAGTGGAATGCAAACTATTGGTCTTCAAGAGTATAAACCTATGGCATGAAGACAATTTTGTACTGTCTGTGTCGATACCAGCCTCCCTGTTGCTGAGGAAAGTTCGCTTCGAAGTTGTGTTGCGTTAGATGTTCGATTTCTTCTTGCAAGTAATGACAAATACCGATCATCTCTTGGAAATGTTGATGATGGCCAACTTTGACATTGTCTTTGGCAAACATTTCCCGTCTCCAAAAAGCGATTCCAAAGTTGCAAAATTATACTTTGAGATGCACAACACGCTGGAGCGACAACTTGCCGTGTTTGTCCAGCTTCTAATCGACAATGGCTCTCCAAGCCATGGATTCTGGGATATCACATTGCTCTGCCATTTTTAACAAAATAATGGGTGGTAGGTGACACAAGTTTACAATTGAAGTGATAATTATGCACTGTGGAACTGAGCGCAACAAGCCATACTTTTATACCCCCCACATGCTAATATGGCTAAGACACGTTTCGACAAGTCTTAACATGATTTTGTATGCAGTTGCGTGTTTTGCACTGTTGTATATTAAGAATATTTTAAAATAAAATTTGTAAATTATTTTTATAACTTTATAATTTACAAGAAAACCAAAATATTCCGTAAGTGTTTTGAACAGTATAGTTTTTCAAGAAAATCAGCAATTAATAGCAAAAAAATTCTCACCTGAGAACTCTGTAAGGGTGTCAGCTCTAAGGCGATAGCGTGGAATCTGTTCTTCTAATAAGCTAACTAATTCTACTTCCGCTATATCTGAGCTATTACAAAGATCTGTAAATCAGAAATTAATACATTATATAAATTTAAATGCTATGAATTTGTGATCACAAATTCTGCAGGATACAATGAAAAAAACTATTGCTAAAAATAGTATCTTGTACAAATATAAGATACTATTTTGATAGCCCTTTCTTAACAAAAGGATTTTAGAAACTTATATATCTTACAAATAATAAAAAAAAGCAATAATTCATTTTTTTTTATTATTATTGTTGAAGATACAATTTTCTAGATCTACTATTCAAAAAATTCAAAATTCAAAATATTCACCATCATCAAATTCCTAACATGTACCCTCAAGGGGTGTACAGGATGTGATAGTACTACATGAAAAATTTACATCATTACTAACTTCTACCTACAATTTTCCTCCAAATCAATCTGTTACCTGTCAAGACTCCAACATTATCAGATCTTATATTTCTCTCTTCTAAGGCACTTTTTACTGTATGAATCCACCTAAATCTTGGTCTTCCTCTGGGTCTTTTTCCTGCCAACCTGGCAGAGGACACTTGTTTTGCTAATCTTTTCTCTCCCATTCTGTTTAAGTGACCATACTGAAATTAGCTCTGCTAACACATTCCTGGATGCTGACAATGTCAAGTTCTTTCCTAATATCCTCATTTTTAATATGATATTGCCATTCAAAATATTCATAGATACTTATAATACAATAGACAACTGGGTATACTTAAACAGCAGATGCAGTTTACTAATTGATACATTACTATCAATTAGTTATCAGTTCAACAACATACAGTCTAGTGGTTTTTGTCAGTAGTCTATACAGAATGAATTTCATTAAATAATAATTTTTTTGTTCATAATGCCTTTATATTTGATTTTGTTTTTCGCTGCATATTTGACTGATTAGTGGAATGCATATTCTGCTAATATCAATTATTAAGCACTGTTATATAACAGTCAATATAGATATGCACTGTTTTTCTTTGGTTTCAGCTAACTAAAATTGTTGGTATGTTCCTGTAAGTAATCAGTTGTATAGACAGAATGAGTTATTTCATTAGTTTCTTTTTGTTAAGGCAAGATGCTAATCTCAATGTTGCATAAAAGACATTTTGTGAGAATATTTTCAGTTAGAGTTACATTTTTGATAGAATGTTGTACCACACTCCTTCCTTTGGTTTTTCAAATTGTCAAACATGAGGCTAAGTGTCATAAAGTGGAGTATTATAGTTCGCCCACTATTTCTAGATCCCTTCTTGGCTTGGTGCCAAGAATAGTCGATTCATGCTGAAGGGGAGAAAGAAATGAAGGATGTACGAATTGGTCGCCAACATACGAAATCACGTGCTTTCTTGTCCTTTCGCTGTACTAGTACTAACTTGATTTTTGTTGTTCTCTTTTTGCATTATTTTTTTTATTATTAATTTGTATGATGGATCCAATACAGTCAACAAATTCTATTGTTACACGTTTCAGTAGCTCTTGCAAAAGAATATTGAATAATGTGCTGACATTCTGCGAAAAAGAATCGTCAGAAGGCCGTCTTCTTGTTCCCCTTTCTCGAGTCATAAAACGTGCAAGTGCAATTGCGGGCGTATCGGGGTCGACTGTTAAAAGAATTCGTAGGGAATCAAAAGGTGAAGGTAAGCCAAAATTTAAATCTCCTAAAAAAAAGCTCCAGAGAAAGAAAACCATCGAAACCATAGCTTTGAATGATTTTGATGTAGACGTTATAAGAAGAGCTATTCACGAATTTTACGTGGTCGAGAAAAGAGTGCCAACTGTTCCGAAATTGATTCCTGTACTTAAAGAAAAAATTAATTTTCCTTGGAAAAGAGAAACTTTAAGGAAAATACTTCATGAAATCGGATTTTGTTTTAAAAAGTCCCAGAATAAAAGGAAACTTATCATGGAGCGAAGTGACATTGTTTTATGTAGAACGCAGTATTTGTATTAACACTCTACGTACATTTTTCCAACTGTTATACAATCAAAATAGTTACACTTTAAAAACAGCAATGTTCGTAAAAGAAAAGCTAAATTTTCCGACCTGTAATAATAAACAAACTCAGTTTGTTTATTATTACATCCCAGAAGCCAGACTAATTACCCTATTATCGGAATGGATTCTCCTTTTTCTGACATGCGCAGAAGTGTCGAGGGACCTCAAATCGGTGGGCGAACTATACTGTATGTATGTATGTATGTATAATATATATAATTTTTTATAACAAAATTACAATTACAAGATCCCCATACTAAGTAACAATATCAGAAATGCACCGAAAAAGGAACAACAGAAAGCTTAGGAATAAAACGGCAAATGGAATACAAAAAAAAAAAAAAAGCAAAGTGGATACTAGATCCAACACTATTTCAAAGCAGATCTATTTCGAATGTGTGTAGAAACTATGAAAATTTCGTAAGTTGACCTGAGAGCTTACAAAAATACAATCTTCAGCATCTCCGAGTTGCCTTAGCTTGCACTACTTAAAAGACATGGATGCTACCCAAGTGTCCATATATTTGCCTTTTATTAATATTATTAAATACAAAAATATTAAATATTATTATTATCATTATAATATTATTAATTATTTATTAAATGATTCACCTTTTATTAGGAAAAAAAGGAAACTTGGACAAAGAAAAAGAAAAAATAATAAAAACAAGAAAGTTACCAGAAATAGGTAAATTCTGAGACAGCAGAAGCAAAAACAGAGATCAAAAGAAACAGTGCAAGTGCAAAACAAGAAATAAATAAATAAATAAAAAAAAACAGAGATAGAACAATTGTAACAGAACTTGAAAAAGATATATCTAAGCCGCAACCAAAAACCTATAAAATAAAATACATGAATGAAGAAATAAAAGAAAGCCTGTGTAGCTCAGTGGATATGGCTTTTGCACACCATGGCGCTTGGCCGCACGAAGGAAGACTTGGTTTCGAGTCTAGTCGGTGACTAGAGGAAATTTTTCTAAGCCTTTTTTCTACCGGTTCATGAGTTAGTCAATCTCTGATATGGGAAAGTGGGTTTTTTCTCCCAGAAACGCAGGTTTTTTGTCCCGTAAACTCAAGAAAATCAACCATAGAACCCACGTTATTTCAGACATTAAATACGAGTTGTTAGTGTTAAGGATCACGAGATGGCAGCACCTGTAGAGCCGTCTCTCTCTTCACTGCATGCCGCTTAATTAGTGATAGCCTTGGGCCAGCTATCTCTGATTGGGTACCAGTGGAGATTGAACTGCCCACTCAGTCTCCAAAAAGTTAGATAGGGCTAAAAACGGCCTCGTCTACTCCCTGTATATACGGGAATAAAAAGGCATTAGCTGATTTTTTTTTTTTTTAGAAATAAAAGAAAAGGTAAAATTACAAACAATAGATTCAGAAAAATATGTAACTTATTTTCAAAATCTCTGGACTGAATACTAAAACGTTTTAGTATTCAAACTCATATTATCTTGATGGTTATCAATAGATAATACCAGCAATACTTTGTCCAGTAATTATCTTTCCTGATATTACCCTTCTGGCTTGTATCATTTCCTTTTACTGGTTAACAGATTACTGTATAATTTGCCTTGTATTCTGTTTCATTTAAACTGCATTATTCTATTCTACATTTTGTTTCTATGATGTGTAGAAACAAAATGAGTGTACATTATAAGTGATGTACACTCGTTTTGTTTCATCTCATAATATTTGCTACTTTTTCAACAGTTAAAACAAGAACTACATTCTTTGATAAACTGAATCATCAGTTAATTTCAAATCTGATGGGATAATTGAAGTCTGTGTTTGTCATCTTTTAATGGTGTTCATATGTTACTGAAAAGCATACAGTTCACAGATATAGTACAACTGAGAACATAAAAAAAAAACAACTAACAAACAGAATCGTTAACCTAAAGAAATGACAGCATGATTTTAAACAATATTAGGGTTGTCATTAAAAAGAGACTGCAATCATACACTTTAGGTTATCAAATTTGCACAAATTAACTAAATCCTTCAATTGCAAAATCACATACAAAGCTGAAAGGAAATGTGTTTTGCATTATGGGTAATTGAGGAAACAGATATGAAATCAATAACGTCTATGTAAAATAGTATAATATGAAGATACTTCATTAGCAAACTGTTTACTTACACTTGAGTAAAGGATTAAAACAAGAATATAATTTCCTCTCAAGCATGCTATGCTAACACTATGCACAAATATGTGACTAAATCTAAAGTACAGGATGTTCGGGATAAATTTGACATATTTATAATTAATTATATTTTTCCGTAAGTTACATGTATTAACACACACTTCTCTTCATTTAAAAGTTTGGACCCTTCTTCATTCATATACAAGATGTCAGAAAGGATGGATAGCTGGAACCCACCTGAATCATGGAAGAGAATAACTTGTATCATGATGATTCGTGCCCGCCATCAAAATAAGGATATTACGACTGCTGCCCAATGCTCCCTGAATACAGTAAAAACAATCAGGCATGAACTAGAGACTTGCAATGGTGACTACGAGGATGTAGCAAGAAGAAAGATCCCTAGCAGACGATATGATTGCATCGTTCGTACAGCAGAATTCCTCGCAAATCTGCAGGAACAGGTGTTGAAGAAACCTGGCATTGGAATTCGGGCTTTGTTCGTGGAGTTGCTAACTGTAGTCAAGCCCTGGATAACAAGGGTAGCCAATGGTAGGCCGTATGTATGGCAGCAGGATTCGGCCCCTTGCCACACCTCTGGGAAAAATCAAAAATGGTTGTCTGAAAATTTCTACGACTTCACCAGTCCAAATGTTTGGCCTCCAAACTCCCCAGACCTTAACCCCATGGATTATTTTGTATGGGGCGCAGTTGAAAAAGACACCAATCGCACTTCCAGTAATACAAAAGCCCAGTTAATGGATAAAATTAAAACAGTTTTTGCGGCCCTTCCCAGGGAGACTGTAGCATCAGCTTGTTCGAGGTTCCGAAGCAGAATTGAAGCTGTGATCGATGCTAATGGTGGTTATTTTGAGTAAATCTTGTTGATAGTATTGTAATTAACTCTGCCTGTAATGTTTTTTTGTCAATTCATTAAATTTAATAGATACAAAGAAGATTTTCTTTTTCCTTACGAAACTGTCAAATTTATCCCGAACACCCTGTATATTATTAACATCTGACCTCCATGGAGTCAGACTCATTGTCAGAGGTACACCAATCATACACAAAGCTCATCCAACTGTGCCTTAAACTGCTCATTCAATCTTTCTACATTCATAACACACTCATATGACACATTCCACTCACCAACCACTCTTCATGCAAAGGACCTTCTCCTCACTGCTATGCTCACACACTATACAGTTTCCAGGGATGGCCTCTTGTTGTACCTTTCTCCCATTCAGTGCCGGATTTACGTATAAGCTAAAAAAGCTACAGCTTAGGGTCTTGCAATCTGCCAGGGCCTCAAATAAAAAAAATGAAAAGACCAGCTGATGTAATTTAAAACAGTAGGGAGCCTCTGGGTTTTTATAGCTTAGGGCTTCAGCAAGTCTAAATCCGGCCCTGCTCCCATTCTATGAAAAAATTCTTCCATGTCAAGCTGATAACTCCTGACTAACTTATATATCTCAATCATATTCATCCTCATCCTAGTCACAAGGTTTTGCAATTTACATTCTTTCAATCTGTCTTCATACTGCACATTCCAAAGACCAACGACCACCATTGTGAAATTTTCTCTGGACCTTTTCGAATATATATCCTAATCATCATGAAAACCCAGTGACCAAATTTGTGCACAATAATCCATACAATGGCATCATAACCTCTTTATTTTCACACATCTGGGTCATCCACATCATTGCCATTATCCGATGCAACAACTTCACAACTTGTGCAATGTGGCCCCTGAATTTCAGGTCCTTGTCCACCATCACTCCCAAATCTCTCATCATCTCTATCTCCTTTAAAATTTCCCCACCAAGTGTATGCTTTGCATCCCATTGTTGCTTACAAATTTCAAAACCTTACACTTTGTAATAATGACTTACAGTTCCATTTACCTGCCCATTCATACAATCTATTTAAGCTCTCCTGTAAGGCCATGACATCTGCTTGACTCTGTTGCTCTCCCCAATTTTGCATCATCTGCAAACAACTGCATATCACCAATTAAACCATCCCAATATCATTAATATACAAACTGAACAACAATGGCCCCAATACAGACCCCTGAGGCACACAACTAGTGCCCCTCCTCCTCCTTCGGGACCCTGTGTCCCATATACAACTTACTGATACCTATCTAATAAGCTAGTCACTTATCCAACTCGCTAGTCTGTTATCCAATCCTTTTTTTTCCCCCCAGTTCCTTTAACAGCTTGTCGTGTCGCAGTCTATCAAAAGACTTTGCAAAATCTAAGTATACCGCTGTATATGCATCTCACTTGTCCAAGACATTTGTCACCTTGTTGTAGTATATAAGTAAGTTAGTAAAACATGATCTCCCTTTAACAACCACAGAAACACCGCTGTTATCAACCCATTTCTCTATTCTAGTTCTCACCAATCTCTCTCTAGTACCTTAGCCACAACTCCAGAGATACAGATTAGCCTATAATTTGAAGCCACAGCCTCATCACCACCTTTATGCAGTGGAACAATTTTACTTTCTTTGCCTCTCTTGGAACCTGCACTGTTGTAAGACTTATTAAACAGGCATGCTAACGATACTGCCAATTCCCTGGAACATTTCCTTAAGTGGTAATGTCATGAAATCCTATTGTCTTATTGACATCAAGCTTATTTAATTTCCTTATATATCTCCTGCTTGCTCACAATTAAGCCATCCTCTCTTATGTCCTCTACACTTGAGTTTTTCATGATTTCACCCTGATGAGGATGAAACTCATATAAATTGTTCACTGAATACTTCAACTGTGTCTTCTGCATTATTCATCTTATACTGCCATTTTCATCCATTAACATTATCGTACCATAATCATTTTTCCTTCTACTTGCCACATATCTGAAAAACTTTCTTGGCCTTATTTGCTAATTTCTGCTAACTGTAGTTTTGCTGTTCTTACCAACTGAGTCATCTTTCTTGCTTGCTCTTTATACTTCTCACACCTAACCATAGCACAAAATCTTGTGCTGTATCCTTCTCTTCTAAATTTCATGCTTAATCCCTTTATTCATCCATATGACACCTACTTTATTCAGTTTTTTCACCTTTGAAATGCATTCTAAAATCAATGTTTTTAAATATCTTTTGATCAGTTTCCACACAGCATTTATCTCTCTCCTGCTTAACACCTCATTCCATGCTATAGCTCCAAGCTGTCTCCTAAGCTTTTCATAATCACCAGCCTTGTAATTTCACATATATCCTTTCCTCACAGAAGTCTTCATATGGCTAATCACAATCCAAGTGATCACTTCATGATCACTCGCAATCACATCGTCTGATGAAATGATCAGATATAAACTCTCAATTCTTGTGTGCCCTCCTTCACACACTGCCTGAGATAGTTGTCTTTCAAGAACACAAGAAATTCATTTTCCTTATTCCCAAATGCTATCTCTTCATTTCAGTCTATACTGCCATAAGTATAATCACCCTTCCCTTGTTCACTAACCCAAGTTGCTTATACGTTCCTTCATCATCACCCTCCACATTCCCTGGCCTATCCTATAGTAGCATCCAACTAAATCTCTCTTACTGTCAACCTCCACATCACACCAGACTGACTCAAAACCACTGCCACTGTTTACATCTCGCATCTCCAATTTGCAGACATAATTTGCTTTCTATCATCAACGGCACCCCCCCCCCTTCTTTCCTGATGGAAATCATAATCTTCCATTCTTATTCCTGTCAGGATATTATCTTTATCCAACCGTGTTTCACTTATTCCAACACTTTTTGGACAAGTAAACTCAAATCAATAAAACCATTCCATCTCCCTTATTTCTGATGCTCTTGGCATTTGTAAATAAACACAGCAATTCACTTTTAGGTATATAACCAGTTCAGCCTGTGCCACTTATAGGTTGTGATTTCTCCACACCTAACCATACCCAACTACCTTTATCATGACATAACCTATCTGTCTCTTCAGACTCAACTACATCCCATACCTACCATTCCTATACTGACAATCCCCCATATACACATTCACCGCTACTTTCAACATTCACTCTCTTTATGCTGTGTCTCCCTGTCCACACTGACTCCCCTTTGCTTCCCTGTCCATCTTGCATTCTCGTTCTATCATCATTATTATTATCAGGTAACACCTCCAGGGAGTCCAAAGATTCATCGAGGGTGGGCACCTACTCTACCACTCTCTGTATCCACCAACTGCAACTACCTTCATCATCTACACCAATGTCATCTACTGCCAATCACCACCACTAGTATTTTCACAGACAATCACAAACATCCATGCCCACAGCAGGATTTGAACCAGCAGCCTTTTGGCTGAGCGGATACGCTAACCACTCGGCCAACCATGCCAGCATTCACATTACTACTATTCTCAGTTACAATAACTTCAGTCTCACCAGTTCTGCTCTCCTGATCTCTTGCTTCACTTCTTACCTCTTCTACTCTCTTGATTACATTACTTGTTCCTCCTTGCAGCAATGATCTCTTTCCTTCAAATGCATTCACAAACTCCACTCCCTTTTCCACAACAGCTCTGCCAACATACCATTCACGACCCCTGTTCTTCATCTCAACTCACCATTATCGTAGCTAGGCAACACCAACCACCCTTCCAACTACACTGTTATCTTTCACTCTCCTCAACAACCTACTGATATCCATTCTTACATGCTCTTTATGTCCTTACAAGTCATTTGTTCCAAAAACTATCACCAGCTCACTTTTGCATCTGCTTCTCTTATCTAATGCATCAATTAGCCAGCTTCTCCCTCCTGGAAAACACACCTTATGGAATCTCTAATTTATCACATCTAATAATGGAATCTCCATATATTGCCATTCTTGGATCATTCGTCATCCCTTTTTCTCTGCTTTTCTTCATTCTAACTTTTGCACTCATTCATTCTTATCCATCAAACTTCTCATCTCACTATGCATATTTTTCATTTCACTTCTCATTCTAATCAACTAATTTTCCAAGTCTTGCATCCTGGCAATTACACCATCCGTCAATCTATCATTAATTTTCTTTCATCCCAATCAATTAATGCAATAAATAGTTATGACAGTTATGTCTAATTTATAAATCAAGAATATCCTGTAAGTAAAGAACTTTCTGTTCTATATTCTTATGAGTATTTACCTTCTCTACTCATCTAATACTATGTGGAAGAGGTATCCACTCCTTCTAGCAGGTCTTCACTTCCAAAATTCTACAAGGTACAGGAGTGACTATACAGCATCCAGTGACACCAATTGTGATTAACTAACTCATCCAATATATGCATAATATGAGAGAATGCACATACCACAAATTAAGATATGTAGACATGAAGCTGATATACAGCTTCCCCCAAAATACCCCACTATAAACATGTGCATATACCCTACTATAAATTTTAACCCTTTAACATACAAAGACGTCTGTGACACATCTTTTGTTTATTGCACCAAAATTGATTTTGACGTATCACAGACGTTATGAAGTTCACGTAAATTTCAAACGAATTTCATACAAAGATGTCTGTGACACGTCTTGTTTATTGCACCAAAATTGATTTTGACGTATCGCAGACGTTACGAAGTTTGCATAAGTTTTATCTGTTCCAACTTTAAAAATAATTTGTATGTCAAAGAGTTAAACATAGTTGTTCAAAATTTATAGCATAAATTTTTTAAAAAAAGTTTAAAATTACACATCACTAACAAAAAAAAAAAAAAAAACTTTTCATAATAAAGCAATATGAACTGCAGTCACTAAAACAAATTTTTTTTTTGTTTTGAAGATGGATCGTTTCTCAGTATTTTACCTGTTAATGTTGAAGCAGTACAAAAGCGAAATTCATCTTCTTGGTTCACCTCATCCTGACTTTCTCTACTTTCTAATGCCTCATGAGAAAGAACTGTATTAACAGACGACCCAGGAGTAGAACAAGAACATCCTTCTTCACAGAGGTCCAGCTTGCCTGTCTGTGTGGGGTTCCCCCCACTAACAGTCCTCTCTACCTCAGCCCCAAACAATAAGGAAGATGGACTTGAAGGGCCCGGTACATGCTCTGCACAGGGTCCCTAAACAGAAAGAATATTATAAATGTTTATATGGGATATAAATAAAATATATTAAATTAAAAACATAAAAAGAAAAACCTTTTTATTAAAAAAATTAAAACTAAAAAAAAGTACAATCAATCTAAAAAAAAGCTGATTGTCAACAATACAGTACATAGGGATAGACTCTAAATCCATCATTATCACCATTTATTAACAAATCACCACAGAGCTAAACACACTTATTAATAGAAGGTCTCACTCAAGCAGTATATATATTGAATATTAAATTCATTCATGATACTTATTAGCAACATACTTATTTGCCACATAAAACATCTACTCACTGCACTTTTATGCTTATATTTATTGTTATATTCATATAAATCTTATGACAATAACTTATGGTTATTCCCAATTTTGTGCATTACCTTAGAGCCTCCATAGCTCAGGCAGTATAGATGAAGCCCTTTGGTCGGAAAGACCTGGGTTTGATTCCTGTCAGTGACGTGTGAAACCTTTATCTGGTCTCGACAAAAGGTGAGTTAGCTGATTGCACACGAAGGTTTTTTTTAACCCAGAAATCCAGGTTTTTTGTCCCCCAGAATAGGCAAACCAGGCCCTGTGAATACACACTTCTACAGATATAGGACACCTCCAGGAATAAGAAGTAACCAATCTATTCTGTAGGATTTCGGTTCCAAATGCCTACAAAGTGTAGGTTTATGCATGAGTGTAAATTAGGATAGAATAGGTGTATTACCTTAACAGCTTAAGATTCCTGATATTAATCCCACTTACATCTGTTCCAGTCTTATTCTTCAATCTGCCCAGGCTTGCCTTACCTTTTTGTTTATAATTTAATATTTGCTTTTAAGATATTGAACATCGGTCAGTTTACATGTTTCACATCCAGTTCTAGTGATTGTACTTATTTTTAGTTCTTATAATATACAGTAATATATCGCCTTACAATGCTTTTCAGTTATAATCACTGCCCATTTATATGATGCTGCAGTTGTTCATACGATGGTTTTAGCAACATGAGGCTCTGTGATCAATCACGTGCAATTTGTATGAAACATCTGTTTACGATGTTGCTGCTCGCTACCTCTGTGCTCTGTTTATAACTGTTATTTTATTTTATTGTTGTTGTTAATAACAGCAGATAATATTCAAAGTAAGGTTGTTGTGTCCAGTGGAAAGAAGATGCATACATCATGCATTAGATACACTAAGATTAAAATTATTAAATTTAGTGACGATGGTGTATCGAACACTGAGATAGACTGCCAAACTTACTTCACACTACTGTTGTTAGAGTTGTTAAAACACAAAAATAAAGTTCTAATTTAAGTAAAAAGTGATATGCTAGTTAATACTAAAGTTATCCATAAACATAATCTTATTCTGAAATTTTAAAACCGGTGTAGATTGATGACCAAAATTGGTATGTTCCCTTAAGCCAAGCTATTCAGAGTAACTTCTAAAACATTTGTGAAAATTATTCTAAATTTTTCATTTCTGACAAGCTGATGGTTGTTTATGTCATTTACACACATATGACTGTTTAAAAACATTATTGAACCATTAAGTGCCTCCGCAGTGCAATTGAAAGAATGGTGATATGTTGCACCGTTCAATTGGAAAAGGCCTAAGTTCGATTCTCGTTGTGATGAGAGGAATCTTTATATGGGTATTTTCATTTGAAGGTGAGCTAACCAATCTCATATGGTGGTAACAGGGTTTTTTTCTCCAGAGGCTCAGGTTTTTCATCCCACCTGCAGACAAATCAGCCTTGAGAACAACATGCAGTTTACAGACAAAAAACACTAGTCTTGGTGGTGGGCAGTAGATGGTGTTGGTGTAGGTGATGATGGTAATAGTGGTTCACTGCAGTTGGTGGATTAAGTAGTGGGAGACAGAAAGCTGTAAATTAGGTGCCTTCCCCTCAATGAGTCTTTGGAATCCTTGGAGGTGTCATGTAATAATAATAATTATGTGCATATACAATTAAAAAAACAAAAGGGCACTGATTCACTATATGATGGCAATCTGGAACCCAATGTGTCATACGACTAGGCTGTGCCTGTATTCTCATTTAGGATTGAATAATGTATATTTTGCAGTTTTTACAAATTTTATTCATTTCCATTTTGTTATGTTAATATGTTTAATGGCAATGATGCGGAGGACCTTTACGTGCAGAAATAAAGAGGTTCTGGTTCCAATGTATAAGGCCTTAATTCAGGCCTCGTATGGATTATTGTGCACAGATTTGGTCCCCTGATTTCCATGGTGGTGATGAGGATATAATGGAGAGGGTCCAGAAAAGACTGACTAAGGTCGAAACTAGTCTTTGGGATGTGGGATATGAGGACAGATTGAAGGAATGAAGTTTTCAAAGCCCCTTGCAAATAGGATAAAGAGAGGGCATATGACTGAGACAATTAAGTTGGTAAAGAGTTGTTAGCATGTTAATGTGGAAGAAATTTTTCATAGAAGGGGACATACTTGGAAGCTATATAAGGAGGGTGTGAGCAGGGAAGCATAAGGAGCAGGTTCTCTCCATGCTTGGCAGAATGCATTACCTGAAAGGCAGATACACTGAATGAGTTTAAAGCAAAGTTTGACGGGCATTGTGTGTGTGTGTAACAGTGTTTGCCTCCCACAATGAGTCTTGACTCCATAGAGGTTCTAGTGTTAATAATAATAATGAATCAACAATGGCTCAATATTTAAAATTTCTCGTTAAAAAAAAATTCATAGCACTATTTCCAGTGCCATAACGGAAATTAGGAAATAAAAATTGTTTCATTTTACTAATCTCTTATGCACTTCAGTTTTAAATTTATAACTCTTATTTCTTCTTCCTCTCCTATCACAAATCTACACCAAGTGGCTTGTTTCAGTCTTGGCCCATCAGTCTGCCTCTGTTTCTATGACCTTTGGTTTGCAGTTCATCTTCCTGAGTATTCTATCATATGCCATTTGTTTCTAGATGCTATTTCCATTTGGTCCTGTATTTTTCTATGCTTTTCATTGGTGTGGGGTTGAGCTCGTTTAACATGTCTCCATCTCTCTTTTTATCTAGTCTTGTATAACCTCCTATTCTTCTCATATACGAGGGTGGGGTACCCAAAAATAACCAGAATCGGAACTTGGCGCACGCGCGCGCACACACACACACGCACACACACACACACACACACACACACACACACACACACACACACATGCATGGTCTAGTTCTGGATGATGTAACTAGGCATCATGAGCGTGCAGTTTTCTGCACTAGTCTGGCAAGTAGTGGCAACTTGTTCGTTGTTCTGGTTGTTGTTGTTTTTTTTGCAATTTTGTGATGGCTGACCTTAAGGAACAGAGAGTGTGCATGAAAGTTTTTCTTTTAGGTAAAACTGAAGCTAAAACTATTGTTATGCTTCAGCAAACCTTTAAGGACGACACCTTAGGTAAAACACAGGTCTATTAGTGTTTTTCCCGTTTCAAAAATGGGGACACGTCGGCTGAAGACCAACCATGATGTGGCCAACCTTCGACAAGCAGAAATTATGAAAACATTGAAAAGATTTGCAAGTGAAATGGGTGCTCTAAATTTGTACCTCGTTTGCTCACAGAAAAAAAAAAAAAATGAATGTTTGCTGCAATTTGAGAGAGCAAGTTCTTAATGACCAGAACTTTCTTTCAAAAGTTGTGACAAGGGATGAGTCTTGGTGCTACGGTTATGATCTAGAAACAAAACGAGCATCAAGCCAATGGAAACATGCAAATTCACCAAGACCAAGAAGACACGTCAAGTTCAATCAAATGTCAAGATAATGCTGATTTTTTTTTTTTTTTTTTTTTTTTAAATGTGAATGGAATTGTACACAAAGAACTTGATCCTCCTGGACAGACAGTGAACCAACATTTTTATCTCAACATTTTGAGACAACTACATGACAAAAATGACCAGAAATGTGGAGTAGCAGAGATTGAGTGCTACACCATGATAGTACCCCAAGCCCACATGAACTTGTCTGTCCAACAGTTCTTGATGAAAAACAACAGTAGCTGTTCCCTACCCTCCCTGTTTATACCCACGGATAAAGAAAACCATGAAAGGGCAGCAATTTGTTGATGTTCGTTGTGGACCCATGAAAGGGCAGTGATTCATTGTGGATGAAGTGAAAGAAAAGTTGCTAGAGACCATAAACAGTATTCCAGCTGAACAGTTTTAGACCTGTTTTCCAGCAGTGAAAAAAACGTTGAGACAAGTACACTGACTCACATGGAGAGTACTCTGGAAGAGAATAGAATATGGTATTATAAACTTTAATAATTTTTTTAAAAAAATAATTCTGGTTATTTTTTATAACTATATTTTTATAACCCTTGTATTTCATTCCTTATGCAATGATTCTTTTCTTATCTTTTTCTCTTATTGTCCATACTTCACTGCCATATAATAATGTTGGTCTGGATAAAATAATATACATACTTAGTCCTCTTTTTTTTGGGGGGGGGGTACTATTGCTGGCCTTAATGCTTTGTTTATTATTCCATTTTATTATTATTATGTAACACCTCCAGGGAGTTCAAAGACTCATCAAGGGAGGGCACCTACTCTACAACTCTTCACTAACCACAACTACACAAACACTATCTACCGCCTACTACCACCACTATTATTTCTCCAAACACATTCTTCAAAGTAAATAAATTTACTTTGGAGAATGTGTTAATTTTATTAGAAGTGTCCAAATCTTCATTATAACTTAATTTATAACCCAAATAATTAAAATATTGACTTGGATGTGCGTACATTCTATGCACTGTACATGCAAAATGCTTGGTCATGTGTGTCACCACATATTCTAGTCAAGTAATTTAAGAATGCTACTGGTTAATAGTCATCAAGAGTGTTGATCACCATGGGAAGAACAAAGGATCTTTCAGAGTTTGATAAAAGGCTTACTGTGGGTGCTTGTCTGGCTGGAGCCACGATTTTGAAAGCAGCAGAGATGACCAGGTTCTCAAAAGGCGAGATATCTTGGGTGTTTAATCAGTGGAAAAATAACTCACATTGCTTGTCTAAGAGGCATAACTGTGGTCCTAAGACAGTCTGTCAGGAACGAGATTGTCATTGTCTAAGAAGGCTTGCATGGAAAAACAGAACTTCCTATTGCAGTAATTGACCCATATCTCACCAAACAATATGCAGGGAATTGAAAATGATTGGCAGTCACTAAAGGAGGTCAAACACGGTATTAAATAAAATTTTCAAATTCAGTGACTGGTATGAGTGATGTGGAGTGGTTTTAATAAATTTATAGGCAAGTAGTTTTTTAGTATAATCAAAGAGTTTATCAATTATTACACATTTGTTATAATCTATGAACGATGGATGTATTTCTAAGTTGAATTCTCTTCTTTTCTCAATTAGTAGTTTGAGGCTGAATATAGGATCTACACAAGATCTTCCAATTTTACAAACATTCTGTTCTTCAGTATTTTGGCATATATCTTACAAGCTGTGTATTAATAAGCTTATTCCTCTGTAGTTGTCAAAGATGGGAATCACAGTTGCATGGTTTCAGTCAGTGGGTATTCTTCATGTGTTATATATTATTATCATTAACATCAGATTCTAGTAGTAAGACTTATACATTGGTTAGACATAACTGGTAATTAATTTACGGAATTGACAACGCATATAAAGTAAATTAATTAAAGATAACTTTAATGAATCACTTCTATATTTCGGCAATGTCACATTGCCATCTTCGGGAACATAAAGATATGGTATGTGCACTAAGGAACTAACAAAGCAAATGAGGAAGAAAATAAGAACTAATTTTGTTCCTAAAGTCCTAATGGTGCCCTCTTGCGGGCTAATTTGGTAGTCTTGGCAGTTGGGCTGAAGTTCTCAAAATGAAAGTCTCCCAAATTTGGGGCAGTTTCATGCACCCAAATTTGTTGAGGTTAGGAACGTTTTTTAGAGCTGCTGAAGATTCTTTGAATAGTCTTTCGTATTTAAACTTGCTGCGATGGATTATTTTTGTCTTCTTCCAACGAATTTTATGGTGGGTATCTAGGGCATGGTCTGCCAGCCCAGAGCGGCTGTACTGGTGAAACCGGATGTAGTCTTGGTGTTCTGAAATCCTGATATTTGTTGTTCTGCCTGTTTGGCCAAAGTAGGACAATTTGCAGCTGCAAGGGACCTGGTATACACCAGGTAGGTCTAGGGGAAGTGGTTGGTCTTTGGTAGAGCGGATAAGGGATGCCAACTTTTTATATGGTCTGTAACAGGAAGTAAGGTCATATTTTTTGAGGATATTAGTTATTTTTTCAGAGGTGCCCTGGATGTAGGGGATAGTGATAGACTTGGTGTAGTCTTTATTGTGGAGGGGGGTTGTGGTTTACAGGTTTTAGTATTTTTTGGATTTTTTGGGGTTATAGCCATTGGCTAAGAAAGTGTTGAGGATGTGGTTTAGTTCAATAGTCGGGGCCTTGTCATCTGAACAGATTAATTTTGCCCTGTTATATAGTGTTTTTATCACCCCATATTGTTGTGAGGGGGGGGGATTGCTGGTGAATGTATCTGCCAGTGTGGGTAGGTTTTCTGTAAACAGAGAAAACCAAAGATCCATCAAGCTGGCGGGTGATTAAAGTGTCTAGGAAGGGGAGGGTGTTGTTTTCCTCTTTTTCTTTATGGAGACATTTGAAGAGAAAGCCTTAAACTCCGCCCCACAAAAACTCACTATTTGGCTTCGTTATGTGGATGATGTGTTTGCTATTTGGCCACATGGCTCAGACACACTCCACTCCTTCCTAGCACACTTAAACAACCAACACCCCAGAGTCCAGTTCACCTTAGAAAAAGAGGAAAACAACACCCTCCCCTTACATTAAACTGAAAATTCCATACTGTTGTCCACTCATACAATCTATTCAAGTCCTCCTGTAAAGCCACATCTGCTTGCTTCCTCATCACCTTCCATAGTTTTGAATCATCTGCAAACACTTGTAGATCACCAGCTAAACCTATCTCAATATCATTAATATACAAATTAAATAACAATGGTCTCAAAATAAATCCCTGTGGCACACCACTAGTGACTTTCCTCTTCAGGTTTACTGCACCCCTATACACAACTTGCTAATACCTATCTGAGATCCAGTTGCCTATCCAACTCACTAATCTATTATCCAAACCCATCTGCTTCAGTTTAGTTATGAAATTGTGGTATAGTAATCTATCAAAAGGCTTTGCAAAATCTAAGTGTACCACTCCTGGTGTTTGGTTTATACGAGGGTGGTCTGAAAAGTTCTTGGCCTCGACCATAGATGGCAACACTATCAGCATGTTTTTTTTTTCTAAGTTGGTATATCTGTCATAAGCATCCATGTGAAATTGCAAATCATTCCATCAACTTGTTTGTTTTATACAGCTGTCTGAAGCAAAAGTGTTGTTTGTATTCCTTGAAATGGATAAAATTTCGTGCAGTTATAAAATTCTTTGTAAAAGAAGGTTTAACGCCAAAGTTCCTTTATCCAAGTGTGAGCAAACTTGGATAAAGGATTAAACTAAATTTATTACAATGCATAAGTATATAAATGTGCATGCATCTCCCTTGTCCAATACATGTGTCACCTTGTTATAGTACATAAGCAAGTTGGTAAAACACAAACTACCTTTAACAAACCCATGTTGACAAGGACAAAGAATACCACTGTTTTCATCCCATTGCCAACCTCCTCAATACCTTAAGTATAACCCCAGATATACAAATTGGCCTATAATTTATAGCCTTAGCTTTATCACCACTTTTGCGAAGTGGAACAATTTTACCTTCCTTTCATTTCTATGGGACTTGTGCTGAAAATCTTGGCTCACCTGTTAAACAGGTAGGCCAAGGCTGATATCATCTCCTTGGAACATTCCCTTAAGACACGTGGTAATGTCATCAAGTTCTATTGCCTTATTGACATCTAGCTTACTTAACTTCTCATATACCTCTTGCTCACAATTAAGTCTTCTCTAATTTCATTCTCTACACTGGGGGGGGGGGGGGTTCTGATTTCATACTGAGGATAAAACATCCTGATGAACTGCTCACTGAATACCTCAACTATGTCTTCTGCAGCAGTTACCAATCTCTCCCACTTTCATCCAATAATATCATCTTACTATAATCATTCTTCTTTCTACTTGCCACATCAAAACTCCTAAGGATTTTTCTTAGCCTGATTTGCTAATTTCTGTTTACTGCACTTTTGCTGTCCTTACTAACCAAGTTACTCTCCTGGCATGCTCTTTATACTCTTCATGCAACTGATTATTATTATTATTCATCTTGCGCTGCCTCCAAAGTGCCCTCTTCTTCCAGACTTCATGCTTAATACCCTTGTTCATCCATTTTACATCTACCCTATCCAGCCTTTTGACCTTCGGAGTACATTCAAACATTGATGCTGCTAAGCAATTCTTTATCAGTTCCCAAGCAGCATTTATTTCCTTTCTGCTCAACCTCTCATTCCATGCTATAGCTCCAAGCTGTCTCCTAAATTTATTGCAATCACGAGCTTTGTACTTCCACATATACCCTTTCCTCATAGAAGTATTCATATGGCTAGCCATAGCCCAGGTGATCACTTTATGATCACTCTCACCAACTGGAGGGAAGTGTGCAATCTCACTCACAATTACCTCTGATGAAATGATCAGATCTAAAACTCTACTACTTTGCATACTGCCTAGTTAATTATCTCTCAAGAACAAGAAATTCATTTTCTTTATTTCCAAATACAATCTCTCAATTCCAAACTATTACTTCCATAATTAAAATCACCCATAATAATCATCCTTCCCTTGTTCACTAACCCAAGATGCTTATACATTTCTTCATTACCTCCCTCCACCCCACACTGCCTCAAAACCATTGCCACTGTTTCTCTCTTTCATATCCACCTTATATGAACATAATTCCCCTACTATCATCAGCAACACATCTCCTCCCCTCCCTTCCTGTCCCCCTCTATCCTTACAAAAAAAACTGTATCCTTCCATTTCTATTCCTGTCAGGATATCCACTTTATTCAAACACGTTTCACTTATTCCAATAATTTTTTGATGAATAAACTCAATCAACAAAACAATTTCATCTCCCTTATTTCCAATACTCCTAACATTTGTAAATGAACTTAGCAGTTTTTTTTAGGTTTATAACAGTCTTACTCAAGCCACTTGGTTGCAATTCCTCCCCAATCATCTCTATCACTGCTTATCCCATATATCTGCTCAGTCTCAACTATCCCACTCACACTTCAATCCTTTCCATTCGTATGCTGATCATTCCCATACATACATACATACATACATTTACTACCACTTCCAACATCCACTCTCCCTATGTCATGTCTTATCTGTCCAAATGCACCCCCCATTTCTCTGCTCCTCTTGCATTCTCATTCTTTCTTCATTTCTCACGCTACTACTATTTCCATTACTGAGCACTTCAGCCTCTTCCACTCCACTCTCCCGATCTTTCACTTCACTTCTTAATTCTGATCTCTTGATTTCATTACAAGTTAAACTTCCATCTGGCAACAGTTTCTCCAATTCACTCACTCCAAAGCCATTTAAATGCAATCTGTCACTTCTGTATAATTCCATTCTTCCCTCAAATACATGCCACACATCCACAAACTGCACCCCTTCTTCTAACACAGCTCTGCCAGCATACCATTCATGATTCTTGCTCTCCATCTGAACTCATCATTGTCATAGCTTGGCAGCACACTTCCACTATATTGTTATCTTTTAATTTCCTCAATAACCTCCTGATAACTGCCTTACATTATTCTTATGTCCACCTAAACCACCAACAATTATCCACAACCACCACTAACTCTCTTGCTCATTTCCTACTCATATCCAAAGCATGAATTATCTTGCTCATTCTCCCTCCTGGATAGCAGACCTTATGGATTCTCTCATTAACCAATCCTCTAACAATGGAATACACTGCTATTCTAAAGTCATTCATCATCTCTTTTTTTTTCTTTCATTCTATTGTTTTGCACTCTTTCTTTGTTTCTACTAAAGATCTAATACCACTCCACATATTCCTCATTTCATTTTTCATTTTGAACAACTCTTTCTTCAAATTGCATTATGGCAATTTCATTCTCTGTCACTCTCATAGCCTTACTATCTCTCTTTCTGCTGCATATATCTTCTGTTTCCTCAATCCTACTTCCTTTTGCTTCCATATCACTTACTTCTGTTTCTTCATTCTGTTTCTTGCATTCTTTTACTCCCTCGATCTCACTAGATTTCATTCCATTCCTTTCATTTAAGCTAACTTTCATTCCTTCAGTCTGTTTTGCATTCACTGATAACTTGTAGTCTAACAAAATATCGCACTTGCTACAAATCCACACTTTCTCTCATCTCCTGTTCCTCCACAAACACATCTTTCACATTTTGCTACATAGACCTATTGCACTCACAACACTGAACCATTTTCGAAAAGTCTGAATTAACAGTATTTAATCTTCATACCACACAGTGAGCAAACTTCATGCATACTGCCATTGTGTTCTATTCAAAACAAGATTCAAAATTTAATAATAAAAAGTCAAATTACGAACACCAACAAATAACAAAGCCATCAAAATCACACAGGTAAACTAAGCTATCAAAAATTATATTTTTATTATATTATATTATATTATCCATCCATTCATGTGCTGTCTCCTTTCTAGGAGGTTGACTACCATGATGTTACTCATGGTTAACTATGGGCATAACGACATGTGGTGAGGACCCTATCTCTTCCACATATTGCCGTAAGTATTCATGACTGTAGCCGTGTGTGTTCACGGGGCCTGCTTGCCTGTTCTGAGGGACAAAAAAACCTGGGTTTCCGGGTGAAAAAATCCTTTACCTCTGTATGAGACTGGCTAACTTACCTTTAGTCGAAAGAGACCAGATAAAAGTCACATCATCGACAGGAATCGAACCCAAGTCTTTCCTACCAAAGGGCTTCGTCTATACTGACTGAGTTACGGAGGCTCATATTAAATTATATATTTTGTTTATTAAAGTAAGAAATCATTAGTGAAATTTATTTCCTGCATATTGTATAAGTTCTATTGGGATTTTATCTTCTCCATTTTTTTTTTAATGCATTTAATTCTTCTGATGTAATGTTATTTGGGAGACTATTATCAGTTAAATTTTCTAAAAATCTTTTAAATAGTAATTTTGACTGTTGAGTTCCTTTCGGGGTTTATAATAATAAATGTATTCATTGTTTGTCATCTATCTTTCCAATATCTACTGTTTTTCTGTAAGAACTCTATTATTGTTTTATAGATTTTGAATTATGGTTTATATATTTCTTTTTCTAATTTACTAAAATAATTATGCCAACTTTTTCTGAAGTTTTCTTCTCTCTCTTTGTGCTACTGATCCTTCCCTCTTATAATCTATTTAGTCCTCCAGTTTTCTTGAGGTAAACCATTGAGCATATGCAGTTTTATCTTCAATTACATTCTTGATTTTATCATTTCCATGTTCAGAGTCCTTGTTTTCTTTTTTCCTGAACTTTTTTTCCTGCTGTTTTATGTATAATAATTCAATGTAATTTTTCGATACTACTACTTCTCTTTTTTCCATCCTGTTTCTTTTAAGTATTTATTTACGTTTTCTTGGTATGCATTTTTTTTTCCTGTTTATAGTAAGAGATTTATATTTTATATATGTTCATTTGTCATTTAATTTTCTTTTCTTTACCTAGTTTGATGATATTGTTATATTTCCAATTATCAAATGACGATTCGAATAAATATTACTCTTACATAATTTATTAATTTTGCTAGTTTATTATTTACTATCAAGTAATCAATTATCGATTTTTGATCTCTAGCTAATCAGGTCAATTTATGAGCATCATTATGTCTATAAAAAATATTCATTATTCTTAAGTTATTGTAAGATACAAATTTTATTAATCTTTTTTGCATTTCCGTTAAGACAATTTTCACCACAATTAATCATCACAAATGGCATTGATTTATTACCTGTTCTTCCATTTATGTCACCTGCTATTGATATAAAATCATGTAGGTTTATTTTATCTAATATATCCTGTAATGACTTATAAAATTCTTCACTTTCTTCATCTTCTACTGGGACATATGCTCCTATAATTGTTAAATGCCTCTTTTATTCTGGTTTCTAATAATTTTTATATTATAATAATCTTTCACTCCAATAACTGTAAATTTGTTAATTTACAGTTATTGGAGTGAAAAGTTATTATAATATAAAATTAAATGTTATTATAAAATAAAGATTGTCTTTCCAATCTTTATTTTATCTATATCATAATCCTGATCTAACTCTCTCTTCTCTTCCAACTCCGCAATATATCTGTATATAAATGTTTTGGATTCTTTTGTTCCTCTTTATTTCTTTTTTTGTTTCAGTGATTACTGTTAAATCAATTTTTGCCTTCTTTAGTTCTGCATCTAGTTCTTCTTCTTTATATGTTATATTCTTAACATTCCAGGCAGCAACTCTGATTTTTCCATTTCTCAATTTTTGGAAACCATTATCCAGTTATTATCCAAAAAAGGCTGTCTGATGAAATTTTCTCAGACTTTAGTCAGAGAAAAATTCATTTTTCTCTGACTACTCTATAGTGCTATATGCAAGAAATATTAGCTTTTAAGGTTTTTTTTTTTTTTAGTTTTTTTTAATAAACTTCAATTTTTCTTTTATACATTAAACTGATCCCTATACAACCCTTTCCCTTTAGTTACACAGTGATCAGCATTCATTAATAAAAAATTATGGAAAACTCCAGTGTTATAATAAAATTTCAGTTTAATATAAACCAAATAATCACTCTTTAGCATGCCATGTAGATTGTAACGTAGCTGGTTTCTTTGTACCTATATGTGTGTGTGTGTGTACTTTAAAGTACAGGTATGTATACTTTAAGTACCTCCATAGCACAATTGGAAGGACAGCAGTACATTGCACCCTTTCATTGGAAAAGGTCTAAGTTCGATTCTCATTGTGACAAGAGAAATATATGGGTTTTTGAAGGTGAGTCAGCTGGTCTCTTACAGAAGTAGCAAGGGTTTTTTCTCCCAGAAACTAGGAAAACCTTGAGAAAACATGCAATTCACAGACAAAAAAATACTAGTGGTGGTGGTGGTAGCAGTGGGAAGTAGATGGCATTGGTGGATTAAGTGGTGGAGACAGAGAGCTGTAGAGTAGGTGCTCTCCCTCAATGAGTCTTTGGACTCCTTGGAGGTGTCACATAATAAAATAATACTCTAGATGATGACCTTGATATGAAGGTCAAAATATCAAGTGATTTTAGTTTATATTAACCTGAAGTTTTACTATAACAGTAGCTGTTTCCACACACACACACACACACACACACACACATATATATATTTAACAATGATCCCCATACAGGAATTGATAGAAGTTAATAAAATGAAATATTCTTTACTACACCAATTTCCTCTGCAAATAATAGATCATTTGCTGAATGTCCAAAAATAGAAAAAAATCACTGGTGTTCAAAAAAAGTAAAAAAAAAAAAAAAACAGCAAGAAGGCACTAATTCATTATCCCAAGCATATGTACAGTGTGCGCCCAAAGAAAACTAGTCACACAATTATAAGAACAAAAGAAAAACCATATGAAGTTGGCTTACCAAGTCAACTCCTAATGTGAAATGACAAAAGAGGTTTTGTGAAACTAGCTGCCATCAGATGGTATGCTTCCAGGTAATGGAGATGTTGGCTGTTGATAATTTTTTTCTGTTCTCAGGACAACTACTAGAAACCAAGTGAGAGCAATGATTATAATAGCTCATTGATATCTATTGTAGAAAGCAAAACTATCAATGCAAGTTGTCCTTTATGATGTATGAAAAGTATTAAAACATAACAAATAAGACTCAATGCATATTTGATGCATAACCTGCTCAGACAAGACTGGATAAAGAGTTAATGGCCAGATTTTTCTGACCAGTGACAAGGAGAAGTAAGCAAGCACACATGTATTGTGTGTAAATGAATGAATTTAGGTAGAAACATGACAGTAGACAGCATTTTTTAATTTGTTTAAAATCAAGTACTCAAAAATAATGATTCAAAAATAAGTCAGATTTCAATGTTAGAAGTATATATTTTTTTTCAACTGATAGAACAATAAGATAAGGTAATGAATATGAAAAAATTTAATGAAATAAATTATTTCATTAACAAACTAATTAGAAAAGTTTTAGATTTTTTTTTTATGGATAAAAATTTATTTTATCCATAAAAAAATTTTTTTATGGATTAAAAAAATTAATGACTTCACTTACAAAAAAAAAAAAAAAAAAATGTAAGCTACCATTATTATTATCAGGAAGTGGCTTTTATGTATTTCATAAAACCCACTTCCTGTTCCTTGACAAGTAGCATATTGTGCTCTTTTAGGAAGGAGCTGCCAAAACTGTGGGTGAGAAGGAGAGACAAAGAGGTACTGTACTAATTATGGCACTTTTATGTTGTAGTTGTTTTGTTTCTTCTCTCTCTCTCTCTCTCTCTCTTCATCCCCCCCCCCATTCCCTGTAGCTGTGTAAGCCATTGGCCTTAGAAGTAAATACAGTACATATAATACATGCACACAGTTCTTTATTATTCAGTTTTACCATAATTACAGGATATTTTAATTTATATTTATATATTTAAATTTTAATTTATTTATTAATACATATCACAATGTGAAATTAAACAAAAGCCAAATTACAAGCTTTTCAGCAAATTTATGAAGGTAGAAAAAAAAAAAAAAAGTATTCAGAAGTAACAAAAATATGCAATAAAATACAAAAGTCAACATTTGATATTATAAATACAAAAAAAAAAAAGGTTGTCATTAATGTTTTTTTTTTCAGCTCTAAATGAATCACTATTTAAAATAAATAAATAAATAAATAAATAAAATAAAGTTACTGTAAAGTTAATGACCTTGAAGAATTTCACATAATCTGAATGCTGAATATACATCAAATGACTATAGATCATATATACCAGAATAAAAGGACTACGATGAGAGTTAGGCTGAAAAGTTAGAAAATAACAAAACAATAGATTCAATATCATTACAAGAGACAAAACCCTCTGCAACAAATATTAGAAACTCTGACACTATTAACTTGCTATAAGAGTATTCTATGGCTTTGTTTACATCTCATCGATTTCAGCTTAAAGACTAAAATACACAGATTCTATGTAATGAATAAATATTTACTAGCTTATGGCATCCCTGTGACTAACCTAATCACCAACAGCTGAAGATATGAGTAACTAATGTGATGGCTGTGGGGGACTAAGATAAATATTAAGTAGCACAGTATATCCTTCATATAGCAATTTCAAGAGCTATTTACCAAGTGGTGCCAAGAAAAAGAAGAGGAGCAAAATTGCAGAATCAGCTTCAGTAGATGCTGTTCATCACTGCTGTATTACATGAATAGAGAAGTGAGCATAACCTTATATATATCGTATGATCTTATCAATTTTACTCACCAGGTCTAAAATCAAAAATGGACATTTAAATTTAATTATATAAAGAATTCTCTTAAATATCGTTCATTAATTTCATATTACTACACTGCATTGCATTAACAAACATTGCAAAGGATTCTCCCTTAAAGAGGAGGAAGAGTATAACTTGTTTCATAGCATTCTATTCTATATGTATAAGCAGAAATTTGTACAAATCACTCTTTGTGCATCATTTGATTTATCACATCTCAGTGGAAAGTCAAAAGCACTCTGCATTGTATTGTAAACTGCTAATTAGTGAGTACTAGATGGAATTTCACCAGGTTTTTAGCAACATGTGAACTAGGGAATTAACAACTTGACTTAGTTATGTAATGCAAGTCTTGCTAATGGAAGAGTTCTAGTGGAGTTAAAGGAAGAAAAAATAAAACAGCACTACCACCACACAAAGATTGTATCAAAGCACAAACACACATCAAATTACAGACCACTTTGCATTTCTAGAGTGGTAATTAAGGTTTTGGAGAAGTGTACCAGGACTAGGTAGATGAGGGCATGATCATTTATAAAGGATAGCATGTCTTGTTAGATTCATGTTTTGGTAATATAGTTATTTTATAATAAATTAACAACAAAAATTAATGAGAGAATGAATATATCTCATTTTTCTCATTTTGCAAAATGACCAACTTTTAAGATTAGGGCTTTTATAAAATTAATGCAAGTGAAAATTTTCAATATATGACAAATAGTCAGAGAACTAACGGCCATCCACGGAAGTTGGTTAAAAGTGTGGTTAGTAGGGTTGTGTGGACCAGCGTGGAATGGATTGCCAGAATTGGTTGTAAGTTCCCTGACAGTGAATGGATTAAAGGAGAGTATGATAGGATTTGTGTGTATATGATGGTTTATTTGGGTCTCCCGCAATGAATCTCCGGACTCCATGGAGATGCCTTAAATAATAATAAGAAGAAGAATACTGCAAAAGGAGGTGATGACAAATCAGAGAACCTCTGCTATGGTGAGGAAGGTAATGACAATTTGAATTTCCATGTTTACATTTCTGTAGCTGTTGCAATGATTCATGTCAAAGTTTCTGGGGAAAAAACCACAGAAACAGGAATGAAAAAGATTAATTATTTACAAGTTAATGTTCTGTCAGCTTTGAGTTATAGTCATGAGTCATAAGTCACCATAAGTCATGTAGTACTATCATAAGATCCTGTACATCCCCCCCCCTTTGAGGGTATACATCAGGAATTTGATGATGATGTACTGTCAGCTCAAACCAGCATTACTGAAAGCACTTTTAATAATGTGGCACTTTTAGTAATATGGTCATGAGTCATGACCATATGCATCCTCCCTTGAGGGTATACGTCAGGAATTTGATGATGATGTACTGCCAGCTCAAACCAGCATTACTGAACACACTTTTAATAATGTGGTGTATGTATAGTAATACACTGATGCCCAAAACCTAAGGACGAACTACATTTCATCATTAGGATAAATTTATTGGCATAATAATAAATTATATTACACAAAAATGTTATAAATTTTGCACAAATTAATTGCAATGTGTTTTTGGCCAAAGTCAAATTTCCTAAGGAATTAATGTACAGTGCTTACAGAAAACAATGCAGAGCGACATTTCAGTATGGAATATGTCCACCTTGAACTGCGATGCAGCTCTCGCAACATCATGCTATGCTTAGCACCAAGTGATTCAGTGCTTGAGGCAAACTGGCCCACTCCTCCTTCAGAGCAAGGATAAGGCCTTGTTTGTTTTCTGAAGGAGAATTTTGAGCAGCAATGTGTCTCTCTACTGTGTCCCAAATGTGTTCTATGGGACTAAGATCTTTAGAGTGCGCTGGCCATGTCAGATAACTGAAAAGTGGATTAGCACATGCCTTGGACGAAGATCAGTTTTTCAGGTGGAAGGATGATCTTCATCCTTCAAGAATCCTGTTATTCCAGATGGTGTCATACTGCATAAATTTTGGTGCACTGCCTATCTTCATGTTAGCATTAATCACAGAAGATTAATGTGATTAATGCCACCATCATCCTCCATGTACATGATTATCCTTGTTGTAGAGGTCATTTCATTCTCAGTTTTTGCTGCGTGTGTATTGTTCAAGTGCCTTTCATAATGCTAACTTGAGGTGGTGAAATGTCAGTTTATAAAGAATTTAGTTAATAAATTATTTATTTCCATTCCAGTTTCACTTAGGTTTTGTTTCAGAAACTTCAACATGAATCATGTTGAAACAAGGAAGCGGTTTCCCAAGGCTATAACCAGACTGCATCTGGACTAACTAATGGCCATCTAGCTTTTTATGGCGATGAAGAAATCGTAAAAAGAGTAGATAACTATACTTATGGAACGTAGGTTATAATGCTGTAACGAAATGTAATTGTTGAGATATTGAGAAGAGCTTATCAGCTTACCTTGGGGTGGGGGGGTAGTATAAGGCTTACCACTCAACAGTTAGCGAGCCACATTCTGACTACTACCACTATGATTGGACAAAAGTGATAATATAGCTCAATATTCTTTCCCCCCAATTTCATATGGAAACAGTTTGTGCTTATTCAATTTTAAACTATCCTCTTAAAAAACTGCCCAAAAAATGTATTTTGAGAAAGGGTGTGAGGATTTTTTTTTTTTTTTGTGTGTGTGTTGTGTGTGCATAGAGAATGACAAGTGATTGTAATAAGCAGTGAATATTTCTGCTGCCATAGAGCACCGTGAATTTAAGTTATGTTGTGAGAGGCATTACAGAATTTAGGCTGAACCTCTCATAACGAGTCCCTTAACTGCATGGATATTGTTTTCATAAATAATTAAACTTTTGTTTGAAGATCATGGCGCAAAATTCTTCAACTTTCATAAAATATTTATCTTTTCACACTGATAATCAGTAATTGTTTTTGTTTGTAGTGATATAATGAAAATTAATATTGAGCTGCTGCTCTATATAACAAGAGTGAATTTTTTATATCAACTTTCATAAACAGAATACCTTTATAATGTATAGTATCATTCTGGGCAAAATTAAATAGCAACACAGTGTTAACTGTGTTGCTATTTACCTTTATCAGAATGGCATAAAATAAAATTTAACTTTATCAGAATGGAACAACTGCTACAGAATATTTCTTGAAAGGGAATTAGTTTACAATATCACAGTGCCCACTGTTCTGAATTAAAGTAACAGGTTTATACTTTATTTATAAATGTTTTCTTAAAAATTATTGTACAACACTGAGTTCCACATCATATAAATTGTATCTTTAGATCAGATGAAACATGGAGTTTTATGCAAAAACACGATCGTTTCTAACAACGAACTGCATATGCAATATATTCCAGGTCTGATTTATTCCATATGATCTAAAATTTATTTCATGCCATGTCAGCATTTTAGGAAAGACAGACCCTGAATCCTGAAAATGCATCTATGTGACTTCGAGAGGAGGATGTGTTGTAAATATACACTGGCACTCACCCAATAAGGACAGTGTCACCAGTTAAATGTCACAAAGGTTTAATGCCAGATGAGGTTCTTCAGAATGATGGTCTCAAAATGCTATACTACAAAATACTGGTAAAAAAATTAACTGTAACTGTACAATAATAGACTATTATTAAATCAAACTACAGCATAAAACTGACTAAACTGCTTTCACAATTTAGACACCTATATAAACATGTCAGTTATTTTTTACCTTCAACTTCCTGAGGAGAAAAAAAGTTAATTCCAATAACAAAGATGATACATATAGTTTATTAAACTATTTTTATGCTTCTTTCACCCACCTTCCACTAAGAGATATTAGTTCATCTAGAATAATAATAGTTTCCCTACAAATAAACTAATTCCCCACTATGCACTGAATAAACCCAGTGCACAAAGTCAGCTTTATGCTTTCGAGGAAAAAAATCCAGAATGCTTGGAAAAACAGCAATTCAAGAAACAATAACAATGTTGAAGATCAGAAAAACCATAAGTTCATATACATCTCACTGATCAGCAGCAGGTGAGTTATACACTATCACCACCACTATGGTTGAACAAGAAATTATTCATAACAGTGCTTCACGATATAAACAACATCAAGAGAAAAATGTAAGTAATTTATCAAATGTATTATTATTTCACTGGTTTTCTAGCCAGTATTGGTAGAGCACAAATTACAATTATGGATCTCATGCAGAGGTAGCAGGGTTTTTTTCTCCTGGAAACTAGAATGTTTTGTCCCACTTACATCCCAAATTGGCAATGAGAACACACACAATTTAGACACAAAAAATACTGTTAGCAGTTGTGATGGGCAATAGATGCCGTTGATAGTAGTAGTGTCGTCTGTATTTGGAAAATTAAGTAGTAGGGGAGATGGTGAGATGTGTATCCCACAATTAGTCCTTGGACTTCTTGGAGGTGTCATGTAATAATAAGCACATAGTGCTATGTGTTTATTATTACATGTCTCTAAGATCTTTGGCAAATTAATGAAGTTATATTTGTTGAAGTATGGGAAGTGCTTCATAGCTGCTACTGATTCTAAAAATAGTCTCTCTCTCTCTCTCTCTCTCTCTGACCTATAGATAGATATAGCAACTTCTATATAGTACAGATTTCTTCTTCCATTTAATCAGGTGTGAAGAAATATCCAGAGCATGGTCTTCCAGTTCCAACTTAACATACAGATGATTACAGATGTCATTTTTGTGTCCTTCAAGGCAGATGTTAACATCCTACCGGCCTGTCCAAAGAAGGTTAAACTGCAGGCATAAGGAATTTCATACACATGAGGAACATGAAAATTATATCTGCAGTCATCTGTCTTGTAAGTTGAGATTAGCAAATTATGCTCTGAACATTCTCTCACATAGGATTAAATGAAAGAAGACATCTGTGCTGTAGAGAAATCACTATATATCTGAAGACTATATTTTAGAATCAGCATCAGCTAAAAAAGAACTCCCTCTCCACAACCTCAATAACTATGGCTGCATTAACTTGCTAGAAGTTCTAGGAGAGAGTCATTCTAAAGCCAAAATATAGCCAAGTTAGTTCATTAGGACATTAGTTATTTTTAGTTACAAATGGAATTGTTTCTACAGTTATCTAGTCGAATACTGTGTGTGCTTGCCACAATTGTAATTTATGCTCTGACAATGTTAATGCTGGTAAAAAAACTAGCCGCATATTAATATATTTGGCTTTTTTCATGAATAACCACCAACACCTAAGTCTATCTATATGTAACATATATAGAAATTTATACTAAAGAGAGGGGATAAAAATCGGCATAGGACTACGGTAGTTAGTGACTTATATATCAGTTCTAAAGCCGGTACAAGATCTAGAGGGAATCTGCAATTTTTGTATACCAATGCTAGAAGCATTCGAAATAAGAGAGAAGAATTTTTGGCATTAGTCAGTGAAATCTCACCAAAAGTTGTAGGCATTAGTGAAACTTGGCTGTCAGCAGAAGATGTGGTCACTGGAATTGAATGTGAAGGGTACAGTATTTTCAGGGAGGATAGAGAAGATAGAACAGGAGGAGGAGTACTGTTGATGATAGCTGATGTGTTGCAGCCAAAGAAAGTAGTATATCATGATGATAGACATGTGAATGAGAGTTCATTTGAGGCAGTCTGGTGCGAAATAGTGACCAACGCAACCAAATATACAGTTGGATGCTGCTATAGGCCAGGGAGTACGGGGGGAGATATTGAATTCATGCATCAGCAACTTAGTGCAATGAGTGAAGGCTTAGTGATTATTATGGGGGATTTTAATTATGGTGATATCAATTGGAAGGAGGAAATATCACGTAGCAAAAAGGAAATGGAGTTCATACATCTTCTACGAGATAATTACTTGAAACAGCACGTAACTGAAGGGACACGTGGTGTGAGAGTGTTGGACCTGGTTATTGGTTCAGAGGTTATATGCATAAGTAAGGTGTCCTCGTTACCTCCAGTTGGTGAAAGCGATCATGTGGTATTGACTTGGGAGGTTGCAAAATCTGTGGATTTTTCTATTAAGAAGGGGTATGTACGGAACTACAGGTTAGGCAATTATAACAAGCTTCGGAGTGAGCTTGCAGCCATCCCATGGCAAAACATATTGCAAGGGAAAGATGTTAGCAGTGCTTGGGATAAAATCAGCGGGTATCTGAGGAAAGCAATATCAGATTGTGTCCCTATGGTCAGGAGGTCAAACAAGGCAGGCATTAGATGGATGAGCAGTAGTATCAAGCTTGAACTGCAAAAAAAGAAAATGTTATGGAGAATTTACAAGGAGAAGGGCGATCAGGACACCCATGAGCAGTACAAGGCTCAAGCTAGGAAGGTTACCAGCATAGTAAGAAAAGCTAAATCAGATTATGAGAAGACCTTAGCCAAAGAGATCAAGGGTAATCCCAAAGAGTTCTTCCG
Organism: Typopeltis vanoorti; assembly: GCF_054136105.1. Taxonomy (NCBI): domain Eukaryota; kingdom Metazoa; phylum Arthropoda; class Arachnida; order Uropygi; family Thelyphonidae; genus Typopeltis; species Typopeltis vanoorti. Next base: position 137,445,295 of record NC_143550.1, on the reverse strand, counting down.
CTATGTGGCAAGTAAGAGGAAGAATGACTTCGGAAGGATAATCTTAGTGGGTGCTGATGGTATTGAGGTGACAAAATCAGATGTAATAGTCGAGTTACTGTGTGATCACTTCTCAAAAGTCTATCACCCAAGTGAGGATATCTCTATACCTATAGCAATACCTAATGTGAGAATTGAAGCTAAAGAATCAGAGGTATTAAATATATTGCAAAACTTAAATGCAAACACTGCGGTAGGCTTAGATGGAATATCAGCTCGGGTGTTGCGTGAATGTGCAAATGAATTGTCAACCCCTCTTACCTGGATATTTAATTTAAGTTTGAACTCTGGTATGGTCCCTAGGGAGTGGAAGTTAGGCAAAGTGGTTCCTTTGCATAAGGGTGGCTCTAAAACTGCGGTATTGAATTACAGACCAATCACCATCTCAGGAGTAGTGGTAAAAGTATTGGAAAAATTGGTTAAAGACAAAATTCAAGAATGGGTGGATCAGGATATGATACTCTATAGAGGCCAACATGGTTTTGTTAAAGGTAGATCCTGCCTTAGCAATCTATTAACTATTCATAATAGAATAACATCCGAGTTGGACAAAGGAACTGGCTACACAGTGGTACTTCTGGATTTTGCTAAGGCTTTTGACAGGATACCCCATAGAACACTGTTACGCAAATTGGAGCAGATGGGAATGGATATTAAATTGGTGATATGGATAGGAGAATGGCTCAGGGAGAGATACCATAAGGTGGTGTATGGAGGAGCCGAGTCCAGAATGAGGCAGGTGACCAGTGGTGTACCTCAGGGCTCTGTGCTTGGGCCAATGTTGTTTAATTTGTATATAAATGATATAGGAAACGGCTTAAAGGGAGATATTCAGTTGTTTGCTGATGATGCAAAGTTGTGTAGTGCAATAAAAAATCAAGCTGATGTTGAAAGTTTGCAGGAGGATTTAAATAAGCTGGTAAAATGGGCAAAAGAAAATGGATGTCAGTTCAATGTGGAAAAGTGTAAAGTCATGCATTTTGGGATTAAAAGATTACCAGCTGTGTACTACATCGATGGAAAGGTACTCCAAGAGATTGATGAGGCTAGGGACTTAGGGGTATTGGTAGATAGGGAGATGAAGTTCAGAGGACACATTGCTAAGGTGTCCAAGATTGCACATAGGATTACTTGGTTGTTGAGGAACACACTGACATCCAGAGATAAAGAGGTTATTATTCCCCTTTATAAAGCATTGATACTTCCACATTTGGATTACTGTGCTCAGGTCTGGTCACCTGGATTCCTTGGAGATCAGGAGGCTGTGGAGAGGGTTCAGAGAAGAGTGACCAAGTTGGTGAGTGATATAAAAAATACTCCCTACATTGATAGATTGAGAGCTTGTGGATTGCAGAGATTGGTTGATAGGCGAAGAAGAGGGGATATGATAGAAACATTCAAATTACTAAAAGGTTTTTATAGGATTGATGCAGGGGAAATGTTTCAGCTGTGTGATAGTGATGGAAGAACAAGAGGTCATCTCTGGAAATTAAAGAAGAGTGTGGTTAACAAAGGTGTCAGAACAAGGTTTTTTGCCTGGAGGGTGGTGAATGAGTGGAATTCATTGCCTGACTTAGTTGTGAGCTCTTCGTCTGTAAATGAATTCAAGAAGAGATATGACAGATATTGTTTTGCTAGTTTGGGTCTCCCGCGATGAGTCTACTGACTCCATGGAGATACCCGTAATAATAATAATAATAATAATAATAAATAATACTCCTGTTCGACCAATTTCTTCTGAATAGCTTTGTTACTGTGGCTTGACAACTGATATATAATTCAAGGTTCTCTCTTACCACCTCATAAAGGATGGCTTGAGCTTATTCACTTGCAAACTAGTCCCCTTCCTTTCCACTCATTTTTATTTATATATTAATTTTTCTATTTATTAATATTTTTAGGTATGCACAAAATCAATACCAAAATGTTCAATGGCAATAAATACTTTTCCATCAAATAGCTATTCTTTTTCCCACCACTACATTGATATTAAATATCAATAATAATATATAATTAACAATACCAGAGTTTCTATAGCTCAGGTGGTATAGATGAGCCTTTGGTTGGAAAGGCCTGGGTTTAAATCCCATCTACAATGTGAGGAACATTTATAACATGGCTTTTCAATGAAATGGTGAGTTAGCTAGCTCATATGGAGATAGAGGGCTTACCTCTCAGAAACTCTAATTTTTTTGTCCCTCAGAACAAGCAAACCAGTCTCATGAACACACAGATCTACAGGCATAAGTACTTGCCTTTAGGAGATGCAGCAGAGGAATGATGTCCCAGCTGCATTAATTTTTCACGACCCCTAATCAGGGGTCTTCCATTCTAGGGGATGGTTGAGTTGAAAAAAAAAAAAAGAATATTAATACCACTATGTTAAACACTAGTTGCATACTCATCAACTTATCACTCCATAATAATTATCATTAAACCTAATAATGATAACATATTCAGTGATAAATGTTTATTAAAACTCAATCTCACAGGCCCCCAGTGAATCAGCCAGTGTATTATTCATATTAATTGTGCATGGGATAAAAAAAAAAAAAAACTTCCACTCTGTATGAGACTGGCTAACTCACTGTCAGTTGAAAAGCCCTCACAAAATATTCTTCACATCCTAGACAGGATTTAAACCCCTTCTTTTCATCCAAACAGCATCATATATCAAATGAGCTATGGACGCTCCATGCTGCAGTCAGACTATGGTTAGAATCACAGCTGAAGCAAATAATGCTATAAGTCACTTTATGTTTATTGCGTATGTTTTCTGATTGTTTTCCTTTTTTTTCTTTCCTTTTTTTTTTTGTGGAATGAAATTCCCAACCACCTCCATATGAGACCAACTTACATTCAGATGAAAAGTCCTTATGAAGGTTTTCCGCATTCTCAGAAAGGAATTGAACCCAGGTCTTTCAAACATAAGGGCAAATGCTACAATGACCTAGCAACTATGTTGAGCAGCTACTGTTCATGCTGTTATAGGTTAGAGCAAAGTGAAGGAACTTGGCTCAGTGCAGCATCCACAGCAGGACCCAACTGCTCATGCATGGCTCTGTGTTATAGGCATTGCAATCGCCTGTGTTGGAAACACACATTACCTTCACTTCTGTTTTTTCAGGAATACCTGAATCACCAACATCCCAACATAAAGTTTCACCTATGAATTAGAATCTAATGGCTCACTCCCATTTCTGGACCTTTGACAAACTAAAGAATCGGAAAAATTAAAAGTCTATATTTCAAAAGTCTACACATACTGACAGATATCTACATCGTTCTTCTCATTATTATAGACCTCAAAAATGGGTATTATTTCCACATTAGGAGCAATAGCCCACTGACTTATCACTGACAACTGCAATATTAAAAAACACTTTCCTTCAAAATGGCTATAATGACATCATCCCCAGACCACTCAACTGAAATGAGACAAAGAAATTTCTAATGAAGAAGAAAAAACAGAGGATTCATTATGCTTCCATATATCAGCTCTATTTCCATAAAACTAGCAAAAATACTTAGAGAATATAAAATCAAAGTAGTATTTATCCATTTTATCAAGATGAGATCACTACTCCAATCCACAAAATCTCAACATAGCCCACTTCAATATTTGGGTGTTTATCGACTATAGTGTGATTACCAGTCATCTTACTATGAACAGACTGAAAAATTGATTAAACAACATATTGAAGAACACATCCACAATATTGAATACCACAGGAGTGAAGCCTCAGCTTTATCTTCACATGTACTCTCTTTAGGTGACCCACAAGATGCTTTGCAAATGAAGCATCAAGTGTTATGGAAGTGATATTAGTGTTATATAAGTGCTTTGGAAATGACATTAAATCCTAAACCAAAGTATCAACTTGTCTGAATACATCCTACCTAGTCTTCATTAACCAAACAGGTGAACACGAATGTGTAAACACGAACAATGCAACATACAATTAGAAATATTTTAAAATAACATCAGTTTCTTCTACCACTACATAATAGTTGTCATTTTTGTTAGTCTTTACTGTTTTTTGTACTAGTTTGCATGTTTATACCTGAAGAAATCTTATGCAATTAGGATGAAACGTTATGTTGTCAATTAAAATATAGTTATCTTATCACAGTGCTCTGCCTTATAAACTCTTAGTCACATACTCATGAACTGGCAAAGTCTACACACACACACACCTATATACATATATAAGTTGGCTTATATATAGCATATATATGTATAGGCCATAAGGCAGAAATAGAACCTGAAATAGTGAGAAGCCTGAGGAAAGGGGGGGGGAATTGATTAGCAAAACTGCCTCCTTCTGGGTAGCTCAAGAATTTTAGTGAGAATGTCGGTGCACCTCCACACAAAAACAGTATTCTAAGGTTAGGTAGGTTTGGAAATGGTACAGAGTTAGTAACTAGACAGGCAAAAAGCAACGTCTTAATTAGTGGAAAAGCATATCAAGTCTCTGGCAGCTAAGGAAGCTATGGATAAACACATCGTGTTTGTGCCAGTAACAGCTAGGGATAAATATTAGCTAAAGAGGGAAGATCTGATTTTGTCTAGCAAACTGAGTATTATTAAAGGAGCAGTTTGTCCCCCCCCAAAGAAAGAAAACAGGAATGCACTTCATTAACTAGCTAAATTCAATGGGCTAGTACTTAGCCCATTGAAAAATGATATGGAGATTAATATTAAGCCATTTGTTGAAGTTCTAGAAGCTTGGAATGTTTGAGCACTGTCAAAATGCTAAACAAGTAAAAGAAATGGAACATACAATCAGCAAAACTATGGATGGTGTGAGTTCAGTAAGATAAGTGAAATAAAGAGGATAGATGACATAAATGAATCCTGAGGCACTCCTGCACTGGTAAAAGGTCTCTTCAGTTTTTTTTTTTTTTTTTTTTTTTTTAAGTTTTTTGGGTGTTCACTACATGCAGTGAACACCCAGAAAGAAACTGCTATCCACTTACAAAGGGTGAAAAGGCAGACCATACAATGAGTAGTCCTCCAGCCAGATCTGATGAAATGTCAAAGAAATGTCAAGAGTGATGGTTTCTACAAACCTTTCCATGATATATGTAACCAGAGGCTAGGAATGATGTAGGCTGGGAGATCTAATCTGCTCTGACTCTAGTGGCAGAATCAGTACTAGTTAAGTCACTGATTAACTATCAACTGTTTGGTGAAGCTTTAGGTGATGTCGAATTTTTTTTTTTTTAATGTAAATCCTACCCACAAAATTTGAATTATAATCCTGACACACATTTTCAGTAAAGGTAGCTTAAGCATAGATAATCCAGGAACCCTACTCTAGAGACTAAACATGGTATATTTTTCAAGCCACCTTAAGCCTCCAGTAACCAAAGTAGTGGTCTCATACCAGGTAACAAAAACCATCTGCCACCTGGAATAATGACCTGCTCTATTATTTTAGAGTGTGCTGAGATGAAGGCAATGAGTCAATATTCTGGTGCAAACTTTTACCTTTTTTTTAAATTATTGAATGAGTATAAAAGTGTGTAGAGGTTGATATAAGATAGGTATTAGTTCCAAAGAAAATAACAAAAATAAAAGATAGCTTAAGTACAACCGAGAGAGAGAGAGTATATGGGGGGGAGGGCGGATTAAAGGAAGAGAGTGATCATTAAAACCAAAAGAATTTTTTGGTATCTACATTATTCAAGATTCTCTTCTGGTGAAAAATGATAGGCAGTTGTATGTCTTCTGTTTCTGGTACAGTATACGACCTGCTATAGTTATTTATAACATAAATGAAGAATTATGCCAGGAAATCAACTTTATCTATAGATATTGTTACTAGGTATGCTCAAATATTTGGTTTTGCTTCAATATTTGGCCAATTCAGCATGTTTTTTCAGATATTTGGCTTTGGCCGAATCAGTAGAAAGATTCGTTATTCAGCCAGCAGAAGCAGAAACTTTCGAAACTTAAATTTCTTTCCTTATTTGGCTGTGAAATATGGATGAATCCTTAATATTCACCATTTCAGTATCTTATTTATTTCAAATTGAAGCATTTCAGCTCTGTGCTTAAAACCTTGACGGTTATTATATTTAAGGAAAGCAAAATTTTATTTTCTCTTTTTATCAAAGAAGATCAATAAAGTCTTGATTTTGGCAATGGAAAATAAACATAAGTAGGAAATATTAAAGATAATGTGCTTATTTTAAAGCCAAATATAGAAGTAATGGACAAAAAAATGGAAACGGTCATATGTTTCGATTAATAAGGTGTTGGTCTGCCTTGAGAATCTAGTACAGCCTGTATTCTTCAAGAAAGAGACTGTGCATGGAACTCAACAGGAGGAATTTTCCGCCATTCGTCTGACAGAAAATGGATCAATTCACCTTTGTTCTTTGGAGGTGGGAAACATTGAGAGCTTGAACAAAGCTGAGAGCTTGTTCCAAAATGTCCAATAAATGTTCTGTAGGATTTAAGTCTGGCGATTGGGATGGCCATGAGATACAGGACACCTCACCATCATGTTCCACAAACCACTAGGTGACATATTTGCTGAATGAATGGGAGCATTATCCTGTTGCAACGTGGCTGGCTGTGTATGAAAAAAAGTGTGTCAACATGGATGAAGACGATCATTTATGACTGAAAGATAATGTGCAGCATCCACTTTTCCTTCCAAACCATGACACTACAGACCATTACAGAACCACCAAAACCTTTCAAATGGATGAAGACGATCATTTATGACTGAAAGATAATGTGCAGCATCCACTTTTCCTTCCAAACCATGACACTACAGACCATTACAGAACCACCAAAACCTTTCACAGTTGGAAACAAGCATTCTGGCTGGTAAGCTTCCTTCAGCTGACACCACATGAATTAGTCCATTTACAAGAAAAAAGTGTGAACATGGATTCAGACCATATCACATCCCTCCACTGTTGTGGAAGGGTGTGAAAGACCATGGCCTGTGATCTTTGCACCATTACCTGACCGTGATATCCAATTATGTGTAGTTCACAGCGCAGTTTTTGTTGAAATGGGATTCTCACGACCAGTGTTGAATTTTTCAAACAACTGTTCAGCAGTAGCCTGCCTATTTTTTTGTGGTGCAGCACACTAATGCTCGAACATCCCTCTCCTTGGAATAAGCACTTTCATCCATTATTGCATTTCACTGGGTGCTTAAGGGTCAAAGCTGTATAACTGAGAGGAGACCTCCACATAGCCTTTAAAGGAATGCGGAGAACCGACCAGGGCTTCTGACCTAATGTCCAATCCTCACCTTCTCGTGGTGCACCCTGTTGGGTATCTACTTGGATACTGAACGGACGAGGATGGGCTGGCAATTTGGGATTTAGCCGGCCAAATTGTATTCTTATTGGTTAAACCAAAATATAGAATGATGGGACCCATTCGAAAAATATGTTACAGTCTCCCTTAGACACCACTCCTCAGCACTCTGCTAGAGGAAACTCCATCAATGGGCCCGCTACCATTTGGGGAGGTATTTAGAGGCAGCGCAAAGAAATGGTTCTGCAAAAGGACGGAAATGGCAACGACAACGGCACCAGACTATGGCTTTAGGCAACTGGAACATCTTCTCTCTGACAGGGAAGGAGTTGGAACTGGTTGAGGAAGCCAAGCGCTACCAGCTAGACTTAGTCGGGCTTTCTTAGACCAAGAGGAGAGGCTCCGGAACTGTCGACCTGGATAAGGGGTGGAAGTTCTACTACTCTGGTGTAAGCCTAACAATGTCTACTCAGGCGGGTGTGGGGATACTCACAAGCCCCCAGATGACAGACTGTGTTGCTGAGTGGATCCCATTGAGAGAACGGGTATGTGTGTTAAGGCTTCATATGAAAAACCATGATTTGGCTGTGGTGCAAGCCTATGCACCTAATCTGGAGTCAGAATACTCTGCCTTCCTAGAGGAAGTGGAATGCTGCTTTTGACAGGATGGCAGACATGGAGTCCTGCTAATGGGTGACTTCAATGCATATATTGGAACAGATGACCAGACATGGAGGGATGTGATTGGGAGGAACGGTGCCCCTGACCTTAACGAATGGGTTGAAATTATTGGACTTCTGCTGTACTAACAGATTGTCCATAATGAATACCTTCTTCCAGCACCGAGAAGTCCATAAGTATACCTGGTACCGGGATACACTAGAACAAACGTCTCTGATTGACTTCTTTATAGTCTCAGCAGACCTATTTTCCTCAGTGTCGGATGTTCGTGTGAGAAGAGGGGCAGAACTGTCAACTGACCACCACCTTGTTGTGTGCACTCTATCGCTTCAGAAACCAGATGCTACCATCAACGCTGGTAGGCCTAAGCAGCTATACTGCGTGAAATGGGAGGCATTGGAAAATGAGGCTGTGAGGAAGAATTTTACAGATGACATTTCCTCCAGGTTTAAAGAGATTCCCAAGCATACTGCAGATGTTGAGGAGGAGTGGAAGCTGTTCAGAACAGCAGTCACTGCCTCTCTACTCTCATGCTGTGGCAGAAAGTGGCTCGGCATGGCAACAGGCAATGAGATAAGGACACCTTAGTGGAACCAAGAAGTCCAAAAAACTGTCCGGGCAAAAAAGGAGTCCTACCTAATATGGCTTAGGGGCGGGTCACCTGAGATGCGTTTGCGGTATGCTGAGGCACGAAAAGATGCTGCTGAGGCTGTAAAGACAGCAAAGCAGAAGGCCTGGGAATCCTTTGGAGAAAGATTAGACTCATCCTATGCAAATGCAAACAAAGTATTCTGGCAGACCATCTGCCACCTTCGAGGGAGGAAATCGTGCACAGCAAGGGCAATTAAGGCCTCTGATGGTGCACTTTTAACAACTGAGAAGGATATCCTCCACAGATGGAGGGAATACTTTGAGAGCCTTCTTAACGCGGGTGGCCCAGCAGTTGTGGACATCCAAGAGGCGCAGATCGGGGCAATGACTAGTCTCACAGCAGAAGAGGTCTATTTAGCAATAAAATCGCTAAAATCGAGCAAGGCTGCTGGCGATGATGAAATTTGGCCCAAAATGCTAAAAGCCTTAAATCGAGGCAGTGTTCTCTGGCTGACTCGAGTGTGTCAGGCTGCTTGGATATCTGGGCGAGCACCAAAGCAATGGCAGACAGGCATAATAATACCAGTCTTCAAGAAGAGAGACCAGAAGGATTGCAGTAACTATCGTGGCATCTCTCTGCTCAGCCTGCCTGGGAACGTGTATGCTAAGTGCTTGGAAAGATTGTGCAGAAGCATAGTTGAGTCAAAGTTCCAGGAAGAACAATGTGGCTTTCGTCCTGGTAGAAGCACAACTGACCAAATCTTCACTTTAAGGCAAGTCTTTGAGAAATCTTGGGAATATGCCAAGAATGTCTACACATGTTTTGTCGACTTGGAGAAGGTATATGACTGGGTTCCTTGGGATAAGCTTTGGCAAGTAGTACAGGAGTATGAAGTGGATAGCCAACTATTAGCTGCCATCAAGTCCCTGTATGAATGCTCAGAGTTTTGTGTCAGAGTAAAGAGCAAAGTCTGAACCTTTCACAGTCTCCATTGGCCTCCGTCAAGGGTGTGTTCTGTCACCCCTCCTTTTCATAATATTTATGGACTGGATTGATAGGCACAGCCGAGGCAGTGAGTGTGTCAGAAATGGAAGATGCAGCATTGGACGTCTGCTTTTTGCAGATGACCTAGTTCTGCTTAGGTCTTCCACAGATGACCTCCAGCAGACCCTGGATAGGTTTGCAGCTGTTTGTGCAGATGCCAGAAGGAAGATCAGTGTGGCCAAAACTGAAACATTTGTGGTCTCAAGACAACCATCCCAGTGCACTCTACATGTAAGTGGAGTCCCAATGAGGCAGGTGGAGAAGTTTAAATACCTTGGGTCCATATTCACAAATGATGGAAAATGGGACGTAGAGTTAGCAAGCTCAATATTGCGAGAGCTTGGTCGTTCGGTAGTATTGAAGCGGGAGTTAAGCCAGAAGGCAAAGCTGGCTGTCTTCAATACAGTCTATGTCCCCATCCTCACCTATGGTCATGAGATTTGGGTAATGACCAAAAGAATGCGGACACGAATCCAAGCAGCTGAAATGAGGTTCCTTCGAGGAGTTGTGGGGCTGACAAGACTCGACAGAGTCAGAAGCTCTGCAATTCGGGGAACCCTCAATACTCAACCGCTGCTTCTCCGTGGAGATCACAGTTACGTTGGTACGGGCACCTGGTCAGAATGCCACAAGAGAGGCTTCCTCAGCAGGCCCTCTTTGCCAAGCCAGAGGGTGGGAGGCCATGTGGAAGGCCAAGGACTCGCTGGATAGATTATATCCAAAACCTTGGGTGGACACGTTTGGGAATCCCACCAGAACACCTGAGCTTGGTGGCAGAGGATCGTGACCATTGTAAGTTCCTCTTGCAGCTGTTGTCCCCACAACCCAATTAGGAAAGGTGGGCCTTGAAGATGTATATATGTATTATTATGAAGTATTATTACATGTTTTTTAATCTTTCTTCATTCTGCAATTTGGCTGAAGTGTTGAACATGAAGCTGAATATGAAGCATAAACATCGTGAATTAAGTTTTCTAAACACATGTTCTGGACAAAAAAATACATCATTAAAAATTGCTAATTATTATTATTTTTTTTCAAAACATTTGTACTGCTTTGAAATGCTTGATGGAAAAACTAAAGCTTGGAGATAATGGGCAGGAGTTTTGAATAGAGAAAATGAAAGCCATTCAAACATGGATATTTCTGTAACTTCATCAGAACCGATGTTTAGATTAGGAGAATGATAACAGTAATCAGGCCATGAAAAGAAGAGGAGAACTCTCCCAGAGGTACTTCACAATGACAGAAGTCCCACTTGCTGCCATAAGGCAAAGGACGTGAGGCTGAGAGTAGCTAAGGAAAGGCCATTCCATAAAAGATGAAACTTGCATGCTTCATCTTATGTTTAATAGTATTAAAGAATGCTACAAGTATGAAATAATTTTATTAAATGTATGGTATTTCACTGAATTCAAACTGGCATATTCAGAGCACAAACGAGTTGTCAAAAATATATGGACACTAACAATCAGAAGGCTCAATATGCAATTTCAGTGACTCATTAAAATCATCATAAATGGTTTCATTCACCTCCATTATCCATTTATGCAATATTTATGAGTGACATCTCTATTTCAAGCTACCGTAGCTGCTAGACATTCTAAAATACCAGTAAGTTTCTTCTCCTCCACATCGATGTATTATTCTCCTTCATAATATTCCCCTTCAATCTTAGTTTGTCTTAGTTCATTTATGTTCTTAGATAGTACCTGATAGTAATGTATCTGAAGGCTTTCCAGTCAGCTAGAAAATAATCCTGTTGCTGTTTACTCTACCAGGTCATGGTTAGTGAGTCAAAAGCAATACTTGGACCACAGTTTGGGTACTCCCTGCATGAGAGTTATGTGCATGCATGTCCTTCTGCTTTATGCCCCTGCCCTGAAGTTTCCAGTATTATTTTGAAACACCATGAGAGATAACCAAATAAATACAAGTTTCACTGCAGTTATAAAAAAAAACTTCTTCCATTAAACAACCAAAAAGTCACAAAATATGTCTAGAAAATACCAAAAAAAAAAAAAACATTTCAGACAATGAAGAACTTCCACATCTTTGACCAGCATTTTATACAACAATACAGACATTAATGATGGGCCCTTGCCTACAGACATGAAAAACCTGATCTGCTGTTCCAAACTGAACTTTCCACTGGCATCCTCTATGACTTACAGTTCATTTTAGCTATCCAAATTACATCATGCATGATACCATGTCTAAAAAGGCATTAGGATGATGGCAGAATATGTGCTTTTATTGGAGCTAACATTCCTTGTCAAAGCATTATACTTGTAATTGCTTCTACACAAACTGCTCTAGTTCAGGATTCCTTGCTTCACTGTGTGGTTTTCATTCAATGATTTTTACTGGTCTAACTCAGATGACAAGGTGATCTCTGATTATTTATCTTTGAAAGTTGATTTCATACAGTCTAATTACCTAAACTTTCATGTGGGATAAACTTCCTTGGTTAGACTTTAATATTCATAACTTAAACTAGCTTCCTTTCTCTAACTTTACAGATCAAGCAAAGGCCTGCCAAAGAGAATACAAGATAATCTACATCACTCTTTCAACACCATGGACATGTTCTTAACCAGCTCTACTCCAAAGTCACTACGAATGTTTGATCTCTTCTTGGAAATTGACTATAACCTTATCCACACTTTCTTTTCTAAAGAACAATCTTCTCTCGACCAATCTTAGTCATGTAGTTTATGATAGTACTACAATTGTTCCAAATGTGATGACCTTCAGAATTTCTATACCTTTTTTCCATAGTCTGATTACTGTTTCTGCACTGATCCAAACATCTGCTCCAATAAATTAACTGAAATAATCCTTACTGGAATGAGTACCTTCATTCCCCACTTCATTGCAAACTCCTGACCTCTAACACGCTTGCCAAAGTAGATCAAGATAAGTTCAGCATGTATAGTCAAGATCTTGAGTCAAAAATTTTAGCTTCTTACTCGGCCAACACTACAGCCTGAAACAAGAACAAGAAAATAATCAGCAAATGTAAAACAGGCCAAATGCAAAAAGGCTTGCCTCTTACTTCAATAATAGTCGAGGCTTCTTCAGGATGAGGAAGTGGTGAGAAGGATTCAGAGACAAGTGACCAAGATAGTTGAGTGGTCTGTGGAATGCTCCCTGTGAGGATAGCTTGAGGATTTGCAAATTGCAAAAGTTGGTTGATAGGGAAAAAAGTGGGAATATAGAAACATTTAAGTTATTTAAAGGGTTTCTGTAGGATTAATGCAGGGGAAATGTTTCAGCACTTGGTTAGAGTGGACAGAACAAGAGGTCTAGTCTCCTGCTAAGGCTGTTCAGTATAACTTCCACTCTTACTTGATTCCACCTCTAACAATTTTTTAATGCTATAGTTACTATTATTGCAAGGGCACTTCCATGGAGTTTTAGGACTCATCATGGCATCATGGGAGACTCAAACTATCAACACCAGTGGCGCACCCAGAGAGGGGGCCAATGCCCCCCTCCCAAAAAAAGAAAAAGTTAAAAACCACTAGAAAATTTTCCAAAATACTTTTACTAATTAAAATTCATTTTTTATTTATGTTGTGTCATGTCTTCTATTTCTATACTACTTATGAATTAGGGGTCACATAAAGTGAGAGAACCCTACAGCAGTGTTTCTCAACCTATGGTCCCCGACGATGAGACAGGTGGTCCACAGGCTTAAATTAACCAAATAAATCTATATATTTTAATTATCCAAATAAAACAAATTAAAATTGAATAAGTAAAAATTATTAAAATAAAATGATACTTAAAAAAAAAAAAAAATAGCAGTAGAATGTTCATTCCATGAACATTCTGCCACTATTTTAATTTGTAGCGGCAGAATGACAAGTAATAAAAGAGGGGCGAAGCGAAAAACTATGGTTTTATTGCTTCTACCTTCCCTTGCTGTTTTGTCAGATTTGAAGTGAACATGTGTTATCCACATGACCACATTTCAACCAATTGCTTGTTGTTTATTGATTTTTATTGTTGAAGGTTTTCCTCCTTCAACCAATATATCTTCAGAAGTGCTAAGTAATACTTAGACAAAATGTGTTGTGAGTTAACCACAGTATAGTTCACCCACTGTTTGTAGATCTCTCCTTGGCATTTTGCCAAGAATAGTCGATTCATGCTGAAGGAGAAAAAGAAACGAAGGATGTACGAATTGGGCACCAACATGCGAAATCACATGCTTTCTTGTCTGTCACTGTACTAGTACTAGATTGATTTTTGTTGTCGCTTTTTTGCATTTTTTTTTATTATTAATTTGTACGATGGATCCAGTACAGTCAACAAGTTCTGTTCTGTGTCTTAAACGTTTCAGTAGCCCTTGCAAAAGAATATTGAATAATGTGCTGACATTCTGCAAAAAAGAATCGTCTCTTTGTTCCCCTTTCTCAAGTCATAAAACGTGCAAGTGCAATTGCGGGCGTATTGGGGTCGACTGTTAAAAGAATTCGTAGGGAATCAAAAGGCGAAGGTAAGCCAAAATTTAAATCTCCTAAAAAAAATTGCCAGAGTGAAGAAAACCATCAAAACCATAGTTTTGAATGATTTTGATGTGGTCGAGAAAAGAGTGCCAACTGTTCTGAAATTGATTCCTGTGCTTAAAGAAAAAAATTAATTTTCCTTGGAAAAGAGAAACTTTATGGGGAAAAAAAAAACTTCATGAAATCGGATTTTGTTTTAAAAAGTCCCAGAATAAAAGGAAACTTATCATGGAGCGAAGTGACATTGTTTTATCTAGAACACAGTATTTGAGAGCAATAAGACGTTTCAGGGAGGAGAAAAGACCGATTGTGTATCTAGATGAAACTTGGATTGACAGTAATTTAACTTATGGAAAATGTTGGCAGTCTAAAGAAGAATGTGGAGTGCTACAAACCAGAAATGCCTCGCGGCGCATAATAATTTTGTGTGCGGGTGGAGAAATAGGTTTTTTACCAAATTCAAACTTACTATACAAAGCCAATTACCATAGGCAAATGAATTCTACGATCTTCGAAAAGTGGGCAGAAGAAAAACTGATTCCAAACCTTCCTAAAAATGCTGTTGTTATAATTGATAATGCTTCATATCACTGTATTCGATTAAACAAAGTTCCAAATTGGTCTAATAAGAAGCAAGTTCTTATGGATTGGCTCTCTGCAAATAACATTTCTCATTTCCCAGATATGCGAAAAATTTAATTGCTTAATTTGGTCAAAAGAAACTCAACTCACCCACAACTAAACTATTTTAATTCAACATGATGCTCAAAGAGCATGGATTTCTAGCTTTGAGGCTACCACCTATAGCATTAATATAGCATTGCAATATTAATGCTATTGAGTATGTTTGGGCAGAAGTAAAAAGTTTCATTCGCCATCGCAATATAACTGGAGATATTGACATGTCGAAACTTTTTAAGCTTTCAGAACAGGCGAAAGAAAGTATTACAGTTCAAAACTGGGGAAAATATTGCTTTCATGTCACCTCATTGGAAAATATGTATTGGGACAGAGATGGAATTATTGAAGAAACATGAGAACCTTTGATGATCAGTTTAAGTGAAAGTGATGGCGATTCGGACACCGATTCAGATGACTATGAAGATTAAAAGGATTTGATAATGGTATTTTTTTCCAACCTTTTTTTGCATGGGTTTGTTAAAAGAGTCACAACAAGTCATAAATAATTAATCGGTTTAGGACATTAAAGTGTCTCAGTTCTCTCAACTAGTTTAGAATATCTAAAAAATTTAGAAAATCTAAGTTCATTTGAAAAAATTTCTGTTTTTCTATATAATTATTTTATAGACAACTTTCTTAAAAATAAACTGAGTTAAATTTTTGTTTTATGCTATACCGTTTTTAATTTTGTTAATATTCTGCATACATTTTTCCAACTGTTACACAAGCAAAATAGTTACACTTTAAAAACTACAATGTTTGTAAAAGAAAAGCGAAATTTTCCGACCTGTAATAATAAACAAACACATCCCAGAAGACAGATTGATTACCCTATTATCGGAATGGATTCTCCATTTTCTGACATGCACAGAGTCTCGAGAGACCTTTAATCAGTGGGCGAACTATGTTTAGATATTTTTAGGAAATCGTGCAAAAAGCAAGCTGACAGTTGAGTTTAAATGCTAACTCTCTTCAACCGAATTCCAATAATACGTGAAACTGCCATAACAGCATTCACTATATATCTTAGTTCTAACACGTTTACGAATTTTAACACTTTCAGATGAATTTTATTGCTGCCGAGCGAACTCACACAATCTAATTAATAACAATAGTTTTTAGTTAGATACTGTGTTTGCCGGTACAACATATGGTTTTGCTTGAGTCTATATATACAGCATAGTTTCTGTATGAGGGGACATCTGATTTATTAATTAGTGTCGTTTTTTATTCCAGTTGGTTCTAATTACACTATTTGTTGAGAAATATATTACACAGACTGCTCATACTTAATTCACTGACATAATAAAAGTACTTGTTTTTCTTGCCTCTGCAATATAGTGGCTATGGGGGGGTGGGCGTTGTTTACCGAGGGAGCAAGTTACTATCGCCCTACTCTGAACGTGTTTCAGTTTTTTTTTCATTTGCGAGGTATATGCAAAACTTTTTAATTTATTTTTTCGAAAAGTAAAATCAGGGGCGAGAGTTATATGCGAGTAAGTATGGTATTTCAATTATGGATAAGTACATTGGTATCTTCTTTGAATGGAAAAATATCTCGGATGACAGTGATATTACAAAACGAGTTTGTAATGACTGTTTATGTGTAGTTACTGAAGAGAAAGAGATCTGTAACGAATTCACAGAAACACAGACTTCCCATCAGTTGCAATGCGATAATATTAATACGCTTAACAAAAGGAAAGATTTGCTGACTTGCTGGACACTCGATCAGTGGATTGCATTCAAAAGTAAATGCAATTGGTTATTTTGTAGGAACATTTTTCTGTTTTGTGACTTTTCTCCCTTTATGGTAATTATGCCTACATTATTCAACAATTGTTTACAGTTTTGAATGTGTATATAAAGTCAATATCAACAGTAGCCTGATTACGAACGCGTGATAAAAGGGATGGGGAGGTTTGGAGCTTCCCCGGATAGTATTCAAAAGGTAAATACAATTGGTTATTTTGTATAGGGCCCCAAAACTTATTAGTTTAGAATTTAACTGCTGGGAAAGGGTTTGTCCACCTCAAAATCTGAAACAGAATTTGGAAACATTTTCGGAATAACTTTTTATAAGAAATTTCTGTGATTTCACGATCCATTTCAGGCTTGCAGTCATGAGAACGACCTTTCGTTATCGAAAAAAGAGCAGCTAGTTGAGCTTTTAAGTGACAGTGGGCTTAAAATGCAATTCCGTTATCGTGGTTTGGCTCGATTCTAGATCTCGCCTTCAGTGAGAAGTGAATTTCCCCGAATTATTTGAAGAAGTCGAAAATCGTCATGCAGTTTTCTACAACCTATCTTTGGAGGAAATGATTTTCATCACTCCTTCAAATAAAACAAAATACAGAATTCGTCTTAGTGTGTGTGCCGATCTTCGACTGAAGTTGACCAATATTGAGCCAGATATCCAGCAAACTTTAAGGTCGAGAAGTTCATCCATCTCATTAAAAGTAAATAGTAACATAATTATATCATTTTATTTATTTGTTTAATAAAAATTAAAACTTTGTTTTAATTTTTATCCACAAAATTTAATTTTTTATCTATATATCCGGCCTGGTTGGCTGACTCTCCAGCCAAAAGGCTTCAAGTTCGAATCCTTCCGTGGGCATGGATATTTGCGATTGTCTGTAAAAATACTAGTGGCAGTGGTTGGCGGTAGACAGCGTTGGTGTAGATGATGACGATTGTAGTTGTGGTTGGTGAAGACGGAGAGTTGTAGAGTATGTGCCTTTCCTCGATATGTCACATAGTTTGAATTTGGTACTTGGAAATGCTATATCTGTGACAAATAAGAAATTGCATTGGCATAATTGAAAAGGAACACAATTTCTTCAATATCCCTAAAAGATAGGACGTCCTTGTTGTTTATATTATAATATTAATATCTTTTGAGATTTATAATATCTTTATTTAGCTTGCAAAAAATATTTGCATGCACCTTACCATTGTCTAAAATAATGCAAAAATCTGACAGTGACCTCTTAATTGCCCTAAATTTTGTTGATGATGTAGTGGCTCAATTAAATACTATTCGTGAAACACCAGATTCTTCATTTAAAGATATTTATGATGAAGCATGTATAAAAGCCAATAATTTTAATATTGACATTAAAAAGCCAAGGACTTCATCAAAACAAACATTAAGGTCCAATGTTCCAGCCGATTAGAAGTGTATTTCAGGAGAACTATTTCATTCCATTTATTGACCAAATATTGACACAACTTCATGAATGTTTCACTCGGGACCACAGCATTTTGAAATATATTTTTTTCTCTTCTACCAAATGGAAAAGATGCTCCAACAGCAAGCAATGAAAGATTTTTGTCAATTGTGTGAATTTTGTGCCTGTGATTTGCCTTATACAAATCCTGCAATTTTGAACGGCGAATTCAAGTTGCCGTATAAGAAATTTGAAAAACCGTTTGCAATAGCTTCATGCAAAATGAAACTGCTTCATGCATGAAGCAGTTTCATTTTTGCATTTTGCAGTTTCAAAGTGTGACAAAATGATATATCCTAACATCTATAACTTATTAAAAATATTTGCAACGCTTCCTGTAACAACATGCGTCCGTGAAAGGTCATTTTCTAACTTACGCCTTTTAAAAACCTATTTAAGATCTACCATGACACAATCACGATTGAACGGACTGGCTTTGCTATATATATATACACGCACAGAGAGAGATTAATGTAACCACGACTGAAATAATTCAAGAGCTTAGTAAAAAGAAAAACTGGAGTTTATTCTTTAAATAAATTTTTATAATCACCTAATGAATTTTAATGAATTTTAGTTGAACGGATAAAAATATTTTTAATGCAAATTCATTGTATTAAAAATATTTTTATTCATTCAACTTGCCCCCCCCAAGATTAAATCCTGGGTGCGCCACTGATCAACACAATATCTATTATAATTCTCCTTTAAACCATTAACAGACAAAGCACTCACAACTGACTCAGGCAACCCATTCCATTTATTCGCCACTCTCCAACTGAAAAATGTAATCCACATGCCCTTGCTAACCACAATTCTTACCCAATTTCTAGGGATGACCACTTGTTCTGCCCACTCTAATCAAGTGCTGAAACATTTCCCCTACATCAATCCTACAAAATCCTTTAAATAACTTAAATATTTAAATAAAGAACTTTTATTATTAAAAGACCAGAAGGTAAATGATAAAATATACAAAGAGCTAACAAGTTTCACTAGCCACTGTCTAGCATTTTCAAGGCTGAACTGGTGTGAAAACAATCAAACACGAATGATCAAATGTAACGGCTTAGGCCGTTACATTTGACTAAAGTTACTAAAGTGTATGTTTTTAAATGTAACTTAATGCATTTGTTTTCACACCAGTTCAGCCTTGAAAATGCTAGACAGTGGCTAGTGAAACTTGTTGGCTCTTTGTATATTTTATCATTTACCTTCTGGTCTTTTAATAATAAAAGTTCTTTATTTTAATACATCAGACCAAATATGTACAATTCAAACTTAAATATTTCTATATCTCCCCCCCCCTTTTTTTTTGCCTATCAACCAACTTTTGCAATCTGCAAACCCTCAAGCTATCCTCACAGGGAGAATTCCACAGACCACTATCTTGGTCACTTGTTTCTAGATACTTCCCACCACTTCCTCATCCCCAAGACACCTAGGTGCAGACCTGATCACAGTAATGATAGCTGTCTTATCTCTGCTTGTTAGTGTATTCTTCAATAACTAAGCTACCCTGGCAACTTTAGCACTATGTCTTCTAAACTTCAATTCTCTATCTACTACTATCCCCAAATCCCTGGCTTTATGAATTTCCAGGAGTATAGTTTCCTCAATGTGGTACACAGCTTGTAATTTTAGTATCCCAAAATGCATAACTATACCTTTCCACATTAAATTGGCCTCCATTATGTTTTACCCATACCGTTGGCCTATTCAAATCATCCTGCAAGCTCTGCACATCCCCTTGATTAACTATTTCCCTATCCAACTTTGCATCATCAGCAAACAACTGAATATCTCCCTTCAAATTATTTCCTATATCATTTATGTACAAATTAAACAGCAGTGGTCTCAAAGCATAGAGCCCTGTGGCAAACCACTAGTAGTTGCCTGCCTTCTCCTGGATTCTGCTCCTCAATATACTACTTTTTTGGTAGGTGTCCACCGGCCACCCTTTTTTATCCATACCACCAGTTTCCTATCTATCCCCATTTGTTGTAGTTTGCATAACAGAGTTCCATGTAGTACCTGTCAAACACCTTTGCAAAATCCAGCTACACTATCATCGTGTAGCCATTCCCTTTATCCAATTCAGTTGTCACTATTATAAAAAAAAGTAAGCAGGTTAACTAAAGCATGACTGACCCTTCACAAAGCCATGCTGCCCTCTCATAGTGTATCATATTCTTATCTGCCCATTCGTGAATTCTCTTTTTGACCAACTTTTGCAGTACTTTTACCGTCACTCCTGAGGTACTAATTGGTCTATAATTTGTTATCACAGACTTAGATCCTCCTTTGCAAAGCTATGCTGCCCATCACAGAGTATTATTATTTAGAGTATAGAGTATCATTATTTCTTACAGATGTTCTGTTTCTGCATTATGTCTTTTTTATAAGCTTTCATGGGCACTGCTGCACCAAACTAGATGTCTCCATTTCTCTAATCATCATTATCGTTTTACAGCATCTCCATGGAGTCCAGAGACTCATTATGGGAGATGCAAATTAGTCATTATACACACAAATCCTATCATACCTCACCTTGAATCCATTCACCATCTGGGCACTCACAACTAATTTTGTCAATCCATTCCACTCATTCACCACTCTCCATGCAAAAAATCTGGTTCTCACACCCCTACTAGTGTGCATGGGCTGACATGCCATCCAGTTCCACTGCTGTGTTCATATTTTATAATATGATTATAAAATATTCATATTTCTTAATATGCTGAACACCTCCTGTTCATCTACTTCAATGTTGATATGCATCTCTCTAACATCAGCAACTGTAAAATCACCACTTGGATGATACAATTTTGCAAAATGATCACTTAGCAACTCAACTATTTCTTTTGGTTCAGTCACCTTCTTACCATGAGCATTATTTAAAGTCATCCTACCATAGTCATTTTTCTTTTTACTTGCTACGTAACGAAAAAACCCTTTTGAGTTTACTTTGGCCTGTTTGGCTAATTCACTCTCATTATTTGGCCTTCCATACTAGTCACCCTTCCTGCTTGCACTTTGTACCGCTCATGAGTATGCTGATCGCTTTTTTCTCTATATTTCCTCCACAATTTTTTTCTTTTTTTTGCAGTTCTTGCTTTATATCCCTATTCATCCACTCAATTCCAACTTGGTTTATCCTCCTGACCTTGGGTATGCAGTCTGATACTGCTACTCTCAAGCTATCTCTGACCACCTGTCATGCACCACTGACATTCTTTCCTTGTAGATTCTCGATCCATAGCACTGTTTCAAGATGACTCCTGAGTTTCTCATAATCACCTGCCTTATAATTAAACAAAGCCCTTCCACATGTATGACAACTTCCCAGATGCCATTATCAGATTCAACACCTTCAAACCACTTGTCCCCTCTATAACGTTGCTTCATGCAGTTATCTCTTAGCAACTGTATAAATCCCCTTGCCATGCCTTTCCTCCCTCTGATCGTGTTCCCATAGTTAAAGTCTCCCATAATAATTGTTCAGCCTATACTCATTGTGTTAATCTGCCGATACATGGTATCTACATCTTCCTGTGGAAACCCCCCCCCGGTCTATAGCAGTACCCAGCAATGTATTTTGTCCTCAATCTCACACCAGACAGCCTCAAATGAACCATCTCCCCCAAACCTAAAATCCTCTTTAATTTCTAATTTTGTTGGTTGTAATTCTTCAGCTATCAGTAATACCCCATCTCCTGTCCTGTTCCTTCTATCCTTCCTGAAAATACAATACCCTTTACATTCTATCCCTGTAACTATATCATTTTCAGTCAACCAGGTCTCACTGATGCCTATAATTTTTGTCCAAGTCGAGCTGACCAATGCCAAAATCTCCCTATCCTTATTCCTAATACTTCTTGCATTCATGTACATGCATTTCAACATCTCTTTGTACCCACAGTTACCCTTGTGTAATGTCATTACCAACCCATTCAAATGGGAAGCCTGTGAAATCCCATTCGGCATTTCATAACCATTAGTCTGCACAATCTTCTCATTGACAATCATGACCCTTCTCAACTCTATCCTATCATGCCAAAGCAGCAGACTCACAATCTTTACTTTCTTACTCTTCATTTTTGCTTCCACTAACAACTCTTACGTCTAGTAGCAAGGCTTATACGTTGGTCATACATAACTGGTAATTAGCTTACAGAATTAACAACGCATATAAAGGATATTAATTAAAGGCAACTTTAATGAATAACTTCAATATTTTGGCAACGTCACATTGCCATCTTCAGGAACATAAAAATATAGTATGTGCATGCAGGCACTAACAAAAGCAAATGAGGAAGAAGGCAAGAAACTAATATTGTTCCTAAAGTCCTAATGGTACCCTCTGGCAAGCTAATTTGGTTGTCTTGGCCATTGGGCTGAAGTTCTCATAATGTAAGTCTCCCAAATTTGGGGTAGTTTCATGCACCCAAATTTGTTGAGGTTTGGAACGCTTTTTAGAGCTGCTGATGATTCCTTGAATAATCTTTCGTACTTAAACTTGCTGCGGTGTATTATTTTAGTTTTCTTCCAACGAATTCTATGGTGGGTATCTAAGGCATGGTCTGCCAGCCCAGAGTGGCTGTACTGGTGAAACCGGATGTAGTCTTTGTGTTCTGAAATTCTGATATTTGCTGTCCTGCCTGTTTGGCCAAAGTAGGACAATTTGCAGCTGCAAGGAACCTGGTATACACCAAATAGGTCTAGGGGAAGCGGTTGGTCTTTGGTAGAGCAGATAAGGGATGCCAACTTTTTATATGGTCTATAACAAGAAGTCAGGTCATATTTTTTGAGGATATTGGTTATTTTCTCAGAGGTCCCCTGGATGTAAGGGATGGTGAGAGATTTGGTGGAATCTTTATTGTGGAGGGGGGGGGGGGTTGGTTTACTGGTTTTCGTATTTTTTGGGGTTATAGCCATTGGCTAAGAAAGTGTTGAGGATGTGGTTTAGTTCAGTGGTTAGGGCATCATCATCTGAGCAGATTAATTTTGCCCTGTTATATAGTGTTTTTATAACCCCATATTGTTGTGAGTGGGGGGGGGGGATTGCTGTTGAATGTATCTGCCTGTATGGGTGGGTTTTCTGTAAACAGAGAAAACCAAAGATCCATCAAGCTGGTGAGTGATTAAAGTGTCTAGGAAGGGGGAGGGTGTTGTTTTCCTCTTTTTCTAAGGTGAACTGGACTCTGGGGTGTTGGTTGTTTAAGTGTGTTAGGAAGGAGTGGAGTGCATCTGAGCCATGTGGCCAAATAGCGAATAAGTAGCCAAATAGTAATTACCAGCTAACAACTCTTACATATCTCTTCTCAATGTATATTTCTCACATTTATCATAAGAACACAAGCAGCTACTAGTTAATATCCATACACGGCTCAACTCCAAACTTGTTGCATCAACTTCTCATCCTCTTTTTTTTTTCATTCCAACTACTACTGTTCTTTGGAACAGCCTTCCCCCCTTACTATTTTCTCCAATGAATACAATCTCTCAGCATTTCAAGAAACATGTTAACAGATTCCTTCATTCTCTCTCTAACCACCTGC
Source organism: Typopeltis vanoorti (assembly GCF_054136105.1). Classification (NCBI taxonomy): domain Eukaryota; kingdom Metazoa; phylum Arthropoda; class Arachnida; order Uropygi; family Thelyphonidae; genus Typopeltis; species Typopeltis vanoorti. The sequence continues at coordinate 137,421,659 of NC_143550.1, read as the reverse complement.
TCATGCACTGTCGCATTTCAGTTTTGGTCTTTTTAGCATCCCAACAGAAATGTTTAAAATGAATCTTGGATTTCTTAATTAACTATAGATCAAATTTAGCCTTGTAATCTTCAACAACTTCATTAATATTACTATCTGTTTGTGTTTATTCTATGCACCAGATGCATTCTGAGATCTTCAATCTGAGGTTTTGTTTGTTTGTTTTTTTCCCACATATTTCAAATTACTTCTCAGAATAAATTTTACTTTTTAAGTAAAAGTTATTATGAAACAAAATACATTTTGAATATTATGCAAAATATTTGGGAGATATTCAGTTGTTTGCAGATGATGTGAAGCTAGGGAGGGTTATTAGTAATAGTGTAGATATGTGAGAGCCTTACAAGAGGATTTGAATAAACTGGACAGATGGGTAAATGAAAGGAGGTGTCAGCTTAATGCAGCAAAATGTAAAGTCTTGAAGTTTGGAATACATCAATGGGAGGCAGCATACTCTGTTGGAGGAGCTGTACTGGAGGAAATAGGGAAGACAAGAGAAATGTGGGTGATGATTGATAGAAACCTAAAATTCAGGGAATATACAGGGTGATTCAAAAAGATAGACTCAATTTCGTATGGCTATATTTCCTGAACTGTACATCGTATGTGAATGATCTACATAACAACTGAAAGAGGAGGTCCTAAAGTTTGAAATACTACTGCTAGAGCACTTGCCAAGCACACAGCCATGCAACAGCATCAGTTGTGAGCCAATTGGCTACTATGCAGCGCAAAATTTTTCGAGTTCGTGAGCTCATTAAAACAGAGTCGCCGACTACGATGCAGCATGCATTTCATCGTTGTTTCAACATTAAACTTCCAATGAGGAAGAGCATTTGTCATCGGAATTATCAATTTGAGCAAACAGGCTGTCTGTGTAAGGGAAAAAGCTCAGGCAGACCGCGTGTAGCGGAGGAGAACGTGAGACAAATTTGTTAACTGTGTGGCCAGAGGGGGAACACATTGAACAGCTATAAACTTTATTGTGAGTATAAACAAATATACTTTACATCATATTTGTCACTAGTTCTATGTTTGATATACAGACTTACAAAATTGACTCCATCTCTTTGAATCATCCTGTACTGCAAAGGTGGTGAAGGTAACCCAGAGGACTGCTGCAATACTGAGAAGGACGCTGACCTGCAGAGATAAAAGAGTTGCATTCCACTGTATAAAGCCCTGATTAGACCACACCTGGACTATTGTTCTCAAATTTGGTCCCCAGGATTTGAAGGGCATAAATTAATTGTGGAAAGGGTACAAAGGCAGATAAAAAAGATGGTTTCAGGACTATACAATGTTGGTTATGAGGATTGGCTGTGGGAATATGGACTGCAGAGCTTGGTAAATAGGAGAGGTGATATGATTGAAACTTTTAAACTGTTGGGAGGTAGTTACAGGGTTGACACTGGGGAGTTCTTTCACTTGGTGGAACAGGAGATAGGAGCAAGGACAAGGGGTCATCCCTGGAAGTTATGAAAGGAAGCTGTGAGCAAGAGAGTGAGGAGTTGTTTCTTTGCATGAAGGGTAGTTGAACCGTGGAATGCATTGCCTGATAGAGTGGTGAGAGCACGAATGATCACCGAGTTCAAGGAGTGGTATGACAGACTGTGTTTTCTATGAAGGACTCCCATGATGAGTCTTTTGACTCCATGGAGGCCTGAATCTTAATAATAATAATCTTTAAACGTCATCCCAATTTTACTATCAATTCAATTTTGTCAATGAAATCCCAATCCATGATTTATGCTTTCTATTTCTTCTGCCATATTCTCAAAAGCAGCCAATCATCTCTTTCCTTAATTTCAATTTTCCTATCAAGGTTAAGTGATCACTGTAAACAATGAAAAATGTGACATGACTTACTTTAATTCTTCTGATACTATTAAAAAATCCAAGATTGTATTATGCTTGTTAGTTCATGTACATATGGCTCTGAAAAGCTACCACAAATTAACTCTTAAGAAACTGCTACCTATTCCATTTACAGCCATTTTATTCTCCCAGTCAATATCACTAATATCACCTCATTCATTATCAAGATACCTTTCACAAGATATGCAAGCACTTATTCAGATTAATTTTATCAATTTATCTATAGATGATTCTTTCTTGGACTGAGTGCATTTCACTGAATGCAGTATTTAGAATCCTTACAAAATCAGATGATGGTATTATTTCAGAATATTTCAAAAAAAAATTAGGGGAGTGAACAGATTGCATCAATGGCAGAACCATATTAACCATGCTACCAGCCAAGACGTCTATAGACGTCAAAGTTATTATGGATGCGAAGTGCATATTAAAATTGTAATACCATTGATATTACATTCAAGTATATATATGATGGGTACGAAGCATATGAGGATGCGTATTTAATCCATAACGGCCGGTGAGGTGGTTAAAACTGAAGATATTAGGAAGGAACTTGACATTGTTAGCATTCAGGAATGTGTAATCATAAGAGAAAAAGTGTCTGGAAAAAAAAAAAAATGTGTTTTCCTTCCTGCCATCTAATCTTTTGAAGTAATACTATTATGGTGTCCTGTATGCCCCTTGAGGGCATCAGGCATTTGATTAGGATGATGTTTTTTAATAAATAAATACATTCAAATACTTACAGTTGGGGACAAAGCCTGGGACTTTATTTTGGCTAACTTATCAAGATTCTTGGCACAAAAATAACTGTTGACATTGAGACAAAAGTGTTCACTATCTGTTCAAAAAAAAAAAAAAAAAAAAACTTTATATGAATAATCAGAGCAAAGCAAATAAATTACTAAAACATGTTAATAAATTACTAAAACGTATATATATATATAGTATAGGTTTGTAGCCAACACATTTCTCCAATTGTAGATAAGATTCAAGTCAAGTATATTTCCAAAAAGATTCACAAATAAAACTTTCTGTTGTCTCTGATCATTGGGGTAGCTGGAATTAGGCTGAGGCAACTGAGATTAGAGGTAGCATATTACATCTATTAATTGCACATGCTGTTCTCTAGCCATTTTGTTTCCAGGAAAGAAAGCTTTTCCACCTCTCTATATAAGTCTGGCTGACTCACTGTTAGATGAAAAGCATCTTCTATACACAATGAAAACTAAACATTAATTCTCCTAAGTTTATGTGTAAAATTTAATATTCCTCTTTCCTTGCCCTTCCAACCTGATCACTTAATATGCAAGGTCTCTTAAATCTGCCAAAATTCTCTGTCATTGTGAAATATCCTTGATATTTTTGTGCTGAGAGATACTTCTATTTCTAGTACATAAAGAAAGTTTGTTTCTTTATTAGAATCCCACAGGAGCTGTTAGTATAATGATGTGAACGAACAATTATGCCTTTCATGTCTGATCACAGTAAACTTAAACTGTGACCAGAAATTGGTTTACACAGTACAGACTCTTTGTTGAATGTTTTGCAGCACAACTGCAAAATACAATACACAACATAAAATTTTGTGTCCTGTGAGTTACTACAAAATACCAGATTTTTCATTTCTCTTTCCAAGAACTTTCTTTCAGTTAAGTCCTAAAATTCACTGATTATTCAATGAAAGCTGTCAGGAATCAACACAGATGAATAACATGGAAGTTATACACTACATTGGAACTGAAAATTACTTTATGACTTTATAATTTAGTTTTTTTTTTTCATCACAATTTCAACTAGTCATGAGGAGGGATGTGTGATCATACTCCCCTTTATTAAAAATCTAGTATATGTTTTACTAACTGTGGGTATAAGAGGTGTGCTTATTTATTTCATTGGCAAAACAAAGATAATTTCATGCTTTCTCATTATGCTTTTGTATAATTTTATCATGGATATTTTGTGCCATTGTTTATCACTGACACTCTTTAGAAAAATTTATAATATAAATATATGAGTATTACTTTCTGTGATATGTAATCATGTGGATGCTCTTACAATAAGTCCATCACAGGGAAGGAAAGAAGCACACCTCCATTGAATTTTTAAAATGTGATTAATATAAATATAATACACTTAACCTCCTTCATTAAGTTAAAGGTGAAATTAAAGAAGTTAAAGATGCCAAGAGTGAAGTATGGATCCAAAATTTTTACCTTTACTATAATTCATCCAGCCAGTAATAAAACTTTTCATAATTTATTTGTAGTTGAATGCCAGAAATATATTCTTTTTATTGCAAAGATTGCTGCTAAATATTAGTTTAATGATACCTTTAACTTAATGAATTCAGGTAAGAGACAAGGACAAAATCATTAGTTTTATTTCTGTATTTATAAATAGAGCCTCCATAGCTCAGTCAGTATAGATGAAGCCCTTTGGTCGGAAAGACCTGGGTTCGATTCCCGTCAGTGACATGAGGAACCTTTATGTGGTCTCTTTTGATGAAAGGTGAGTTAGCCCTACCTCTGTAGGGTGAAAGGTGAGTTAGCCCTACCTCTGTAGGGCTAACTCACCTTTCACCCAGTTTCAACGAGTTTCACCGAGAACAGGCAAACCGTCCCCGTGAACACATGCTTTCTACAGATATAAAATGCCTCAGGAATAAGGGATAACCAACCTATTGAGTAGGATTTCAGTTCCGAATGCCTACATGATAAAAAGTGTAGATTGATGCATAAGCATAAATTAGGATAGGATTCATAAATGTGTTATGAATTCTGAGCAGTATTATTTTTTGCAAACTCCAAGATCAATAATATACAAGCCATAAGACTACCATTGTCCAATGCAATATAGACGGGATACTGGAAAACTAAATTTCTGACAATGTTGTCACATTCTGATTGCAATATATGACAAGAGGTATACTTTTTTTTTTTAATTTAAGAATTTATCAATGAATACTACTGTGACCCTGGATGTATCACTATTCCAAAAATTTGTGAATTGATCATCACAACTCAATTAGGATTGCAAAAAACACAGTTGTGTCATTTTGTAATACATCTATGGCTGAGATCATCCTTTAAATGTAATCAGTACTTATTAAATACAGTTAATTATTCTGAAATGTCCATTTCTTACATTAACCCACAACATAAAAATGACTATAGCTGAAAAAACATGTAGTCTACACTGTAGTTATCAGCAATGGCTCTAAGAAAGGGCAAAGAAGATACCCACTACGTTCCCTGAAGTGTTTAATTTTCTAAGGGTAGCATATATTCCCTTTAATAACAAACAGAATAGTTTCCTTCCCCAACTCTAAAAAAAGAAAAGTAAAAATGTTTGATAATTGTGTTAAACCTTAAATGCATTATCAAAAATGCACAACATCAAGTTTTCTACTAGAATTACTTTCCACAGAAGTTATCAAAATACACAAGAAAATGTTGTCTGTTTCAAAATATCACCTCAAGTTTTAAGAAGTTTTTTCATTTAGTTATAAAGTAAGAAATATTATTCTTGTTTTAATCCTTATCCAAGTGTAAGCCAAGTACATCTGCTTATACTTGGATACATATATAGAGGGTGCTGACTTCACATCAATAATTGCCTTAGTATCCCATAATGCAAAGTATATACTTCTTTTCAGATATATATATATATATATATATATATATTGCTGTGCATAGACCAGTTCTGACTATTATTGAGGTCCCATAATGGGAGCCAGATCCAGGAAGAGATACCAAAGTTAAATCAATGTAGAATTAAAATATATTACAGCTGACAATAAATTATATTCTTGTTTCAATCCTTATCTAGTCAAGAGCCTCTGTATACAAGAAGACCAGTCGTGAAAGCACTTCACATGCAAACCTTGATTGCTTACACTTGAATAAGGATTAAAACAAGAATATAATTTATTTTCAAGTATAATATACTTTATAACCAAGTGAAAAAACCCTTCCTACAATTCCCTCCGATTCAGAGTATTTTAATAAATATTAATCAATTAAATAAACAGAGCCTCTGTAGCTCAGTCAGTATAGAAGAAGCCCTTTGGTCAGAAAGACCTGGGTTCAATTCCCATCCATGACATGAGGAACCTTTATCTGGTCTCTTTTGACTAAAGGTGAGTTAGTTGGTCTCATACAGAGGTAGATGATTTTTTCTGCCTGGAAACTTGGGTTTTTTGTCCCTCAGAACAAGCAAACCAGCCCATGAACACACACACAGATTTACAATCAGAAATGCATACTTAATACATACATACTCCCTCATTAGGAGGGCTCAACCAGTCCTGAGGAATGGGGGGAACCCCATATAAATAAATAAATAAAATTAAATAAACTGATTTATTTAACAGAAATGAAATTATAATCTACTAGACAGGTTCAAAAATGTTCAAATAAACTAATATATAGAATATAACTTTATTTGAACTTTCTAATTTGATACACACACACATGCACATCCATGCAATTAATACAAAAAAGTTGCCTATATAAGGAGCTTACTTTACTGTTTAAATAAAAAATGTATGATGCTCTTCTGCATAAATTCACATCACTTTCTACAATATATGAAAAGTATATGTTTACATCTCTTTATTACATTTATCTATTAATATATTTATTTAAAATAAAAAAAAAGACAAATCTTTAGTAGTAGTCTGACAAAATTTCAAGAAGTATCCTGGCTTGCACAATTTTTTTAAAGGATTAATTGTGCAATACAGATCAAAATATCTGTTAACTTGCATCATTATCAAAATCATGCAAGTTAAAACAGGAAGGATAATGCTCTACTACATATATATTGTTAAGAAACATAAACCAATGACATAAAAGTTTAAAAAAGAAAAGTGGAAATAGGCAACTGTGAAACAGGTTGTCTGTTAATTTCACAATAATGTAATATATATGAGCAGAAGATTGGGCAATGCTAGATTTAAAAATCAGGCCACTAATAAATGTAAGGAAATACATATGGGAAATAAATACAATGCTACTCATCAGTTTATATTACTATTATTACATGACACTTCCATGGAGTCCAAGGACTCATTGCACGAGACCAGTACACTTACAGTCACTTTGAGAAATCTAGTTTACACTGCACTCCACTAAGCCACCTTGAATATGCAGCCAGTTCAAGTGACTAAACTGGCTGCATATTTAAATGATGAAAATTTTTAAATGTCATTTTAAAGTTTAGCTGTACTCGAGTTATTTTTAACATATGCTAAATTAAATTTTTGCTTACTAGTGCATATGAATGTATCATTTTCTTTGAACATGGAGTTGAACATTATTTTGAGATCCTTGGTATATTAAGAAGCAACATATATATATATATATATATATATATATATAAATTAAATAACTTTAATGAATATTCTCCATTCAGAGAGCTTTTACATTTGGATGCTTGGGCCCAGTATATTCATGTGAAAATAATGCTCTAAGTAACTGTTTATTACATTATACTTTATGTAAACACTTAAACATTTAATCACACTTAAAGGCTCCAATGTTGATAGAGTTGACCCTATTCACCCCCCCCCCTCCTCTGTCAGCTAAACAACACAAAATTCCAATATCTTAAAATGAATTTAAGACCAAAAGAAAAGTATTAATCATGACATGAAGGTAACATTCAGCTCAGTGGCATAGCTAGAGGGAGGGATCGTCCCCGGGCGACACCTTGAACCTTACCCTATATGTCGTTTTCTTTTTGTAGTATTTTCGGTGTATATTGAAAGGGGCGGCAAACTCGGGGATCACCCCGGGCGGTAAAAGCTCTAGCAACGCCACTGTTCAGCTTACAGGGAAATTAGATCAGATAAACGAAAAATGCAATTTATTTTTCCTGGTGCAAAACTAGTGAAAATCTTATTGTTTTTGTGGAAGGTTTTTTTTTTGCTTGCTTATACTATAATACTACACCATTTCTGAATACTCTGATTTTATACCATCCAACAATCATATGCCAATTTGTACTATTATAGACATAAACATAAAAAATAAATAGACATTAACGGTTATCACATAAATGAAATCATGACAAGTCCAGGAAAGGGCTGTTTCCGATATTAAAAACATTTCCAGGAACAAATGAAATACCGATATCTTAGAAATCAGTTATCTAAATACAGCTGAAGAATATATACTTTGTTTTGTGTGCTATTAAATTTGCGCTGGGAAATTAATACTATAATCATTTCTGATCACTGTTTTAAATGCATCATGTAGTACGATAAACAGTATTTATATAACTGAGAAAGATATATAAACATAGCTTTATCGAACTTATGATATACAAATATATGTCAAAATGTGTTATAAAGGAAAGCAAGTATGAAAAAAAAAACTTACCTCCTAAAGGTTATAACAAATAACAGAGCCTTTGAAGACAAACTACACGAAACCTTTAAATTCATATGTACACAAATAAGTTATTTAAACCGGCTAAGGTTAAAGCATTATTGTACGCTGTACCACCATTACCGCATATACAGAGATGCTGCTGCCATCTGGAGGAAAATACTCTAATTTTTATTACACACTATGGAAACTCCACCTAAGTTGTGCATCCTCGCAGATCAGTTTGGTTAGTTGGTGGCTTTTACAGCAGAAGCAACTAAAGCTATGAGGACAGTGTATTATGTTTCTTAATTAGGTATATTCTTCGAGTTTGTTTAACTGTTTTGCGGGATTAAAAACACGAGTTTCAGGGAAGTAAAAACCCTGCCATCCCGTATGAGAATGGCTTCAGTTGAAAATCCCTATAAATATTCTTCGGTCTCCATCCTTCATCATCGTTATTAGTTGAGATTATTTTTGCGAACGTTTTGTAGACGAAAGGGCAATAACAAAAGTTATCTCTTGTTCATCATCATCATCATCATCATCATCATTATTATTATTATTATTATTATTATCCTAAGACCCCATGGAGTCAAAAACACATCTCGGAGGTACTTGTTCAATCGGTGTTTCAGATTTGTGAGATTAAAAACTCGAGTTTAATTCTGGAAGGATATACTGCTTATTTGTTCCGGAGATCGATTAAACTCGGACGCTGTAGAAAAAAGCGATTCTCAAGAATATTAGAAAATGTTTCTGAGATTGTTGATTATAATCCAACTGATAATAATATTTATTCTTCTAGCACAGAGATGTCAAACTTGTTTGGCTTTGTGGGCCGGATAAGGATAATTATTCCTAAAGACCCTATTTATAGTATTGGTCCATAATAATTAAAAAAAAAAAAAAAAAAAAAAAAAACGTTTTTAGCTATTTTTATGTAAAAAAAATAAATGAAATAAAAGTTTTTTAAAAACTTTAATTTTTGCTGCAGCCTCCTGAAACTTGGCTTCTCTACTTTTCTATCAGAATATCGAAGTTTGGAGAGAAGGACGTGGTGGTTGAGACCAGTGCCGTAACGAGGGCGTGACAAAAGAGGCGCCTGCCACGAGCGCAACTAGGTTTGGGGCGCAAAACCTAAAAATATATTAAAAAATAAAAATAAATAAATAGATATAAAAGTCCGCTATTTTATGTTGTATTTTTAAATTTCGGCAATACGCCGCTTTAGACACACAAATTCTGCAACACACTGCAACTCATTTTGATGGTGTTAATAGTAAAGATTTAACATATTGCATTTAGTAAAATTTAACTTGTTACATTTAAATTTTTCAAATTTTTTTCATATTTGGGTTAGGGGAGCGCAAGTTGGGCACTTGCCACAGGATTGTATTGGAGAAAATGATTGCTCGCAAACATGAACCTCCGAACACAGATATTATTCTTGCAGAAAATGTCTACTTTTGAAAACTTATTCTTAAGAGCTAAATCACACTTCATATCTATCACTTCAAGTTGGAGTTATTCGGGCACAATGTCTATGTCAGCAGAAAATGGATCCAGGAAAATGGAGAATTTTTGCTTCATTTCATGTAAATCTAAAAACATTTTTTCTTGAAAGTCTCTTCTTAGATTAGAAATTACATAACTATACTTTTCGAAGGATATTTCTTCATAATTGGGAGAATATTCGAGCGATTTCAATGTAGCAAAGTGAAATAAATTCCCTTTCAACATTTGATCGACCGATAGTTCAAGTTTTATGTCATTGCACATTGACATTAGCAACAGAAATTTGTTTATTGCAAATCAAGCAGATTTTATTTTATTTATTTATCATTATTATTATTTGTTTATTTTATTTTATTTTATTTATTTATTATTATTATTATTTTATTTTTATTTTTTTTAACTATTCTATATTCAGTATCAACTTTTCTTTGCTTTAGCATAATGGGATTCAGTGCCATAACGAGTGCGTGGCGAAAGAGGCACCCGCCACGGGAGCAACTAGGTTTGGGGCACAAAACGTAAAAAATAAAAATAAATAAATAGATATAAAAGTCCGCTATTTTATATTGCATTTTTAAATTTCGGCAATACGCCGCTTTTGACACACAAATTCTGCAACACTCTACAACTCATTTTGATGGGTTAATAGTAAGTATTTAATATATTGCATTTAGTAAATTTTAACTTGTTACATTTAAATTCTCCCTCCCTTCACATTTTTGTTATTTTGGGGTTGGAGGGCGCAAGTTAGACACTTGCCACAGGTGCTTCATACCCTCGTTACTGTACTGATGGGGTTACGTAGATGTAAAATTTTTGCATAAAATAATTTGTAAAATTAATAATTATCTTTAGCGAAAGCAGTACACTATCACTGACGAGTATGTATATTTATTTACTTATATACATTGTTTAACTCAGCTTTGTTAGCGCGTTCGTTACCTGGCGTAAACACGACTCTACAGCGAAAGGTTAATCCTTAAACAGTTTATCTTTAGCCAGATTGCTCCCTCGAAGCTATGATCATCAAGCAAAAATAGTCATACTTCGGACATATTATGCGAGCAAATGACAGTCTGGAGAAGATGATGATGCTTGCTAAAGTTGATGGAAGCAGGAAGACCAAGAATTAGATGGGTGGATGGAGTTAAAGAAGCAACTGAAATGCGCTTAGAAATTCTGAAAGATATGGCCAGGGACAGATCTGAATGGAGAATGTATATTCATAGAATCACCAGGAGTCGAAAATGACTCGATGGAACAATACAACAACAAAAATAGCATTAATAAATAGATGTATTTATTAATAATAAATTAGTATATATTAACAGAATAATTTTAATATATATATATATATATATATATATATATATATATATATATATATATATATATATATATATATATATATATATATATATATATATATATATATATATATATATATATATATATAGGCTACATAAGGGCAATTTTTCAACAATATAGGAATAACGATATATCGGAGTTTAGGAATACTGTACAGTATAGGCAGTTGTCTTCCGTGCTTTCCTCCCACTATTCAAATTTTCGATAGCTACGAACTGTACTGCTAATGACGACTAAGGATGGAAATCAGCTGTTTACATATTTCAAATTATTAAAGAGTTCAGCTTACTTTCTTTGGGAACGAAAGGCATTCGAGCAGTTATTATTTATTCATGGATGTACAATCGAACAAGCATCCCGCAGTGATCCAAATAATGCTTGAGTACCGCTATAGATAACAACAAAACATGTCAGTTTTGTTTTGTTTTTTAACAATAATAATCTAGCTATGTTACGTTTAGTGGGTTATATTGGTTAATGAGACGTTGTTACTGCCTACTGTTCTAAGTGAACCTTGGGACACTATCTGGATCGCCAACGATTGATGTTTAGTTTCTTTTCTGAAAAAAACTGCACAGTACTGTACAAGAAAAACGAATCTAAATGTTTATCTACTTGCATAAGGTCATACCATGTAAGAGGCTTAATGAAGTGAAACAGTACTGAGGAAGAATTAAAAATATTATTTAATTCTTCCAATATTTCCTAAATTAAATCTTTCCTAAATCTGAAAGAAATATTTTCAGAAATCTATCTCCTTGCCAACTCAGTGCCCTCAAGAAACTATACAAAGATAGCAGCATAGTCATCAGAAGAGTTGATGAGGGGAGTGCTATTGTTATTCTTAATACCAATGAATGCTATAGACAAATGGACATCATTCTCAGAGACCACTCCATCTACAGACCTTTAGATTATGATTTCACCAAATCTGAGATAAAAAAAAAAAATGAAAAGGCTGCTCAAAAAGTTACTTACTAGTCTTCTGAAATCACAAAATAACTCAAATCCTTCAATTCTCGCCCCCCCTTCCCCCACGATATAAGGATTGCCAAAGATACACAAACCGATTTCCCCAGACCTACAGTAGATGCTACAGATTCCCAATGCTATAAATTAGCAAACCAGTTAGCAAATTCTCTTACCCCCTCACCGATCATTCCACTTTCTCTATAAATAGGCTGACCATACGTACCGTTTTGAACGGGACAGTACCGTTTAGAACAGTATGTTTCCCGGCCGTCCCGTCGTTTTAATAAAAATGTCAATTTTGTCCCGTTTTTAATAAAGCCTATAAATATACTTTAATATTGGTCAATCATAAATTATTATTCATAACCTATAATCGTATATCAATATCATGGATACCAGTAATTTGTATAACCGTAGTCGCATTGTACGATACTAAATATCGATATCTCCAGTGATTTATTCAGAGAAAATAAAAAATACATGTTGGCAACGCTTGCGCTTCTATTCTGTTGTAGCGTTTGTTTTTCTTTTGCCTGTATGCTAACCGGTGCCTTTGAATAACCATACGCATTGTTATTCAATGCAGGTGGTTTAAATTTCACATTTTTTTAAGTTATAAGTTTATCCTCGCAATGCCAAAGAGACAAAACTACAGTTTTAATGACGATCTCCAGAAAGAATTCAAATTTATTAAACTGGACAAGTTGTGTAATGATGGAACAAAAGTGGTATGCCAACACTGTAATGTCCATTTTTTCCGTTGCTAATGGAAGTAGAAGCGACATCAACCAACAGCTACATACCCAGAAACATAAAGATGCTGAAATGACTCTTGCTTCAGTTTTAAAACATTACCTCGTTTATGGAGAGACGTGATGGTGATAGTGAAAGCGATAAAATTGCAGCAAGTGAAGCTCTTGTTGCTTATCATACTGTGCGTCACGGTCAAAGTTTTCGCGCAAGTGACTACTTGTCGACATTGATAAATAAAATTTATGAACCAAAATTTATTTCAGCACGTACCAAATCAGAAGTAATAATTACCAACGTTTAATCACCATACATATTGGGCAAAGTAAAACTTTTTTTTATCGTCTTACTTTTTCATTACAGAATATTTCATAACCCCCGTCCCATTTTTGTCATCCCAATGTCCCGTTTTTGTCTCAAGGAAATATGGTTAACCTATCTATAAAGAACTCTATCCATTTCAGAACTTCTATTGAGAATTTAACGTTAAATAATGCAGATATCTTTGCATTGATATCACCTCACTGTTTATCAATATTTCCTTAAATGGCACGTTATCACAAAAAAAAAAAAAAAATTATTCCTCCCGATATTACTGATTTGTTTTCCATTGCTATCCATTCTGGATATTTCTCTTGGAAACAAAAAATTTATGAACAGATAAGGGTACATCTATGGGTTCTACCTTCTCATTCCCCTTGTCAGTTTTTTATGGAATATTTTGAAAAACAAGCTCTAGATTCAGCATCCCTCAAACTGTCTATCTGGTTAAGATATGTGGATGATGTGTTCACCATTGTTTTATATCGATCCCATACATAAGGGGTCGAGGGACCTATAGGCACATCAGAGCCGTGATGCTTGGACAGATGTAGGAGGAATAAAAGAAGAGAGGAGAAGCAGGTTGGCATGTTTGCAGTTGCACAGTAAAAAGGTGCTGGGCAACTGCAGCTCTTGTATTAAGAGAAAGTGGAGGAATGATGGTTGCAAGTTCACCAGAGAAGTGACCATGGAAGTACCTGTAAAATAGACACAGTGCTGAAACACTGCAGCTGTGGAATAGAGGTTGAAATGAGTCTGCAAGAGAAGGATGATATATCAGCCTAGCTGCATGCCTCTGGATGGCGTCAAGGATTTTAAGGGAAGTTTTAGGTGCACCACCCAAACATATGTGCAGTATTCTAAACATGGGAGGATTTGGGATTTGTATATAGTGAAAAGTTGTTTGGGTGTAAAATAGACTCTTGAATGAAACTTGGCACTATTTGCCAAGTTTCTTGCTATGGAGGTTATTAATATGTTTACATCAGGAAAGATTGGAGGTAAAGGTTAATCCAAGCAAAGAGATTTGACTTTGTCTGGTGATTTGTGTATTACTGAGGTAAAGGGTAGGTGAGCTGGGATCTCATTTGCGAGAGAAAAGGCAAAACTGTGTTTTGGTGGCATTGAACATAACAAGATTGTCTTTTTCCCATTGGAGGATAGTATGTATATCAATGTTAAAGGCACTAGTTGTAGATGATAATGTAGCCTGGGATGTCAGATTACTTCATGGTTTGTCAATTTGTCCTCATTGCCCAGACACATTGATTCTTTCTTCTATCTACTGAATAGTGTTCACCACAGAATCCAGTTTACTATGGAGTAAGTAACTAATAATAGCTTAACCTTTTTAGACACCTCGGCAACACGCCTATCCAATGATAACCTTTTCTTTTCGGTACACAGAAAGTCCATTCAGGCAGATATATTCACAAACTTTCCCATCCTCCCACCTTCAACAATACGATATCGTTAAAACACTAACCAATACAGCCTACAACTTTTGTTCGAATGAGTCCTCTCTTACAACAGAACTTAATCATATACACCACACCTTATCTAATAGCTACAGTTTCCAAAGTATCATAATAATAATAATAATAATAATAATAATAATAATAATAATAATAATAATAATAATAATCAGCTCTCTCCCCAATTATATTACTAAAATCTTCAGAAAGATTTTAGTAATATAATCATCATCTTCATCATCCCCTATGGCCGAGACACTTCTGAAAAATTAGCCAGTTTCAAATAAATACAATCTCTGCATGGCTTTCAGTCCTCACCAGTGTATATAAAGTGCTCTGTTCCTGCAAGTAGGCCTTTTATGGGCAAACAGGAAGATCAGCTACCATTCGCATGGAAGAACACAAAAATACATCTGCAGGCACCTATGGTCGGTCGGGCCTTGCAGACCATACTTCAGATACGGCTCATAGAATTAATTGCAAAAATACCATCAATTTAGAGAAAGACTATTTTTGGAATCCACAGCTTATCTCAGAAATCAATTTAATTAAAATAAATATGGTAGCATTAAACTTCCCAAATGGGAAATACTAATATTTCAAGATCCCAGTTTACATTCAACACTTTCGTCCAGGTTTCGTTTAATTGAATTAATATTTATGATATTTTTAGTCCTTCCTCAGAACTGCTTCACTACATTAAGCCTCTAACATGAGTTTTGCCTAACTTAAGCCTCAACACAGGGACATACCATGTAGAAACGGAAAAGAAGGTTGGAGGAAGTGACAATCTGTTTGCAAGGGAATCCCAATGTTTTACCCTTTTGCAGCTTCTAAACATATATTCGTGAACGGTATAAATAACAATATTACATGGCATCTCCATGAAATCCCAGAACTTATTACAGTAAGATATTCTACAGCAAAAAATTCACATCCCAAACGTATTTTTGTCTGTTAGTTGTTGCATGGATTCTCTGGCTGGGTTGCCTATTTTGTTCTATTTCTTTCATCAACTAATTTCTTTATGAATTGAAACACTTACTGATTGACAATTCAAGTTAACATAAAATAGAGTATTATCACTCCAGATTCCTTGGCTGCATGAAAAATAAATTAGCATATTCTAAATGGATGGAAATAAAATCAAATAAAGTTTTGTTAGATCAGTTTAAAACGCAAAAGATAGTGATCATAAATATGCGAACAGAAATTTTGTAAAATAAAAATATACAAATAAATAAATCCTTTAACACTTTCTAATCCAAAAATTAAATGGGTTTAGTTCTTTTAACCCTAACTTTTGGAAATCGGGAAATGGGGTGGGTAGTTAACCTTAGTTGACATCGCAAGTTGAGTCGATGGCTATCGGTAATGTTGGAGTCAGAAGGGCAAGAATATGATAGAAACCTGCCGGCACCTCGTGGTCTTAAATACTAACACTCGCATTGCTGTCTGGGCAGTTGGAGTTTCATGGATGATTTTGGAAACGCGTGATGAAAATCCCGACAGGAAGCTCTACCCTACTTACGTGCGCCAAATATCGATTAAAGCAAAAATCGGCTGAAAAAAGGCAAGAAAAGTTGCTCTAGTCGCGGACAATCGAACTTAGAAATTTTGTGTGGAAATTAAAAAGCACATACAAGTCACTTTGAGTTATGCTATTCACAGTGCGATCCTCTTCATTTCATACAGCAGTTCCAGCGATCCTTTCATTGTTTAATGTATCTCTATGGGCCCCATTCAAAATGGTAGGCAGCTTCATCCTCGGTTTAAGTTATAATCCGTGATGTGAAGCGGCATCTTCATTGTAACGATATCAGCTCTGTTTCACCAAAGTTAGCTAAAATTCTCAAGAAATTTAAAATCCGCACTTCTTTTACTCCTCTTTCCAAACTCTTTCCCTTACTCGGTATGTCTAAACCGGAACATTACAGTATCCAGGAATTTATCGTCTTTAGTGTAACTGCAATGCGCCCTATTTTGTTCAGACAGAGAAATCCATTGAGTTTGGTATGGATGAACATGTGAGAGACATTACATATGGCAAAACTAGAGCCAGCGCACTGTCTAATCACGTTCTTAATTCTGCTCTCCCTAACGAAGACGATTACATCATTCATTCAGTAATTTGGAACAAATCAGAAGAACATTATTAGAAAACGATGAACTGGAGAGAAGAATCAACAGAGATTATTCTCAATTCAGTCTATCTTAATTCACGACAGAGTTGTTCACGAAATCATGCCTGCGTGAACGTGTGCCGCATCATACTATGGCATCCAGAACTCCTTGAAATGTCAGCAATATGTTTGCGAGTCAATTTATAGCTGCCTCTTGTAATGTATAATTTTTTGTATATTTCTTTTCATGGTATGCACCCGATGATGATTAAGAAAACGAAACTAGTTGTGCGCTCAAATAATAAATTGTATTTTTTTCTATTTTGATATCTCTCGGTTTCTAGTCATTAAATTTATTTAATCATAAAATATCAGAAAAAAATATCCTTACCCCACCTAGAGTACAAAATATAGGTTTCCCACATTTCGTGGGGGGACAACATGAAAAATTTTAGATTATCAATATTTCGCTGGTTTTCAGAGCATCTAGCATCTTCAGATCACAAACAGTTTTGTCAGATACGCAAACACTAGCAATCAGTTATTAGTGGGAACAAAGAAGTCAGGCCTTCTAATTTAGCATGATTATGATAAAGAGAGGTTTACAAGTATTAAGTTCATCTTAAATGACTATCTCCCAAATTTTTGGTAAATTAATACAACCCTTTCTTTTGATGTTTCGTGGGAATATTTCAAAGTCTGCTGATTTCAAAAACAGTCCCTCTATTTCTCTATAAATCAATGTCGCACTTTGGTTTACTTCGGTCTAATATTGTGTTTAGGAGCGACTGAAGCATGGTGTTATCATGCTTTAGTCACTTACCATGACATTAGTGGCGAACATATTTCATGAAATGTCAGGAGTGTCAAGAAATTTTATTCAAGTTCACAGGTACAGGACATTTCATAATATTCCTGGATGTGATAAGGGATGGGGTTTGCCCTTACGTAAACGGAAGATAGGGTTACTAATTTGATATAAGTTTAGTGTAGCGCTTATACTTAAATCTTTTAAATACCCTGTATATGAAAGATGATAATAGTTTTGCTGTGGTTTTGTGTGCTAGGAGAGGAAGGATTGAGAAAATATTTATTTATTTATGGCTATAGCCATTGGATAAAAATGTGTGGCCAAGGTCAGTGACAATAGCAACATAATTGGAACAAATAGACCTACTCTACGTTTTTGTCATTTTTAAAAATATTGTAGTATTGTTGGGCTGGATGCAGACATGATTCTTTCTGTTAATGTCGTTTTCTGTTTATAGAAGGCCAATACCCAGTGTTAGGGGAGTTTGCTTTCTATAAATAGAAATAATAATAATAACAAACCATTTGAAAGAATTTTGGCTAATGTATCTTGAAAGAGCAGACAGTTATTTTTTATTTATTTATTTATTTATTTTGCTATGTTGAAGTGGATTTTTCGATTTCGGTTATTTGAATGCCCTAAAAATGTACCTAATGTGTCCGGACCATGGGGGATCGAACAGTGCATTTTTGCATTTCGCAGCCAGATATCTGGTTTCAGCGTTATTACTGTATTGAGTGTTTGGTATTTCTAGATGACGAGATTGGCTAAAGAATTGCCTCCATTTCTAAAGTGTTTTATTTTCATCCCACTTAGAAAATAACTGAATTTAAATATCTTTAATGGAGAGAAAGGGTTTCGTTTTTATCCATGCTAACCTAGTCTGTGTTAGAATTGGATGGGGTTTTGATTTCTGATAGTTACAGTTTTTCTAGCATAACCAAAAAAAAATAAATAAATAAATAATAATAATAATAATAATCTAACCTGAGAACGTATAGCTGTCATAGGTAATATACTAACACCATAGAATTCTAAACAATCAACAGCTATTTTCGTGACTCATACCTGTTGGTAGCAATAATGGACCTACGAACCTAAAAATTCGTAGGTCCTTCTGGATCCATGAGAAATACTACCACCATTCCATTATAATGAAGATGTGTCTCTCAAAATCTACTGACAACAAATTGTTTTAGAGAAAAATCTGATTTTACCTGTTTGAATATCGAAAGTTGTAGGTTTGAATACTATTGTGCACGTTTATTGTACATGATTTTCATCTCACATTTCAATACTACCACTTGGTTTATTGAAGACCTGAAATGCATGGACTGTATTTGAATTTCAGAACATGGCACCTATCATATATTATCTATGATGGATCTAAGTACTAATGCTGAAAGTTCCCAACTTTTCGCAGGTGGACCATGACAATAATAAATGAAAATACTACAATATAAATGCTTCGTCTCTGTTGTCAAGATGAGGTCAAATCATAAATAAAAAGCTCATAAATATATAAAAAGAGTCGTGTCTTTCATTATGGAAAGTAGTGAATAGCTAAATACTGGCTCATGACAACAAGAAAGTGAGGAATAAATATTATTTATGCATCTCATTACAATTATGTAATATCATTACGTAACACCTCTATGGAGTCTAATTTGTATTTTCACAGACAATCACAAACATCTGTTCCCAAGGCAGGATTCGAACCCTCAGCCCTTTGGCGGGATAGCGGATACGCTAACCACTCCGCCAACCAGTCCAACAGAAACCTTCTCTTCCACAAACCCATAAGCAAAATTTCGCAGTCCTTTTCCGTCAATATTTCAAAAATGACTTTGTAATCAAAACACAGTTTTCGTGTGAAGTTTTAGTATATTTTAAATTTTGTTTTTTGTTCATTTGATGTTCTTTTCCGCTTAATTTATTTCATATCTCACTTTATAAGTTTTTTTTTAAATTCTTAGTTGTATTATTTAGATTTTTATGATCAGATTGTCATCCTAAATATTTTATTATTTATATTATCACTTCTTTCATATCGCCATTGTTCGTATTCATATTAAATATACAACCATAATTATCTCTAGTAATTAAAACGAAATATTCGCTGTGGGACTAATACGAATATACTCAGCTTTCAAATTACTTTGCAAGTTTCATGTTCCTCTTTATATATATATATATATATATATATATATATATATATATATATATATATATATATATATATATATATATTTCAAGCACACATTTAGTGGAAATTTTATATAGAAAAATAAGGGTGTAAAAACAATTAAGAAGACGCTCCTTGTATTAGAGAATTTGCTATTTTTTATATAAGAAAGCAATGTTTTCAAAAATAAACAGAACTATTCGAAGAACAGGTCAAGAAGTTTCAGCAATGTAAATGTAGTACATTTAAAGTAGAATATGAATCTTTGATGAAAGCAAACTTGAACAAGTTCTAGAACCAGAATCAGTAGAGTACAACAGGGGCTGGAAGCAAAACACGTTTCAGAGCCATAAAACCTGTTCATCGCATGACTCATGCCTGGCGTCATATACGAGGATGGTCTAAAAGGTTCTCAGGCCTAACAATGAAAAAACGGATTTATAATTTCATTTTTTTTTTAATTTTTCAACATAATCTCCGTTAAAACTAATACATTTATTCCAGCGATGCTCCAGCGCCAATATCCCATCCCTGTAGTGATTCTCACTAAGATCTGCAAAATACCCTTCTACAGCTGGAATCACCTCTTGATTCGAAAAAAAAAAAAAAACGCTGGCTAGCGAGGAAGAGTTTAATTTTGGGAAGAGATAGAAGTCAGAGGGTGCCGAATCTGAGGAATAGGGTGGATGTTCCAACAATTCATGTACAGATCCCTTAATTTTACCACTGCCAAAACACCTTTGTGGGCAGGTGCATTGTCCTGATGAAAGATTATTTTTTTTCTTCTGAAAAACGGGTTCTTTTCTCACGAAGGTTCTCATCTCTAGTCTGGTTAAAAGATCGGAATAATATTCCCACGGTTATTGTTTTACCCTTTTCAAGATAATTAATATACAAAATGTCTTTAGCATCCCAAAACACCGATGCCATGACCTTTCCTGCTGATGGAACCGACTTTGTCTTCTTTGGCGCTGAACAACCGGCTTCTATTCAATTTTGACTGCTGTTTGAATTCTGGTGTGTAATGATGAATCCAAGTCTCATCCATAGTAAGAAATTGACGTACAAAATCAGTTTTATTCTTGTTAAAACGCTCTAAGCACTGTTCAGAGATTTTCGTGCGAGTGCGTTTTTGATCTGCTGTGAGCAAGCGCAGCACCCATCTTGTGCAAAGCTTTTTCATTTGTAATTCTTCATGCAAAATATATCCTACACATTCTTTTGAAATGCCCATAGTCTCAGAAATTTCACACACTTTGACTCGCCGGTCATCCAATTCCATATTGTGTACTTGATCAAAGATTTCTGGTGTTGTTTCAATTTTTGGACATCCTTCACATTGATCATCTTCAAGGCTGGTACGGACACGTTTAAACTTGGTAGCCCATTTCTTAATTGTCGATAATGAAGGAGAAGAGTGCCCATGAACTTTTATGAACTTCGAATGAATTTCTTTTGGCGTTAAACCTTCTTTTAAAAAGAATTTTATTACCGCACGCTACTCAATTTCATCTATTTCAAGGGATACAGACAACGCTTTTGATTCAGACAGCTGTATAAAACAAAGTACTTGATAGAATGACTTGCAATTTCACATCGATGCTTATGACAGATGTACCAACTTAGAAAAAAAAAATGTTGCCGATAGTGTTGCCATCTATGGTCGAGGCCGGGAACGTTTTAGACCAACCTCATATAATCATGATTTCATTAATAGATACAGAAGGAAAATGCAATACATCTGTCACTCGTGGTGGAGGATAACTCTAATATATCTGATAGTTTCAGAAGTTTGGCATATTTAAAGAAGTGGCGTGAAACACTAGCTGCAATCAGTTCGTATATCATGCAAGAGTTGTCTCGTTAAGGAAGAACCTTTGTAATATGAGCTAAACCATTTGTTGCAGAAAGTTTGTTTTGGACTCTGATATAACATTTTATATCAGAAATTGCCTTTTATTCAGAGAAATTGTTAATAGAAACCGTTGAAATGTTAAAGAGTTTAAATGCCAAACTCATTGTCATCGTTATTATCCTTCTTGACCAAAAGAAACGATATCTGAATTTTCTTTTAACAATTTTTATAAAGTATATGGTACTAAAAACGTTGTTATCAAATATTTTTGTTCTTTGGTACTTCGGGTAATTGATGTGTTTGCAAGTGTGAGTAGAAAATCCCAAGTTTCTATTCGAAAAAAAACTTGCAACTGGAAGCGGATAAATATTTTATTATTCAACCGAGTCATCCTCTCACTCTTGAAGGAATTAGAAAACAGATCTTTCAAGCAAAGGACACATAACATGTCGTTCTTCGAAATGAGCTATGTAAGCAAGCTATTTTATAAGTATAATCCTACAAGATAACGAAAAGGATTTTTAAAAAAAAAAAAAAATAACAGAATTATATTTTATTCTCAATACCTATGCTTTATTTTGTACTAGTCCATTCACACGTAGTCTAAAACAATATACTTCATTGAGAAAAAAATTATATTCACTGAAATATAATATACATCAACTGGAACATTCCGACATTCGAAATATTTGTTGGCACAAGTTGCTTCACTTATTCACTAATAACATTTATTTGAAAGGTTTATTTTTTTCCTGAATGATACCGATTTATCTCATATTCCTTTCAAAATCAGCAAAGTGCCACACATTTTTGTGAGTTTGGGATCATCTGCGATTTTGGGGCCCATCGCAATGTCCCAAACTCAGATGAGCGTTCCTAGAGCCATGTCTGGGGGACTGCACATTTTCATGCTGAAACAGGCCATTAGCTGTAGGTTGCACAAAGGCCATGAAAGTGTGTAGGTGATCAGCAAGCGCATTGTAGCTCGCAGTGTTTAAGGACCTCCCCAGACACATTAAGGGACTTAATGTGTCACATGAGAAGGCTTCCCAAACCATCACAGAGCCATCAACTCCTTGAACAGAGCGAGACTTGGCACGACGAAGCCATAACTTCATGCTGTCGACTCCACACCAGCACCCTCCCGCCAACTCAGTATAAGTGATTACGGGATTCATCAGACCACATGATTCTGGTCCACTCTTCAGAGGACCGATTTTAATGATCCCGACACCAGGTGAGGCGCAATACCCGATGACGAGTTGTCAACAGCGGTACATGATTAGGACGTCGGCTCCCGTAGCCCATGGTATGCAGGGTATGCCTTACCGTTTTCTTGCTGACACTGCTTGGACCTCCGACATTGAAAGTGGATGTGATTTGTGAAGTTGGTTTGTACGAGCCTGGACAATATACGTCGACCCCAGTCATCAATGGATTGTAGTCGATCACCTGATCGCTGGGCGCTGGTACATCGGTTGATGGTATACTCGCGGTAGACCCTTGATATGGTTGCCGTCGAGAACCCTAGGGCATTCTTACCACTTGGGCATAGTATGTTCCATGCATCTTGCACCGATAAATACCCCAACGATCAAAGTTGCAAGATCGCCACATTTACCCATGTTCGTCGATTGCGATACACTGTTGGAAGCCCCAATATCTGTATATTTACTGTCTGTGTTCGGTTTGGTTACTTTTCACTCTGTGCCAGGATGCCACTGTCAACTTCCCATCATTCCTATCTCTAATGTTTTGTCCAGTAAGTGTAGATAGCATTATATAGTTTCCTTCGTAAAAAATAGATTTTAATACGTTTAACAACTGCAGTAATAACAAGAATATTTATTAGTCGTTAAAATTTGAAAATTACATGTACTAGTTTCGCGCACCTAAAAAGAACGGATGGCTTCATCAGGACTATAGATGTCAAAAATATATCAATAGATAATAAAATTGTCTAAACGCTGAAAAACCTTTACAAAATAAATAAATAAATAAAATAAAATTAAAAAAGATAAATAAATTCATGCTGACAAATAAACGTGAAGTCGGCATGCATTAGCTGTTTGCAGTTACTGACAGAAGGCGATCTTTAGCGAAGTTGAAGTCTAGGATGTTAAAGGATTTAATAAGCAATTGCTATAGGTTAATTAATATCAGTCCTAGGTTTTTATTGAATGTTCGCGTGAATGGATGACCGTCACTGATTCCTTCAGAAGTCTGGAATGCAATTTTTCTTATAAATAAGGAATGGGTGAGACGTTCAAATCAACTGCGTGGTTGGTATTGTAAGTATGGCTGACCAGCCATACCTTTCTTTTCTTTTATGCTCGACATCCGCAACATATTCCTTTTTACTCGCCTTAAATCTATGTCTTGTCTGTCCTATATAGGATAAACCAATAATAAATGTTCTTGTTATTACTTCACATTCATTAGTCGCACACCATTTTCTCTTTAAAAACGTTAAACTTATTCGAGATTTTTTAAAAACGTTCTAAAGATATTTTTTTTTTCTTGAGATTTATTTTCATTCACAAAACATACATACTATAACTCAATCCGATTATTTTTAATAATTTCACTAGTTTTGGACCAGCATTTTGAAATTTTGAGATTTCTCCCGTGGATTTCAGTATCGCATATAAGCATGCCAAAGTTAAAATTTTTTCAATGTTGACAAATAGCTCAGGAATTTTTAAAACGTAGAGAAATTCATTAATTTTATATTACCATATTGAAATTTTGAATTTGTTCGATATCTCCTCTATAGCATGCTAAATTAGTATCAATCCATAATTCAGATTTTCATCCTGCATACAGAGGAATCGGTCAGAAAACACTGGGAAGAAATAAATACTATTAATGGAAGGTGTGGCAGCGTGAGTAGCTGAAGAATAGTGGCGTTTTGTGTAGATGGAGGACTGAGTAGTGTAGATGGTGGGTTGTTTGCTCTCCTGCGATGCGTCCTTTTACTGCTTGGATCTTGAGTTTAATAGCATGTAAATTTACTGAAAAAGTCAATAAATAATTTGACAGATTATTTATTTATTTTTATCTCCTCAAAAATCGATTCGCTGTCGTTTCACCCTCACTTTCCCAATTAATTGACCTTAATAAAACACTAGCGCCATTATTAGTCATAAGTAACACAACAATTGATAATGTTTTCCCATTTATTTCCCATTATATATATATATATATATATAATGTACAATGGCTATATGAACAAAGAATTAACCAGTATCTAGATAAAATAAAACAAAATGAAGAAATAGAAATAGAATGGCTTAATATAAAAACGATACTAAATGCAGCAGCAAATGAAAGCTTAGGAAAGACCAAAAAATTCAATAAAAGAAAAAAACTGAAGATCTGGGATGATACAATCAAAGAAATAATCAAAAAGAAAAAAGAAGCCTATCACAAATGGTTAAGCAGTAAAAGATTAGAAGATGAAATAGAATATAAAAGAATAAGAGCCATAGCTAAAAGAGAAGTCAGAAAAAGACATAGAGAATCATGGAATACATTTGTTTCTAATTTAGAACATGATTTATATAAAATAAGACCCAATGTATATAAGATTTTGAAACACCTAAATGCAGATACCAAAGAAAACATAAAATTAAACACTGAATTGAAATTAGAAGAATTTCTAAATTACTACACAGAACTGTGGACAGACAAATATTTTAAAAAAGACAACTGGCAAACAATTAACGAAAATGAAAAGGAAATAACTGAAGAAGAATTAGAAATCAGCCTGAAAGAAACAAGAAACGGAAAATCACCTGGAGAAGATAAGCTAGGTTCAGAACTATATAAATATGCAGGAACAAGATTCAAAGGAAGACTCTTATTATTTTTAAATAAAATTTACTCAATTGGTATCCCCCAATAGAATGGAAAAAAGCAATTGTGATTCCTATCTTTAAGAAAGGTAATAGAGATGACCCTAAAAACTATAGAGGTATCAGTATACTAAATTCATGTTACAAAATATACAGCAGAATCTTAAATAACAAACTAATGAAATATTCCGAAATATTTCATTAGTTCCGAAATATTTCAAAGAACTCTCCTCTTTGCAGACGACCAAATAATAATTACAAATTCTGAAGATAACCTACAGAAAACTATTTTAAATCTAAATGAGATATCCAAAGATTATGGTATGATAATATCAACGGAAAAATCAAAAACTATGGCCTTTAAAGGACAAGATCCAGCAAGAACTAAAATAGTATTAGATAACAAGATCTTAGAACAGGTGAATTCATTTAACTACCTAGGATGTATGATCACTTATGAAAATGAAAAAGATATAAACATAAAAATTGAAAAATATTTAAAAATAACAGGAGTAATTAACTCTATATTTAAACCAAACCTAGTTCAAAAACAAACCAGGCTAAAAGTATACAATACATTAGCCCTACCGGTCTTAATGTATGGAAGCGAAATCTGGACAATAAAACAAAAAGACAAACAAAGATTAACAACAGCAGAAATGTAGTTTATGAGAAAAACTGCAAAGTATACCCTATTTGATCACAAAAGAAACGAAGATATTATGAAAGAATTAAACCAAGAACCAGTAATTGAAAAAATTAAAAAATATAAACATAGATGGATGGAACACGTTCAAAGAATGAAAACAGAAAGATTACCAAAACAAGCCTTAAAGTACAAGCCATTAGGAAAAAGAAAACCAGTACGTCCTCTTAAACGATTCAACGATGACTTCTAAGGCCGGAACAGGCCATACTAGGCCTAAATCCTTGATACGTATGATGATGATGATGATGATATATATATATATATATATATATATTTTTTTTTTTTTCCGAATTCATTTAATGAACTTATATATATATATATATATATATATATATATAAGTTCATTAAAAATACAGTTTTTCAAATATTCAATTGACAAATATTTTTAAAATTTATTTATCTTCTTATTTACAGTAAGTTTTTGCATGTTAAGAGCGACCCCAATGCTAAATTTTGTTGTTTACAGCGATCGTTGACAATTTTTGAACAGATGGAGTATGGAATTCATTTGTTGTATGTATTACAGACCTGTTAAATAAGTCTTTTTGAAGCAGTCGTTGAATTTATTTTAAGTGAATGTAATGTATGCCGTTTATTTCTTATTCATCTATTAAACCATTCAGAAGCATATAATAATACAAGCAAAACCTATTCATTATGCTACGTACATGAATGTTGTAAATCGATAAAAACTGGCAGACTTTTCAAAGTGAGTAATCTTCACAGCAGATTAATGAATAATTCACATTTATATGTTTATATATATGTATGTATATTATATACATACCCCTCTCCCCCCCACACACACCAAATCGCCATTTATATTAGTTACGCTTTCATCATCTATACCGGATTTTTTTTTTTTTTTCCAGCAGAGTATATTATTTATTTACATACTCATAAATAAAGAAAATAATAATTCTAAATGTTTTAACACTATCCTAGATGGCAGCGCAAATTTTGGCAAATAGAAATGTAGTCGCACTGACACCTCCAGGGAGTCCAAAGACTCATCGAGGGAGTGTGTGCCAACAGCATCGAACGATTGGGCTCCCTTCCAACTACTAACCGGGCTCAAACTTACTTAACTGAGCCATTAGTAGCAGAGGCTCTACCAATCGACCAACCTTTGCCGGCTCATGGAAACATTGGTCACCATAGAATCGTATGAGGAGAAAACAGATTGGGATAATTTGACATTTTTAAGAAAGACACAATTTTAGCTATGACTAATTATTTATCAAGAATAAAAATCGATGCACGCGTCGATTTTGACATTATTACAGATCCAGTGGCGCAGAGGGGGGAGCC
Organism: Typopeltis vanoorti; assembly: GCF_054136105.1. NCBI lineage: Eukaryota > Metazoa > Arthropoda > Arachnida > Uropygi > Thelyphonidae > Typopeltis > Typopeltis vanoorti. The sequence continues at coordinate 137,394,113 of NC_143550.1, read as the reverse complement.
AATGGGCCTTAGCTCCCCCCCCCCAAAGAAAAAGGGAAATCTTTTTCTAATTAAAATTCATTTTTTAAATTTCTGTTGTGTCATGTCTTCTATTTCTACACTACTTATGAATTAGCGATCATTGCCGATGTTCAGTCATAGGTCGTATGCGATGCGTAGTGTGTATTCTCAAATTGTCTACTCAACTCTGGCCATCTCCCCCCCCCCCCCCAAGATTAAATCTTGAGTGCGTACTGTACAGATCCAAGCAGTACAAGGACTCATCGCAGGAGAGCAAACAATCCACCATCTACACTACTTAATCCTCCATCTACACACAACCATTATTCTTCAGCTACTCACAATGCCATCTACCTTCCATTAATAGTATGTATTTCTTCCGAACGTGTTTTCTTATCGATTCGTCTGTATGCACGATGAAAATCTGAGTTATGGATTGATTGGAACGTTGGAGGTTGTTTGTTACCTATATAAGCACTAAGCCGAATAAACCTAGAGCATTCGTTGGATTTTGAGTTATGAATTGAGCATTACATGGGGAGCTTCATTCCCCCCCTCCCCAAAAAAAATGCACTCATGTAAGTTAAGGACACAAAGATGTCATAAAACTGATGAGCAAGTACTTAAGGTGCTCAATTTTAAGGTTTTATTTAAGGTATTTTAAGGTTTTTAGGTGCCTGTAACCTCTCTTACTGTAGACCGGCAGTAGAAAGACCGTTACAGGTTCGGTTTTCTCGTCACCAACTAGAATATCTTTTATGTTGGACCACCTTTTGCCTTCAGTACAGTCTGATTTCTTTTTGAAACGTACTCAAATATGTTTTGAGTGGTTTCTGATGGAATTTTGTACCATTCTTCTTGAACATCTTCGTGTTTTTTTAAATACGTTGGATGTAGGCATCTGTTTCTTATTATAATCTTCAAAACTGACCAGAGTAATTCAATAATGTTCAAATATGATTATTGTGCTGACCAGGGAAGATGTTGAAATTCACTTTCATGATCTTCAAATCACGACTGTACAGGCCAAGCTGTGTGAATGGGGGACATTGTCGTTTTGGAATATTGCATTGTTGTTTGGAAATATCATGGGATGCACTTAATTACCCAACATGTCCAAATAATCACTTGCAGTAATTCTGCCATGAAGAATAATAAAGGAATCAAGAGAATACCATGGCACTGCTACCCAGCCCAGCACAGAACCGCCCCCGTGCTTTACTGTTAAAACCACGCGTTCCAGATTGTAGGTGGGCTTCTTTAGGTGGTCTCCAAACGTAAACTCGTTCTGATGTAGAACAGCCAACTCATCTGACCATATCACACGTTTCCGGTTTTCTGTGAAGTCCAGGATTGATGGTCGTGACACCATCAGTTACGCATCTGAGCATTCTTTTCACTAATCAAAGGTTTAGCAATGCAGCTCTGCAAGATTATTATTCAATTCTGCCGTTACCTGTGCTGTAGTAGTTGTGTGATTTTTCGATACAATCCTTCTCAATGTACAACGATCTCTTTTTGTCATTTTTGATTTTCACCCATTGTTTCTCTTCGATAATGTTGTCTTGCCATGATCTGTGTATGTCGACAAAACCTCAGAAACTGTCGATCTCGAGTCACCTAATAATGTGGCAGCTAATAATCTTCTTCTTCTGCAGCTTGTCCCACTTAAGTGGGGTTGCTGTGTTTGGTGAGTCTCCTCCGCATCCTCCTGTTTTGGGCTGTAACCACATCCAAGTTCTTCGTGCTCAAGTCCTCCACCAGCTCCCTCCATCTCTTCTTTGACCGCCCGCGCTTTCTTCCCACATACTCTTCCTCCCTCCTCATCACATGACTAAACCATCTCAATCTTGCCTCCTGTATCTTCGCTCCTAAGTTCGTATCCTTTCTGGTCACACTGCACATCCACCTAAGCATTCTCATCTCCGCTACCTCCATCCTGCTGATGTTATTTTTCCTCAGGGTCACAGTTTCCATAGCAGTTTCCAATGTGGCAAATAATAATAATAATAATAATAATATATATATATATATATATATATATATATATATATATATATATACATACATTATTATATATATATTATATATATATATATATATATATATACGTTAAAGATACCAAGCAAATTTAAACCTGGTTTTACTCCATTTGCTTGGTATCTTTAACATATATTTATACCCAAGGTAAAAATACTTTCTACATATATATATACATATATATATATATATATATATATATATATATATATATATATATATATATATATATATATATATATATATATATATATATATATATATATATATATTATATATATATATATATATATATATATATATATATTATATATATACATATATATATATATATATATATATTATATATATATTATATAGTGTCTTTTTAAATATATTTGTCATCTTTTTATCTCTCGGTAACAGTCATTAAAACTTTTTAATATATATATTAAAAAGGGAGGCTATATATATATATATATATATATATATAGCCTCCCGTGCACTGTCGAATTTTGTGCAGTTTGCATAGTCCGTTGCTGCACAAAGCATCTGTAGCAAACAAGTTCTGAAATCCCTTGTGTGGGAGAATCATGTGCAAAATAAATAAAGAAAGAAAGAATATTTTTCATATTTCTCGGGAGGGATGTATTGCAAACTTTACAAAAGGTATTTGCTTTCCTGTGCTGTGTGGCAATTATCGAAATGTGAATATTATCAAAATTCTTAATTAATAAATAACATTCTCCGATTTTCCCCCGTATTTTTTCACATTTCCCCACATTTTTGGTATGGCATTTTTAATAAAATAAAAATTAAAATAAAAAAAAGCTGCTAAGCTGATTCTTTATTATTGAAAATGAAGAAAAACACAGATAACAAATAGTATTTTAATACGAAGTTCAGAGCTCTTCGAAGAGACTTTGACACTAGGCGCTTTATTTTCAAAATATCGCATGCTATTTTAGTAGTCCGAGGCTTATTATCTAGTTCCTTAGAAGATGGGTTAACAAAAATTCACCTTTTTTATTTTTATTTTTATTCGGAGTTCTTGAGGAGGGGAGGGGGAGAGATTTCCTTTCTCCGTATCTGCCAGTGGCGTGCCGACACTTCTTTTTTTAGCAATGCACCACTGGTTGTGGGTGAAGTACAATTTTTGCTTCTGAAGTCTCGGTATTCTAAAATTACATCTCCTACTTTCAAGTGTTTAGCTAACTAACTTTTTTTTCGTTCTGTTTCTTCCCTTTAATCAGAGTTTTAATGTTTGCCACCTTGAGCACATTAAATGTCCAGTTATGTCCCTCTATTACCAAACTTTCGAAGCAAAAATGTCATTTTTTACTGATTCTGGTAGTTTACAACAACCAGAATCAGTAAAACTGGGGAGTTGTAGACAATAGTCTACAACTCTCCAATAGTATTTTTGTTTGTTAATTGCTCCAATAATTAATTTTGTCTGTTGATGTTTTCTGGACAATTTATGTAGATGAAATACCGACGTTTTGGAGAGAAAAACCTCTGCCATCTCCTTATGAATCGGTTAAATCATTCTGTTGAAAGCTCATATAAGATTCATTTTTTCAGATATGAAAGATATCTGACAAAAAAATGAAAGAAAAGGTATGAGTCAAACTCATACCTTTTCCAATTGCGCTATGAAGGTTCCAAATAATAAAGAATAATTATAATAAAGAAACAGTTTGAAATAAATTTATGTAAAATGTAAGTTAAAGATATATATATTCGTGTTTTCCAGTCACACTCTTGCTTTCTTTCCACGTTCTGTCACGCATGTGCATTTTGTATTTATTTAGAACTACTGGAGATCACGTGTTGTTGATTTAGTTTTATTCAAGTAAACTTATTGCCTGTTGTTATTATTATTGATGTTACAGTTTTTCGAATACTAAATGTCTAAAAATATGGTCTGTTGTGATCTGTTTCTTCGTAAGTCACATCGAACCGAAAACGGTGAGTTACAATTTCGTTTATGCACTAGATTTCTTTAATAAGAATCTAATCTAAATTATTCATTCATATCAGTAACTAAAGTAAGTGTCATAAACCGACAGTTATTGCAGTTTACATAATCTGAGAAAGACTGATGATATTGTGAGAAATTATGTACACATAATAACAGTCAATGAAAAGTTTCGTAAATCTTGATTTACTAAGAAGTGTTCCAAGAACATAACTCTTAGCAAATCAAGATCTGCTTACAGATGCGAAATATACTGTTTCTACATAGAATGAAGGTTAAAAGTGTTATGAAAGCTGGAAAGTAGTTCATTGCTAAGTATATGAGGAAGCATTTAGTTACTCTAATTCACGGTTCGATGGTTCAGAAGAAAGAAATGTTTCATGTGACCTCAAACGAGATTTGGTAGTTCTTACCCAAAGTAACTCGTAAGCATATTAGAAAGTGCATTCACATACTGTATGGGAATGCACAGCATGCGTGAACGCGCACAAACACATAACTTGATAATTTATTTTATATTTATATTTTCTTTTTTTTTCTTTCGACCGGTAACAGAGTTAGTCTTTAGCTCAAGCAAATAGGGCGTCTTATTTTGGAAGAAATTCGGGTTTTAATCCCACAGTTCAGCAAAATCGGCTATAACACACACACACACACACACACACACACACACACACACACACACACACACACACACACACACACACACACACACACACACACACACACACACACATTAGGCTTGCTGACTGTCTCCAACCAGTAGGTCGTGGGTTCAAATCCTAGAGATATTTGTTACCATGTTTAGGTCGTAGATAAATCTCATCGTTCTATGAGGCCGCCATCGTACTTTTTTGAAGCCTCCAATAAGTAAGATCTCGCAAAGCGTGGGAATGAGCTCAACCTCGAGGATGTTGAGAAGCAGAGACTGCTTGTCTACTGACTGAAATCTTTCGATTTAATCAAAATTTATTTAGATCAGTGTCGTTGAATAATTACACGATTGCTGCATAATAAAAGCAAACCTGAACTCAGAACTCTTTATATGCTAAAAAAAAAATGTAGACAATGACTCAATGGTAACTTTCGTTGTTTAAATGGTTTTGTCGTTTCAAAGAAGGACGATGATTGATTCAAGATCGTGCACGGACCAGAAGGCCATCGACCACTTGAGACGGTGCTCATTGCCTTATTCGATAAAATTCGAGCGATCGAAGATTAACAAGAAACTTTTCGTTTCATGCATGCCAGTTTATTCCAAAAAAGAAACAAAAAAGATTTAAGATTCTGCCCTGTTTCTGCGAAAAACTTCTTTGGCGATCTACGTTCAGAGATAATTATAAAGTGGTATCACGCCATCAAGGTCACAATTTAGAAGTACATTCTCAATCTTCCCAGTGGAGACACCAAAATACAAACCTTAAATAAATAAAGCGTTTATTACACAAACTGAAAAAAAAGATGAAAGCATTCGTTTGTTTATTTATATACATAAATAAATAAGTATTAGCGGAAATTTTAAATATTTTGAATATAGCATTTCTCGTTTTTTAAACTACAAATACAAAACGTTATGCGTATTGTTGTTCGAGTTTCTGCTCGAAAAACATCTGCAATTGTTTTACATTTGTACATGCATTTAACCTTCAGTTCTCTCTTACCCCCCCCCCCCGCCCAATGTTTATTTTTATTTATTTATTTATTTTTATGGAAATCGCTAAGCAGCTGATCACTGACCAAGTTTATGTTCTCACTTCATGTTAAGCAGACGGTGCTCCTAAGCGTAACTGGTATTTGGTTTTAAGCAGTCGTGTAAAGTCCATTAACGAAACCATAGAAAAAATGGTTATTACAATTTCCTGGAATGGAATTTGCGAATTTTAACGGATGTTTAAGGACTTATGACTGTAATAATTTAATTTAAGTATCTAAGTTTATTGCTGAAGAAAGTATCTGTGAAACTAGCAGAACGATTATAACTAAATTCATGTAGGTACATACTGTGTCATTTATTTTATAAACTAGATATTTCAATATTTCCTTCGCTTCCAAAATATGTCTACACGTGTATTTAGGCTCAGTGGTGATTTACACTCATAATTAGGTTAAATGAAACGAATGCAACACAGAGAGATAATTAAACACAAATTTAATTGTTACTGTATTTCGTCTGTCATCACAGAAACATCTTCAGGGATACATTATTTAAACTGTAATAATGCGCACGCGCGCGCACCCACGCATGCACGCACACACACACAAAAAGTAGAACTTAGAGACAATTTGACTAGACTAGAAGCCTAAAGTCCAGTGAGTGGTTCCTCCATGGATGCAATGCCAAAAAATGATTAAGATTGTAGTAATGATATTACTTTTCCTTATATGCTGGGCACCTCAGAAAAAAATAGCCAAAACTTTTAAAGAAATATAATCTCTGTACAGCTTTCAAATTTCATTTGAAGCCGACTTCCCTTCTCCGCTTTCCTAATGATTCACTTCCTCCCCTCTCAATTCCAGGTATTTAGAAAGTTCCTTGTTCTTGCAGCTTATCATGTTATGGTAATTCCGATTTAACTTCTTTCACTTATTGTTTTGTGTGTTATTACGATTTTAATATTATATCCATGAAGATGTCTCTGTGACATACGAAATATTTGAACGATTAAATTTATGTGTTTAATTATTTCTGTGTGCTGTATTCATTCCATTAAACCTAATTATGTGAGAAACCAGAATATATTTGGTTAGCCTTTTAAAGTCTAATTGTTAAAATATGTTAGGAGCAATGTAGATGAAGGACCTACACGATCAGAGCTCTGGAAGAACTCAAAATTCGAAAGACTTTTGAGAAAATATGGAATAAATTTGTCTTTTGTATCCATCAGTGGCTTTAACAGGCACTTAGGCGCCCATAGCTTTCCAAGTACCCTTGGTACACTTGCGGGCAAGGATACCAAGTAACCTTACCCTTAACCGTAATACGAGGATAAGGCAGTTACCCCTATGCCTCCAAATATTCTTGTCTGTAAATTGCGTGTGTTCAACTGGCTGTTCTGAGGGACGAAAAACCTCGGTTTTCGGGAGAAAAAAGCCCTCTGTCTCCGTATGAGACCGGCTACCGCACCTTTCATCGAAAGAGACCAGATAAAGGCTTCTCACGTCACTGACGGGAATCGAACCCAGGTCTTCCCGACCAAAGGGCTTCGTCTATACCGACTGAGTTATGAGGCTCTTAAATTTGTTTGAGCTTCTTAAATTTTTTACTGTAAATTTTACATCACCCACGAACAAAACAATAAATAAATAAAGAACGAACGATGGAGTTTGACTTCCGCTAAGACTCCGAAAATTAGGGCTAACGACCTCGCCTACTCCCTATGAGAATGAAAGGTGTTGGCTGATTCATTTATTTATTTTATTTATCTCGGCTACAAAGGAATAATGGTAAGTAGTCTTAATTGTTCTTTGTACATCAGAGAGCTGTTCAATTTTTTTTTTTAGTTTATATTTTCACAATTAAAAAGTGAACTAAACGAATCCACCTTAAAATAAATTCAGTTGAAGAAGAGTTAGACGATCTCATATGGAGGTTCTCCCCTCCGGGAAATTCGGGTTTTTATCCCACAGTCAGGTAAACTGGCCAGGAGAATACAAGCAGTTTATGCACAAAAATAAGTATTTAGGCATAAGACTATCCTCCTTATTTGATTATTGAGGTCAGGAAAAGTAAAGATGCTTGGCAGGTCCTAGACCTGAAGGGCTCGTAGAGTACTATGGATTATTTATTTACTTATCTATTTATTATTTTGAAATAAGACTGTTTTGTGATTAAATATTTTTGCATTAAATGATACATCTACTTAATTGTACAACTGCAAGGAAAGTAGTAGTCCGGTCACTCTGAACAAGATCAAGATAAGATAAGGATTCGTGACGTCATTGGCCGAATACGATCAGTGACGTCATTCTGTGTGATTCGATCAGTGACGTCATGAGTATGGAATGTTTTGAATTTTGCTGCGGGCCACATCTTTCATTGACGTCACGTTGTGTCTTTTTGTTCGCGTATGGAATTGATGATTAGAGATTAGATCGAGTATGGAATCCTTGGAATTTCTCTGGGGGACATATCTGTCTGTGACAACACGTTGTGTGTTTTGCTTCGCGTATGGAATTCTGGGTAATTGTCCACCTATAGGATTGTGGATGATGGTTAGAGATAAGGATTCGTGACGTCATGAGTATGAAATGTTTGGAATTTCCCTGGGGTTCACATCTGTCTCTGACGTTACATGTATGGAATTCTGGGTAATTGTTCACATACGGAATTGTGGGTGATGGTTAGAGATAAGATAGAGTATGGAATGCTTGGAATTTCTCTGGGGGACATCCACCAATGACGTCATGTTGTGTCTTTGGTTCTTGCATGGAATTATGGGTAACGGACCGAGCATGTAATTCTGGGATGTGGCCATTTTTTCAGTGACGTGAGATGAGTTTTTTGTTCGCGTGTGGCATAAGGGTAATGATTAGAGCTTGAAATTCTGGGAGGATATTTGGTCAAGTGATGGGGTGTTTGGTTCGATTGTGGAAGCGTGGGAAAATATTTGTCTGAACACGAATTTTCAAGTATAAGTATGTGGGATTTCATTCCTCATTTTGACTGGGAATTTTTAGTTTAGAGCCAAGAGATGGCATCAGCATTTAGACATTTTCTAAATAATTAATTACAGGCTATCAATGGTGTCCCCATCCTGGTGTCCCCCCCTCTCAAAAATACACTTTTTTTTCTTTCATGTTCACATTTTCTAAAATAATTAATTACTGGAATCTCAGTTTTACCGTTTCTACGTCATGTTTAAGATCTTAAAAACGTCATTACTTTTCTAATTAAATGTTGTTAACTTTATTACAAATTCTAATCAGAATAAACATTCTTAAATATAGAGAACACATCAAAGACATCTTAACTGTTCATTTAAGTTTACAAAAACACATTTATTTGACTGAAATGTTATTTACAAGTATATTCACAATGAAAAATTAAAACATGTAATTACCTAGAAATATTTCACACGATTTGTCTCTCTTGCTATTTTCCTGGAGAAAGAAAAATCTAATTTTTTTCGCTCATTTTTTTTTTTTTTTTACTTTACGGGATACACAAAACAGTACAGTACAGCAGAACACACACACACACACACACACACACACACACACACACACACACACACACACACACACACACACACACACACACACACACACACACACACACACACACACACACACACACACACACACACACACACACACACACACACACAAAATGATCTGCAGCCTGAAAGAACGAATTGCAGTAAATAACCTGAAAATACAGTTGATTCTTGTTCCTTATAGGTTTCTGTTCGTTGCCTTAATATCATTCGCACTGTGGCGGCTATGTTTTTTTTTCTTACGGTTGTGGATGTTCTCTACTTAGTGACATGGGAAGTAAAGTCGCCGCTATTCTCTTCTGTTAATTTTCACACTGTAGTGTGACAGGTTGCACTAAGACTTGGTAATTTGTTTTCAAATTTGATATGCTTCTATATTTTTTTCAATCTGATTGATTGTTTTCTCTATTTTACTTTAAATCTTGTAGTAGTATTTTTATAACTCAAACCTCAGCAAAGAGCTTGTGTATTTCAACAACTGAGTTTTCGGAAGTGGAGATATGGAATTAACAAATTCTGAGGATGCATCAAAAGGCCACTGAAGCTCAAAATCCCGACTTCATTGTATTCATGAAAACTGCTCTGTTGCATTGAGCCTGATTTCCCACATTTGTTCATAAGAGATACATTTCTCATAAAAATTCAAAATCTGCATTTTAAAATCTACTTTTTATGTCTCCTTCATTGACATACAGAAACTGCCGCATTTTTCTTTAGCATTAGTAAGTTTAACTAAAGAATATGCGACAAACAAGGTTTGGACTCTGCGTTAGCGTTTTCTTATTAGAAACTTCTTTTGCCAGCACAAATAAATAGTTATTTCTTATTATTTCAAATGAATATTAGCTCTGTAGTATACTTTGTTAATTTCTATGTTACAAAGTTCCAAACATTTAAAACTTTAGACTGTAGTGATATGTTTATGTGAGCTCGGAAATTCTATGAGTTTCCGAGCATTGACTTCTAAAGTTTTTAGCATGGCTAATTTTTATGACCTACAATAATGTGATTGAACATTTAAGTAGCGATTATGACGAGCGAGTTCTGATGAATGGTAGTTTTTTTTTTTTTTTGTATATTCCTATGGTAGATATGAAATAGAATTGAAAAGAACGTCGTTTTAATCTCTCTCTCTCTCTCTCTCGGAGTGTTTGTTTACATCTCGTGCCAATTTTTCTGTATATTAGCACATAAACCTGTTGCCGCTAGGTCTTATGAATCTAATTTTTGGGAATGCTAGATCGATTTTTCGAGTATATGGACGAAATGTTTACAGATAACTCAATGTCAATAGGTAGCAATAGACATGTTTCTAAAATAATTAATTACAAGATATCAGTTTTCCCCACTTTTTTTTCCGTTCCCGGCATTAATTTCACAGTAGTGATATATATATATATATTTACATTTACGTTTTCTTTATTATGATCTGTGTTAATGATTCTGCTTAAAGATTTCTTTGTCAACGATTATTACACATATGGTCTAGTATAGGTGTAATTTTCTAGATCTTAAAAGAAATTCCAAGGATTCCATACTCGTTCTTATCTCTAATTCCCACAATTCCATACGCGAACAAAAAAACACAACGTGACGTCAATGACAGAGGTGTCCCCCAGCGAAATTTCAAACATTCCATACTCATGACGTCACTGATCTTATCAGCCAATGGCGTCACTAATCCTTATCTTGATCTTGTCAGAGTGACAGGACTACTACTAAGGAACATTATCTGTATTTCATGGAAATGTGCTTAACTACACCATTGATATATGTTCTCGTCATGCCTGTGCCAATGCCAGTCTGATCATCCCTAATAATAATAATAATAATAATAATAATAACAATCCTAGCCTAGTTTGGAGAGTGTAGGCCTGAAGTAGCATTAAAAAAATCCGTTTTGTCTCTATAGTGAAATTTCCGAATTTTGTAAAAAAATTAATTAATAAATAGCAATTTAAAAAAATTAAACAAAATATTTAAAAAAATCCTTAGCCCACTCGCAATACTAATGTACTATAGGTTTATAACTGTTTCCGGGGGGAAGTCACATTAAAAAAAAGCAAAACAAAAACGCTGTACTCTTACACTAAGATCCGTGACATGCCAGTATTGGCTTTCATAACTATAATTTTAGGACACAGTTATTAGTCTTATGCCTGCATGTGTATATGTGTGCGTTCTCCTGGCTGGCTTGTCTGGTTCCAGAAGGAAAAACCCGAGAGTTTCCAGAAGGGAAAATAATGAAACCAGCTAACTTACCTCCAATTGAAAAATTTAGTGTTGTACTATGTTTGATAGAAGTGTGAGTCCTTTAATTTTTTTGTTGTTGTTGTTCTAGCATTTGTTTCTATTTTTCACGTAGAGTTTTAATTGTAATTCTTTATTTAGCTTTTCTTCCTATTCTATGAGTTTCTGAGCATTGACTTCTAAAGTTTTTATCATAGCTAATTTTTATTACCTACAGTAATGTGACTGAACACTTAAGTAGCGATTATGACGAGCGAGTTTTCATGAATGGTAGTTTTTTTATTTTTGTTGTATATTCTTATGATAGAAATGAAATAGAATTGATAGGAACGTCGTTTCTCTCTCTCTCTCTCTCTCTCTCTCTCTCTCTCTCTCTCTCTCTGTGTGTTTGTTTTCATCTCCTGCCAATTTTTCTGTATATTAGCACATAAACCTGTTGCGGCTAGGTCTTATGAATCTAATTTTTAGCAATGCTAGATCGATTAATGCTATCTATTATTATTATTATATAGGCAACTCCATGGAGTCCTTTGACTCATGGAAGGGAGGAGTCAAAGTCCTACACATCATGCCAAGCACTATTCAACATTCGCGCAATATCTATCATCATGTCAGGTAAAATAGACCTGAGATCATGTAAGGATAGAAAATAACAAATAGCTGCTTTGATTGGTCATCAAGAAAATTGAAGAGACAGAGAAAGAAAAACCAACAAAAAATGGGGCGATGAACAGTAAAAAAAAAAAAAAAAAAAAAAAAAAAAAAAAAAATATATATATATATATATATATATATGGAGAAATGCTGGAAGACAGTTGTGCAGTTGATAAAAAAAAAAAGGTGGATAATGATGTTCAATAGTAATCTCCCCACTCTCCTAAAATAGTGGGCTGTATGTGTTAATGTTTGTGCTGGAGGTTCGTCTGTTTGGAAACAAACTACTGTAATCTGATTCACAGTCAGGTTCAAATTCAAGTATGCTGTGTATCTTTGCTGTACTTTAAATGAGAGGTTTGAGTACTTTGGAAGATTGCCGATCAAATCAGCAGATCGTTCAGCAATTGATCTCTTAGAGAATGTCTAGTGCAAAGTCCAGTGAACGTGTAGTGCAAAGGTCCAAGACTTGTATGTATGTGTCATAGTAAGCGTCTTAACAAAATAGTTTTCTATTCTGAAAATAAATATTTCTCCATTATTAGGATAGAAGAAGGAAATATTAATTCTCTGAAATCCCAGGTTCTTTCCTTTCTAAATCATAGACTTTCTTTTTATCTATGATAAGAAGTCTATGTTTTAGAAACTCATTGAAAATATGCCCAACTTTAAGTGTTTGTGTTATTTTATTACTAATAGCTAAGTTATCTAAATAAATAAATAAATAAATAAATAAATAACAAGTTCGTTCCTTACACTTTCATTGAGGGCAATCTGAAAAAAAAAAAAAACTTTTAGAAACTCATTGAAAATATGTCCAACTTTAAGTGTTTGTGTTATTTTCTTGCAAAAGTTGAATATTTCCACATGGTGAACGGCTCTGGGACATATGCCTACGAAATCTGCTCGAATACTAGTAGGGCGAAACCAGTAAAGAGGGGATTCTATACGAAAGTAATAAAAGCTTCTCATCACTACTATTTCGGGTGCTCAACTTCATGATCAATTAACTTTACAGGGACAATAACAACAATAAACAAACAAACAAAAACTTCCGAGAAATGACAGATAATTTCCCAGATAAATAATAATATTTTTATGCATATATGGCGTTGTGATTTTTTGTCGCCCGCGCTGTATGGAGATATTTTAATCCCATTATTTTTGCGATCCTTTGTGAGTTTCGTCCATGCATGGTGAACATAAAATGTCTTTCTTTCCCAGTTTATCTTTGAAATAAAAGATAATAAAAATTACCCCATCACTGCTGCCTAACGTTTGGGTAAGTCTTATATTCCTGTCAGCAAACGTTTTTAATGTGTTTGAAAAGGCGGATCACTTCACCTGAAACCTCGTCAATGGTCGGGAAGCGTTTCTCAGGGGTAGTTCTTTTAATTAGGGAATAGATCGAAATTTGTAGGCTCATGTCAGGACTGAACTAAGTCAGGAGGACGTTGCTATTCATTTTTTTTCCCATAAGATTTAAATTTTTAAATTTTTTAGACAAAGAGCCTAAAAGATAAATCAACTAGTGTTCACTTGTGAAAAATAACTTTGGAATGGGTGATATCAAAAGTTTTAGTCATCTTTGGGTGTTTGTTTGTTTTTTTTCACCTCCGTATGAAACCAGCTAACTATTCACCGTCGTTGAAAATTCCTTACATGGGTTGTCGCTTACTATATGGGATTCGAACCTCGAAAAATTCGAATAAGGAAACTATTGATTGGCATTTTTGTTATCTGATATTTTCGAAACATTTTCAATGCAGCCATTGTTTGCTTACTTTCCTATAATGTAACAATGCATACTTATTTATCCTTTTGTCTGATAGTTTCCGATGCCAAGTTGAAGAGCCTTTGCGGCTTTTTTTTTTCAGTTTAATTTTTAAATAATTTTAATACATTTTTAGAAAAGTGAACAAAAAGTTGCCGTTTCTTCTGCCTGAGTTTCGCTTACCTGATTCAAAAATAAATAACATGTGAAATTAAGGAAATTAAGGGTTGGGAGAAGACTTTTCATGCACGTTTTGCTTCCGCATGACATGTGATTTGCAAGACTATATAGAACTTTGACGACAGTGCAAGGATAAATTATACTCTTGTTACTGAGTACAATTGGCAGAAATTTGAAACTGCACTTCACCGTAAAACAATACTGCTCTGAATAGGAGCAGTAGAATATTTAAAATGGACATGAGAAATTGCAGAGCTAAAATAATTAGCAGTCGTTTAAAAAACAGTGGAAGAACAGTATAGTTAAGACTTCATCAGTTCAGAAGAGCTTTAGACACCTGACCCCTTCGTATACTGGAGTACATGTGAATGCAAACCCAATAGTCATTTCCATAATATTGAAAACTTGAGTGGTAAGTACAGATTTTTGGGGTTAGTACAGTAAAATGTATAAGTATATCTTTAGGTATACTTATACATTTTACTCTACTAGGTATACCTTTAAGTATACTATTAAAACCGTTTATTTACTAGAAAATCATCAGTTACATTTACAAGTAGGTTAAACTATTCAAAAGTTAGTTATTTAATAATATGGAAAACAGTAAATACTTTAGTTAGGTAAAACCCTTAAATGATACCGCACTCTTAACTGCAGTGTGGTTCGACAAAATGTGTGAAAATGTAATAAAAAGAATGCTGTCATATTTCAAAGTCGAATTATTTTCAGTAAATGTTGAACTTTTCAGCTTAGACATGGTCACGTGACATATTTTTTTAAAATATTTAAAAATTAAAAAAGTAAATAAAACAATCCCCGTCTTTACTCATGTAGCAAACAATTTTATTAAATAAAAGTTTCAGCAATGACATCCTTTGTTTCAAATATGTATGAAAACGTTTTTTTTTTTTTTTTTGTCTTTCTTTTTTCGTAGGTAATCATTTAAAGGGCCAATGTATTTCATTCACCTCGCTGTTGAAGAACAACGGTTATTCTTAAAATTTTGAAGAAACTATGCTTCCATGTTAGGTAAATATGAAATGTTTAAATATATATATATATATATATATATATATATATATATATATATATATATATATATATATATATATATATATATATATATATATATATATATATATATAAAACTGTTTACACACGCACACGCACGCACACACTTAGTAATCTTAATACAGTGTACTTTTTCGATTATCCGACTGATAGAGGGGAAGCAATGCATGGATAAGTGAAAAACACAGATTGTTGTATTTTACAAATTTTAACAGATTCTAACTTATAGTGGTTCTTGCTGTATATTCACGTATTATTTACTTTGGTAATCTGTGATTTTTGCTTGTTTTCGAGAAATTTAATTGGATATAACTATGAAAAATTACGTAAAATAAGAAATGACGTCACTAAATTACCTCACTAAGAAGTAAGCACTCTAAAAAAAAAAAAAAAGAATCTCTCCTTTAAAAAAGCCAGACAGACTAAGAAATGTGTTCTCTCACACTTCCCACTCCCTGTGTGTGCTCGCGCGCGCCAGGAGGTGAGTCACACAACGACGTTTCCGCTTTTATGAACTAAAGTCTGTTTATATATTTAATGCGCGTTTTATTAATCAAATACTGTACTCGACAAATTAAAGAAAGAATCATGCAGGGATAATCTGCACTTGGATTATCAAGAGTACATCGTAATAGCGAAGTTGAATTTGAAGTTTATTACTTGGGAATTTCTATATCAATAACGACAGTTTATTAAAATTGAATCTCATATTAATTTTAGAAGTGAAATTGTACAGTGAAGTCGAAATACAAAATCGATCTCGTGATAGTGTTTAAACACAAATTTAATTTTGTTATAAAATTAAATGTATTGAGATTATTAATTAAAATAAAGATTATATATTTTTTATTATATTTATTATATATATCATATTTATTAACGCATTAAATAATATATATTAATGTTTATTTTTATTTTATGATTATTATTTTACCGAAATGAAATTGTTGTTCAGTCGTTATCACGGAGAAATGACTGCTTCGAGTGTCTTTTGCTCAATTATATGACTGCTATTTACACATTTCAATTATTATAATTTCATATTTTATGGAAAATTTTGAGAGAACTCACGAAATCGCTGACATAAGACAAACGCTTTCAATGTTAGCCAGTCAGTGACTATAAATCACATGGGCAAGACTAACACGCCAACTCCCAAAATAGACCGAATAAGGCAGGGAAGATTAACAACTGAGCTTCCAGGCATTTTATTGAACTGAATGATCATGAATTATTACCTTTGGTAGAACAAACTAAAATTGTTCGTGAATTATCCAGTGAAAACTGCTTTGGCTACCAATCACATCGTTTGGATTCCTGAATGTCATGTGACCATAATATTAAAATATTTTTTTGAAAGTCCGTTTCAGTATGACGTTATTTATATTTGAAGCTGTCGTCTGAGCATTTTAAATGTTGTGTTGTAGGAAGCTACAACACATATACTGATTTACATTATATCCGTCTATTCAAAGGAAGCTTAAAAAATAACTTGGCTTTTGTTTTTTTAGTTTGGTTTATGCCAATCAATTATGCGAAAGTTTCCTTATCACAAACATCCGTTTCCTTAATACTTCGGCCATTTCCGTTTGTTTAGTATAAGCATGGTATGAAGATAAAGTATTTCTAACATATAAATGCAACAGCTTTTAGGGTTGTGTACATTAGATTAGTGTTCGCTTATATTCTCATGTTTGTTCATATTTTTTTTCCCACGGTGCTATAATTTATCTCTGATGTATATAACAAATATTTGCCGTAATTCTTTACTTTGGAAATTGCTTTTGAGAAAGGAAAAGAATAAATCTGGACAGATAGGTAAGACCAACAGCGGAAGAAGCTCTTACAACTGGAAGAAGCTCACTCTTCAAGAGAATTTAAAGCCTCAAAAGTTCCATTTTTTAAATTTAGTTGTCTGTGTTGCTGTTGATCAACATATATAAATTGATTGTTTGATGTGATATGATTAAAATGGTTGCTTTTGTAAAATACCGCTGGCCCACTTATAGCCTAAAACAATCCATATTAATATTAATATTAATAATTCTTTGACTTTGCCTTTGATGCTTCAAATCATTTACTGTGAATATTCAAAACTTGGTATTCAAAAATTCAATCTCTAGATCATTTGAGTAGGTGGAAGGGGTTGTAGTTTAGCTTTTTATTTATTTATTTGATGGATTTTCAAATAGATGTGAAAAAGCTTTTCGATAGCAATACTTGACAAGAAATTATAGTTTTCAGCTTTGAAAGGATGTTGGATCTTTAATATCCACTATTTCTATATAGTTTTCTGTTCATTCATATTTTTCCGCAGCATAAGTTAAATAAACGTTTGGGCTTGAAGTATCGTCACAACTAAGCTATTTGTAAAATATATATAAAACAAGTAGTTTTTGTGTATATTTTGTATAATTTTTATACAATTATTATTTTAATTCTAATAAGGCTTGATTAACATTTATTTCATTTTAAAATCTAATTCCCGTTATCAGTAAAAGATTTGATTAATATAAGAATTATTAATTACATTAATCAATATAGTCGCCTTTTCAGTTAATCAATTTTTGACTATTTTTATTTAGTGTAGAAACAGTTTTACACTTTGACTATAAAGTTCTTGTCTAGTTTTAATTTATTCATCTCATTCAAGATCCTATAATACCTGATAGGTGCTGATAAATTTACTGTATGTGATCACTTCATATCTATGCCTATAATTAGTGCAAAATGTCCTTTAAAAATCCAGTTCGGTGGCCTGTTTGCAAAATATCGAGTTGTTAGGAAACAGACGAGAAGAAACTTGCTCTCTCCTCGTCTAAAAATTCTCTAACTTAGGCTTTCCTGAAACAAGAAGTAATATAATTCTCCCATTCTAGACTGAATCCATTCTTTCCTAGCCACATAGATCCCTTGACATGGGTAAGGAAAGCAACGGGAAACCAACTTATTCTATTATTATTATTAGTCCTAGTAAAACAAGCAGCATCGCTACCCCCACCAACCATTATCTTGAGGAGAGAAGCAATCAACTAGTGGGTGCAGCTACCATGAGAAAGTGTAACGAAGTTGTTTCGCACACAAAGTCGCGAATTGTATTCGTTTATACTTATGAGAAACAGTTCAAGTATGAGAAGTACAAAAACTTATCATAAAAGTCAACCTTCTTTATCATTATAATCTAATTCCTGGTCATGTATTCTCAAGAAGTGAGGGGATTGCACAATACTAAACGATCTCCTCACTTCTTGAGAGAACATCATTACTCGCTTCCCATTGATAGTTCTCCTCCAAGTTAATCTTTCAGGACCCCAGTATTGGTAGATTTTATATTTCAGCCTTCTAAAGCACTTCTTACTTTATCAATCCATCTAGATCTTGTCTTCTTCTGAGTCTTTTTCCTGCCATCCTAGCAGGAACTATCTTTCCACTTCATTTTGTTTAAATGATCATGCCACCTGAGATTAGCTCTGCTAACACATTCCTGAATGCTAATAATGTCAAGTTCCTTCCCAATACTTCGTTTTTAATATGGTTCTGTCACTAACGTCATCTGTCCCCCCCCCCGAATCTCTCTCAAAACTCTCATATCTATGATCTTCAGTCTTTGATCAAATGTCTTATTTCTAATAAAGCTTTCAAATCCATAGGTTAAAAATGCTAGTATTGTATACAGATGGTTTGGTGTTTTCACTAATTTCTCTCTTTATTCCATATAAATTTATTCAGTTGCTTTCCTACAATACCAGCTTTGGTAATTCTGTTTTCTATTTCAATATTTAATTTACCGTCTTCACTAAAAATTGCCTAAATTGCTGAAATGTTTTACTTGTTCTGAGGTTCTCTACAGGATCTAGCTGATGTTCTCCTTTCTTATTTTCATAGTATCTCTCTTTTAATTTCTGCTTTCTCATGCCAAATTTTTCACAGCAGCTATTCAATATACGAGTAGTTAAGGAATCCTGCAGGCTTGTACTGCATTAATTTGAGTTTAACATAATCTGCATAAAGTAAAGAGCTCAGTTGAATGTTTCCAATTTTGATATCAGGCCTAATGCCATTTTTTTTTCATAATGTGATCCATATAGGTGATGAATTACATTGGAGATGGTATGCACTCTTTTCTCTACAGCAAGCCATTTTCCTGTATCTCTTTCAGTTCGAACTGCGTACGTTTTCGTACTTCTACGTCAAACCATAAATTTGGATTTCGTGTTCTCATCCATAAATCATGTAGTTTTTTGGTGGATGGGAAGAAGAATCAGATGTGTGTGTGTGTGCGCGTGCGTGAGGGGGTCTTGCTGTAATTACAGTTAACAGAACTCTATACATTGCAATTCTCTCACCGTTATAATTCCGACCTATTTCAGATATATTATTGATTGAAGTTTGGCAGATTTAAAGTCCTTTGCTTGTTAGAGATTTTTTTTTTTTTTTTGGTTCATGTGCTTCACTGAGTACCAAGTGGAATGGCTTGGAATCTCCTTAATTTTTGCCTTTTAGATAAATAATTAAATAAAAAATGCCTGACTGAGAGATGTAGCACTTGATTTTCTTATACGTCGGTTACAGCCTTCACTTTTATTATTATGGAAGGCATTTTAAAACTAAGTAGTAGAAAGACGTGTTTCACTGGAATGTGGAGATAATAGAATAGAAGTAAACTCCAGTTAGTAGCGCACTCAGGATTTAATCTTGGGGGGGGGGGGGAGACGAGTTGAGTAGACGATTTGAGAATACACACTACGCATCACATACGTCCTAACTGAGCATCTGCAATGATCGCTAATTCATAAGTAGTATAGAAATAGAAGATACGACACAACATAAATTTAAAAAAAATGAATTTTAATTAGGAAAAGATTTTTGGAAAATTTTCTAGTTTTTTTTTTTTTTCCTTTTTCTTAGGGGGACAGGCCCCTTATCCCCCTCTGGGTGCGCCACTGACTCCAGTTATGCTTAAGACTAATATTAAGGTATAAGATAAATTTTAGAAACAGCATTATGAAAATTTAGATTACCCAATAAACACTGATATCCCTTCTTCAATGTATCTCCTTGGAAAACTACGATAACGTAAAAAGAGTTCATGTTAAAAAAATACTTTAAAATGTCATTACGCATTTAAGGCTACTTCACTACTTAAATTATGGCTTAAAGAGGAAAATCAAAATATATGCACACTCTCGAAGTTTGTTTGTTTTTTCAACTGCTTACCGGCGATTAAGTTCACGTTAGTAATTTTTATGGTGCTTTTAAATTATATTCGTATTCTGATATTCACATTAGGGGGTAAAAAAAGATATTATCTTATCTAATGTAAACATCCGAACAACACCATCTAATGTTAATTTTTTGTTGTTTTTATTCACTTATTTTTATATTTTCCTTCCTCAAAGTATACATTTATTAATTATCTTTTCTCTGATTTTTTCATCTATTTAAAATAGGTTAAGCTAGTAGAGTTAGCAATTTCGAGATAGCGATTGGTCTTCTGGATATGAACTGAATTTCCTTGATCGCGTACACCACGTCTTAATATTTATATAATTAAACAGCTGAAAAGGTTGGTTTTAAAAATGTGATTAACACAACACTTCTTAAATGGAACATCAAATTCGACAAAAAAAAAATTGAAATTGATCAACATGCAGTAGAAGTGACATATTTAGGAGACAATGTATGAAAAATCATTCAAATATTGTAATAAAACCAGAATAAACAGTTTCCATAGCAATGTTAATTTCGTATTCCGTATTATATGGATCACAGATGTGGATATTGACCAAAAATAGGAAATTAGATTAAATAGCTTTCAAACAAAAGTTTGAAAGCTATTTAATAAAGCCAAAATATTTTTAAAATATTAAAAATATTTTGGCCCCAATGTATAACAAACGATCATTTACATTAAACGGACTAAGCAAAAAAAAAAAAAAGTATCACTAGTGAAATAAAAAAAAAAAAAAAATGCAGATGGAAATGGATTGGACATGTACTGAGAATGGACAGTGAAGAGATTCCAAGAATAGCTTTGACACGGATCCCAGAAGAAAAAAGAAAAAAGGGGAAGGCCTAAACTTGAACTAACTTGGCAGAAAATGAGGGGGGGGGGAGAACGATTGGTTGATAGAGATGGAGAGAAGCATAATTAGTGGCACAAAACAGGTATTTAAAAGAAACGGATCTCGGCCTTATGTGCTACGGGATACGAGAGGGTAAGTAAGAAAACAACACGAAGAGGGTGTTGTTATTGTTGTTGTGGTGATGGTGGTGGTGGTGGTGTGTGTGTGTGTGTGTGTGTGTGTGTGCATTCCGGGATGCTTATGTAACTCTTTGGAAATGGAAATTGGTTTCATAGTGTATTGACCATCTCGGCCAGTTCCCGAGATAGTCGATCTTCGCACGTGCAGTTTTTCTTTTCAGAAAATAAAAAAAAAAACCTTCTGGGAGGATTTTTCAAAGGGTTGAAGAATGGAGATATGCTGCCCGCATGTCTTCAAAAGTTAAAGCTAAAGGAACTCCGCCTACTCAATTTCTGGAATAAAATTTTAAATTGGTTTCTTTGCAACCCAATTAAAGCTCTGACAGTGGAGAATTAATTCTGCTTGCATAATGTATTATGACTGAGTGGTATGTGTTCTTCTAGCCAGCTTGCCTATTCTGGGTGATGAAAAACCTCAATTTCCTCCTGGAAACCGAGGGAATTTTTCAGGAAAATGTGTTTAAAATATTTTTTAATAGATATTTTAATTAAACATGTCAACAGGCAATTAACCCCCTTTATATTTTGAGTTTATCTACTGTAGGAATAATGCAGACGTGACAGTCATGCAAAAATGAAATAAGAAATAGATATCCTATTCTGTAGAGATAATATTTACTGTAGTTGTGCATTTAAGTATCAGATAATTTTAATTGAAGTGCTTGAAATAAAAAAATATTTTATCCTAAAATAGTGTTATTTCAAAATGTCTTTTTTTTTTCCCTAATATTCTTAACCATTAAATGAAGGGGGGGAGGTAAAATCCCTTATTATTTTACAGCCAGTATGCGAAACTCTAAGATCGAAAACTACGATCTAAGAGTTTCATGCCAAAGAACTATCGACGATTCCAAGCGTAAGTGACCGCCTGGTAGTACAACACCAAGGCAACTCGAAGCAAAGGTGGAGCAAGCTCCCTCACTATCCTCGATATTTTATCATAATGTAAAAACAAACAGCTCCTAGGAGATGTAATACTGCTTTACATTATAAGGAGAGGTCACTACCCAGACCGGTTTGAACCTTTTTTCAGGTCTCATCAGTGAGTAGGTAGACCTGGATGATTTCAAAGTTGAAGTAAAAAGAACTTTCATACCTTCACTATACGAATGCCAGAAAGGTGTGCCCATATATTATATTATAACTAAGATGAAAAGCCAAACGGCTATTTTTTCTGGCGAAGTATATACTTCGCCAGAAAAAATAGCCGTTTGGCTTTTCATCTTAGTTATTCTTAACCATTATTCTCAAAAAGTCTTAGATTAATCTTCAGAGTTCGGTAAATTCAAAATGAATTAAAATTTAAAGAAACATTTGTTTTTTGATGAAGCATGAAGCATAATGCTGGTTAAATGAAGACCATTTCCCATTGTGTTTTTATTTTATTTTTATGTAAATCCTGTCCCTAAACGCCTTTACAAATATGCATGCCGATGGGGAGGCTGGATTGTGGAATTAGATGTGAAATCTACAAATATCGTAATAAAGCAAATTTATTACAGTCACAATTTGGTCAAAGATACCAAGCAATTTTATAAGTTAGGTTTTTGTCTATACTTTTTGGTCATTTGCTTCTAAATTTGAAACCTACTCCACTGTATGTATATACAATACTACATTCTTGCACGTTTATGAAAATCGGTCCGTTTCGTAAGCTAAAAATAGAAAAATCAAATGATATTTTGTTTGCTTGCGGATTCTAAAAATAAATGTATTTAACTTTCGGTTTCTGTTCTAAATGTAGAAAGAAGTGGGAGACTGTATTGAACCATTAACGTTAACTCCAACAAAGTTAGCCATTTTCTTTGTCTTTGAAATTAAGTCAAATTTTATAAGCATCAATAACTGTTGTCATTCTCGTGACAAACTTCTCTAGTTATCAGAATATATCTCTCAATTATATAAGGTGTTTCAGACGAAGAAACGAAGTAGGTATCAGATTCCTTCTCAGTAACAGCATCACCAATTGCAGTCTCCTAGTGTGTTGGAAGAGTATGCTAATTCTAACGTTATCATTACTGTATTTATTCAAGTAGATTTATTATCATGTTAAAGGCATATAGTATGTCTTTCTGATAATTGTAATAAATAAATTACTTTCTTATTCACGGTATGTTTAAAAGTGAACTGTCCCTGACTACTTGTGCTGGTGGATTATCTGTGGATGAATAGAATTGGGGACAACAAACGTCACATTTTGAGTGCTGAAGAAGAGAGTCAACATTTTCGTGTCGCAAAACCTTTACACTTCATCACCTGCCAGTGAGATTTTTCTTTCATTAAGTGCCAGTAGATGACTGCATGTTAATTTATCAAAATGTGTTCAATCACAGTGATCCTTATGATAATATTGTACGCCTTCCATAGATATTTTCACTTCATTTCACTTCTGTTACATTATATTGTATTATTATCTACCGATATTATCTTATTTTATTTTATTTTTGACAGGGATTGCCTCCTGCCGCTACGCCTTATCTTTTGGCTTAGTCGTCGTTGCGACCATTCTGTTTATTATATACTCCAACTCCGGCCTCTACTTCCGTGCTTCACGATTTCCTAGGAATATTTCTACGCTACAAGTTGTTCCTCCCTTTGGATTTCTGGTATATTCCGACAAATGTCAAATTCCTGATGTTGATCCGTTCCATCCCACCGTAAAGCATTTTATAAAACAATCTGCACCAATTGACTGCAGCAAAGGATATCCAACTCTGGCTGAAGTGGAAGGGAATGTATTGAAGATACTTGAAGACCAGTTTCCGAAACCCAAATCTGCCTTTGATATTAAATGTTGTTATCGGACTATCTATCGTCTCCAAAAAGAAAAAAGTGATAATACTTATAGGTAAGAAAATCTAATGAATCAAAGTTATAAAATTACTTGGTATCTTGGTAAAAGATACCAAGTAATTATATATATATATATATATATGCAAGTTGCTTTGGTCTTGCACTACATGTAGGATCAGCTAGACTTGCAACACTTACAGGCGCAAACTTGACTTGTTTGTCTGTTTGCTTACTTGGGAAATGGATACCAAGCTATTTTAAACCAGGTTTAAAATAGCTTGGTATCTTTAACATTTATTATACCCAAGGTAAAATACTTTCTACATATATATAAAGTATATATATACTAGGGGGACTCTGTCGCCTGGCGCCCAACCCCCCCGAGTTCCGGGCCGGTAAGCTGGTAAGACAAAAAACATGACATAAAAACGTTTCAAATTTCGGCTTATATATATATATATATATATATATAGATATATATATATATACTGTATACACGTACATACACACACACAGTTGACCCTTGAATTTAGGGACGCCGACCCCCCGCGTCGTTCGAAAATCAGCGTATAACTTTTGACTCCCTCAAAACTTAACTACTATTAGGCTACTATTGAGCGGAAGCCTTACGGTAACATAAACAGTCGATTAAAACAAGGTCTAGCGATGGGCAATCCTTTATCCCCTATTCTTGCAAACATTTATTTAGAGGATTTTGAAACAAAAGCTATATCATCCTTCTCGTTTAAACCTAAACTTTGGAAACGTTATGTGGATAACATTTTTATTATTGGGAGCCACAGCCACAATTCTCTCATCGATTTTCTTGATCATCTCAATAATCAACATCCTAATATAAAATTCACAGCTGAACTTGAATATGACAATTCCCTACCCTTCCTGGATATAAAACTGTCCCGCTGATCTGGAAAATTTAGAATCTCAATGTATAGAAAACCTACACACACTAATAGATATCTTCATAGTCAGTCCCATCATTTTCCTCCACAAAAACTTGGAACTATTTCTACTTAGGACATAGAGCACGCTCTTCTCTAAATGACCCAGATGAACTTCAAAAATAAATTAATTATCTCTCTCATGTCTTTAGACAAAATGGATATTCTGATAAAACCATTAAAAAATTTCTTCTAAATCCTCCTGGCCACCGCGCTGAAGAAATAACCAATATTAAAGGTAATATCTCTATCCCATACATCAGTTGCATGTTGGCTTTTAAACAATGAAAATATCAGTACGTGTCAGTATTCATTACTGAAATTAGCATAACCGGCTTACCAGCCAGGAACTCGAGGGGTTCCGTGCCGTAGGCGCAAGGGGGGGGGACCACTTTCGAGTCTTCAAAATTCGAGTCATCAGAATTCAAGGAGAACCGGCCTACCAGTCCGGAACTCGGGGGGTTGGGCGCCGTAGATGTCAAGGGGCGGAGCCCCCTAGTATATATATATTAAATCATCATCATATCTTATATGATATAAAAACACTGTACATGTTATACGTATTACTAAGACTAGAAAAAATGAAAAGATAATGTGAAAAAGAAATTATTTATATTTATTTAAAGGTATAACGATTCATGAATTGATAACAAAGCAGAAACAGTATGATTGCTTTATGGTAACCTTGTGCAATCGATACAATTGCTTGTGGTAGCTCAGCCTATACACTAGGTTTGCCAGATGTAAAATGCAGGACTGTCCTGTATTTTACATCGAATTTTGCTGTCCCGTATTGTACTTGATATATTGGATTTGCTAATTTTCAAACAGTTCTTATTTGGACATTGTGCAGTGCAATATAGGTACAGTACATGGATGTTATATTTCGATAATTATTAAAAAATAATATCTCGCCTTTTTCGAGTGTGCGATATTTGGTTAATACATAAAATATATAATTAAGGTAAATTAAATTTTGTTTCTTTCCTTAAGCCCTTAACAATGCCAAAACGAAAGTGCGTTTTTAACGATGATTAATCAAAAGAATGGGATTTTATTGCAAAAGGAAAACATAACGACGAAGGTGAATGCAAAATCTGTAGACGAACGTTTAGTACTGCACATGGGGTACGATTGGATATTACACAACACATTAACACTTAGAAACACAAATTGAGCATTTCGAGTTCCAGTTCCAAAAGTATTGCTACTTATTTTGTAAAACCAAATATCAGATTTAGTTTTTATTTTGTGAAATCAACTCACCAAAATAACTGTTCATTTTATGCAGTTATGATTTAACATTGCATCTTGACGTACCTAACCTTTTTCTTAATTTTTTCGATATTCGATATTTCCTAATTCGTCTGCGAATTTTTCAAATTGTCACAAATCTCCAAAAATTTTTCTAATATATTTATTCATAAAAAAATCGCCTATAAGTGGATCCGCGCAGTTCAAACCCGCGTTCTTCAAGGGTCAACTATATATATATATATATTTTTTTTTATCTTTGAAATTAAGTCAGTTTTTATAAGCATCAATAACTATTGTCATGTTCGTGACGAACTTCTGTAGCTATCAGAATTAAGACACGGCAGTGATAAATATTGCAAATGGCAGTTTGGGTGCAAAGTGTTTTATTTGGTGTGAACAAGGTCATTAGCAGCTCTATGTGTAACTTAAGGGAAACATCCAGTTGGACGTTTGCCTATGTAAAGGATAAAGAATATAAATTAAACATAACTTCTTTACACGAATTCAAAGACAATATTAGGAACGCTGTAGCTACCGTTAGTTGTTGTTGTTGAAGCGAAAGTTGAAGGGTAAGACTAAACATGGAACTGTTTCTATGTCACCCTTCAACTTTCCAGAGTAACAGTAGCTACAACATCCCTAATATTGTCTTTGAATTCGTGTAGTAAAGTCACGTTTAATTTATACTCTTTATCCTTTATATGGTACTGTAGAAAATAATTCTAATTAACATAATCCTAATTAACGTAAGCCTCATAAGCTTACGTTTCTCAACTTTGCCAGCTGTTTAAATCGACAATACTATCAACTGCTTTAGCCTGATATATCGCATAAATTCTCTTTGGAAACAAATCGCTGACTCAGTTTTGTGTATCATAAAAGACATTGAGTCCTCCTCCCACTTTCTCCCTCATTAAACTGTCTCTGTCGTGATATCTGCTAATTAGAATGGAAAGGAGGAGCATGCGCACAAAACTTTTTTTTTTGTGTTTATCTGCAGACGAACATTAGATGAATAGCAAGAATGCATCTAGTTTAGCTCTTTGGTAATATTACGAAGAAGGAAGCGTTATCTGATTCCCATGTCTAGACTACATATTTTTTTCTCTGTATTCAAGCGAGAGGGGGAGTTCAGTTGTACTACCCAATATTTGACCGTCCTTTTCGAATGTTCGTGGATAGGTTTTTCGGTTTAGGGGAGGATGAATAGCTGGAGTTTCATGGAGAAAAATCCTTGCTCATCCGCTTATGAGACCAGCTAGCGTAATTTCTTATTAAATAATAATAAAAAAACATTTGTTTTTTAAATGCTCCTCAAATCATTGTCGAAAATCGAACTTAGGTCTTTGTCAAAAGGGAGCACATCGCGTAGTTTTTTTGACTGTACTACGAAGGCACTGTATCGGCTTTAATGATCACTATCTTGATCAGTACTGTTACCCGTGTTTAATTCCATCACTATAAAATATTGACCTGGTTGCATTATTGTCAATATTCTACTTAGCGCATCGTAAACTGAGATAATGTACTGAATCATCATCAAGTAATAACAGAGTCATAATGGTGGCATTAAAACTTGTGGGAAAAGCGTAGGAGTGTTCTGTTTGTTGTTAAAGAACACCCGATAAGAAACTGAAACAGCTCTTCGAATCAGGGCTAGATCTCTTACCTTTCATTTTATGGTTCCATTTTATCCATTACAAAATGTAAACAGATTTTAGAGATTAAAGTTTGCATAGAACGACATGTTTAGATGGGAAGAATGACAAACGCGATGTTATTTCCTCTTTATAAAATAATACGAGAAAATAATTTTATAAGGCTTATTTCAGAAACTAATATGCCACATAAAGTTTTTTTTTTTTAAATCCTGTTAACTTATTTATTCCACAGACGAATATAACTTCCTAAAAAGTCTCGCTAAAGGTTTGTAGAATATCCTTACCATGTTATCATAGTAATCATAATGCATTTAATTCGCAGAAGATATAGGGAACATAACGACATAACTCAGTACAATATGAGGATTGTTTGAAAAGTTTGGTAAATAAATAAATGAAACACTTTTTTTTTGTGGAAAAAATCACCTTTATTTCTCAACATAGTCTCCATCGAGGTTTACACATTTGGTCCAGCGAGTTTCCAATTTTTTCATCCCATCTAAAAAGTAGGATTTGTCAAATTGTGCAAAATAATCATTGATAGCCTTGATGACATCCTCGTTCGAAGAAACTTTTTTTACTCACTGAGCCAAATTTTTAAGTTTGGGAACAAGAAGAAGTCACACGAGGCTAAGTCCGGAGAATACGGTGGATGTGGAACCAATTCGAACCTCAATTCGTGCAATTTTGCTATTATGACGGCGGATGTGTTGGACGGTGCATTGTCTTGATGAAAGAGCACTTTTTTTTTTCATGCGCCAATCTTGGCCTTTTTTTCTTCAGTTCTTGTTTTAAACGGTCCAACAATGACGCATAATAGACTCCTGTTATTGTCTTACCCTTTTGCAAATAGTCTATCATGATAATTCCTCGGGAATCCCAAAAAACAGTGGTCGTCACCTTCCCAGGTGACAAAACGGTCTTCCTTTTTTCGGTACTCTTTAATCGGGTATTGTCCACTGTTTTGGCTGCTTGGACTCAGATGTGTATTGGTGGTGGATCCAAGTTTCGTCTACAGTCACAAATCGACGCAAAAAAAATCCTGAGGATTGCGATTAAACATCTCCAAACACTGCGTTGAAATGTCTTTTCACATGCATTTTTGATCGACAGTCAACAATCGCGACACCCATCGCGCATACAGCTTTTTCATGTGCAATTTTTCGTGCAGGATATTATACACCCATTCAGCTGAGTTGCCTACAATCTCAGCAATCTCACTCGGCGGTCTTCCATAACGATACCATGGATTTTGTCAATCATTTCCTTCGTAGTGACCTCAGTCAGGCGTCGGGAGCGCGCTTCATCTTCGATGGACTTACGACCATGTTTAAACTCATTTATTCAAAAATAAATAATCTTTAATGCTGGTGCAGAGTCCCCATGAACTGCATCTAACTCGGCTTTGATCTGTGCGGCTGTGCACTTCTTCAAATAAAAGTGTTTTATCACTGCACGAAACTCGTTTTTCTCTATTTTTATGGAAAATGCGAACACGGTCATTCTAAATGTTTGCCAAACGAGAACTACGCGTCTTACGTGCCTAAACTTTTGCCAAGGGATCATGAAAAAGATGATACGTGACGACACTGGTATGAATGAACGAATTGTGTCGCCGTCTAATGGAAATTTACCAAACTTTTCAAACAACTCTCGTAAGCTCCAACAAAATCTTTAATTTAATTATTAATTAAATCCTTTGAAGCAAAGTTGAAAATGGAACATCCGATATTCTCAAAAGTATCAAAGGCTCTTCGTTTATTTATTTATTTAATTTTTTTTTTTTAGATCACATCTACACACGAGAGGCTGCAAGGCCATTAGCAAATAAATGTTTTGTGTGGACTGGAGGTAAGAGTAAAGTAGTCGGTTCATATTCCTCTTGAAGAGCTGAAGTTGTTGTCCTTGAAGAGTACTTCATTTGGGGGGGGGGGGGCTGTTTCAGAGAACGGAGATAAACGGAATGAAAGATGATTGGGAGGGGCTGGTTGTGTTGCTATAAGTTGAGCAGAAATGGACATAATGAATGCCAGTTCTGTTGAACAACGCCCATGGAAATATGTGTTGAAGAGACAATGTGGAAACTGCCTTTCTGTACGACAATGGCTGAACAGAGTTTGTTGCGAGATCGGATGGATGTCAGTCAACCGAACTGTTTTTCTTGTGAACAGTATGAAGAATTTTAGAGAAGTTTTAGGCATACCACTCCAAATGTACAACGGTATTCTAAGGGTTGAGCGGATTTGAAATTTGTACAACGTAAGTAGCTGGACTGATGAAAAATAATATCTTGAGCAAAAGAGAATGCTAATTTTTTTTTGGAATGTAATGATGGCCCTAAAGTGATATGATTGGGCCAGGAAAATCTAGAAGTAAGAGTCAGTCGAACAAGACAAATTTGATTTTGACTGTTAAACTCCGTATTGTGAGAAGTTAGGCGAGAAGAACTCAAATTATTATTATTATTATTATTATTATTATTATTATTATTATTATTATAGGTGACTAAATAATAATTTAATCACCTATAATAATGGCAAATAGCACTATATTAGTCATTGGCAAATAACACTGGCTAATGGGATGTACAATCAAAATTGTACATCCCATTAACCAGTTTGAATCAAAATTCAGTTGCATTTTCGGAAATTTTAATTAGGATCCTTATAACATAGTTTTTTATCAAGTTTCTAACTGCATTAAGAAGTTTAAAAGTGAAACCCAACGGATCTACACAGTCTTGTCGGTGTGTTTTTCATTTTTTTTGCCAATCCTGTAAACAAAAAGTTGTAAACTTACAATAAACCACATATTAATATCATGCATCTAGAAACCAAACATGGCTTTTCTAGTCACTTTAGAAAATCATCTCTCTCTTTCTATATATATATATATATATATATATATATATATATATATATATATATATATATATATATATATATATATACATATATATATATATATATATATATATATATATATATACTTTTTTATTTTTATTTTTTTTTATTTTAAGAATTGAATGACTAGAACCGAGATTTATGGAAAAAGGTGTTAATATTAAAACACGACTAGTTTCGGCTTGTAACAGCCTTCATCAGGTGACATTATAAAATAAAGAAGAAAGAAAAAACACTAAAACACTGAAGATTAAATAAACTATGAACAACTTAGAGAGTCTCTGTACATAATTGACATTAAAACTTATGTAGTTTTATAGGTTGTGTTTAAAGCTGTTCTTTCGTTTGTTGTATTGTTGGGAAAGTACGTGCTAGTAGCATCTCATGAACGCCAGTACATGATTACAGCTGAATGACTATGTGGGAGGTTGTAGCTCAAGTTATTATTTAGATGAACAGGATTGAAGATGATTTCCCTAGATTCCACGATTTTTCTCTCTAGTTCATCATTGCAACGGAAGATGTTCGTAGATTTTTCCCAGCAGACTTAGTGACTTTGGCTTTCATCATTAGGATTAGCCCAGAAAAGGATAGGACTTGATAATGCATTGGCTCGCTGTCTCTTGTAAGTAATGTCCCTCATGTGTTCTTCCATACGCAATTCGACAGATTTGTTTGTCTGCCCAAAATAAGGAATATCACAATCACACAATATTTTATATACACCAGGGTATTTAAGATGATGATGACAAGGTTTTTAGTGGCTTATTAAGAAACGGATTTTTGGAAGTGGAGTGAACAAAGTTCTGATATTGTATTTTCTTAGAACGTTTGCTAATTTATGTGAAACTGTACTTATGTAAGGAATAGATATATTGTCTTTGAATCTATTTGTTTCTTCTGAGCGATGTCTAGAAGGATTAAGAAGGAATCTTTCAATGATTCTCTTGGAATATCCATTAACTTTGAAAGAGGTTTTGAGATGGTTTATTTCTGTAAGAAGTTCATTTGGGTCATCCAGAAGAGAATGGGCTCTATGTCCAAAGGTGGAAATCATTCCAAGCTTATGAGGAGGGAAGTGATGGGACTGACTATGCAGATATCTGTTGGTATGTATGGGCTTTCTATATATAT
This sequence comes from Typopeltis vanoorti, assembly GCF_054136105.1. Lineage (NCBI taxonomy): Eukaryota > Metazoa > Arthropoda > Arachnida > Uropygi > Thelyphonidae > Typopeltis > Typopeltis vanoorti. The sequence continues at coordinate 137,361,996 of NC_143550.1, read as the reverse complement.
CGATATTTTGAGTTTACCAGAAGAGCGGGTCAGTTTGACATCAAGAAAAGGTAGGGAATTATCCGTTTCAACCTCGGCACTAAACTTAATACTTTGATGTCGGCTATTGAGATGTACGAGGAAAACCATAAGGGAATCATGTCCATGGCTCCAAATAATGAAGACATCATCTACATAGCGTTTCCAAACTTTAGGTGTTAAAATAAAGGAAGAGATAGCCTTGGTTTCAAAATCCTCTAAGTAAATATTTGCGAGTACAGGGGATAAAGGATTACCCATAGCCAGCCCATGATTTTGCTTGTATATAGTATCTTGAAATCTGAAGTAACCGGACTTGATGCAATGTGTAAGCAAGGCTAACATTTTTTTGGATAACTTGTCCTTGAATCTATCATAAAGCTAAACTAGACCTACTGTCTGAAAGAATCTCGAATACTAAACAAACTCTCGCTTTTCTTTTCAATAAAAAAAGAACTATAGCGGAGAAAGTGGAAGAATCTCTAGATAATGATAGTTGGCATGCCTTTAATACACACTGTGAATCTCAAGCAGCCAGAATACAATATAATAACAAAGTAAATCTTGTAAGAAAATTTGAAATATTAAAAAGAATACAAAATCATAGGAACTTCTCAAAACCACACATCAATATTGACAAAGTCGTTATCAACAAATCTTCTTATATACTTTCAGATGAAGAAAAAGGCATCCTTAGTAAAGGTCTAAACTTTATTCCTTCCCCAAAATTTATACCAAAGGAGACACTACTTACTAAAATAGAAAAAGCTACTTCATTTCTCCCTCCACAAGATGCAAAACTTCGACGTATTGAATCAATCTTTATTATCAATAACGCAAAACCACCTGCAGATAACATTACTTTAACAGAACGCAAAGCTATTAGAAGTTTAAAAAACTACAGAGATATAATTATCCTTCATACGGATCAAGGCAATGCAGCAGTCATCCTCAACTCTGAAGATTACCAGAATAAAATGCTTGAATTACTACAAAATGATACCTACTCAATACTTGAGAGAGATCCAACTCGTGAACTTCAAAATCGTACAAACAGCTTATTAAAAACACCCACTGAATTATCCCGAAACGTTCGCTTATCTCTACGCTCTCTCCATCCGTTAATTCCTTGCATATATGGTGTTCCTAAAATCCATAAAGAGAACACCCCACTAGGCCCCATTGTAGAAGGTATCAATTCTACGACGTACAACCTTTCAAAATATCTTGCCAAATACCTCAAATGTTTTTTTCAGGCAGGTCACCATCCTTTATCAAGAACACTACAGAATTTGTTACATACATCAAGGATATAACAGTTAATGAAGATGAAATCATGGCTAGCTTGGACATAACAGATGTAACATCCTTCATCAGGTGACATTATAAAATAAAGAAGAAAGAAAAAACACTGAAACACTGAAGCTTAAATAAACTATGAACAACGTAGAGAGTCTCTGTACATAATTGACATTAACACTTATGTAGTTTTATAGGTTGTATTTAAAGCTGTTCTTTCGTTTGTTGTATTGTTGGGAAAGTACGTGCTAGTAGCATCTCATGAACGCCAGTACATGATTACAGCTGAATGACTATCTGGGAGGTTGTAGCTCAAGTTATTATTTAGATGAACAGGATTGAAGATGATTTCCCTAGATTCCACGATTTTTCTCTCTTAACCCAACAGATTAAGTCCTAACATTACTCAAGGACAAGTTATCCAAAAAAATGTTAGCTTTGCTTACACATTGCATCAAGTCCGGTTACTTCAGATTTCAAGATACTATAAACAAGCAAAATCATGGGCTAGCTATGGGTAATCCTTTATCCCCTGTACTCGCAAATATTTACTAAGAGGATTTTGAAACCAAGGCTATCTCTTCCTTTTTTTTAACACCTAAAGTTTGGAAACGCTATGTAAATGATGTCTTCATTATTTGGAGCCATGGACATGATTCCCTTATGGTTTTTCTCGAACATCTCAATAGCCGACATCAAAGTAATAAGTTTACTGCCGAGCTTGAAACGGATAATTCCCTACCTTTTCTTGATGTCAAACTGACCTGCTCTTCTGGTAAACTCAAAATATCGATATATAGAAAGCCCACACATACCAACAGATATCTGCATAGTCAGTCCCATCACTTCCCTCCTCATAAGCTTGGAATGATTTCCACCTTTGGACATAGAGCCCATTCTCTTCTGGATGACCCAAATGAACTTCTTACAGAAATAAACCATCTCAAAACCTCTTTCAAAGTTAATGGATATTCCAAGAGAATCATTGAAAGATTCCTTCTTAATCCTTCTAGACATCGCTCAGAAGAAACAAATAGATTCAAAGACAATATATCTATTCCTTACATAAGTACTGTTTCACATAAATTAGCAAAAGTTCTAAGAAAATACAATATCAGAACCTTGTTCACTTCCAAAGATCCGTTTCTTAATTAGCCACCCAAAACCTTGTCATCATCAACATCAACTCAAATACCCTGGTGTACATAAAATATTGTGTGATTGTGATATTCCTTATTTTGGGCAGAACAAACCTGTCGAATTGCGTATGGAAGAACACATGAGGGACATTACTTACAAGAGACAGAGAGCCAATGCATTATCAAGTCATATCCTTTTCTCGGCTAATCCTAATGATGAAAGCCAAAGTCACTAAGTCTGCTGGGAAATATCTACGAACATTTTCCGTTGCAATGATGAACTAGAGTGAACGTGGAATCTAGGGAGATCATCTTCAATCCTATTCATCTAAATAATAACTTGAGCTACAACCTCCCAGATAGTCATTCAGCTGTAATCATGTACTGGCGTTCATGAGATGCTACTAGCACGTACTTTCCCAACAATACAACAAACCAGCTTTAAATACAACCTATAAAACTACATAAGTTTTAATGTCAATTATGTACAGAGACTCTCTACGTTGTTCATAGTTTATTTAAGCTTCAGTGTTTTAGTGTTTTTTCTTTTTTCTTTATTTTATAATGTCACCTGATGAAGGCTGTTACAAGCCGAAATTAGTCGTGTTTTAATATTAAAACCTTTTTACTTAAATCTTGGTTCTAGTCATTCAATTCTTTTAATAAAAATATGTATGTTAACCGAGTTAATGATCTTTCTTTCATATATATATATATATATATATATATATATGTATAAAGTGAAATTCATCAGAAACATGCGAATATAGCTGTGAACATTTCCACGATATTTGATCGGGATGGCCTGAATTTACTAATTTCGTGTGGAAATTTGGAAGAGGAAGTCATCCATTAACATTGGATATGTTTCTCTTTTCCACCACTGGTATTAGATTTCCCCACCGAGCCTTTAAACTTTTGCCCATCTTTTTCTCCTGTACGTTAATGATCTTTTCTTACTAATCTCAAGTCCTATCCATAGGGGGGAGGAATTGAGCGTTCAAAGAAAAAAAAAAAACATTTTGTATAGCCAAGACGGACAATTGATACTATTTATTTACAGACGAAGAAGTGGATTCCATGGTTGATTGAGTTTAGATAATAAACTGGTCACTCAGTATAAGCTGGCATACCTTTAAATTAATATTTAAAATCTCGGCTCAATTCTGTAATCGTTTTTGTTTGGTTTGAAATAAAAATCACTTTCATGTGATATAACTGCAAGGTATTTAATAGTCTTTAAATTTTGACTTTTTTTTTTTTTTTTAACAGGCTCTCGAAGGATTGCACTAATATCAAAAAACAAGCTTCCATCACTCACGAATTTATCAAGGTTGAATGTTCTGCTGATGGTACTGTTTTCTATGAAGACTTTTATAGTTTTATTCAGACAAAACCTGATGTAGAGAAAAGATGTCAAAAAAAGACCCGATCCGAAAAACAACAAAAGTATAGTATTCTGGTCATCGGTGTGGATGCAATGTCTCGACTAAACATGCATCGCCAACTTCAGAAAACCGTTGCTTATTTAAAGAAACGAATGAATGCCGTGGAGATGTACGGATTCAACAAAGTAGGAGACAATACATTTCCTAACCTTACTCCGATGTTAATGGGATTCCTCGAAACTGAACTACCGTCAGTCTGCTATAAGAAAGAAAAACTATCACTTGATGATTGTCCTTTCTTATGGAAGACATTTGCAAAGCTAGGATATCGTACATTATATGCAGAAGACAGTCCATTGATATCATCGTTTAATTACTTGAAAAGTGGTTTTTTTCGACAGCCAACAGATTATTATTTTAGGCCTTTTATATTAGCGTATGAAAGATCATTAGGAAGAAATAAATCTCTAAATTGCAATCTTTGTGTTGGTTCGATATCGCAGACCGAAGCTGTTTTAAAATGGGTTCATAAGTTTGTTACTACCTTCAGCACTAAACCGTTCTTTGCATTTGCATGGATCAATAGCCTAACTCATGATTATCTCAATCTCGGATCAGCAGGGGATTATATATATGAATCTTTTTTTCGCACTCTGCATAGAAGTGGTTATTTGCAAAAAACCGTGGTGATAATAATGGGTGATCATGGTATGCGATGGGGAGAGATCCGATCAACTTTTATTGGACGAATGGAAGAACGCTTGCCCATGTTACTCGTAGCTTTTCCACCTTCTTTTCGAAAAAAGTATTCATCAGCTTATTCCGTATTCCAAAACAATGCGTACCGACTTATAACCCCTTTTGATCTTCATGCTACCTTGTACAACTTACTGAATTTCAAAGGCCAAGCCCGGAAGTTAAACACTACCCTAGTACCCAAAGAACTTCGTAGTAATTATAGTAAACGAGCCTTATCACTCTTTCGCCCCATTCCTTCCAATCGTTCTTGTGAAGACGCTAGCATCTTAGAACATTGGTGTACTTGTCAACAATGGAAGTCTGTGAGTGTGAAAGATAGCCGAGTCGTTCAGGTTGCAAGATTCATTGTGTATACTTTAAACAGACTGGTTCGAGAGTATTCCGAATGTGCCAATTTGAAATTGGTCAAAGTGAACAGCGCTAGACTGCGCTCTCCAACGGTCCATCTTCAAGAAAATACAGAGTCTAATATTTATGATTATTCTTTGACTGTTACAACTGTTCCAGGCAACGCCAAATTTGAGGCAACTGTAAGATATGAACCACACAAGGTTTCCTATGAACTTTTGGGATCCATATCTAGACTAAATTTGTACGGGAACCAGTCATTTTGTGTAAATGATGCGACCATCAAAATGTACTGTTATTGTAAACGTGGAACAAGCTGATGCATAAGAAATTAGAAATTATTACTTGGAGGTATTAGAGGTTGCAAGTTAAATTATAGTAAACAAGCTATAATCACTCTTTGGACCATTTCCATCTAGTTGTTCTTATGAAGATACCAGCATCTTAGAACACTGGTATACATTTCAACAAAATGGGAGTTTGTGAGTGTGAAGATAGCCTAATACTTCGAGTTGCAAGAGTCTTTGTATATACTTTAAACAGGCTGCTCCTAGAGTACTCCAAAAGATCTCATTTCTAGAGATAAATGTGTGTATCTTATGGTTGAAAAAACAAAAGGGAAGAAGCTTCGTGGAGTTCTAAAATTTATTGTTAAGTAGCGACGAACACTAAACATGGTTAGTAACCAGCAATATATTTATATAAGTTTGATTTTTCATCTCCTGAATCATTAAACACCGAGGTTTGCTAATCAGCTACAGGAATCTGGTGAAAGCGATATACCATACTATACCATGAGCTTGCAGTTTCTTCATGGTAGAACAGTGAACATTTATACCTTTTCAAATTTGCGCAAAGACTCGATGAAGAAAAGATTTCTTCCACGGTTTCCTCCCCCTCCCCCTTTTTTTTGTTTGATGTTTGTTGTATATTGATTACGTTTATGTATACAATAAAGTCTGATTATTTTTCAGATTCGAGTTTTTTTTTTTAAATTAAGCATTTAAAAATCATCTAAAACGTACTCCTAATGATGTTAGATTGTTCATTAAGTTTGCTTCATGAAATATGTCGATTGAAAATGCTTATACTTCCAAACATTAACCAATATTGCAGCAATAACCCACATGTTAATACATAGATATATCGAAGTGAGAATGAGATAATAAACATAACTTCTTTTGGAACTCTTACGTCATATGTGGGATATTATATATATATATATATATATATATATATATATATATATATATATATATGGGAATAAATTTTTAACTTGGGTATATTGTATATTAGGATAACCAAGCAATTTTATATGCTTGGTTATTTTAGCACCTAATCCCAAGTATGCAAACAATTAAGTTTGCGCCTGAAACAAAGTTCAAGTCTAAAGATGGTACAACACCAGGGCAACTCATTGTAAAGGTGGGTAAAGCTTTGATCACTATTCTTAGTATTTTCCCATAATGTAAAGCACATCTCACTAGAAGATGTATACTGCAATGCATTATGGGTGGGGTCACTACCCAGACCGGTTTCAACCTTTTTTGAGGTCTCCTCAGTGAGTAGCTAGACCCTAAATACCAAGGTTTTAGTAATACAAAGCCTTATCAACTTTACCTATATAAGTTGCAACAAGGTGTATTAAGTTTTAATAAAAATCTCTGGAGGAGATATTGATGGGAATAAATTTTTAACTTGGGTATATTGTATATTAGGATAACCAAGCAATTTTATATGCTTGGTTATTTTAGCACCTAAAATAACCAAGCATATAAAATTGCTTGGTTATCCTAATATACAATATACCCAAGTTAAAAATTTATTCCCATCAATATCTCCTCCAGAGATTTTTATTAAAACTTAATACACCTTGTTGCAACTTATATAGGTAAAGTTGATAAGGCTTTGTATTACTAAAACCTTGGTATTTAGGGTCTAGCTACTCACTGAGGAGACCTCAAAAAAGGTTGAAACCGGTCTGGGTAGTGACCCCACCCATAATGCATTGCAGTATACATCTTCTAGTGAGATGTGCTTTACATTATGGGAAAATACTAAGAATAGTGATCAAAGCTTTACCCACCTTTACAATGAGTTGCCCTGGTGTTGTACCATCTTTAGACTTGAACTTTGTTTCAGGCGCAAACTTAATTGTTTGCATACTTGGGATTAGGTGCTAAAATAACCAAGCATATAAAATTGCTTGGTTATCCTAATATATATATATATATATATATATATATATACTGTAATGTTCACGTCTCATATCGATAATTCAATGTGGACGACACATAGGATTTTATTAATCTTATTTTATTCTGTTTATTTATTCCAGAGGTCATTAGTAATTTATTATTCCAAAAAAAAAAAACGTCTTTTGCCTTAGCTAGTCTTTATTTTATTTCCATAATTATTGTTCCATCTTCTGTAATCATTACACCTAAGTAGTTATAAGCTTTTACATTTTGAATGAACCCTGTTGATACTCTTAAATGTGTGTTTTGTTGCTGTTCGTTGCTTATTACCATATACTTGGTTTTAGCTGTATTTAATACTAAGTCATAATTCTGACTGGTATTTCAACCATATTCAAATATTCACTTTTGTAACTCTATTTTTGATTTCGCTACGAACACTAAATCATCAGTCTAATATTGTTAATTCTATTGCCATCTATTTTTATTCTCATTTCAATTTCTTCATATTCTTTCATTATCATTTCGCTGCATATATTGAAAATACATACATGTATGTTATACACCATTGTCTCATTCCTCTTTTGATATCTATTATTTCATTATTAATTTCGTTGTAAAACCCTTAAAATACTGTTATTGTAGTTGCTTTCAAAAACAATGTGGAAAAAAAAAAAAAAAGAAAGAAAGATTATCGGATGCGCACTTTAGTCTAAATTGGCAGGTTTCTCTCTGTTGGCCATTTGATGTTGAAAGTAGTCGATGGGGGAGGTTTTTTATTTTTATTATTTTTTTAAATTTTATTTAAGTGACATTAAATGTAAATTTTATGGTGGGACCAATCAGAAGATATTTTCTCCTACCAGAAGAAAAAAAAAAAAAAATGGAAAAGAAAATTGAAAAATTTTAAGAGAAAATGAAGTACTTCGAGAGCCTAACTCTTGAATTATGAGGAAACCAGTTAAAAATATTTTTTACCTCAACATCAGGATCTCATACGGAGTTTAGCTGAGTTTTTTCATCCCCTGAAAACAAGCAAACCTGCTGTAATCTGCAGACAATACACTGCCACATAGTCGTGGTTACTTCAACCCTAACAATACCAACTAAACGCAACACCAGGTGGCACAATTCTTAAAATTAAACTTTGGAAGTTTTATAATATTATCATTTATGAGAAAAATTTTGACTAAAGTAATTTCTATACTTAAAAGCCACAAAACATTTTTCACGTTATTAAAAAAATTATCCGTACATTATTTATTTAAAAATTATTTATCAAAAACGATAGAATTCAGTTCGAAAATTCACACACTTTGCTCAGCTGCGGTGTTCCGTACGTTGGGCCATATAATTAGGAAATGAAAGACAATTTAGTCACTGTCTGAAATACTGCTTTGTATATTTCTTCAATTTTCACTGAAGATTACGTTAACTGGAATTTAGAATCACTAACTGGCAAGTATATTGAGGAAGACTAAATCGAAATTGATCCGCAAGAAAATATCTGTAATTCTGTATCATTACAGGTAACTCATTTTTATAGGCAAACAGTGATTTGTGGGAACAATAAAAAAAATTAAAAAAATTAAAAAAAAATCAGCAAAAAAAGAAAACGTATTCCTTCGTGTATATAACATTTGTACGGTTTTAAATTCATTAATATGGGAAAATAATATTTCCGAATAACTACTCACGAGTGGCGGATTCAAAGCGTAGTTCTGTGTTTGCAGGCGCGCACACACACACACCCTATTTGTAACAGTTACACCTTTAAAGAGGTTTTTAATATCCTGAATTATATGCGCGGATTTTCTATTCTATTTAATTGGTTGGTTGTCCAAAATTATTGGTGAGGCATCTGAGAGCGTTTGACGGCAATATATTGTCAGTTAATTGGATATGTTCATGAGGCCTTTCATGTTTGTTTTGCAAGAGAACAAACTCAAGTTACTCGAGTTTTTCTCTCTGACTTTTCGGCCTGAAATCACACGTAAATAGCCAACATAACAGAATAGCTTTAATTGTTTCGCGGTCATAATCTAACCAAAGTACACCCCGAGAGAAGGAACAAAAATCCCTTGTTGCTTTTCGACTCATGTTACGTTTTTGGTAATAAACTTAGACGTCAAAGTCCTGTTATTAACTGTTTGGATATTATGAATTAAATCTCATTATCACATTATACTCACTCTAAAAAAAAAAAAAAAAGAGAGAGAAATAAAAGAAAGCTCTTCTTGTAGATCGTAACTCTATAACAGCGGTTTACGACCTTGTTTTTTTCCGCAACTTACATGATAGTTGATATTCACATACGTGACACACTTCCGTAGCAGTACCAAATTTAGACGAAATCCTCTCTCCCCTCAAAAACTTGCAGCTGTTTACAAACCCACCCCGTCATCTTTTACTCAATCTTCCTCTGCTTCTTTTCCGCTTTGATATCCTGTTTTTATTTTACTTTCTTAGCTGTTATTTGGTATTTTCATACGGCTATATTTTACCATGTTTTCTGATTTTAAAAGTCCTGATTTTGTTTAATATTATTAAACCTTCGATTTTTGTTAATGCTTTCATCTCAGTGATTTCATTAATTAGGCTAATTTTTGTAGTTGCTGCATATGTTACTACTTGGCTGGCAACTCTTTTGTAGATTCTTATTTTTTTGTTTCTTTGCTCATGTTTTTAGGCTGCCAGATAAGTCTATTTGGATATATATATATAAAATATTATAAAATATTTTATAATATATATTTTTTTATTTTTGCGGTTATTATATCTTTAACTGCATTTTATCAAATGCTTTAGTAAAATCAATCAAGTATATATAAAGAGGTTTATTGTATTTTAATGAATAATTGAAATAGATGTATTGTTGATCTAATTTACCTAAATCCTTCTTGCTCATTAGATAATTCAATTAAATTATTTATTATATTTCCAGTTATTTTTGTGCAGAACAGATGTGGTTAATCGAATATACTAGTGAAGAATAAACACAAATAAACTTTATGTAACTGCTAAAACTTATAATACGTGTACATTAACTTAGTATTACATCACACCTTCATGGAGTCCCTGAAGTCCCTGGATTCATTATGGGAAGTCACTTTATGCCATCCACAGTCTGTAGTACACTAATGTGCCCAGTACACAGTAAATCGGATTGGTTCTTGATCCGGATTACTTGTTCTATGGAAGAAAAATTCTGTTAATGTCTTAAAAGTCTATATGAAGATTCCTTTCGTCATGATGAAAATACAGCCCAGGTCTATTTTTTTTTTTTTTTTTTCTAGTAGGAGGGTGTATATACTGTCGTTCTTGCGACTACCTTGTGGAGTAAGGTATGAATATGAATTGCAAACTTCAGTTTCCTCTTTAGCGGATCTACGGCTGATATAATTCACACAGGTTCTCGACACGAGGGCGAATGATGGACAAACTCGAGTATCTCATCATCATCATCATCATCAAAGAGTTTCAACCTATTCTTTGGCTAGATAATTTTCAAAATGGAAAAGTTGCCTCACCTCAGTATGTTTTAAAAAACAGAAGTGAAATATTCAAATTCTATTTAATGATTTCTGGTTAGTTTTTGATATAAATCCAAAACGAATCAATCAAGAAAATTATCCTTAAATTTGGATTTTTAGAGATGGATCTGGAAAAATAAATTCGATTAATTCTTCTTATTCTATGATGTCTGACGCCATGTTTATATCTGTTCTTATCAGAGGCTTCCAACTGCGAAATAATCCATTCTGTTCTTCTGTTAGTTGAAATAGATGGAAAGTATTTTTAAAGTCTTCCCGAAGAGGCTTTGACTTTATTTTTCGTTGAGTGAAATTTTTGTTTCATTTTTAGATTAGCATCTACATTCATTGCGGTTCGAAATTTTTTAGAAATTTTTTTATTGTTTCATGATATTCTCTTTTCCGCCTGCATCCTACAGCTCGTGAAATTGAGCTTATTAAAAATGTTAATGAAGTAAGCCGAAAATTAAATTCTCCACATTAAATCGTATCTTTATTTATTTTTTTCTTTCTGAATATTAAGATATTTCTGTTTCAGAAAAATAAGAGTTCATTTTGAATTTCGAAAGCTCTTTATTGTCCATTTTTTGCCTTACTTTTACAAACAATCTGAATTTATTGGACGAGATTTTATATAGTTGGTCATATTTATTACTGTTTTAGAGGTGTAATTTATTACGGTCTCGTATTACAAAAAAGCAACAAGTAATAATAACTAAACAGGTGTGTGTGTGTGTGTGTGTGTGTGTGTGTGTGTGTGTGTGTGTGTGTGTGTGTGTGTGTGTGTGTGTGTGTGTGTGTGTGTGTGTGTGTGTGTGTGTTTTAGATAGGTAGCAAATTGCGACACTTATACATGAGATGAAAGAAAGATGAAATCCAAAGAAATCATACTCCCCCCCCACCATATGAATACAAAATTTAGCTGCAACGTATTAGATCGCTATTTAAATATAATACAATACATATTCTAACTTTATACAAATCAAAATCCGTCCGACAATTGAATATTGCTCTCATATCTGGGCTCCCTAAAGATACTGGACTCTGTACAGAATGGGAGGTCAGATTGATTATTGACTCATCTTGCACTAATATACTTCACTCACGTTCATAAAGGCGCTCAGTTTCCGATGCTTGCATCTTCTACAACTTTTTCTACGCCAACAGTTCATCAGAATTAGCAACAAACGCATGCAGAAGTTAATCAACACGCTCTGTCAGTGCGCCTCCAAACTTACAGAACAAATTTCTCCTCCTTTTCCGCCTCTTCATTCACCTCACACTGCTGCCTTCTTGGACAGTCTGCTATCTTATGTGTTTCCAAGGAATACAATTCACAGCTCTTCTAGGTAAATGTGAATAAGTTCCTTCTTGCTCATCCACGGTATTAGTGCACTATAGGCTGACTAACATCTCGCGGATGGGTTTCCCCATTTTAAAAACATCAGCTCGGACAAAAATAAGGCTAAACACAGACCCTCAACAATGTGAAGTGCAGAATAATTTAAAACAATATTAATCCCTTTTTAGAGCAATGATGGTTACTGTATTATTCTAATATTTTGTGATATTTCTGTGAATGTTTCTGTTTCTGGGAATCCTGCTATAGAGACCATTTTTTATACACTTCAAGCCTCCAATAAACAAGGTGGTGATTTCACATCGGAGTTCAAATGGGAAACATAAACAGTGAAAACAGGGAAAAAAATACAAAATTATAAAATAAAACAGTGAAAAAAAACTTTCCAAAAATAAATTAAAAGTAAGAAACAGTGTCATCCTTGTACAGGTTTAATTTTTAGCATACTATCAAGGACAAGTAGTGAAAGAATAACCGTTAGTCACTTCCACACTTAACAAGTGTGGGCTTTCGTTGATAAGAGCATCCTCTGGAGCCAGGCCAAAATCATGTCACCAAAACGCTCATAAAAATAAACCAGATAAGCCTAAGAATAGATGTCCTTTTTCGATGTGTTCAGAAAACAAATTAATACATGGGGAAAAAATTAAGCAGAAAACATAATCGGTTATAGTTTACATGTTAGTAGTTATAGTAATCGCATTTCATGTTTCTTTCTTTTATTTTAAATGAAGTTGGTCATTTATATGTTAATGTTCAAATAAGCTTTCTGTAGGATTACTTACAGGAAATGAAAATGACCTCCAAAGGCAATCATTTGAACTACACAAAATATGCATTAATTTTAATATGGAAATATCAATAGGAAAAACATGAGCAATAATTGAAAAAAAAACCATATGATGTAAGTGGAAACTGCACGAAAAAAAATATTAGAATAGGTCATGGAATTTTAAACACTTAATAATAATAATTAATGTGTTACATTTTGTTATAATAACAGAACATAACACAGAAATAAAATAGTCTCTGAAAGCTAATAAAACGTCAGGATGTTTAAATATGGGGGGGGGGAAGAAGAGAAGGATCTGGAGAAAGAAGTAAGAATCTTAAAATCATTAGTTCAACAGTATAAATATGCACACGCGAAACAAGAATATAAACGTCAAAAAAAAAATAATAAATAAATAAATACAATGGTTGTAATAAACATATTATGAATAATTGCTAATAAATTTAAAAGAAAACTGAAAAAAAAAGTGTGAAGATCGGCAATTACAATCAATAAATGAATGAATGAATGAATGTAAGTGAGAGAGAGAAAGAGAGAGAGAGAGAGAGATCAGAACTAAATGAGCACAAAATGGAATGGGTTCAAAAAAGATATCGAAATTAATGAAAAGAAAAATGAAAACCAAGTAGTCTACAAAAAAAAAAAAAAGATCAAGTCCCAGTTTATGGTGACTTGGGGGGTGGGAGGAAATAGTATTCACCAAGCTGAAGCTTAATATGAAAGTAAGAAGAAATGAACATCGAAGGAAAAACAAATTCCTTTTTTTCATGCAAATAAAGCGTTTGCTTTATTTGTTTATTTAGAAACAAATACTCTTATTAATACACATAACATTCAACTTTCGGTGTTACTGACTACTCCTAAACTAACGTTTAGGAGTAGTCAATAGCGGATTTATTTTTGTGGATTTATTTATTTAGCGGATTTATTTTTGCTATATAAAAACGATTATTTGTTTTTGAACACAGATCCAAATATTTAATTTTATAAAATTGAATACATTCATCTATATTTAATTTTTAATTAAAAAATTTAATTTTGTAAAAAAAATAATTCTATAATTTTTTATTACTTTTCTGACATTAGAGAGGGATTTTTTTCTCTGAGACACGCTTGTACTTTTACTGGTTATCACCCGCGAGTTAGTGATTCAGAAGATTTTCTGAAATACCAAACTTGTTAATAGAATGATATTCTATCAAAAATATAGTGTGTGTTGTTGCTGACCACAGTGGCGTACAGGGGTGGCTCGTGCATAGGCACTGCGAAACTGCAGCACCCCAATTTTTCTCGACATACAAATATATTAATTAATTTATTTATATTTGCTTTTAATATTTAATTTTATCATTAACAATCCTATACAATTCTCTTATTTTGTATAAAAAATAATAAAAATCCATCTTGTAGTACTTAGGAGGGCGAAGGATGCTAGCTGCACTGTGTTTACCACAGTGTCATATTGCTACGCGCGTGCATATCTCGTATCTCACTATGACGTGCATAGTGAGATACGAGCTATTAGCGTAATGGGGCTCTATCCGTCGCGCAGTTCCACTGTTGTTTATATGCAGTTTGCGCCAGTAGTAGAGTGTTCGTAGTGCTTATCGTGTTTACTTCGTCTCTTTAAATATTTGGACATTACAATTAAAGGATTTAATTGTAATGTCCAAAAATTGTAAATCCATTCCTTTAATTACGATTAAAGGAATGGGTTTTATTTTTAAGTAATTTTGAATTATACTAAACTATATAATTTTATCGATAATAAAGAATATTTTTTCATGAAACAAAACAAGAAGAATATATTTTATTTTTAAATAATTTTGAATTATACCAAACTGTATAATTTTATCGATAATAAACAATATTTTTTTCATGTTTAATTTTTTTTACCGTAATTTTGATATTTTATCCAAACATGTATACGCTGTACTTTCAGTGTGCATGTATATTTGGAAAGTTGCAGCACCCCCCCCCCTCCTCCTAAGGAGAACTTAGGTGGTCAACGAAGGCTCTTTGAAGACCTATTAAAACATCTAGGATTCAAAAATTGGGAAGGACGCAAAAATTCTTTTTATCACTGAAAAGTAATGCATTGTTTGCAAAGAAGTCAACGGACATCATATTGTGAGGAACAAACAACCACGGCGCCAACCTTAATAAGATGTAAGACCTCCTTTCGCTGCGATGACTGCAGCAATCCTATGGGACATACTTTCCACAAGTGTAAGATAGCGATCAATGGGAATTTTGGATCATTCTTCCTGTAGGCATGTAGTGAGGACCCTGAATGTTCCACTTCGTCCAACAGATGTTCATTAGAATTGAAATCAGGACTCTCTGGAAGCGAGTCAAGTGTGGTGACATTCATGTCCACAGCAGCAGCAGCCTTATGATACCCGCATTGTTTTGCTGACAGAGGCAATGGTCAGTTCCGTGTAGAAACGCTACAAAGTTGGAAGCAGTGCATTGTCCAGGATGTTCAGATACCTCTCTGAGTTCAGTGTTCATGGTAGTACAAACAGAGGCTGGAGGCCAAACCAGAAAAAAAAAAAAAACACGACCATCAAACCACCACCTCCAAAATTCATAGCTAGGGTTATACAGTCTGGTAAGAGACGTTCACCGGACATCCGCCACATCCACATCAGTCCATCTGCTCGGTAGATGGTGTTAAGTGATTCGTGGGTCCACAACACAGCTTTCCAAGCTTAGACGTCCTACTATACGTGCTCTTTACACCACTGAAGACGACACTTCATGTTGATTCAGGTAACGTGGGGGCTTGCATATTGCAGTCCTATCATGGAGAGACATGTTGTGAGCCTCGGCTCTGAATGTTTTTGTGCACATTCGTGTTCCAGTCGTTGTCCGGAACTCCGCATTCAAGGTGTCGGTCGATGAATAGCGGTTTATACATATTATCCTTCTTAGCATCCTACGGTCGCGTTCGTGAGTGTGGTGGGTCGTCCACTAGCGGTAGCACTTGCAGTTGACTCCCTGCGTTTCCATCTCAATATGGTAACACTGACTGTTGGCCTGGGATGGCCCAATTTTTCAACAATTTGCTGAACAGATAGGCCTGCAATATGGCATCCTATCACAACGCTTCTTTCAAACTCCGTCAGTTCCCTTCTCTCAGCGGTTTCACTTGAACACAGTTGCATTGACTTGGGAGCATCATATTCCTTCAATTTATGCCGACTACAAACACGTGACTCGTTACATGGTACGATCACCTTGCCCATGGAGGTATCCTTTAATTCTTTCCAAGCAGGGTCTCCATAAAATAGAATTTGAAAATTATAAAAATTTAATATTATTTATCGTCTTGAAATGGCGCCCCTCCTGATCAGGCGCCTTTGTGCGGGGCACAAACTGCACACCCATACGGGACGGCCCTGATCCCAAGGAACCTGACGTTGATAAAATAATTTATTATTTTAGCATTGCTGTTGATATATGTTATTAATAATTATAAAAGTTAATTATAAACTAAAAAAAAATGATTTATTTATTTATTCATGATTAGATAATTTATTCACGATCGGATTTAATATAAAAATGGAATTTCTGACAAATTTTGCTAGTCTATAACTAGAATCTTTCTGAAGATAACAGAAAAAAAAACAAATGCTATGAAAAAATTAATAGAGATGCACTAAATGAGATATTGATACCGAACAATGAAAGAATAAATGGCTTCTTTTGTGTGTTACATATTCGTACGTGACATCATCTATCAGCTGCTTCTTGTCATTCTACTTCTTGCATTACTTCCCAGTGATTGGTGCTATAGTTAAGACCTTTAGTAAAAGTATTGTAGGATCTCGACTAGAGATTGCCACATGTCATGCAGGATTAAGTCTTGCTTCATATTTAGGGTTCTCTGTGAGCAAACTCACTGGATTTTTTTTTTTTTTTTTTTGTACTTTTGTACAATCCATTGTAGCCGCTATTCATGGAATGATTGGCTGGTATGACATACGTAGTTAGACCAGATTTCATTTCTCTGTTAAGATTTAGGGGTCTCTCTCTCTCTCTCTCTCTCTCTGTGTGTGTGGGTGTGTGGGTGGGTGTCTATATATATATATATAATAGAGAGAAAATCGCGATAAAGTACTATGCTTATTTACATGATAAATTGTCTGAAATGTAATAAAGAGCGCATATCGATATTTTCACTTTTTATCCTTCTGAAATTGGTTACAATTGCCTCAAAAGTGGTATCAAAATAGACCAATTTATTATGATATTTCTTATATTACCCACCATCTATCTTTAAAAATCTCCTTCTAGAAATCATTCTTCAATGTTGACCTGGGTCGAAAATGAACATTTGCGAAAGGCTTAGATTTTTCATTGCCTGGTGAGAGATCACCTTCATGCCTATTGGAGGCTCAAAGTGGCTTGAAAATGTTCCATGTTTAGTTTTGGAATAGATTTTCCGAATATCTAACATTCCTATCCTCAGAATATGGTATGTTTAAAACCTTTCGTAGGAGCAAAAAAAAAAAAAAAAAAGAAAGAAAGAAACTTATCCACACTCCTTTCTACAGTCGAAATTTCTGTCTTCTTTCTGACATTCTCTTCTCTTGTACGTATACAATACTTGGAACACGAATGAGTAATCCCTGGAGTAAAAGTGAATGCATATGCTAAAAATATTTATAGCTCAACAGTTGTTGCAGTTGTCGAACCTACTAAGTAGAAGATACATAGCAATGACATCAAACCGTTCGTGTAGAATACTCGTTGATTTGAGAGAGTTTTCATTGGAATAATAATAATAATAATAATAATAATAATAATAATAATAATAATATGAAATATGAAATTCGACTTAAACAACAACAACAAATATCTCTACATACTTTGTAATGTGATTTAAAAATTATTGATATGTTTTCCAGAAAGAGAATGTTTGAAGTTTTTGAGGAAATGAATCCATGCTGTTATGCTAATTGGAATAGCTTCCTGCTCTCACTAGCAATGATACAGAAAAAGATTAAAAGATAAAATTTGGACAGAAATAGATGTTCTCGTTTCACTTTGTTGCACATGCATGGAATTTGTCTGTGACAGATGCTTTAGGACAGGAGTAGGCACTCTTTTTTCACCCAATATGGCTGCCTTTCCTATATATAAATATCGGGATGGGGAGCCTATTTGTGCACGCGAAACACACTTCTACTGTGGTTCTATTCTATTCCTCTACATAAACGGGTGCCGAACAACAAAAACCAATTAGATGTTAGGAAGTAAAAACAGAGAATAGGTACATTTGTAAATTTATTGTCCATGAGTTACATATTTTTACGTATTTAATTTTCTAAAATCTTAAAAGTGGAAATACTAGTCTAAAACACACACACACACACACACACACACACACACACACACACACACACACACACACACACACACACACACACACACACACACACACACACACACACACACACAATTAAATTTAAAAAAAATTGTAAAACAGACATTATTTTTACTTTTAAGATTTAAGAAATTAAACAGAAAATAGTAAATGTCGCTTTTGCAATTTTATCTTTATTTAGGTTATTTTTATTTTACAATTTTATTTTTTACAATAATAAATAAAATTATTTATTTATTATTTTTGTTTAATTTTCTTAAATCTTAAAAGTGGAATTAACGTCTATTTAACAATATTAATTTTGTGCTTATACTATTAGGTGTAACATATTAGAAATAAGACTGATCGATGTAGGATTAACATTATTAAGAAAACCTCATCTGTAGGTCGAATTTAAGCGCAACTATCGTCCACTGCCAACAGCTGACGTCTGCAAAAAACTACTCGTATGAAGCATAATTTCACATGCCAGTGAAACACGGAAAAACAGACGATAGTATACACATAACAGTGACGCCTTCTGGAGCAAAGTAAAAAAAAAAAAAAAAAGACAAGAAAAAAAAAAAGAATAATGCAGCACGCCAGATTACAATCCTTTTTTTTCCCTTTTCGCTTAGTAATGCATAATCTGTAGCGCCACATCGTTATGATTATGCATCACTAAGGAAATTGCTCATTCGTACTTAAAAATACTATTTACTTAGGAAGTTTCGAAAATCTGACCAGAGAGTTACAGCCCTCAGCAACAAAGTTGCCTTAGCTTGCGCTAATTAAAAGAAATCGAGGCTGCCCAAGCGTTCGTATATCTTCGCCTTTTATGTGCATTTGATAAAAGTTTCACTAGTCTGACAGCTGTGTGAACTGGTTGGTTCTCTCCAGAGACCAGTTTGTTCAAATTGGCCAATTCCAAACACTTGTGAGCGTCCTAAGAAGGTCACTCTTCCTCAAATACCTCAAAGCTCTGAATCTCTTATAATCTCTGCGCTCTGCCCGATTACCGAGCCAAACCTTAGCCCAGCACAAGTAGATGCAACCTCTTCTCTATACCTTTTCTCCTAAAACTTTTACTCTCCTAAAACTAGATGATCTGGAGATCACCTAGTTTTAGAGGAAGACTCAATGAGTGACCTCAATGAGTGACCCGAAGGATCATTTTAACTCATTAACTCTCGATTATTCAAAGATGTTCAGCGATGGTTCTACTCCATAACATGCGCACCCTATCACCGAGTAAGAGCATTCATCTCCCAGGGAAAAGCATCCACCGAATGGTCACGTCAATAGACGCTATATCATAGGCAAGCATGGAATGGAATGGAATGGAATGAAATGCAGTGATCGATATCATTTCAGCAGGCTCCATCCATGGAAACCAAGTTTAAGAGAGCAAGTACTCTCATTCAATATCAAAGCAATCCAATATCAGATAGTTGTATTTTTCATAAGTGAACTCTCGGTCGGTGCGTAATAGTACTTATCAAACTACTATTACTCACTTCTTCCACCTTTCTTTGTCCAGTGCACAGTGTCAAAGTCTCTGTAAATCCATTCCACACCAATCCTTTATGTTGTCTATCCATTCTCTGCATGCTCTACCTCTTCTATTTACACCATCCTTAATACCAAACATGGATGGCTTTATCTTCCACTCCTGGCTCATTCTGCAGATGTGTCCCAATAATTGCAACTTCCGTTTTATATCTTCTGCATTAGCTTCTCCTTTGGTTGTATCTTCCAATAGAGCTCTTTGTTTGTGTACCCATTTTCCTGTTCTTAGAATCTTCCTGTAACAAGTTCTTTCAAATGCCAAAATTATTTTTCTTGATTCCTTATTTATTACCCACGTTTTAGGTCCATACAGCGGTACACCATTGAAGATGCATGTTTCTAGTACTCTTAGTTTCTTTTGCAGGCCGATCGCTTTACTTTGCTAGATGTTATCCATGGTCTTCAGATTTGTTTTTTCCTTTGCAATCCTGATCTTTATTTCTTTTTACAGTCCAAATCATATGTCATTTTACTTCCCAAATGTGAATTGTTCTACATTTTCTATATCAATTCCATCCACTTGTATCATTTTTTTCATGTTCTTCTCACTAAATACCATTGTTTTTGTTTTTTCCAATTTCATAACAAGTCCAAATCGCTTCCCTGCCTCATTTAACATCGATGTTTTTTTGTAGTTCTCTTCCATTTTCTTTAATAATAACAGTGGCATCTGTAAATCTCAGATTGTTAATTCTCATACCATGTTCTGATATTCCTTTTGCTTCTTCCTTCATTTTATCCGTTGCTCTTTCTAAATGTGCGATGAAAATGCTTGGTGATATAGAAGCTCGCATGTTCACCTCTTATTAGTGCTTAAATTAGGTTTCACTTTCCGGATAGCTATTTCAAACTGTTGGTTCTCATCAAATGTTGGTTCTGCCTGCCTAGTATCTAATACGTATTCGGTTCAAATTATTATTTTATTTTTTTGCTCGTGAAAATCAAACTCCAAATCGCACCAAGGGCCGTGTTTTGGACAGCTCTGGAATAATATAGCATGGAAGACTGTTGCATAAATTGGAGAATATGGGTTTGTATTATTGGGAAGGAATTGACGTGTGAGATACGGCTATTTGCTGATGATGCAAAGATAGGTAGGGTAATCATGCATACAGCTGATATGCAATACTTGCAGAATGATTTGAATAGGCTGAAATTGTAGGCATGGTAAAATGGATGTTAGCTAAATGTTAGTAAATGTAAAGCCATGGACTTCGGTGAGATTAGATATCCAATGTCATATTACTCGTATATTAGGGGTGGATTATGTTAGAAGAAACTGATCAGATTAAGTATCTTGGAGTTTTAGTAGATAGGACGTTGAAGTTCAACGGCCATATAGCAAAGATAGCTTTACAAAACCTTGATATGACCTCACTTGGACTGTTGTGTGCAGGTCTGTTCTCCTGGTTTCCATTGTGATTCTCATATAGAGAGTGCAAAGGAGAGAGAGAGAGAGAGAAAGTGTGTGCGAAGAAGAGTGTTAAAAATTATATCACGATTGTGGAATATTGATTATGAAGACAGATTGAGAAATTCTAGACTGCAGGTACTAGCATACAGAAGAAAGAGGGATAATATGATTGATTCTTATTAACTTCTAAAAAATTTCAGTTAATGTAATTTTTCATTAACTGAAAAATTACATTAACGTTAGATACATTAATATTAACATTAACGTAACGCAAATTAAATTGGCGTTAGATGGTGTGTATGAAAATAATGTGAATGGATCCAAGAATAAGTATGACAGTTGGTGTGTGTGGCCTCCTTCGATGAGTCCCTGACTACCTGGTGATTTCTCTTCAATAATAATAATAATAATAATAATAATAATAATAATAAGATTTCTGAATGCACTTGCATATATGGAAGTGATTCAATGCCAATTGCAACACAGGCAACCTTCAAAGTCGGACGAAAGATTTCCGAAAGAATAACAAAAGAGCTAAGGCAATGAAGAAGAATGTGTCCAACTTTTTTAAAGAAAATATTTAGAGATTGTACTTAAAGACTTGGATATGTCCTTTCGAATGATGGGAATTCCAGCCGTGGAAGTTGGGTTGGAAGTGATACATTCTTTACTCTTCTCCAAGGACCAGGTGATAATAGCCGATGACAGAGATTATGCAGAATAAATAGGTAAAAAGTTTATATAGACATATTAGCTAGGAGGACTTAAAATGAATCTTCAAAAAAAAGGAGATAGGTATGACTTGGATATACTAGAAGTAAGAAAAATAAAATTGGTCACGTGCTTTATATCGTATATCTAAGGACACTACTGAATAAATCTGGCACTTATGAAAAAAAAAAATGTGTATCATCTCATAAGTCAAGCAACAGGAGCATTGCGTATGATAAATGAGGTTCTATGGAGTGGAAAAGTACATAAAAAGAACCAAGAAGGTTATTGTGATGGCCATCATTGAAATCATTTTGATATGTAGAGGTGAAGGATGTCATTAACAGCATTAGAAACAAATGCTATGTTCGATAGAAATAGATGGCATAAGAATGAGCTGTTGTATCTCTAGGATCCAGAGCATTCGGAATGAAATCATCAGAGAACGAATGCATCATCTATCTGCAACTGGAAGATTAACAGGAAACACTTTATAGTAGTACGATCACATCAGTAGGATTTCAGATACAAGATGGTTAAATTTCTTCCACTTGGAGGAATCTAATTTCATTAGATTCCTCCAAGTGGAAGAAAAAGTGAGAAATCTCGGCCGACCAGGAGAGAAGAAACAGTACAAATTATAAGAGAAAGGAATTTGGATGGCGATCTGTAAGTGAATAGGAAAACTTAGCACTACGTAATAGAAGGCAGCTGCTTACAATGGAGAAGCTTGTAAAAGTAAAAAGAAAACTAAATAATACACATCCAAATACGTTTAGGTAGTTTCATTGAGAGTGCATTTGTGATCGACGATAGAGACTTGGAATCTTCTGGTGAAACAGTATTTCTTCACATCACTCATAATATGAAGTGATGGCATCTCAATGCTCCTTCACTTTTTAGAAAAGTTTTGGAAATAAAGTGGAACGGAATATGAGCTGGATGGTAAGCATACTGTAAGCATCAAAGAACCGTGCACTCGGTTCGTATGCTTGTGTGAAGCTACTCACTGTCATGCTGCAAAAGAAACCTTGAAGCCAGGATCTTCCATTAAGCTAATCGTGCTTCGACGTAACTCTCACAGTAAATGGAATAAACAAGCATGCCTTTTGAATGCATCGAATCGTAGGTTACGTAAAGCAATGAACAAGCACTGACCAAATGGCAAACAAAGTTGGCCCAGGAAATTACTTGTGAATGGTTCATGTACCCATTATTTTTATTTTATAATTTTTGACATGGCAGATATTTAGGTCAATTCGCATGTGAGCCCACCAGGAAATTCTCGGTATCCCGACGAGCCAGTCTGCATCCGACAAGAAGGTAAGTTTGTCCATCATTAATAATAATGAACTTTTATGGCTGCATTCTGCAGTTAGTCCTCATTGAAATTATACACTAACCTTCACTCGCTAGTGATAATATCATATAAGACTTCATTGTGATTCATAGTGCAATAAGAATTATCTGCACGTGCCCATTTTGTTTAATATTTTTAATATTTTTGTTCCATGAGCGCATGAGAACCCTCGTCGAGAGAACAATATTCTCTATTCAAGGTCAGAAAATATTAAATTAACCCAGTCCTGTAAAAGACACATTTCATTTATAGTTGTCAGCTAAGAGGCTGATATTTTTATTTCATCAATGCTGTTGTAGCAACCACCCATGACAGTTGTTTGTGGAATGTTACTACCTGGGACACCTTCCGAGATGCCATCGTGTCGTTCATAGTCACGAAAGCATGGACAATGTTCTACAGCACGGAAACAAACAGTCCAATGTCAAGTAATAGTAATGTCTATTTATTTATTTCCATAATAATTAAATAAATAATAAAGAACAACTTAATTTAAGAAAAAAGACTGAGGGGAAGTTCAATCTCTACCTGTAGCCAATCAGAGATAGCTGGCCCCTAATTAATTTAAACGGCATCCAGTGAAGAGAGATGCTGACAGATGCCGCCATCTTGTGATACCTAACCCTTAGTTCGGCGACTGGAATCGAACATAGGTTATTTTTCTGATGACCTAGCCTTGTGGAGCCCAAAACTTCAGTTTCCCTGAGCTACGCACGTCGCCAATGTCAATTTCAAATGTTCCTTTACTTACTCCAGTTTACATACTCTAGAAATATATCTTCCTTGTAGTTCTTCATCTGTATTCTTTCTAGTTAAGATTTAAATCTTTGATGTTATAATTAGCTGCTTTGTAGTTCCACATATGGTCTCTCTCTTTCTCTTTCTCTATCTCTCTCACCCCCGCAGAGATCTCTACATGCATGGTTGTTTCCTATTACAGAAGGGTACAATCTGTCTCTCCCACTAGAAACTAAATCCTCTCCACTGGAGGCCAATTCATATTTTACCATATCCTGTAATTCATAACACCTCCAACAATTTTCTTTCTTTGTACTCATATGCTATTTTCTACCTCCGATCTACTATTTGTTAAATCTTTAAAATGATCACTTACTTGGTCTTCACTGAGATAATTTTTCTTATATTTTTAATTTGTGACACAATATAGACCATATGTAGCTCAGGATGTGGCATTTGCACACCACGGCGCTTTGCCGTACGAAGGGAGACTTGATTTAGAGTCTAGCAGGCGACTAGACAATTTTTCTAAGCCTTTTATCGACCTGTTCCCCAGTTAGTTGATCTCTGACTAGTAAGTGGGTTTCTCTCTCAGAAACTCGGGTTTTTCGTCCCGTAAACTGAAGAAAAATCGACCGTAGAACTCACACTATTTCAGACATTAAATATATTGTGTTAAGGTCAGGGACACGGGATGGCGGAACTTTTCGATCCATTCTCTTCATTGCGTGCCGCTTTATTAGTGATAGCCTTGGGCCAGCTATCTCTGATTGGGTACCAGTGGAGATTGAACTTCCCGCTCAGTCTCAAAAAAAAACGGCCTCGCCTACTCCCTATACGACAATAAAAAGCCATCAGCTGATTTTTTTTTATTTCTGTGCTTATAATATTCCTCTTTTTTTTCAAGTACTGTTTCCTTTAAATCAAAGGTAAATTAATTGGTCTCATGAAGAGCTGGAAATATCGTTAACAGCGAATATTCTTTTCTCATCTTGCAAGACAATCCTTCTTTGGTGAAATAACAATGTATTTCACCAAAGAAATAACAATGTGAGAAAAGAGGCAAAATACAGTTTTACTTCTTTTCTCACAAAAAAAATTCTTTTCGACCTATCTTTAATAATGCTTATCTTGACAGTGACGACTAGATCTCTCTCTGACTGACTCTTGGTCCTTGCTCTTCCTGCTATCACATCATATCATTTCTATAGCATCTTCAGCTTCCAAAGAGATTAGCATATTTTTTTTTGTTCAAAATGTTATTCTTTCCATTTTGTCCAGTTATTTGCTCTGTATACAAATGTAAAAAAAAAAAAAAACCGCCACATGGCATATATTGGATGGATCACCTGATCGTGTACTCACAGATAAGTTATTGTTTTAATATTAAATTAATGGTATTTGATACTTACTAATTGTAGTATCCTTGTATTGCTTATCTGTGCTCACAGATAAGTAACTGTTTTATGTTGAATTATTATCATTAGTAGTAGTAGTAGTCACCTCCAGGGGGTCCAAAGACTCATCGAGGGAGGGCATCTGCTCTACAACTCTGTCTCCACCATTCACAATCCACCAACTGACCGCAACTACACCAACGCCATCTGTCGCCAACCACCACCACCACCACCAGTATGTCCTCATGGTTAGCCTAGTGGCTTTGCACTTTGCAACCATATGCCTGGGGAAGGAGTGTCCTAGGTTTGATTCCCGTCGACGACGCGAGGAGCTTAAGGATCTTCCTCAGCGCTACACCAACGCCATCTGTCGCCAACCACCACCACCACCAGTATGTCCTCACGGTTAGCCTAGTGGCTTTGCACTTTGCAACCATATGCCTGGAGAAGGAGTGTCCTAGGTTTGATTCCCGTCGACGACGCGAGGAGCTTAAGGATCTTCCTCAGTCATAGCCAAGTTAGCCAGTCTTGGGCGTGGACAGTAGGGTTTTTTCCGCCAGTTAATGTGGTTTTTCATCCCGCAAGCAGGCAAACCGGCCTCGTGAACACACACGGAATACAGCCAGGAATACTGACCCAGCCATAGGCCTGATTCGTCAGTCTGTACCGGTTCCGGAGCTGGGATAAAATTTGGGGGAATAGGTGGTGTGTAATCCCCCGTAAAAAGGGGACTCACGGCTACTATACCATCACACGGTAAGGAAAGGAAGAACCACCAGTATTTCCACAGACAATCGCAAACATCCATGTCCACGACGGGATTCAAACCCACAGCCTTTTCGCTGGGGAGCAGATACGCTAACCACTCTTCAAGCCAGGCTGGCCAAAATAATTTACTGGTTCCACCGAGATTTGAACTCGAATTGCTGGATTCAAAGTCTAGAGTGCTAACAATTACACCACACAAAAATAAATTGAATTGAAAATATACACTGGCTCGTCTGGGATTTGAACCCGGGACCTCTCGCACCCTAAGCGAGAATCATATCCTAGACCAACGAGCCACACAACATCTTCGCAATGTTGGCGAAAATGAGGAAAACGCAGAGTGAAATGAAAAGTTTAACAAGTATGTGTGGAAGGTAACGAAAAGTTGGAATAAAAGATGATGGTATAAGAACGGTGTCCGATGATTTGACGGCCATGTATGGCGATTCGTTTATTAGAGGCGTAGTAAATGAGAATGTGTTTAAGATTTGCTTTACAGGGGATAGACTGTGCAGAGTGATTGAAGCACTTGATATAAGGGAGAAGCGATGAGCAGTTAGTAGTGGTAGTAGGCACACATGATCTGGATGTCAACAAGGAGGATGTAAGATTAGACATCAGGAAGTTGCTGAGGAGAGTAAAAGATAACTTTGTGGTAGGAAAAGTAGTCTGTTGTCCAGGTATAATAGTGAGAAGATGAGATGGCAAGCGAGGATTATGAATGGGGTGCTAGCTGAATATGTGAAGCTAAATGAATTCATTTTGTGAATGTATGGGATGAATTTGAGGGACAGATTGAGCTCTATAAAGATGGCTCTAGAGATGGCTACATTTGAGCGGATTTAGCCAGTTAGCTGGAAAAACTGTTGCTGCAGGAGAGAGAGGGAAACACTGCTGGTAATCAAGAAGTGGTCGAGGTAAGTTGAGAAGAGTGGATGATCGATACAGGAGTGGAGGTATATGCGTGTACAACACAGTATTGGGATAACCATGGATTGGGGGAAACAAGCAGCTCTCAGGAGAGGTGTAAGATCAGTGATGATAGAGACGAGCGATCAAGGGGGGAGGGGCTGCAGGAGTCATATCTGAGGAGGGGGAGAGGCTTATTATAGAACCAGAAACAAGCTAAACAAGCTACTATATATATGTATGTTTACAAATCCCAGAAATATTTGAAATAAAGAAAACGAAATTGTAGTAATAATATATTATCTTTGCCGAAAAACTGTTGGAATAAGTGAGACATGGTTAAAGGAGGTTGGACATTCTGACAGGAATAGCAATAGATGAATATAATGAATGTCGTGAGGATAGGCAAGACAGAAGGAGGAGTGCTGTTGATAGTAGCAGATGAGTTATCTCTAAAAAAAGTGGAGGCGGAGTCGAAAGGAGCAGATAGTGGCAGTGCTTTTGAAGCAGGATGATATGAAGTGGAGGTGTACAGAATGACGTATTCGGTTTGGTGCTACTATAGAATACAGAATGCTGTAGATCCAGTAATGTGGAAGACAGTGAGAAGGAAATGTATAGGCCTACCATTCTAGCTATTAAGAGAATGGCGATCGTTATTGGGGATTTTAATTATGGTAATATAGTCTGGAATGAAGAAACAGCATCTGTGAGTAAAGAGAATGGATATATTGAGTTTTTGAGGGACAACTACCTTAGGTAGTACTTAACAGAGGATACACGTGAATCATGGATCTTGAATTTGATTATTTCACCAGAGGATGTTGTTGTAAACAAGGTATTGAATCTAGCTCCAGTTGTTGAGAGTGACAATGAAGTGATTACTTGGGTGGCGGCTAATCATATGAGGACTTCTGTGAGAAAGGATGTATGTGGAACGGCAAGAGTGGTGAGTATGACCAGTTCATGAGACAACTTGCAGCCATATCATGGAATGAGCAATTGGAAGAAAAGGAGATCTATAAGGGAGACTTGTTTAGGAACTGCTGGCAGAGGCAATGTCTGAATACATTCCAAACTTTGTTTGCACACACTTGGATAAAGGATTAAACTAAATTTATTATAGTCTGACCAAGTGAAAAATAAACTTTCAACATCTTTCTCTAAATCCAGAGTAATTTAATAAAAAGGTGGCACACCGTTAGGCAACACCTATAGGTAGAGATGACCTTGCTAATGCTTCTGCCTGGTATCTCCACTTGGGCCTGGCTCCCACTGAAGAGACCTCAATAAAGGTCGAAACTAGTCTGGGTAGTGGCCCTTCCCTTAATGCATAACATTAGACATATCCGCAAGGAGATGTGTTTTGCATTATAGGAGATACTGATATAGGCGTGTCGGTAGCTTGCTCCACCTTTGCAAGGAGTTTGGTGTTGTACCACTTTACCCCAGTCCTGAAGATACTTTCAGGTGCAAACTTTGTTTGCACACACTTTGATAAAGGATTAAACTAAATTTATTACATTATGGGAATTATGTGGAAAACACTGACATATAGAAGTAAGGATGACACGATTCCTTTGTATAAGGCTTTGATCAGAGCACATATGGATTGTTGTGCACAGCTTTTTTTTGGTCACCAGATTTTCAAAAAGATGAAGAAGTGTTGGAACGGGTTCAGATATGATTGACTAAGATGTTTTCTGATCTCTGGAATGTAGAGTATGAAGGCAGATTGAGTTAATGAAAATTGCAGAAGCCAGTGGATAGAAGGACGAGGGGGGGGAGTAATAATAAGGTTTCAGGGCATTTCTTACAATTATTTTCATCCAATTGAAATCTTGTCCAATCCCAAGATTTCGTCTATTACTTTTCTCGTCCAGTAGGACATTTCGCCCAATCTTATTCGTACAGTCCTATTTGTCCAATTCTTCATATTAGTCCAAGGAGTTATAAGTAACTTGTGTTCATTAATAATAGTCAGTTGACACAAAAGAGAAGGGCACAAGACAATATGCATGGTACACCCTCACACGTTTGGTTACGTTAGGTTAGTTGACTCATTGGTCAGTCAGGTTATTCAGTTGACACAGCTGGCATAATAGTAAGTTAACATAAAAGAGAAGGGAGCAAAACAGTTTGGATGGTCCACCCTCACACGTTTGGTTAGGTTAGTCAGTTGGCATAGTAGTAGGTTAGTTAGTTGACCAGGTGACAATAATAGTCAGTTGACAACGATGGGACAAATTGAGATTGGACGAATGTTCCCTTCGACAAATTTATAAAAAGACAAAAAAATCTAGGACCATCTGCCTTCAAATCAGTAATAATAATAATAATAATAATAATAATAATAATAATAATAATAATAATAATAATTATTATTATTATTATTATTATTATTATTATTATTATTATTATTATTATTATTATTATTATTATTATTATTATTATTATTATTACTGATTTGAAAAAATGATTTGATTTGAAATGGGAGAGCCAAAAAATCGGCTCTCCCATTGAATCAAGAGACATCCAGTCAGTGCATCGGTCACCACAAAAAAGGAAAAGAGAAAATAATACCCGTCCTTCTCCCGTCGTAGTGCGACTCACCAACAGCCTAACAAAAACTACACTTATAAAAGCTAGCAGGATTAAAAATCTAGTATTAAAGGCTCTGAAAGGAGACCACGACAATATCCCAATATACTTGTCTGAATACCTTACGCCATATTATCAGAAAATATTCTACCAAGCAAGGAAAGTAAAAACAGAAAACAATTACCAGTTTATATGGATAAGAGACAGCAAAATATTCCTTAGAAAGACACAAGACGCAAAACCAATCGAAATAAAATCCGTAGATGACCTCAACAGGCTGTCACATTGAAAGGAATATTGACAACTCGTAAAGAAGGAACAGCACACCAACCAACATGAATGCAGACCATCAAGCAGACGTAATCACCCCGGAACATGATAATTGCCACATTCTGAAATCAATAACAGAATGGACACAACTGACAATCCCCAAAAAAGGACTCTCTATTCTCCACATCAACATCAGAAGCATTCAAAAATACTGGCTGACCCTGCAAGCTTACCTGAAGGAAGATATAGACGAAATAGACATTTTAATACTGACTGAAGTATCTACTACAAACGAAGAGGCATCCTCCTACCTAATGCCACACTTCCAACAACACAAACACTGCAGACAAACAAAAGGAGGCGGTGGTATAATAATATTTACCAAACATAAACTAGAAGTAACAGAAATAAACTATAAAATAGAATACGCAGAAAACATATGCATCGAAATTAAAAACATCAAACAAGAAAACTCCCTGATATTAAACGCAATATACAGACTACCCAACTTAAGCACCACAAAATTCCTAGAAGAACTAAACAGATGGCTTTCAGCCACGAAAGTAGGCACCTCAAAATACTTGATAATAATAGGAGACATTAATATAAACATTAGGAACATAAATAACAACACAGAACAATACCTAGACCTATTATCGGCATATAACATAACCCCATCCATACAGTCGTATACACGAGAAGAGATAGTCGGAAACACAACAACCTCAACCTGCATTGATCATATAAATATAAGGGCCCCTCCAAACAGCCACACAGCAGCCGTCATAACATGCAAACTAGCAGACCATTATTTCACAGCATTGCAGTTACACACTGAACCAGAACCCGTAAAAATCACTGAGACTACAAAACAGTATCATAGCATTGTAAACGAAGCAATAGTGAACGATGAAATCAGAAAAGCAGACTTGGATGCAGATAGCATCTTTAGACTCTGCTGAAGCTGTATATAATAATCTTGAACTTGCATTTAACAAAATATATAACAAAGCATTAACGAAAATAAAAATACGCCCCCAAACGAAACAAAATCAATGGATAACAGACAACATACTAACAGACATACAAAGAAAAGATGCCCTCTGGAAACAACTTAAGAAGTCGCCGAACAATATCGCTCTAAAAGCTGAATACAAAAGAAAACGGAATCTCCTAACAACCCAGATTAGAACGGCAAAAAGAAACTATTACAGCAACGAATTAACAACAGCGCAGAATGACATAAAGGAAACCTGGCACCTGATTAATGAAATGCTGGACAATATACACAGAACCACTGCCTCAGAAACAATAAAACACAGCTTTACCTGCGATCCCAAATCCCTCAAACAGTTGGCAAACAACTTTAATCAGCACTTCGTGAACTCTGTCCAAAAGCTACAAGAAACAACCTTTCCTCACACAAACGAACATTCTCCACTAGGTCCACGAGCAACCCAGTCGATGTGGTTCCCCACAGTAACAAAAGAAGAACTATCACTGGCAATTCATCAAATTAATCCAAACAAAGGACCGGGGATAGACGGAATCAGACCAAAAGACATCAAGAAACACTCAACCGACCTACTTCCAGTTATACAAAAACTGTTAAATAAAATCTTCGAAACGGGACACATACCTGAAACACTGAAGACTGCATTAATCACACCCATACACAAACAAGGAAAAAGAAACATAATAAGTAATTACAGACCTATCGCCACGCTGCCTGTAATCAACCAAATCATGGAGAGCATTGTACATCAGAAACACTCCACATACCTAGACCTATTATCTGCATAATAGGTCTAGGTATGTGGAGTTGAAAAATTTCAAATCATACC
This sequence comes from Typopeltis vanoorti, assembly GCF_054136105.1. NCBI lineage: Eukaryota > Metazoa > Arthropoda > Arachnida > Uropygi > Thelyphonidae > Typopeltis > Typopeltis vanoorti. Next base: position 137,330,206 of record NC_143550.1, on the reverse strand, counting down.
CAAAACACAATATGGCTTTCAAAAAAATAAAGGAACAGCAACACTCCTGGAAGATATCACAGATCTAATAAACGTCGCATTGGATAAAAACAGAATAACATTAGTGGTATTCATTGACCTAACAAAAGCATTTGACACACTAACACATAAAACCTTGTTAACGAAACTTACCCATATCGGAATTGGACACATATAGGATCAGCATACAGCAAAGAGGTACATGTAACTGTAACCTGTGAAGTACCACAAGGAGCTGTTCTATCTCCCATTATATTTAACATATACACACACGACATAAGCCAACTACCCCCTAAAAAGTAAAATCTTCCAATATGCAGACGACACGGCCATAGTATCCATTCACAACAATGTAAATATCGCTTACTAAAATATGCAACACGACATCAATCAAATCATTAACTGGTTAACCAAAAACGGCATATATATAAACCCTGGAAAAACAAAGCTAATGATATTCAAAAACCACCAAACCCTGCCCAGAGAAACTAAATATCTCACTATCAAACATTCATCCTCCTATTCACAAAGTGCAGAACCTAAAATCACAACCATCACACAGGTGAAAACAACACGCTATCTTGGACTTCACTTCGATGCTTATCAAAGTTGGAATAGCCATACAAACTACCTACATACCAAGCTTAGGATAATAGCAAGCAAACTATACAGATTAAAAGACATTGCCCCAACCCACATAAAAATACTAATCTATAAAGCATTATGTGAAAACATTTTAAGATATGCAATCATATCATACGCATTCTGTGCAGACTACAGACTTAACAGGCTACAATGGTTGCAAGATAAAATGATAAAACTGATATTCTGGGAACAAACCACTCTTATGCAGGAAGCACGGACAAAACACAAAATATTTAAGGTGAAACACTTATGCCACTACACAGTCATGTTAAAACACTACTACAGCCCAACATATAGAGTGACCAGAACAAAATATCAAATAACAAGACCCCAATCAACAAACTACATAACATATAAGTACAACAATCACTACAGCAAAGCCACCTGAAACTTCCACGTACCTGACATGATAAACAAGATGCCGTTTGACAACAGAAACCTAGGAACATACAGAGAGTTGAAACAGGCACTATATAAATATTATAGCGAGAATGAAAATTAGAGCAATTTCTGTTTCTCTCTCCCCCACCACACATGCACACACACACACAAACCTATGACAACCCCCCCTCTCAAAAACTATCACTACAAGAACACAAAGAAACAAACACATCATGTCTAAATCCAACCCTATTTGCACAAAAAAAAGAAGAAAAAAGTTAAACTATAATAGCAGTCAAAGTCTTCCAAGCACGTACCAACAAACAGTAAAATCAACACCTGGCTTGTGGCCGGTATAGGAACACAACTATGAAACCACCACCCTCTGTCATCTATTATCTTCCTCAGATAAGCTCAGCTAAGCTTCGAGGAAGAAAATTACTAACTTGCAAATATCTGTTATACACACTTGTAATGCGTTATAAATATAATATATATATAATTACTACAGCAACTATGTATGCAATTCATCTGAGACATAAAAAAATAATAATAAATAAATTATTATTATTATTATTATTATTATTATTATTATTATTATTATGTATATTCTAAATTCAAAAATTCTGTATAATTCTTATTGTAAATATTGTAAATATTATTATAGTATGTAATTTATACTGAGATATAATAAAATGTTTCTTTAAAAAAATTATTATTATTATTATTATTATTATTATTATTATTATTATTATTATTATTATTATTATTATTACGGGAAACCCTAAGGAGTCCTTAAACTCATCGAGGGAGGCCCTGACATCATGTCAAGGACAACTATTCGACATTCACAAAGTATCTATCATACCTCGTCTTGAACTCATTCACAGTCATGGCACCCACAACAGACTCTGGCAGCTTATTCGACTCATTTACCACTCTCCAAATAAAAACCCTAGCTCTAACACCCTTGCTAACCACACTCTGGCCTAGCTTTCATGTATGGCCCCTTGTCCTCCCACCACCAGCCCTATTCTCAAAAATATCTCTGAATTAGTCTTATAGAAATCCTTCAGTAATTTGAATGTCTCAATCATATCACCCCTTTTCCACCTATCAACCAATTTCTGCAGCCCACAGATTTTCAACCTGTTCTCATAAGGTTCATTCCATAGTCCTGCTCTTATCTTGGTCACTGGTCTCTGGATTCTCTCCACCTCCTCCCCATCAAGAAGAAACCTTGGTGCCCAAATCTGGGTACAGTAGTCTAGATGTGGTCTTATCAAGGCTGGATACAGAAGAATAATAACCTTTTGTCTCTGCTCGTTAAAGTGTTTTTCAGCAACCAAGTGATTTGATGAGCTGATTTTGCCACTTTTGCGATGTGCCCCCTAAACTTCAACTCTCTATCTACCAACACTCCCAAATCCCTGGCCTCGTCATTCTCCTGGAGTACAGTTCCACCAATGTGATATACTGCTGCTACTATTTTCACTCCATAACTTTACACTTTGCCACATTAAATTGACATTTATTCTCCTTAGCCCGGTCCTACAAACTATCCAAATCATCTTGCAAAATTTTGACATCCTGTGCACTCATTATTGCTCTACCCAACTTTGCATCATCAGCAAACAAATGAACACTTCCTCTCAGATCCTTTCCTGTATCGTTAATGAACAAATTACTATTATTATTACTGTTGTGATACCTCGTATGAGTCCTTGGACTCATCCGAGGTATCACAATGTGTATCGCGTGAGGACACTTTACTCTCCTCTACTACGATATTCACATTACTCATCCCTACTACTTAATTATCATCTAAAAGACGACATTATTACCATCAACATATTGAGTGTGTTCTCATAGCTGATTTGCCTTTACGCAGGAAGAAAAATTGGAGTTTCCAGGAGAAAAAACCCTTTTACCTCCGTATGATGTCGGCTGACTCACCTTCAATTGAAAAAGCCGATATAAAGTTCCTCTCCACAGAACTTCGAACCCAGGTCATATCCGATCGAAGGATATGACCCGGTTAGGAGTTATTATTCCTAGATTAATGTGGATCAGATTTTTCAGAGTTGGTAGAGACTAGGGAAGAACAAGGAGCATCTTTGGAAGCTATATAAGAATGGTGTAAGCAAGGGAGTGAGAAAAAGTTTATTGCATGGAGAGTGGTTGGAAAGCATCACCTGGAAATGTGGTGAGTGTGGAGACAGTGAATTGAAGTCACAGTACGATGGGCTGTGGAGGACCTTCTGTGATGAATCATTGACTCCATGGGGAATGATGATGTCACATTTGGAGTTGTGCACCTAAGACCTCTCTAAAAAGTCTTGAGACTGTATAGAAGAGAGTAGTTCGGTTGAATGCTGTTCCTCTCTCTCTCTCTCTCTCTCTCTCTCTCTCTCTCAGATTCTCACTGGTACAGCCTTACCTTACTCTCTTTTCTCTAAGCATTTGAATCTTCAACTTCCAAGAAATATGTCTACAGGCCGTTCTTAGATCTTAGATGAATTTAGAAATCATTTTCGAAGTTATCGCTGTGATTATTATTATCATTATTATTGCAGGGAACATTCATGGACTTCCAATACTCATGTTAGCAGATCAACTGCAATCCGCCATATCTAAAGATGTTTTTGTCTGTTGATTGTGTTATCAGGTCATTTACATGTTTTGAAAGAGGGTGAAAAAACTTGCTACCACTTCAGATGACCAGCTCACTCAACTTCTGTTGTAAAATGTTCTTATGAAATTATTATTTTTGTGGCTATTTAGCCTATGACACCAAAGACAAAAACACCTAGCTCGCATGACATAGTTTACGCTTCCCCCACGAGCTACGAAGACGACGCACTGTCAAAATGGCTGACACCCTGTTACTCCCATCCCTGATCTTATCCCATCATATCCTTCTCCTTTTCCAAAAATTTCTATCTTTTCACTTCCCTTCCAAAAAATTCTATGGCCACCCTTAGAAAACCCTTTCTTTTCTTTTAAATTCACATATCTCTTGCCTCACTGATAATTCTCCAACATCTCTCTCTATCTCCATATTTCCAACCCCCACTTCCTTTCAGTCATACTTCAATAGCAGGTATATATATCACCATATGCTTGATGCTGCTGAATAAGAAGACAACAAGCAACACCCTACAAAGGTATGTTCGAATTATTCTTCCTAAAACATCAATAATGCCCTAAAAATTCAGTAAAAAGTCAATGATATTATAAAAAGGGGTACTCCTAAACAAAAATAGGCTAAATAACCACAAAAACTTAAACGAGTAACGTGGGAATCTTTCCAGAAATAATACCTGTTCTTATGAAAATTTCCAACGTCATGAAGAAAAGTAAACTATAGTTTTTACAATCTAAGGGCGTATACCGTTGTGCTTATGATGTACTTAATATATGAACTGAAAAGTTAAGTTAAGGGGATAAAAATCCCTTATTGTTTTTTCAGCCAGTAAGCGAAACTAAGATCGAACAATAAGGGATTTTTATCCCCTTAACTTATCAACCTCGCCAGAAAAAAATAGCCGTTTGGCTTTTCATGAAAAGTTTGTTGTTGTTGTTGTTATTATTATTATTATTATTATTATTATTATTATTATTATTTTAACGGTGCCTCCATGGAGTCAAAAGACTCATCGTGGGAGACCCGATATTGACACACTAACCATTATTTACACAATACCTGTCATACCTCTCCTTAAATTCATTCACAGTTGAAGCATTCACAACTACCTCTGGCAAAGCATTCCACCCATTCACAACCCTCCAAGTAAAAAATCTAGTCCTAACACCCTTGTTAACCACACTTACACAATCTCCAGGGATGGCCCCTCGTTCTCTCACATCCTGCACTGGTCTTAAAAATATGATCAGTATCAATCCTGTAAAATCCCTTTAACAATTTAAATACCTCTATCATATCTCCTCTCCTACGTCTATCAGCTAGTATTTGCAGCCCACAGATCATCAATCTATCCTCATAGGGAACATCCCACAGACCTACAACAATCTTTGTAACCCAGCTCTGAATCCTGTCCACTACTTCCGCATCACCAAGAAATCCTGGCGTCCAGATCTGTGCACAATAGTCCAAATGCGGCCTTATTAATGACTTATAGAGTGGAACAATAACTTCCCTATCCCTGCTTGTTAGTGTGTTCCTCAACAACCATGTAATTTGATGTGATGTTTTGGCAATCTTTGCAATATGCCCTTTAAACTTAAGTTTTCTGTCCACAATAACTCCCAAGTCTCTTGTCTCATCAACTTCCTGCAGTTCAGTTGCATTAATATAGTAAACAGCATGCGATGTCATCCTCCCGAAGTGCATCACCTTACACTTAGCCAAGTTGAACTGACAGCCATTTACCTCAGTCCATACCGTCAGCCTATTTAAGTCATCCTGTAAAATATCCACATCATTTGAATTGATTATCGCTCTTCCCAAATTTGCATCATCAGCAAACAAGTGGATATTTCCATTCACGGTATTTCCAATATCATTGATGTGCAAATTAAACAATAGAGGACCAAGAACTGAGTCCTGAGGTACACCACTAGTCACTTGCCTTTTCCTGGACTCAGTTCCTCCATAAACCACTCTTTGATGTCTGTCCACCAGCCATCCTTTAATCCAAATCACCATCTTCGGATCCATACCCATTTGCTCTAATTTATGTAACAGAGTTCCATGTGGAATCCTGTCAAAAGCCTTTGCAAAATCAAGCAGTATCACTGAGTAAGGATTTCCTTTATCCAACTCCACTGTTACTTTATTATAGAAAGTAAGCAAATTACTTAGGCAAGACCTACCCTTCACAAAACCATGTTGCCCCTTATAAAGTATCATATTGCTGTCCACCCAGTTCTGAATTCTAATTTTAACCAATTTCTCCAAAATCTTAACCACCACTCCAGATATATTGATTGGTCTATAATTTGCAACCTCAGTCTTAGAGCCTAAATCTTTTTTTTAAAAGAAATTATAATTGTGTATTGTTATTTTAAGTTTACTTAGCTATGTATCAGACTTATAGCGCGCGCGGCACTTGCTAAACGGTTTTGAATCTGCTTAACGTGTTATCACTGATCATGGATGGTTATCCTCTGTTTGAAATATCAGTAAACCTTTTTTGTTTCTTGTGTTTTATGTGGTGCCCTAAAAATTTAAAAAAAAAATTGTTGTTCTCGTATTTGGACAAATATATTAATGAATTAGTAAATTATTAATGAATTAGTAAATTATTACTAAATAATAATAATAATAATAATAATAATAATAATTACTAAATATTTAATTGGATGATCCTAAAAAAATTACAGGGAATTTTTGATACACGTAGGGAAATTTTATATTAAATAAAGCCGTGGGTGAAGTTGCAGCGTGGAAGTTGTAACTTTTGTGATGATTGTGTAGAAGATTTTGAAGATGTTGCAAATATCAAAGGATTGCATTTTATTTTTATTTATGAATAGCACCCGTAACAAATTTTTAAACACAAAATGTTCAATATACTTTCACCGATTTATTTTTACCACTAAGTTTTTGTCTAACAAGAAGTACGTTGCACGTGCTTCCCAGTTTCAGGAGCTGTTTGTTGATAATGTTGATGACAAGAACAAAGTGAAACGCATATGCAATGAGTACAAAAAAAATAATAGAAGTGGCCGATATGTACCATCGAAACTAACAGTAGATGATATGGTAGAATTATTGGCATTGAATACAAAGACAGCTAGAACAAACTACTTCAATTTTTTATGGAAGAGAGAATGTGAGCGGAAACGTGAAAAACAACTATTCGTTCAATCTGTTCAAGAAAGAAGTTTTCCTAACATCGTTTATCATGGATTATGGAACAATTCTTTGTTCTTAAGAATAAAGCCATCATCAAAGGTTAATTTCTATAATTATAGGCTATCGCATGCAAAACTGTTTGGCCAGCAATTTGTTGTTGATATGGATTATGATCAGCATATGTCTTGGAAAGAATGCAAAGAATGTGCCTGGCAATTTAGAAAACTCTGTTCCCGTAATAGATCAAATCCTGTTCCGTTTGATTTGCATATATGCAATTTAAAACCTGATACGTTACTTTCACTTTATATGGAGGAGTGCATACCAGATTTTAATAATTGGTTCATTACAGCTAGCGAAAATAGCTACTTAGATATATTTCCTCAGTCTAGTATTGTGTATCTTTCGCCTAATGCAAGTGACGTGTTAACACATTATGATCCTCAGGCAGTGTATGTAATAGGTATGGAATCCAAACTGAATTTGTCTGATTTTTTTTTCATTTAAACTTGAAGAATGGAAACGGAGTAATTGAATCCATTTTCGCATTTATGGTTCTAACAGCAATAAATTATTATATTTACCTTTTTTTTTTCTTTTTCTTTAATCTTAATAGCTAAAGCATTTCTGAAATATTTCTATTTAGGCAAAAGGGCAAACTTTTTTCTTTTTTTTTTTAGGAATGGAAGTTTCTTTAGAAAGGATTCTTTTTTCAACATAATTAAGTGAGGTGGTAGTGTCATTCATGGCTCTGAAAATGATCCATCACCCAAAGATTTACAAGCAAGGACTCACTTGCTCACCAACAGAGGCTAGCAATTTTTTAATAATGTGGCACTATTTGATGTAAAAAAAAAAAAAAGAAGAAGAAGAAAAAGTATATTTTAGTGATAAAATGGAGTTCACAAAGTGCAGTATTCAATTAAATCCAATTCATGTTGCAGTGTACTTGATATTATTGTTATTACTTTTGCATTTCCATGGAGTATGCAGAATCACTGAGTGAAAATGTTTAGTGCCCTAAACATTTTCACAATATCTACGATATTTCGCTTTGAACTCATCCACTGACAAGGCACCCACAACAGAGTGTGGCAAGCCATTCCATTGATTTGCCACTCTCTAAGAAAAAATCTAGTTCTCATACTTTTTAAAACTACATTCTTGGTTAATTTCCAGTGATAACCTTCAGTGAACTAATATGTCTTGTGTCTGCTCCATGCACAATAGTAAGCCTATATTCAGCCCTTACCAGCAAAGAGAGATATGAAAGTTGGCCATCAAATCACTGATCCATTGCTCATTACCCTTATCTACCTTAGTTTTAAACACCTGCATTTGAATGCAGGTTTTTTCAAACAGCTTCATGCACTGAAAAGTTCTTGGTTGGTGTCTATCACGGTGCTGGTATGTTCAACATTCCTGCAGTTCATCAGCATTCCTCACCAGGATTGAGTACACCAGTAATTTTAAATAGATAAATTTCAAACCCCACAAATAACAATCCACAGGTTTTGGGTTTGGTGACTGAGGAGGCTTTGCAGTTGGTTCACCCAAGCAAATTATCTTTCAGGAAACTTTTGATCAAGATATCCTCATGCCTCTTGATGAACTTCATCACATGTAAACAACAAGTTTCCCTAGCACATGAAAGGTATATCATGGTGCATACACATTGGGCATGTCATTGAACATTCACATATGACTTAGAAACATACTCAAACAAATAGCAGCTGTCACTTTCTCAGTGTAAACCTTTTACTTTGAATGCAACTCCAGTCATGTCTTGCATGTAAGACTGGTTGTTTACAATCACATGATTCATCAAGTTGTGTATCTGCTTTGCTTGTTGGCATATTGCTGCAGCTACAGAAGCTGTATCTTGGAAATACAGCATTTCTTATAAGCATTAAAATAAAAATGTTAGCTTGAAAATCCTTTGAGTTACTTTTGTTTGATATGCTCTGCAAAATGATAAGGAGATAGACTACACAAAAAGCCTGATAAAGGGGAAAAAAAAACGATAATAACTTTGAATTTTTGAGATTTAAGGGGATGCAACAGCATCCCCTTATGCAGTTTTGTTTGGTTAAATTTATCATAACCAGTATAGGACCAAATTAAAAGGTTTCAACTTATTTTTTATTCCCCAATACATAGTACTTGCAAAAAAGCATGCACCAAAATCTGCAGCATTCTTGTCAAACTGATTGTCTTATGATATTGTAGCATATGTTTAGGCTTGGTTGTGGAACAGTTCAGTTAGTGTTAAAGATATCAAGTAATTTTAAACCTAGTTTTACTCCATTTTTTCCAAGTAAGCAAACAGACAAAATGTCAAGTTTGCGCCTGCAATATATGCAAGACTAGCTGATCCCACAGGTAGTGCAAGACCAAGGCAACTCGTGGTAGAGGTGGAGCAAGCTCTGATCACTAATCTTAATATTTACCCTTAATACCAAAACACATCTCCAAGAAGGGGATGTATGATGTTTTGTATTAAAGGCAAAAGGCCACTACCCAGACCGGTTTCGACCTTTATTGAGGTCTCATCAGTGGGAGCCAGGCTAGAAATACCAAGATTTTGTAATGCAGAGCTTGTAAGTATTTTACCAAAACGAGTTGCCATAAGGTGTTATAACCTTATTAAATAAAAATCTCAGGAGGAGATATAGATGTAGAAAGTATTTTTAACTTGGGTATAGTTATGTTAAAGATATCAAGTAATTTTAAACCTGGTTTTACTCCATTTTTTCCAAGTAAGCAAACAGACAAAATGTCAAGTTTGCACCTGCAATATATGCAAGACTAGCTGATCCCACAGGTAGTGCAAGACCAAGGCAACTCGTGGTAGAGGTGGAGCAAGTTCTGATCACTAATCTTAATATTTACCCTTAATGCCAAAACACATCTCCAAGAAGGGGATGTATGATGTTTTGTATTAAAGGCAAAAGGCCACTACCCAGACCGGTTTCGACCTTTATTGAGGTCTCATCAGTGGGAGCCAGGCTAGAAATATCAAGATTTAGTAATGCAGAGCTTGTAAGTATTTTACCAAAATGAGTTGCCATAAGGTGTTATAACCTTATTAAATAAAAATCTCAGGAGGAGATAGAGATGTAGAAAGTATTTTTAACTTGGGTATAGTTATGTTAAAGATATCAAGTAAACTTGACATTTTGTCTGTTTGCTTACTTGGAAAAAATGGAGTAAAACCAGGTTTAAAATTACTTGGTATCTTTAACATAACTATACCCAAGTTAAAAATACTTTCTACAGTTCAGTTAGTATTATCTTCAAGCATTTTCATAAAAGTTTTTATTGTTGAGCATTATTTTTCACTCCATGAAAAGTTATTCTTATTTGGGATTACAGCTGAAACAATTAAGATAATGAGGCCAGTGTATTATGTCTGTTAATTGTATGTGAAAAACCTGATTTTCCAGGAGTAAAAATGCCACCACCTTCATGTGAGACCAGGTAAATCATCTCAGATGAAGAGTCCTTATAAAGATTCTTTGCTGACAGGATTTGAACCAAGTGTGTACGAATAAAAGTTTCAGAGGTCCGTAAAGATGAACCCACAAATCAAACAATGCTGTTGCCAGTGAAAACATTCAGAGAGAGAAAGAGAGAGTCTTTATTAGTGTTGTTGTAACAGACATTTAAAAAAGGAAAGAAACCTAAATGGTTGACTGAATTTTGTTATTGCCTTGGAAAAGTTTTCAGTGCATAGTAAAATTTTCATCCTTGTCAGCCATGTGGATTGCATTTCTGCTCTACAAACAATGGGCTGTAAGTTTGAATCTCACTATTTTATGAATGTACTTAGGATAGATAATTTTCATTCGTATGAGGCAAAAATAACATCTGGTCAAACAACAATTCATGGAAGTTTTACTGCTGGGTCAAGTAGTATATTATTTGTTGAGAAATATAATCTACTTCACATGCAGACTTTGTTTACACTTGTGTAAAACAAGAATATAATTTCTTGTTAAGTCTGATATACCTTGTAACCTAGAAGTAAGACATTCTAAAAATTTTTCTGATACCAAGTATTTAATTATATGGTAATACACCATTTTTCTACTAATATATGGAAAATGTATGATTTTATATATGAACTGCATTGATTTTAGCTTCAGTGTCTTCCTGGATCTAGCTCCCACTGATGAGTGTCCTGTCCTGGAGTAATTCAGGTCAGGAGCAATGAGTTTAGTAGTGATCCTTTAAGGTCACTCAGTTAGTTTAGAGTGATCTTGTAGATCACTCAGAGATTTTGGAGAGGTATAGCTACACTTTAACACCTCAATAATGGTTGAAACTAGTCCAGGTAGACCAGTTTCGATTATTGAGATTGAAATTGTGAGATCATGATACAATTGATGTGAAGTCAAGTAGACTAGCGAAGATACATCACATGCAAACTTTGTTTGTTTAGCTTGGGTAAAGCAATAAAACAAGAATATAATTTTTAGAGAATCACTCAAAAATGAACTAAAAGAGCTAAACACAGCTATTACCATCTATGATGCTAATGAAATATTAACAAAATCTATCTTGAATTGTGCACTAGAAATAGGAGGTGTAAAAAGGCACCAAAGAGAGGAAAAACTAAGAGAAACCTTAGATCTGATGAAGAAAAGAAGAGATAAGAAAAGAGATTTGAATGACACCAATAAAAAAGAATATGCGGAAATTTGTAAAACTATACGTAAAAGGATGAAACATGAACTTAGATCATATAGTACTGGGAAAATTAAAGAAACAGTAGAAAACAATAGTAATATGAAGGTCCTAAGACAAACATTGTCAGTTGGAACAAAGGAAATAGCTGCTGTAAGAGGAAAAAATGGTGAACTTATTATTATGATTATTATTAAGGGTAGCTCCAAGGAGTCCTTAGACTCATCGAAGGAGGCCCAACATCATGTCAAGAACGACTATTCAACATTCATACAGTATCTATCATACTTCACCTTGAACTCATTTACAGTCATGGCATCCAAAACAGACTCTGGTAGCTTATTCCACTCATTTACCACTCTCCAATTAAAAAATCTAGCTCGAACACCGTTGCTAATCACGCTCTTACCAAGCTTCCATGGATGGCCCCTAGTCCTCCCACTACCAGTCCTATTGTCAAAAATATCTTCTGAATTAATCTTATAGAAACCCTTCAGTAATTTGAATGTCTCAATCATATCACCCCTTTTCCTCCTATCAACCAATTTCTGCAGCCCACAAATTTTCAACCTGTTCTCATAAGGTTCATTCCATAGTCCTGCTATTATCTTAGTCACTCGTCTCTGGATCCTCTCCACCTCCTCCCCATCGAGAAGAAACCCTAGTGCTCATATCTGGGCACAGTAGTCTAGATGGGATCTTATTAAGGCTCGATACAGAGGAACAATAACCTGTTTGTCTCTGCTCGTTAAAGTGTTTTTCAGCAACCAAGTGATTTGATGAGCTGATTTTGCCACTTTTGCGATGTGTCCCCTAAACTTCAACTCCCTATCCACCAACACTCCCAAACCCCTGGCCTCATCAATCTCCTGGAGTACAGTTCCACCAATCTGATATACTGCTGCTAATCTTTTCACCCCAAAACGCAAAACCTTACATTTTTCCACATTAAATTGACATCCATTCTCCTTACCCCAGTCCTCCAAACTATCCAAATCATCCTGCAAAATTTTGACATCCTGAGCATTCACTATTGCTCTACCTAACTTTGCATCATCCACAACAGATGCACAGTTCCGCTCAGATCATTTCCTATATCATTAATGAACAAATTAAACAGTAGCGGTCCAAGAACAGAAACCTGTGGCACACCACTAGTCACAGGCTGTCTTTTGAACTCTACTCCTGAATAAACCACTCTCTGATATCTCTCCATCAACCACCCTCCTATCCATCACACCAACCCTATATCCATTCTCATATGCTGCAGTTTACTAATTAGAATTCCATGTGGTATCCTATCAAAGGCTTTAGCAAGGTCAAGTAGAATCACTGTAAACCCATTACCCTTATCCAGTTCAGCTGTCACTGTGTTATAAAATGTGAGCAAGTTACTGAGGCATAATCTACCCTTCACAAAACCATGTTGTCCCCCATACAGCATCCCATTTTCATCTATCCAATCCTGTATTTTTCTCCTAACTAATTTCTCGAAGACCTTGACAACAATTCCTTATATGCTAATCGGTTGGTAATTTTCAACAGCAGTCTTGGAACCTCCTTTATGCAGTGGAACTATTTTCCCCTCTTTCCACCCACTTGGGACTAACCCAGACCCGAGACTCAAATTAAACAAAATGGTCAAAGGCACCGACAATTCTTTAGCTGCTTCTCGTATGACACAAGCTGGTATACCATCCAATACCGCAGATGAATTGACATTGAGGTTTGGTGATAGATTATTCACCTCCACTTCATTCACCGCAATTCCCATATAAGCTGTTGGTTCTTCCATTTCTGCAATGTCACCACCTGGATGATATACTCTTGCAAAGTGCTCACTCAGTTATTCTACTATATCAACTGATTCGGTTACCTCCCTACCATTGGCATTCTTTAAAATCAATCTGCCGTATACATTTTTTCTTTTACTTGCAACATATCGAAAAAACTGTTTGGGATTCTCTTTAGCCTGCATGGCTAATGTTCTTTCATAATCTGCTTTTGCTTTTCTTACCACACTTGTTACCCTTCTGAAACTTATAAATAATAGAGATGCAATAATCAAAAGAATTCAGGAATTTTATACTGAACTCTATGAAGACAAAGACCATGATATCTAAAAATCATCTATGGATAATTCGAGTGAGGAAGAACATGATGCCCCTGAGGTCTTACAAGGCGAAGTGGAAATGGCACTGCGAAAAAATGAAGAATGGAAAGGCCTCAGGAGAAGATGGAATTATGGTAGACTTCTTAAAACTGGGAGGAAGCCCTTGCATCAAACATCTGACTAGACTAGACTCTTTAATAAATGCCTAATACAGAGAAAAATTCCAAAAAATTGGAACAATTCACTTCTAATATTAATTTTTAAAAAGGGCAATAAGGAAGAAATTAAAAACTACAGATCAATAAGCCTACTCCCCACCATTATAAAGTTTTCACAAAAATTATAAATAATGGAATAAAATCTAAACTAGAGGGAATGCAATCCCGTGAACAAGCTGGATTTAGAAAGAATTACAATACTTTGGACCATATTCACACATTAAGACAGCTCATTGAAAAATCAATTGAATACAATAAACCCTTATGTCTGGCCTATATAGATTACAAAAAAGCATTTGATTCAGTTAAAACATCTGCAACACTAAAAGCACTTGAAACCCAGGGAACTGAGACTTTAGTGTTTCAGTATATTCCATATATTGAAACACTAAAACATATTTACAATAATGCAACTTCTGTAATTACATTATATAAAAACAATGAAAATTTCCCAATACAAAAAGGCATCCGGCAAGGCAACACCACATCTCCCAAATTATTTACAGCTGCACTAGAGGAAGTCTTTAGAAGCCTTGATTGGGAAACAAAAGGAATAAACATAACTGGAGAAAGGTTGCATCATCTGAAATTTGCAGATGATATTGTCCTAATTGCAGATAATCTTGAAGGTCTGGAAGAAATGCTAAATGAAGCCTCCTTTAATCCAGAGTAATTGGATTAAAAATAAATAGAGAAAAAACAAAAATAATGATGAATAAATATATTAACCATAGAACTGTCAAAGTTGAAAACCATGAAATAGAACAAGTTACGTCATGTGTATATTTGGGCCAATTGTTATCCTTTTAGGAGTTCCAAAGAAAAGAGATTGAACAAAGAATTCACCTTGGATGGATGGCTTATTAAGGGAAAATGAGAGACATTCAGAAGTGACATCCCTATGAGTCTAAAAAGGAAAGCTTTCGACCAGTGCATACTTCCTGTCCTAACATACGGAGGAGAAACATGGACTTTAACAGAAACCCTAAACAAAAAGCTGAGAACAACACAACATCGCATGGAAAGAAGTATGCTAAAAATAACATTAAGAGATAGGAAAACAAATACCTGGATAAAATCTCAAACAGGATATTGTAAAATACATTAAACAGACTAAGTGGAGATGGGCTGGCCATATTGCCAGATGCAGTGATAGGAGATGGACTGGAAAAACAACAGAGTGGAGACCAATAGATGGAGCACGACAAAGAGGAAGACCGAGAAGAAAGTGGAAGGATGAACTGGAACAAATTTCAGGAGTGAGATGGATGGGAGAGGCAGAAAACCGAGTGATCTGGAAAATCATGGGGGAGACCTTCGTCCAGCAGTGGACAGAACAAAAAGGTTGAAGAAGAAGATAATTTTTTGTCAATAAATTAACAAATTTATTGACAAAAAGACAAGAAATTATATTCTTGGTTTCAATCCTTTATCCAAGTGTAAGCAAACAAAGTTTGTGCGTGAAGTAATTTCACGTCTCGGCTATTTGTATATTGAGGCTAATGACTTCATGTCAATTGCCTAACCAGGAGTATAATTTCTTGGCATCTTTAATTTATAGTATAACCAAGTGAAAAAAAAAAAAAAACGTTCAACATCTATCTCTAATCCAGAGTATTTTGATAATAAGATGTCACTCCTTTCAACTACTTGTATATGGCAATATGATTTCTGCATTCAACCTTGGTATCACTTTTGGATCTGGTTCTTACTAATGAGACCTCAATAATAGTTGAAACTGGTCTGGGTAGTGGCCATCCTTCCCATAATGCATAGCATTATACATGTTCGTAAGGGTATGTGCATTGCATTATCGGATACTAAGGCAATTGATGTGAAGTCATTAAAGGCTAATTACTTCACATGCAAAACTTTGTTTGCTTACACTTGGATAAAGGATGAAACCAAGAATATAATTTATTGCCATCTTTAATTTATAGTATAACCAAGCGAAAAAACTTTGAACATTCAAACATAATTTGAATATACAGCACACAGATTCACACATATATATATATATATATATATATATATATATATATATATATATATATAATATAAACCAGCTGGAAAAAGAAGGCTGGGTAGACTTCAAAAAAGGATATTAGATGGATAATGAGACCAGAACTGACCAATATAGTCATATATCTGTAATTAGCTTTATGATGATATTAATATATATATATATATATATATATGTGTGTGTGTGTAAAGCAGTGCTTCCTGTGAATCATCATCATCAAATTCCTGACATATAACCTCAGGGGGGGATGTAAGAGATCTTATGATTGTACTACATGGAAAGTTACACTAATACTAACTTCCAATCAACAATTTTCCTAAATTAATTTGTTATTCATCAAGACTCCAATATTATCAGATCTTAAATTTCTGTCCTTTAAGGTGCTTTTTACTGTATCAACCCATCTATATCTTGGTCTTCCTCTGGGTGTTTTTCCTGCATCCTTTAGCTAATCATTCCATTCTGTTTAAGTGGCCATATCAGTTGAGATTAGTTCTGCTAACACATTCCTCAATACTTACAGTATCACATTCTTTCCTAATATCTTCATCCTTAATATGATACTGCCATTGTTGCCATCTGTTCAGTTTACCAATCTTTCTCAGAACTGTCATATCTCTGGTCTCCAGTCTTTGGTACTTAAGGGTCAAGGCTGGGAAACTTCCACATGGCCTCTTCGGGAATGCAGAGAACCAACCAGAGCTTCTGACCTGATGTACAATCCTCACTTCCTTGTGGTACACCCTGTTGGGTATCTATCTGGCAATTTGGGATTTAGTCAACCAAATCTTAAATGGAAGATGATTGGTATATTTATGGTCTCTCACATATATTCTTAATTTCTGGGTGTGTTTTGTGAATTTTACTAGTGTTATATTTTGTTAGGGTTTTTATCAATATTTTTAATTTGTTCTTTTATATTGGTCAGGTGCATTTGTAGACAAATCAGATTCTCAGCCACGTTCACTGTTAAAGAGTAAAAAAGAAAATATACGTACTGCAAGACTCCCTTTGGAAAAGTATCTCAAGTAAGTGCTATCTTGAGTACAATTGAATAAAAATAGCTTATATAATATGCCTTATTCATTGCTGGTCAACTGTCATCACTTAGTCAAAAAAAATGTCCACAAATAATTTTGGAAGACAATGATTAGAGTGACTTCCAACATTATTTGTGGACATTTTTTTTTTTTTTTCATTTGGATACAAATTAAATTAAACTTGCTAAGAAATTATATTTTTTAATACTTTATTATTATTATCTGAGAACTGCAGGGAGCATCAAGGAAGGCTATTCATCACCATACCAGCTGTCGTAACTTCTCTTAAACTCATGCATACTAGATGCGTTCACCACATCAACACACAAACTGTTGCACTCACCCACTGCTCTGTGAGAGAAAAATCTATCTCTTACTCCTTTCTTTACAGCAAACTAATTCAACTTCCATGGATATCTCCATATTCTCTACCCACCTTCCATAAAACAAAAAATTTCAAGATGATTATTATTATTATTATTATCTGAGATCTCCAGGGAGTCAAGGACTCATCGAGGGAGGCTGTAAATTACCCAACCCAGCTATTATACCTTCCCTTAAATTCATTTACATTAGATGCACTCACTACCCCTAAGGGAAAATTATTACACTCACTCACTGCTCTCTCACCACTCTTTCTCCTGTTAACCAGAGTCTGCAATTCACATACTCGCAATCTGTCCTCATAATCTAAATCCCATAATCCGGATATAATCTTTGTAACTCTTCTTTGCACCCTTTCCACTTCTTTATCCCTTTGGAACCCGGGAGACCAAATCTGCACATAGTAATCCAGGTGTGGTCTTATGAAAACCTTATAAAGAAGCAAAATTACTACTTCCTTATCCTTACATGTCAAGGTTCGCTTCAACATAGCAATTATCCTTTGAGTTGTATTTGCAACTTTTGCTATGTGACCTTTGAACTTTAAATTCTTATCCACCAATACACCAAGATCCCTTGCCTCTTCACTTTCTTGTAGCATAACCCCGCTAGTGGTTAGTAAAGGTGTTAGAGCTGGGTTCTTTACTTTTAGAGTAGTGAATGAGTGGAATGCGCTCCCTGAGTCTGTGGTGGATGCTGTGACAGTGAATGAGTTTAAGGCGAGGTATGATAGATACTGTATGAATGTCAAATAGTTGTGATGAATATGATTTGGGGCCTCCCTCGATGAGTCCAATGACTCCCTGGAGTTGCCCGTAATAATAGTAATAATAGTAATAGTAATATAATATGCTGCTGGAACTCTAATCACGCCAAAGTTCATAAACTTTACACTTACTAACATCAAATTGACAGCCATTTTTGTTTGCTCAGATTTCCAGTCTATTCAAATCATTTTGTAATTGCCGAATGTCTGTAACATCCTTGATTGCCCTGCCTATCTTCACATCATCATTAGCAAATAATTTCAAATCTGATGATAGACCCTGCTTGATGTCATTAATGTATAGGTTGAACAATAATAGCCCAAGGACTGAACCCTGAGGTACGCCACTGGTTACCTTAAATCTGGCAGATTCACCCACTGTATACCACTTTTTGATATCTTTCTGTCAACCATCTCCTGATCTAAGTCAATAGATTATATTCCAATTCCATATTCTCCAATTTACTTAACAGCCTGTCGTGTGGTATCCTATCAAATGCCTTAGAAAAATCCAACATTATCATAGTGTATCCATTCCCTTTATCCAACTCGGCCATAACGTTGTTAAAAAATGTGAGAAAATTACTAAAACATGACCTTCCTTTAGTAAACTCATGCTGTTCCCTGCAGAGTATAAAATGCCTGTCTACCCATTTCTGTATGCGAGTTCTTACCAACTTCTCTAAAATCTTCACTACCACATCAGTGATACTAATAGGTTGGTAGTTAGACACATCAGTTTTTTCATCACCCTTGTGCAATGGAACTATCATATTATTATTCCATTCCTGTGGTATCATTCCTGAGCTGAGACTCAAGTTATACAAATGTGTGAAAGGCCTAGCCAAGTCAGCTGAACATTCCTTTAGCAGACAGGCTGATATTCCATCTGCCCCTATTGACAAATTCTTATCCAGGTTATGCAAGAGCTCTTCAACCTCATTTTCATGAACCTCTAACTCTTCATCCAACATAGCAGTAGCACTGTGCACCATGCTACATACACCTGGTTGATATAGCTTAGCAAAGTGAGCACTCATTAACTGAGCAATCTCCTTAGCTTCCGACACTTGTGTACCATCTGCATTCAATAAAGTTATTCTTCCACATTCATTCTTTCTTTTGCTTATGGCACAACGATAAAATTCGTTTGGATTGCCTTTAGCTTGCATGGCCAATTTTTTTTCATACTCCGTTTTAGTTTTTTTCACAATACTCGTTACTTTTCTGGCCTGAGCTTTATATATTTCATAACTCCTCTCACTCTTATTCTCATGATATTCTTTCCACATCATCTTCTTCTTGTGGATCGCTTGCTTAATAAGGCTGCACATCCATTTCACTCCCAACCTATTTATTCTTCAAACACTAGGGATACATTGAGATGCTGCCTCATTCAAGCACTTTTTCAAAGATTCCCATGCATTGCTGACATTTTTTCCATTCAGTAACTGATGCTATGGGACCAAAGATAGTATTCTTCTAAGTTGATTATAATTTCCTGATTTGTAGTTCAGCATGTAACCTGTTTTAATCAGAGTTTCAATACAAGCAAATACTTTCACCAATTAGTGGTAAAATAGCCATATTCTTGACAGAGATCCCTTCTGACTCCATGAGCAAATCCAACACTCTTTCACCTCGAGTTCCTTCTTTCACATGCTTCTTGAGAAAGTTGTCTCACAACAATTCAATAAATTCCTGTTCTTTCTTATCATGAGATTTGTCTTCTACCCAGTCAATGTTTGGAAAATTGGCGATGCATTTCTTCATCCCCTACACCTGACCTACCAGATCTGTAGCAACACCCACCGTATATTTCATTCTGTTAACCTCCACTTCACACCAGATAGACTCAAACTTATCACTACATGGGACATTTTACCATCATTGTTTTCTTGTATTTCTACCTAAAAGCACTTAAGTCATCGGATATCATTAGTAACACTCCTCCTAGTCTCCTATCTTTTCTGTCATTCCTAAAAATAGTATATCCATTACACTCGATCCCACTTACCATATCTGATTCTGATAGCCAGGTTTCACTAATGCCAACAATCTTAGGCCACATCGTACTCAATAAAGCAACAAACTCAACCCCTTTGTTTCTAATGCCCCTGGCATTTGTGTATAAACATAATAAATTACGACTGAGCCTATTCTTATAATTAAATGTGCAATCTATTTGGTCTTGTTCTAGAATTTTCTCTTTTCCCTCTCCAGACATACTTAAAACGTCCAAACCCAAATCATATTTTTCCACTCCTTTGCCACATACATAACCATGTTCAAAGGCATTCATATCTTTATCATGTTTGTATACCATAGTCGAACTTTCACACACATTTTTCCTATTCCTCCCTTGATGATCTAGTTTCCCTGACTCTCTGCATTGGGTTTCCTACCAAGAAGTAATTTCTCCAGGTTTCTGATGCCATATGAATTCAAGTGTAGGCCATCATTCTTATACAAATCTTTTCTGCCATCAAACACACCCCACCCATCTAAAAACTCACATCCATATCTTCTACATATCCTATAACACCTGTTCAGAAGTGTGCACACCAAGTTTGCCAATGAAGTATCTTCACAACTGGTATATAAAGGCTGATGACTTCACATCATTTGCCAACACTGCCAAAGAGTTTTTGGAGAGAGATACTTCTTGCAGTTTAACAGTATCTCAATAAAAGTCAGAACCAGTCTAGGTGGTGACCCTCCCCATAATGCATAGTATTATGCATGACCAAAAGGAAGTGTGCTTTGCATTATGGGATACTAAAACAAATGATATGTCATCTGCCTCTATATATAGCCTCTTATGTATAGGATCAATATAAAAAACGGTAGCCTAGTTGTGAAGATACTTCATGTGCAAACTTTGCATGCATTTGGATGGGTTAAGCAAGGATATAATTTCTCAGTAAGTTTAATCTAAAAATATGTTTAAAATTTTTAAAAGATTCCTTTTGGGTCTATTCAGCAAATCTGCTCTCATAATCTAATTTTGTGTTTCTTGTGATGTCTGTCAGAATTGTAACCAGTATTTTGTAATTCTCATAAGCTTGTCATTATGCTTTTCCTTATTCGTTCTGTAATGTTTTCTTTATATGTAGCTTCTACTGAATGTTTTAACATATTCATTTAACTCCTGCATGTTTTTTCCCCCCTTTCTAACTCCAGGAATTAGTCCAACACTGCCTTCCTCACTTATCCCTTTCATCATTTCCTGTGGACTGCTGGCTTCTTCCTCTTGATATTTTGATGCCATAATTGCCCGAAGGTGTTCTAATTTTGTCATAATTATCTGCTTCATTTTTTCACATATTTCCTTTCTTAACTAAAAACTCCATATAAAGCCATACCTAAGGCAAAATGACATGGTCACATTCTCTTGTTACTTTAACTAGATTTAATGCTCTTAAACCTGAAATCCTCTCTGTCATGTATTATTTGAGGTAATTATTGCTGAGTAATACTATAAATTTTGTTTTCTTCTTAGTGCCTTATTCTAATCCATCTTTGTAGTTAAATTTATCCATAATGATTCTTTGCACATGCATTGAAGTAATTTGCCTATACATCTCACTCAATCTGCTTGGTGATTTTCCATCACCTTCCTTGGTACCCAACACAAGTAAATTTTATGTTACTCCAGCACATTGTGAACAATATTATGCTTTATATCTGGTATTTAACTCAATGGGTGTTTGCCACTTCTGTAAAGTGTAAAGTCACTTCTAGATTTTGGGGAATGATTTCTTTTTTTTCAAATCATGTCAGCTAATGTTGTATTGAATTCTATTAGATGCTCAGCCATCTACTCCAGAAGTCATTGGGCATATTGATATTCTGTAATCACAAAGCTGTCTGCATCCTTTTCAAATGTTTTGGCAGTTCATTATATTTTTACTGGATATTTAAAAAAAAAAAAAAAATACATCAACATTTTCCCCCCATGTTCCCAAACAAGTTATCCTTTTCAACTACAGCTGGGGACTATTTATATGCATATGCAGATTTGAAGTCTTATGCTACGTTTCAATTTTTCTACACTATGAAGTATTATCTAAAGATACTTTTGAAAAATATTAAAATTATATTTAAAAAAATCAATCTTTTTTCTTATTTTCCTGTTGTGCCTCATAGTAATTTTTCTTAGTCATGCAGATGCCATTTTTTTAGTTTTTTTTTTTTTTTTTTTCAAAACTGTTATTATTTATCTTATTTTATCTCATTGTATAAACTTAATATTCCAGTAGTTGGGGTGGAAGAAGCCGTTTATCCTTCATTGAGGTGCTTCAAGTGATCTTAGAGTTGAAGAATACTGGTGACTGGAACAAGGCACTCGCATTTGTTGTGGATGGTGAACTTAAAAATGATATCCAAAACAGAGATGGTATTTGGTACAAGTCTACCCATGAGCAAAAGTGTAAGTACCTTTTGTATTTAAAAAAAAAATTTCCCAATCATTAATGGATTGGAAAACACACACACACACACACACACTATTAATTACTTGTGCAGAATATCCGATGAAAACCCTGAATGGAAAATTAATTTAAATATAATTTGAAACAAATGAAATGCACTTTTCATCTGTGCATGCATGTGGTTGCAACTATGGATCTCAGCCACAATAAGAAAATAGGAATTACATCATCATCATCAAATTCCTGACATGTACCCTCAAGGGGTGTACAAGATATGATAGTACTACATGAAAAATTTACATCATTACTAACTTCCTATCTACAATTTTCCTCCAAATCAGTCTGTTACTTGTCAAGACTCCAACATTATCAGATCTTATATTTCTATCGTCTAAGGCACTGTACTGTATCAATCCACCTATATCTTGTCTTCCTCTGGGATATTTTCCTGCCAACCTGACAGAGAACACTTGTTTTGCTAATCTTTCCTCGTCCATTCTGATTAAGTGACCATACCACCTGAGATTAGCTCTGCTAATGCATTCCTGGATGCTGACAGTGTCAAGTTCTTTTCTAATATCCTTGTTTTTAATATGATGTTGCCATTGATGCCATCTGTTCATGCCTCTAATCTTTCTCAGGACTCTCATATCTGTGGTCTGTAGTCATTGGTCAAGTGTTTTACTTCTGACCCAGCTCTCATATCCATAAGTTAAAACTGGCTTGAACACTGTCTTGTATACAGCTAATTTAGTGTTCTGACTAATTTCTCTCTTATTCCATATGAATTTATTAAAGTGACTGCCTACCATACCAGCTTTGTTGATTCTGTTGTCTATTTACATATTTAATTTACCATCTTCAGTAAAAATCATGCCTAAGTAGCTGAAATTTTTTACTTGTTCTACAGGTTCCGCGTTCACCACACAGTTGACATTTTCAACAATTCTACCTATTTTCATTGTCTTTGTCTTTTTAATGCTGACCTTCATACCATATCTATTACAACAGTTATTCAATTTAGTTAGGGGATCTTGCAAATTTGTAGTGGATTTATTTAGAAGTATAACATCATCTGCATAAAGCAAAGAGCTGATATTAACATCTCCAATTATGATATCATTTTTAATACCACTTTCCTTCATAATGTGATCCATATAGATAATGAATAGCAGAGGGGATAATGTACATCCTTGTCTCATCCCAGTTTTAACATTAAACCATATTCCTGTACTTCCTTCCATTCTAACAGCTGACTTACAACTCAAATAAAGACTAAGTATTGCTTGATATAATACCCCATTGACACCATATAACTGTAGCGTATCGAATAGCTTCTCTCTTGGCACCTTGTCATATGCCTTTTCCAGATCGACAAAACGTAGATACAGATCTTTGTTATATTCCCATGCTTTCTCATCTATTTGTCATAAAGTGAAGATCTGATCCTGACAGCCTCTGTTTGGTCTGAATCCAGCTTGTTCTTCACCAAGCTTTTCTTCCACAATTCTTCTTAACCGTTTCTCAAGTATACTTGCATAGATCTTGCCAGGAACACTGAGTAGGGCGATACCTCTGTAATTCTCACATTCAGTTTTATTTCCCTTTTTATTATGGATACTATGAGAGCTCTACTCCAATCAATGGGAATTCGTCCCTCTGTCCAGGCTTTCTGAACTATGCAGTGCAGCCACTGTAAGACTTTTATACCACCATATTTATGCATTTCTGGTCGAATATCATCTACTCCTGTTGCCTCTCCACATTTCAAGTCTTTGATGGCGTTTTCTACTTCAAGTATGGATATGTATTCTTGACTGTATGCCTGTGGAGTGTTTTTTACCACAGTGCTATCACTGCTTGTTTAATTTAGCAATTTTTCGAGGTAATTACTCCATACTTCAAGGATATCTTTTTCTCCTGTTTTCATGTCACCTTTATCATCTCTAACTCCTTTTACAACAGTCTTTCCTCCATTTCTAAGCTTCTTCAACAACCTCCAGAATATCTTACCACCTTCTTGATATTTATTTTCTATGTTCTTGCCAAAGTCCTCCCATGACTTTTAGTTTTAGACAGTGTTTAGCTTTCTTACATTTGTCTCTGTATTCTCTAAGAGCACAAGCTGACTTAATTGCTAGGAACTTTTGATATGCTTTCTTCTTTTCCTTCACTGCCTCTTTAGCTTCCTGTGTCCACCATGGAGTTCTAATTTTTCTATCCTTGCAGACAACCTCACCACAAGCCTCTCTGGCTGAATCAATCAAGGTTTTCTTCAAGGCTTGCCACTGAATCTGCAATGGTTGGTTCCTGTTCTCAAACTCTTTCATTTTTTCTTCAATAATCTTTGTGTATTTTAGTCAACAGTTCACATCTGAGAGCTGCTCAACTTTTATTCGCTTTGAAACTTTCTTACATGTTATTCTTTTCAATATGAAATTCAATTTTATCCTGCTCAAGACTAAATAGTGATCACTACCAATTTCAAATCCTCTCTACACTATGGTGTCCTGCACCATGGAGAAAACATCACTATCAACAATAACATAGTCAATGAGACTTTTCTTATTCCTTGCCTCTTCTCTCCACGTGAATTTGTGCACATTTTTATGTTGGAACATGATGTTAGTAATAACCAGGCCATGTCCTGAGCAGAAATCCAACAGGTATTTTCCATTATTATTAGCCTTGCTCTTTTCTCCAAATTTTCCCAAAATATTTTTGTATGTTTGACAATCATTTCCTACTCTGCTATTTAGATCCCCAACAAGGACCAACTTTTCCTTTTTCATTGTGTCAGTTGCTTTTTCTAAAGCATCAAAAAATTCCTCCATTTCTACCTTAGTAGAACCTTCTGTGGGACCATAGGTACAAATAAGTCTCATTGTCCAATTCTACATTCTGATATTTGCCCACATCACTCTACTTGAGACTGCCTGCCATTCAAGAAGATTAGCCTCGTATTTTGTGTTGAATACTATGGCTACTCCTTCTTTTCCTTGATTGTCATTTCCTGAATATAACATTTTGTATTTATTGCTCAGAAAGATCTCACCAGTTTTTGTCTTTTTTGTTTCAGTCACCCCTATTATGCCGATCTGGTGCTTATCTAATTCTTCAGCAGCTCCATTTCTTTGCCATTCAGGCTTCTTATGTTGATAGTACTGATCTTTAACTCTGGTGATGATACTGAAACAGATTTGTTTCAGTAGCTGACTTTTCGCTGTTCGCCCTGGTTCCCTGGCAAAAACAATGGGGGCCTTGTTTAACCTGGCAACGCCCCAGCCAGCATGAAATTTTGTGATGTTGTACCATCATTTTCTATATTGGTTTAAGCCAATAGGAATACAATTTGGTCGGCTAAATCCCAAATTGCCAGCCCATCCTCATTCGTTCAGTATCCAGGTAGATACCCATAACATTTTAGCCATTTGCAATACAGTATTTCAACATACAGTTTTTTTTTTTTTTACCAGTTGATCCTTTATTGCAGCGTTTCCCAAATTTTTCGTATGACGGAACACCTTGGTTAGAGTCGCAGCATTTAATACCATTCCAGGCTCATGTTAATATTCATTTTGATAATTTTTCTTGGAACACTTATTTGGAAACCCTGCTTTATTGTATGTGCAATTTTCTAATTTCTTATTAATTTGACCATTATTTGGAGTCCATTAAATTTTTTATCTGTTTATTTGTTGTAATTAACATCAGCATTTTTCTTTTTTTTTTTTCCCCCAGTTTAATTTTATTACTTTTTCTTTTCTTGATATTTTCATTTCACACATATTATTGTATTTTTGATGTTTTTATACTTGCTTCACATCTCTATTAATACTAGTCTTCAGAAAACAACTTTGCTTCAGAAAGTGGAGCAGGCAAGTCAGCTTAGTGGATAGGTGGATAGGGAACTGAAATTCAGGAGATTTTACAAAAGTTATCTGGGTTACCCAACAAAGCTGCTATAATGCAAAATACTTTTATCCATACACTGATATGTATGGATAAAAGGAGGTGATAACTCCCCTGTATAAAGCCCTGATTAGGCCTCATTTGGATTTCTGCCCCCCCACCCCCCCACTGTCACCTCTTTTGCACATACCTGTAATATATATGGTGATATCTCATCCAGTCCCATTGCCTTATTCTCTCCTTAAGACTGTCTTAGGACTTTGGAATTTTGAGTATGAGGACAGATTGAGGGATTGTCATCTTCGGAGCTTAACAGATAGGAGGAGAAGGGATGATTGAGACATATAAGTTGGTAAGAGGAGCTTATCAACTCAGTAAAAGGAAATTATTGCATAGGGTAATGGGTGATGTGAGAACAAGAGGTCATCTCTCAACTGTAGAAATGTGAGTAATAAAGTAAAAAGGAGATGGTGAATGGGTGGAATGCATTGCCAGCATGGGTAATGAATGCTTAACATTCAATTTATTCAAGGCAAGGTATGATAGTCATAGATGGTCTGTAAGTGTCCAACCTCCTGAATCAGTCTTCAGACTAGATGGAGGCTTAGAAGTAATACTAATACTAACTTAGTTAATGACAAGAAAAATATTTAACGAGATTGTGCTGGTTCTTCAGCCTTTTTTTTTTTTTTTTTTTTTTCAAAATGTGGAATGTTTTAATGGTATATTTTTCGTATAATAATAATAATAATGAGCTTACACCTTTTTATTCCCTAATAGGGAGTAGGCAAGGCCTTTAAACCCTATCTAGCATTTGGAGACTGAGTGGGCAGTTCAATCTCCACCAGTAGGGAGTAGGCAAGGCCTTTAAACCCTATCTAGCATTTGGAGAATGAGTGGGCAGTTCAATCTCCACCAGTAGCAATTAGAGATAGCTGGCCTATGTCTATCACTAATTATAGGTAGCCGTCGATGAAGAGATCGACAAACAGGTGTTGTCATCTCTTGATACCTAACCCTAATGGGATATGTTACTGTCTGAAGTAATGTGGGTTCTATGGTCGATTTTTCTTGAGTTTATGGGATGGAAACCTGAGTTTCTGGGAGAAAAAACCTACCTGCCCGTGCTAGAGAGTGACTAACTTGGGAACCAGTCAAAGAAAGGCCTAGAGAAAGTTTCTCCAGTTGGCGACTAGACTCAAACTATAAGTCTATCTTCGTGAGGCCTACTGCAGAGGATGCAAGCACCATTTCTACTGAACTACACAGGCCTAATTGTGCATACATTTTTTGTATTTTTATTTATTGTTAACGTTGTCTTTTATAGGCGTACTGAAAACTCTGCTCTAGAGATCAAACATGGAAATTTTTTGAACTCACTTCAGGCATGCAATAAGTGGTGTCACACCAGGCAATGAAATTCATTTCCCACATAAAGACATTCACAAACACCCATGCCTATGGCTGGATTCAAACCCGCAACCTATTGGTTGGAAAGTGGATATGCTAACCACTTGGCCAACCAGGCTAGTGCATTGTACTATTAATATTATCATTAGATAATATTAGTAGTACAATAAAAAGAAATGGTAATCGAAAAATTATTCCATACATACCAAAAATCAAGAAAATAATGTAATATATTATATATTATTTTACATTATTATCATATCATACTTTTTTGTAGGTTTGGAATTGCATTAACCTCCTCACTGGCCGTTATGGATCAAATACGCATCCTCATATGCTTCATATCCATCATATATTTTACTGTAATATCAATGGTATTATAATTTTAATATGCACTTCGCATCCATGATAACTTTGACGTCTATAGATGTCTAGCCGGTAGTATGGTTAACATATTTGTTAATGCAATTTCAAATGTATCTGTTGTTATGTTATACTCTGTCTCTTTTTTTCTTAATAGTGTTCAAATTTTCAAGGTATTTTTCATAATTAGTATTTTAATTATGTTATTTTTTTCAGTTAACAAAATATTAATTATGATAAATTTGTGCCAGCTATTTTAAAATAGATATTTTAACAGCTAATATGTGTGCTAATAAAAGGTTTGTCATGATCAAAAATCATATTTTTTGATATTCTTTGACTGATATATTGCAAGACATCTTTAATTTCCTTGATTAGTAATTAAATAAAATAAAAATCACAGCTCAGATTCATATAAAGAGTAAATTTTAGAAAATATTTAATCATTGTAGAAAATGGATGTATGCTGAATTTTTTTGAAAGGACATGTTGGAATGTTATTCAAGATTATTGTACATATGTAAATATTTCAAATATCAAAAAAATTATCATCAAATTACAAACAATTCTGATGAGATCAAGCTGAATAATTGTGTAGCCTACATGTATCCCTTATGTAGACTCAAAAATGTTTCACAGGATATGGCATGAAACATTGTTGCATAAATTGGAGCAAAGCTGGTGATGTCAATAGGAGGATGGGTAATGGATGACATCAGAGAGTAGTTTATGAAGAAGCAGAATCCACGAGAAGTCCTGTGATCATCTGTGTGCCACAAGGCTCTGTATACTTGGGACACTGCTTATAACTTATACATTAATAATATAGGAAGTACTCTGAGGCAAAATATTAAATTATTTGCTGATGATGTAAAACTGGGTAGAACAATAGATAATAAGAATGACAGAGATTTTGTAGGTTGATTTAAATAGACTGACACTGTTGTGGGTAAAGCAAAATAGCTAGCAGTTCATTATGGCAAAGTGTAGGGTTAGAAACTTTGGAATGAAGAAATTATCAGCTATGTGCTAAATTGAAGGAACTGTACTCTGAGATTTGGGGGGTGTTGGAGTATGGAGTTGAAGTTCAGAGGGCATATTGAAAAGTGGTTAAAACAGCTCATAGGATTACCTGGTTGAAGGATGCCCTGAGAAGTAATGATAAGGAGGTTATTATATCTCTTTCTAAGGCTTTGATATCGCCACATTTGGACTGTATTGATGCTCCATATGAGGATTGTTTAAAGATTTGTAGCTTTTGCTTTCAAAATTGGTTGATAGGTAGAGGTAGATTACTTAAAGGTTTTTGTAGGATTGATACAGAAGAAATTTTTCATTGTTTAACTAGCATGCAGAAAACAAGGGAGCATTCCTAGAAATGTGGACTAGATTTTTTCTTAGAATGGGGAATGAGTTACTGAAGTTAGTTGTTAGTGTTTTGACTGTGAATATCAGTTGAATGATCATTAGTGCTTGTGAAATGTAAGTGAGCCTCCCGTAAAGAGTCCTGTGGACTTTG
The DNA here is from genome assembly GCF_054136105.1 of Typopeltis vanoorti. Classification (NCBI taxonomy): domain Eukaryota; kingdom Metazoa; phylum Arthropoda; class Arachnida; order Uropygi; family Thelyphonidae; genus Typopeltis; species Typopeltis vanoorti. Next base: position 137,300,471 of record NC_143550.1, on the reverse strand, counting down.
TGGAGATACTCATATCATAATAATTTTTTTATTTAAAATACAATAGGTTTATTATCATCATCTATATGTACAGAGTATTTACAAGTATACAATTAAGCGCAAAATGTTAGGTAACTATTTTTATATAAACATACATATATGATAATAACAAAACTGCATTTTGTGATTTTTACAAACATATTTAGAATGCTATATTTACTGTAGGCAAAAACTTTTTTTTCACAATTATTTAAATTATTTGGTCCACGTGGTTAGCCTAGTAGTTGTGCACTTCGCAACCATATGCCTGAGAAAGGAGTGTCCTAGGTTCGATTCACGTCACCGACGGGAATCGAACTGGTTTGCCTGCTTTGCGAGATGAAAAACCAGCCTTGAGAACTCAACACTACAGACATAGGATACGCCGGGGTGTAGAGCTGACCACCTTATCCTGTGAATGGTTTGAGGTTCGATGATTAATAAACCCTCGATACCGCAAGGTAAAAGAGGATAAAAGGAAGATGAGATGATGATGATTATATTATTAAAAAGAATATCATTATGAATGATATTCTTTTTAATAATATTGGTTCTAGTTGCACTGGACTGTGTAAACACTGTATAAAACTAGCTAAACAAAAGTCATTGAAAGACTTTGGTAAGAACATAGAAAATAAATATCAGGAATAATAAATTTAGTTTAATCCTTTATCCAAGTGTGAGCAAACAAAGTTTGCGCCTGAAAGTATCTTTAGGACTGGGGTAAGGTGGTACAACACTAGGGCAACTCGTTGCCCTGGTGTTGTACCACCAATTAAACACAAATTAAACTAAATTTATTATACTCTAACCAAGTGAAAAATAAACTTTCAACATCTTTCTCTAAATCCAGAGTAATTTATTAAAAAAAGGGTGGCACACCATTTGGCAACTCCTATAGGTAGAGATGACCTGCGAATGCTTCTGCCTGGTATCTCAGCTTGGGCCTGGCTCCCACTGAAGAGACCTCAATAAAGGTCGAAACTAGTCTGGGTAGTGGCCCTTCCCTTAATGCATAACATTAGACATATCCGCAAGGAGATGTGTTTTGCATTATAGGAGATACTGAAACAGGAGTGTTGGTATCTTGCTCCACCTTTGCAACGAGTTGCCCTGGTGTTGTACCACCTTACCCCAGTCCTGAAGATACTTTCAGGTGCAAACTTTGTTTGTTCACACTTGGATAAAGGATTAAACTAAATTTATTATACTCTAACCAAGTGAAAAATAAACTTTAAATATCAGGAAGGGGCAAAAATATTCTGGAGGCTATTGAAAAAGTTTATAAATGGAGGAAAAATACTGTAAAAGGAATCAAAGATGATCAAGTTGACATGAAAACTGAAGATAAACATATTCTAGATGTCTGGAGTAATTACTTTGAACGGCTGCTAAATGAAACAAGCAGTGTCAGCACGGTAGTAGAAAACTCTCACCAGGAATGCAGTCACGAATACATATCCATACTTGAATAGAAAAAGTCATCAAAAACCTGAAATGTGGAAAGGCATCTAGAGTAGATGAAATTTGACTGGAAATGCTCAAAGATGGAAGTATAAACATTTTGTAGTGGTTGTATTGCATAATTCAGAAGGCCTGGTTAGAGCTTCACATTTCGGTTGATTGTAGCAGTGCTGTCATAGTATCCATCTATAAAAAAGGTAAATAAAGCTGAATGTGAGAATTACAGGGTTATTTCCATGCTGAGTGTTCCTGGTAAGATTTATGCAGGTATACTTAGAAATGGCTAAGAAAGTTGTGGAAGGGACATTTGGAACAGCTTGATTCGGGCCAAATAGAGGTTTGCCAGGATCAGATTTTGGAGAAAATAGTTGAGAAATCTTGGGAATATAACAGGAATTTGTATCTAAGTCTTCTTGATCTGGAAAAGGCATATGACAGAAAAGTTGTTCAATTATAGAGTTGTAAATCCGCAGTTAGAATTGAAGGAAGTTCAGGAAGATGGTTTGATGTTAAGTCACGTGTGTAACAAGGGTATTCATTATCTCCACTGTTATTCATCTTTTATATGGATCAGATGATGAAGGAAAGCAGTATTAAACCTGATATCAAAATGGGAGGTATTAATCTCATTTCTTTACTTTATGCAGATGTTGTTATATTTTAAATAAATCCAGTGCAGTTGGCAAGATTCCTTGACTAAAATGAATAACTGTTGTAATAAATTTGGTATGAAAATCAGCAATAGCAAGACAAAGACAATAAAAATAGGCAGGAACATTGAAAACATCAACTGCATCCTGAATAGAGAACCTATAGAACAAGTAAAACCTTTCAGCCAATTAGGCACACTTTTTCGTGACGATGGCAAATTAAATTTGGAAATAGACAGCAGAATTAGCAAAGCTGGTATGGCAGTAAATCAACTGAATAAATTTATATGGAATAAGAGAGAGAGAGAGAGAGAGATTGGTTAAAACACTAAACTAGCTGTATAGTGTGCAAACCAATTTTAAAGAGGATATTATGAAAGAACTTGACATATTGTTAGCATTCAGGAATGTGTTAGCAGAGCTAATCTCAGGTGATATGGCCACTTAAACAGAATGGAAGAGGAAAGATTAACTTGTTCTTTGCTAGGATGGCAGTAAAAAGATCCAGAGAAAAGACAGAAAAATAAGATCTGATAATGTTGGAGTTTTGACAGGTAACATATTAATTTGGAGGAAAATTGTTGATCAGAAGTTAGTAATGGTGTGACTTTTTCATGTAGTATTATCATAATTATCCTGTACATCCCCTGAGGATATATATCAGGAATTTGATGATGGTTCTGGTTCAGGTACAATGCAACTGTGTTTGGATCCTTGAAGCTTGTGCTAAACTTAACTAAAGTGACATTTGTCAATTATTGCATAATAATTTGTGGCTTTATTGGCAATAGTTCATATATATACCACACACATATGCACGATACCCAGGAATTTGATGATACATCACTGAACTCAGCCAGTTAGCTTGCATTAGGTCTGTAGGTTGTGGATGCATATTTATTTTTCATTGTGTAACCTTAGATCTCATTTTAGAGTATTGTAGTTTGGAAGGTTTCTCATTTCAAATAATAATCATTTTATATGGTCCAGAAACCCTGCTCTCCAAAGATTGGAACTTTTTCAGCCACTTCAGGCATCCAATAAGTGGGGTGGTGGTTTCATACCAGGCAATGAAATTCATCTTCCACCTAAAGACAATCATAAACATCCATGCCCACAGCAGGATTCAAACCCTCGATCTGTTAGTTGGAAAGCGGGTACGCTAACCACTCAGGCAACCAGGCTGGCATATATTATTTGTAAAAATAATGCCCTTATTTGTGAATTTCTAAAATTGACCACTGTAGATTGCTTTCAGATCTGTGTATTTTATATCTTCAGGATCCCAATAGGATGTTTACAAGGACTTTTAAGAAATAATCTATAAAAGAGAAGACTTTAGGGATAGCATCACTTTGTGAACCTTTAGGATTTCATATGCTAATACAACATCTACAAGATTCTCACCAGAAAACAGCTGATTGAAAACAGTTAACATATTCAAGTGACCATTCCATTTTAAAAAGTTTTTCTGGGATCCCATTCTTTATGTTTTACATTCAGCTATTAACTCCATATATATAATATTATACACTTATAATAACTAAACTTATATTAATCTACACTGATTAATATAGATCATACATATTCTGCCAGAAATTAAGATTACAGGGGTGATATATTCAGAGTGCTTAAAACCAAGAAGGAAGCACAGAATTTTATTCAAATTACCCACAGTTCATCCAAAATACTTGTAATTATTTAACACTTATTAGATATTTATAAATCAACACTAAAATACTACTAAAAGAATCACAGAAATAGAAGATGAGAAAAACAACTGTCAAGATACAACTTGTATCACCTATCCATTGTTATGCTTTCTATCAGTTGTATGAATTTCTTCATGGAACAGTAGAGAGGAGGTTATGTTGGCAAAGGATAACAAGATGATAAAAGTTTTTATGTTGTACTTAAAATATTCTGTGTACAGTAAAAGAAGTGTTACGTATTTGAATTACTAGCATCCTCTTCATTCCCTGGATAGTTTCAAAGCTCTCATTTGAAATGTTTAAGTTAGTTATCTATCAAAGTTATGTATCTCGATATGAAATTAGATTGATTGAAATTGTGTTCATATCAAAGAAGTAATATCCTGTTTTTGAACTAAACTTCAAATGCTGAGTGATGAAATTTATCTACCTCCTAAAGACATCTACATTCTGTTAATATGATATTCACTCAGGAACTTAAATTGCTGCACCGTATAGATTTTAGAAAAACGAATAGCTGTACCTCAAAAAAATGGGGGGGGGGACAGTATTCCAGACTTTGTACTTTCTAAAAGAATGTCTTAAATATAGCTGCTATGAACCTAGGGTGGGGTTGGATGTGTTGGAAAGGAAAAAGGGTTGGCACTTGTCTAGGTGGATTATATATTTTTCAAGCATTACATAGATTTTAAGGTTATATAGATTTTAAAAATCTGTATAAGATTTCAATGTTATATCATCATCATCTTAGGTGGCATCTTCATAATGAAGATTTGCAATTATGAATCTATCCATAATTCAACACTGGTGCTAATACTGCACAGGGGACCCAAGAACCAAGTGCAGGGGAAAAGTTCCCTATATATTTTTCACTGTAGATTCGTATGTGTTCACAGGGCCAGTTTGCCTGTTCTGAGGAACAAAAAAATCTGAGTTTTGGGGTGAAAAAACCCTCTACCTCCATATGAGACTGGCTAACTCACCTTTAGTCAAAAGAGATCAAATAAAGGTTTCTCGAGTCATGGATGGGAATTGAATCCAGGTCTTTCTGACCAAAGGGCTTAGTCTATACCGACTGAGCTAGTCTCTTCAATGTTATATAGATTTTAAAAATCTGTATAACCTTGAAACTTTCCACATGTTATTACAGATCCAAAACCAGAAAAAAACCAGTTTGCAGAACTTTTTTTTTCTCTCTAGACAACATCTGTAGTAGAAGATGGGAAGATGACTAAGTTAAGTGTGCATTATTCAAACATTTGCAAGCAATTTAGAGATAGGAAAATTAGAGAAAAATTAAGTGAATAAATTTACTATTTACTAACACCTACATACTTACTAACACCTACATTACTATTGTAGCGGTTGTTATCAGATTAATTCAATTTCACAACACATAAATATATTTAATACTTTCACGAATCTCTAATATATATAGGATTTGAAATATTTGTACCTCAGGAGATAGCATAGAAATTCCTATTTATGTTCAGCAGAAATATAAATATTTATACTGATATACAAACAACATATTCACTTCTCTCTCTGGATGGATTGCTGAGGAGTAATGACTTCAATGGCCTTCAGGTTCATGCCCTTTATCAAGCATTAGGAACAGAGTAAGTGATAGAAAACATATGCCTATATTAGCATGTGTTAAGTTATTAAACCATTGAGAATGGCAACACCATTATCATGAAAATAAAAATCCACATGATGCAGATAAATCACTTCACAACCACTTATCTGTAGGTTGCTGAATTCAAAGCTACAGCATAGTTTTCATGAAATGGCAACAACAACAACAACATTAAAATATGAATCTGTAAATCCTCATGCCTATGGAGCAAAACCTGAAGCAGGAGAAAACAGTCCGTAAAGTAAAAACATTTAAAGCAACATTTATTTTTGAAAAGCAAAAGTCACAGAAATTTGTGTTAGTACATACAAACAGGTGTGACACTCGGCCAGTATTAGACTGTAATATCAGTAAGTTACTGTACTTTACTCTTTCATCAAGCTTACTGTACTGTCAAAAAGTTTTAAAGAAGTAAAAACAGTGTAAAGGAGATTTGAGAGTCTGAACGATACATCACTAATTATGAATAAATAATACAAACAAATTAAGTTAATATCAGATCCAAACACAGAATTAATGTGACATTGAAGCAGAGATGAATAATGTACATATTCATGTCATAACAGCTTACGAATTTTGCAAAATTCATAAACGTTATGCCAAGAGGAGTAAAATCATATTGTTTCGTTATCATAAGAAATTTGCTTGTGCAATAGTCATGTCGTGTCATGTTTTAGTGTAGGAAAGTGTTCAACATGGCTGAAAATCAAATATTTGCACATCACTAAAGGAAAAAAAAAAACAGCTTTTAAAATCTCCATCTCAAAACAATGAAAATAGGCAGAAGCATTGAAAATATCAACTGCATTGTGAATGGAGAACCTATGGAACAAGTAAACCATGGATGTTTATGATTGTCTGTGGAAATACTAGTGTTGGTGGAGACCAGTGATGGCAAACCTATGACATGCATGTCAGCACTGACATACTTGAGGGTTTCAGGTGACACACACCTTGGATGTTGAAAAATATTGGTATTCTGATGAAAAAACTGCAATAAATCGTGTAAGATCACTCTCAGTTAAGGCGAAGGTAGGTTTGTTCATTGAAAGTACTTTCTACCAGTAGTCAGCAACAGAAAAGTCATTAAATGTAATGTAAGTTTGTAATTTCAGTTTATTAAATTAATTGTATAATATGAATTCATAGATTTTATATCAATGTCCTATTAAATAAATAGCCTAATATGATATGTATAAGTCAGCATCTATGATTATGTAGTTACATTTATAATGCATGTATGCAAGTGGCACATCAACAACATCAATATTTAAAAAAAAAAAAGTTTGACACACCTGGGTAAAAAGGTTTGCCATCACTGGTGTAAATGATGAAAGTAGTTGTAGATTGTGGAGTGATGGAGACAGAGGTGTAGAGTAGGTGCCCTCCCTCGATGAGTCTTTCGATTCCCTGGAGGTGTTACGTAATAATAATAATATCCTGATGATTTATGAAGTTTTAATTTACTTGTGACCAATCTCACCTCAGATGGTGTAATAAGACTTATATCAAACTAGAAAGTGGAATTAGTTTATTTTACAAGGATAAGTGGCAAGACTGAATATTGTTGTAAAATTTATCAAATTCTCTTCCCACCTCCTGTTTGCTTAGGCTGTCTGACTCAGGTAGACTAATACACAAGATTCCTTAACACACACACACACTACTGTGTGTATATATATATATATATACACATACACACACAGTTGTGTGTATATATATATATATACACATACACACACAGTTTGTGTGTGTGTGTGTGTGTGTGTGTGTGTGTGTGTGTGTGTGTGTGTGTGTGTGTGTGTGTGTGTGTGTGTGTGTGTGTGTGTGTACACACATTTGTGTATATATATATATATATATACATATATATATATATATACACACACATTGAAGCATCTTATACACACATATATATGTGTGTATAAGATGCTTCAATTGCTTGAAAATAATACCTATTCAATTCTTCAGGAAGATCCAACTCTAGAACTACAAAATCACACCAACAATTTATTATAAACAACAACTGAACTATCTCGCAACATTTGCCTTTCTCTACGCTCTCTTCATCCACTTATCCCACGTATTTATGGAGTTCCAAAAATCTACAAGGAAAACATCCCTCTTCGTCCAATTGTGGAAGGTATTGATTCTCCGACTTACAAACTTTCTAAACATCTTGAATAAATACCTCAAATGTTTTTCTAACAAGTCTTCGTCTTTCATCAACAACACCGTGCACTTCGTATCACACATTAAGGATATAACTATCAATGAGAATGACATCATACTAGTTTTGACATAGTTTCCTTATTTGCAAATGTCCCTACAGAAGTACTGATATTACTAAAAGACAAATTATTCAAAAAAATGTTTGCTTTACTAACCCATTGCATTAAGTCTGGTTACTTTCGATATCAAGACACCATCTACAAACAAAATCAAGGTCTAGCAATGGACAATCCTTTATCCCCTATTCTTGCAAACATTTAATTAGAGGATTTTGAAACAAAAGCTATATCATCCTTCTCATTTAAACCTAAACTTTGGAAATGTTATGTGGATGACATTTTTATTATTTGGAGCCACACGGATTTGTGTGGCTCCAAATAGGATGTTGATCATTGAGATGATCAAGAAAATCTCTCATGAATTTTCTTGATCATCTCAGTAATCAACATCCTAATATAAAATTCACAGCTGAACTTGAATATGACAATTCCCTACCTTTTCTGGATATAAAACTGTCCCGCTGCTCTGGAAAATTTAGAATTTCAATGTATAGAAACCTACACACACTAATAGATAGTCAGTCCCATCATTTTCCTCCACAAAAACTTGGAACTATTTCTACCTTAGGACATAGAGCATGCTCTTCTCTAAATGACCCAGATGAACTACAAAAAGAAATTAATTACCTCTCAGATGTCTTTAGACAAAATGAACATTCTGATAGAACCATTAAAAAATTCCTTTGAGATCCTCTTAGCCACTGCACTGAAGAAATAACCAATATTAAGGGTAATATCTCTATCCCATACATCAGTTCATTTCCCAAAAATTAGCTAGAGTTCTTAAGAAATACAACATCAGAACTTTATTTACTACACTTCCAAAAATGTGCTCTCTAGTAAGCCATCCGAAGCCTCGTAATCTGAAATATCCTTGCTTGTACAAGATATGGTGTGACTGTAATATCCCTTATTTTGGTCAAACAGATAAGTCTATTGAATTACGTATAGAGGATCATAAGAGAGACGTCTCTTACAAAAGCACATGTGCCAGTGCCTTGTCTCGTCATGTTCTTTTCTCGAACAATCCTGGTGATGAACACCAGGATCATTCAGTCTGCTGGGATAGATCCAAAAACAATCTTTTGTTGCCATGATGAGTTTGAAAGAAAAATTTGGAGTCCAGAGAAATCATCCTTAATCATGAACATTTAAATAACAATTTGAGCTACAACCTCCTAGATATCCATTCTGCTGCTGTTTAGTACTGCCATTCACGAGAAACTGAAAGCAAGCACCCGCCAAAAGATGTCATGATTGAAAGAACAACTTCAATGTAACTACAATGTTTTTTCATGTTACTTATGTACTGCAATTTTTTCCTGTGTTTCTCAATTTTTTTAAACTTCAGTGTTTTTATTGCTGTTTCCTATTTTTAAGACACCTAAAGAAGGTTGTCAAAAGCTGAAACTAGTTGTGTGTTATACCATTAAAGCCTTACAATTATTCTCGGTTTCAGTCATTAAATTCTCTTTATACAAATATATATATATATATACTGGGGGGGGCCTCTGTCTCCCTTCCCCCGAGTTCTGGACTGGTAGGCCAGTTCTTGAATTCTGATAACTCGTATTTTGGTGACTTGAAAGGGGTCCTCCGGCACCCAACCCCCTGAGTTCTGGACTGGTAGGCCGGTTCTCTTTGAATTCAGATGACTCGAATTTTGAAGGCTTGACACTCAGGGTATCCTTGAATTTCAAAACGTTTCAAATAACTTGACAAAAAACGTACAAAAAAAAAAAGGCTTATCATTTTATATTATAGAGTAGATATGTATGTGCGTATGTGTGTTTTGAAAATTAAAAATATTAATCTGATAGGTAAACTGTCATTGTGAAAATTGTTCTGATAATATCTTCTATACTGTGGCTTCTGTATGTTATCATTTTTCAATTTTTATGTTTTCATTTTGTACTTTAAAGGACGTGTTACTTGAACGTGATAATCACCAACAGAAATCAAGAAGACATGGCAGCAAAAATTTTCCGCTTTTATACATACGTACAGTGGCAACACGGAATTGAAATATTCACAGATGTGTAGGAAACATCTTATTGTAATTTTGAATTCACACAAAAGTGTAGTCTTGTACAGAATAAAATCTCATTCTATTGACTGGTTAAAATTTCTATTTTTATATTATATATACATTGTATTTCTATGCAAATATTTGCATAGAAATATAATGTCATGCAAATATTTGCAAGTACATTGGAACCTCGGTTGTCGAACATAATTCGTTCCTAAAGGCTGTTCGGAAACTGATTTGTTTGAAAACTGAAACCATTTTCCCCATAAGAATTAATGAAAATGGAATAATCCGTTCCTGAACCCTAGATGATTGCTTATTTAAACCCTTACAGCGGTATTTCATGCATAAAATCATATACAAAAACGATGAAAATGCATAAAATCTTGCATAAAAAAATAAACGCAATAAATAGATAAAATATAGACGAAAAAAGGTGGTCTCTTTCCACAAAACTTTGCATCTCACCCCATTTCACACACATTTCTTTGCTCAAACAACTAGAAATCCTCCCTCTGTCTCTGAAAACATTTCTTCAACCACCGTCTTTTGCTGTGATGAGCTCATTCCTGTGGTCCTCCATCAGTATTGCCAACTTCCAAACCAATGCTTTTGCCCAGAGACACAACTCCATCCACAACAGCAACATACTCATCCTCAAAGCCCTCAATGGCCACATGGAGTGGCCAAAATTAAACTTCCCCTATTCGGAGCCTTGTGTAGCTCGATCTAACAATCAGAATACCACCAAATTTAGTAGGTAGATTAATCAAGTCATGGAAAGGATTACGTGAAAAAAAATAATTCGAATGTCGTTGACAGGGGACTGTACAATGTGAAAAATAAAATGCATTAAAATGAACAGACCAATGAATAAAGACTAAACTGAAACGAAAGATTAACTTTATTTGTTTAATACCAATATTAATATCCTCGAAATTACATCTTGTACACCAACAGCGAACATAACATGTATGAAGGAATATTCGTCAGAATCTGTGATACATTGTCCTTTAAGGCTGTGTTATAAACGTTGCTTCCTTAATTTATTATTTATTTTAGATGGCATTATTTAGGTAGGGAACATTACTCTCTGATTCTCCTTTATATATGCCCTATCGATACTCAAACTACCTATCAGTTTTATGGCCGTCACTTAGATTGCTCACGTGTGCGAATTTGCTAAAGAAACTGCCCCTGGATAGAGCCAATTCCTTTATTGAAAATCTGGAGCTGTCTCCTCGGGTTCTGGAAAATTTGTTTGTTAATGCTGCGCCATCCAGAACCCTTAGATCAGGAAAAGCTTCTTAATCAAAGAGTGAACTCACCACATGGTTATACAATTTATATAATAGCTGTTTCCAAGTTAGCTAAATCCTTTATTTTAAACTCTCATTGCAGTCGTGGTCTTCCCCAATTAATTAGTTCTGCTCAGGTTCTACTTAATGAGTGGTGCATTGGATTCATACATCAGGCAATTTGTTAGGTAAAAGAAAAAGGATTTATTCATCAAACTATCAATACAAATTTATAAGATTTGTCCTATGACTAATGTAAATTTTTCTCGGGGACTCACATTGGTGATCCCTGACTAAAGTAAATCCCTCTCAGGGGCTGACATTGGTGAGTACGAGCATGGCAAACCTGAGATACCCAAGCTAGACCTGATCTTACTTCATACAATGTACACTTGGTATATCATATCTGGAGACTGGTCTTCTACTCTTCTTTCCCTCTACTCTCTCTTACTTCTTACTCCCCCCCCCAGTGCTATTAGAGCAACTCGTGGGCAAGGGGGTGACTTTCCTCTCAAGCTGTGAAAGCAGCTGAATTCAGGTCAAGGAATGGGGGTTGACACTTGATGAAAACTTAACCATTGAAACTGAATGAACTCTAACCAACCTAAAGATACAAGCTGGCTCGACCGTCGCCCGGTCAAACAAGGGTTGTGCCCACTACCAGGGAACCAAGATAGTGAAGGCGAAAAAATATGCTAATGGAACAAAACATCACCTAATAGACAGGAAAAACATAAACATAGGAACATGGAATGTAAGAACTCTTCACCAGGAAGGAGCATTGGAAATATTACTGCATGAATTAGACAACTACTGATGGGAAGTGATTGGACTCTGTGAAACCAGATTAAATGGAAAAGGAGAACTCCACCATGGACAGTACAAAATCTTAACTTCAAGCAGGGAGGACAGCAAACACCAAGGGAGTAGCACTTATATTAAAACCAAAGGCTCAAAACTCTACTGTCATACAATCCTATCTCACCTAGGATAATTAAAGCAAGACTCAAAACATCAATCGGATCACTAACTATTATTCAGGTATACTCACCAACTTCGACATCATCAGAAGAAGACATTGAGGAGTTCTATGTAGATTTGCAAAAAATAGTACAGCAGACATCAAGTCAAGATCTAATTGTAATGGGGGACTTAAATGCAAAAGTAGGCAAAGACTGGGACCTGGCCAAGAGTAATCGGAAAGTTCTGGTATGGAGAAAGCAATGAATGTGGTGAAAGACTGCTAAACTTCTGCTCAAATAATAGACTAACAATAACCAACACTCTCTTTAAACATCCAAAACCCCAAAGAAAACGGACATGGATATCACCAGACAGACAAACAAACCAAGAATATGATAGACTATAGTATTGTAAACCAAAGATGGAAATCAAGTATCCTAAATTGCAGATCCTTCTCTGCAGATTGTGTATCAGACCATAAGCTAGTATTAGCAAACCTAAGAATAAAGTTAAAATCTGGAAGTACTTTTAGAGTCAAAAGGAGACTGAATGTAAAAAAAAAAACTACAAGACAACAATATTCTACGAAAATATCAACTAGAACTAGATAAAAACCTGAAGGAACTACCAAAACAGAATATAAACATCAAAGAACGTTGGTGCAAATTAAAGGAAATAATATAATATTAAATTCGGCAGAAACAACAATAGGTTACACAGAAAGAGAAAGTAAAAAGGATTGGATTTCGAATGAAGTAAAAAGGTTAAGCGATCAAAGGAAAAGCATGAAACTAAAACAGAACTATAACAGAAATGAATATAATAGATTAACCAGAGAAATTAGAAAACTAGTTAAAAGAGACAGAATAACTGGCAAATTAGTAAGACACGGACAACAAAAATTATGATCAAAAACAAAGAGGGACAACTAATTGAAAGTAAAATAAAAAGAATGGCCAATGGGAAGAATACTTCAAAGATTTATATAATAAAAACGATTCCAGCCACTGAAATGGAAGAGAAAACAAATATCTTTACCAAAGAAATAATAGCACACAGCATAGAAAAGATCAAAACCAGGAAAGCACCTGGCATTGATCAAATACATGCAGAATGCTTAAAAGCAGGAAAGGAACAACTTTTGGAACCACTAAAACATTATTTGAAAGGATCTACAAAAACGAAGCAGTGCCTACTGATTGGACCAAATCAGTCATAGCTCCAATATACAAAAAGGAGATAAAACAGGATGCAATAATTACAGAGGCATTAGTCTCCTCAGTATTCCAAGTAAAGTGTTTACGAAAGTACTCCAAAAAACAAATTAAGCCATATATAAAACTGGCACTAGGAGAAGAACAAGCAGGTTTCAGACCAGGGCGAAGCACAATTGATCAACTATTCACCTTAAGACAGCTAATAGAAAAGACACTGGAGTACAAGCAAGGTTGCTACATAAATTTCATACTTTCGTCAGGCATTTGTTTCAATCCGTAGAAGAGAACTATGGAAAACTATGGAAGAATTTGGAATTCCCAACAAAACCATAAAAATAATAAAGAATCTGTATGAGAAATCTGAAAGTGCAGTAAAAATGGAGGACACCTTAACCAACTGGTTCCACACAGAGAGCGGGGAGTAAGACAGGGATGTAATCTGTCACCAGACCTGTTCAATCTTTCACTGGAAGAAGCAACCAATAAGGCCTTAAACAATAAAGACTCCAGAATCAAAATATATGGAGAAAATGTGACAAATTTAAAACTTGCATTACTTGCAAGCACAGAAGAAAATCTACAGCGAATTTCTGATAAAATAAAGGAGGAGTGTATAAAATCTGGATTAAACATAAATATAGACAAAACAAAAATTATGCAAATATGAAAAAGAAGCACCAATCTGAAAATTTAAATTGATAGTAAGTATCTCGAGCCAGTAGAAAACTTCACCTACCTTGGAGGAGTTATTGGGAACAATGTGAAATTATAAAAGATATAAACAGACGAATCAGTCAAGCATCTCAAACTTTTGGACGACTTAATAAAATATGGACGGCAAGAGACATCAAACAAGTAACAAAAGTAAGAATCAATGAAACAATGGTCCTCCCAATACTCCTCTGTGGAAGTGAATGCTGGAATCTCAAAATGGCTAAAGAGAAAAAATTATTAATTACTGAAATGGGTTGACTAAGAAGATTACTTGGAGTATCTCTGTTGGGTAGACTAAGAAACGAAGACATAAGGAAACGACTAAAAGAAGAAATAACAATAATAGACAAAATCCAAGAAAGAAGACTGCGATGGTTTGGCCATGTCATCAGAATGGCCGAAAGACTACCATCTAAAGCCCTGAATACAACGATGGAAGGTAAAAGATCCAAAGGACGGCCCAGAATTAGATGGATAGACAAAATAAAAGTGGACCTGTAAACCAAATCACAATAAGCGACACCAAACTGGACAGAATTGATCGGATTCTCCCGGGAAAGATGGAAGTGGAAAGAGTTCATTCGGCCTCATCATCATCCACATAGATGATGGAAGAGAGAAAAAAGAAGAAATCTTTCTCCTAAGTTAACAGACCTAACTACACAATACTTCAATATTGTTAGTTGAATTCTACCATGAGACAATATTAATTCCGAATCAATTCACTAATATTAACAATTTCTCTCAATGTTTAACTTATCAAACTTCAAGCATTACTAAATTATAACATACTATATACAAATTATCACCACACTATATCAGAATTCACTCTCAGAGATAAAACATTCTAGTATCAGACTAAGCCCTAAAATCCTGTTTCATATCTTATATAGGTCCCACTAATGAATAATTTTGAACATTATTACACACAAGGGAAACTAAAAGATTCGTACTTTACAGAGACTTTCGGACTTCGTCGGGTCTATCTCTCGATCTTTACAATTCTTTCCACAGGTCATTCCTTCTTCTTCCTCACAGTTGCTTTTCGATGGGCCAGCCTGGAACTCGCAATAATGAATTATCCTCTCCGATGTAGACGAGAACAGCTCTGCTTAAGTTGGTCCACATGGTCTAGCATGACGGTTAGCTTGCGTTGATTTTTTTGCCTTTACTTACGAAATGCCCGCACTTGGCTCGCTACTCAGCTGCGAGCTGGGCCCCTCGAGTCACCTGCGCCAAAGTTCAGAGAGAAGCAACCAAATGAGCGCTGGGAGCCTAAGAGAGAGAGAGAGAGCGCAAACTAGTGGTGTCAAGCTTTTTATATCGTACCTTGAGCAGCACTCCTACAGCGTTATACCTTTTCTCTCGGCACTACTCCTTCGCACGCGGTTCCGGTTCTGGCGTCTCCCGGGAAACTCCTGCATGCAACTTACTCCGTATGTGACTGCCGTGGGGAAGGTTACTAATCCGAATGTCTCGTTTGCGAACTTTGAATTCACTTTTTCATACTAACATAATTTTCATCAATTTTTCTTCCATTGTTAAATTTACAAGAATCTTCTGTGCTTGGTCGCTTGAAGTCAAACTTATGTTTAAGTCTAGTCGCCCACTCGAGGAACTTTATCTAAGCCTTTCTTCGACCGATTCCCAAGTTAGTCGATTTCTGCACGGGAAAGCGGGTTTTTCCTCCCGGAAAGTCGGTTTTTTTTATCCCGTGACCTCAAGAAAATTGACCATAGTACCTACATTATTTCAGACAGTAAAATATCTTATTAGGGTTAGATACCAAGAGATAGTAGCACTTGTTTGCCAGCCTCTTCATCGGCGGCTGCTATAATTAGTGATAGACATGGGCCAGCTATCTCTGATTGGCTACTGATGGATGTTGAACTGCCCACTCAGTCTCCGAAAGCTAGAGGGTATAAAGGCCTCGCCTACTCCCTATAAAGGGAATAAAAGGCATTAGCTAATTTTGTGATTTGATCAGGTAATATTATCTTACATGGAACAGTCCAATATTAAAAGCGTTTATTTAAAAATTTTTCAAACAATTAACATCTCTACTTATATACAAGTATTTCTCTCAGTGATTTGATGCTTTTTAAATCCTGAATGAGATATTTCACAACAAAGTCTCTTCATTCAAGATTCAACAACGGTTTCCCCTTTAATTTTTTTCTTTGTTAATCCTCACAATTTCTGGAGGGGAGTTATTCATGTGTCTGATCTTCAAGCTATCTCTAGATCGGAATACATTCTCTGACTCTTCCCTTTCTATTCCACCTCTTACATTATGTTGGATGCTTCTTTAGTTATTGATGAATTTTACTTCATCAGGGCTGCTTTGCTCCTCACGTGATGTGAGTATATCATACCTTAGTTTTCCACAGACTCTTCTAGGCCTTTTAATGATACGAATATAATTAATCCCAATCACCTTCGGCTGAACTTCATCCAGACTTTCGTTCGTATTGTCGTGTACAATGGGTAGTTTGACCTCTAATGTGCAATTAGCTTCAGAATGATTTCTCTCTCTCGATGAGGAGGCTTCTTCTGAACTAGATTGATTGCATATTATGATGTCTCCAATTCTCTGAGTCTGTTCTACATCGTCTCACAACTTGATTCGATGCCGAGTGAGCTCTTATATTTATTCAAGTGAGGTGGTCTTTGATTCTCTTTAGTTATCCTTTTTCTTCCAAGAAGGGATATCTCTTTTTGTGCGTAATCACACGCCAATTTATGCCTTACAAGGAAATCATTTCTAAATATCAATTTTATGTGTGGGAGAGAATTCCTGGGAAGGACTAAGAACTCATGCCAAACACACAAATTGAATTCTGGCAAATACTTTCAAATTTACTGACTTGGTTGCATAAATTGTGGAGGTTGCTCTTCCTGACAGTCTTACTGATCTTCAAAAGTGCGAGACTCCTTTTCTTACATAGGGTTCCAACGCCTTGAAATAATGTTTCTCTGTGTCTAACAAAGCTTTACAATATTTTCCACAAATCCTTCCCTCTACAATCATTCCAGAAGATGTCCTTTGTATTTTCGACCCTTCTTCCAGGTTCGGTTGGCACGTACATGGGACTTTGACTCCTCATTATAACTCTTGTTGGAACGTTTCCTGCTGCTATAACAATTGCGGGAAAGATGCCCAATCTTATCTCAATTGAAGCACCTAGGTGGTTCTCTTCTATCATTTCGTTCATTGACTCTCTTTGATGTTAGTGGAGACACTGCAGCATCTTGAGTTGTTACCATTGCCAATTTCTGCACCACAGCATCCAACCGATCAAGCACAGGTTGTTGCAACTTTTCAACCTCTATACGTATCATCTCAGCAGTTCTTTTGGTCTGAGAACAAGATAGTTCAGGGTTTCTCATAGATGCCGCTGCCAGTTGGCTTAGCACCGCATCAAGGCATTCCATGACAGGTTGTTTTAGTCGCTCAACTTCCTGCTTAATTATGGATCGAATTTCACTCATGATGAGTGAAATTCGATCAGTAATATCCTCTGTTAATCGATTGGTGTTGACTGACTCAACTCTGTCGCCTTCATTTCTTTTCGGGTTCTTGGGTTTTTCCTTCTTCTCATAACACTCTTTCTCAGCTTTAGGGTGATTTACGGAATCATTCCCTTCCTTAATAAAATTAACAAAGCCAGTAGCAGATGCTGGATGAATGTCTCTGAGCATATGCTCCTTGTCTTTTACGGCATTGTAGCATTCTTCTAAGTTTGTTATTTTCTTCTTGAAAGCTGTCTCCCTCAACTCTTGTTTCACCCACAGTCTGAAATGATGGAAGACTGCCCAATCTAGATGGTGTTGTCCTCAATCGAGACGTTTAGGGTGCTCACAATGGTCATAAATCTGTTGTAGAAATCTGTTACATTTTCTCGGTCCTTCTGTGCTCCTCTGCAGCTTCCATAAGTTTGGTCCTAAACTTCTTAGTTTTGAGAACTGAGAAATGAGGACTTCCTTGAATTTGGAATAATCCAGGTTTCCTTTAGGATAGGTGAAGAATAGAGAAAATTCTTCACCTTCCCTACAAGCTTATTGCGCAGTAGTATGAGGAGCTGAAATTCCGTCCACCTACCAGCTTTTCTTAATTCTTCGACGTAGCTGAAAAATGCTGAGACGTCAGTCTGCTTCCGAGAAAATTGTGGGAATACCTGCTGCTGATTAATGCTCCTAAAAATTCTGAATCATCCATCCCAGAACTTGTTGACTGAGTCATACTTGTATCTAAGTTTACAATATATTTAATTCCTCTTAAACACTAAATTTACTATTAAATTTCTCTGTAAATTAACTGCCTCATTTGAATCCAAAACCTACTCACATTGATTTATCAATCTTTTTGGATTAATTGAGTAAATCAAATCCTGTCGGCTGTGCCATTATTATAAATGTTGGTTCCTTAACACTTTCATTGCCAAGCTGAAGCTGAAAATTGGAATTTCGTGTGATGGGCAATTTTTTTTTATCTTTTTATTTAGTTAGCGACGTCCACGTGATCGGCCGTTTGGTGAGAATTCGCATCGCGTGATCGAGCGATATCGTTCATTTCCAAGCTGAAAATTGCAATTTCGTGTGGTGGCCAAATTTTTTTTATTTTTTTATTTAGTTAGCGACGTCCACGCCATAACGCGTGATCGGCCGGTTGGTGAGATATCGCGCGATATCACGTGATTGGCAATGAACGTGTTAATTTATTAGTTATTATTTACTTTAGATCGCATTATTTAGGCAGGGGACATTACTCTCTGGTTCCCCTTTGTATGCCCTATCGATACTCAAACTACGTATCAATTCTGTGGCCCGTCACTTAGATTGCTCACTTGTGCGAATTCGATAAATAAAATGCCCCTGGATAGAGCCAATTTCTTTATTCAAAATCTGGAGCAGTCTCCTCGTTGGGTTCTGAAAAATTTGTTTGTTAATGCTGCGCCATCCAGAACCCTTAGATCAGAAAAAGCTTTTTAATCAAGGAGTGAATTCACCACATGATTATACAATTTATAAAATAACTGTTTCCAAGTTAGCTAAATCCCTTATTTTAAACTCTTATTGCAGTCATGGTCTTCCCCAATTAATTAGTTCTGCTCAGGTTCTACTTAATGAGTGGTGCATTGGATTCATACATCAGGAAATTTGCTAGGTAAAAGAAAAGGGTTTATTAATCGAACTACCACAATACAAATTTACAAGATTTGTCATATGACTAAAGTAAATCTTTCTGCTGAATTAACAGACTTAACTATACAATACTTCACTATCGTTAGTTGAATTCTACCACGAGACAATATTAATTCGGAATCAATTCACTGATTTTTATCAATCGGATCTACAATTTCTCTCAATGTTTAACTTATCAAACTTCAAGCATTACTAAACTATAACATACTATATACAGATTATCACCACATCAATTATATCAGAATTCACTCTGAGACAAAACATTCTAGTATCAGACTATGCCCTAAAGTCCTGTTTCACATATCTTATATAGTTCCCACTAATGAATAATTTTGCACATTATTACACAAAAACTTCTTTTATACACGTAAGGGAAACTAAAAGATTCGTATGTTACCGGGACCTTCGGACTTCGTCGGGTCTATCTCTCGATCCTTACAATTCTTTCCACAGCTCATTCCTTCTACTTCCTCACAGTTGCCTTTCCGATGAGCCAGCCTGGAACTCACAATAATGAATTATCCTCTCCGATGTAGACGAGAAGAACAGCTCTGCTTAAGTTGATCCACATGGTCTAGCATGACGGTCAGCTTGCGTTGATCTTTCCCGCTTTACTGACCTAATGCCCGCACTTGGCTCGCTACTCGGCTGCCTAACTGCGTCTAGACATCATTCTGTTGACCGCTCTCACGTATTCATCTCAGGGAATAACTCGAGTTGGGCCCCCTCCAGTGACCTGCGCCAAAGTTGAGAGAGAAGCAACCAAATTAAGAGCACTGAGAGTGAGAGCCTAGGAGAGAGAGAGAGAGAGAGAGAGCGCAAGCTAGCAGTGTCAAGTTTTTTATATCCTACCTTGAACAGCGCTCCTACAGTGTCATACCTTTCCGCTTGGCACTACTCCTTTGCACGCGGTTCCGGTCCTTCTCCTTGCGTCTCCCGGGAAACTCATGCACGCCACTTACTCCGTGTGTACATGACTGCCGTGGGGCAAGTTACTAATCCGAATGTCTTTTGAGAATTTTGAACTCACTTTTTCATACTAACATAAATTTCATCAATTTTTCTTCCATTGTTAAATTTACAAGAACAGGTAATATTATCTTACATAGAACAGTCCACTATTTAAAGCGTTTATTTAAAAAATTTTCAAGCAATTTACATCTCTACTTATATACAAGTATTTCTCTCAGTGATTTGATGTTTGTTAAATCGTGAATGAGATATTTCACAACAAAGTCTCTTCATTTAAATTTAACACTATCAAGTTTTCAAGACGCTGCAACGATAGACGTTAGCATTCAGGTACCCACACAACCAAAAATTGCATTTAGTAATATTAAGGGATCGAGGTGGCCATGTAATTAGAAAGAAGCGACTAATCACTCTTTCTTCTGTGAACTGATGCTGTAGAGGCTGCTATACCGGTCGTGCAATGTGGGGAGGCATTCCATCTTGTATAAAAATAGGCTCATCCAGGTGTCGTTGCTGAAGTTGCGGAATAGCGAAACTGTTCCGCATATCGCGATATTTCCGTGCGTTAATTACTAGTCCTCTCGGAGTGATATCTTCAGAAAAGAATGGTCATATTATAAAATCTGCTGTGAACCACACTAGACTGTTATTATCGGTGACTGTAATGGGTGTTTCCGATTGTCGCACTGCTACTACCAGCAACATTTTCGTGTGATCTGTCGACAATCGCGGTGAGAACTTTTTCAATTACCTGTGGTGGCACTGGTTTCTGTCCTTTGTCAGGTCAAACTTCCAAAGATTCTGTCTCTTCAAAGTTCTGAATAATCTATCTAACTTCGTTAGCTGACAGAGGACCTGTAAGCAAGGTCTGGCTTGTTCTAAACTCACGAAGAGCGGCTGATGTATTGCACTCACCAAGGTAAAATAACTTTGCAAATGAGTCGCATGTTGAACAAGACATCAATAGAAATGCGTTTGTGAAGTTGAGTTTTCCCTTTTCTTTATAGCTCTTATGACGCCAGCGAAACATGTGCTCAACTTCGTTTTATACAAATGTTCGGTGTGTGTGTGTGTGTGTGTGTGTGTGTGTGTGTGTGTGTGTGTGTGTGTGTGTGTGTGTGTGTGTGTGTGTGTGTGTGTGTGTGTGTGTGTGTGTGTGTGTGTGTGTGTGTGTGTGTGTGTGTGTGTGTGTGTGTGCGCGCGCATATATATAGTATTGAGAATATTCTCCATTTAGTAGAATTGTTCTGAGCTTATCAGGTACCACAGCACCTCTAAAGAGAGAATATTTTCTCAATTGAAAATATTTTAGTTTACCGAGAAAAGGCAAGAAAGGATCAACAATTTCAAATTTATTTGCAACTTTGAAGAAGACTGCAGGAAATTTTATGAAAAAATTTTAAATATTAAGATGATACGGGAAAAAAATGAGTCTCCGTGGCTCAGTCTGTATAGACGAACCCCTTTGGTCGGAAAGACCTGGGTTCAATTCCCGTCCATGAGCGAGGAGCCTTTATCATAAGGCCTTTTCGACTAAAGGTGAGTTAGTCGGTCTCATATGGCGATAGAGGGGTTTTTCTCTAGGAAACTCGGGTTTTTCATTCACAAAAAAGGCAAACAGGTTATGTGAACACACACACACACGCACATTTACAAACATAAAAATACTGTAGGGTAAGAAAAGCAATGGGAAACCACCTTGCACCATAATTAGGCTTGCCAGACGTCCCGTATATACGGAACTGTCTCGTATTATACTTATAGGGACAACCTACTATCTCGTATTTTAATGAAAAAATAATATTATAAATATTATGTTAAGCAATTATAATTTTCAAAATTCTTTTCGAATATTCCAACTTAAATTGATTTGTAAGCCATAATAACTGACAATTTGAGGATATTAATTTTGTTAACAGTTTACGGCGACATGGCGGCGACGGTCCCTTTCATTGGTCGCTTTTTATTTAGTATAAGCATTTTATTTATAATTTTGTACAGATATATTGCATTTGTTTAATTTCAAACAGTTCTTATTTGAAAATTGTGCGGTGCGGTATCGGTACAGTACGGGGGATGTTATATTTAAATAATTATTAAAAAATAATATCTCGCCTTTTTCGAATGTGCGATATTTGGTTAATACATAAAATATATAATTAAAGGTAAATTAATTTTCTTTATTAATTATACAAAGGTAAATTAAATTTTGTTTCTTTCCTTAATCCCTTAACAATGCCAAAACGAAAGTGCGTTTTTAACGGTGATTATTCAAAAGAATGGAATTTTATTGCAAAAGGAAAACATAACAACGAAGTTGAATGCACAATCTGTGGACGAACGTTTAGTACTGTACTGCACATGGGGAAAGATTGGATATTACACAACACATTAGCACTTAGAAACACAAATTGAGCATTTCGAGTTCCAGTTCCAAAAGTATTGCTACTCATTTTGTAAAATCAAATACCAGATTTATTTTTTATTTTGTAAAACCAACTCACCAAAATTGTCCCATATTCGGTAAACAAATTATGGGGGGAATGGGTGACCGTTTGGGACGTTTTTAGAGATAGGTATACTCAGTTAAACTACTTGAATGTCTACCAAGAACAGTTATTCTGCTTATGTTATTTTTAATATTTAGGATAATAGAAAAAATATAAATAGTAATAGAATAAAATAAAAAATATAAACATAAATGGATGGAACATGTTCAAAAATGAAAATAGAAAGATTACCAAAACAAGCCTTAAAGTACAAGCCATTAGGAAAAAGAAAACCAGGACGTCCTCTTAAACGATTCAACGATGACTTCTAAGGCCGGAACAGGCCATGCTAGGCCTAAATCCTTGATACGTATGATGATGATGATGATGATGATTTAATGTTTTTTTTTTTTTTTTAATCTACACAGACATGCGTTGTTTTTATTTTCTTTAGAAATAATTTTATTTTTGATAATAGTTTTATAGAACTATTTTATAGATTCACCAGTATGTTAAAATCAGCATGTTGGAAAAATTAATATTTCAAAATATATAATTTCAATTGTTATTTTTTATTCCCCCTCACTCTGATAAATGTCCCAGTGTGGATGATTTACTATATGACCACCCTATGTGTAATTCGACAATATAAACATACCGGCAAGACCAAATAGCTACACATCAGCAACCATGAAATGCAAAGCTGTAAGTCATTATTTGACGGATCAAAAATAACTAGTAGTAGAACGCAATCCTTGCACTGTTTTGAACCTTAAATGAAGTACGAAAAAAATAAACAAGGAAGTGGTTAACCAATAAATAAGAAAAACTGACTGGAAACAAATGGCATTACCGGACTCTGATATGTTTTATAATCAAAGTCACACTGGAGGAACTATCACAAGTAAGTCAGATGTTTGGCTTCCAACCATAAGAGAATCAGACCTACTTTCTGCAATCAAACAAATCATTCCAAACAAAGGGCCAGAAATCGATGGTAATAAGGCCCAAAAATATTAATCAACACACAGTTAGCCGAAGTCTGATCATACTAAAATTAATAAATAAAATTTTTGAAACTGGACATATACTTAACACATTAATGACCTCACCTAATCATACCCATATACAAACACGAGAAAAGAAATTCAATCAACAACTACATTACCAGTAATCAACCAAATTACGGAGAGGATTCTTCTTAACAAACTTGCTACATGAACAGGAAAATGTGATATCATTCCTAAAACAGTACTGTTTCCAGAAAGGTAAAGGAACAACAACAACAACTCTGTTGGAGGCTTTCATGAATCTAATCAAGACTGCCTTAGATAAAAACAAAATTATTATGGCGATCTTTATTGACCTGGCTAAAGCATTTGATACGCTAAAACATGCGGTACTTCTAACAAAACTAAGACATATTAGAATAGGTGGGTTTCTGTTCATGTCGTTTAAAAATTATCTCCAAAACAGGAAACAAATAACACAGAGATCATCATTACCAGTAGCCTTTGGAGTTTCACAGGAAGTGGTTCATTCTCCTTTCCTTTTTAAGATCTATATGCACAATATCAATTAGCTATTTCTCAAAGGCAAGATTTTCCTGTATGCAGATGATACGGAAGTGGTGTCCATTCATACTGACATAAGCACCACACAAGCTAACATGCAACATAACCACTCTGGTCACCAGATGGTTTACCATAAGCTCAATTTACCTAAATTCTGACAAGACAAGACAAAATCTATGATTTTCAGAAACCCATTCAGCCAGCCAGTTTGACAATAAGTACATAATAATGCAACACCCCGTTCCTAAACACAAGGCAAATACATAAGTAAAACAACCGCCATTTGACAGGTTAAAAATATACGATACCTTGGGATTTAACTTGATGCAGAGTTAAACGAGAATAACAACATAAAACACCTACAAGGTAAATTCCGTAAAAAAATAGCAAGTATGCTCTATAGACTGAAAAATTTACTCCTGTATACAAGGCATTGTGTGAAAATGCACTTATACACTCTGGGAAAACTATAAATTAAACAGAGTAATATATCTGCATCATAAAAATGATAAAGCTGATTTAGTAGCAAATATTTGATTCAAACTTTATCTGCGCTACAATGATAGGGCATAAAATATTAACAGCTAAACACCTATGATGCCACCACGCAGTTATGGTAAGTATAGAATATCCTTAACCATGTCCCGTATAACAAGACCTCAAACAACTAACTGCATTACATATAGATACAGCAATTATAACGGAAAAGCCACTCGGAATTTTTATATTCCATATATGCTAAACAAACTTCTATTTGAAAACAAAAACTTTCCGATCTACAGTACTACAAAACTACAAATCGAACCCTAACGTTCGAACCTGTAAAGTCTTCCTTCTGGCAGTCTACCATTATGGGACCAGAAACGTTTCAACAAGGCCGCTCATGCATCTCACAGTTACAAGCATATTTAAACCACTTGTTGCATTCAACTAGCTTATAATATCATGAGAGCGTCTCGACATTCTAGAGAAAACACGAATCTTACTTTGTTTTAAAAACAGTGGAGATAAGTTCTGTAGAAATTCTCTTGAATTGAAGATCATGTTATGTTTGTAAAACTGTGGTTTGCAATGCTGTTTAACGCATCACCTTTATGCCTAAGAGAAAATTTAAAAGATGGTGCACAAGTAAGAAAATGCTACTTGGACAATACCACTTTCGTGTGACTTAAACAGTTGACATTAATGGTAATAACGACTATACTGCACTTTGTGTGTGTGGGGGGGGCGTGCGTGCGTGCGTGCGTGTGTAATAACTTCTGAATGAAAACTGAAAAGAGCCTATGTATAATACATGATTATATGTAGAAAGAAAAGGGTTCTAAGTTCGATTCTAGTTGACGACTGTAGGAACATATCCTAACCCTTTTTTCGACCGGTTAACGAATTAATCGATTTCTGACATGGGCAAACGATTTGCGTATCTCAGTGGAAGCAGCGGTTGTGCTACACAGCGCAAGGCCGCCTGAAGAATGATCTAGGTTCGATTCTATTCGCCGACTGGAGGACCTTTTTCTAAGCTTTTCTTCTACCGAATCCCGATTTACTCGATGTCTGCAAAGGGTAAGCGACTTCTTTTTTCCAGAACTACGCGGTTGTTTTGTGTGTCCTGTAAACTGAAGAAAATCGACAAAAGAACCCACACTTTTTCAGACTATAAATATAGTGTTAGGATTAGAGCCTATGACATGGCGGCACTTGCCAATTATCCCTTCAGTGGATGGCATTCATAATAGAAATAGTCTTGATCCAACTATTTTTGATTGGCTACAAGCAGAGAATGAACTGCTCCCTCAGTCTTCAAAAATTAGGGCTAAAACGGCCTCTGCATCGCTATAATAAATAAAAGGCGTTGAGGGAGCCCATGTAGCTCAGTGGATGTGGCGTTTGCACACCACAGCTTGCTTGAAGCAGATGGAAGACTTATTTTCGAATCTAGTCGGCGACTAGAAGCAATTTTTCTAAGCCTTTCTTCGACCGGTCTCTGAGTGAGTCGATCTCTGGCATGGGCAAGTGGGTTTTTTGCTCCCTCCCGAAAACTCGGGTTTTTCGTCCTCCCGTAAACGCAAGAAAATTGACTGTAGAACCTACATTATTTCAGACATTAAATTTATTGTGTTAGGGTAAGGGATCACAAGATGGCGGCACTTGTTGAGCCGTCTCTCTTCACTTAATTAGTGATAATGCATGCCACTTAATTAGTGATAGCCTTG
Source organism: Typopeltis vanoorti (assembly GCF_054136105.1). Taxonomy (NCBI): domain Eukaryota; kingdom Metazoa; phylum Arthropoda; class Arachnida; order Uropygi; family Thelyphonidae; genus Typopeltis; species Typopeltis vanoorti. The sequence goes on along the minus strand of NC_143550.1, from coordinate 137,274,023 downwards.
GGGAAGCTATCTCTGATTGGGTACCAGTGGAGATTAAACTGCCCACTCAGTCTTCAAAAAGTTAGATAGTGCTACAATGGTCTCGCCTACTCCCTATATGGGAATAAAAAGGTGTTAGCTGATTATTATTATTATTATTATAAAATAAAAACAAATAAATTCTCAATAAAGCGAGACACAGTGCATATCTTTCCCCAACTTTTTGATCATTAGTGCGCAACCAGTCTCAATCCCTCAAAAGTATTTACTGATATTCGGCTCAAACTATCAGTGAATGAAATTTAAAAAAGCATCGAATGCCTTTTTATTCCCGTACAGGGAGTAGGCGAGGCCATTTTAGACTTTTATCTAACTTTTGGAGACTGAGTGGGCAGTTCATCCCCACTGGTACCCAATCAGAGATAGCTGGCCCAAGGCTATCACTAATTGGCACGCAGTGAAAATAATGGCTTAACAAGTGCCGCCATCTCGTGGTTCCTAACCCTAACACAATGTATTTAATGTGTGAAATAGTGTGGGCTCTACAGTCGATTTTTCTTGAGTTTGCGGAATGAAAAGCCCCAGTTTCCGGAAGAAAAAAATCCGCTTGCCCATGTCAGAGATCGACTAACTCAGGAACTGGTCGAAAAAAGACTTGGAAAAATTTCCTCTAGTCGCCGACTAGATTCGAAAACAAGTCTTCATTCATGCATCAAGCGTTGTGATGTGCAAATGCCACATCCACTGAGCTACACAGGATCAGTGGCTGAAATGATGATAATAATAATAAGTTAATGCTTTTTATTTCTGTATAGGGAGTAGGCTAGGCCTTTTAATCCTATCTAGCTTTTGGAGACTGAGTGAACAGTTCAATCTCCACCTGTAGCCAATCAGAGATAGCTGGCCATAACTATCACTAATTATAAGCGGCAACCGATGAAGAGACGGGAAAACAAGTATTGCCATCTCTTAGTACCTAATCCTAACAGCATATATTACTGTCTGAGATAATATGGGTCCTACGGTCGTTTTTTTGAGCTTATGGGACGAAAAACTGGACTTTCCTTCAAATGGACATGACGGTCAAACTACACTTCTTATCCATGTTCTTTCAGCAGGTGGACATGTATACAATAAATATTAATATTGAAAAAAATCTTCGTAATATTAAACTAGCAACCTTGTAAATCATTTTATATAAATAAATGACTAACTTATATCGATGGATTATAAATAATTATGCAACTTCTACGATACTTTATATTTGGCTACTACTTGTAAAGCAGTTTACTGTATACAAGTGAATATACCTAATTATATGGTTAAAGTAGTTGTCGCAGTCGGTAAGAATATATTATTCAATTAATTTTTATTCTTATTTTACTGTTACTCGTTTATTTTAACAAAACCAAGATACTACTGTTTCTATTTTCGTATTTTTTAAGGCATTTAACGTAATTGTTTATTTTATTTATATGTTTATTTTGGATTTAATAAATATGTATTTCGCTTTTGATAGATTAATACACATAATTATGCCAAGGAAATTTGAATCCGGAGCTAGTAAAAGAAACGACTTAGAGAAAATGAAAAACAGCTAAATAGTCAAAAGTTCTGAAAATGAAGAATTTCGTAGAAATGAAGTTGTACTTCAAAGTTCTCGGAATTTTATTATTATTATGTGACACCTCCAGGGCAAAGACTCTTCGAGGAAGAGTGTGCCACCAGCATCGAACGATTGAATTCCCTTCTAACTACTAACCGCGCTCAAACTTGCTTAACGTTTTGTGAGTCATTAGTAGCAGAGGCTCCACCAATCGACCAACCTTTCATTATCAGGAGGAGATAAAAGTGAAAATGAAGAACATCAAAATGATGTGGAAAACAAAACATAGACGGAGAGAAAGAAGTAAATGAAACAAATCAAGAGGATTCTGAAGAAAATTTTCAATCGGAGTCTGTACTTACCAGCAAGCAAACTATCTCTTATCCTACCGATATAGCAGTGTGGCTACTTAGTATTAACGAACAGTTTATCGAGCATATTTTAATAAATATGCCCCAGAATGTTGGTAAAATCGAAAATTAAAAAAAAAAAAAGAATACACAGAACGCAACAGAATATATGTCAGAAATGTAAATATATCACATTTTTACTGTGAAAAGGCGAATGGAACAAAGGAGAAACGCGAGTGGCTAATTTTTTCAGAAACCAGCAAAGCAATTTACTGCTTTGTTTGTAAATTGTTTTCTAAGTCAAATAATAACTTAATGAACGGTTTTAATGAACGGGGAAATATAACACGAACCTTATGTGATCACGAGCATTCCACTGAGCATATACGCATATCGCAAAAGAAAATCAAGTCCTGTAAATAGTCGAATTGATTCTGAATTGATCAAACAAATACAATCTGAAGAAAATTATTAGAGAGAGGTTTTAAAAAGAATAATAGCTACCATTAAGTTACTGTGTAAACGAGGGCTAGCATTTAGAGGAAATACAAATAATATTTTTTCTGATTTTTGCGGAAATTATTTATTGTGTTTACATTATTTAAGTGAATTTAATGATTTTTTAAGACATCACATGAAAATGTACACTAACTGTGGTTCTTTCTTAAATTATCTTTCTTACCATACTTGTGATGAATTCATAGCGTTAATAGCTAAAAAAAAATAATAGAAATATTAATATCAGAAATTAAGGAAGCTGCTTATTTTGCAATAATACTCGATTCAACGCCAGACATTGCCCATAATGACCACCTAGCTATGATATTTAGGTATGTTGCCGCAAATTCTACATTACAGAAACAATTATCGGGTTCATCAGAATTACACAACATAATTCCTTATATTTGGAAGAGGTAGTATTAAAAAAATTAGAAGAATTATCTCTGGATATAAACATGTGCAGAGGGCAAAGCGATAACGCTGCCAATATGAAAGGTATCGTTTCATCTTCAACAAGAAGATGGGTATACTCCTTAAACATTAAAAAAAAAATCTTTAAAAGAGTTAAAAGACTAAGTGAAACGAGGTGGTCCGCAAGAGATGACGCTATATTGGCTTTGAAACGTGGATATAAACAAATTAAAGACGCATTCAGTGGATGGCATTCATAATAGAAATAGTCTTGATCCGACTATTTTTGATTGGTTATCCATTTCTCCTCATGAAAAACCGATTTCTAAATTCGAGAGCTCATGATTGGCTGAACATTTTGACAAACCAGAAAGAGCAATTTTAACAGTTATGTGGGACAAAATTTTACAATGAATAAATGCTACTAGTAAATCTCTACAAGATCCCGATATGGATTTGTTTTTAGCTAATAATTTGTTACACTCTTTAGTTGGTTTTATTTTAGATATAAGAAATAGTTTTGCTGCTGTAAATAAAGAAGCGAATATATTAACAGATGAGACAAAATTTAAAGATGAAATGGAAAGAATTAAAAAACGAAAAAAAATGAGTGACGAAGTTTCACAATCTAACAATGAGATTATATTAAATGGGAAAGAAAATTTCGCTGTGAACACTTTTAATGTCATTTGCGATAAGCTAAATTTGGAAATTAATGAAAGAACAAAAAGCTATTTCGACATATTAGATATATCTGACATTTTTTGAAAGAAGATATAGATTAAGACAAGTACAAGACTAGTATTGCTAAAATTTTACAAACTTATTGGACTGATATTGATCCAGAAAAATTTACTGACGAAGTTAATCAATTTTTAATAATGATCAAGGAAGAAAATTCTTCAATTAAAAATATGTACAAATTTAAAAACGATGGGTTAAGGTCTACTTTTCCGAAAGTAGAAATATTTTAAAAATATTTTTGACGATGCCTATTTCAAATGCAAGTGCTGAACGCTCATTTTCAGTGTTGAAACAAATAAAAAATTATTTAAGAAGCAACTTGCACCAAAATAAAACAAGTGACCTGTTGTTATTATGTATTGAATCAGATGTAATGGACTCGATCAATTATGATGATTTTATAGATATGTTTGCTAAAACCAAAGCCAGAAAAAAAACTTTTCGTTATTAATTTTTTTATTTAAATTTGAACTGATTTATTTTTATACTTTTTTAAAATACAAATATATGTATACCATATTGTGTTATTAAAATGAGTTATTATTAAAATCTTGACTTTTATTTTCAATAAACTAAAAAAATGCTTATTTTTTGAGGGCCTCATAATGATGTTGCGCCTTGGTCCTCCAAAAGTATAAATGCGGCCCTGATGATGAGGAAAATGAAGAATCTCCTCAAATGTAGGATAAACTCAATCTAGTTGTCTCTGCCTCTAATCCTTCTGATCAAGGAGAGATCCACGCTCGTAAGAAGTGAAAAACTATCGCCGCTGAGCCAACAAATGATGTTGGAATGGACGAGGATGTTCCATTTCAGATCCCTCTGCATCCCCCCAATGAAAAGGTGCCACCGATTATCCTAGGGGAAAAGCAGAGATGGACAACACTAAGAACCATCATGGCTAACTTATAAATAAGTTATAAATCTGCTAAAAATGTAGACGAAGGCATAAAAATTCAGCCCACCACGGTGGCTGATTATTGAAATCATACAAAGGAACTGGACGCAAGAGGAACTCAATATCACTTGCCTCCGAAAAAAATCTGAAAGTGGTCCTACGAGGAGTCTCCGAGGATATTGACAGGGATGAAATAGTCACTGACTTCAACTTACAGGATCTTCCTCCCATAAAGGTCAGTAAATGTTCAGATCAAATAAGACACCAATGCCTCTAATCGTAGTAGAGATTCATAATATTTACAAAGACATATACAATCTAAAATTAATGTGTGGTCTTATAATCACCCCAGTACCACTGAGAAGAGAGCATCTTCTGGGCAGTGCCACAGATGCCAAAAATTTGGCCATTCCCAGAAGCTCTGCAAAGCCCAGTACAGATGCTTAAAATGTCTCGAGAATCACCCCACAAATACCTGCACAAAGCCAAAATCCACCCCAGCTAAGTGCGCTAATTGTGGCGGTCCTCACCCCGCTAATTATAGAGAGTGTATACATCACCCCAAAAACAGATGGAACGATCCAAATAATCAACCTACCTCGTCATCTAGTATGAGAGTTCCTGAAATTCAAGCTCCTCAATCCTCTAAGAGTGAGAACATGACAACAGGTGCTCGCCCACCATTAACTGAGCCTCTTAAGAAAATGAATCTTCAACATCAAGCGAGAACATATGCTGATGTGACCCTCTCCAAACAGATAGTACAAACCCAGAACATGGCTAATCCACATTTAAATCTATCAGCTATTATCACCTCTGCTCTTGCAAATATGCTGCAGGATTTCAGTAACTCAAATACATCACTAAGTGTTACAAAAACATTCTTACAGCAAATCCAATCCATATTATCTGCACTCTCTGGTGCATAGGAAAAAAATCACCCCAGATTCGCTTAGGATTATTGCTTGGAACGCCAACGGTATCGAAAACAAAGTGTTGGAAATCCAGGAATTCAATAATAGATATAACCCAGATATATTTCTAATCAATGAAACTCACCTGAGGCCTGCTGACAACCTAAATATCAGAGGGTATCAGATTTACCGAAATGACGGACTTGGGTATAGAGGTGGAGGTACAGCCGCCCTTATCAAAAACTATATCGACCATCATTCAATAACCAACCATGCAACCACCAACCTCGAAATCACAGGCATTAATGTCCTCACAAACTCAATTGGAAAGCTAAAAACGTTTGCTGCTTACAACCCTCCATCAAAAACATTGTCGACCTCAGATCTGGATGCCATCCTTGGAGTAAATGGACCGGTCATCATCGCTGGAGACTTCGTTGCAAAACTTCCTGTCTGGAACAGCAAATCTACCAACAAAAATGGCCGCATACTGTTTAACTACTCAAGTTCCAATTGCATAGTTGTGGCTGGTCCTTCAATACCAACTCATCTCAGTCCAATTGGCTCCTCCGACGTCCTAGATATAGTTGTCCTCCAAAATGTCAAATTGCAGTACAACTTGGATTCACTTGACGAATTAACCGCTGACCACAACCCTATTCTGCTCCAATTAGGCAATCAGAAGGGACTGTTCCCCTGCCTCACACCTTCATACCTTGGGAAAAATAATCCAATGTGCTCCCAAACTACTTTGGTCCTGTTCCTCATATTAACTCTAAAGAAGAAATTGATTCTGCATTCAATAAATTTACTCAACAAATCAATGCAGCCTTATCACCTATTACCTCAAATATGCTTACTTCTAAGCCAAAAAGACTTCCAGAGGATATTATGAACTTAACCAGGAAAAAAAATAAGGCAAGAAAAAGATACTTTAATACCAGGGCTCCCCAGGACAAAAAGTTACTCAATCGGTTGAATAGTGAAATTAGAAATACACTGAAGGCCCACAGAAACAAACTATGGGAAGATAAATTACCTTCCATTTCACCCGGTGGTCAAACCGTTTGGAAACTGTTAAGAAATATCAAAAATAAAAATAAAACTCTTCCTCCTCTCAAATCGGATTCAGGCATAGTTCACTCAGATGCTGAAAAAGCCGAAACTATAGTCATCAAAAACTTAGAAATGCAGCGCAGCCCATCTTATGATAACCTGAACTTCAATCATATTTATAAAATCCACCGCCAAGTCAGATACGTCATAAAACAGTGTGATACTTGTACCAGCCAACTCACACCTACTTCTCCAGACGAAATCTACGACACCATAAAAAATTTAAAAAACAAAACAAAAAGCTCCTGAACCTGACGGCATCCCTAATAAAGTTATTAAACTGCTACCCCGAAAGGCCACTGTATATCTTACAACAATAATAAATGCCAGGCTAAGATTAAAATACTTTCCCTATGCTTGGAAGTTGGCAGATGTGGTCCCTATTTATAAGCCTAGTAAGGACCCACAGCTGCCACAAAGTTATTGCCCCATCAGTCTCATTTCCAATTTGGGCAAAATCGCTGAAAAAGTCATCCTCTCCAAAATTCAAGTTTCTGTTAACAAGCTAAATATCCTACCTATAGAGCAGTTTGGTTTTCGCAAACTCCACAGCACTACTCAGCAGATCCATCGACTAGTTGAATACATTACCACCAGCTTCAACTGGCATCAATACACCGGAGCAGTCCTTCTTGACTTAGAGAAGGCCTTCGATAAATTATGGCACGTTGGACTCCTATACATGCTGATTTTAGCCGGCATTCTACTGGATCTGATCCACCTCATTAAGTCTTTTCTTTCTGGAAGCCGCATGCAAGTCAAACCAAATGGGGCGGTATCTACCCAGCGGCGGATCTTGGCTGGAGGATCCCTTTTGTCGCCGATACGTTTCTCGATTTACATGGCGGACATCCCGTATAACCCGATGTCATTTATCATTGCTTTCTATGCCGACGATACAGTAATACTGGCCAGATTTCTTAAACCGTATCTTGTTACAAAGAAACTACAAGATAATATGAGTATTATCTCATATACTGTATATATTATCACAGATATTATCTCAGATAATGTGAGTGAAAATAGTGGCTTGATAGGGAATTGCGATGTACAAGATGGCAATGAGAGAGGTGATCAAAGAAAGAGTGAAAGCAACTATACAGACAGAGAAAATGGTTTAAATGATAAAAAAAAAATATGAGGAATTATTTGTAGGAAGTGCGATCGCTAGGTTGCGCGCAGTGATACAAAATGTGCAGCGTCAATTAGAGCACCTTCAAAACTCTTTCCAGAGTGATTCGGCTAACGTAAATAAACAGTGTAAGAGTGGGAGAGTTTCTGAAATGGAGGAAAGAGTGTTGTATGGTGTTATTAAGAGGAGTGATAGATGGGAGTTTAACTAAATCGTACTTACCGGGTGCGAAATTTAAGGATGTAAGTGAGAGTATTAGAGTGCAAAAACAAAGGGTGAAAGAATTGATAGTTGTGGCGGATACGAATGAATTGAAAGGAGATAAATTTTTTTATGAGAGAGGACTTGAAAGTATTGTTAAAGATAGCGAAAGAAAAGAGTGACATACTTAGAATGGTGAGTCTGTTTCCACGGTATGACAGAGAGGAGTTTAGAAGGAGGGCCATAATCGCAAATGACATTATGCGCAGGTTATGCAAACGGTGTGGTGTGGAATTCGTGGACGTGTGGAATGAGTTTGATGGGCGAAAGGATTTATACAAGATGGATGACCTGCATTTGAATGGACTTGGAGTGCGGAGACTGGAAAAAGTGTTGCTGAATGAAATGAAAATGGATGTGCAGAACCAAGGAAACTAGAACTACCAAGGAGGGGGGGGGTGGATATGTGGACATCAGTGAGATAGTTGAGCGTAAGAATGCATATAATGTAACCGAGCCAGCACTATGGACAAAAATGGGTATGGGACATTTAGAATAACGCATCAAGATAGGAATGGGACAAAGGAATCACTGCATTTCATGTATACTAATGCCAGGAGTATTAGGAACAAGAAGGAAGAATTTTTGGCCTTGATTGGCTCTTCCTGGCCAGAGGTTATTGGCATTAGTGAAATATGGCTGATGGAAGATGATATAGTTAGTTGGATAGAATGTGTAGGTTATAGTGTGTTTAGGAGGGACAGAGAGAATAAAATGGGGGGAGGGGTGTTATTGATGATAGCTGATGAACTGCAGCCAAGGTGAATTGAGGTTGTATCGCAGGATAGTGAAAGGCGCTCATTTGAGGCTATTTGGTGTGAGATTGAGACTGGCAGAATAAAATATACAGTTGGGTGCTGCCATAGACCAAGTAATAGAATAGATGGTGGAGATAGTATGCATAAACAAATTGATGAAATGAGTGGTAGGGTAATTATTATGGGGGATTTCAACTATGGTAACATTGATTGGAAGGAGGAGAGGACACATATGAGGAAGGAAATGGATTTTATTCAATTATTAAGGGATAACTATCTGAGACAGCATGTAATTGAAAATACTAGGGGTGTGAGAGTGCTTGACCTAGTAATATCATCTCAGAATTTGACTGTAATGAATATGACCATATTGCCACCTATTGGTGAGAGTGATCTAGGTCTTAACCCCTACTTGTTTTACTATTCGGACCCTAGGTATACAATCAGCCATAACCTCCTGTAAATGCTCCTTCACCACCTCCCATGCTCTATCGACGTCCAGCCCTTGCAGTTGTACACGAAAATTCCACACCTTTAGCCACCTCCAAGGTGGCTAAAGGTGTGGAATTTTCGATTAAGACAGGGTACATGTGGAATTACCATGCAGGCAAGTATGACAAGCTTAGGAGATTGCTTGGATCAGTGCCATGGCATGTACAACTGCAAGGGCTGGACGTCGATAGAGCATGGGAGGTGGTGAAGGAGCATTTACAGGAGGTTATGGCTGATTGTATACCTAGGGTCCGAATAGTAAAACAAGCAGGTGTTAAATGGATGAATAACACCATTAAGCTTGAGCTGCAAAAAAAGAAACAACTGTGGAGAGAATTTAGAGAAAGGGGTGACCTACAGGCACACGAACGGTATAAAGTGCAGGCCAGAAGGGTAACGAGTGTGGTAAGAAAAGCAAAAGCGGATTATGAAAGGAAACTAGCTATGCAAGCTAATGAGAATCCCAAACAGTTCTTTCAGTATGCTGCAAGCAAGAAAAAAAACTGTACACGGCAAAATGATTTTAAGGAATGACGATGGTAAGGAAGTCACTGAATCAGTCAATATAGTGTAGTTACTGAGCGAGCACTTTGCAAAAGTATATCATCCAGGTGGTGACATTGAAAAAATGAAGGAACCATTGGTTTATATGGGAATTGTGACGAATGAAGTGGAGGTGAATAGTCTATTACAGAACCTTAATGTGAATACATCTGTGGGATTGGATGGTATACTGGCACGTGTCTTGCGTGAAGCGGCTAAGGAATTATCAGTGCCCTTGACCATGTTGTTTAATCTGAGTCTCGGGTCTGGTTTAGTCCCGAAGGCGTGGAAAGAGGGGAAAATAGTTTCACTGCATAAAGGAGGATCCAAGACTATGGTGGCAAATTATCGACCGATCAGCATATCAGGAGTCGTTGTCAAGGTCTTGGAGAAAATAGTCAAGGGAAAAATACAGGAATGGATTGATGAAAATGAGATACTGTACAGGGGACAGCATGGCTTTGTGAAGGGTAGATCATGCCTCAGTAACTTGCTCAAGTTTTATAACAAGGTGACGGCTGAACTGGATAAGGGTAATGGGTTTACAGTGATACTGCTGGACCTGGCAAAGGCTTTTGACAGGATACCATGGAATTCTAATCCGTAAACTACAACATATGGGAATGGATATAGGGTTGGTGAAATGGATAGGTGTGTGGTTGATGGAGAGATATCAAAGAGTAGTTTATTCAGGAGTAGAGTCCAAACGACGCCCTGTGACTAGTGGTGTGCTGCAGGGTTCTGTTCTTGGACCACTGCTGTTTAATCTGTTCATTAACGATATAGAGAAGGATCGAAGAGGAACAGTTCATTTGTTAGCTGATGATGCAAAGTTGGGTAGGTCGATAGTGAATGCAGAAGGTGTCAAAATCTTGCAGGATGGCTTCGATAGATTGGAGTTCTGAGCTAAGGAGAATGGATGCCAGTTTAATGTGACAAAATGTAAGGTTATGCATTTTGGGGTGAAAAGATTAGCAGCAGTATATCACATTGGTGGAGCTGTACTCCAGGAGATTGATGAGGCCAGGGACGTGGGAATGTTGGTAGATAGAGAGATGAAGTTTAGGGGCACATTGCAAAAGTAGATAAATCAGCTTATCCGTAAATCAACATTGTTTGTAGAAAAATACCTTGACGAGCAGAGCCAAGCAAGTTATTGTACCTCTGTACTGAGCCTTGATAAGACCCCATCTAGACTACTGTGCCCAGATTTGGTCACCTAGGCTCCTTCTTGATGGGGAGGAGGTGGAGAGGATCCAGAGACGAGTGAATAAGATGATAGCAGGTCTATGGAATGAACCATATTATAACAGGTTGAAGATTTGTGGGTTGCAGAAACTAGTTGATAGACGGAAAAGTGGAGATATGAATGAGACATTCAAATTGCTGAAGGGTTTCTATAGGATTAATTCAGAGGATATTTTTGATATCAGGACTGGTGGTGGGAGAACTAGGGACACCTATGGAAGCTGCGCAAGAGTGTGCTTAGCATGGGGTGTTAGAGCTGGGTTCTTTACTTTTAGAATGGTAAATGAGTGGAATAAGCTGCCAGAGTCTGTTGTGTGTGCTGCGACGGTCGGTGAGTTCAAGGCAAAGTATGATAGATACTGCGAGAATGTCGTATAGTTGTGTGGACTTGATGTTTAGGTCCTCCCTCGATGAGTCTAAGGACTCCCTGGAGTCACCCGAAATAATAATAATAATAATAATAATAATAATAATAATAATAATAATAATAATAATAATAATAATAATAATAACCTGCTGAAACTGGAACACTGTTTCTCCATTTGTAGACTGCAAGTAAACCCTCAAAAAAAAAAGCAGTGCTCTTCTGTTCACAAAAAATTCAACATTTCCCAAAGAAACATCTTTCTATTTAACATTAGGATTCGCTGGGAAACAGAAGCCAAATATCTAGGTGTACTGCTAGATAGAAAACTAACCTTCAGCTTGCATACAAATTCTTATGTGCAAAGGCATCAAAAGTTATCACTCAGCTCTATCCTCTTATCAATAGGAACAGCAAACTAGATATTAAAATCAAATTGCTCCTCTACCAGTTGATGATTCGTCCCATTATCACTTATGCATCCCCCACCTGGAGTCATGCTTCAAGCTCAAATATCCTTAAACTGCAAAGACTGCAAAACAAATACTTACGTATGATCTTAAATGCACCATGGTACATTAGAAATGTTCAACTTCATCGAGACACAAATATCCCTTATATCTTCTCTTTCCTTCAATCTCTCGCAGTAAAGTACTTCTCAAAATCGTCCTCACATCCAAATGAATTAGGCAAACAATCAGCAAATTATGATGAATCGGAATTATGCAAATATAGATCACCTAAGGCCATCCTAATTCCCTTTCAAGATCTATAACTTGCCCAACTCGAGCTGAGCACGTAGCTCATAAATGTTTCCCTACACAGTAGCCTATCAGATAGCAGGGATTAAATACATTATGCTTCACCCTTATAGACAGTAACGTTCTGCGTATTCGCATTTTCGTGCTCAGATCGCTATGGCTGGTTAAGTGCAGTTAACCCCTCGCAGAAAGAGTGCGATTCAAGTTTTGAATAGAGAAGACTGTTCCTCTCGTGAAATAGCTAAAAGGATGCCCTGTAGTAAATCTACTGTGATACACTTGCTGTTGAACGTGAATGAAACCGGATCTGCTGAAAGGAAGAAGGACACAGGAAGAAAGCCACTGTCTACACCATGCCAAGATAAAGTTCTAAAGTGCCTCTGGCTCAAAAATAGCAGTGGGTTGTCCGGAGAACTTAAACTGGACTGGGAAGAACAAACGGGAGTTGTGGCAATCTCTGTAGCTATCAAGAGAAGACTCATTCTTTAGGAACTGATAGTCAGGCGCTCTAAAAATATGTTCTTGTGAACCGAGAGAGAGAGAGAGAGATCAGATTGGTTAAATTGGTGCAAAGAGCCCCCAAATCAGTGGGAAAGAGTACTTTTTTCTGACAGTTGAACCTACAGGACGCCAAAGACAGACAGACAGTTCGAAGATGAATAAAGGAAAAATTCAGCCTTCACTGTCTGGTGTCAACGAATTCTCAGCCAGTCAGATGATCTGGGGCTGCATGTTATATCCCGATGTTGGTCGCTTCCATTTCATAGAAGGTTCAGTGAATGCACAAGTGTACCAGAAAATTTTAGAAATGCTCTGCCTACTATCAGAGGCCATTTTAACGTAACGACGAACTACATCTTTCAGGGTGATTCACCCTTTTGTCATAGAGCAAAAAGTGTAAGTAATGCTATTATAACCCTAAAATATACCATACGAATTGAATTTAGTGCTTTAAAAAGCTTTAGTTTTGTTGCAGGTTAATAAATGGCTCAATGAACACTCGGTTCAGCGACTATAGTGGCTAGGAAACAGCCCAGATCACAACCCCATTGAGAATTTGTGGTACCAAATGGAGACTGAAATACACAAGAAGAAGCTGAAAGCACTTTGGTTGCTCCAGGAAGCCATTACAATGATATGGAACCATGAATTGACAGTGACATCCTTCAGATAATTGATTTTTGTCAATGCCCTGCTGATGAAAAAGCTGTAATTATTATTATTATGTAACACCTCGAAGGAGTCCAAAGACTCATCGAGGGAGAGTGTGTCAACAGCATCGAACGATTTATCCCTTCCAACTACTAACCGCGCTCAAATTTGCTTACCTTTTTTCGTGAGCCATTAGTAGTAGATGCTCTATCAATCGACCAACTTTAATAAAGGCAAGAGAAGGACCCACGAAGTATTAAACGCAAAAAGTGAATTTTTAGCTTTGAATGTTAGTAAAATTGTGTAGTTAAATTAAATTTTGATACCAGTATTTGTTTTTCCAGTGAACATATCACTGTCCATTCCATCTTGAAATATTTGCAAGCTTGTCAGGTTTGTTGTCATTTCCTAATTATGTCATCTTAATAAAAAATAAAAAGGTTTATTACCTTCTTCATTATTTTTGACAATTACTGTGTTATTATCCCTTTTCAAACAAGCATTGAAATTTAATTACCAAAAAAAAAAAAATACTGTCATACCAAATGATGCGGTTTCTGTGAACATGAGTGTAGTTTTAATTATAATATAGGATTTGAAAGATTTCAAATGAATATTATTAGCGAAAAGGTGGTGAGAATTATATTTATCGTAAAATTCCTAAAACTAATATCTCCACCACTGCTGTCCATTATTTCTCAGATTTGAACTTAACTATCACTGTAGAAAGTATGATTGTCCTATAATTTGCTGCATCTGTTTTGGCATCAACCTGTGCAAAAGAACTGTCTTGTTCTCTTTCTATTCCTTCATGGTCCTGCATTTACAAAGTCTCAAGTTTCATTCGGAGAGAGAGGCAGTAAGAAAGCTTCTTAAAATCAGGCTTATTCCAGAAAACATCATATGAACACCCTACTTAGAAAGATAGTCATGCTCAGCTCTGACAACTGTACTTCCTCTGGTTGTTGCTATATTGAACAATTTATATAAAGACTTCCGTTGTTTGTGTTGCAGGTGGCACCTGCGTGTTTGTCTACAGTATGTTTTGGGTGTGTGGAGTTTGAAAATCGTGAATATGATTGATTCATGTTTGTATGATATATTTTGATTTTAATAAGAATTTGAAAAAAGGCCATTGCAGTAATCACTAGTTTGTTTTATGTGAATGAAATATTACACAAAACTATGACTTTTGTTTTACTGTTATGTTGCGCGATTATATATATTACTCCAGGTAAGATTCCCAAGCTACTTTGCATTTATTGAATTATTTACGTATTGTAAAATTATGAAATATTAAATTAAATATGAAAAAGCATCTTAACAGTTAACTTGCAATATTAAATTCTCAGCCTGTTGACTTAATATGTGAAGCATCAGTTACTCGTAACGCATTTTTCTCTAAACGTTAAAACTAGGTTAGGCAGTTTTGCCATGACATTCATTGCAAACATGCAATATTAATAACTCAATTATTTCAAATAATTAAAAGTAATCGATCGTAATAAAAATGTATGTATTTAGAAGGGACATTCTAATACTAAATATGTAACTAGTTGAAATAATAAAAAAACGTGATAATAAAATTACGTAACGGTGGCTTGCGTGGAGTGATCTTCCACGATTAATCTCCGAACTATTTGGAGGTGACATCGCGAATATCTTTTCTTGAGTTAAGAACAATGTCAATTCCAGATAAGTTTGGAAACTAATGAATATTATCAAATGGTTGTCATTGTTTGTTAATGGTAATAAAATTTAGTGATATAATTCAAAAGTGTTTGTTAAAAGCATATATTTCTCGTTTTAACTTGTGCTATAATTTAAAAATATATGGTTTAGCTAATAAAACCTACACATTTAGCCAATAGCAAAATGTGTCTTCATATTGGAAATTATGGAAATATAATACCTAGCTACGTAATTTGGGTATGGTTACTTGGAATCATTCCTCCTCTCCCCCTCCCTTCACCAGTCACTGTAAGAATAATTTTGGAATAGAGGATAACCTTATACAGCAAGAATTCAAGGGAAAACAAAAGAAAAAAAAAATCCACCCATCTCTCTCTCTCTCTCTTATATTTAATTTATATAATTGTTGATTGTTTGAAGGTGATGTACAGTTATTTTATGATGATGTAATGTTGGGAAGAGTGATAAAAAATGATTGACAAAGAATCCTTCAGGAAGATGACTTGAGTAGATGTCTAGGCAGAGAAGATTGCAGAATACTAGATATTTAGGTTTGATAATAAATTAAAGTTAAAATTTAGTGACCATAATCCAAAGGTGGTATAGATGAGTAACTGCTTGTTGAGTAGAACACTTATAAGCAGGGATAAGGAAGTTTTATTAGTCCTCTTCACTAGGCTTTGATTTGACTATATCTGAACTACCATATACAAATCAGTGTTTCAGGGAGATGTGAAAACAAAGTCCATTGTTGGTTAACTAAGATGATATCAGAACTGTGGAATGTAGGAGGATAAATTAAGGGATTACAGATTGCAATATTTGGAAGATAAAAAAAGAGTGGGTATGATAGATATGTTAATTGAAGAAATCTTATAGAATCAATGCTATGGACATTTTTTAACACATTGGGGGAGTGGAACAATGAGGAATCATCCTTGGAAGTTGAGTAAATATGTGGGGACAGATTTTCCATATTGCAAATGTTGCATCAGTGGAATATGTTACCAGAAGTGGTGAGTGTATTGATAGTGAATAAGAGTTTAATGGGCATTGTATGGAATAGCAACCTTCTGTGATGAGTAGTTGTAGCTTGAAGGAGGTACCTGATTAGTAGTAAATATGCTCTATGCTATTTATGCAACAGACTGCTTTGTTATAAAAAGATAAATTCATCTATCAGTGTGTGCATGTATTGGTGCAATCGTCCATTAGTACAGTCTTCATTGTACTGAGTAAGAAGAGCTAATATTACAATTGTTAATAAAATTAAAAATTTTAATAACATTGCTAACATATTAACCATATTAAATTTTCTTCTGTTATTAATAAAGAAATGTTTAACTGCTGACCTTCTCAGCAGAAGTAATATAATTCCCACTCCTTTAAATAGAAAGTCATCTACCAGAAGTTTCGATCTATGGTACATTAGTATTGTGGTTGAGCAGGAAAGGTACAGGTCTTCTTTTTCTGTAGGAGGATATATAGGAATAACATTGAATTTGAAGATTGCAGATCATACTCTTTAGGAAATATGTTGGAAAGGAAGGCAGTTCCAAAACAGCAACAGAAGGAATGAATGATGAGAGGGCAGGGGAATGTCCTGCGAGTTTAGAACTGAACTCTGAAGAAGAGTTGAATAGCTGTTGCATGTATTTCATCAGGTTTAATCAGGATTAAACACCATGTCCTTGGAAACTGTAGTAAGTCCAAGCAGAAAAGCGAACACCTGTATGAAAGAAAGAGGAAATGAATTTATGAGTGATGGATCATTAATTAATCTAATTGCTCTCTTTTGTACCAAGTTAGGTGTTTTAGGGAGCTATTTAGGAACACCACTCCAGATGGTGGTCTAGACAGATTTGTAATTTGTATAGAGTTAATAGCTGTTCAGGTGTAAAGTAATATGTAGTCTAGAGATTTGGATGTTTCTAAAAGTAAGCCTAGAAGAAAAGTCTTTTGTGAGAAATAAAAACTGTATTGAGTCTTACTTGCATTGAAGTTAAGGTTATTAGCACTCCACTGGAGGCCAGAATTTAGAGTTACAGAAGTTATTCTGGAAATTTTGATGATTTTGTATAGTACAAGGTTTGTTAAATGAGAAAGAAATGTAGCATAGCAACAAGACTATTGGATTTGCAGCCAGCAGGAGTTGTTTATATATAAACGGAATCAAGTAGGTGAAAGAGCCTTGTAGAACACCAGTATTAGTTGTATAGTTTGATGATAAAGATCCATCCATCATCCCATGTCATGTGTATCCACACAGAAAGCTTGTAATCAAATTGCTGAGAATAAATATTATATAATGAGAGCTTCCTTAATAGGACTTTGTGAAAATCCAGTGGATTTACCTTAAAAATATCAGGAGCAATAAATTCTATAAAGTTTTAGGAATAAAATTGATTCCTAAAACTTTATAGAATTTGCACTAAGGTGGAAACCATAAACAAGATCCTCTTTCCCTCAACGGTGGTAGAATCTATACTCTTGCGCATCTATTAGGGACTCAAAGTAGCATAGAAGTTGAGTATTAGTTGCTTTCTCATTTACTTGAGAAAGAACCGAATGAGTGAAATTGGATAATTAATGCCAAAACATTGTTTAAAGGTGCCCTTTAAACAGTGGGTTACTATGGGACTAATTTCCAGCCCGCTGCATAGATACTAGGAAAATGGGAGAGAATAAAAAGGCAACAGGAGTGAACTCAAGCACAAATCAGAACAATCAGAGAAATTTCAGCATGAACAGGAGACTATTTTGATATTTAAAGCAAATTTGGTATCTTCAATGTTGATCCATATTAAGTTGGTCATACTTAATTCATTTCTATTATCCTTATGCCATCTAAGATATTTATAAAATATTGATTTTATGATTAAGCATTTCTGGTCATTTCTAGTCATAATGCAAATTTTGCATTGTAATCTTGAATTAGCATTTAATGCTACTTGTTGCTTATATCTCGCATACTTAATTGATTATGGGAGAACTAGGGGCCATCCATTGGAGAGTGGTGAATGAGTGGAATAAGCTGCCAGAGTTTGTTGTGGGTGCTGACTGTAAATGAGTTCAAAGTATGATAAATACTGTGCAAATGCCTAATTTCTTGATATGATGTTTAGCGCCTCCTCGATGAGTCTAAGGAGTGTTATTATTACGGGCAACTCCTTGGAATTGCCCGTAATAATAACAATAAATAATTATATACTATCTATCAGTTGATAGATAGACGATACTCTTCCCATAGCTTGATTCTTATATTTCTTTAATAACTTGATTCTTCATCCATCCAGATCCATACTTATTATAAAATTATCTCTTAGAGATAAATTTAAACATTAAATTATGTAATATATCCCTTAATTCATTTTTGCATTAGTTTCTCTTTATTAATAATGTCTCCCAGTTAATACTTCATAATAATTCTTTTAACATACTGTCAGAGTGAGCTTTTTTCTTTTTTTTTTCTTTTCTTTTTCTTTTTCTTTTTTTTTTTTTTTTTTTGAAATTCCACTCTGGATGCTTTCTAATTATCATTTTCTCCTTGATCTTTTGGATCAAATGATTATTATCATAAAGGAATTCCAAGTAATTAATAATAGTCTTCAGCCCATACATCCTGAGGGATGAGACCCGAGTTTCAAAGAGGAAAAAACTCTTCACCACTTCATGAGACTAACTCATCATTTGATTGAAAAGACATAAAGGATTCTTCACATCATAGATAGGACTTAGACCCAGATCTTTTCAACCAAAGGGGTTCATCTATACCAGGATTCTCAAACTCAATTGGACCGTGGGCCATTTGCTATAAAAGTGTATCTCAAGTGGGCCGCAAAAGTTTTTCGACTAAAAAAACCTGCACTAATTAGAATCAAAGTGAAAAAATGAATATAAATAAATTGGAAAATTAATAACAAAAATTTTATTTATTCTAAATCATTACAAAACATATAAAATAATAGTATAATGATTATGACAACTCAAAAAAAAATAATAATATAAAGAATCTTTTTATTATATTAATATTTACAATAGATAGCATTTAATCCAAATTAAACCGAAATTAAATTTTATTTGAATAAATCAAATATTTATATATTTATACATTCTAAAAAAAGTATAAACTCTCATTAATAACCATCACAAAAATTTACAGAGCCTCCTATCAGTTTGAAATTTTTTGTGTTTGTGTTGAAATAAAATACTTCTATATTTTTTTCGGGAGGGGGGGGTCTATATTTTGGGGAATTTTTTAAATGTTACTGAAAATATTTTTGGGAAAAATAATATTTTTGGGTTAATATATATATATATGTATGTAGAAAGTATTTTACCTTGGGTATAATAAATGTTAAAGATACCAAGCTATTTTAAACCTGGTTTTACTCCATTTCCCAAGTAAGCAAACAGACAAGTAAGTCAAGTTTGCACCTACAAGTATTGTAAGTCTGGGTGACCCCACACGTAGTGCAACTCATGGTAAAGGTGGTTAAGTTCTGATCACTATTCTTAATATTTACCCTTAATGCAAAGCACATCTCCTGGAGGAGATGTATGATGCTATGTATTAAAGGCAAGGGGCCACTACCTAGACCGGTTTCGACCTTTATTCAGATCAGAGTTTAACCACCTTTACCACGAGTTGCCTTGACTTGCATTACGTTTGGGGGTCACCCAGACTTGCAATAATTGCAGGCACAAACTTGTCTTACTTGTGTGTTTGCTTACTTCGGAAATGGAGTAAAACCAGGTTTAAAATAGCTTGGTATCTTTAACATTTATTATACCCAAGGTAAAATACTTTCTACATCTATCTCTCATCCTGAGATTTTTATTTAATAAGGTTAAAACACCTTATGGTAACTAGTTCTGGTTCAGGGTTAACACTGGGGAGTTCTTTTGCTTGGTTGAACAGCGGGAAGGAGTGATGACAAGAGGCCATCCCTGGAAGTTACAAAAGGAAACTGTGAGCAAGAGGGTGAGGAGTGGTTTCTTTGCGTGGAGGGTGGTTGAACCGTGGAATGCATTGCCTGATGGAGTGGTGAGAGCGAGTACAGTCAATGAGTTTAAGGAGTGGTATGATAGACTTTGTGTTTCTTAGGGAGTGGGGATCTCCCCTCGATGAGTCTTTCGACTCCATGGAGGTCTGAATAATAATAATAATAATAAAATACTTATACGCTCTGTATTACTAAAATCTTGGTATTTCTAAGCCTGGCTCCCACTGATGAGACCTTAATAAAGGTCGAAACCGGTCTGGATAGTGGCCCCTTGCCTTTAATACATAGCATCATACATCTCCTCCAGGAGATGGGCTTTGCATTAAGGGTAAATATTAAGAATAGTGATCAGAGCTTAACCACCTTTACCACGAGTTACCTTGACTTGCACTACGTGTAGGGTCATTGAGACTTGCAATATTTGCAGGCACAAACTTGACTTACTTGTCTGTTTGCTTACTTGGGAAATGGAGTAAAATCAGGTTTAAAATAGCTTGGTATCTTTAACATATATATTATATATATATATACAGGGTGTTCGGGATAAATTTGACATATTTATAATTAATTATATTTTTCCGTAAGTTACATGTATTAACACACACTTCTCTTCATTTAAAAGTTTGGACCCTTCTTCATTCATATACAAGATGTCAGAAAGGATGGATAGCTGGAACCCACCTGAATCATGGAAGAGAATAACTTGTATCATGATGATTCGTGCCCGCCATCAAAATAAGGATATTACGACTGCTGCCCAATGCTCCCTGAATACAGTAAAAACAATCAGGCATGAACTAGAGACTTGCAATGGTGACTACGAGGATGTAGCAAGAAGAAAGATCCCTAGCAGACGATCTGATTACGTTCGTACAGCAGAATTCCTCGCAAATCTGCAGGAACAGGTGTTGAAGAACCCTGGCATTGGAATTCGGGCTTTGTTCGTGGAGTTGCTAACTGTAGTCAAGCCCTGGATAACAAGGGTAGCTAATGGTAGGCCGTATGTATGGCAGCAGGATTCGGCCCCTTGCCACACCTCTGGGAAAAGTCAAAAATGGTTGTCTGAAAATTTCTACGACTTCACCAGTCCAAATGTTTGGCCTCCAAACTCCCCAGACCTTAACCCCATGGATTATTTTGTATGGGGCGCAGTTGAAAAAGACACCAATCGCACTTCCAGTAATACAAAAGCCCAGTTAATGGATAAAATTAAAACAGTTTTTGCGGCCCTTCCCAGGGAGACTGTAGCATCAGCTTGTTCGAGGTTCCGAAGCAGAATTGAAGCTGTGATCGATGCTAATGGTGGTTATTTTGAGTAAATCTTGTTGATAGTATTGTAATTAACTCTGCCTGTAATGTTTTTTTGTCAATTCATTAAATTTAATAGATACAAAGAAGATTTTCTTTTTCCTTACGAAACTGTCAAATTTATCCCAAACACCCTGTATATATATATATATACTTGCATAATATAATTATAGTAATTTAATTTCAGTATTTCATTTTTTTCCGACACTTGACAACGTTTATTATTAACCAGCCTGCCAAAATTTGGACTTAAAGGTTGTGAGCATACGACCTTCATTATGGCAGAATGGTTGATGTCGGTTAATCATGATCTGTGGGCTGTTTTGTTACCTTTCATACATGAGAATAATTGTTCATATAAATTGGTGCTTCCAAAATAACATAGAATATTTGCTGCATACTTTTCTATTTCCGGATATTTTTGACCTAAATAACTATATTTTTGGTACACCAACTTCTTGGTATTTCGCTTTTAGAATGGAATCATTTTGGAAATCAATAAGTTCCATTTAAATGCAAATAGGAGCTTTTTCGAAATTAAAGCAAAAAAGTATCTGTAAAAAGCCAAAAAACTTCTTCTTGCTTCTTTAAATCGCCTATCAAATTCTTCTTTTATCTTTTCTAGTTTGGGACAATATTGAGTAAAGGTAGAACTTTGATTCTTATTGTTTAACTATTCACACATAGGAAAGTATTTTAGAATATTCTCTTTTAAATGATTTTGAAACAAAACTAACTTGCATCTAAAATTTGCCAGTGCATCATACATGTGTTATTAACTGATCTTTCCCCTGAAGTCTGACATTTAAATCATTCAAATATCCTAAAATATTCAAATAAAAGTAAATATCTGTATGCTAGATCTTGCACCCATGTCTGATCATTAAGAAATGCAACATCATGATTTTTCATTTCTAGGAATAATTTGATCTCCTCTAAAAGTAAAAAAAAGCTTTTTACAACCTTATGACAAGATAGCCAACGAATCTCTGTGTAATAAGCTAACCCTTCAAATTCACTCTCCAAGTCTTTTAGAAATTGTGCAAACTGGCGGTGATTGAGGCTTCTGGATCGGATGAAGTTCACAGTATTTGTCACAGGCTTGAGTATGCTGCTCATTTCCAACACTTTGGAGCACAGGACCTGCTGATGAATGATGAAGTGGAAAGATTGCAGTTTTGGAATGTGTGGATACATTTCCTTTAACTTTGCTGCAAGTCTTGACACAAAACCTTTATTTTTGCTTGTCATTGCTGGAGCACCATCGGTTGTCACTGCTACGAGCCTGTTCAGAGCAAGTTGGTATTTTTCTGAAATGCCCCATATGCATCAAAAATGTCTTCCCCTGTAGTGGTTCCATGGATGGGAATCATTTTCAAGAACTCTTCAGTAATATTCATATTGTTGTCGCAAGTGAAGAAACAAAGCAACTTGAGCCAAGTCATGAAAATCGAAACTTTCGTCAAGTGCAATTGAAAAGCACTGGTCATGCAGATTATCTACCATTTCGGTTATTCTTTCGATCACAGTACTTCTGGACAAAGAAATATCACGAAATACTTGAACATTTTTGGGACATACGTTTTCGACTGCTTTTATCATACACTCCTTAACCAAGGAACCGTCACTAAAAGGTTTGGAATGTTTCACCAATAAATAGCAGATTTCATAACTGACTCTTGCTGCTGATTCGTTATCTTTCATAATTTTTGAAAATACTTGTTGACTTTGAAGTGAATTCTTCATACTTCTTAATTTTTCTTCTCTCAGTTTACCCTCAAAGCGTGAATATTGTTCTTTGTGAATTTTATCGTAGTGCCTTTTTATATTATATTCTTTGGTGACACTAATTGTTTCGTTACAAATAATGCACACAATTTTGTCCTTTGTTTCAGTACAGAAGTAATTTAATTCCCATTTTCTTGAAATTTTCTCCTCTCATCTGCAATTTTTATTTTTCTTGTTTGCTTTGGAAAGCGACATTGCCTTGGTGAATAAATATATATTAATATTATTAAAAATTCTTATAAAAATGTTTGAATAAAAATGCACAAAACTTTAGACCAGTGCACAATACTATTGAAAATAAAAAATAATAATAAAAGGGATTCTCTTACTGCTAGTTTGTCGTTGAATTGTGTGCACTGAACTTCAAATATCACTGATTGACTGTAGCAGGCAATTATAAACTCATAGCTGGATTTCCATGAGTGCATATGCTGTGCATCACATGAACAGCTGGTAGCGAATGGAATTCAACTTTTTCAGTACACTACCAGCAGCGTGCTATAAATTAACAATGAAAGAATAATTATAGTTTATGATTGATTAGGATCGGATCTAACATTGAAATTGTGATATACATTTTTATTACTGCAATTACATTATAGCAGGTCGTTGCATCCATATTGTAACTATAAATGTCGTATGAAAACGAATAAATCGATACCGTATTTACTCGAACATAACTTGCACTTTCCCCCCCAAAATTAAAACTAAAAAATCATGGTGCGAGATGTATGTAGGGATTTTTAGAAACTAAAGTTTTCAGAAAAAAACTGAAGATGTGGATGACTTACCAAGAATCTTCTCTTCGTTATAGCTACTTCTGGCCTCGAGTGCGGTTTCCTTGTGTGTATTGTCATCTTCTTTCCCATTATTCCAAGTAAAAATTACAAGTAATTTACAAGATTTCAGATACGTAATGAACACCCTTATATCTGAGAAGTGAAAGCAGAATGTAAAATAGACAGCAATGGTAGGCCAATAGAGATAGAACAGCTATGAAGATGTGGATATGTTTGGTGCGGTATTAACAGAAGATTGCATTACCAAAACACAAAGTCAAGCCGACATTTTTGAGCTGAAATGCTAATTCTCTTCAACCAAATTCCATAATATCTGAAACTGTCATAACAATATTCACTGTATATGTCTTAGTTTTAACACGTTTACGAATTTTATTGCAGCTTTGTGTTTGAGTTAGTGGGGCACTCACACATCTAACTAAAAACAATAGATTTTAGTTAGATATTCTGTTTGCCAGTGAAACATATGGTTTTGCTTAAGTCTAAACAGCATGGTTTCGACTCTTTAGTTAGTGCCGTTTTTATACCAGTTGTCTCTAATCGCAATAAAGAAATATATTACACAGATAGCAAATGTCTGTGTACTTTTCAGTGGTACAATAAAACTACTCGTTTTTCTTGCATCTGCAGCGTAATGGCAGTTGGGGAAGGCATGTTCTTTATTACTGCGGGGAGCGAGTTATCGTCCCGAAGTGAAAGTGGTTAAACTTTATTTTCGTGTGCGATGTACAGTACATGCAAAACTTTTTAATTTCTTTTTTCATAAAGTAAAATCCGGGTACAGGGGTGTGAGTCATATGTGAGAGCAAGTTGTATTCGAGTAAATACGGTATTTCTGTTTTATTATAAAAAGCAACCATCCTTTTTAAAAAAAAAAATCTTTCCTTGAGGTGTTGGGGACCGCAAGAAATGGCTTTGGGGGCTGCACTTGGGCCGCCAGTTTGACACCGCTGATCTATACCAACTGAGTTATATAAATTTTTAGAACCTCTCTTGCTTAGATTGCATTATCAGCATTTTAATTTCCCCAATCAACATCTCCCATATTAAAAGCCTCCATTAAGAATTCTTTTCTTTTCTTTATTTCTTTAAGTAACTGGTACATATAGCTACTTTCTGTATTATAGTAATACACACCTACCTAGGAGGAAATTCTAAGTTGGACACTCTCTCTCAAATATGGTGTTCATAGTGAACATATGTACAAATGCCATCTTTGAGATGAAAACAGTTGAAGTGAGTGTAATTGGGAAAGTTAAGGTGAATAGTACTGGATCATGAAGCTAATATTTGAGTTTCTGTTTGCAAAAAACACCTACTTGACTGTAGATGGAAATTAACATTGTTGAAGTTGGAAGTGTGACCACAGATATTTGTGGAGTGAATCCAGATGACATAGAAAGATTTTCCTTTAACTCTGCATGACTTTTTATGTTATTTTTTTGTGTGAAATTGAATGGAACATGGAATATATAGTATTGTCTGAACACACATGTGAGAACCTTGGCTGGCAGAGTGCCAAGAAGAGTTAATTCATGTTGAAGAGTATAAAGGAATAAGGCAATATATGAATTCGTCACCAACACACAAAAGCATGTACTTTATGCGTAAAATTTTCCAACTGTTGTACAAGCAAAATAGTTACCACTTTTAAAAACTAGAATTTTTATAAAAGAAAAGCTATTTAAACTAAACATATTAGGTCGTTTATATAATTCAAATACAACTTATTTATTAATTACTGATCATTTACGAAAAACAAAACTACATTAGTTCCTACCAGTTTCGCCAGCAAATGTCTGGCTTTTTCAAGGCGTATATGGAGACATGAAAACTAGTAAATGCAAATTAAAAGGAACATAAAAAACGTAAACCAACTAGTAGCTAAGGTTACACGTTCGCATGACAGAGAGGACTTCTTATTCATTATCACGCATGCGTGTTTGTTGTAAACGTGTAATGTGATTACTGGCTAGCTGTAGTTCAGATTGATTTAGAGAGAGGATCAGGTTTTTTCACGAACTGCTTAGGATTGCACCCTGATTTCTGTTGAGGTTTCCACCAGTTATTAACACTATTGTGGCTTCCTTGAATAAACGATGTCTGTAGTTGTCGTCCAGATATGGCATGGAGCTGTTTTGCCACTCTATCATGTGGTTAGATGTACAGAAATGATGTGCTAAGCCAGAAGAGATACTTCTGTTGTGGTTTACATCACCAACATGTTCTTTTTGTCTGATTTCTAAACTCCATGAAGTTTGTCCAATGTAGGCAAGACCACAGAGCAAGGAATGTAATATACTCCTGGATATTTGTAGAAAGGCACCTTATCTTTTGGGAATGCTAAAACTTGTCTGGTGCTGGTGGTTGGTTTGAAGACCACTCCGATGTTGTAGGCTCTTAGTATTCTGGCTATTTGATAAGAAATTGACTTGATGAAAGGGATCACTACAGTAGAAATGTGCTGGGAGCGTGATTCTTCTTGTCTGGGGTTGTCACTGTATAGATATTTTTTAATGATGTTTTGAGGATATCCAATTTGTGATAATATATTGGGCATTAGTGAGAGTTCAGTTTGTGTATCCTCCTCTTCTGATATAAACTTTCTGGCCCTATATTTCAACATGTGGATAATGCTCAGTGTGTGTGTGTCTTGTGATGGTTTGAAGTATAATGAAGATATCTTCCAGTATCTGTGGGCTTTCTGTAAATAGATAATTTGACACTATTTCATTGTTTCTTTATCAAGATGTCTAAAAAATGCAGTTGGTTGTTGTTTTCCACTTTCAGAGTGAATTTTATCTTGTTGTGTATTGAGTTGATTTTATCCACAAACGATTTTAGGTTTTCTAAGCTGTCTTGCCATATAATGAAGATATCGTCAACATATCTCCACTATGTAGATGGTCTTGGGGAGATTGTGGAGAGAATTTCTTTTTCAAGTTTTTCCATGAAAAGGTCTGCACAAGATGGTGATAGTGGGCTTCCAATTGCTAGGCCTTCTAATTGTTGGTATATGGTGTTGTTAACCTTGAAGAAATTAGATTGAAGGCAGTGTCTAAACATCTGTGTGATGTCTAGAGGAAAGAGATCTTGGATGATGTTTATTACCTCTTCTACTGGTACATTGGTGAAAAGGGATACAACATCTAGACTGGCTAGCATGTCTGTTGGTGCAATCTTAATGGCTTGGAGTTTATTTACAAAATGTTGACTATTCTTGATATAGGATTCTGTTGGTCTTATTTTATTATTTAATAAGTTTGCAAGATGCTTTTCCAAAAAGTAGGTAGGTGATGATCTTCCATCAACGATTGGACGGAGAGGTATATCCTGTTTATGTATTTTAGGTGTCCCATATAGTCTTGGAGTGATAGTGTAATTAGGATTTTAGTGTTCTTCACTTCTGACCAAATGTTACAATTTCTGATTAGTTGGTTTGCTTCATTATGATTTTTTATTGTGGGAGTCTCTGTCTAGGATCTTATAGGTGGAGTTGTCTGGTAGTAATACGTTTAACTTATCATAATAATCTTTAGAGTTAAGGATAACTGTAGAATTTCCCTTATCAGCCTTTGTAATAATGATATCTTTGTTTTTCTTTTTTCAAGTTGAGAATTGCCTTTCTATCATAAGGAGACGTATTAAGAATAGGTTGTTTGGCTTTGGCTAGGATTATCGTACTTTTGAATCTAATAGTGTTGGCTACGTTTTGCGGAAGTGGATATAGGCCTTTTTCAATTCCACACATGAAATCCATTTTAGGAATGTGTTTGGGCGTAATTGCAGAGTTAAAACCTTTTTCGAGAATCTCAGATTCATTTTTTGTGAAACTATGATTTGACAAATTAAAAATCACTTTGTTGTCCGGGAGGTTGTTTTGTGTCCGATATTTTTTCTTGTAAAGTTCATTGAATTTCCTAATTTGTTTGAAAGTTTTTTCATAACTGCGTTGTATCATTTGATCTAATTGATTCAAAAGTACGATAATCCTAGCAAAAGCCAAACAACCTATACTCAATACGTCTCCTTATGATAGAAAGGCAATTCTCAAATTGAAAAAAAAAACAAAGATATCATTATTACAAAGGCTGATAAGGGAAATTCTACAGTTATCCTTAACTCTAAAGATTATTATGATAGTTTAACTTATTACTATCAGACAACTCCACCTATAAGATCCTAGACAGAGACCCCCACAATAAAAAATCATAATGAAGCAAACCAACTAATCAGAAATTGTAACATTTGGCCAGAAGTGAAGAACACTAAAATCCTCACATCCTATCACTCCAAGACTATATGGGACACCTAAAATACATAAACAGGATATACTTCTCTGTCCAGTCATTGATGGAAGATCATCACCTACCTACTTTTTGGCAAAGCATCTTGCAAACTTATTAAATAATAAAATAAGATCAACAGAATCCTATATCAAGAATAGTCAACATTTTGTAAATAAACTCCAAGCCATTAAGATTGCACCAACAGACATGCTAGCCAGTCTAGATGTTGTATCCCTTTTCACTAATGTACCAGTAGAAGA
This sequence comes from Typopeltis vanoorti, assembly GCF_054136105.1. Taxonomy (NCBI): domain Eukaryota; kingdom Metazoa; phylum Arthropoda; class Arachnida; order Uropygi; family Thelyphonidae; genus Typopeltis; species Typopeltis vanoorti. The sequence continues at coordinate 137,245,650 of NC_143550.1, read as the reverse complement.
GGTAATAAACATCATCCAAGATCTCTTTCCTCTAGACATCACACAGATGTTTAGACACTGCCTTCAATCTAATTTCTTCACAGTTAACAACACCATATACCAACAATTAGAAGGCCTAGCAATGGGAAGCCCACTATCACCATCTTGTGCAGACCTTTTTGGAAAAACTTGAAAAGGAAATTCTCTCCACAATCTCCCCTAGACCATCTACATGGTGGAGATATGTTGACGATATCTTCATTATATGGCAAGATAGCTTAGAAAACCTAAAATCGTTTGTGGATAAAATCCACAGAATCATGCTCCCAGCACATTTCTACTGTAGTGATCCCTTTCATCAAGTCAATTTCTTATCAAATAGCCAGAATACTAAGAGCCTCCAACATCAGAGTGGTCTTCAAACCAACCACCAGCACCAGACAAGTTTTAGGATCCCCAAAAGAGATAAGGTGCCTTTCTACAAATATCCAGGAGTATATTACATTCCTTGCTCCTGTGGTCTTGCCTACATTGGACAAACTTCATGGAGTTTAGAAATCAGACAAAAAGAACATGTTGGTGATGTAAACCACAACAGAAGTATCTCTTCTGGCTTAGCACATCATTTCTGTACATCTAACCACATGATAGAGTGGCAAAACAGCTCCATGCCATATCTGGACGACAACTACAGACATCGTTTATTCAAGGAAGCCACAATAGTGTTAATAACTGGTGGAAACCTCAACAGAAATCAGGGTGCAATCCTAAACAGTTAGTGGAAAAACCTGATTCTCTCTAAATCAATCTGAACTACAGCTAGCCAGTAATCACATTACACGTTTACAACAAACACGCATGCGTGATAATGAATAAGAAGTGCTCTCTGTCACGCGAACGTGTAACCTTAGCTACTAGTTGGTTTACAACATTTTTTATGTTCCTTTCAATTTGCATTTACTAGTTTTCATGTCTCCATATACACCTTGAAAAAGCCAGACAGTTTGCTGGCGAAACTGGTAGGCTCTAATGTAGTGTTGTTTTTCGTAAATGATCAGTAATTGATAAATAAGTTGTATTTGAAAAGAAAAGCTAATTTTCCATCATATACTAATAAACACTCATCATTGATTACCCTATTTTTGGAATTGATTCACCTTCATGCTCAAAAGTGTCAATGGGTCTCGCATCTGCGGTTGGACAGTAATAGATTCCTTACTAACTGAACACGTGGAGAATTTCATCCAGTTCTGCAAATTGTGAATATGGCAGTGCAACTCTGGCATCTCTACTTAGACTCCCTTCAGATCAGTGGCAGCTGGTGTATAGACACTGTGAAACTGCAGCACCCCCAATTTTTCTCGATATATAAATATATTAATTAATTTATATTTGCTTGTAATATTTAATTTTATTATCAGCAATCCTATACAATTCTCTTATTTTGTATAAAAAAAAATAAAAATCCATCTTGTAGCACTTAGGAGGGCGAAGGATGCTAGCAACACTGTGTTTACCACAGTGTCATATTGCTACATGCACAAGCATATGCACATCATAGTAAAATGCAAGCTATTAGTGTAATGCATCACTGTCCGTCTCATAGTTCCACTCTTCTTTATATGCAGTTTGTGCCAGTAGTAGAGTGTTCGTAGTGCTTATTGTGTTTATTCCGTCTTTTTAAATATTTGGACGTTACAATTAAAGGATTTAATTGTAATGTCTAAAAATTGTAAATGCATTCCTTTAATTACAATTAAAGGAATGGATTTTATCTTTAAGTAATTTTGAATTATACTAAACTATAATTTTATCAATTATAAACAATATTTTTTCATATTTTTTTTTAAAAATGTTTACCATAATTTTGATATTTTATTCAAACTCGTATACACTGCACTTACAGTGTGTATGTATATTTTGAAAGTTGCAGCACCTCCACGATTTCTAGCCATGAGCCGCCACTGCTTCAGACACACCTGCAGAATAGTAGCACCAAGATTATTTGCTAATCAATCTAGAAATCTAAAATGTTATCATCAGGTTTGGTTCAGGATACTATTCTCTGGCTGGTCTGTAGAATAATTTTTAAAGCTATACCCTTGGGAGGTGGAGGAAGTCATGTCTCTCCATGATGTATGTGACATAATTCTGAAAACATCAGAATTATGTCACATACATCACATCACAGACATTCAGCAAAGAAAATGGCAGTATTTCATGGCAATGAAATTTATGCATTACATTACTTAGTGGTACTTCAAACCAAGTACCACTGAGGTTTGACCTTTCCCTTTCAAACCCCCATCTGCTCAACACCTTCACTGATGTGAAGTTGTTGAGCAGAGGATTTGGTTTGCTAGAGACCAGTCAGACCATCTGAAGTTCTTTGTACTCTACATTGTGATCTAGAATATCATTTCCATCAGCATTTCAGACTTCTGAGGTTTAACCAAAAGTGCTGTAATTCAGCAGTCTATCTTGGCTTCCTGGGAAAAATGTCTTCTATCCCCTTTTAGGCCCTGAATAAAACTGACCATTATTTAAATTAGCTGAATATAAGGTTTCTATAATAATTGCACATAAATGTGTAGTCTTTTACAGTTTTATGTAATAATTGATTTATTGAGCAACAGCGACATAACTATTGTATCACAAACTTTCACAGTATGTGGGAGGACGGAACTGAGTGGATCCAATAAAAGCTCTCTGGAGACATCATCAAAAATTTGTTGCTTAAGCAGGAGTTTAAAAATCAGTTTTGCCCCTGTTGAGGAATTAATGATTTTCCTCCACAAAGCACTAATAATAAACAACACACACACACACATACATTTTATATAAAAGTGAGGTGTTTTATATATGAGGTGTCTGGAAAGTTCTGATAAACATGTAGAACAAAAATGATATTAAAGCAAATGATATAACCACAAGAAAGACATACTAGTAGCAGAGTTATGAATGTAACTTATGTTCTTATATTCTCGAATGTTTTTTCTTTTGTTTTCATTTTCATTTTTGTTCTAAGTGTTTATCAGAACTTTCCAGATCCCCTTGTATATATGTATTCATTAATAGCATATTGTTTACTGATATTATGACAAACAAAAAAATTAAATAAATTTGTTGCATTTATCATTTATTAGCCTGGTCATTAGAGTGCTATGTTTGTATAAATCAAGATGGAAATAATGACAAGTGTGTTAAAACCATCAAGACTTGTGATAGTGAAGAAGATAGATGCCTCTCTGAAATTAGATGGGGAAGTGAGTATAAGAAATTTTTTTTAGTCAGTATAAGAAGTTATAACAACAGTAAATAAACTTTCTGATGTTTGTCTATAATTTTAATTCAAAAATATTTCATTGTGATGATACAAAAGCAATCTGCATGGTGAAATTATGCTTTCTCTTCAGTAGTAACTATTTTATTTCTTCTGAAAAGTGAGGTGTTTTAGCTAATTAATTGAATATTATTGTGCATAATTAGTATTAAAATCAAATATTATAGAATTAAAGCAATGAAATTTTCTCTAAAAGTTAATGTTGCTGTAGAATGAAAAGTTTTGTGCTTAAGTCCCACAGCTATGACACCTGTAACATTGATTACAGTGTTGAAAAACTGTAATCACTGTGAAAAAACTGGGTGTTACTAGTGAATGTGATGGTCATGTTTATTATTATTATTTCGGGCAACTCCAAGGAGTCGACAGACTCGTCAAGGGAGGCGCTAATATCATGTCAAGAACAACTACTCGACATTCACACAGTATCTATCATACCTCGCCTTGAACTCATTCACAGCCATAGCACCCACAACAGCCTATTCCACTCATTCACCACTCTCCAAGTAAAAAACCTAGCTCTAACACCCTTGCTAACCACATTTTTGCCCAGCTTCCATGTATGGCCCCTAGTCCTCCCACCACTAGTCCTATTCTCAAAAATATCTTCTGGATTAATCTTTTAGAAACCCTTCAGTAATTTGAATGTCTCCATCATATCACCCCTTTTCACCTATCAACCAATTTTTGCAACCCATAAATCTTCAACCTGTTCTCATAAGGTTCATTCCATAGACCTGCTATCATCTTGGTCACTTGTCTCTGGATCCTCTCCACCTCCTCCCCATCAAGAAGAAACCCTGGCGTCCATATCTGGGCACAGTAGTCTAAAGGGGTCTTATCAAGGCTCGATACAGAGGAACAATAACTTGTTTGTCTCTGCTTGTTAAAGTATTTTTCAGCAACCAAGTGATTTGATGAGCTGATTTAGCCACTTTTGTGATGTTCCCCCTAAACTTCAACTCCTTATCCACCAACACTCCCAAATCCCTGGCCTCATCAATCTCTTGGAGTATGGTTCCACCACTGTGATATACTGCTGCTAATCTTTTCACCCCAAAATGTATAACCTTACACTTTGCCACATTAAATTGACATCCATTTTTCTTAGCCCAGTCTTCCAAACTATCCAAATCATCTTGCAAAATTTTGACATCCTGTGCGCTCACTATTGCTCTACCCAACTTTGCATCATCAGCAAGCAAGTGAACACTTCCTCTCAGATCCTTTCCTATATCGTTAATGAACAAATTGAAAAGAAGTGGTCCAGTGAACCCTGCGGCACACCACTAGTCACAAGCCGTCTTTTGGACTCTACTCCTGAATAAACCACTCTTTGATATCTCTTCATCAGCCACCTCATCCTATCCATCTCACTAACCCTTTATCCATCCCCATATGCTGCAGTTTACTGATTAGAGTTTCATGTGGTATCCTGTCCAGTAGAATTACTATAAACCCATTACCCTTATCCAGTTCAGCCGTCACCGTGTTATAAAATGTGAGCAAGTTACTGAGGCATGATCTACCCTTCACAAAACCAGGTTATCCCCCATACAGTATCCCATTTTCATCTATCCAATCCTGTATTCTTCTCTTGACTAATTTCTCCAAGACCTTGACATCGATTCCTGATATGCTAATCGGTTGGTAATTTATAACAGCAGTCTTGGAACCTCCTTTATGAAGTGGAACTATTTTCCCCTCTTTCCACCCCCTCGGGACTAACCCAGACCCGAGACTCAAATTAAACAAAATAGTCAAGGGTACTGACAATTCTTTAGCTGCTTCTCGTATGACACAAGCTGGTATACCATCCAATACCGCAGATGAATTGACATTGAGGTTTTGTAATAGACTACTCGCCTCCACTTCATTCACCACAATTCCCGTATAATCTATTGGTTCATTTATTTCTGCTGTGTCACCACCTGGATGATGTATTCTTGCAAAGTGCTTACTCAATAATTGAACTATATCAACTGATTCAGTTACCTCCCTACCATTGTTGTGCAAAAAAACGTGTTTTTAAAGTACAGTATAGTGTGGTTTTTTTGTCTCAAATTTTGCTGTAGTTGTGCTTTGGTTGGATAAAAGTGTCCTTCAGCGGTGTTATTGTTTTGACACTGTGGTATATATTGTGTTTTCGCTGCTGTTTGTTTTACTACTTCAGCGTCTAAAGATGGCGTCCAACAAGAGACGTACGTCAACGTCTCCTAGGAGGGCTCCTATACGAAAGTCTGACTCTGTGTTGGATTTTTCGCAATGGATGCATTGCGTTGCAGAAACTGCTTTATGTATGCGCCGAAGAATGTGAAGGATCTGTGGAACGTTTGGCTAAACGAGATTCATGAAAAACATTGACGTATGTGAGAAGTGTCGGGATAGGCTGGAGCAATTAGGAATGGAAACAGACATCGTGACCATAGCGGACGAACTTCGGCAGGAGTTCCTGAAAATGAAAAATGACCTTCATCTTCTGCAAGAGGAATTGGAAGTGCTCAGTAAAGAGGTTCTGGAAATTAAAACTGAGTTAAATGTGTTGAATAGAGAAATTAGGACTATGGAGATTACTTTAGCTGAAGTGACTAGAACAGGATTAAATATGTGAGAGTCTTTGGTGATTGATGAAGTAATAAATAGTATGGAGTGATTGGGAGTCAACAAAATAAAAGCACAAGAGGTCTAGAAGAATCGAGATGTCGTGAGAGTGAGGGAGTAAGTAAGAGAGCGTTGAGTAATGAAACTGGGAGAGTCATGCTGAATAGCGTAGAAAATGAGGTTGTGAGTGACGCTGGTTTGGACTTGAATGAAGTTATGAGTGGTAAAATATATGGTGATTCTATGATTAAGTGTATGGAGAATGGTATACCTGAGGAGTTCTTGGCTGGTGGAACAATAGAGAGAGTGGCTTTAGCAATAAAGAGAGGGCATGATGCAGAAAAGATGATAGTTATGGTGGGTACAAATGACCTGAGTGGTACTATAAATTGGGTAGCAAAAGATTTAAGACCATTGCTAGATATTGTGAAGAAAGTGTTAATGGGAGGATAGTGAGTGTGTGTGTGTGTGTGTGTGTGTGTGTGTGTGTGTGTGTGTGTGTGTGTGTGTGTGTGTGTGTGTGTGTGTGTGTGTGTGTGTGTGTGTGCTGCCTCGTTTTGACAGTTATGAGTTAAGTAGACAAGTGATGATAATGAATGATATAATTGCAAGAATGTGCAAAAAAAGAGGTCTGGAATTTGTTGACATCTGGAGGGTGTTTGAAGGCAAAAGACAGCTGTATGCAAGAGATGGGTTGCATCTGAACATGGAAGGTCATAAATGATTGAAGAAGTTACTGTTTTCTGAACAAGTTGAAGTAATTGGGCAGGGAAACTAAAATTGAAAAGGTTGAGTGTAAGAGAAAAAAAAAATTAAGCAGTGATTGTATATTTGTTGATTCTTATTCGCAGAATAAATTGCAAAATAGAGTGGATAAAAATCGGCATGGGACTATTGAAATTAGTGACATGTACATCATTTCTAAAGCTGGTACAAGAACTAAAGGGAATCTGCAATTTTTGTATACTAATGCAAGAAGCATTCAAAATAAGAGGAAAGAATTTTTGTCATTAGTCAGTGCAATCTCACCAAAAGTTGTATGCATTAGTGAAACTTTGCTGTCAGCAGAAGATGTGGTCACTGGAATTGAATGTGATGGGTACAGTATTTTCAGGGAAGATAGAGAAGATAGGACTGGGGGAGGTGTACTGTTGATGATAGCTGATGAGTTGCAACCAAAGAAAGTAGTATATCAAGATGATAGACATGTGATTGATAGTTCATTTGAGGTGGTCTGGTGTGAAATAGTGACCAACGCAACCAAATATACAGTTGGTTGCTGCTATAGGCCAGGGGTTACAGGAGTGATATTGAATTCATGCATCAGCAAATTAGTGCAATGCGGTGCAGGGTTAGTGATTATTATGGGGGATTTTAATTATGGTGACATAAATTGGAAGGAGGAAATATCACGTGGCAAAAAGGAAATGGAATTCATACATCTTCTACGAGATAATTACTTGAAACAGCACATAACTGAAGGGACACGTTGTGTTGAGTGTGTTGAACCTGGTCATTGGTTCAGAGGATATATGCATAGGTAATGAGGACAGCTTACTTATTGGTGAGAGCGATCATGTGGTCAGTTGGTCATATTGGTCAGTTGGTGAGAGCGATCATGTGGTATTGACTTGGGAGGTTGCAAAATTTGTGGATTTCTCTCTTAAGAAGGAGTATATATGTAACTACAGGTTAGGCAATTATAACAAGCTTTGGAGTGAGCTTGCAGCCGTCCCATGGCAGAACATATTGCAGGGGAAAGATGTTAGCAGTGCATGAGATAAAATCAGTGGGTATCTGAAGAAGGCAATATCAGATTGTGTCCCCATGGTCAAGAAGACAAATAAGGTAGGCATTAGATGGATGAGTAGTAGTATCAAGCTTGATCTGCAAAAAAAGAAAATGTTATGGAGAATTTACAAGGAGAGAGAGAGAGATTATCAGTACACCCATGAGCAGTACAAGGCTCAAGCCAGGAAGGTTACCAGCATAGTAAGAAAAGCTAAATCAGATTATGAGAAGACCTTAGCCTAGGAGATCAAGAACTCCCAAAGAGTTCTTCTACTATGTGGCAAGTAAAAGGAAGAATGACTTTGGAAGGATAACTTTAGTGGGTGCTGATGGTATTGAGGTGACAAATTCAGATGTAATAGTAGAGTTACTGAGTGATCACTTTTCAAAAGGCTATCACCCAAGTGAGGATATCTCTGTACCTGACAACAACTAATGTGAGAATTGAAGTTAAGAAATCAGAAGTACTTAGTATATTGCAAAATTTAAATGCAAACACTGCTGTTGGTTTAGATGGAATATCAGCTTGGGTGTTGCGTGAATGTGCAAAGGAATTGTACTTGGTTACAGTCATACCTTGACTTACGCGAATCGGGAGTTACACGGTTTCTTATATGTACGTATTCCCGTCCCGCTTCATGCCTCACCATTAGTTGTATCGTTCAGGTGCCGGCCGCATTCACCAGTGTCGCACATGCTGTGAACAAGCACTGACGTGCGAAAGTCTACAAACCTTGCGATTGTTTAATGTTATATTCTTGATAAAAATTTTATCACATAAAAAATAATAATGTCATCCAAGAGAAGCAAGTCTGATTCTTCTACAGCTAGCAAGAAAATCAAAACATTGACTTTGGAAAGAAAACTTAACATTATTAAGGATTTTGAAGGCAGAATGAAAATTTTTGAGCTAGCAAAGCGGTTCCTTCTACAAGAATCCACAGTAAGAATAGTCATAAAAGAAAGGTTTACAGATTTTGGAGGACATAGATTCTAACAAGGAGCGAACTGTAGCCACAAGGCAAAAGGCAAGGAATAAAAAATCATTAGCTTGCTATGAAGAAATTTTGCGTGACAAGAAAAAGACATTATGCCGTCAGACGAATCTATTAGATTTTATGAAACCATCAACATCGAAATAACTTTCTTTTTTTAAGTATGAAAAACTATAATTATGATTATATTTCTTAAAAAATATAGGTTTTTGTAAACCTTTGGTCCCAATTGTATATTTGTATATATAAATTACATGCAAAATTATACCCAGAGTTACGCGAATTCGACTTACGCACTTTTTGTTGGTCCCACCTACCACGTAACTTAGGGGTTTTACTGTATTTAACTTAAGTTTGAACTCTGGTATAGTCCCTAGGGAGTGGAAGGAAGGCAAAGTAGTTCCTCTGCATAAAGGCGGCTCCAAAACTGCGGTAGTTAATTACAGATCAATCACCAACTCGGGAGTGGTGCTAAAACTATTGGAAAAGTTGGTTAAAGATAAAATTCAAGACTGGGTGGATCAGGATATGATCCTTTATAGGGGCCAACATGGTTTATTAACTTTTTATTAATAACAATTTATTAACTTTTTATAATAGAATTACGTCTGAGTTGGACAAAGGAAATGGCTACACAGTGGTACTTCTGGATTTTGCTAAGGCGTTTGACAGGATACCCCATGGAATACTGTTCCGCAAATTGGAGCGAATGGGGATGGATACTAAACTGGTGATATGGATAGGAGAATGGCTCAGGAGAGAGAGATACCAGAAGGTGGTGTATGGAGGAGCAGAGTCCAGGATGAGGCAGGTGACCAGTGGTGTGCCTCAGGGCTCTGTGCTTGGCCCATTGTTGTTTAATTTGTACATAATGATATAGGAAATGGCTTCATTCAGTTATTTGCTGATGATGGAATGTTGGGTAGCACAATAAAAAATCAAGCTGATGTTGAGAGTTTGCAGGATGATTTAAATAAGCTGGCAAAATGGGCAAATGGTTATGGATGTCAGTTCAATGTGGAAAAGTGTAAAGTCATGCATTTTGGGATTAAAAGATTACCAGCTGTGTACTACATCGATGGAACGGTACTCCAAGAGATGAGACTAGAGACTTAGATGTTGGTGAATAGGGAGATGAAGTTCAGGGGGGGCACATTGCTAAGGTGTCCAAGATTGCACATAGGATGACTTGGTTATTGAGGAACACACTAACATCCAGAGATAAAGAGGTTATTATTCCCCTTTATAAAGCGTTGATACTTCCACATTTGGATTACTGTGCTCAGGTCTGGTCACCTGGAGTCCTTGGGGATGAGGAAGTTGTGGAGAGGGTTCAGAGGAGAGTGACTAAGTTGGTGAGTGATGTAAAAAATGCTCTCTACATTGATAGATTGAGGAGCTTGTGGATTGCAGAGATTGATTGATAGACAGAGAAGATGGGATATGATAGAAACATTTAAATTACTGAACGGTTTCTATGAGATCAATGCAGGGGAAATGTTTCAGCTGTGTTGATAGTGATGGAAGAACAAGAGGTCATCCCTGGAAATTAAGGAAAAGTGTGGTTAACAATGGTGTGAGGACAAGGTTTTTTGCCTGGAGGGTGGTGAATGAGTGGAATGCATTGCCTGTCTCAGTTATGAATTCTTCATCTGTAAATGAATTCAAGAAGAAATATGATAGATATTGTTTTGATAGTTTGGGTCTCCTGCGATGAGTCTACTGACTCCATGGAGATACCCATAATAATAATAATAACTATTCCCAAAACCTTAGATAGCCAGTAACTTTATTTTAATACTCATTTAAATAAAGTTAAAAAAAAAAAAAACTGTGCTTGTCTTTCTATGCCTTGTCCTTGTTTGCATGTTCTTCAGTCATAATTTGCATTCATATATATTTTGTAAACAGATGGAAAAATATGACCCAGTTCTTTCTCAAATCAACACTTTTTCATCTTGCTACTGACATCATTACTAGTATCACTGTTAGTGGTAATGATATTGATATTAGTGGTAATAAAAAACCATCAGGTCAATGGCTGATATCATAAAAAGAAGCAAAACATATCAGCCATTGACACCTGATGGTTTTTTTATTTAAAAATTTCTTATTATTAGCACTGGCATCATCATTGGCTAACAGTTGATTTATGATTAAACTGCTTATTGCAAATACTGAGCAAGAGTGATGGATTGATCCCATAAACTTGACCTGGCAATTGCAAACATCCCACAACCTAAGCCAAGACATCACAAGTAACCACATTATCTGAAGGCTGACTTTTTCCAACATTAGTTTGAGGTGGTTGAGATTAGGTTTTTTTTTTTTTATTTATTTATTTATTTATTTTTTTTTTTTAGTATAGACCTTATTTTTAGTTCATGCATTGTGTGAGAAGCAAACATTAATTATTCTTAATAAACTTAATATATAAAATGGAAGGAGAAAGTTTTTATAAGGGACAAAAAACATAGCTAATGTTTCAGAAACAGCTATGTTTTTTGTCTTTTTACATAAAACAAATGAATTCATTAGGCCATTTATCAATTATATAAAAATTAGCAGTATCCCACCTTTTTTGAGCAATTTGGGCTGTATTACAAGTGAAAAATGGCTCTATTTAATTAAAATTCAAATCCAGTCTCCCCAGTATCCAAAATGATGGTCAGGAGATATAGCTACCATGATTCAGTAAAATGCATACAAATATTGAAAATAAAATAGTAAAAAATAAAACATATTCTTGGATTTGTTAAAAAGTTTGCCTTTTGTCAGTTTCAGCTATAGGAACTACTTGCTGCTATACCATTACTAAAAGGTACACATCATTTTGTAGATTATGGGTTGTAAGGGACTGACAATTCTTAAAAAAAGATAGCAATTTGAGAGGATATCTTGCCTTCGAGTGAGTTGCATTCCTTGTGCTGCCTGACAGAAGTGAGATAGGATACCATAATGGGATTTACTATTGAAAAATAGTTGTAGCAAGTTTTTTTTTTAACCAACATAAAGTAAATTACACTTGACAAGACATTATATTGTTTTAATCTTTTACTTGAGCATGAGCAGATAAAAGTTTGCATTATGAAGTATCTTCACAAGTAGCCTATATGCAAAGATACGTCATCACATTAAGACAGCATTGGTTACTCATGCTTTGGTAAAGGATTAAAACAAATTTCTTGTCAATTTTTTTTGCTTTCTATTGGGAAAAAATGAAGAAAGTGAATGAATAGTGAAGTTGGAGGAGATTAGGAGAGAGAAAAAATTAGGTAAAGAAAGTTCAGGTTAGATGTGGGTAATGGGGGAAAAAGAAAGCTCATTTTCACTGTGTGGGTCTTCAGGCTAAATGAAAAATATACATGCTTGACCTAAACAGAAAAAGCAGGGAATACCATTACCTACACATAATTGCGGCATTATTTTTCTGGAAAAGATACAGAGCATTACAACTTAGTACAGGAGGGGGTGAAAAAAAAGCAAATTTGTACATTCTTTGAATGGGGAAAAAAAAATTTTTTTTTTTTTAAGAATCTTTGAAGAGATGGGATTTTGGTATCACTTCAATATGTTTTGGTATCAGAAGTCTGGAGAAATTATTTATTGGTGTGAAATGTAATGGAGTCAGGGAGATAATAAGAGGAGTAATGGTGAGAATCTATGTGTAAGAGCTATGTGTATTTTCATCCTTTCAGCATAACTGTGGAGGTAATTATGGTGAAATGATTGGTGGGTGAGGTGGGGGAAACAGAAACTGGAACCCCTTCTCAAGTGACCAAATATGGCATTCACCACTTCAGGCCTTCAATAAACCAAGTGGTGGTATTTCACTGGGCAACGAAAGTTATTTACCACCTAGTGGTCTAGTTGGCAACTCGGAAGGTGTCCTTTTGCAGCAGGAATTCTTGCTCAGTTAACCAGAACCCATTTTGTTGAAATAGTCTTCTACAGAAGTCAGGGTTGACTCGACAGGGAGGGGGGGGGTGATGATTGTGCACTGCCTACTCATCTGAGGCTCATTCTTATGATGAGCAGTCTATCAAAGATCTATCAGAATCAAAAAATACCACTGTAAAATACAATATCCTTGGCAGTTCAATTTGGATGTTGAAGATGCACTCTTATTAATTTTTTAATCCAATTAATTTTGTTAACAGTCTTCATATTTGATTCAACTTGAAGAGTTTATCATATACCTATGCTCACATGAAATTCAAGCAACCTTTATATTGAAGAGCAGTGCCTTTATTCTCCCATATTGTTTCATTTATTTTAACTTATGTCATTAGGAAATCCATATAAATTACACCAGTTAACATAATATATTAGTTCGTGTGCTTGTAATATTTGTGTTTTTATTATTATTTTTTTTATTAACAAGCTAATTTTGGAAAATTATGTTCACTTATAGAAAGCTAAAGTATACATTTGTTTTAATAATTTAGGTACTCCTTATTGGGCACCGTCTGGAGAAAAACAGTTTTATATCTCTAAATCATGTTCAACAACAGAAAATTGTGATCATGCTATTAAGAATGTCAGTAAAAGATGTGATCGAATTTGGTATAATGATTGGGAGTGTGCAGAATGCTGTCTTGGTGACAGATGTAATTATTATGTCACTGTAAGTATATATTGATTTTTCAAGTAAATATGCTGTTTTTATATATGTGGTACCTCTCATTCACTTTAAATAATTAATTTTTAGCTGATAATATTTCTTTTCAAGCATTGGATGTTTTAAGCATGGTATTAATATTAATAGTGGTGTTCTACTAATGTGTTTAAAACATTTCATCTTCAGGTGAAATGCTTTCTAGAAGATCTTTATTATATTATGTATAATTAATTTTTATACAGCCTAGAAATTTTATTGTTAAACATTCAGATGGCTAACAGGTAAAAAAATATGAAATTTATTAAGAACTCTGATATATTTCATCCACTATAACATGAATATTAAGAGGGAGAGAATAGAAGTTCAGTTAACTATATTCCAAATATGAATTACAAGATTGAGTCGCATAGTATGTGCTTACTAGCTTGTGTCTCAGTCACATCTGACTTGATAGGAGAATGCACTATCAAAGGAAGAAGTTCATATAAGTTCAAAGGAAGCAGTTAGATAGTTGCTGTAACTAAAAATTAAATAACCCAATCAGTATTTAAAAAAAAAAAAATTAATAATGAAAAACTGTAAACAGTTAATGGCAGCCACTTCCCAGAACTTTGAAATTGATTTAGTCAGAGCAGTTAAAGTTTGGAATTCAAGGAACAGACAATCAAATATGAATCTCTGGAATAAAGAATCTTTGTCTGGTTCCAAAGAACTTTGTTTAGTATCACTAGCATGTGGAAACAAGACCATACTTGTCAGATTCTAAAATTAAATGTCCTGATGCGCTGGGATTCTAATCTTAGCAGAATAGCCAGTCTGTCCAAAGTAACGAAGTCAACATGAAGGACACTTGATGAACACTTGACAAAGAGAGATAGTTATATTTATATACCAAAAATTTCCAAGGCTTTTTCTTGCCCATCTTATCATCAGATGGGCCTGTTTTATTTTGTTGCATCCTGTTTAAGCCAATACTACCCTATTATCTCTAGTCACACATTCTTGAATGCTGATAATGTTAAATTTCTCTCTGTATTTTCAGTTTTAATCTGTTCACTCAAAGATTTTTCTCAAACTCTGTGACCTCTGGTCTTTAATCAACTATTTTAATTTCTAATCAGTCATAAGTTAAAACAAGGATATGGTCTATACTGCTAGTTTGATGTTTTGATTAATTTCCCTTTTATTCCAAATAAATTGACATAGCTCATCATGCCAGTTTTGCTTATTCTGCTATCAGTTTCCATATTTATTCTTTGTTTTTTTAATGTTACATGATGGTCAGCATTTATTGTGTAGAATTATGGAGACAAGCTCCTATGTTAAAGCAGTTACTTTACTTAAAACTAAAATAAAATAACAATCAGTGTTTTGATTTTCAAGTCATCATCAGGAATATGTATACAACCAGTCCTCATCTTATGATGTATGCGACTTATGATGGCCATCCCATTAATACGTTCACTGAATGTTACCTCATTCTTCTGCCCATGAACCAGGATGTTATTGTTGCCTTCAAGGTATATTTGTTTCAATAATGAAATACCATGAGTTGGCATAATGAAAATAATTATAAAAACAGAGGTAATTTCATGTAAAAAACTTTATAAAGTTTTTCTTACATGAGTTTATTTCCATTTTTATAATTCTTTTTGAGGTATATTATTGTTCAAGCTGTTGCTGCTACTCAGGATGAGAAAACTCTCAGTCTCTTGGAAGGAGTATATTGCTTGCTGACTGTAATAGTGGCACAACTCAAAATTCTTAATTTTTGAGTTAATACATTTGAGGTTGGAATAGTGGACTCTACATTTATGCAACAATGGCACAAAAGGAGTTCAACATTTCCTTGCTAGGTAGCACAAGCATTGTGCCATCTTAGTTTTTGCTGCATCTGGAAGCATCAACATTGGCCCTTGTTTAGTGTGCCTCCTACTTTGGGACCGATTGGAGCACATTCTACGTGCAGCACTGATTCTTTTTGAGATGTATCAGTATTGCATTGTGATACAACCTTCTTGCTTATCACATCTGGTGGCATTATTTTAGTTGAGCTGCTATTGTACTTAAAATAGTTTAGTTTTGTTTAGTGCCACTTACTGTTTTTGAGAAAATATGAGAAACACAGGCAAGTTCCTGACGCTATTAAGAATGGCATGCCTGCACATATTTCATCAATTCCTGTATTTGAAAGCCATTATACTCATGCTAGAAGTGCTAAAAATGACATTGAGGGGCAACATAATTGCCCAGTTTATAGAGACTGTGTGATTATTGCCAAAATGAAGGAAAATCAATGTGATTTTAAATTATACTGTAAAGCATTTAACTATGAAATACAGTCTAGCTTGTTTTACTTCAAAAAAAAAAAAAAAAAACAGTGCAAAGAATATGCATCCTGCCTAAATTTAAATGATGATGAAAAGAAAGAAGAAATCCATCTTTCTTACCTCAAAGAGAAAAACTTGTGCATAAAGGAAAAATATCATGATAAGGAAATGCTTAATGTTTTTTACCACATAACTTGTTTTGATCTGCAACCACCTTGATGATGATGAACAGTCTATTTTTCTACCCACCGCAGGGTAAAGGCCTCTCCCATTGAGGGAGGTTTTGGTCTACTACTCCCATGGCGACCCAGTCCATATTGGGAGAGTGTATCTATACCTGGGTGAATGAATGTAGAAGACAATCACAAACATCCATGCCTATGCAGGATTTGAACCTACAGCCTCTTGGCTGGAGAGTGGATACAGCGACTTGCCATTGTTCGGCTGGTTTGTTAGTTTATTTTGTTTTGATATCTCAACTAGTGTATTCAGCAGTGGTAAAGACCTATTTTTTTCTAATTCAACTGTGAATTTAATCCGAGGATGAATGTTGTTCAGGAAGGTGACTAAATCTTCCAAGTGCATAATAGTACCTGGCCAGATGATAAAAATATCGTCAACATATCTTCACCAAATTTTTGGTTCTTTTCCTTGATATTGGAGGGCTAATCTTTCAGACCAATCTTTGAATAGTAGTTAAGCTAACATAAGAGAAAGGGGAGAGCCCAATGCTAGTTCTTTCTTGAAAAAAAAAAAAATCCTCTTCAAATTTGAAAAAAGTACTGTTGATACAGTGTGTAAAGAGGTCCACTATGTCTGGTTGGAAGATCTCGAAGTAATTGTATGGTTTCTATTCTTTGAACATAAGTGAAAAGATTTACTACATCCAGGCTAGTGGTTATATCAGTAGGAGCCAGTGTGATGTTTTTATGTTTTCTATGAAGTGTATGGTGTTTTTTATATAAGAGCATGTTTGCCTGATATAAGGTTTTGGTAAGTTTGCATCTAGCAAACCTACCGAATGGTTTTAATTGGCCTTAATGGCAAGTCTTTTTTATATAGTTTAGGGCTCCATATATTCTTGAAACAAGAGGCTATATAGAGGATGTTCAAGGCATTTTTTTTCCCCAGACCAGTTCAGTTTTTTTTATTATTTTTTTAATTAAGTTATTGGTTTTATTATGGAAATATTCTGTGGGATCGTGTTCCAACTTTTCATAAATGTTTTCATTTTTTCTATGTAGACTTACAGTTATCTTTATTGGCTTTCAATAATACAATGGTTTTGTCCTTTTAAATGTATTTTAAAGCCTTTAATTCTATATTTTTGGGGGGATATTATTTGTAAAAGTACAGAGACTGTTTGAATTCAAAGAAAATCTGCAGCATCTCTTGGAATTCTTTAGAGGCCTTTTTTCCACATTTGCCATAATATTTAATTTTTGAATCTTACTGGCCGAGATCTCAAAATTGAAACCACAGGAAACTATGTTCATTTCAGGATCAGATAACTTTTTTGGAGAACTGTTAAAAACTATTTTATTGAGTAGCAATCTGTTATTGTGATTGTTTCTTTCTTTAATAAGGTTTTAAAGCTTCTTCATTCTTTCTTTGCTTTTTGTACTAATGCATTCTGATTTCTCTTAGAAAAGTTTTTTCAAACAATTTCAGATGTTTGCAGGGAAAGAAAGAAGATATTTCTGTGGAAAGCATATATGACTGGTTGTCAATTTTTGAAAACTCAAACGTTGTGTGTGCTATATGGTCTTTAATTGATAAATTCTTAATGCAAGTTTAGTAGCAAACTGCCAGCACAGTCTTAAAAAATGAAAAATGATGCCATTGTCTTTACAAAATGTTAACCTATTGCAGAATAGTTTTTGTTTGATTCTTAGTTTTTCAAATTATTCACTTTTGTAAGTAAAAATCATAAGTAACAATAAGAAGAACAAAAAAAAAAAAAAAAAAAAAAAACAGAAATACAAAGGAGCAGTGATTCTTCTGTACATACAATCAAGCACAGATAAAGTATCAGGATTGTTTTGCCAAAAAACTTAAACGTCACTTTCTACCCATCAACAAAATCTCAGAACATCTGAAACCTCCTAAACCTCCACATCTGCCACTCAAGAAACAGGTGTCTACAAGATCATTTGCAATTGTGGTCTACGCTACATAGGACAGACTGGCAGCACATACAACAAAAACAAAATACCAAGCAGAATGGCAACAAACTGAAATGCCCCACACTGATTACCATTTTTACACAAGAGCGTTCAAAGAATCAGCTGAAATGAAGCATCCCCTACAGTGTAACAAAAAACAAGGGATGATTTTACATCAAATCTGGTATTCCTTAATCCATCATGATATACTTATATTTACCAATAATATAGTACAGCAACTCACAAACCAGCAGCCAGCATAATAGTGGATACACACTTTCCATTGTTTAAACATTTTCAAATATTTTTTGCTAAAAATGTTAATTGTTATAACTTGCTTTCTAGTTTTTAGTTTATTCATGTTATTTCCTGATGAAGTGAAAGTATTTCACAAAACTAGTCGAAATAAAATCATAGTTTTTATTTGACTTCTTTCTTTATGGTTTTATACTGGAAAAAATAGTTCTAAAATTGTCCTGTCCCCACAGAAGCATATGCAATGAGACTCTTTCAGAAGTTTATAGACTTGTGTCCTATCATTCATCTTCCTCCTATTTATTAGTGTCTGTAGTTCACACACTCTCAATCTATCCTTGTAATCTTATGATGAATGGTTTCTATTTGACTTCTTTATTTGTGGTTATATACCAGAAAAAATAGTTCTGAAAGAGTGTCATAGGTTATCTTAAGGGGTGCTTAAGGGTCAAAGCTGTATAACTGAGAGGAGACCTCCACATAGCCTTTAAAGGAATGCGGATAACCGACCAGAGCTTCTAATCTAATGTCGAATCCTCACCTTCTCATGGTGCACCCTGTTGGGTATCTACCTGGATACTGAACGAATGAGGATGGGCTGGCAATTTGGGATTTAGCTGACCAAATCGTATTCTTCTTGGCTTAAACCAAAATACAAAATGATGATACAACATGACAAAATTTCGTTCCGGTGTTCGGTTAAACAAGCCCCCCCCCCCCTCTCGTTTTTTCGGGAACCAGGGTGAACAGCAAAAAGTCAGCTACTGGAGCAAATCTGAAAACACGCCCCCCAACTCAACATCACCCGAGTTGAAGATCAGTACTATCAATATAAGAAGACTGAATGGCAAGGAAATGGAGCTAGCTGAGGAATTCGATAAGTACCAGATTGACATAATAGGGGTGACTGAAACAAAAAAAAACAAAAACTGGTGAGATCTTTGTGAGCAATAAATACAAAATGTTATATTTAGGCTACTCCTTCTTTTCCTTGATTGTCATTGCCTAAATATAACATTTTGTAATATTTAGGCTACTCCTTCTTTTCATTGATTGTCATTGCCTAAATATTACAAAATGTTATATTTAGGCAATGACAATCAAGGAAAAGAAGGAGTAGCCATAGTATCATCATCATCATCAAATTCCTGCGATGTACCCTCAAGGGGTGTACAGGATATGATAGTACTACATGAAAAATTTACATCATTACTAACTTTCTATCTACAATTTTCCTCCAGATGAGTCTGTTACTTGTCAAGACTCCAGTATTATCTGATCTTACATTTCTGTCGTCTAAGGCACTTTGTACCATATCATTCCACCTATATCTTGGTCTTCTTCTGGGTCGTTTTCCTGCCAACCTGACAGAGAACACTTGTTTTGCCAATCTTTCCTTGCCCATTCTGTTTAAATGACCATACCACCTGAGATTAGCTCTGCTAATGCATTCCTGGATGCTGACAATGTCAAGTTCTTTTTTAATATCCTCGTTTTTAATATGATATTGCCATTGATGCCATCTGTTCACGCCTCTAATCTTTCTCAGGATTCTCACATCTGTGGTCTCTAGTCTTTGGTCAAGTGTTTTACTAATGACCCAGCTCTCAGATCCATAAGTTAAAACTGGTTTGAACACTGTCTTGTATACAGCTAATTTAGTGTTCTGACTAATTTCTCTCTTATTCCATATGAATTTATTGTTGATTTCCTACTATACCAGCTTTATTGATTCTGTGTCTATTTCCATATTTAATTTACCATCTTCACTAAAAATTGTGCCTAAGTAGGTGAAATGTTTTACTTGTTCCACAGGTTCTCCGTTTACAATGCAGTTGACATTTTCAACGATTCTGCCTATTTTCATTGTCGTTGTCTTTTTATTGCTGACCTTCATACCATATCTATTACAACAGTTATTCAATTTAGTCGAGGAATCTTGCAGACTCGTAGCAGATTTATTGATAAGTATAACATCGTCCGCATAAAGCAAATAGCTGACATTAACATTTACAATTTTGATATCATGTTTAATACCACTTTCCTTCATAATGTGATCCATATAGATAATGAATAACAGAAGGGATAATGTACATCCTTGTCTCATACCAGATTTAACATTAAACCATCTTCCTATACTTCCATCAATTCTAACTGCTAACTTACAACTCAAATAAAGACTAAGTATTGCTTGATATAATGCCCCATTGACACATATAACTGTAGCATATTGAATAGCTTCTCTCTTGGCGCCTTATCATATGACTTTTCCAGATCTACAAAACTCAAATAGAGATCTTTGTTATATTCCTATGATTTCTCCACTATTTGTTGTAAAGTGAAGCTCTGATCCTGACAGCCTCTATTTGACCTGAATCCAGCGTGTTCTTCACCAAGCTTTTCTTCTCAACTGTTTCTCAAGTGTATACTTGCATATATCTTACCAGGAACACTCAGTAGGGAAATACCTCTGTAATTCTCACATCAATCCATCAAAGGCTTGAAATGTGGAAAGGCAGCAGGAGTAGATGATATTCAACCAGAAATGCTGAAGTATGGTGGTATAAAAGTCTTACAGTGGCTGCACTACATAGTATAGAAAGCCTGGATAGAGGGACGAATTCGATATGATTGAAGTAGAGTTCTCATAGTACCCATATAAAAAGGGGAAATAAAACTGAATGTGAGAATTACAGAATTATTCTCCTTGGTAAGATTTATGCAAGTATTCTTGAGAAACGGTTGGGCAGAATTGTTGAAGAAAAGCTTGGTGAAGAACAAGCTGGATTCAGGCCAAATAGAGGCTGTCAGGATCAGATCTTCACTTTATGACAAATAGTTGAGAAATCATGGGAATATAACTAAGATCTGTATTCAAGTTTTTGTCGATCTGGAAAAGGCATATGACAAGGTGCCAAGAGAGAAAATATTCAAAATGCTACAGTTATATGGTGTTAATGGGGCATTATATTAGCAATATTTGAGTTGTCTTTATTTGAGTTTTAAGTCAGCAGCTAGAATTGAAGGAATTACAGGAAGATGGTTTAATGTTAAATCTGGTGTGAGACAAGGATGTACATTAACCCCTCTGTTATTCGTTATCTATATGGATCACATTATGAAGGAAAATGGTATTAAACATGATATCAAAATTGGAGATGTAAATGTCACCTTTTTGTTTTATTCGGACAATGTTATACTTCTAAATAAATCTGCTTCAAGTCTGTAAGATTCCCTGACTAAATTGAATGACTGTAGTAATTGATATGGTAGGAAGGTTCAATATCTATGCAACAAAAAGACAAAGGCAATGAAAATAGGCAGAATCGTTGAAAATGTCAGCTGCGTTGTGAACAGAGAACTTGTGGAACAAGTAAAACATTTGAGCTACTTAGGCATGATTTTTAGTGCAGATGGTAAATTAAATATGGAAATAGACAACAGAATCAACAAAGCTGGTATAGTAGGAAGTCAATTGAATAAATTCTTATGGAATAAGAGAGAAATTAGTCGGAACACTAAATTAGCTGAATACTGGTTTGAACAAGACACTGTTCAAACCAGTTTTAACTTATGGATCTGAGAGCTGGGTCAGAAGTAAAACACTTGACCAAAGACTAGAGACCGCAGATATGAGAGTCCTGAGAAAGATTAGAGGCGTGAACAGATGGCATCAATGGCAATATTATATTAAAAACGAGGCAGTTAGGAAAGATCTCTACATTGTCAGCATCCAGAATGCGTTAGCAGAGCTAATCTCAAGTGGTGTGGTCACTTAAACAGAATGGGTGAGGAAAGATTAGCAAAACAAGTGTTTTGTGCCAGGTTGGCAGGAAAACAATCCAGAGGAAGACCAAGATATAGGTGGATTGATATGGTACAAAGTGCCTTAGACGATAGAAATATAAGATCTGATAATGTTGGTGTCTTGAGAGATAACAGATTGATTTGGAGGGAAATTGTAGATGGATAGATAGTAGTGATGTAAGTTTTTCATGTGGTACTATCATATCCTGTACACTCCTTGAGGGTACATGGCAGGAATTTGATGATGATGATGAGGTTATCAACTGGTGAAATTTTTCATTATATGGAAGGTGGAAGTTAATTTTGTGTGTGGTTAAGAAAGGGATGAGAGCTAATTTTTTTTTTCTCTCAGATCAACGAGTGATTGAAACAATTTGCCTTTTGAAGTAGCGAGTGCATCCAGTGTGAATGAGTTTAAGAGACGGTATGGTATATGCTGTGATATTTTGAGGCTCATAATTTGGACTCTTTTTTTTTTTTTTTTGCTATTAAAATGGCCAAATTTAATTGTCTCTGCAGTGATCTCTTTGTTTTGTGGGAAACTTTGAAGGCTGACTATTCTGTAATATCACAACCTCCCTTTGTCCTTCCACTTGGTGTTACTAT
This sequence comes from Typopeltis vanoorti, assembly GCF_054136105.1. Taxonomy (NCBI): domain Eukaryota; kingdom Metazoa; phylum Arthropoda; class Arachnida; order Uropygi; family Thelyphonidae; genus Typopeltis; species Typopeltis vanoorti. Next base: position 137,223,157 of record NC_143550.1, on the reverse strand, counting down.
GTTGATGTAATTTGTGATTTGCTATGGTAAAGAGGGTAGTGGGCAAGATCTAAAGTTTTGATGTCGGATAAATTCCAGAGGTCCTGAAAATAAGGTTAACTCCTAAGGTTATCTTATTCATCTTTTAAGAAGCATGTGGTTGATTTCTAACATTTTTTTAAAGAAATGTTTAGTAATTTCTTTGTAAGTAAACATTTGTTAAGTTATAGAATAAATCTACGTAAAGGTCTTTTAGAGCAACATTAAGAAAAAAGTGAAGTTTATTAATGTTATGTAGAATGTGCAGCCATCTTTTTTTCCCATCATTTTATATAATGTGTTTTCATCCATCAATAAATATTTTTGAATTTTAAATAAATGTTTATTGTGTAAAATAAGCATTTATTTAAAGAAGACAAAATTTTAAACTCTTGCCATTTTTAAAGATGTTGAAAGAGCAAAGAACTGTAATCTTTCTTTTAAGAAACATTTCTGATATTTCTTAAGCACTGTTAATAACACAAATCAAAAACAAATACACCTTTCAGTGTTTTGTTGGTGGGAAGGGAAAATTGAAATTAGTATGGGTTTCCATGGTCTTGTCATGTGCACTTTTTCTGATTGCTTGCCATTGAAGAAAATTTGTGAGGAAAACAAATCTGAATTCCACTAGGCTGTATTTTTTTTCATAGAAGCATGTTTGAACAATGTTTGCAGTACTTCATAATCAGTATTGTATGTTTTGATAAGTGGAAAATGAAGGTTTACTTGATTCTCATTGACTCTGGTTTTTTTAACAATGAAAGTAAACATTTGTTTAGTTATAGAATAAATCTACATAAAGGTCTTTTAGAGCAACATTAAGAAAAAAGTGATGTTTATTAATGTTATGTAGAATGTGTAGCCATCTTTTTTCCCCATCATTTTATATTTTAGTTTAAGCCAGTAAGAATACAATTTGGTTGGTAGACACAGAAAGTTAGAGGCAGTGAAGGAAAAGAAGAAAGCATATCAAAAGTTCCTGGCAAATAAGTCAGCTAGTGTTCTTAGAAAATACAGAGACAAATGTAAGAAAGCTAAATATTGTGAAAAACTAGCTAAACAAAAGTCATGGGAAAATGTTCTGGAGGCTGTTGAAAAAGATCAGAAATGGAGGAAAGAGTGCTGTAAAAGGATTTAGAGATGATAAAAGTGACAACCGGTAAAAATGATATCCTTGATGTATGGAGTAATTACTTTGAAAAAATTGCTAAACGAAACAATCAGTGATAGCACAGTAGTAAAAAACACTCAACAGGCATGCAATCAAGATTAAGTACAAGGGTGGTCTGAAAAGTTCCTTGCCTCAACCCATAGATGGCAACACTATAGGCAAGATTTTTTTTTCTAAGTTGGTACATCTGTCATATGCATCCATGTGAAATTGCAAGTCATTCTATCAAGTACAGGCAACCCTCATATAACGTGGATGTTAGGTTCCATAGAAATGCCGCATTATATAAATTGCATTGTGCAAGACCCAGTTCTGAAATTGTTTTTTTTTTTTTTTTTTTTTTTTAATTATATAGGGTGTCCCAAAATTCATGCAAGATTTAAATTTAGCGCCATTTGTGCGGTAAAGTGTTGCCAACGAGAAAAAAAAGACAGCATGACAGCTGTCTTTTTTTTCAGACAGTTAAAAATGGCGCGCTACACGAAAGAACAACGCATTTTCATTGTTGAGCAATATTTTAAAAATAATGAAGGTTTGGCAGCTACAGTTTGCAATTTTTGTACAAAATATGGTCAGAATAGTGATTTAACTTCATCAACTGTGAAAAGATCAATTAAAAAATTCAAGGAAACTGGATCAATTAGTGATCTTATACACTCTGGCCTTCAACAAGTCGTTCAACAGAAAACATCGAAGCAGTTCGTGAGAGTGTTGCTGAGAGTCAAGGAACATCACCGTGGTCTTGAATTGGGCATTTCGAGAAGCTCTCTACAGCATATTCTCACAAATGATTTGCATCTTTATGCTTACAAAGTTCAATTGACTCAAGAACTGAACCCTACTGACCACACACAGCGAAGAGAGTTCATTGAATGGATTATGGAACAACAACAAGTGGATGCTTATTTTTCAAACAAAATCATCTTCAGCGATGAGGCTCATTTTTATCTTGATGGCTTCGTTAATCGACAAAATTGTCGCATTTGGGGTTCAAAAAATCCACGAGTGATTGTTGAGAAACAAATGCATCCACAACGTGTCACTGTTTGGTGCGGATTTTGGGCTGGAGGCATCATCGGTCCATTCTTCTTCGAAAATGCGGCTGGTAAGGCAATAACAGTTAATGGTGCTCATTATCGCGACATGATAATCCAGTTTTTTTTTGTGCCTAAATTGCAAGATATGGATGTGGACGACATGTGGTTTCAACAAGACTGTGCCACATGCCATGCAGCCCGAGAAACAATTCAATTACTGCATTGAGTCATTTCCTGGTCGTGTAATTTCCTGTTTTGGTGATCAGAATTGGCCGCCCAGATCATGTGACTTAACACCATTGGACTTTTTTCTTTGGGGTTTTTTGAAGTCTAAGGTTTATGCCAACAAGCCCACAACCACTCACGCCTTGAAGGAGGAAATTGAGCGCTGTATCAACGAAATTCAGCCACATTTATGCAAAACGGTCATGGAAAATTTCGACAAAAGAGTGCATATGTGCCAGCAAAGCTATGGAGGCCATTTACCTGATATGCTATTCCATGCATAACCCTATACTGTATACTTTATGAATCAATAAGAAATTACAATTTTTAATTTAAAACTTGTGTTTTCTATCAAAATTACTTCTTGCGTGAATTTTGGGACACCCTGTTTAAATAAAAATGACATATCCAGCAAAAAAAAAAACTATTTTTATTTAATTCAGGTAATTCATGTAAGTTAAGAAAACATAATATAAACTATTAAACAAATACATAGTATAAACTTATAAAAATTACAAATTGTATGTAAACTTCATTGTACATAATGCATAAATGTTTCATAAAAAGAATTATAAAAAAAAATGGTCGTTTTTTTTTATAATTCTCATTGCTTACTTCAGCTGGTTTAGTTATCAAGAAGTCATAAGTCCTTGACTTCAGTAATAAGACCTTGCTTACCACTATGCTGCAATTTTTCGATGTTCAATGTTTTTTCAATGTGACCAGGTGTTCAATGTGGATTCATCCTCATTGAACACCTGGTCTGCACTATAACCACCTTCTTCAATGATTGTTAAAAGTTCTCCTGGGTATTTCCAGGAAGCTTCTACATCTACTGATGCTGATTCTCCCTGGATTTTAAGATTATGCAAAGAAAATCGCTTTTTAAAGTTTTCGAACCAACCCTTACTGGCACAAAATCCATGCTGAGAGCTTTCTTCTGAAGAATCTTGATCAGGTTCTTTTAAATGTTTATAAACTTTGAGAGCTTTTTGTTTAATAAGATTTTCATCCAAAGGAATGTTCTTTTGAGTGCAATCTTCTATCCAAATTATTAGCGATTTCTCCATTTTTTTCATTAGAATATCATGTATACGAGCAACGTGCTTTGCACTTAACATTGATTAGCCCAACAGTAATACTTTCTTGGATTTTATGTTCATTTTGTTTGATTGCTCGAATTGTTGATTCATTTAAATTCAAAGTCCTTGCAACAACTCCTGGTTTTTCTCCATTTTTCAATCGACCCAAGATTTGAATTTTTTTTTTCAATGTTGTTTTTTTTCCCTTTTGTTGCAGTTTTAGTGGCTATTACTATAAAAATAAATTATTTACATAAAAAGCATTACATATTGTATGTAACTCACCAGAAAATAAAGTGCTGAGCTTGAAATTAACACACTTATTATTTTTAATGTGCTTTCCTGACTGAAAACGAAGACAATTATCAACAATAGATACTTTATGCTGTAGAAAATTGACATACATGCATTCTAAAAGGTATTTCCCCTAATATAAATTTGCTATTTATAACTACATGCACAACAATAAACACTTTATACAGTAAACAATTGATGACACACACACACACACACACAAATGTAAACGTGTGTGCTAAAGGGTATTTCTCCTAATATAAATTCGCTACTTATAACTACATGCAGGATATGGGCAGACACAAATTTAACAAAGATAAAATTGGATTTTTAAGTCGCACAGTGAAAAATATATAAAAAGATAAAGGATTACTACAATTTGTAAACTGTATTGTATCGAAACAAACCGCGTTGTATAAGTACTGCGTTGAACAGGGGGTTACTACAATTTGTAGACCACGTTATATCGAAACCGCATTGTATAAGTACCGTGTTATATGAGGGTTACCTGTAGTTTGTTTTATACAGCTTTCTGAACCAAAAGTGTTGTCTGTATCCCTTGAAATGGATAAAATTGAGTATCTTGAGGTTATAAAATTCTTTGTAAAAGAAGATTTAATGCCAAAAGAAATTCATTCGAAGTTCATAAAAGTTTATGGCTACTCTTCTGTTTTCGATAATTAAGAAATGGACTGCCGAGTTTAAACATGGTTGTACCAGCCTTGAAGATGATCCACATGAAGGACATCCAAAAAGTGTAACAACCAGAAATCATTGATCAAATACATGATATGATATTGAATGACCGACAAGTCAAAGCGCGTGAAATTGCTGAGACTATGGGCATTTCAAAAGAACATGTAGGATATATTTTTCAGGAAGAATTTCATATGAAAAAGTTTGTGCAAGATGGGTGCCGTGCTTGCTCACAACAGATCAAAAACGCACTCACATGAAAATCTCTGAACAGTGCTTGGAGCATTTTAACAAGAATAAAACTGATTTTGTGTGTCGATTTATTACTATGGATGAGACTTAGATTCACCATTACCCAACAGAATCCAAACAGCAGTCAAAACAGTGAACAGAAGCTGGTTGTTCAGTGCTAAAGAAGACAGTCGGTTCCATCAGCAAGAAAGGTCATGGCATCAGTGTTTTGGGATGCTAAAGGCATTTTGTTTATTAATTATCTTGAAATGGGTAAAACAATAACCTGGGAATATTATTCCGATCTTTTAACCAGACTAGATGAAAAAATTTGTGAGAAAAGACCCAGTTTGCAGAAGAAAAACATCATCTTTCATCAGGACAATGCATCTATCCATAAAAGTGTTTTGGCAATGGGAAAATTAAGGGATCTGCACTATGAATTGTTCGACATCCACCTTATTCCCTAGAAGTAGAAAACGCCATCAAAATGGCATTAAATAGCATCAAAACGCCATGAGATGTGGAAAGGCAGCTGGAGTAGATGATATTCAACCAAAAATGCTCAAGTATGGAGGTGTGAAAGTCTTACAGTGGCTGCATAGTTCAGAAGGCCTGGACAGAAGAACAAATTCCAGATGATTGGAGTAGAGCTCTCCTAGTACCCATATATAAAAAGGGAAATAAAACTGAATGTGAGAATTACAGAGGTATTTCTCTACTGAGTGTTCCTGGTAAGATGTATGCAAGTATACTTGAGAAATAGTTGAGAAGGATTGTGGAAGGGAAGCTTGGCGAAGAACAAGCTAGATTCAGGTAAAATAGAGACTGTCAGGGTCAGATTTTCACTTTATGACAAATAGTTGAGAAATCATGGGAATATAACAAAGATCTGTATTTAAGTTTTGTAGATCTGGAAAAGGCATATGACAAGCTGCCAAGAGAAAAGCTATTCAAAATGCTACAGTTATATGGTGTCAATGGAGCATTATATCAAGCCATACTTAGTCTTCATTTGAGTTGTAAGTCAGCAGTTAGAATTGAAGGAATTACAGGAAGATGGTTTTATGCTAAATCTGGTGTCAGACAAGGATGTAAATTATCCCCTCTGTTATTCATTATCTATATGCATCACATAATGAAGAAAAGTGATATTAAACCTGATATCAGAATTGGAGATGTTAATCTCAGCTCTTTACTTTATGCAGGTGATGTTATACTTCTAAATAAATTCATTTCAAGTCTGCAAGATTCCCTGTCTAAATTGAATAACCTTTGTAATAGATATGGTATGAAATCAGCAATAACAAGACAAAGACAATGAAAATAGGTAGAAGCATTGAAAATATCAAGTGCATTGTAAATGGAGAACCTATAGAACAAGTAAAACATTTCAGCTATTTAAGGCATGATTTTTAGTGAAAATTATTATTATTATATTACACCTCCAGGGAGTCCAAAGACTCATCGAGGGAGAGTGTGCCAACAACATTGAACGATTAAACTCCTTCCAACTACTAATCATGGTCAAACTTGCTTAACTTTTTGCTGGGCAATTAGTAGCAGGACTCTACCAATCGACCAACCTTTGCTGGCACTGGTAAATTAAATATGGAAATAGACAACAGAATCAAAAAAGCTGGTATGCTAGGAAGTCAACTAAATAAATACATATGGAATAAGAGAGAAATTAGTGAAAACACTAAATTAGCTGTATACAGGACAATGTTCAAGCCAATTTTAACTTATGGATCTAAGAGCTGGGTTAGAAATAAAACACTTGCCCAAAGACTATAGACCACAGATACGAGTGTCCTGAGAAAGTTTATGCCTCTAATCCTTCTCAGGATTAGAGATGAATCAGTGGCAGTATCATATTAAAAATGAGGATATTAGGAAAGAACTTGATATTGTCAGCATCCAGGAATGCATTAACAGAGCTAATCTCAGGTGGTATGGTCACTTAAATAGAAAGCGAAAGGAAAGAATTGCAAAACAAGTGTTCTCTGCCAGGTTTGCAGGGAAAAAACCCAGAGGAAGACCAAGATATAAGATATATAGGTTGATACAGCAAAAAAGTGCCTTATAAGAAAGAAATATAAGATCTGATAATGTTGGATTATTGACAGGTTGAAGATTGATTTGAGGAAAATTGTAGATAGGAAGTTACTAATGATGTAAGTTTTTCATGTAGTACTATCATATCCTGTACACCCTTTGAGGATACATATCCGGAATTTGATGATGATGAGAATGTGCAGCTGTGAGAAATATCAAGCATATGTACTTCTTTTGACAGTACCTTCATTTTCTAATGAAAGTTAACCTTTACCTTTTATATATTGATGTCTCTGTGACCAAAGTGGTGTTTGTCACCAAACGAATAGATTGTTGGATTATGGTTCAACTATGCAAGTAGAAAAATAATTCAAGGAGTGAGATAAACTGATAATTTTCGGAAATAAGGCTTTTTTATCAGTAATAATTGTCACTTTACTTTTTTGGGGAATTAAAATTGACATTTAAATAAAAAACCTTAATAATAGACTAATGGATTCATATATGAATGATATATGCACGTAACCACAAGAAAGATATTTATTTAACCAAATATTTCAGTTTGGAAATAGCAAACCATCCTCAGTGGTATTACAAGAACAGTTTAGAACAAGAACTAAGTATGAAACGGAATATTTTGAAGTAGAGACATGATTGAAAAAAAAAAAATTAATGAGTAATCTTGATTAGACTTTCCCAGATTTTTGATATAGATTACAGTCATTACGATTCAGGTTGGGATGACGGAATGGAGCAAGGCCTCCATGCTTTCCTTGAACAAACATTCGAACCTATAACGGGATCTATGTAAGAGGCGAGTCCTGGACCAAAAGATGCTGTGGTCAGTTTCAATCCCGTGTTGAGCCAATTCAGACTTTTCAGGTTTGTTGTGAAGAATGGAGGATTGATGTTCTTGGATTCTTTTTTCGAGAGAACGTCCAGTCTGTCCAAAATAGGAGAGATCACAGTTGCACGGAATTTGATAAACTCCAGGAAGAGATAAAGTTGAGCGTTTGTCTTTAGGAGAAGGAAAATGAGAAGACAATTTGTTAATAGGTGAATACGTAGTTGTTAAATCATATTTCTTTAAAATTCTTGCGATAGGTTCTGAAATACCAGAGATATAAGGAATAGGCACTCGACGTATTGAAACTTTGTTGTTTTGTGGATGATTATAAGACGACGGATTGAAACTTTGTTGTTTTGTGGAGGATTATAAGAATTGAGAAGATGTTGAATATTTTTTTCAGAAAAGCCATTGAGTTTCATGTGTTGTTGGATAGTAGAAAGTTCTTTCTGTAGATAATCAAAAGTAGAACAATTAGTTTTGGCTCTTCTGATGAGGCAGTTTATAATTCTTGTTTTTTGACATGGATGATGGCTGATTCTTTACGAATATAACGACCTGTGAATGTTGGTTTCCTGTATACTGTAGTTGTAAGAATATTTGAAGGTGACCGGATGAGGAGAACATCTAAAAAAGATAACTGGTTGTTTTCTTCTAATTCCATAGTAAACTTTATGTGATGATGCAAGGAATTAATACTGTTTAAAAAAGAAGGTAAAGCGTTTTTGCTGTGAGGCCAAATAGTAAAGATGTCATCTATATATCTTACCCAAAAAGATGGTTGAGGGAAAATAGATGAGATTATTATTAATAATAATAATTAATAGATTATTTCAGAACCTATCGCAAGAATTTTAAAGAAATATGATTTAACAACTACGTATTCACCTATTAACAAATTGTCTTTTCATTTTCCTTCTCCTAAAGGCAAACGCTCAACTTTATCTCTTCCTGGAGTTTATCAAATTCCGTGCAACTGTGATCTCTCCTATTTTGGACAGACTGGATGTTCTCTCGAAAAAAGAATCCAAGAACATCAATCCTCCATTCTTCACAACAAACTTGAAAAGTCTGAATTGGCTCAACACAGGATTGAAACTGACCACAGCATCTTTTGGTCCAGGACTCGCCTCTTACATAGATCCCGTTATAGGTTCGAACGTTTGTTCAAGGAAAGCGTGGAGGCCTTGCTCCATTCCATCGTCCCAACCTGAATCGTAATAACTGTATATCTATATCAAAAATCTGGGAAAGTCTAATCAAGATTACTCATTAATTTTTTTCATACTTTTTCATACTATTTCATACTTAGTGATATAACATCAAGCGGCGTGTTCTATTTTTAACAATCTGTTGTTAGCATTCTAGCTTGTATTTTTTTAAACTGTTCTTGTAATACCACTGAGGATGGTCTGCTATTTCCAGACCGAAATATTTGGTTAAATAAATACCTTTCTTGTGGTTACATGCATATATCATTCAGTCTTATGTCACAAGTATCCTTAAAACACCGGATTCATATATTTTCATTTGAATAAATGTAGAATTGCTGTTTATGAATTAAAAGAATATATTGAAATAGTGTGTAAATAATGTTTATTATTTTTATCTTTTCTAGCTTACCGGATTGAATCTCAAGCCAAGCAGAGCTGTTGTGGCTGTTTTCATGTGCACCTTGATGTTAATAAGACTGTTTTGGCAGCAGTTATTCCAATGAGACTTCGGACTTTGTTCTGTTTTATAATATATATATATAAAGGAAAGTTTCTGTAAATGTTATGTGATCAGAAATACTTAATTGTGCCTTTTAATGATATTTTTACAGAGGTTTTTAAGTGCCAGTTAAGTAGTTAGTTTTTTTGTGGGGGGAGGGGTTCAAAATAAACAGCATTCTGTTATCTGATAGTTGAAGGAAGGAACATTTTCTGGATCTTTAAAACTAAAGCAACAGTTAGTTTGTCTGAGATAGCAGTATTTTTTTCCCCTCTTACAGAATAGGCAAACTGAACTGTGTAAAAGATATAACATTCGCCTCATGGTCTTATTTGATTCAGCATAAATTCTAAATAGTCCATTCCAATCTCTAATATATATATATTAGTCATAATTGCAAAAGAACTATAGTTTGCAATGCAAAATTTTTATTTTTTGCAAAGCATAAATATTGCCTCTGTTTTCAGTAATCACCAAATCTTTTTTTGATACACTGTAAATAAATGTGATTGAACAATAGTTTTATTGTATATTAATTTAAAAGAAATAATAATAAATATTTAGTCAAAAGTACCAGTAAAAATCTGATGTATAGACTCCCTAGACAGACTGTGTTTAGTGGCCCATAGTTTTAATTTATACAAAACTAAAGCATCTCATTTTGGGGGTTTCTTATAATTTCTCAGTTATTTTTAAAACTTTGAAAGTTTTAAACGACAAACTTCATTTACCTATTTAGTTATAAAAATTTATAATTCTTTCTTTTAATAATATTTTAATGTTAAGTGGAAACTCTTTTGAACTCTTCAGTTTTTATTGTATAGGTTCAAAACTTCATTATTTTATTTTATTTTATTTTTTTTGAAAAATTTTCAAATTCATTGATGTGTTGTGTAATAATATGTGATGTATATTTAGGGGACTGTCTATTCAAGAACACATTCCAAGTTTAGAAAATGAATTATGAATATTTTAGTTAATATATTTTAGTATGGTATATTTTTAATCTGTACAGTTCTAATTGCATCAGACTTTATAATTAATATGGAATCATGACATATTTAGCTGGTTGTGTAGCTTTGGCTGCGAAAGATGTTCTGTTGTATGCTCTCATTATCATTTGTATTAAACTATAATTTCATTGTCCATTTTATGTTTTAGATCAAGCATTGGTTAAATTTGATTTTGCATTGGAAATTGATTGTGATTTCTTCATAAATCAAAAAACACATCAATCATTTTCAGCCAGTTTAGTAGTAATATCTTTAATGAGGAATATTTCTGTACGATTAAGCAGCTATTTCTCATATCTTTACAGTCATGTATTGCAAATACATTGCCAAAAATATGTAAACTGATCTCAATCCCTGGTTCCATTATAAATTTCTTTATAGTCCAGATATATTTCTAAGCTAGGTAAGCAGTTTCACAAAGGAATATAACAAGTTGTTTTGTGATACCTCTTCTAGAAAGATATTTTTATTGTTGCAGCACACCTATTACAACAGTAAAGGAGTAATTGCATAATATTTAATTACTCCTTGATTTTATTACCTGGTGTGAAACTACTGATCCACTTACTGGAGGTCTGCAGTGGCTTGAAAAAATTTCATGTTTGGTCTCTAGAGTAGGTTTCTAGATCATACAAAAAAAAAAAGATGCAAAAATTTAAAAATTATGAAAAAGAAATCTTGATTCACCAACAGTAATGTACTATAAATTTACAAGCTTTTTTGTGGGTAGGAGTCCTTAAAATATGTGTTACTCCTTTACATTTCTCTCTCCGCTGCACCCTTTCTTTCCTTCCGTTTAAAACATTTTTGAAACTTGGGTTATACAATGTTTAATCATAATATATAAACATAAAATCCCTATTTCTGTATAATATGGTTTAAAATTTATGTGTAAGAAATTTTAAACCATATTGGTGTTTCTTTATGATAATTCTTATGCAAAATATTTTCATTTATTTTCTACAACTTTTTTTCTTAATACTAGTAAATAACCTAATTATTTTTTGTCATTTTATAGTTTTACAGAAGTTGTAAATGCATTTAAATTCTTTTCACAGCTTAATTCTTATAGATATCTATGTTAAAGATATATATTTTTATATATACACACACACACACCGTATATGTCAGCGTATAAGACGACTCTCAAATACCAGAAAACTCTTTGAAATCATGGGTTGTCTTATGCAGCGAGTATAAAAAGGGAAGCTTAATTTCTTGGATGAACATTTAGGTTGTTACAATACATCAATATATAAGAAAATAGGCAGTGTTCATAAACAAATCAGATTAATTTTTTGTTACATAAATTTATTTAAAATATTACAATAGATGTAAGTATTAAAAAACAAATAATAATTATTAACCTCAATTTTCATGTTAATTTTCTTCATCATCTGTTGAAAATAGTTCTTCAGATTCATCGTATAAATGATCGTCACATGGATCCCAGTTCGAATCTGGTGAATTGATTTCGTTTTCATCGTCATCAGTGCCCCACAACAGATCATCTTTTGTACCATCCAGAAGATTAGAGATACCACACTTTTTAAATGATTTTATTACAGTCTCTACTTTGTTCCATGCTTTGATCACAAAATTGTGCAACATATCAAGTGATGCAGCGTGCATAGATCCACCGTTTGTAAATGATTTTTCACCAGTCAACATCCAATTATTCCACTCTTCTCGCATGTGATCTTTAAATGGTTTGTTCAAGCAGACATCTAGTGGTTGCAATATAGAAGTTAAAACACCTGGTATAACAGCAATTTTTGTGTTATTTTTTTCCAGAAGACTTTTAGTATTCTCAGTTAAATGATTACGAAACATATCCCATACTAATAAACTGCGTTTCTTCATTATACCGCCTGGTCGCGTGTTCTACACATTATTTATCCATAATTTCACACCATTTTCGTCCATCCATCCTTTTTCGTGAAAATGTACAAAAACACCTGAAGGAAATTTTATCTTAGGTTTAGTTTTATGTTTGAAGATGATCATTGGTTTTAACTTGGTTCCATCAGCCAAACATGACAACACAACCGTAAGCCTTGTTTTTTCATGACCTGTACCAACACACTCTTACTAACTTTAGACTGTATTGTTTATTGCTTATTGTATCAAAGCTCATAGGAGTTTCATTCATATTTCCAATATTTGACAAGAGAAATTTATGTTCTTGTCTCAACTGAATAATAAATTTATGGAAACTGGTAAGTTTGTGGTCAAGATCTGCTGGTAGTTTTTGAGCAATTTTTGTTTTTTGTCATATTACCAGATTTTGTCTATTCATAAAACAATTACACCATCCTGAAGTAGCTTGAAATTCTATGCTTTCATCCAGATTCAATCTTGACCATTTTAGTGCATATGCTCTAATCATATTTCTTCTAACAAAATAACCATTCTGCCTTTGTTCGACAATGTGATTTTCCAGTTGCGGCCATCAGGTGATTCCCATTCTCATCGTACATTTTTTCTTCGGCAATTTTTTTTTAAATATCTTCTTTCTTCCTCCATTCTCTTACCATCTTCTCGGTTATGTCAAACTTTCTTGCTGCAGCACAGTTATTAGTTTGCTTTGCCATTTCAATTACCTTTAAATCGAGCTTCATACTTTCTTTGTTTTGTTGCTGGTTTTGTTCCATGATTTTAAATAACAATTTTAATAATCCTAAAATTTAAAGAAAATGCAAAATTGATAATTAATTAAAATTGGGGCTAATCACTTTTAATTAGGGTAATTCACTTAAATACTAAATCTATGCTATGCAAAACAATAACAGATATGCACAGATATAAAAATAACGGATATAACAACAATACCTAACGTTGCATTAATACAAGAAAGAAGAAATTAGGGGGAGGGGTTGTCTTATAAACTAACATATGCTTAAAACCTAAAAATAGCCAAATTTAGGCCTTGTCTTCTACGCCGACATATACGGTATATATAGCAACTGACACAATATTCTGCCACTCAGTAGCAGTTTATTATATTGCTCATGCCAAAATACTTTAATTTTCTGTTGTCTGGTTGATCGTACCAGCCTGTGTAGTTGAACAGCTTGGGGTGCATGCTAGATATTGAGTTATCGAGTGGTTGGATATCATGACAATCACAAAATAAATTTCATTATTAGTGTTTAAGTTAGCTTTCTTAATTTTTGTGAACATTCCTTTTATTATATTTGAATGTTTGTACTGTCACGTGATATTTACGTACATTTATATATAATACTGGTTCAATGCGTTCTTGAAATTTTATATTTATTCTTGTTGGATTGTCAAAAAGTAACATGTATACCATTTCTTAGTAGTGATAAAGGATAGATATTAATAGATCTGAGAGCGTTTAACACATCCCTGAATATTTAACATTATAAATTATATGAAATTGTACATTTATAAATTATTATACTCATTACATAAAAGAACTTCACTGCAGTTGTTTAATGCTCATCCATTATTAACTCGCTGATACTAACATTCTTGTTGTATTTTTAATACTGCAATATATATATATACAGTAAAACCCCATTTTTACACTTTCCAGGGAACTGATGGAAAAAAGTGTAAATAGGAGGAAATGTAAAAAAACATTTTAAAAAAGGCTAAAAGATGACTTACTGCTAGGATGTGACTCTACATACTAGATTACAAAATTTAATAACTGAAAATAAATGAATTTACAATTATTTACATTTATCTATTTAAAAAAATCTTTAATTGTTGATATAATTAATGGCTATTGTAGCCTGTTTTTGTTTAAGAGTGTCCCTTATATTAATACATTGGCTAACATAATTCAAAAAAGGGGTATATATATTTTTTTAGGGCATAATGGGTGAGTATAGAAGGCAATTATGGCGGAATAAAAAATGTGGAAAAATTTTGTACATACCTTGTTTATGGTTTAATGATGCCTTCTAAATCCAGGTTCCTGCTGAAGGTTGTTTATAAACGGGGAGGGGGGGGGGGTGCTTTACATGCGGGAAATAAGTTAGGAAACCCAGGTTACTATTAATAATATATATATATAAATAATATATATATATATATATATATATATATATTATTTTGTTGTGGGGGCAGGGAGAGGGGGGAAAACGAAGGGGAAGGGTAACCTTATGTGGAAACTGGGACAAGGGTTAACGGGGTGTGGACCGTTTCAGTCATCATCTGACCATCATCGGAACTTTGTGGGAATGACTCCTTAATTTACTTAATAGTAAACAACGCCATAATATACTTTATTTACTTACTTTAATTATTGATTATTTTTGCTTTTTCTGCACTCTTATAAGTTCCACCTGCCTCTCCACAGTGTATAAGGCATTAAATGCTCCATCATCTCCTGATGCACTTGCAATATACTGCCTCAAAACAGAGATATCTTCCATTGCTTCTTTACTAGTAGGGATGGTAGGTTCTTGATGACAGTCTTCTTCAGCCACTTCTTCCTCTTCTTCACCGAGGTGGTTGGAAAGGATGTCTTCTACACTCAGTACCATTGATGTGATCACATCAACATAGTCTTTAAATGAGGAAGACTCATCCATCACATACCAGTTGTTGGGCTCTGACATATCTTCTTCTTCCTCCTGTAGTTATTGATTGTAACTCCTCCCTTCCGGAAACAGTTGGATATGGTTTCAGGAGTAACATGCAGCCATGCTTTGACCACATAATGCATGGCATCAAGGATTGATATGGTCATTTGTTTTTGGTACATGCCATTATCGTGCATAAACACAGAAATATAGAAAAATGCTTTCAACAAGCATTTTTCTATATTTCCATTTAAATGCATGGATGATGCCCAGATCTAATGGCTGAAGCTCACTTGTACAATTAGGGGGAAAGAACACTAATCTAACATTTCTCAGCTGCAGATCTTCAGGGTGTGCAGAACATTTGTCTAGCAGTGGTTGTATTTTGTGATGATTTGACCCCATTTTAGCATCCAGAGCATTCATGGTGGATATGAAGATGCTGCTGGTCATCTATTCTGTGCTGTTGGCATCATACTTAGTAGGCAGAATTTTCAAGTTCTTAAAACAACTTGGCTTTTTAAATTTACCAATTACCAGTGGAGGTAATTTTTCTGATCCATCAGCATTGACCACGAGCAAAACAGTTATCCTCTACTTGCTGAGTTTTCTACCGTGACACTTCTCTCCTTTAAAACACACTGTTTTACTTGGCAGAATGTTATAAAAGAGCTCAGTTTCATCAACGTTGAAAATATTTTTTGGTTCATAGTCTTGAATAATAGTCTTTAGTTCATGTTTCCATTGATTTACAGTTTCCCCTGCAACACTATTACTACACACTTGATTATACACAGTATTGTGACGAGTCTTGAAACAATCAGTCTATCCATTTGACGCAGTAAAACCATTAATCCCCAACCTCGCAGCAAATTCAAGGGCTTTCACTCGGAGTATAGTACTATCGACTGGAATACCCGACACTCTCGTAGAAACAAACCACTCCAGCCCAAGTTTATCTAATTCATCGTATGTCGATGTCCGAATATATTTTAATTTTTTTTACATAGCACCAGATTACTTTGCATTGAGTTCAATGCTTGACCTGTATTTTACTATCGTGTTCAAAGTGGACACGGAGAGTCCAAGATCTTTTGCTAATTGCACACGTGTTCCGGCATGCCAATGTACACGTTGCAGAATTGCCATCTTCTACTGAAATACATTTTCTGTCTTTTTTCTCCATGTTAGTAACATGGATCATCTGCCACCGCAACTTGAAAGCAACTATCATAACGCTAAATTACGTAGCAGAAATTCTGCAGTATACCACGTACTTCTGAATTGCGACTACGAACACTAACACTGCAAGCTAGTGAAGTGATATTTCACGAACTGTGGTTTATTCACTGATATCTAATATTCACGAGTAACAACTGTTACTTGATAGAAGTGTGAATGTGATTTCACAATTTGTGTATGATCCTTGTTCACGATTTCAATACAGCACTGAATGTGAATTCACATCACAACATGTCATGGGTGCCACAAGCTACTGACAGTTTAAAATTACTGAGATATGAAAATTTCACGGTATCAATTCATACTGTGATTGAAAAATCACGGTATCAATTCATACTGTGATTGAAAAATCACGGTATCACTCATCACTGCTGAAAGTGTGCAAATGATACTACAGCCAAAAGCAACGCCATCTGGGAACAGAAATGCGCAGATTTCTGCAGAAATCGATTCGAAAATCAGTGTTCCAACCAGAGAAAAAACCACAAATCACGGAAATAATGTCCACATCAAGTTGTTAATGGTGGGGGTAAACAATATATCGTAAGAATAGGCCTTAAGACCGGACCAACGGAAAATAACGTAAATGGCAGGAAAATGTAAAATGCGGGAACGTAAAAATGGGGTTTTACTGTATATCATCATCACCAAATTCCTGACATTTACCTTCAAGGGGTGTACAGGATATGATAGTACTACATGAAAAACTAACATCATTACTAACTTCCTACCCATAATTTTTTGCCAAATCAATCTGTTACCTGTCAAAGCTACAACATTGTCAGATCTTATATTTGTATATCTATCTTCTAAGGCACTTTTTACCATTTTATATATATATATATATATATATCTGCATTTTTAAAGATAAGTGGTGGCACATAATTGGAATTTTTTAGATGCAGCCAAATTTGCAGATGCAGGAGCATTATATGAGTATAGCAAGTTAACTTATCTTAGTAAAGGCGAGAGATTATCTTTTGAAGCTAATCTCAGCAATTTTCTTAGGATTTTGGGAGATCTTTAGTTACTTTATATTCCATTAGAGAATCAAGAGTTAACTAAATGAGTGTAACTAAAACTACTGTAAGCATATTCATTTTATTTATTTCTTTTAAAACTAAGGTCACTGCATAATGTACATAGTTAAAACAAAAATATGACTGGTCAATTTGCATTCTTTATCTGTAATACTGTATAATTTTGTATCGCTGCATTTTCATACATGGAAATATTAAGATTTTATGAAAGTTTCAAGGATGAAAATTGCAATCTGAAGTAGTGATATAATATGGAATTTTTATCTTCAAACAAGGAAGATTAATTACATTTACTTTCATTTGTGCATTTATTTTATTTTTTAAGTTAAATGTCAAGAGTTTTTTATGTTTATTTAATTTCAATTTATTCAACTAAACATATGCTGTTTTAGTAAATTATTTGATGAGATGCAACGTGGTTGCTTGCATACAAATCATAGTAGTAAAGATAAAGCACTGTAATGGATTGAATGTTAAAGGAAACAAAGCAAAAAAATCATGTTGGATGCTTTGTCTTCTGTTGCAACTATTAGAATTCTCCAGGAGTAATTGTTGAGTTTATTGCTCATCTTGGTATTTAATAATGATATTGATCAAGGAATTGTAAGTTTGTCAGAATTTGCAAATGTCACGATAAAGTGGGAAGGGCATTTAACAGCAATAAGCAAGGATTATTTCTTCAAGTAGAACAAAATAAAAATACAGTATGGACAAAGATAACAGAATAAACAAACCCAGTATGGTGAGAGCAAGTTGATGAATTTATTTATACGAAATAAGATAAAAATTAGACAGAACATTAAATGTGTATGACAGTGTTTGAGCTAATTTTGAATTATGGACTTGAGAATTAGATTAGAAATAATGGATCAAACTTTTTTATTTTTTTATCATATTGTTCTCCCTTGAATGCTGTATATGGTCATGCATTTACCTTCTAGGGTTTTGGGAGTGAAGTCTGCTATAAGAAATGATAAGATTTCCTGTGGGTTGGAGAGTGGTTATTATTATTATTTGACATCTCTAGGGAGTCCATAGACTCATTGAGGGAGTGCATCTACTCTACAGCTCTCCATCTACATCACTCAATCTACCAACTGACCAGAACTACACCAATGCCATCTACTGCTGACCACCACTACCATCACTAGTTTTTCCACAGACAATCACAAACATCCATGCCCACAGAAGGATTTGAACTTGCAGCCTTTTGGCCGAGAGAGGATAGGCTAACTACTTGGCCAGCCAGGCTGGCTACGTTAATCACTCAACCAAACAGGCCAACGATCAAAGACTAGTCTACACGTCTTTGAGAAATCTAAGAATAATTAGGAGAGTGAACAAATTTTGCATTTTTGTCATTTGCTGCAAGTTTCAACACTGTTCTTTAGTTGCACCCAGAACAATGTTTAATAAATTACAGCATATACTTTATATATGTAATGAAGGATTTTTATTAAATATATAAATGGTGATAAATGATAATGCTTTTTTGAAACTTCATATTGAGGTTTATGTTGGTTATCCTCAGTGTTTTGAAGGTCATGATGTCAATTTTTACTGGCAATTTTCTTGGAAAATTTTCAGCTGGGAAAAGAATGGGTTTTGAAAAAAGGATTGTCCAATAACAAAAGGGAAGACCTATTGGGGGAAAGGTAAAGCCCAGTGCTGTCTCTTTATAAAAAAAATCTGAATTTTTCTTTTATAGCAGTTGCATCCAGCACTGGATCAAACAAGAGACCATAAAAGAAGGGTGGAATGAAGAGCTACAACAACATTAATTTGAGAACAGAAGTATTGTAAAAAAAAAAAAAAAAAAGTCATATTATTTTATGTCAAATTCATACAGAATAACTAATTTTTTAAGTGTTTCACTTTAGTAAGTTATTAGTTCTGGTGTGGTCATCAGACTATTAGAACGGTGCCAGTTAGGAATCACATCCAGAAGTGGATAGACAGCACTAGAATCATCTGTGGAGGACTGTGCTGTGATAAAAGATTATTCGTTTTAGATATACTAGTTCATGCATATAGATAGTATATAGTGTCAGAGGATATCATTGAAGTATAAGATCATTTATAGGTGTTACCTATCTTGATCATAATGATTATAACTGTAAGCATGATTGTCCAAAATATTAAGATGTGTATCTGAAAATAGCTTCACATGTGAGCATTGTTATTTTCATATATTACAAAGTAGTGAACAAAATTATTGAAACTGAATCATGTTGATATTTAATTTTTAATTTCGTTATATCTTTGAGGTCTATCTTTTGGCTAACACAGTATGTAGTGATTAACATGGTTGTTCTACACTTTAAAGTAGACAAGAGGACCACATATGACACTCAATGGACTAGTATTGGTATGTACTCTGTTAGCTTTAGTAACTCTGTATATAGTATAAGATGTTCATTTTCTAAGTATTAGTATCAGTTGGTTATAGGACAAAATTTTTGTATGTTGGGAGGTGACTTTACTATACTGAGGTTATACTGTATATACACTTTCTAACAACCATTCTAATCTTATAAAAATTGGAAAGAAGGCTTAACCTGTGCATGGAATCAGCTAACTCCCTTTCAAATGAGGATGGCCATATAAACATTCCTAATGTAATAAATAACTAACACTGGGTTTATGGGTCATAATGATTTAATAAACCTACTAGTTTTTCCACTTAAGCTAGTGGCTTCATCTGGATTGGGATGAACATACAAATATACAACAAGCATTAAATATGAATCATTACATCACTAAAATACACTAAATGGGGAGGAACCGTTACACAAGAATACAAATACAACAGAAACATGTGGAGCGTGGATGCTGGCACATAGTCAGTCGTTGTTCAGCAGGTGCATCTGATAGTTAGCAGAAAAATTAAAGTCTGATGTGTTTAAAGATCTAATCAGTGACTTTCAAACATCATCACACAAAAATCATCCCTTGGTTTCTGTTTAGAGTGCCTTGTGATGGATTACCATTGTAGCCTCTTTGATGTTGCAGGAGCTGAAGTCTTATTCTATGTACACCATTGTGCTCTTATCCCATTCAATGTTGTGGTGAGTGTGGGAGAAATGGAATGCCAGGCCTCAGCTGTTTTCTGTTGTTATTGACGTCTCCAGTATGCTCCTTTTGTCATATTTCTAAACTTCTCATTGTTTGTGTTATATAATTGAGGCCACAAGAACATGGAATATTGTAAACTCCAGGATGTTTGTTGAAAGGGTTGTGATCCTTGACGAGCATAAAAAATTTCGTACTGTCATGATGGGTTTGGAGGCCACTCTAATATTATGTGATTTAAGGAGATTTGCAGTTTTTAGCGAAAGTGCAGCAATAAAAGGAATGCAAATTGGGGCTCTGTAATGAATGTCATGGATCTGTTGTGGAGAGGGATTAGAGAGTAGTATTCTTTGTGCTATTTTTTTTAGGATATCCATTGCTGATCAATAGTTAGAAAATAGAATGTAATTCTTTTGTTAGTGTTCCTTCATCTCTTATAATAGAGATTGCCCTTTTTCAGCATATGTACAATACCTAATTTTTGTGAAATATGGTGCAATAAGGAGAAATGTAGATAATGACCTGTACAAGTTAGCTTACAGTACACACCAAGGGAAATTGGTTTTTTTTCATAATTAGAAAAAAGGTAATTTTCCTTCATTTTCTAGTTTTAAAATGAATTTGATTTTATGGTGGATGGAGTTAATAGATGCCAGAAAACCTTGTAACTCAGCCACACTATTTCTATATTATGAATGTGTCATCTACATATCACCACTAAAGTGAGTTTAGGATTTGTAGATAACAAGACATATTATTTGAACTTTTCCATGAATAAGTCTACACAAGGAGGAGATAGAGGGCTTCCCATTGCAAGGCCCAAAAGTTGTTTGTAGATTTTTCCATTCTATCAAATTGAGTTGAGACAATGTTTATTGAGTTGAGAGATGTCCTGAGGGAACAGATTATCTATAGGTACCATAACTTCATCCACAGGAACATTTGTGAATAAAAATACAATATCCAGACTGGCTAGAATGTCTGTTAGTGAGATAGAAATATCTCCTAGTTTTTCTACAAAGGGTTGCATATTTTTGATGTAGGGGTCCATGTGTCTAATGTGCTCCTTTAGAAGATTTAGCAAGATGTTTTAATAACAAATAAGTAGGCAAGCTAATACCATCTATGATCAGTCAAAGAGGAATATTTGTGTTGTGTGTTTGGGCATTCCATATAAACATGGAGTTAAAGGATGCATGGATTTCAATTTTTTATCTGTAGGACATATAGTCATGTTGGCTAAAAGATTATTGGTTTCTACATGGTTTGGCCCAGTAAGGTCATAATCTAATGGATTATGATTGGATTGTCACAATGAAAATCAAACTAAAGTCTTTTCCAATAAAAGGGTGCAAAATCTGTTGTTCTTCCAATTCCACTATTTTTATTCTTCTTCAAAGGGAGCAGACAGCACTTTCTAGCCCTGATATTGCTAGAACATCAGGCACAAGATAATGGAGATCCAGTAAACATCTCCGAAGCAGCATGTTTATTTGTTAATGCTAAATTAATATTTCATAATCTCCACATCACAACGTGCAGATTATGCACGAATATATATGCCATGGTTATATATAACATATATGGATTTATCATATATCCTATTGGTGGTTAAACCTTCCCATTTAACCTTCTAAAGTTGAAGACCTTTGTATTAGGTCTTATTAGGTCCTAGTACAAAGATCTTTTATATAATATATAACTTTAGATCTCATACTGATCTAAAATTCTTAAACTTTTAAACATGCATTTGTTACTATCTGTTTCTGATACATCCATTTTGATAGGTAAATATTTTCAGAACTACTGTGATATTTGGTGCACAACTTTCTCATTCTCTGAATTATAGAGCTAATTATTTTTTGAGTAAAGAAAAATTGTATTATTACCATCAATATCTACTGTAACAGTTGTTGGCCAATATGTTTACTGGGATAACTGTGTGTTCATTCTGTATGTTACATGTAGACACAGTTGAAAAATTATTTAATTAAGATAGATTAACTACAAATATTTTGATTCACATATTGTGGATCATCATCAGTGTAATATAGTTGGAAATTAACAATGAAGGTGTATCGAGAATGGAATCTTTCCTTATATGTAGTCACAAGAACAGCCAGGTAAAAACTGATACTATTCAGTCAAAGTGTGCATACATGTGATTAAAAAAAAAAAAAATTGAAGCATATATGTACATGTAATAAAAATGAATGTAACATCTCTCATTTTCCACATTATGATAGAAATCAATTACATTTTGAAGTTGCCAAAATTATACATATCCTAAACTTCCACCTCTAAATTTTTCACATGCAGAATGGAAAACTCTATGTGATCTTCGAAAAAATAAAAATCTTTTAACCAAAGTAGACAAAGGCAATATTACTGTTATTTCTGACTCTTCTGATTTAAATGGAAACTGGATATGTTGCTACTCATTAATCAATAGAGGTCCCATTAAGAGTTATTAGACGATGTATTTTTTCTTGATCTGGATACAGTTCAAAAGCTAAAAACATAATGTGCAAGACTACCTAGAATTTATGGCTTACCCAAGTTACATAAATCAGAATATCCTCTTTGTCCAATTGTTGATTGCATAGGTAGCCATACATGCAAAACTTTGAAGTTTCTTTCAAATCTCTTCTCTCTCTCCCTGAACTGAACATTTTTCTTATATTAAAAATACAAGTGACTTTATATCAAAAATTAAAGATTTGAGATGTCACTCCACAGATTTATTCTAAACATCTGGTTCATCACAAATTGTGGATATTTTAACCAGACTGAAAAGCTTTATTGACAAATTGAAGGTATTGTGATGGACTCCTATATTTCCCATCATTGCTAACTTCTATTTAGAACAACTAGAAGAAAATACTTTAATGATTAATCGAAAATCTTCGATAAGGCTTTGCTATATGGACGTCTTTGCTGTTTGGAATAATTCACATTAACAACTTGACATATTCTTACAAAAAAATCAATAATCTTCATTACAGACTCAATTTCACTATGGAACTTGGATTGAATGGAACTGTAACTTTCTTTGATGTCCTTATAAAAAGAGAATGGGATGGATTCTTATCAACAACTGTTTTCCTTTTTTTGAGTTGGTATATCCATCACATGAATATAGGATTATTAAATGCCTTCTTTCAGGAGTTCATATTATCTGTTCATCTGATCTACTTCAAAAAGAAATTTCTGCAATTAAAGAAATGGCCATTCATTACAACCCAAAACAGTAGAGGAGATTATCGACCACTTATCTCCACCTGCACGGAATCGCCATCCCGTACATTAAAGGCATTTCAGAGCACATTTCTTGCACCTTAAAAAAGTTTAATATTTCCAACTTTCAAGCCTATAAATTCAATTAGTGTTGTGATAGCATTCTTCTCTGGACAAACAGGCCAATCTGTTTCTATATGCCTTTCTGAACATCAATCCTACATTTTCTCCAAGAAATGGAACAAATTGAGTTTAGTAAAACATACAATTACTAATACTCCACAGGATTCATTGGAATGAAGCCAAATTATTACATAAATGTGAGCATCTCTTTAAAGAAAGTTCCAAAGTACCTTTGCATCACCCAAATCTCAACCTTAACAATGGACTTTCTATGCCAAAAATCTGGGAAATTATTAGTAAAAACCATCCACTTTAATTATATAAGTTTTCATTACATGTGTGCTTCAATATTTTCTTTTAAATCGCACACACACTTCAGTTGATCCTAATAGTATCAGTTTTTACCTGACTGTTTCATGACTTCATATAAGAAAAGATACCATTTTCTACCTTCATTGTTTAATTTTTTAATTTCCAAATGTATTACACTGTCGATGATCCATGATATGCAAATTGAAATATTTATAGTTAATCTGTCTTAGGTAAATAATTTTTCAACTGTGTTCTATGTGTAACTTATATAGAAAGTTTTTAGCTAAGCTTATTTTAGTTTAGTTAAGGTCACCCAAGGTTTCATTAACTTCTACTTGTTAGAACATGTTAAAAGAAAAAACTATTATTATTTATACGGGTACTCCGTGGAGTCATAATACTCATTGCTGGAGACTTACTATCCATTGACACAACACTTATCATACATCTCCTTAAACTTATTTACTGTTGGGGCATTAACAACTACTTCTAGCAATCCTTTCACTTATTCACCACTCTCCAAGTAAAGAATCTAGTCTGCACACTCTTACTAACCACACTCTTCAACAACTTCCAAATATGACCCCTTGATTTCCTCCCTACTCCACATTTATTGAAAAATTTCTTTTGTGCCAATCTTATAGAATCTTTTAGTAACTTATAAGTTTCTATCATATCCCCTCTCCTCCACCTACTAAACTGCAACCCACATACCTTTAATCTGTCCTGATAGGGGAACATTCCACAGAATGTTCACTAGCTTAGGCACTTGTCTCTGAATTCTCTCCACCACCTTCCATTGCCTAGAAATGCAGGTGACCAAATCTGTGCAGTAGTTAACATGTGGCGAAAACTTAGCCTTATAAAGAGGAATAATAACCTTCCTATCTTTACTTATTAATGTATTCAAAGAGCTCAGAGGATTACTTATCCAAGTACTCCTCTGAGTTCTTTTGCCAACTCTTGTAATATGTCCTCTGAATTTCAAATCTTTTCCACCATCACCCCTAGAACCCTAGAGTTTTCTCCCATTCATTTCCTGTAATCTAATGCTATCAGTAATTGATAAAACATGTAACCTTTTCATTCCAAAGTGCGTTACCTTACATTTTACAATATTCAATTGACAAATATTGAAAATAAACAATTGAAAAATATGAAATGTGGAAGTAATGAAAGAAAAGCTAATTTGTCAGTAGATCTAGGAAGGGACTTCTTAAGTTAACCTTCTGCATGCAGTTTGATATCAATCAGTCGGAGGTAGCAACTTTTATACAAAAGTTGGCTACTTTTCATTATTCATCTATCTCTTGAGACCTGTCTTTTATATAGTGGAAATAGCTTCTATAGCCAGTCATTCCTTGGTTTTTTAATTTTGTTTCTATTTACTTATTCAATAAAAATAATATATAATAATCCTTATAATCTTAATCTATATGTTTGGATCAGGCTTTTGCAAATATCATTGTTTTGTGAGGAACTTGTAAAATTCCTCACAAAGCTCATATCAGCTGAGCTATAAAGGAGAACAAATCATTATGTTTTCCCTTTTTGGATTTTTCTTTTAGACCCAAATGTCTCTGTTTGTATCCAGACATTGTCCTCAAAATGTTTTTTTTTTTTTTTTTTTTTTTTTTTTTTTTTTTTTTTTTCAGTCAGCTTTATAAGGTTCAGTTGCTTTTCCTTTTACAAACGTATCAGTATTCAAATGAGTGAGTCTTTGTTATTGTACTAAATACCCATAAAAGAAAAAAGGAATTTAATGAATTAAGAGAGACTTGGAGGCAAAATATAAACTTTTTTTATTATATTAGAATTGTTTTTTTGCTAGTATTACTGCACATGAAAGAACTAGATGGGATAGAATACTAATTTTTTTTACTACTAATTTTGGGAAAATTCTTGTTTCACATTATCAGTTGAAATATGAGAATAAACTAAAAAAAAAAAAATCAACATACATAATGAATATATTTGAACAGGAATACAATGGAAACTTGCATTTCCTATGATGTTCACTGGTTCATGGACTGATGCATATCACCGGTAACTACATGCATGTCATGCTGAGTTAGAGAATACCGGACTTGATGTAAAATCGTCCTTTGTTTTTTTTTTTTTGTTTTTTTTTTGCACTATTTGAGGATATTGATAATTTTGGTTGATTCTTTGAATGCTCTTGAGAAAAATCTGTAATCTGTGTGGAGCATTTTTGTTTGTTGCCATAATACTTGATGTTTGGTTTCAGTTGTATTTGCTGCCAGTCCTGTTTTGTGTTTCCTTTTGTTCTTGATGTGTTCAGATTGGCATACCTCTCCCAACCTCCTACCTTTGTATCTTATGTAGTGTAAGCCACAGCTATAGCTAGATCTTGTAGAGACCCGGGTTTTTTAAGAGGTGGATAGGGAGGTTTCAGGAGATTAGAGATCATTGACGGGTAGAAGGCAACCTTTATATTTTGTTGATGCAGTATCCTTGATATTTTATGTGTGATTGATTGTATATAGGAGAGAATCATTTTTCCTCAGCAGTCTTGTTTTTCACATTCATCTGACTGTCTTGGAGCCGATGTAGAATTTTGTTCACTAATGTTCTCTTGTAACCATCTTTGGTAGGATAACACTCAGGATCTTATTCTTGTTTTTTTTTATCTATATTAGTACAGATTCTGTAAGCTCTATCGTAAGGATTGAATAAT
The DNA here is from genome assembly GCF_054136105.1 of Typopeltis vanoorti. NCBI lineage: Eukaryota > Metazoa > Arthropoda > Arachnida > Uropygi > Thelyphonidae > Typopeltis > Typopeltis vanoorti. The sequence goes on along the minus strand of NC_143550.1, from coordinate 137,196,486 downwards.
GCATATTTTCTGCACTGGGTGGTGATGGTATGGAGCATGCAAGGAATGCCTAGTGTTTGTTGGCTTTCTATATATACTGAGAAATTGAATGTGTTCTATTCATATACTTCAAGAAGCATGTCCAGAAATAGTAAAGACCTGTTTACCTCTCATTCAACAGTGAATTTAATCCGAAGTTGAATATTATTAAAGTACGCGAAAAATTCTTCCATTGGGTTAATACAGCCAGACCAAACAATGAGACATATGGAGACAAACTTTAGGTTGTGTTCAATTTTTGGAAAACAATCCCACATCATTTCTGTAATATCTGATATACTTGCACAGTAGTTGATTGACAGTGTACTAATTTGTGCTATGTCTGTACAATTTAGTAGACATAAAATGAACATAATGGAAATTACATTAATCATCTGTCCTCCATCCGTGATAGGCAAAAAAAAAAGTTGCCATATATATATATATATATATATATATATATATAAAAATGTATGTATGTATGTAATATATGAATCACTAACTGCAGAAAACAGACATATCCATTTTTTTCAAAAATGGCTTTTTTGAAGATCTCTTACTGCTGATTAAATCTGAACCATACCACAGATTTTGTGAGTGATGGAATATGAAGCTCTAGAGCAGTGGTTCCTAACCTTTTCGAAGTCACGGAACACTTTTGATTATAAGAAAAATTTGGGGAACACCAAAGGCATTAGGGTCACAAAACTAACAAAAATATGCATAGACTTTCCTTTTATAAAAATGGAACTTATTTTAATGGGATACTTGAGCTTGTTGGCTTTTGCAGATTTCAGCAATATCAGGTCTAATATGCGATATAGCTACCCTCATCTCTTTGTCTATATTAGTAAGTCTTTCACACTCTTTAGTTTTTATATATTGGTTAATATTGAGAAACCGAGCTCACACAAATATGATGTAGAAAAATGTAACAAAATTTTCATTGCTCTTGTGGAGAGAGCTGGGTATTCGGCTTGGACAAAAATCTGAAATTCCTCGAGTTATTTCAGAGAATTTCATTTTTAGAGTGCAATCTGTTTACAAGGTAACTAATTGTTCTTCTTTTTATAACGAAAATTCACAACTCGATGCATTAACTGTGCCAAATGGATTTCATATCCAGTCATAATTGTGTGTATTTAAGGAGGGAAAGTAACTTGAAATATTTTCTTCCAATATTGTTAAATGTTCTATTATAAAAGAAATAATTCCCTCGACATTTTTATTATGGAGCGAAGAAAACATATCTATTGTGCTTTTTTTCTGATATGCAGTTTTTCCAAAGAGATGCTTTTTTTTCTGAAAAGCTGACAATTTGTCAGTGGATGTCACAATATTTTCATTTTCTCCTTGAATATTTATATTAGTAATTATTTACTAATACAAGTATTCACTATTTAAGTAATTAGTGTGCCATTTTAGCACACCAATTATCATTTTGAAGACATTTTACAAAAACATCTGTACCTTCATTTTGAAAAAAGGCCAATAATTCATTCTTAAGTTCTAAAATTCAGAATAGCACTTTACCCCTGGATAACCATCTTATTTCAGTGTGCAAAAGCAAAGATTCATACTTGGCTTCCAATATGCAAAGTTTTTTTTTAAAAAGACGTGCTTTTAAAGGTATTGACGATGTAATTTACCATATTTACAACTTGGTCTAGTACAGGTTTTAATATTGCTGATGTTTTTGAAACTAGGGATTCTCTGTGCAAAAAACAGTGCGTAGATATAAGATTTGGATTTATTTTCTTTGCAAGGGACAAATCCTTTAATAGAGCCTACCATTGACCTATAAATGATATTCTGTTGGCTTAGAAGTCAACATTCATAGCAGTCTTCAGTTGTTAGGATCAGTGTAGCAATTACACTCAGAACTGTGTCGTGACGTCTTTCTCCAGCGGAACAATTGTAACCAGTTCATGGAACACAAGTGTTCCGGAGAACACCGTTAAGAACTACTGCTCTAGAAAGTTATTGAAGTAGATCAGAAATGAAAAATTTGCAATAAATAAACTTATATATACAGTTTTTTGGTTGTTCCTGTAAAGTTAGCAAAAATGGACATGTCCCCTTTCTGCAGTTAGTGATTTATGTGTGTGTGTGTGTGTAGGTTAACATTTCTAATAAAACTACCACCTAGAAGTAAGAAGCATACAAGGGATGAAGTCTCTCCTTCTCCCAATGTTTTTATTTTATAAAAATATCTTATATAATCAAAATAAATTCTTTTAACATATCCAGTGCATGGTAATGTTTTACTGAGAAAAGTGCATCTGCCATTTGCTTAAAAGAAAGTTAATATTTTTAATACTTTATGTACTTCACAGCAACCGCATAATCTAGCATTTATGTCTTTCTTCTACAGTGTTATGATGAATTACTTGAAATAGCCGTTGTGTTGTTGATTTGTCATGTATATTAGATTTTGCTTTCCTGGTCTTTTTTTTTTTTTTTTACATTGTGATATTTATGTTATTTCATGTCTCTAAATTATATTTCTTTCTCTTTCATAACTTATGGTTTTCATTTCCCTTAGTTATTTTTTCATTATTATACTTTTGGGGCCTATATTGAGTTCTGTACCAAAATTTTTCAAGTAATTTAGAAGATGCTACAAAATGATTTCTTCTGTCTCCATGTCAATATTTCTTTCAAAAAAATAAAATTTAAAGCATTTAATAATTCATTAGCTTTTGGGGTTAGTTATTGGAAGCAGCTCTATATAGAGTATGCATTGTTGAATATCTTAAAATGATATTCAGCAAAATATCTTAAAATTGAAAAAGTTTCATGAATGTTTATTCAGAAATTTCAAACTCAAATTTGTTTTTAAAAAATACCTAAAAAAAAAAAATTTTCATTTATTCATGCACAACACTTAGATTTGGGTGTAATAAATGAAGTAATTCATTTTGGCTTCTATATTTATAAAATTGCTTACTGATGACTTTCTTTATATCCAACATACAATTACCAATAAAAAACACTATTTTTGATTTTTATTATAATTTTGATGTTACTAGTTGTATTAATTAGATGCATGATCTTGCTAAGTGACTGTGTGGCTTAAATTATTTTTCTATTAAATCTTTAGTCATAGACTATTATGCATTTAAGAATTCAGAGTACAACATGGTTTTTATATAACTTGTAATAATGAAATTTTAAATGCATTTCCCTGTATCTGTAGGTGTGTGATATTTATCAAAATTTAGATTACTGGGATTCAGAAATATAATCATGAAGTGCCTTCTTTGCAAGAAAACTATGGTAATTGCAAGAATTCTTATATTCTGATAAATGATCATGTGTCTCTGTTAAAATTCCAAGTATAATTTAATATAAAGATGGATTGTAAATTGAGTTTGGTTTTTTTCCCTTGTACATTTGTGTTGTCACCCTGAAAAACAAACAAGAAAAAATATATATATATCAAGAGATTGATATTAGTGATGTAATGGTAGTGATTATAGACCACAGATAGTGTAAATCCCAGCTTGTGGACTATTTCATAGCTTGATAAGTTGTACTTAAATTAGTATGAAGTGCATTAAGGTAGCAAATGTTCTGCTTTTTTTTTACAGATAAATTGCTTATAAGGCAGCTAATTAAGTTGAGCAGCAAGCTGTGTATATTATGTATCATTTTTTAAAAATTTGTAAATAAAATTTAACAATCGCAAATCATTACTTTCATTTAGAGTTCATTTCATGCCAAGTGTTCTTTGGAATTTATTTTGTATTGTTTTTAAAGTTTAAATAATGATTTAAATCTCCTGCATTTCCCTGTGATAACATTGTACTTTGAAGAATTAGATCGCTTGTAAAATTTGTAAAAGATAATAAATATCAAATGTGAGACACGATCAATTTGCTTATACATATTTTCAAGATTTTACCTTTGTATACCTTTTGTGTGTATTTTATAAAAATGTATGGTAGTCAAAATTAAAAGGTCTTTGAAAATTACAGTTCGTGACTATTTAAAGGAATCATGTAGGTTCAATGTTAAATTTGTATTTAGAAGAAAAAGCTATATATATATTAAAATACTTTTATATATATAAAAAAAAAATCTTTTGTTTTGTTGTATGTCATACTTATATTCGTTAAGTCCCTCTCAAGACAGAAGTGATAATTAATTTTAATCCAGTATCACATTTTCCTAAAATATACTTAGAAAGCCATTCTTGGTGCACATATTTCTTCTATGCAACAATTGTACAAAACTCCTCCTCCCCACGCAAGCACACGTCTCACCATTTAGTTATAACTACTCACTGTATTCTGCCTGTGTCATATGTTTACATAATTATAAATTTAAAAACCATTACTTTGTGCGCTCTGGTTCAGGAAGAAAAGTAGTTTTTTCTGTAATTTTAAAATAGATTTGGAAAGCTGGCTTTGATAAATTTAGTTTAATCCTTTATTCAAGTGTGAGCAAACAAAGTTTGCGCCTGAAAGTATCTTCAGGACTGGGGTAAGGTGGTACTACACCGGGCAACTCGTTGTAAAGGTGGAGCAAGCTAACATCACTCCTATCTCAGTATTTCCCATAATGCAAAACACATCTCCTTGTGGATATGTCTAATGTTATGCATTAAGGGAAGGGCCACTACCCAGACTAGTTTCGACCTTTACCGAGGTCTCTTCAGTGGGAGCCAGGCCCAAGTGGAGATACCAGCTCCAAGTTTCAGGGTGACCAATACCTCAATAAAGTAAGGTGTTGTACCACCTTACCTCAGTCCTGAAGATACTTTCAGGCGCAAACTTTGTTTGCTCACACTTGGATAAAGGATTAAACTAAATTTATTATAGTCTAACCAAGTGAAAAATAAACTTTCAACATCTTCCTCTAAATCCAGAGTAATTTATTAAAAAGGTGGCACACTGTTTGGCAACTCCTATAGGTAGAGATGACCTTGCTAATGCTTCTGCCTGGTATCTCCACTTGGGCCTGGCTCCCACTGAAGAGACCTCAATAAAGGTCGAAAACTAGTCTGGGTAGTGGCCCTTCGCTTAATACATAACATTAGATATATCTGCAAGGAGATGTGTTTTGCATTATGGGAGATTCTGAGATAGGAGTGATGTTAACTTGTTCCACATTTGCAACGAGTTGCCCAGTTGTACCACCTTACCCCAGTCCTGAAGATACTTTCAGGTGCAAACTTTGTTTGCTCACACTTGGATAAAGGATTAAACTACTTTCGAAGCTGGCTTTGGTTTCCGCTCTACAGTGATTTAAAATAACGGACCCCAAATTATAACTATATATATATATATATATATATAGCAAAAATAACTGTTTGCTGTAGTGAAAGCAAACAGTTTACTATAGTGAACATGGAGCTATCTACAGGTGATGCAAGATTTAAGAGTTATGAGGAGTGAAACTGGTGTAGCCCTCTGGGAGAATTTTAATAGATTGTGTTGTCATATGAATGAACTGATTTAACTATTTAGAAGTCTTGGCCAAATTCCTATAGTGAACATGGTCTCTTAAAGGAAATTCACTATAGCAAACAGTCCACCATAGTAATTCGTTTGGTCTCTTAAGAGTTTGCTGAACTAAAAATTATATGCAACTGCACCTGACTAATGACTATATTCTTCAATACCAAGAGATCGTACTATTTTGTGTCAGCTGTTCTTTGTGAAAGGAACATTAACATAAAGACTGTTGTAAATAAAAGAATTCTAGCAAATAGAAAGGGAAAAAGTTTTTCTATGCTACTCTTCACCTGTATTCTTGTTTCAGTTTGAGAGTACGTACTGTAGGGTGGATATGTAAAATCTTTCAGAAAACATTTCTCACAAAGCATTTAAAGATATAATCCTATTTTAAATTTCAGATATTCTGGTAGTAATAGTCAACTTTTTTTTGGTGAGCCACACAAAATCAACAGTAAAGATCAGATGAGAATTTTAGTACTTTAGTCAACTTATGTTTAGAAACTTCTTTAAAGGTTTCTGAAAGTGATATCATAGTTTAGAGAGTATACATGAGCTGCTTGGTAGATATGAATGTGATCAGGAGAAAGTGTGTGTGTGGGGGGGGTTGCCTTTTATTAGTTTTTTAAATGAGAGTTTCATTGAACCTGAATATGACCAACATTGTTTCATGTTTGTTGGTGAGAAGTGGATGTTTTATTATTTCTCCTAAATGGTTAATCACCAAGATGAATTCTTTTAAGCTGCTTTCAAAATCAAATTGATTTCACTCATGATCCTTCTCCTTCCTCTCCAATGCACATCACCCAGTTTTTATGAATCTCAACCAAGAAAGGTTGTAAAGACGTATGTTGAGCACTTTAAATAGGCTAATGATTAGATAATCTACTTCCCCTAATCTAGAGGCCAGGTATGGTATTTCAAGCCACTTCATTTGCATCTGTGTCTGTTGACAGCATATATGTTTTCCACTTGGCAGATCCAGGCCAACAATATGTAATGTTATATATATATTGGCCCAGTGGTTAGCATATCTGCTCTCCAGCCAAAAGGGTGTGGGTTCGAATCCCGGAATGGATGTTTGTGATTGTGTGTGAAAATACTAGTGTTAGTAGATGGCGTTGGTGTAGTTGGTGGAGGCAGTTGTAGAGGAGTCCTCCCTCAATGAGTCCTTGGACTCCCTGGAGGTGTCACGTAATAATAATACATGCACACTGCTCAGAAATAAGCCAATGGACACCATAGTGTGATGAACAAACAGCCATGGCATCCATCCTGATAAGATGTAGGACTTCCTTTCGATGTGATGACTGCTGCAATCCCATGGCATCCGAGGGTGGTCTGAAAAGTTCTCAGCCTAACGATGAAAAAACGAATTTATAATTTCAAAATTATTTTTATTTTTCAACATAATCTCCCTTAAGACTAATACATTTATTCCAGCACCATTATCCTTTCCCTGTAGTGGTTCTCAGTAAGATCTGCAAAATACCCCTCTACAGCTGTAACTTACCTCTTGATTCAAAGAAAAATGCTGACCAGCGAGGAAGAGCTTTAGTTTTGGGAAGAGAAGTCAGAGGAAGCCAAATCTGGGGAATAGATAGGGTGGATTTTCCAACAATTCATAATGCAGATCCTTTAATTTTCTCACTGCCAAAACACCTTTGTGGGCAGGTGCATTGTTCTGATGAAAGATATTTTTTCTTCTGCAAATCAGGCCTTTTCTCGTGAATTTTTTCGTCTAATCTAATTAAAAGATTGAAATAATATTCCCTGGTTGTTTTACCCTTTTCAAAATAATAAACAAAATGCCTTTAGCATCCCAAAACACCAATGCCATGACCTTTCCTGCTGATGGAACCGACTTTGTCTTCTTTAGCGCTGAAAAACTGGCTTCTGTCCACTGTTTTGACTGCTGTTTGGATTTTGGTGTGTAATGGCGAATCCAAGTCACATCCATAGTAATAAATTGATGCACAAAATCAGTTTTTTTATTGTTAAAACGCTCCAAGCACTGTTCAGATATTTTCATGCAAGTGCATTTTTGATCTGCTGTGAGCAAGCATGGCACCCATCTTGCACAAAGCTTTTTCATTTGCAATTCTTCATGCAAAATATATCCTATATGTTCTTTTTAAATGCTTGTAGTCTCAGCAATTTCACACACTTTGACTCGCCGGTCATCCAATACCATATCGTGCACTTGATTGATGATTTCTAGTGGTGTTACACCTTTTGGACGTCCTTCATGTGGATCATCTTCGAGGCTGGTACTGCCATGTTTAAACTCAGCAGCCCATTTCTTAATTGTCGAAAAGGAAGGAGAAGAGTGCCCATAAACTTTTACTTCAAATGAATTTCTTTTGGCATTAAACCTTCTTTTACAAAGATTTTTATAACTGCGGTACTCAATGTTTATCCATTTCAAGGGATACAGATAACACTTTTGCTTCAGACAGCTGTATAAAACAAACTGTACTTGAAAGGATGCTTATGACAGATGTACCAACCTAGAAAAAAAAAATCTTGCCAATAGTGTTGCCATCTATGGTCGAGGCCGGGAAATTTTTAGACCACTCTCATATTGTTAAATGAAAGTTAAACAGCAAAAAAAATTCAACACCAAGTCCTGTTAGACCCAATTCATGACCTTATTTTTTCCTTGATACTGCCCCCCCCCCCCCATACACCTAGCATCGGACCGAAATAATTTTGTGCCCCGGGTAGACTCCGTGTAGGACGTAGCAGGATCATTATACTGAAAAGTACTTTCAGAAACAAGAATAGTATTCTTGTTTCTGAAAGTACTTTTATATAAACATGAGTCATTATACATCATAAAAAGCATGTGTTCATCTGATATTTGGATTTAACTGCAATACTTTGGCCCGGAAGAAAGTATAGCAATGCTTCCATTGACAGGTAATTATTTTTGGAAGGAGCACAGGCTCTAAGGCCCTAGTGCTAGCCTTAGTTTTGGCGACCTAGGTAGATGCCCGGTCAGCCCACCCCTTAATCCGGCACTGGATACACACAACACTATCACTTATTATGTGGCATCCTATGAAATGCCTTTACAACTCTCCCCCTCCTCCCATTGGGGGAGGGGGAGAGAGTTGTAAAAAAAAAAAAAAGCAGATATATACCTTTTGCCTTGTCAGTTTATGATAAAAGGCAAGCAAATTACTGAAATAAGAGTGTCCCTTATTAAATCCATGCTGACCTGCACAGATAATATTACCCTCATCTGCCCAATTCTGAATATTATTTCTCACTAATTTTGCCAAAATCTTAACAATTACAGAAGAAATAGAAACTGGTCTATAGTTTGACACCTCCACTCTACCACCACCACTTACACCATACAGGCTCTTTCTTCCCCTTTATACTTGTATTGATACCTTGAACAGGTATAATTTCTCTGCTATTACGAAGCACTCCCACTTACCTCTTGCACTTCCTATCCTCACAGCAAATACCATATCCCACCATTTCTATTCCCATTAGTATATCATCTTCTAATTTTCACTGGTACTAACTTCAGTGTAACAAATTCTTACCCATCATTTTTTGTAACTTCATTAAAATATTTTAATGAATTTGTTTAAAATATTAAAAATCAATTTAATGATATATTCAGCATATCTAATGCTGAATGTCATAAGAGCCACATTTCTAAATCTAAATATATATTGAATCCAAAGAATTCTTAAAACAACACCAATTCACCTTATGTCACTAGTCAGCAGTGACTTCCCACTCCAAACCGCAACTCCTCCATCACAATCTATCCTGTCCTCTGCTTTACAGACTTCATGTTGTCCTCCCCCCTTCTTCCCACACATGCTCACATATTCACTACTCCTTCAGGTATCCACACTATCTGCACTGTCTGTCCATCTTGCATACCATTTTCATCTCACTATCTCATTCTCTAATGGTTCTTCTCTCCTTATATTCCTTCAGTAGAAAGGGCTTATATGATGGCCATATATAACTTATTTTTTAGGAAATTGCACTATATGCTGAATAATAATTACAATAACTTTAATTAATACTTTTGATATTTCAGTAAAGTCAGATTGTCATCATCAGGGAACACAACCACTGGATAATGAGGCTGAAACAAGGCAGCCAAAGTAGAGAGTAGAGTCCTAAATAGCCTCCTAGTGGGCTGAATTGCATAATTTAGCTCAGATCTTCAGGTGAAGATCTGAGGATGAGTGCTTCCCAAATTTAAATTTGTGACAATATTATCAAGCAGATTTCAGGAATAGCCTCTCATATTTGTATTTGCTGCAGTGGAAGAGAGGGGCCTTCTTTACAGGATACTAAAAAAGGAAGGTTACTTGACTCAGTCCTACTTTGTCTTTTTTCAGCCTCATTTGCCCAGTGTTTGACCTATTACTTCAATGCAGTTCCATTCATCCCACATATTCACAGCTGTTAAAGCTACTGAATTACTGTATGTCATTTCTTTGTGTTCCCTAGTATACCAAACAAAGAGTATCAGCACCTATTGTTTTATAAAATAAGCACTGATTATTATTATTAACATTTGACCTCCATGGAGTCAGAGACTCATCGTGGGAGGTACTCACTATTGCATACATTGCTCATCCAACTGCATCTTAAACTGATTCAATGTGTCCACATCCACAACACATTCAGGCAATGCATTCCACTCACCAACCACCCTCCATGCAAAGAACCTGCTCCTTACTCCTCTGCTTGCACCCTCCTTATACAGTTTCCAGGGATGGCCTCTTGTTCTACTTCCCTCTCCCATTCTATGAAAAATCTCTTCGTCTACCTGATAAACAACCCTTGACCAGCTTATATATCTCAATCATATCCCCCCCCTTCCTCCTATTCATGAGGCTTTGCAACTTACATTCTCTCAGTCTATCCTCTTACTCCACATTCCACCACGTCATTGCCATTATTCGATGTAATGTCTTCACAACTTGTGCAATGTGGCCCCTGAATTTCAGGTCCTTGTCCACCATCACTCCTAGATCTCTCATCTCCTCTACTTCTGTTCAAGTTTTCCCACCAAGTGTATACTTTGCATCCCATTGTTGCTTACCAAATCTCAAAACCTTACACTTGACAACATTGAACTGACAGTTCTACATACCTGCCCATTGATGCAATCTATTCAAGTCCTCTAGTAAGGCATTAATTAACATCAGCTTGACTGTGCATTGCTCTCCCCAGTTTTGCATTATCCACAAACAGCTGAATGTCACTAGTTAAACCCAACCCAATATCATTAACATACAAATTGAACAACAATGGCCCCAAAACTGACCCCTGTGGCACACCACTCGTGACCTTTGTCTTTCGAAATACTGCATGCCCATATACAACTTTCTGATACCTATCTGACAGCTAGTCACTAATTCAACACAGACGTCTGTTATTCAATCCCATCTCTTTCAATTTTAAGAGTTTTTCATGTGGCAGTCTATCAAAAGCCTTTGCAAAATCCAAGTATACCACTGTATCTCCCTTGTCAAAGGTATTTGTCACCTTGTTATAGTACATAAGTAAATGATCTCCTCTTAACAAACCTATGCTGTTAACTACAGAGAATACTGCTATTATCAACCTATTTCTGTATCCTACTTCTCACCAACTTTATGCAGTGGAACAATTTTACCCTCCTTCCACTCCCTTGGAACCTGTGCTGTTGCAAAACTTTTATTAAACAGACACTCCAATGCTACAGCCAGTTCCCTGGAACATTCCCTTAACCACCTAACTGGCCATTATGGATCAAATACGTATCCATCATATATTTCAATGTAATATCAATGGTATTACAATTTTAATACGCACTTCGCATCCATGATACCCTTGACGTCTATAGACGTCTTGGCCGGTAGTGCAGTTATGTTGCGTGGTGATATGTCATCAAATCCTATCGCCTTATTAACATCAAGGTTATTTATTTCCTCAAAAACCTCCTGCTCACTCACACTTAAGTCCCTCATGATTCCTCCCTGATTAGGATGAAACACCCTTATAAACTTATCACTGAATACCTCGACAATGTCTTCTGCAGCAGTTACCATTCTACCACTTTCATCCCTTAACTTCATCTTTCCATGATCATTCTTCCTTCTACTTGCCACATATCTAAAAAACTCTAGGGTTTTTCTTAGCCTGATTTGCCAATTTCTGCTCCTACTTTTGTTTTCCTTACTGAGTCACTCTCCTGGCTTGTTCTTTATATTCTTCATGTGACTGATTACCATCAGGGGCAAATTCTCCATGCTTGCTGTGCAAGCTCATTAATTGAGAAGTAATATTTATTTGTTAATAAACGCATGCATTTATAAGCATTCTGTTTAGGCTTTTATTTTTGTAGACAGAAGACGTCTTAAGCTTGCATGCAATAATTGAGCTTTGCGTTGTGTATCGAAGGCTGATGCTTGCTTGTCTAGTCAAAGCTACCTTGCTCGGTTGTAGGAGCTTCCAGGTCCTCACAGCAGCACTGTGATTTCATGCGTGCGCATAGCCATTTCACGTCGTCTCACTCTGTTGCTTAGACACAGGCCATATGCAGTCAACGTAGCTCTAGCCAGTGAGCTTCAGCCAGCCTTTACAAGTGTGCGTGTTGCTTGAGAAAATTAAGTTACAACCAACTTTTTGTGACAAGGTTATTGACCAGTTCATAAAGAACCATAGGGTAGAATTTGTATTCAAGTAGCTAATTTGAAAAAGATAGAATATCATTTGTAAAATAAATGTTGTATTTGTATGATTAAATGTACATAAATTTCTAAATATATAGTTTTAAATGGTCAGTAATTCATTATTCCACTAATCAGACTTCAATCACACCTCTCACTCCCTGAATGATAACAAGAGCAATCGTGAATTTCAACACCAGCATTCGCCCCTGATTACCATTATTCATCTTGTACTTCCTCCAAAGTACTCACTCTCTTTTTCCATATTTTATGCTTGAGCTCCACATTCATCCATTTTACACCTACCTTATTCAGCCTTTTGGCCTTTGGGATACATTAATACATTGATGATGTTATGTATTTCTTTATAAATTCCCATGCAGCATTTATTTCCTTACTGCTCAACTCCTCATTCCATGTTATAGCTCCAAGTGGTCTCCTAAGCTTGTCATAATCACCAGCCTTATAATTCTACATATATCCTTTCCTCGCAAAAGTCTGCATATGACTAGCCACAACACAGCTGATTACTTCATGATCACTTTCACCAACTGAAGGAAAATGTGAAACCCCCTCTAACAATTACATCCTCTGATGAAATTATGAGATCTAGAACTCTTGATCCTCGCATGCCTTTCTTTACGTGCTGCCTGAGATAGTTATCTCTCAAGAACTTGAGAAATTCATTTTCCTAATTCCCAAATGCTATCTCTTCATTCCAATCTATACCACCATAATTAAAATCACTCATAATAATTACCCTTCCTTTGTTCACTAATTCAAGTTGTTTATACATTTCTTCATCATCACCTTCCACATTCCTAGGTCTATAGCAACATGCAACTAAATATGTCTTCCTCTCAACCACCACATTACACCACACTGCCTCATAACCATTGCCACTATTTCCTCCTTTAATGTCTACCTTATGTGGACTTAATTCTCCTGCTATCATCAGGCAGCACTTCCCTCTCCCTTCCTGCCCTTTCTATCCTCACGAAAAATACTGTATTTCTATTCCTGTTACAACATCATCTACATTCAACCATGTTTCACTTATTCCAATGATTTGGGGGCAAATAAACTCAATCACTGAAACCATTTCATCCCCTTTATTTCTCATATTTCTAACATTTGTAAACAAAACACAACAGTTCATTTTTAGGTCTATAGCCAGTCCTATCCAAGCCATATGTTGGTTGTGATTTCCCCACTACTCCTGCCAAATCATCTTTATCACCGCTTATCACATATACCTGCTCAGTCTCCACTTCTCCACCCACATTGCGATATACTTCATCTTCATACACGCATTCACTGCCACTTTCAACACTCGTTCTCTCTCTCTATGCCATGTCTGCCTGTCCACCTGATCCCCCCCCCCCATTTTCCTGTTCCTCTTGTATATTACCATTCTCTCTTCTTCTCTCACACTACTACTGTTTCCACTGCTAAGCACTTCTGTCTCTTCGGCACCACTCTCCTGATTTTTCTCTTCATCTCTTCCTTTTGATCTCTAGCACGCATCACACACTGTACTTCCACACACTATACTTTCATCCAGCACACTCACTCCAAAGCCATTTAAATGCAACCCATACAAATACACACACACAAAGATGTGTGTGTTTGTGGGTATGTATATATATATATCCTTTACTGTTCAACAGGAATTTTATTCAAGAATTGTAATTATACAGAATACTGACCATCCTTGAGATATGTTTATGACTAGACTACAAACATAAAGGAAGTGCTAAGTTATAGAACATTAACTAAAAAAATTAGGGAAAATGTGATGGATGAAGCCAATGCTATATTACTTTATGACAAATCCAAGTTAGTTACTGTCAGAGCTTAGCCAGACATGCAGGAAAATTTGAAAGGAGGTGCATCATAAAAATGTACTATATGACTGGAACTTATCATGAAATTCTGTAGCTTTTCACAGTTTTTTCACTAATACAGAAAGTATATTAGAAAAAAACTCCCACACATAGTACTACAAACATAATTATTAGTTGCTAGCAAAATTACCTGCTCAGGTCAGAACTAGTAATAAATAGAGGATTTAAAGCAAAGAAATATATGTGCACCCACCCATGCAAAAGTTCCTAACAAAATCAGCCATCAGTTCAATTACTTAGTAATACTGTTCTGAAGATTAGGACTAAAAATGAGAAGGATGGATTTCAGTGAAAGAGTAAAATAATTCTATTTTACTGGAAGACATCAATATTTTCATCTTGGAATTTACCAGCAGCAGATAGTGCTTTGGAAGTAGGTGAATGCCGATTTGTCAATACCAGTAGCAAGTTGATGAGGATGAATGAAGATATGAGACTGGAGAGATTAGCTAGTGTGAGGAGAACAAGAGTAAGTGTGAGAGAGAGAGAGGAAGAGAGGAAATTAGAGAAAGTGAAAAAATGTGGAAGCAAAGTATAGAGAGCTGAGAGGAAGAAATGAAAGTGGAATAGAAAGGAGAAACTGGAAGCAGAAAGAGTCAGGGATGCCAGTGAGAGAAGAATGAATCTTTGTAGTGTCATGTATAGAGATTCAATGATTTGGGGTGTGCAGAGTCGAGTGATAGAGGAATGCTGCCTCCTCTGCCTTGTTTTATATTGCTGTAGTTGAAGCCACCCATAAAAGATAACACATTTAGTGGGGTATTATAAATCAGGGAATACAGATGGTAATGAGCAGGAAATGTTTAGGCAAATTAGTTTAGCAAATGCAAAGCGAGCGATCATTATGGGTGGCTTCAACTACAGCAATATAAAACGAGGCAGCATGCAGTACTAATGAAACTGAATTTTTGTATTTCTTGAGGGACAACTGTCTGAGGCAGTATGTGTGGAGAGAACACAAGGATCAAGAGTTTGGGATTTGGTCATAGCATCAGATCTGATTGTGAGAGAGATCTCATACTTGCCCCTAGTTGGTGATTGTGTCACCAACTAGGGGCAAGTATGGTCCTGACTTGGAGGAAAAATAGACATATAGAAGTATCAAAGCAAAAGATATTTATGTTGAATTATAAGGCTATCATAGACTTAGAAACCAGTTTTCAACAGTACAATGGATGAAAGATTTTGAAGGGAGAGAGGTCAGTAGGCAGATACTTCAGAAAAATTCTTGACATCTAGGGAGGATTGTATACCATGAGTGACGAAGATAAAGCAATTTGGAGTCAAATGGATGACTAGAGAAATTAAACAGGAATTGCAGATGCAAAAGAGATTATGGAAGACATAAGAGAGAGAGAAAAAACAGTTGCAGGAAGAATAAAAGGCTTAGGCTAGGAATGTAACTATTACTGTAAGGAGAGAAAAATTAGATATGAGAGGAGACTAGAGTTGCAATCTAAATAAAAAATTCCAAGGAATTTTTGCACTATGTGGCAAGTAGGAGGAAAAATGATTGTGGATGGATTATCTTGCTGGATGAAGATGGGACTCAAATGACCAATCCAGATGATGGTTGAGCTATTTAATGATCAATTTATTAGAGTGTTCCATCCTGGTACACCAGGCTTTCTTCCTAGAAGGATAAGGAGTACTGAAGTGGTTAGAAGTGAATGAAGAGGATATATTCCAAATGCTGAGTACACTAAATGTCATAAGGCAGTAGGACTAGACGGAATTTTGTGCTTCAGAAGGAATGCTGTGGAAATGACTGTGTCATTAACTTGTGTAGTAGAATGGAGATATCAAACTAGGTCTGTTTGTATTTCTTCCAGAGTTGTTAAGATTTTGGAGAAATTAGTAAGAACTCATATACAGAATTGGACAGTTGAGTACAATGAAGCTAGTATGGTTTTGTTAAGGGAGGGTAAGCCATTCGCCGTCATTTTTTTGTATTTTGCCAGGCATTTGACAGGGTGCCAAATAAGTTGGTTTTCAAGTTGCAATATATGGGCTAACATTAAAGATACCAAGAAATTATATACTTCGTTTTAATCCTTTACCCAAGGAAGCAAAACAATGTTTTGCACGTGAAATATATTCACGTCTGAGCTACTTCTATATAGAGGCTAATGACTTCATATTGCTTGCCTTAGTATGAATTCCAGGGTGTGTGCTTTGCATAATGGGATTCATATTAAAGCATACAAAATTCATACAAAACTCAATAGAATCCTACACCATTATAATCTTAATGCCACTTTTAAATCACCTATAAAATTAAAAAAACATATTCAACTCCTCTAAGGATCCTCTCCCTCCCATTGGCACATCCTGGAGTTTATTGCATCTACTGCACCTGTAACTTGCCTTATATTGGTGAAATGAAACTGGACGTACAATCCCTATACATAAAAAAGAACACAAAAGACACATTAAATATAACAATTTTGGTGAAGCAGACTTCTCAGATCATGCTCTCAACACCCTACACCAAATTGATTGGAAAAGTCCTAGGCCTCTACACACGGATTGGAAAAGTACCTGCTCTTTACATGATACAAAAACTTGGTATGAATGAAAATTTAAAGAAGCCTATGAAATTCTGATTAACCACCCTAATCTCAACAATAATGGTGGCATAAAAATTCCAAGAATTTGGATGGCACATATTCAGCCTACTTCGTTTCCAGCATACTTTAGGACTTTAAGCAATTATATATATAGAAACATGTTGCTCTCTAGCCCAAGTTAATTTTGTAACCTAATAGATAATAATAATAATAGGACTCTAGCTTTGATGTAGTAAAGGTTTTTTTTTCCCACCAGAGGTCAGGCCAATAATTGTTGTAATGGTTGGTCAGTAACTTTAGCAAACCATGTAGACTGTAGTGCAGCTTGTTTCTTTGTATATATGTGTATGCTTCAGATGATGACCTTGATATGAAGATTGAAACATCAAGTATTCATTTTGGTTTATATTAAACTAAAGTTTTGCTCTAACACGGTAGTTGTCTCCATAATTTTTTCTTGGCATCTTTAATTTATAGTATAACCAAGCGGAAAAAGTTCCAACAACTCTAAATGTTTTGTTTACCACAAAGAAAAAAAAAATTGTTTGCAGTAGAATTATTCATGCAATATCAAATTACAATATAAACTCTGTACTACATATGTTTCTTTATTTTTTGCTAGAGCAATCTGACCACCTCCATGGAGCCAAAGACTCATTGCAGGAGAACTGTCCACACAATCCATCATATCTCTCCAGCAATCCTCCATTCATTCATGACTCTCCAAGCAAAAAAAAATCTAGTCCTTACACCCCTAACCAACCACACTTTTACTCAACTTCCAGGGATGACACTTCTCGTTCTGCCTTTTCTAGCCAAGTGCTGAAACATTTCCTCCTACACTAATCCTATAAAATCCTTTAACCACACTACCAGCCAAGACGTCTATAGATGTCAAAGTTATCATGGATGCGAAGTGCTTATTAAAATTATAATACCACTGATATTACATTAAAATATATGATGGATACGTAGCATATGAGGATGCATATTTGATCCATAACAGCCATTGAGGTGGTTAAGTAACATAAAAGTTTGTCATATTCCCCCCCCCCCTTTCTTGCCTATCAACCAACTTCTGCAATCTGTACACCCTCAACAATAATAATAATAATAGTGGTATATAATCTATCATCATAGGGCACATTCCACAGACCATACCACATCTTGGTCACTCATCTCTGAATCTTCATTACTTCCTCATTCTCCAGAAACCCAACAGAACAGATCTGAGCACAGTAATCCAGATGTGGACGTATCAAGGACTTATAAAGAGGAATAACAACTTCCTTATCTTTGCTTGTTAGTGTGTTCTTAAATAGCCAAGTAATCTTATGAGCTATTTTGGCAATCTTAGCAATGTGCCCTCCAAACTTCAACTTTCTGTCTTCCACCACATCCAAAATCCCTAGCTTCATCTATTTCCTGGAGTGTAGTTTCATCAATATGGTACACAGCTTGTAATCTTTGTATCCCAAAATGCATAACTTTACATTTCTCCACATTAAACTGACGCCCATTATCTTTTTCCCAGCCTATTTAAATTATCCTGCAAGCTCTCCACATCACCTTCATTAACATTGACTCTACCCAAATATTTCATATCATTTATGTACAAATTAAACAGTAGTGGTCCTAGCACACACCCTCTGCTTTCACCTGAATTCTACCCCTCCATATACCACTATTTTAAATAATGGTTTATGTTATGATTATCACAACACAAACACACAGTACAGGCTTCATATGATTAACAAGCAACTAGTCATCAGCAAAATTACTAGTTGCTAATTTTCTATCACAAATCTCAGGTGAAGATTTGTGATAAAGTATTTACAAACATTCAAAACATCCTTTGATGTTTGAAGAAAGCAGATGCCTCCAGCATTCCATTCCACCCATTTACCACTCTCCAAGCAAAAATTAGTACTGACACTTTTACTCAACTACTAGATGTGAACCTTTGTTCATTCATCTGCTTAAGTAAATGACTAAGGCATGGCTTTTTTTTTTTTAAATCATAAGTTCTTGAAACTTTTACAAAGATTCTTACAACAAACAGATCAATATGAAACAACCATTAAATTGAGCTAGGAAAGTCAATTATATTAGGTGAGTAATTTTCAAAATTAATCAACCAAGCTTAGAATCTTTTAAGATTTTAGAGAGGTGAAGATTAGAATCCAGCATTAGATGCATATAATTATCAACTGAGGCAAACATTTGTTAACCACAGATGGTCAAATTTGATAATTACATTTTATAATAAAATAAATAATAATTCTTGGCAAGATACATTATTTATTTCTGAATTTTATAAAGATGTTTTGCACTGATTATATTAGCGCCGGCCTGGATGGCCGAGTTGTTAGCGTATCCGCTCTCCAGCCAAAAGGCTGTAGGTTCGAATCCCGTTGTGGGCATGAATGTTTGTGATTGTCTGTGAAATACTAGTGGTGGTGGTGGGTGGTAGATGCCGTTGGTGTAGCTGTGGTTTGTTGGTGGAGACAGCTGTAGAGTAGGTGCCCTCCCTCAATGAGTCTTTGGATTCTCAGATGTCAGGTAATAATATAAGTCTCAGGAAAGGGTAGGAAACCTGCAGCCTTTCTGTATACTATTCCAAATTTTCATCTCATCTCATATTCTTAAGTTCACATGTCATCAGATTATCACAATTGCATGGCCATATCCATAGAGTTTTAAGACTCATCGTGATAGACCCAAACTATCAATGCCAATTTTATTGTACCTCTCTTTGAAACCATTAACAGACAAAGCACTCACAATTGACTCAGGGAACTCATTCCATTCATTCATTCACCACTCTCCAAGTGAAAAATCTAGTCCTCGTGCCCTTGCTAACCACACTATTACCTAACTTCCAGGAATGATCTCTTGTTCTGCTAAGTGGTGAAACATTTCCCCTGCATTAACCTCCTGTTTGATTTACCCTCCTGACCTGGATAGTGATATTGCTTCCTCCAGACATCCCTTGACTATCTCCCATGCACATGTTCACAGTGCATGGCATATAGATCTTTATGCCATGTTACTGCTTCAAGCTGCCTCAAGTGTATCATAATCACCTGCCTTATAGTTGCACATATATCCCTTCTTAACTTGAATGTCCAAGTCAAGACCACATGATCACTTTCCCCAACTGGAGGCAATATAGCCACCTTAGTTATGGACAGTCTTCTGACCCTATAACAAGATCCAACACTCTCATAGCCTGAGTCCTCTCCACCACATTCTGCTACAAGTAATTATCTCTCAGGAAGTGTAAGATAATATAACTTTTTTTTTGTTGTTTTACATAGCACATATGTATCACTTTTCATAAGTCTGTAACCTGATGTGAATAAGGACTGTGCTTTTAAAAAAAAAAAAATGAAAAGTGTGTTCAGAAAAAAAGATAATGTAATAGAGGTATGAGATAGCTTATGAAGATAAACTGAAGAAGAGTGATTTAAAGTTTGACAAATAATAGCAAACATTTTTTTTTTTTGCATGGAAAGTGGTGGAGGAATAGCTGGACTGCATTATCAATACGAGGATGCTATAGAGAAGGGAGGGATAAGAAATATATATATATATATTGCAAATTAGGATCAACACTATGAAATCATATTCTTTAGTTGTTACCTCTACAAAATCTTATGTCAATGAAGTTGAGAATCTGATATAGTAGAAACAACATGCCCTTCTTGTAGAATACATATTATAATTTTTAGACTAAAGTAAATGTAATTTATTTGTGCTACTACAACTTTTCTATCCTGCAACTGTATATAATAATAATAATAATAAAATAATTTGCTATTATTTAACTTTGTAGAAGTGATAGCAAATTTTAAATTGAAAAACATAGAATTGGATTAAGAAAATTTGTGTTTTAAAATTTTAATTTATTACTTTTTTTTTTTTTTTTTAGATCCCTCGTTTGCAATTTATCAGATACATTACATATGTTTTGCATCTATTTATCTGTGAGCAATTCAATACCACTTACAGATAAAAATCCTACTCTTAGGTATTGAATTCAAAATGAAAATGTACTATTTTATACTACAATATGTATATCCAAGGAAGTGACATTGAAATAAATGACCAATTATAGCAACATGATCAAAAGCATTTTAAAAATTATATGAATATCACTTGTAGTCCTGAGCTATTATTTTCATGTTGCATCCCCCTTTTTTTTTTTTTTTTTTTTTCCCCCCAAATATGAGCTTTCATTCTAAAAGTAGGATATAAAGCATGTAACTTTTCATAATGGAAATTCATTAAAAAGTAATCATTCATGATGATATTTATCATGAATCATTTATTTTGAAAAGAAAAGAAAAGATGAACGAAATACATACAAATGTACACATAGTGAATTCAAATAAACAGAACTGAATTAATGCAAGAATCTGCAATTTATTCCAAAGCAAAAACTGAAATCAGTGTCTTACATGTAACAACAAACAAGCTTAAAACAAATCTGGAACTGAATACAAAAATATCAGAACAGAACAAGGAGCAATTAATGAGCAGTACATAACTCGTAAATTCAAGTGTTTGAAAACTGATAGGCACTGTGAAAGTTCAGTAGTTGTTAACCGGGAGGCCAAGACATCTGCCTACCACCCATCACATGAACATGGAGATGATAAACCGACTGGCAACCGTGAGGACCATCATTTACAACTATACGGAATCCTTTAACCAAGCCTCTTTCTTTTGCGACCTTAGCGGCAACTAACATTAGATGTCCCAGCAACGCTTCGTCAGCATCTTCTGCTTTCGAGAGTTGTGAAATAGGCTTACGAGGAATCACCATAAAATGTGTTGGTGCTTGAGGATTAATATCATTGAAAGCTACACATTTATCATCTTCATAAATAAATTTAGTAGGAATTTCTTTTCGTAAAATTTTTCCAAATATAGTATCCTCACCACCAGTAACAGGCTTGGCATCTTTAGCTTTAATTATTTCCTCAGCCATTTTAACACTATAACAACGCTTCCTACAGAAGCCGACTAGAACTTTCTCTTTACTGTTTTATACCGGTAGGGGAGATTCATAGAAATAGAAAATTCTATTGTAAATATAAAAAACAATGCTACTAATGATGTTATATATTTGTCTCCTAAGTATATTTATATAAATTGAGAATTGTTCACATTTTTTGTGCTGTTTACATCAGATTTTGAATTTTATATTTAAATTATATTCTTTTTATGGTTTATATTAAATGTATTTGTTCAAATGATTTTTACTTGAAAATGAGACAGCGTGGCTCGTTGGTCTAGGGGTATAAAAAAAAAAAAAAAAAAAAAAAAAAAAAAAAAAAAAAAAAAAAAGTTGGTCTAGGGGTATGATTCTCGCTTAGGGTGCGAGAGGTCCCGGGTTCAAATCCCGGACGAGCCCGCGTGTTTTCAACTTAATTTATTTTTGCGTCCGATAAAAGCGATAAAATCCCATTTAGCTGATAAAAGCGAAGCCATGTTATTCCAATAATTCCAGTGTTCGGCTACTGGGAAATTATAGTAGTGGAAAAAATAGCGGAAGAGGAAATATTTAATAACTAAATATTTAAAAAAAAAAAAAAAAAAAAATTATCCAAATAAGAAGTAAAATAAATCACTAGTGGAAGAGACACAGGGAGATCAAAAAATTATATAGCCTATAATACTCCGACAGAATAAACAGATAATTCAAAACAAAAATATATCTGTTTTAAAAAATAAAATAACTATAATGCAAGGAAATGGAAGGCATGGAGCTCTAGAAAATGATGAAGGCGAAACAGCCAGTGCTTGGTTGTTTGAAAGAAATGAAAATGAAAGAAGGATGAATGTGCTGCATTATCGAGGGAAAATATTGAAAGAAGATGCAGACTACTGAATTTGTCTCACGATTTTTATGAGTATAATTAAATGTAAGAAACACAGACCAAGCCAGAAAATTTCAACACTGAATAGATCACCTTAATACCAAAAGCTTTCGATCTCCGAAAAACTGAAGGATATAAAAAAATGGAGATGTATAAGATTGTCAAATATAGATTATAAAATAATTTCAAAAATTCTCACACAGAAATTCCTACAGTTGCTCAAACATGCTGGACATCGAAAGATCATTTGACATGACCATGAATACATCTTCGAAGTAGTAAAAAAAATAGGTTTTGGAGCAAACGTCCAGAACTAGTTGAAAGTTTTTATGAGAATGCAGAAAGTCGTGTAATAATAAATAAAAACTCTCCCCATCTTTTCAAATTAACTGTATGGCCCTTTGGCTCTCTCTATGACCCACTTCGTATTTGCACTTGAACCACTAAGTAAAGCAATAAATTGCAAATAAATCATTCCAAAGAACTAATATTAATGGAGAAAGTTATTACGATGTTATATCATTGGCTTACGCCGATGATTTAACACTCACCCTAGAAAGTAAAAAATAAAAATCCATGCAGGAAAAATCAGAATATTGGATTCCATCGGAAAGGCCTCAGCTCTTAAGTTAAACTGACAAAATCGTACTGTACGATAATTGGAGACTGGAAAAAGGAAGCTAAAATACCAGCAGGAATATCGAGGGGGGGAAAAATACTCACCAGTGTTAGGAATCAAAATTGGAGGCCCAGATACTTATGTAGACTAGTGGAAAGAGTTGCATGAAGCAATATCCAAAAAAAAAAAAAAAAAAGCAATATGCCAAAAAACAATAAGCATATGCTGAACCATACATACCGTTTTGAACGGGACAGTACCGTTTTTTTTTCATATTTTCCGGCCGTCCCGTCATTTTAATTAAAATGTGAATTTTGTCGTGTTTTTTAATAAAACCTATAAATATACTTTAATATTGGTCGATCATAAATTATTATTCATAATTTATAATCGTATATAAATATCATGAATGCCAGTAATTTATATAACCATGGAATCGCATTGTTCGATACTAAATATCGAATCTGCAATGATTTATGCAGAAAAAATAATAAATTCATTTTGGCAACAATTGTGTGTCTCGAACGCGGCGTCTGTTCTGGTGTAGCGTTAGTTTTTGTTTTGTCTGTATGCTAACCGGCGGCTTTGTTATTCAATGCAGGTTTTAATTTCATAATTTTTAATGTTTTAAGTTTTATATTTTAAAGCTTTAAGTCTATCCTTGCAATGTCAAAGAGGCGATGCAGTTTTAATGACGATCTCCAGAAGAATTCAAATTTATTAAATTGGACAAGCTGTGTAGCGATGGAACAAAACTTTCCGTTACTCATGAAGGTAGAAGCGACATCTACATAGCCAGAGACATAAGGATGCTGAAAAGAATCTGGCTTCAGTTAAAAACATCAGCTCATTTATGGTGAGACGTGATGGTGATAGCGAAAGTGATAAAATTGCAGCAAGTGAAGCTCTTGTTGCTTATCATGCTATGAGTCAAAGCCAAAGTTTTCGCGCAAATGATTGCTTGTTGACATTGATCAATAAAATTTATGAACCAAAATTTTCTTCAGCACTTGTCAAATCAGAAACAATAATTACGAACGTTTTATCACCATACATATTGGGCAAAGTAAAACTTTTTTATTATCTTACTTTTTCATGAATACAGAATATTACATAACCCCTCGTCCCGTATTTGTCTCAAGGAAATATTATTATTATTCCTGACACCTCCAAGGAGTCCGAAGACTCATCGCGGGAAGACACCTACAACTGTCTCAACCACTACACCGAACCTGTACTATGAATCAACGCCATCTACCGCCCACTTGATCAACTGGTCATGAATGAACTTATATATAACCACGATGGTTTGTAGGACTATAAAACTGTGAGAAGTAATTTCACAAAATTAAATAGTAACAAATAGTGATAATCCTCAGTGTAAAAGCAGCTATATATATTATAAATATTATTGACTATGATTAATATATTTATTCTTGGTTTAATAAAATAGTCTTTCTGGAAGTGGCGTGTACGTCTTCAGCCCTAGGTTGCGCACAAAATGGCAATCTAAGTTCAATTCTAGTCGCCAACTAAAGGAACTTTTTATAATTCTTTTTCGACCGGTTCTCGAGTTAGTCGATCTCTGGCATATGCAAGCGGGTTTTTTCTTCCGAATTTTCGGGAGAAAAAACCCACTTATTGGACGAAAAACGAATTTTCCGTCCCGTAAACTCGGAAAATCGACCACAATACATCAGACAATAAATATGGTACCGGTATTAGGATTAGCTACCACAAAATGGCAAAACTTATCAGCCGCCTCTCTTCACTGGATGCCGTGTATAATTGGAAGTCTCGAGCCAGCTATCTCTGATTGGCTACTGGTGGCAATTAAACTATCCCTTTTGTCTGAGAAGTTAAATAGAGTTAAAAACTGGCTTGCCTACTCAGCATCATCATCTATTCATTGGTCATCAGATGCTGTATGGTCACTTAGATTTTCAGTGATGTGCCGCTGGTGTGGCACATCATCGAGCATCTGAGCATCACCAGAATAGCGTAAAGCAGGCCCAACTGGCATCTGCAGGTTTTTAACTCTCTGAAGATCAGTCACTCTAGACACTCCATTCATCCATCTCATTGACTGTCTATCCTTTCCTATTTTTCCATGAACTTTGCCTTCTATAACTGTCTTCAGAAGTCTTCCTTCAACTCTTTCGATGTATCTAAAGTGTTTCAACATTCTTCTGTCAATATCTTTAAGGAGTTTTAAAATAATATATCGATACTTTCTGACACCCATCTGTTTGTCTTTTTCTCAGTATATATAACATCATCAGCAGCCTCCTTTTACACCACATCTCAAAAGCAGCCATGCTTTTCCTATCAGACTTCCTCAGGTTCCATGTCTTACATCTATAAGTCACCGTTGGAAAAACAACTACCTCCAGAATCCTCAACTTTGTTCCTGTGGAGATACTTCCATCCTCTCTAGATTTTAGACAAGTCTCTCATTGTCGTTTTAGCCATTCTTAATCATCTTTTGATGCCTTCTGAATCGGAATTCTTCACATTAATAATGGATCCCAGGTACTGTATCATGCTGACTTCCTCAATTCTTTCTCCATTAAGGTAGAGTCACATATTTCTCAATTGCTTCCCTGCCTGTATGTTATTTGAGAATCATAATCTTTGTCTTGCTAGAATTGAGTTGAAGTCCTCTGTTCTTACTGATCTCGTGAACTTTGTCAAGAATTTTGTCCTAGTTTTTCCTTGTCATTACAATGCATTAAAATTACAATGCGTTACAATCTGAGGTACGGTGGTGACTATATCACCACCGTACCTCAGATTACTGACCAATCTATCACTTATTCTAATTCCTGTCTGAGTTTTTTCCACAGTTTATATGGAGTTTTTCTTCTGCAAGTTCAGGTTCCTTATTTATTAAAGGCTTCTTGTTCAAGGCCCCCCCCCTTGAACACACACAGATAGTCAGGAATAACTTAAGACAATCCCTCCAGCTATAGGTCTGAATTGTCAGCTATGCCTATTCCAGTCCCGAGCCCAGATAAAATTAGCAGGGGGGGATTGAGCCCCTAATTGAGCCCCTGAGCCCCTTTTACGGGGAGATATTACCATATCTCCCCGTAAAAGGGGCTCAGGGGCTCACGGCCGTTGAATCACCATACAAAATTAATGAATGAATAAATTCTTATCTTAAGCTCATCCAATGCTACAAGCATGATATCCTCAGCATAGATACTAAACTGGTGAGGAGAAAGTTAGTATCTTTGCTGAACTCCCATTTCAGCCTGAAGCTAGTCAGTTAATCCAACATCTGTCCTTATGATGGCTTCTTGCTTACTGTACAAGTTGGCTATAAACCCGATAATTGAGGAAAACCCATTATTTCCATTACTACCCACAGTTTTACATGCTAAACAGAATCAAAAGCTGTGGAGTAGTCTATGAATCGCATTACAATAGGGGGTCCAAATTCTTTATACATTTCTATGGTCAGTCTAATTCAAAGGATCTGATCTCCGTTATCCTTACCTTTCTTAAAACCTGTTATTCCTCAGATATCTTGCCTCAACTTTGGCCGGAATCCTATTTAATGAACTTTAATAAAACCTTGCATGAATGAGAGATTAAACTAATAGCTCTATAGTTTAGTTCTTCTAATCTTTCATATCCCTTTTGGTGTAGTAGCATGAAAATCGACTTCTTCTAGTCACTAGGCCATGATCCTGTTCCCATATCCTTGTAATCAAACAATAATATACACACTTATCCCTCCATTCCCTGTGGCCTTAATTAACTCTGCCGGGATTCTATCTGCACCAGGGGGTTATTATTGCTGTTAAGTTGTTTAACTACTCTTTTAACCTCATGCTTAATTAGAAGTGGTCTAAATCGAAATTTTCCTAGTGAGAGGGCTTCTCCAAATTTCCTTTTCCTCTTTGTTGTATAGTTCCTCACAGTATTCTTTCAATCTGATTTCCAGTTCTTCTGTTAGTATACTCCTCCATTCCTCTCTTTGATGACACTTTATTTGGGCTTAAACTTGCTTTATGTCACGAACTAAATGAAATATCCTTTTATAATTGTGCCTCCTTATTAGTATCAAATTTTTCTTTGTCCTGCCTAATGTCTCTTCTGACTTCTCTATGTAATCTCTTATATTCTTCATTCCATGTGTCTATTTCTTCAACCGTCTTCTTTCGATTTGATTCCATGTTGAATCTAATATTCATTGGTTTCTAGGTTTTATAATTGGGCAGAGACACTTCTTGGCTGTATCCTGTATTTTGACCTCAACTTCTTCCTGAAGGATTTTAGGTGAGTTCTCCTCAGTAGTCTTCAAAAGATCATCCAACCGAATTGATGTTTTTTTTTTCCTGTGAACCCATTAGGAATTATTCTGACATCCAGTCTAATGGGATGCGCAAGACTTGGAAATTTTTGGATTCTGTCTTACTTTGCCTCTTACTCTCTGATGGTCTGTACCACAATATGCTCCAGGACAAGTATGCGCATGCACATCAGAGATGCTTGTCTTCCACCCTCGAAGAGCCAGGATTTAATTAGTCGGGTGCCTTGATCTATCAGTGGTTGGGTGTTTAAGTATAAGTCCGCCGTGGATGTTTCTGGAAGTAGGTATTGGTAATAACTAATCTGTTAGCATGGGCAAATTCCAAGAGTCTTTCATCATGGGTATTATGTACATCTACACCAAACTTGCCACGCTCAGGCCTAACTCTCATGCTCTTTCCCACTTTTCCATTGAAATCCCTTAAGGTGTAATCTCACCCTTGGTAGGCAGTTCAATACAGTCTGCAGGCTTTCCAAGAATTTCTCACTCTCTTCATCAGGCTTATCTTTGTAGGATACATAAACTACAATGATTGACATAGTGGTAGGAGGAGCCTTAAGTCTAATACAAAGTATCCTGTCATTAAACCAAGAAGGTTATAATCTTGCCTGAACTGTCTTCAGTATCGCAGCTACCCTATGATTCTTTGAGTTACATCCTGAATAAACAATTAGCTTAGTGTCCTGTCTTTTGAAGTAACCTTCTCCATTCCACCTAGTTTCTGTAATTCCCATGATGTCAATTTTATATCTCTCCATCTCTTTACAGACAGTATCAAGAGTATGCATCTGTAGACCCTGTACATTCCATGTGCCTATGTAAAGTTCCCCCCTCTAAGATTAATCCCATGCCTTTTGTATTCCTCGTTGCAATATCACTCATTTTTGTTGGAGATTTCTCGAACAAGACCCTCTGTCTAAGCCCTAAACCTGGCTCTGATCATTCTGCATTGACAACCGATGTAGCATGAGATGTATTATATGGCATAACCATATTAGCATTTCGAAGTGAATTCACTGAAAGAAAAAAAATGAGTGGTAGGGTTGCAGAGGCCCTTTCCATATATCTGGGAGGTTTGGGTCCCAATTCATTCCAAGTTGGCCAGGTGGACTGTGACTTCAGCCCACTAGGTGAGGCAAATACCCAGGAGAGAAGGCAGATTCCCACTGCATAAGACGAATTGAAATGTCAAAATAGGAACACTTCACCCCTATCCCTCAAATACTCTAATAGCATTGGAGAGAAAGGAGCAAGAAGAGAAGAATGAAAGAATGAGAAGGACCCGTCTTTAGATAATATAGCAGACGTATATTAAATGAAGGCATGGTCTAGCATAAGGTACCTCCATTCCTGTACTCATTAAATTGAGCCCATGAGGTCCTTGCCTACTCCCTATAGGGAAATAAAAGGCGTTAGTGGATTATTATTATTATTATTATTATTATAGTTTTCACTGATGGGGGCCATACATCACCCACACCAGATGTCATACCTTCTCTTAAACTCATTAACTCTAGATCCATGCACTACTTTGACAGACAAACTGTTCCTTTCACTCACTGCTCTGTATGGGAACATAGCTTTCACTACTTTCTTGCTTAAGCGTACACTAACTTAACTTCCACTAAAGCCTTCTTCTTTCCTCAGCACCTTCCATATACCGAAAGCTTTAATTACTTGAAACTATAGTGCCCTTTCAAACGTTT
The DNA here is from genome assembly GCF_054136105.1 of Typopeltis vanoorti. NCBI lineage: Eukaryota > Metazoa > Arthropoda > Arachnida > Uropygi > Thelyphonidae > Typopeltis > Typopeltis vanoorti. Next base: position 137,167,294 of record NC_143550.1, on the reverse strand, counting down.
ATGGGTTTCTGTCACATCAGCCATCTTACCCTGTTTAGCAGTCCATACTTCCAATCTCTCATCTGTCCTCGTAATTAACATTCCACAATCCCGATATCATCTTTGTTACACTTCTTAGCACCCTTTCGACAGCTTTTTTTGTCCCTTTGGAATGCATGGGACCAAATCTGTGCACAGTAGTATAGGTGTGATCGTAACATGGCCTTGTAAAGAAATAAAATAACTTCCATATCCTTAAATGCCAAGTTCCGTCTCAACATCGTAACTATCCTCTGAGTTATATTTGCAATGTGACATTTGAACTTCAGTTTCCTATCCATCAGAAGTCAAAGATCCCCAATCTCATTAATTTAATGTTACATTATTCCACCAATATAATATACCATTGGAAATTTCCTCACGACCAAACGAATAACGTTTCAAATATTAACATTGAATTGAGAGTCATCAACACTCTGTAACCGCTGTATATCAGTAGCCTTGATTGTTATGTCTAACTTTGAACATAGCAAACAACTGAACATCATTAATGTACATACGTCCTCTTTCCAAAAAGAAACAGATCTTTTCGAAAATAGAAGAAACTAGTGGCCATACCTGTTGTATCTTTTTGTTGTCAAAAGCGGCAACCTTCATTAGTGTCGTGCCAACTGTTTATGACATTTGTTTCATTAGAAGCAGAGTTATAGTGCCAAGAGTGACAGTGTGTTTTGACAAACGATCAGTCGTCACGATATTCATGCTGTACGCGACGAATTCTCGCTATCAATCATTTCAAAAATTCGAGATAAAACTCACCGTTGACCGTTTGGCCAGGCGGAACGAATTCTTTGTGGATAATGCCCTTGTAATCGTAGAAACAAATCAGCATTGTCTTTACTTTTGACTTCTCCAAGAGACTATTTTCGGATGCCCCTCTTCTGGTGGTCTCCACTCAGCACTCTGGCGCCTTGTTTCGGGCTCATACTCAAAACACCACGTTTCGTCACCACTAACGATCGTTTCAAGGAAGTTTGAGTCCTTACGAGCGGTTTTAATGAGGTCCTTGCAGTGTTCAGTTCGATACATTTTTTGGTCATTAGTCAACTTGTGGGAAACAAATCGCGAATTTAATTTACGAAGGCCCAAACTCTCGGTCAAAATGTTGTGCACAGTTGATTTTGGAATCCCCAATTCATCGTAAATCAATCTCACGGACGATTTCGGGTTTTCTTTGATGAAATCACGCACTTATTGGATGTTAACTTCGCTCAGTCCAGTTTTTGGAAGGCCAGGCTTTCCGTCGTACTCAAGCGTCTCACGACCACTTTGAAATCGCTTAAACTATTTGTAAACTTGAGTACGGGGTAGGTATTCATCACTGTATGTTTTTTGAAGCATTTGATGTGTTTCAGTAAAACAAAAGTCAATGGCAGCTCTCTGTTTGAAACTCATTTTCCGACCGTTGGTCAAAACACGCTGTCACTCTTGGCGCTATATCTCGGCTTCTAATGAAACAAATGTCATAAACAGTTGATACTAACACTAACGAAGGTTGTCGCTTTAGACAACAAAAATATACAACAGGTGGTTTTACTGGTTTCTTCTATTTTCGAAAAGATCGGTTTCTTTTTGGACACACGGTGTAAATTGAACACTAGTCCAAGAACTGATTCATGGCGAACACCATTGGTCACCTCAAATATGGTACATACACGCCATCATGTACAATTTCTGATATCTGTCCGTCAGCCACCCATTTATCATAGTCAATCGTTTATATTACAATCCCTTACTGTCCAGTTTATGCAACATCCTTTCATGTAGTATCCTATCAAATGCCTTATCAAAAACTAACAGTATCATTGCATATCCATTCCCCTTATCAAACTGATCCGTACCATTATTATAAAATATGAGTAAATTGCTAAACTATAGCCTCCTTCCTATAAACCCATGCTCTTCTTTGCAAAGTATAGTTCGTCTGTCAACCCATTTCTGTATTGTGAGTTGTTACCAACTTCTCTAAAGCCATCGCCACCACTCTCAATTTGCCTATAGGTCGGTATTCCATTTCGGCTGAAATGGCTCGGCCATTGACCTCATGACTTTGACCTCGAGTTCCTTCTTTCACATGCTGCTTGAGACTATTTTCTCACAATAGCTCAATAAATCCTCTTTCATTTTTATCATGGGATTTCTTTTCTACACAATCAGTGTTTGTATAGCTTAAGTCACCGATAATGACTACTCTCTTAGCACCGATCAAGGATAATTGCACACCCAAATGACCAATCACGATAAATGGACGATGCATTTCATTATCCCCAGCAGCTGAACCACGGGATCTGTAGCAACATCCACCATATATTTCATCCTGTTGGCCTTGATCTCCCTCCAAATAGCTTTAACTTACTGGTACATGGGAGATTATTAACCCTTCCACTTCTATCTCCTCTGTCCTTTCTAAAAATACTCTGCCTTGTATACTCAATTCTAATTCATCAAGGCAACATGTCTCTCTACATAGAGATATATACTGAAATATATCCCTTTCTACATGCTGGGGAGGATTTAAGGTTGTTGTGCCCCAACCAATAACTTTTAAGAGGCTGGCTGACCATACTAAGTAATTTTATGTTATATGTTGAAGTAGAGGTTCCTTATAATATGAGGTCCTAAGCTGTAGCTTATTAGCTTATGTGTAAATCCGATCCTGTATAAATGGTGTATATACTCAGCAAACACTCAACTGAAAATAGGCAACCACTAACAGACAGTGGATAGTAGAGTAACTCTCATATTATGAACTCTTACAATGTAATAATGTTCAAGAATTAGCAGGTTCGGTGATACTGTAAAGCAGAAGCAACTGAAGTTCTCCAATATCTCATTTGGTATATTGGAGAACTTTAGTTAGCGTAGAAAATTTCATAATTTTACTACCACCAGAGTAAATATTGCACGCTTATGCCATACAAGCAAAAGCAGATTTTGAATGTTTAGCAGGAATTATGAAACTTGATTATAATTAAAATATATATAGAGCCAAAAGGCTTTAATTTGTCATAGTTAAGATATAATGGAGTATATTATATATCTAGCCATATTTTATAGCCACAGTCAAATTTACAAAGAAAGAAACAAACAAACTTAAAGAAGTTTCGAAAGATGTACTAGATAGCTTAGGAGAATATAACCTTCAGCATTGGAGTTGTCAATTATCTGCATTGCGCTCTGCTCTGGAGCCCATATTTGCACTTTATTATGCTAAAATTAGGTGTCTCTTGCTTGACAGCCGTTTCGAACAGCTGGTTTTCGTCAATGACCAGCCAGAAATCAAGAGAGCAAAAATACTGTATAATAGCATGATCTCTGAATACAGTACGATCGTATGTCAGAAAGTTAATTTTTTTAAAAAAAATCACCTAATGCCTTTTATTCCTTTTATAGGGAATAGGTAAGGCCTTTTACCCATATCTAGCTTTTGGAGACTGAATAAACAGTTCATTCTCCACCGGTTGCCAATCAGAAATAGCTGGCCCATGACTAATCCCTAATTGTAAGCGGCCACCGATGAAGAGACCGGCAAACAAGTGCTGCCATCTCTGGTACTTAACCCTAACAGCATCTGAGATAATATGGGTTCTATGGTCGATTTTCTTGAGAAAAAACCCGCTTGCCAGTTAAATTTATCATGAGTAAACTCTTAGTGGGTGAATACTCAAATTACTAGAATAGAAAGCCAAAAGATAGATCTTTCGAAACTTTTTACAATTTCGTTTCTTTTTTATTAATTTGGTTACAAAATATGGCTGGATCTATAATATCTTCCATTTTAATGGAAGATATTATATTAATGAAACCCTTTTTTTGCATTTTGTTATTCTCTTTTTCATCTGGTCTTTGGTTACTTATTACTAACTTGAAACCTCATAATTTGCTACTCCTAGTCACTATGGTGGTCGGGAAACAAATTAAAGAAATATTACATATTCTATTTAAATTCTTTTTTTCACGCATAGATGAACATAAATTAATTGCATTGTAGCACCTTGAATTCTTTTTGAAGAATATGATAGGAAAGAAGATTTTTATTTATTTTATATAAACAAATATACACAGCACTTTTATTTTAAAAAAATTTAAATAATTTTATAGCATTAAGAAATAAACTTCTATATTTAATGTCCTTTATAATTTAGCGTAGGCATTTGGAATACAGTTCCAATTTTTAAAAACTATAAATAATTCTTCAGAATAAGGCACTATGATATTGTTTTGGCATTTGTGTGAAATACTGTAGTGTGGAAAAGCATGAAAATTATAGTACCATACTTAATTGTACTAAAGCTTTTCCTTTCTTTCCAGTAGATGGCAGCAGGGGACAAAATTTTTTTTGGTGTAATGAAACGCTGCATTTCGGGTACCCGCCAATTTTTCCCAAAACTTGTCGTCTGAACGTAGTTTTTCATGTTATTTTGTACGAATTGCTACAGAGTAGTTCTCATATAATAATAATAATAATAATAATTGTTTTGTTACATGGATTAAAGGACGGACATGGATTAAAGGACGGAGTGACTCAAGATCAGCTATGGAGGCAATCAAAAATGGCAATACCAAGCTCACACAAGACATCTATAAACTCTTAAATCATCTAAAGTGTTTAGGTAAAAGTTGCATTTTACAATGGATTCCTGCTCATGTAGGCATTGATCACAACGAAGCAGCTGATAAATTAGCAAAAGAGGCCAGAGAACTCAACCAAGAAACTCATATGATAACTCTTGCTGATGCCAATGCACTAGCAAAAGCTAAACTAATTCCATTGAAATCAGTGATACAACATCAAATTCCCGAGATCAATGCTGACAGAAGGACCTCCACCACGATAGCAAGACTACGAACAGAACATTATAGAGGAATGAAGATCAATACAGATGATACGAGAACATATAGAAACTGCAACAACTGCCCCAATACTGAACTGACACCCACTCACATCTTTACCTGTCCAGCAATTACAGCAGCCTTGCAAGAAATAGATCCTAATCCTGAACAACAGCTCTATACAAACAAAATCACAGACATAGCCAAAGCAGTACAAAGAGCACACGGAAACATCTAAGACTCTTCAAAGGACAAGACAACAACATTAAAGGACGGATTACAATTATTACCGTTACAATTGGTATCTCATTTAACTGACGGTAAAGTAATGCAATATTATTAATAATAGCCATAATTCTTTAATTTTATTTTTATAGAAGACAAAATTTTTATTTACAGGCTTATTTTATAGATGGCAACCAGTGTTACAATTGTAAGCTACAATATACAATTGCATTTTTTTAAGATGCAGAAGAGAAGGCTGAGTACTTTATTTTTAAACGCTAATTTTATACGTTAAAATTTTATTCTGATTCCTTAAAAGATACCTTAAAAGATTCTGAGTCGTAACTGCAGGAACAGATTTGTCTGTAAAATCTCTACTTCTGGCTGAAGGTCTTCCCCATCTGCAGCAGATGATTGGATCCACTTGTATGGTTACCCAGTAAATCTTGGAAGAGTATTTACTTTTATGTATGAATATGTGAATTAATGAGACAAATCCAAATTAATGAGACAATCACAAACGTCTATGTCCATGATGATATTCAAATCCGCTGTCAATTGACTGAAGAGGGCGGATACCCAACTACTCGACTTTCAAAGCGATTTTAAACATTACATTAATCTGGATTCATTCGAAAAATTATTAAATTTCAGTTGCACTTTAATGAGACAATTGCAAAAATGCAATTAACAAAACAATCGGTCACTTTATTAAAAGTATTAGCTGAAAACATGTGCTAATCTCTCTCTCTCTCTGAAGAAAATATATTTTTTAAAAAATTAACCTCAAACTCAACCACCAAGTTGACTAAGAATGTAGGAGAGCTGTCAACCATTTCCTGAAGTTAAGCTTAACGAGTTCTGTGTACCCATTTTAAGGAATAAAAGGCGTTAGAGGATTTATTTTTATTTATTTATTTTGGATACCTAAATTAAAAATCTTTTTCTGATTATAAACATCCTTTAAATTTTCAGTATGTTTTAAAACTTATTTTCGCACAACAGAAGGCCCTTCAAATCTTATTCATGATCAAAGACTTTCATGTCATCAGTATAAAGTTCTGAGACAGGACTCTGGGTGTGAGTAATCTGAAAAGCACCATCTCATTTAAAATTACATTCAGTTCATCTTTCTCGCCTTCTGCACAGAGTCAGTTCTTTGTTGCTGAGTTCTTTCTGAAGCGAATTTTTCAGCAAATTTCCCCTATCTGCTGGGTCATGTTGACAACGAACGGTGGGCTTCGTGCTTAAATGTCATTCTGTATGGTGTTGTCTGTAATATTTATATCTTTAAGCCGAAATGACTTCAATGCACCGTTCGTACATTGTGAAGGAACTTCATTTTGGCACTGTTAATGTTCTTCATCGCCATCTTGATACTAGACTCTCATCAGAAATCCTCAATGATAACTGAGTTTCTAAGTATTACTCATAGTGAATTCTTGGAAAAAGGCAAAGATTTGAAGAGTTATAAAACTGTGGTGCATTAGTATTTTAGAGAGGCTTAGGGTTAAATAATACAGAATTCTATTCTAGAGACGAAACATGGAACATTTTCAAGCCATTTCAGGCCTGGAGTAAGTAAGGTGGTTATATAACACCTAGTGATTAAAGTCATCTACTACCAGAAAACTTTTACAAATCCATGCCCATGGTGGAATTCGAACCACTGGAGAGTGAAGATGCTGTCTCTCGCCCAATCCATCTTCAAGTCAGTAGTATGGGAGCCACTCTGAACAAGATCAAGATCAGATGAGATAAGGAATCGTGACGTGATTGGTTGTTCAGATGATGACGTCATTATGTGTGTGACGTCATGGGTTTGGAATGTTCGGAATTTTTCTGGTCCCCAGAAAAATTCCGAACATTCCAAATTGTTATCAGATGAAGATAAGTGACGTCATTTGTTAATTGTAAATAAGCAACGTAATTTGTTAGTTGTAAACAAGTGGCGTTATTGTTGTGAATGGAAAAAGGAAGATATATTAGTGGATGAGGATTCATGCAGTGATTGGTGGGGACACTTTAAATCAAATAGGGGTAGGGTGAATGGGGAAGCGACGTCAGTATCATGGATGCGTGTTGTTGTGAGATTTAGATAAGTAAATGGTTTGCGTATGGCCTTATGGGTGATGGATAGTGATAAGATAGAGTTTGGAGTGTTTGGAATTTTGTTGGGGACCCACATCTGTCAGGGACATCACGTGTTGTGTTTGGTTCGCATAAAACATTGTGGGTGATGTTTAGAGATAAGGAATCGTGACGTTATGTGTTTGGAAATTTATGGTGTTTTGATATCACGTGGGGTTTTGGTTTGCCTATGGAATTGTGTGCGATGTTTTGATATAAGATATCTTGTAATTTCCCAGGGTGACAAACATACATCGTTGTCGTCAAGTTTTGTGTTTGGCTGTCTATAAAAGGCAGTACTATTTTTCCAATATAGTTTGGGATATTTCTTTCCTGTTAAAAGCTGGGAATTCTTAGAGTAGAGTCATGATGGCAGCAGTGTTTAGGGTGTTCTGAACAATTTAATTATATGCTGGTGTCTCTCAAACACAAACTTTTTTTCTTTTCCATAATTCATCCATATTTTATTCTATATTCATATTCTAATTCTAATTCATTTTTTTTTCATAACTCATCCGCATATTTTGATTTGTCTATAATTTAAGGTCTTAAAGTTCAATAAATAAATAAATAAATTGTATGTGAATTCACTGTAATTTCAAAAGTGATCTTATTTAAATATGCATAACACATCAACGACACCATTTGTTCATTTAAGCTTACACATTTTATTTCACAGATATTATTTACAATATAATATGCAAAAATAGGAATTTAAGACATCACTACTGCCTATGGTGTTTTTCTTGTAACATTTCTCTGATGAGAGATGTGTGATTGCCTGATTTTGATACTACTTCCCATACGAGAATTCAAGTTCCAAATAAACTAACATTAGCAATAAAAGCAACTGCTATAAAAGCAAGCAACTGGCGCTTTTGCGATGGTTCTTGATTTTCACATGCAAAGAAAAACTTATTGTTAGTGATGGAAAAGTTAGCAGATTACTATAATCCTAATACAGTAGCTAGTTTTGGAAGTATCAAAGCTTTACAGAAACATACAAATTTGCCACATGAAACCATGAAAAGTTGGTTAGCAACACAGCCTACATATGTGAGACATAAACCCATTAGAAGAAAGTTTAAACGCAATCAAATCAAAGTTGCGACACTTTCACACACTTTTCAATGTAATTTGGCAGATATGTCATCCCATGCAAAAGAGAATAGGGGCGTGTGTTTGCTTCTTGTGTGCATTGATTGTTTTTCCCGATTTACGTGGGTTCGAACACTGAAGAAAAAATCAGCAGACGCTGTTGTTAATACTTTCGAGTCTGTTTTTAAAGAAGTGCTATGTTACATAAACAGAGATCAAAGAAAAGAGTTTTGCAACAAGAAAGTTCGTTCATGGTTTAAGAATCATAATATTCATTTCTACACGATCAGGAGCGAAATGAAAGCACCCATTGCAGAAAGATTTATCAGTCCATTGAAAACAAAGATCTACAAATGGATGACGTATACTAAAAGTAAAAGCTATACGAAAGTTTTGCCGACCTTTGTACATACTTACAACCTCACACCACACCACACTATCGGTATGGCTCCTTCGGAAGTTAACTTTCACAACGAGGATCGTGTTTGGAAATACTTGTACGGAACCCAAGAGGAGACTACCAAACCAAAATTTTACGTAGGTAATAGTGTGGTTTTAAGTGATGATACCCACAAATTTAGAAAAGGGTTTTGGGGTAACTGGACACGAGAATTGTTCACTATTGCTCAGGTTATTAATAGAAACCTATAGAGTTTGCGGTCGGGACGGAGAGATAGTGGAGGGAACTTTATATGAACCTCAACTGCAAAAGAAGACGTGCATCTAATCGAACAAGTACTTAAACAGCGCAAGCAGAAAGGAAAGCTTCAGTATTTTGTTAAGTGACTCGGTTATCCCTCATCGTATAATTCTTGGGTTCATAGCGAAGATATTTTACTTAACCCTTCCCAGTAACGCCAGTATGAAAATGTTTCCTACAAACGAAATTTCAAGTGGAATTACCACACGAGATCAGACTTAAAGGTAAATGGGAAGTTGCTCTTGTCGAAATTCATCTTCCTGGAGAATTTAATAACATCGATTCCGGTTACGATGAGTTTCATATGATACGTGGAGTTGGAGGAGGAGTCAACACTATCGACAACATCACAGGAAATAATGTTTTCGAAAAGCCTAAAGAAGGATTTTAGAAAGTGTACAAGATTCCTCAAGGCAGTTACAATTCACCCTTTGAACTTCAAGTAGTATTTGATGCGAGTTCTGTGATTACTGGAAAAAAGAACCCGAACAACACCATTTCTCTGACAGTCCCAAAAGATTATAACCTTTCGTTTCGCAAGGAGGTCCCGGGGTTGGGCCTTCTACTGGGTTTTAATCAGATTGGTGTTAAACTGAAAGGTACAATCACTGGGAAATATCCAGTTGATATAAAGAGGGGTGTAGCGGCATATTTTGTTTATTCTGATTTAATCCAAGAACAGATAGTTGGTAATATGTATTACCAACTATCTGTTCTTGGATTAAATCATGTGCACCATTGTTACGAGTTGTTCAGTGCAACACCAAGTGTTCCTTCGTTTTTGCTCACCCTGATTATTATCCGTTACGAAAACAAACATTTCAGTCAATTAGCATTGAAATTCGTTCTGACAGCAGCGATTTGTTCCACTTTCGTGGCGGCAAGACAATAGTTAAATTACACTTCTTACAAGTAAAGGATGACTGATTATCTCAGATATTACACTACGACAGGTGGAACTCAAGTGTTTACCCCCCCCCCCCAATACAGCGTGGGTACAGATTAGGTAGCATTTTCAGAAGTGCCTTCTCCTTTCTAAGTCCACTTTTAAAACCTGAGGTTCAATTTGTCGGTCGTCAAGCCTTAAAAGCCGGTCAGCATATGATAGGAGATGTATTGGAAGGGGTACCTGTACGTCGAGCCTTTATAAACAGAGCATTAGAAGCTGGGAAAACCATTGCTGAAAAAGCTCAGAGCCGATTACTTCAGAGAGGTCAAGGGAGCAAGAAGAAGAAGACGAATTAAAAATCGCAAGCAAGATGACATCTTTTGCTGAGGATATGATGTCAGAGTTGGATCTTTTTTCCCACCCTCATGTCAACTTGTGTGTGGAAAGAATTCTTATGTCACCTACCAACCAATTTTGCAACCTGGTATGCAAACTTCCTGTGGAATTTTGCATACCAGGTACATCTGAAGAATACTTGGATTTGGGAAAATCATACCTACGCGTTCGTGTGCGCATCACTGGCAATGATGGTAGGGGTTCGAAGAATTCTTCAGTTGGTGTCGTGAACACTTTTTTTCATTCCCATTTCAGTCAAATTGACTTTTTTCTCCAGGATAAACTAGTGAATGTGGCATCAGACACGTATCCTTATAGGGCTTATATTGAAAACCTACTAAATTTTGAGAGATGCTAAAAACAGTCAACTGACAAACGATCTAATTGTTAAAGATGATGTGACTATATGTGGGATACGTAGCCGACAAGTTCGAATAAACCAATCGAAAAGTGTCGAGATGCTTGGGCGAATACACGCTATGCATCAAGACCGGTGCTTGATCAATGACGTTTCTGTCCGTGTTCGTTTGGTTCGCAGTTCTCCCGAATTTTGTTTACTGACTGCAATGCTGATGCTAAGGCTAAAGTGCAAATTGAAGAGGCTACACTTTTTTGTCTGCAAAGTCAAAATAAACCCAAAGATTCAACTGGCTCACCTGTCTGTGTTAGACAAGTCAAACATGCTATATCCCATCAGTCGAGTGCAAGTGTCTTATTTTTCGATTCCCAAGAGTATGTCAGATGCCACACGAGACAATCTGTATCTAGGTGAAATACCATCTAGGTTAATTATTGGACTGGTCGCTAGTAATGGATTTAACACTTTCAACAGAAATCCATTTAATTTTCATCATTTCAATCTGAATTTTCTTGTGATGACAGCTGACGGTATTCAGTATCCCTCGCAACCTTTGATTCCGAACTTCAAAGAAAGGCATTGCAGCAGATGTTACATGTCATTGTTCATATCACTAAGCAAATGGAACAGAGACTGTGGTAATGACATTTCTTATGAGGAATACGCAAAGGGAAACGTTCTCTATGGATTTGACTTATCGCCAGAACAAAATGCCGTCCCCATGTCAGTCTGTTAAGAAGAGGAAGTGTGCGCCTCGAAGTTAAATTTGCTCAACCTCTTCCTGAAAACATCACAGTGGTTCTTTATGCAGAATTTGAGTGTACGTTATCCATAACAAAGGATCGTTCTGTGTTACTGGACTATGAACACTGAACAATTAGTAAGCATACTAGAGTTAGAAACTCCTAAACTCACATTTCTTGTGGGTTTAGGAGTTTGTGCTCATGATGAATTGCCACAACATCCAATCAGACAACGACAGTCGATGTTCGTCGTGAATACAGATCCTACTTGGTTGCCAGGACAACATTGGCAAGCTATCTACATCAAAGACAAAAACGGTGATTTTTCGATAGCTTCGGTCGTCCACCCGAAAGCGATATTGTTAACTTTCTGAATATAAACACTAATATATGGCATTATAATAGTATACCTGTACAAGCTAATGATTCTGTCGCGTGTGGTTTGCACTGTGTATATTTTTTAATATTGAGATATCGTGGTCTTCCTATGCAAAATATTATTAGCAAACGTTATTCTAAGGATTTATGGTTAAATGATATTGCAGTAACTTATGCTGTTACAGATCATTTACTGAAAATAAAAAATAATTTTAAAAAAATGTTTTTTTCACTTACCATTTTTTCCACACCAGTTTCTTATTCCCACGCAGCTTTCGGGGAGATAAAAAGACGAACTTGGTACTGATTCTTCGAGCTCTCCTGCGGGTAGGGAGTGGACTGGAAGCATTTTCCTCATTGATACTGGCTGATGTTGATGGTTGACGGGAATGGTTCTGGGCTTGTTCAATGTAGGTGCTGGATGTGACAGTCTATGTCCCTGTTGCTCTCCTTCTATGTGAGCCAATTGGTTTTTCAAACCTAAGTAGTTTTGCAGAACATTTAAATATGCTTTTACTTTTTCATTTGCATGTTTCTTTCTTATTTTTAAAATGGCACCCATTTCATCATCTAGTGAGTACAGTTCACGCTCCTTTGGTGATTGGAGGAGCGTAAATTTTTCAAACATATGATTCATTTCCTAATAAGTGAACTCACTAAAGGAACAATGATACTGCCTAATAATGGGAACAGTGCTCCCCCGTGCTGTAAATCCAGTTTTCTTCTAGTAATGAAGGGAAGCGATTTGTTGCTTATTGCTCTTATAATTTTTTTTTCCTTCGTAGACGTGACTTTAGGTTGTGTTTTAGTGGAATATTTCCATATAAAACATTTTTTGCAGATTTCACAGAGTATGGTGATTTGGCTGGAGGTGCAGTGTTTTAAAGCATCATTTGCTTGTTTGGGAGAGGAATGAGATAAGTACTTGATGAGATATTCATAGCGTTTGAGTTGATCAGCCATTCAGGTATAAACACCGTGTTGGGTTCTTCTCCTGGCAAAATCCGTGACCTTAACCGTAAAATATCAGGTGTTTCCTGTCTAAAATCTAAAATTAAATATGAGTGGGGTTCCCGTGTTGCATCTTTATAAATCTGAACTAATACGTTCGTTTGTCCTGGAAATGCTTGGGAAGCTAAATGAGAAAACTGTAAAGAGTCTCTGGGATTTTTAAAAGCATTAACATAATGGCTATTGAGAGAAATTGTCCGAAAATGTGTTCCTTTACAGAATAAATTTTGTGTCAATAAAATGTCACTGAGGTTATGGTGATGCGAACTTTTCATAAAAGTTCGCATCACCATCAGCTATTTCCGTGCTGTCCTTAGCCTGGTGAACCAAATCATCGATTATGAGTAAATTTCTCACATTTGAATCAAATTCAGGTAATTTCAAACCATTCACGAATTCTATATTGGTAAATTTTTAAAATTTATCCTGATTTTCACTGTAACAGTAAACGATTCGCTCTGGTGGTGGTTTGATTAGTTGATTACAATGTTCTATGAGAGACAACACGAAATGTTGTTTTTCCTGACTGAGTAGCTCCAGAAATAATGCATGTAAATGGATGTATGAACATAGCGAAAATGATAACATAATTAGGCTGTGATTATTTTTATATAATCAGAGATCATGTAAAAACAGATACTTCTTTTAATATAAAAAAATCTCCCCATCAAGATTATTTTTTTTTATCACAGTCACCATGAAGCAGCCCAAGACGACTTTTTCTCTTTTAAATTCTAACGGGGAAAAAAAGCTATTGTGGAATTATAGCATCGATAACAGTGATGTGAAAACTGCACAAGAGAAGGGCGACACTGCAAATTATTGTGTTGGGAAACAATCATGGATTTTTACCTACCAGGTAGAATGTTGTTTAGTTTTCTGTCGCATAGCATCTTTTGCTTATGGGGTATGTGAGTGTAAGGAATTATCCTTTAAAATATCCATAGGGAAAAGTGCACGTGTCTGTTGACACTATGCGCTTCGCAAAAGTGTATCCAAATATTTTTGTTGCGGAGGTCGTTTTGAGTTGACAGCTTCATTTGTCTCTATGGACAGAAAATGTTACAGGAATTTGGATGTTTTGTGGCTCACCTCTTACTGCTGCTATCATAGATTCCAGATTAATATCAGTGGCTGCGCGAGAATTTAAAGTAATGCCTTTGCATTTGGTCACAATCTTACCCCCCACCACCCCCACGTCCTGTAGGAATACGATTTGGGCCTGTGGTACTCAACTATAAAGTCACCATCAAGTTTGTCATCTAGCTCCCCAAGGTAGTGGATGGTGAGTAATCGCCCGGTTTTTCACTGAAAATGCGAAATCGATATCTGTATACAAAAGCTGTCTTTGCAAAGGTTCCATGACCTCATATAACTTTATCCCACCATAGGCAGCTACAAATGAAGAGATGACAGCATTCCCTTTCCTATTTTCAGGCTCGGTGCCTTCAATAGGAGAGTAGGCAACCATCATCTGCTCTTCTGAAACTAACCTGGCATCTTGGATAACTTTATTATTATCTAAAAAGCGTTCTACTAGGTCTTCATAAGAGGAAATCACCTGGGTCTGAGTTCTTAACATTCTCATTCCAAGCCGTCCCCATAAGGAATTCAAACATAGCTTAGCTGAATTTTTCCAGAACGTTTACCAGAATTTTTACTAATGTGTTCACTATTTAACATAACACCTTCCCTTACCAAAAACTCATCCAGATAAGACTGTCGGCTTTGACCTTAAGGTAATACAGATGCTTCCTGTTTCAGTTTCATAAAGGTATCAATGTAGTGAGCAAAGAAGTTTTCTTCACCTTCAAATTTTTCAGAAAATGCCACACCTCGTAAAATTCTATACCTTTATAACTGTGAGCATGTGCTAAATCTAATTCTGGAGTGCACCAAAAACCTGTAAAAGATCAGTCCATATGAGAGCACAATGGGGCCATTTCGGAAGCACACGTTCCACACATGGGGAAGATTAATTTTTCGTTCACTGTGATGGGAAAAACCAATAAAAAGAGTTCAGCAGGTGCTTCTACTTTTGCATGTCAAATACCAAAGTATACCCCAGGAGAATAGTCGAAAATTATCGAGAATAACTTCGGGATGCCCCTTAGGAAAGGTATTTCTGGTACCTGGTATTTCATCACCCATGGATAAAGGCTATTGAAGTCCAAATAGCAAATTACTTCCCCTTCTGACTGAGTTTTGTGATACATTTTGTAGCAGTCGATGCTGCCACTATGCAGAGCACTATGAGGTAAAATGGGATCTGGAATTTTAAGAGCAGCAATAAAGTTTTTCATGGCTGTGTTTTCAGAAATTTCTGTATTAAATTGGCATTCCCAAATTGAGATCACATCGAATCCGAGGCTACGAAAATAGTTTTCGCGATCCTTTGTTTGCTCAAAAAGGGTAATCATGTTTGTGTTTCTGTATGGCTGATAAATATTTGATCTATAACTTTCTTGACATCTATGGTAGAAGCAACCGTAATATTCATATAAAAAGCTTCCACATTTCTCATTGACAAAATAAGGTCCGATGCAGACCCCCCCCCCACAGAATATGCATATTGTATAGTAATGTTGTTCTGTTGTTCTTGCCATTTGAGCCAAGCCAAAGCCTTTTGACTTTGCAAATTTGCCCCCTCTAACCCGGAGCAGGAAGTATGGCCAAAGTGTTAGATTTTAAAAAGTTCTGGAGAAATACTCTCAAACTATTCCTGAAATTGTAGTGTCATGGAGAAAAGAATCCATCTGGGTGAGCTGTATGAAGAGAGTGCAGAAAATATTGCAAGTGAAAATAATGCCCCCTGTAACCCCGAGCAGGAAGTATGGCCAAAGTGTTAGATTTTAAAAAGTTCTGGAGAAATACTCTCAAACTACTCCTGCAATTGTAGTGTCATGGAGAAAGGGATCCATCTGAGTGAGCTGTATGAAGAGAGTGTGGAAAATATTGCAAGTGTCACGCAAAACATGCACATCATCTTTTGTATAAGCCAATAGTTCTGCTTTCAGACAGTATTCACTGTCTAGCCGATTTTCGTACCAAGTCTTGAACTCTGTACGAGTTTCTTTGTTCATAAATTCCGGCTGAAAATATGATTTTTCGGGGATGACTCCGCGATAATCCAGAGAATCGGATGTGTGAAACTTATGAGGAAAGAAAACCTTACGAACTTCTGGGAGATCGAACATGGCAGGGAGTTTCCTCAGGCCCACACTAATGTATGAAAAACTGTCAAGAAATATGATGTTTAATGGATCATAATAGATAGCAAGTATCTTCGATCCATCAAACACTACACAGGGTTGGAAATTTTTTGAAAAAAGATATTCCAAAATAAAATACCTGTCAAAACCACGAAAATTGTGTGCAATCACACGGACATTTTCGTATTTTGGTTCGACAGTCTGAAGGATCCTGTCATCTTGTCCCTGTTTCATGATATTCTTGACAGAAAACAACTCGTCTAGGAACTGACTCACACAGTTTTCACCCCAGAATTCGCGTTCGTGACTAACGAAATCAGCTATACATAATATTGGAACATGACGATGATTTTTTGCAATAGTTTCTGTGTCAAAATGGATCATAGAAACCTGCTTACTTGAGACCTCCAGTTTTTGCACAAAACACATCTGCCTTGGGTGTTTTATTTTGCAGTGGCGGCAGTAATATTCAGGTGGACAGATGTGGCTTTTATCTGTAGAGAAAGTAGTCGACCACTGTCCGCAATGATGGAATTTTGAACAAATATTATTTTGTATGTGCAAATTCAGACATTCGTTGCCATAGAAAAATCTATTGCATGATTCACACAAAAGAAGGTTCTGCACACTATGATTGGTGTTTGTGAGGCAGTGGATGCATACATTTTGGCATCTATGCATTTGCAATTTGATAGATTGTTTGAATGTTTTCAAGCAACTGGGGAAATAATAGTTATTCCGAAACAGAGCTGGCACACTACGCACAAAATCATAATGAGAAGAGCAAAAAAAAAATAAGAGACAGATCTGTTTATTTGCATTTGGTCCCTGAAACACCAAAGAAAAATTGGCAGCTGTCGAAAAAATTACTATTTGGTATTCTGGAGTCAAATGCTTTTGAAAAAGACCCACCTCTTGAATACCACAAGAAATGAGCGGAATCCCTGCAATTTTGTGGACAGTTAAAGCCCTCTTTGTAAATTTTTACAATCTAATTGTACTTGTCTGCATGTTTTGGCATGATCGTGTGATGAAGCACCCAGAACAAGTACTTGGGCGATGCAAAGATTGTCTTTGTTAGAAATTTCCACAACAGTTTTTTTTTTCAGAAAGTCATCCAGGCAAAGCAGCATTCTTCATTTTACATTGGTTCTTCCACCATCATTATTACTTATATTGATAAGTATGACATCGATAACAAGATCATTTGTCAAAAGAAACTCACATTTCGATTGGGTGACAGCATAAAATGCATCAACTATCCTTTGGATAGTTAATTAAGAAAGCAACATGAATGGTAAGTTAATATTGCTTTCTAAACTGGATGCACTAATGCTCAACCGAATGTGAGAAAAAGTTCCTAAACTCGATAAACGCTGAATGATCTCATTAAGCATATCTCAAAATATTCCAAAAAAGACTCTGGTGGGAGAAGTTCAAGGTCACAAAATCTAATTTGGTACTCCAGTTGACGATTTTGATATTTGATAGAATTACGTGATCGGCCCACCGAAACGGTGTAAAAATCCCTGTAGAGTGATGGCTCAGTAGTAGTAGAAGTAGAGAGTTTAGTTTCAGATACAGAATCTGAATATAAAAATTGGGGGGTTCCCGGCTCCCCCTAGCCATACCAGTGATAGTAACATGAGGACTAACCTTATGACCTGTGTGTTGTTGTTCATTTTCACTTACAGATGAATCTGTCAAATCCAGCTCTACAAGAACAGGTACATGGTTATGCACAATGCCATGACCATCAACAAACCAAATGACGGATGATCGCTATTTAAAAAAAAAAACTTTCTAGATTCACAAATCTCTTTTAGAAATAGATAAATGTTAATCATCATAAAGTGATGTTACAATTGTGACACTACGCGATGCTTTCACTAACACAATTTACTAAATAACTACCTCAATGTCTTTTCCCAATCACTAACAACCAAACAATATATATATATATATATAAATAATGACTTATAGGTTTTTCACTTAACACAGAAACAGTTTAAATTATTTTAATGAACATGTTTTTAATTCCATTGCAAAACCACCTTATACCTTTTATTAAAACTTAGATAAAATTCGCTAATGTAGTAACTAAAAAAAAAAAACTCAACTAATGTTAATATGACTTATGGGATTTCACTTAACACAAAATCAGATTGAAATATTTTCATGAATATGATTTTTAATTTTCATTGCAAAACCACATTATAACCTTATATTAAAGCTTAGACAAAATTCGCTAATGTAGTAACTAAAAACTCAACTAATGTTAATATTTTCAATGACATTGCCATGTTAAAAAAATTAACTTACATTTTCTCCTGAAAAACTCATATTGGAACTACGAATTTCTGACTGCATATAGATATTCCAATTACCTGAAAGACGTCGGGAATCTTGAAGCTGTTACTGTCTATTTATAAAAAATCAGAACCAATGGAAAACCCATAAAGAGAACACGTGAAATCGAATAACTTAGTTCTCATTGATCAAATGAGGTCAAATTGCAAACCTTTGGTGCCCAACACTAGTGTAAACAATTTGTGTATCACCTCGAAAACATTTAGTCACATCAGAAATCGTGAGTAAATGGGAAACAACCCTGGGAAAAATTTTAAATTTGAAGAATATAGCGATACATATATGAAAGGAAGTGATTAATTAATTACAAATGTTCTAAACTAAACTTCTCATACACTGAAAGAGGAGCAAAAACCAAATGAGCAGAAATGAGTCAGTCACCTTCAAGATAAATGAACATCAGTGCAAATGCCCAGAAAAGTTCACAAGTAGGCTCAACACAGTTTAAGATAATACATTTGAAAAGTCTACAGTGCAGGGGAAAAGAAATTCACACCATTTATTTATTGATTAGAATTATATGTATTAGTTTAAAAAAACGTTTTTGTGTTTTGTGCATCCCGTAAAGTTAAAAAAAACAACAACTCATTTTACTTGTCAGAATTCCATACTCTAACAACACCCTGAATTCCAAACAGGAAGTAACAGGTACCTTCAACAAAACGGCATTTAGACTTCAATTCTATGATGTCATTTTGGACAGAACCCGTGGGAAAACATAGTATGAGACAAGGTGCGAAAGACATGAACGATACGTACAGTAACTATAAGGAAAAAATATTCAACTGCATTTCAAACTTGTGATTGTGTTTTGTGGTGTGAAAATATGTTAAAAATCAACAATTTGGGATATTCAGAAAACCTAGATAGTTCCAAGGTGTTTCATTCTGGAAAGAAATGTAAGTTAATCTTTTTTTTTTTTTTACTTAAGCGTAACAAGTGATATTTGTAATTTCAATAACCACTGCTCGTATGTTTTGGTAAGTGCAATTCTAATTGTGAATAGGTTTTTTTTTCCATAACAATAATCACAGGGTACATATTAGAGTATCACCATGGATACATTAGCGATTTTTCATGTCTAATGTGTGTGTGTGTTTGAGGGGACACCACCATATATTTAAGTTATTCAGAAAACTCTAAACACTGCCGCCATCACGACTCTATTCTAAGAATTCCCAGCCTTTAACAGGAAAAAAATACTCCAAACTATACTGGAAAATTAGTACTGTTGGAGAATTCCATACTCTAACAACACTCTGAATTCGAACCAGGAAATAAAACATACCCTCAACAAACGGTGCATAGACTTTAGAATAGTCGAAATTATTGAGAAAAACTTCGGGATCATGAATCCTTATCCACTAATAATCTTCATTTCCATTCAAAACAATAATGTCACTATTTACAAATAACAAATTACGTCACTTATTTATAATTAACAAATGACGTCACTTATCCTCATCTGATAACAATACACATTCATGTCACGATTCCTTCTCTTATCTTGATCTTGTTCAGAGTGGCTCCCATACCCACAATTCCATATGCGAACAAAACAAACAACGTGACGTCACACACACAGATGGTCCCCAGAAAAATTCGAAACATTCCAAACCCATGACGTCACACACATAATGACGTCATCATCTGAACAACCAATCATGTCACGATTCCTTATCTTATCTTGATCTTGTTCAGAGTGGCTCCCATACTACTCAGGTCTATTGTGACAACCCGACGATAGATTACATGAAAGTGTCAGAAAAAAAATTGCACGCGCGCGTGCGCGTGTGCGTGTGTGTGCAAATATACAATGTTTTAAAAATTATACGAATACCTTCAAGTATTTCACAAACCCTTTATTTTCACAAAAATTACAATACATCCCATGTTTGGATCGTTTTCGGTCACTTACAGATTTAATTTTGTAAGCGACAATGGCAGTCACTTTTTGCGGTGAAGTTGAATGATGAACTCGCCATTAGACGTTTCTGTTTTTAAGTGTATCCGTCGCTAACCCTTTTCTGAGGATTCTGTTTGTGCTTTGACTACTGCTATACATAAGCTTTTTTCCCATGCAGATTAACCCAAGACTAATACTCTTGTGTAGGATGCAGATTGGGTGCTGCAGATCTAACCTTTGTATGTCTCATTTGCTATTGCCACAGCTTGTGCAGTAGTAACATGATGCATTATCATGTTTATACTCACCTGGATAGTGTCCATAGAATTGTTATACTGCAGATAACACAAGAATGACTAGAATGCCAATATAACATTCGCTGTTCACTTCTCAGAGAACAACAAGGGATAATAGTCAAAATGAGAAGTAGGATCTCAACACCTAGCTCATGCTGAACAAATGGGACGATACACTCTGATAAACAACGTTCTCCTGGTATCCAAAATATCCAAACAGCTATCTGATAAGATGAGTGCGTATTTTGATGCTTTACTCCATACCACATCTTGCCAACGTCAATCATAGTGACTTTTAATGTACACAACAAACCCATGGTAACCAAGACTGAGATTAGCAGTTAATGTTCTGGTACAACCTCTTTATATATGCCTAAAACTTCACTGATACAAAACTGGGGAGGGGGGACAAAGCGTTATGGTTTAGGTTTATTTGTAATTACGGCCGATGCAACTCAGGCTATGAAGCCAGTGTATTATGTCGGTTAATTGCGTGTGTTCTACTGGCTGGTTTGCCTGCTTTGCGGGACGAAAAACCCGAGTTTCCAGAAGGAAAAAACCCTCCCACCTCCGTATGAGGACTATGGTCATTCCCTGATTTCACCTAATCAATGCATCAGTCTGTAATTACATAACACCAAGACATTTGTCTTTGCTTTATATGATTATCAACAAATCAGCTGACGAGAATCCCTCTACTCGATCAGCAATCTCTTAACCTCCAACAATATCATATTGTATTAATATTCTCAACCATAGTGATACAAATCGTTCCCTCAATATTCATTTGTAGAAAGAAATACATCAAATGGGTTAACCACACAACTCTTCCAAATTCAGGAAATGAGTGTACTTTTTTTGGCGCCCTGGAACCAAACATAATTCAGTACCTTTACGTATACGAAATTAATATTTTTATATATATAGTCATCTTTATTAATTATTTTTGTAAATCATTTTCATTATTTTTGTCATAAATAAATGTCAATTTAGAATAAATTGCCATTTATTGTAAATTAAAGCCTTTTTAATTAATTTTTAACAAACATCTTCAATTAAATAGTTGTATATCAACACTTTTCCACGATGAATTTTCTGTAATTTGAAATTTATCCTGGTGTCCGTGTGACTTTTTCTGTAACTGGTACATATATCTTAAAATACCTTAAAATATATCTTAAGAATATATCTTAAAAGACAAATTAGCTGCTCAGATTAAGATAGGACATGTTTGGAAAAACAGCAAGATTTTCTTTCAAAAAATGCAGACGCAATCCTAAGGATTGCTTTAAATAAATAAATAAATAAATAAATAAATAAATAAATAACGTGCTGAGTTCTTATTCATCTGAAGTTTTGTGTAAAGAAATTTCACATCGTGGTTATTAATGCGTTCAACTTGTTCTAGTGTGTTTCTTACTGCTTTCTTTTACCAGCGACAACTTTCTTATTGTTGTCCACGGTTAGTGGCATAATATGAGTTTTAGGGCGTTTTTAAACGATTGTAGACTGATCTAAGTATGATATTAATTACCTGCTCTAACTGGCAATCGAATTTTGACGCAAAATTTAAGTTGTATTCGAATAACACTAGCAGTATATCAAATATTTTCACAAAATGACATCCAGTGATCTGTAATGGTACATTTTGCCTCAGCGAAACTTCATGAATTTGTCGCTAAGAAGGACAATCTCCGAGGCTTCTTGTCACAGAGCTTCTTTGAACATCAAAACCAAGTATGCATGTTATGTATTTCGGTAAATATTTACACTTAAAACTGGAACATCTTTCTGGAGCGCGCGCGCTGACTACCGCAGCACAAAGCATCAATGTGGATGGAAGACATGAGAGAGAGAGAGAGAAGGTCCAAAAAAAAACAGTTGTATGCCATAAATATTTTATTTTGGTTATTATTTCATTTATTTCAGTAAACCGAAAACTGAAATAAATGTAAAATAGAAGTGCTTCATTTTTCGAAACGTTAAATTGCATCTGTCTGCTCTTTAATTTTTAATATGTTCTCTGCTGATAGATTGTACTTAAGAATGATTGTTATTATTTACAATTTTAAAGAAGAAAACACGCACACACACACACGCACACACACACACACACACACACACACACACACACACACACACACACACACACACACACACACACACACACACACACAGACAGAGAGAGAGAGAGAGAGAATAAAAATGCTTATTTTTCAATTATTCGTCAAAACACTCAATTTTTTTTTTTTTTAATAATTGTACTCTTCTAGATAAAATATTAATAAGATAAAATAGTTCCAGTGCATAAAGGAGGCTCCAGGACTGGGGGGGGGGTGGGGGGGGGGGGGGGTGGGGGGGGGGGGGGGTGGGGGGGGGGGGGGGTGGGGGGGGGGGGGGGTGGGGGGGGGGGGGGGTGGGGGGGGGGGGGGGTGGGGGGGGGGGGGGGTGGGGGGGGGGGGGGGTGGGGGGGGGGGGGGGTGGGGGGGGGGGGGGGTGGGGGGGGGGGGGGGTGGGGGGGGGGGGGGGTGGGGGGGGGGGGGGGTGGGGGGGGGGGGGGGTGGGGGGGGGGGGGGGTGGGGGGGGGGGGGGGTGGGGGGGGGGGGGGGTGGGGGGGGGGGGGGGTGGGGGGGGGGGGGGGTGGGGGGGGGGGGGGGTGGGGGGGGGGGGGGGTGGGGGGGGGGGGGGGTGGGGGGGGGGGGGGGTGGGGGGGGGGGGGGGTGGGGGGGGGGGGGGGTGGGGGGGGGGGGGGGTGGGGGGGGGGGGGGGTGGGGGGGGGGGGGGGTGGGGGGGGGGGGGGGTGGGGGGGGGGGGGGGTGGGGGGGGAAATACAATAATTAAGAACAACGAGGTGCTGGAAAAAATGAAAGTGACAGAGTCTCAATTAGACTCATTAAAGGGAGAGAAACAATTGTTAAAATGGAAAGACTTCTGTAAATGTGGATTAAAGAATAGCAAATGAGAGGTAATTCTATTTCTCAGGTCTTTATTTATGAAAAGGCAAAGACTATTTTTAATGAAGTGGTTAGTGGGTCACCTTCATTAAATGCTTGATTCACTGAGTTTACTTCCTCATGTCTCGTTCGAAAGGTTCAAAAAAAGGTCGAGTATTAAGAGTGCTGTGAGGCATAGGGAGGCTGCCAGCGTCAACCAAGAGGCAGCAGAAGAGTTTAAAACTGAGTTTGCAGAAAACTTGAATCTTCCACAGGAGGTCTTCAATGTAGGCGAAACAGGTATCTTGGAAGAAGTTGCCAAGAAGAACTTATACTACCAAAGAGGAATCCAAACTACCAGGCCACAAGCCCATAAAGAACCGCTTCACTCGGGGAATGCCTCCGGAGACCTTAAAATCAAGTCTGTGCTTATTTATCTTTCATAAAATCCAAGGATTTTCAGTCAGAACACCACAAATCCTTTTGGGGGGGGGGGAATTCACTGTAAGACCAAGAAAGCATGGGATACTAGGCAACTCTTGAATTATTGGATGGCAGAAGTTTTCCTTTCAACCGTGCAGAACTATCTGAAATCTAACTCCCTCTCATAGTATTGCTGTTATTGGACAATGCTCCTGCTCATCACTCTGAACTGGTAGCCCACATCAGTGAGAAGTTTTCTTTTGTCAACATTAGATTCCTCCCACCTAATACCACTCCTCTCCTCCAGCCGATGCCAAGAGCACCCATCAGCTCCGAATGCCGCTATCCTCAGTGAGTATTGCAAGAAGGAGTATAACATCCTTGAGGCTGATAGAATTGTTGTAAAAGCGTGGAAAAATGGTGACACAACCACTGTGAACTCTGCGTGGAAGAAAATGTGGCCATCTCTGCTCCATGATTTTGAGAAATAACGCAACCATGAAGCTGAAATTCTCCACAATGGGCAGGGGCAGGCAATGGATTGAAAGTTGACTGATGATATGCAGGAACTTCAAGATCATGAGAGAGAGAGAGTTAAATGCAGTAGACCTCCAAGAGATGGAAAAGGAATCTGAATCTGACAATGGTGAGGAGGAGCCAGGAGAAGTGTGTGTGTGTGTGTGTGTGTGTGTGTGTGTGTGTGTGTGTGTGTGTGTGTGTGTGTGTGTGTGTGTGTGTGTGTGTGTGTGTGTGTGTGTGTGTGTGTGTGTGTGTGTGTGTGTGTGTGTGTGTGTCTATACCGCACAGATAAAATCTTTCCTGGAATTTTGGGCGTTAAGGAGATCGCAGCTTTCCATCCTAACAGAGGAAACAGTTAAACATCTGCTCCTTCGAAGAAAACACTGCGGCCTATTATTAAAAAAAAAAAAAAAAAAACGTTGAATGAGAGGAAAAAACAGATCACCTTACAGTTTCTTCAAACCTGTGGCAAGAGGTTCTCCTTCAACTTCAGCAGAAGGAGGCACCGTCACCCCAGAGATTCCTCCTACAGAAGAAGAGTACAATACACACTTTTGCAAGAAGCTTTTTCCCCCACTAATCCTTCTCCTCACCTCTCCATCACCTCAGGCATAATTACCTAAAACCCCATTGAACATGTGATTCGTTTAATGTCACTCTTCCCAGAACGAATTAGTGACGTTAAACGAGGGTCGACTGTATTTCCTGGATGAAACTTCACTTTTAAAAATGTGGAAATGAGTAACAAAAAATCTAATTAACATGGATTTTATTAAGAATTCACACTGGTTTGTAAATTCTAATATTTTAAATGAAATTTTGAAATTGTTATTAACTAAATTATTTTAAACTAAACTACAATACCTTCTCCAACACTCCACTTGAAAGTTGAAGTCATTCTTACTTTATTTTTGTTATTTGCAAAGCCATTATCCTACTACATCAACTCAGTAAGAAAGAAGAGTATTAACTGTACACATTTTATTTCGATAGAGCTAAAAATAATTTTGACATTGCAAAAAAGAATCTGCTCAAAGAAATTAATGTTTTATCCTTCTAGTTTTGGGGCCAGTTGATCTAGATCAGGGGTCTTCAACCTTTCAGACAGTGCAGGCCGCATTAAAAATTTCAATGAAGCCCGCGGGTCACTAAGCTATACTGCGGTATTTAGAATTGTAAGATGCTTTCCAGATTCACAAGGAACGCTGTGCATTTGATACCTTACATAAAATCCTATAAAAATAAACAAACTCAGCTTTAAGTGCGTAGGTAGGAGTCGGGTTCATGATAAGTAAATACAATCAATACTTGAAAAAATATAATTTAATGAAGAAAACATTCATTTTTTACAATGTCAATGGGCAGCTTGGCAATGTTTTTCCTTGACCAGCGTGTCGATGTTGGCATCAATGTTGGAAGTCGCTATGCGCAGAGTATTCTCGAGATGTTGATCCGTAATCTGAGTTCTTTTCTTGGACTTCACATGCTTCATTCTGGAGAAGAACTGTTCAATAAGTATGTGCTTCCTAACAAATCTTCAAAGCATGCCGGCGAAGATTAGGGAATGCGTCCTCAGAAATGTAGTCTTTGTAAAATGTAAGCAAGGGCACATTAAATAATTTTTCTCTCAAAGAAGAATTGTTTTGGAGCTCAAGCAGTTCCATTTGTACTGAGCTTGGCATTTCGGCAGCATTGACACTGAATGGCAGTGCTGTAACAAGAGCGTGGCGAAAGAGGCGCCCGCCACGGGCGCAACTAGATTTGGAGCGCCCCAAACCTAGTTGCAAATGTAAAAAATAAAAAGAAATAAATAGATATAACGTCCGCTATTTTATATTGTATTTTTAAATTTCGACAATACGCCGCTTTAGACACACAAATTCTGCAACACACTGCAGATGGGGTTAATAGTAAGTATTTAGCATATTGCATTTAGTAAAATTTAACTTGTTACATTTAAATGTTTCAAAATTTTTGTCATTTTTCGGTTAGGGGAGCGCAAATTAGACACTTACCACAAGCGCTTCATACCCTCGTTACTGTACTACTGAATGGCATTGAAAATAAATCTAAAGAAGACTGTTGGTTACGAAAAATCACTAAATCTCTCTTCGAACTCACTTCGCAACGCAGCTAATTTTGTAGCATATCAAGAGACGAACAATTAGACTCAGCGAGAAGCTGAAAATGAGTTAAGGCTTTTTTTGCGAGTTGTGCCTCCCAAAGTTTGAGCTTGGCCACAAAAGCTTTGATGTGATCAAACGGAATGTGAACCAGTTGATCTTTGGATTGTAGCTGGGTATTTAGGTCATCATATGCAACGAGATGTCGATCACAAAGGCAAAGTCTGTCATCCACTTCTGATCGTTAAATTCCGCGATCTGATTCCCCTTGGTTTGCATGAACTGCTGTATTTCGCTCCTTAAGTCAAAGACTCTCAAGAACCTTTCATCTGCTCAACCAATGCACATCACTATAATAAACCACATCGCCGTGATCCGCTTCGCACTCTTGGGTCAAAAACTATTGGAACTGACGATGATTCAATCCTCTTGCCCTAATAATGTTGACGACAGTCACAATAACTTTCATGATATTCTCAAATCCAATAGTTTTCGCGCACAAATTCTCCCGGTGGATTAAACAGTAATGGACGAAATCTTTTCTTTCTAGTTCCGGTTCTTTCCGTAGCAGCGCAGCAAACTCTTCGTTCTTTTCCGCTATAGCAGGGTCACCATCAGTTACCACACCCTCGAGGTTGGTTAAGCTCAGGTCGAAACGCTGGAGCGTTTTCTTGGTGGCTTCAAGAATATCAGTGCCTTTCGTCGTTCCCTTCATAGTTACGAGCGCTAGAAGTTCTTCTGTCACAGTGAATTGTCGATCAATGCCATGGACAAAGATATCCAGTTGTGCTGTATCCTTCACATCTGTGCTCTGATCTAAAACAAGTGAATATGACGTAAATTCGGAGGAGCTTTTTTATAAAGTTCCTTCAACGTCATTGGCAAGTTCTTCGACACGTCGTGCTACAGTTACCCAGGAAAACTCGGTTTTTTAAACACGTCCTTATTATTTGGGCACAGAATATCCCCAGCAGCGATGACACACTCTTTCACAAACTCGCGGTCCAAGAAGGACCGCGAGTTTGTCAAAAGTCAATCGGCTTTTGAATTTTTAGCAATTTTTTCAGCTATTACATAACTTACTTTGACGCACGCTTCGCTCTCTTTCCCTCTGCCTTTTAAGAGTACCCTGCTGGCATTTTAAATCAATTTGGAGACTGTTCACTTTGTCCATACGAAGCAGCCCTTGAAGGTGATCGAAATTGGATGCATGCTTTGTCTCATAGTGTCGTTTTATATGGTATTCTTTTGATACTGACACTGACTCACGACAAATTAAACACACTGGCTTATCGTCGATCGGCACAAAGAAGTATACAAATTAGTCCATTTTCCATTAAAAAGTGATTCTACTTTTTAATGGAAAGTGGTTCCATTAAACAAGATTTAATGGAACAAGAATCACTTGATTTACGCTTTTTACTCGTAGACGCCACAGTGATGGAAGGTAAACCCAAAAAATTATTCAAAATGGCCGTGTAACGGTTATTATCCACTGAATATGTCTCACACTAACGAAAAAAGGCTGGCAATATAAAACCACAATAAGCTGGCTGACATGACGAACCTGCGTGCGCTTATACACGAATATCACACTGTTCACGACTGACTGCCTGTGACTTGTGACTTAAACTGGTGTGATGGAGAACCAAGCCCTTGACTTTTACTCCCTTTGTTTTGTGTGTCTGTTTTTTTTGGGGGAGGGGGGGGTTAGTTAGTTATTGAGCAAGTGCTCGCCCTTTGCGGGCTGTGTGGTTTATAGTTAGCTTTGGAACAGCAGGATTGCTTTGTGGCGTTTGTGTTTCATTGTGTCGTGTTCGTTGTATTCTGTTGTTGTCCTTGTTAGTTGGTTTGGGTGGGTGACTGCTTGTGTGAAGTAATTTGTGGCCGTTTGTTGGAGGAAGTTGAGGATTGTCGGTATATTTGCTTCTCGATGGAGTTGTGTGTTTCGTATGAACCACGGGACGTCAAATGACATTCTTAGACATTTGTTTTGTATCGTTTGGAGTTTTTTGATGTTGTAAGGTGCTATGTGACTCCAGGGGGGTGTTCCGTATGTTATTATGGGTCTTATTATTGATTTGTAGATGAGTAGTTTTTTGTCTATGCTAGCAGTTGCGTCTGTTGGTTAGTGGGTAAGTTTGGGCTATGATTGTGTTTGCTTTCGCGCATATGTGTGTGTGTGTGCTATGTGGGTATTGAAGTGTACCCATGGGATTGTTTTGTTGAATATGTTTACTGAGTTGTGGGGGGATTTTTTTTCTTCTTGTGAATAGTATTGCTGCGCTTTTGTCTCCGTTTACGTCGATCCTCCAGTTTCTGAACCAAAGTTCAAGTTCATTTGCTGCGGTTTGTAGTCATTTTGTTATCAATTTTGGGCATAGTGATCTGGTTAAAATGGCTGTGTCCTCTGCGTAGTAGGCAGAAAACGTGATCTTGTTCTGTGGGATATCAGCCATGTAGATGGCAAACAGTAGCGGGGAAAGTAGTGAGCCTTGTGGGAATCCGGCTGTGGCTTCGCGTTCAGAGGATATTATTCCTTGTATTTTTATTCGGAATTTTCTGTTTTTTAAGTATGAGCTAATCAGGAGGACTAGATGTATTGGTACTTTTACTGTTAATAGTTTATGTAGGAGACCGATGTGCCATACTTTGTCGAAAGCTTTGGCTATGTCGAGAAAAATGGCACCGGTTTGTTGTTTCCAATTGAAACCGTGTGTGATGTATTCTGTGATTCTTTGTACTTGTGATACAGCTTCAGGATACAGCTCCTTCGAGATGTATCTAGAAGGCACTAGACAGCGCACTCGAACGAACTGCTGCTTCAGCCATCTACCTGCGACGTTAATACTAGTACTTAAGGACCGCTTGGCGCTGGCAGATGGCTGAAGAAGCATGTCTATTTAATATTTATTTTTATAGGATTTTATGTAAAGTATCAAATACACAGCGTTCCTTGTGAATCTGGAAAGCATCTTACAATTCTAAATACTGCAGTATAGCTTAGTGGCTTAGATTAAATAAAAAATAATAAAATTATTTTTTATTTAATCGCGTTTTAATGTTAAGTAGTTATTTTTTCAAAAAGCCACGGCAAAGAACTCAGCGAGCCATGCGTTGAAGACCTCTGATCTAGATATTTCATTTATACAGAGTTTCCAGCGACACGTACATATTCAAAAGAAATAAAGAAGTCTCTGGATAATGTAAGAGTTTATCTTCTTAATCCAGTATTTAAATCATCGTGGCCTGTTATACGTTTCCATTTTTTACGGTAGACTATCAGAGAATAAAAAGTATGCATTTCAGTGGTGCTCAGCAGAAAGCAATTAAAAAAAAATGCTGTTTACCCGAAAATATTTTAATACTTTGACTCACCATTAATAGAATTTCCACTTTGTACACAGTCGTAGTATGACATGGAATCTTTTCTAAACATCGGCTTGTTCATATCTGAAAATATTAATGTCAACGCAGTGAATATTTTTCTAGGCTTTTTACAATAGTTCAAAATGTTTAATAACCTGTTACTTCATTAATTACACTATTTTGGCAAGATTATTAGTAGCACAGATTCTGGCTTATTTCATGCGCGGATAGAAAAATGCGAAACTGTGAAATAGGTTTTTTTTTTTTCTGGAAGGCAGCATCTGTCCGCCACACTCCCACTCAGATGTCTTGAAAATCACTGATAGTCACGAACTCAGCTATGCAATGGCTAACGGTAAGGAGACCTACCTATTTCCAAAAGATAATTAGAACTAAAAACAGCTCTGCCTTCTTCCGTTACGGAATAAAAACAATGGCATTGTACGGTTTGTTTTTAGTTTTAAGTGCTTCTTCGAGTAATTTATATTTTAATGTTAATTATTGACCAAAGAATGTGGCGGGAAAAAATAGTGCCATCAATGGTTAGTAGGCATAAATGTAGATTTTATTTTATTTTTTTAATGTTGGCAGAATTCTAATATAAAATTTTCAGACAAAATTAATTTTAATAAAGCTAATGTAAATAATTCCTATCCCATCTTCCCTTTCATATTAGGCTCAATGATAATTGGATGGTATAGACAAAGTCCTTTGGCTCGAAGAGCTTCGCATCTCGTCTACAAGATGCGAAGCTCCTCGAGCCAAAGGACTTTGTCTATACCATCGGTTCCCAACCGGTGGTACTCGAACCCCCGGAGGTACACGAAAAATAATCAGTAATGGCGGAAAAACAAGTAAAGTAAACTATTTTACATTAAGATAGGCACTGAACAAAATTGTCAGTATTTAAAAACGGCTATTTTAAAAACAAGGGGCACAATTTATAGAAATGGGTTTAAAAGGGTACGCAAGTGGCAAAAGCCCGTACCTTAATCTATGCTGATTGAGGTACGGAGGTTCTACGTAAATAATTAAAAAATTGAAATTTAAAACGAGATTTTATTAATTTATTGTCTTAATATTTTAGCATTTTTATAATCTATAGGATGGCAATCAAAATGCACAAAATTTGAATAAAGTGAAAGACAGGTTGTGACTAAAAATCAAAAACATTTCATGAATAGAAAAATGTGAGACTGTGAAATAGGTTTTTTTTCTGGAAGGCAGCATCTGTCCGCCACACTCCCGCTCAGGGCCATGGGGTCTTTTCATTTCTGGCCTTACAACTATGCCCTCTCTATAAAATTTCTTCTATAATCTACTCTTTCCCCTTCAATATACCCTATTCCTCCTATGGGCTTAAATTCGGAAGAAGGCGAGTTCAGAAGCCTTAAGGTAGCAGCCCTACCACTGAACTATTCCATCGTCAGGCTAGTCCCCTGACATGGAGAACATAATCCTACTTGTAAGCTGACAGAAAAAGATAATCGGATTGAATCTATGGGAAACGACCCTGGAATGGAAAAGGGAAAACGAAAATGGAAACGACAAAATATAATACACATAGCAAACTGGAATGTAAGAGAAATAGCATATAAAGAAATAGAATTAGACCAGTTATTAAATGAAAGAAATTTAAAATAGCAGTAATCACTGAAACAAAAAAGAAATTAAAAGGAACTATGAGAACTGAAAATTTTAATGTGATATACAGTGGAGTCGACAGAGACCAAAGAGCACAAGCAGGAGTCATGATTTGGATTCATAACTCCCTTTCAAAACAGTTAAAACATTATAAATTATGGAATGAAAGAATAATAGAAGCTAGAATAAAAATAGATAGAGGCTATTTAACAATAATTGGTTTATATGCCCCAGAAGAAGGAAGAGAACAGGATAATATTGATTTTTATAATCAGCTACAAAACATATATAATAAAATAAATAAAAATGATTACATAATTTTAGCAGGAGACTTAAATGCAAGAATTGGAAACACGAAAATTAATAATAATATAGGAATACATGGAGAACACACTCTAAACAGAAATGGTAAAAAATTGATTGACTTTGTAGTTTATAATAACCTAAAAGTAATGAATTCCTTCTATAAACATAAAGACATACATAAATATACTTGGGCAGCAAGAGGATGGATATCAATATTAGATTACTTCATATTACATGAAAAGACATCAAAATTTTCACTAGATATTAGAGTTCACAGAGGATATGAAATAAGCATTGACCACTTCCTTGTTAAAATAAAATTAAGATTACCGCCTAAATGGCTACAAGTAACAAGAACAGAAAGAAAAATTGAAACATTTGTTTATAAAACTAGACTATTGAATGACACAAATGTACAATGACTATATGAACAAAGAATTAACCAATATCTAGATAAAATAAAACAAAATGAAGAAATAGAAATAGAATGGCTTGATATAAAAACGATACTAAATGCAGCAGCAAATGAAAGCTTAGGAAAGACCAAAAAATTCAATAAAAGAAAAAAAACTGAAGATCTGGGATGATACAATCAAAGAAATAATCAAAAAGAAA
Source organism: Typopeltis vanoorti (assembly GCF_054136105.1). Taxonomy (NCBI): domain Eukaryota; kingdom Metazoa; phylum Arthropoda; class Arachnida; order Uropygi; family Thelyphonidae; genus Typopeltis; species Typopeltis vanoorti. Next base: position 137,134,778 of record NC_143550.1, on the reverse strand, counting down.
AAAGAAGCCTATCATCACAAATGGTTAAGCAGTAAAAGATTAGAAGATGAAATAGAATATAAAAGAATAAGAGCCATAGCTAAAAGAGAAGTCAGAAAAAGACATAGAGAATCATGGAATAAATTTGTTTCTAATTTAGAACATGATTTATATAAAATAAGACCCAATGTATATAAGATTTTGAAACACCTAAATGCAGATACCAAAGAAAACATTAAATTAAACACTGAATTGAAATTAGAAGAATTTCTAAATTACTACACAGAACTGTGGACAGACAAATATTTTAAAAAAGACAACTGGCAAACAATTAACGAAAATGAAAAGGAAATAACTGAAGAAGAATTAGAAATCAGCCTGAAAGAAACAAGAAACTGAAAATCATCTGGAGAAGATAAGCTAGGTTCAGAACTATATAAATACGCAGGAACAAGATTCAAAGAAAGACTCTTATTTTTTTTAAATAAAATTTACTCAACTGGTATCCCCCCCCCCCCAATAGAATGGAAAAAAGCAATTGTGATTCCTATCTTTAAGAAAGGTAATAGAGATGACCCTAAAAACTATAGAGGTATCATTATACTAAATTCCTGTTACAAATTATATAGCAGAATCTTAAATAACAAACTAATGAAATATTCCGAAAACTTTATTCTAGAAGTACAGAATGGATTTAGAAAAGGACGATCATGTATAGACCCAGCCTTTTGCCTAAAATTAATAATAGAGAAAAGAAGAGAATATAATTTAGAAACACATATTGCATTTATTGACTTTGAAAAAGCATTTGACAAAGTTAAAAGAAACATATTATTTAACACATTAAAAGAAAGACAAATACCAAATAATATCCTAAAAGCTATCACAAGTATATATGAAAATAATCAAATACAAATAAGATTAAATCACGAGCTATCATATACAAGAGAGATAAACCAAGGGATCAGACAGGGATGTCCCCTCTCAGCGACTCTTTTTAATATCTACTTAAATGAAATAATAATAAAATGGAGTAAAAATTTACATCAAGGAATTAAACTTTCACCTACAGTTAACTTAAACACTCTCCTCTTTGCAGACAACCAAATAATAATTACAAATTCTGAAGATAACTTACAGAAAGCTATTTTAAATCTAAATGAGATATCCAAAGATTATGGTATGATAACATCAACGGAAAAATCACAAACTATGGCCTTTAAAGGACAAGATCCAGCAAGAACTAAATAGTAATTAATAGATAACAAGATCTTAGAACAGGTGAATTCATTTAACTACCTAGGATGTATGATCACATATGAAAATGAAAAAAATATAAACGTAAAAATTGCAAAATATTTAAAAATAACAGGTGTAATTAACTCTATATTTAAACCGAACCTAGTTCAAAAACAAACCAGGCTAAAAGTATACAATACATTAGCCTTACCGGTCTTAATGTATGGAAGCGAAATCTGGACAATAAAACAAAAAGACAAACAAAGATTAACAACAGCAGAAATGAAGTTTATGAGAAAAACTGCAAAGTATACCCTATTTGATCACGAAACGAAGATATTATGAAAGAATTAAACCAAGAACCAGTAATAGAAAAAATTAAAAAATATAAACATAAATGGATGGAACACGTTCAAAGAATGAAAACAGAAAGATTACCAAAACAAGCCTTAAATTTAGTACAGGCCATTAGGAAAAAGAAAACCAGGACGTCCTCTTAAACGATTCAACGATGACTTCTAAGGCCGGAACAGGCCATGCTAGGCCTAAATCCTTGATACGTATGATGATGATGATTTCATGAATTTCATAAATCTGATTACGAAAATTAATGAAATATTGCCAACGTAGTGCTTATAAAAGCACTTTTAAAACTCAAAAATACGTGAAAGATGTTTCATAATATTTGGCGACAATTTAAATTTATTTTAAAAATAAATTTATTGCTATTTTCTTTTCTAAAAGAACTTTCGGGAAAAAAAAAATATATACACACTATTTTATAATACGATGCCACAATTTTAAACATATTTAACAATAAACTAATTACTTTACATGCATAAAACTTGAATAGCACATCCTAATTTCACATCGTGCAGAATGCTGTTGGCATTTTTTGAGTACTCTCTAGATAATTAGCTGGTCCTTCCGGGGAAAAAATGTAGTTCCCTCCGCGAGTGTGCGTGTGTATGCACGTGCGATTCCTTTAGTAAGAGTTACCTGTGCGATTTCTTCCATGATTTCAGTTGAAAAGGGCGAAAGAGAGGAGTTGCTTTCTTCCCGTTGGTCTCTGAAGAAGGCTGTGAGTTGTTCCTGTAAAAATAACACCGCTAGGAGAGAGGGCTGGGGTTAAATTTGGTAACACGACTGCAAAACCGACAGAGCACGTGCTTCTGGAGCTTCGTGACCGTGACGTTGGATGTCACCAGCAGAGGACAATATTTTTCGGAGTCCCATTACATATTGCGGCTAACAACCCTATCATATGTTTTTGTTGCGGCCTGGAAACCCCCGCAGTAGCCTCAAGCCCTGGTGCCGTCTATTTTCGAATGTCTCTTCTCCGATAGTAACGCACATCCCCTCTAACCTGCACTGCTCCTTTACTTGGTGAACTGTACTGTACTGTACGGATAGATCGAGAAACAGTTGGGTTGTAACGTAACATACTACCGACTCTCGGTTCTTGGGGTCAAGGTACAACGGGACGGACAGTAATGGCCTAGGTCGTATCGAGATACGGACATATATCGGACTACTCTTCTTGGTGTGTTCTGACGATCGCAGTATTAAGGTAAGTTCAGAATAATCTTGAATAGTTTGGTTTTAGATTGTGCAGCCAAGCCCTTTTATTTAGAAACATTTGGCTTAAAATGAAATGTTTACGTTTCATTCTCAAGGTAAGGATTGAAAACAGCCTAAGACCGCGTTCAATTCTTCGTTTTCAGAAACAAATCATCTGATTAATAACTTATAATGATGATTGATTTACTTTGAGTATGATAAAGAAATGATATTGGCCAGTGACAACTACGTGAAAGAGGTAAGATTTGTGATTATTTGCGTCATCAAATCTAAATCGACGTCCTAAAAATCTAATCATAGTTTTGTGTTTGTGATCACAAATGCATGATGGTGATTTAAAAGTAACGGGACTAAGCTGGTTATGACTGCTAGGTACTGGCTGTTTCTCGGATCATATTTTGGCAACCATGACCAGGAATAATTGGATTAATGGCTAAGAACAAGTAGAAAGATTAATGTGTGTGTGTGTGTGTGTGTGTGTGTGTGTGTGTGTGTGTGTGTGTGTGTGTGTGTGTGTGTGTGTGTGTGTGTGTGTGTGTGCATCAATCATCAGTCTAGAGGTTATGCAACCTGTAGGATAGCACTAAATAAAGGCGTATTAAAATTTTAAAACAGAGGAATGAGTATCTTTCAGAACTTATAATATTTCGCTACAAATACAGATTTTTTTTTCATGATAGAGAAAATCTCTTTATACACATTGAAAGATGATTAATTTTTGCCGACCTAGCTGGTAGTAGAGTGAGGTAGAATCTTTGCTCTCTCTAACCAATAAGCAGATTCGAATTTCACTTTTTCATTCGAATTTCAAAGAGAGAAATGAATAGCATCATTTGATGTGAGATTGATGCCCTGCTTATTGGAGGCTTACAAGTGTTCCATCTGTAGAACATTCGTTTCTGGATTAACCCATACACAGTAATAATGTGCTATAGATTTACAGTTTTTATGGATATTATTTGCTTAAAAAAAAGAGAAAAGAAATCCTATTCATTCTCAGATATAGAAAATTATTTTCACACATTAAACTACAGAATAGATTAATAACACTTAAAAATATCCAAGATTTATTGCTGCTTTTCTTTTGAACTTATTAAAAATATACTTATGGGTATCCCAGTATTGGAAGAATTTAGAGGGTGCTTGTGGAAATGGCTAACACAGGCTAGAGAAACTTTTTCTGGGACTTTCTTCATATCGGTTCCCGAATTAGTCGATCTTTGACACTGGCAATATAGTTTGTTTTTAACAATACAACTAAAAAAAATCGATCGTGCTCACACTTATTTCAGGCAGGGAGATATAAGTTATAGTTTATGTCCACGAGATGGCGGCAGTTGGCTGCCGTACACTCCTCTCTCTCTCTCTCTCTCTCTCTCTCTCTCTCTCTCTGAATGGTCTTAGTTTAAAATTTTTACTTCTCATTCAGATATCTATATCTATAGATATCTGAATATCTATAAATATGTATTAAAAAATAACAAATGCATTCATGTGAAAAATTAAGAAAAATTCAGACTCGAAGTTTTTTTAAAGAGCTTTTAGGGAAACCTCTTTAGAATATTTTCAGAAAAAACTCTTTATTTTTATTTTTATTTTTAAATGATTATTCAGATTCTAAAATACCAACAGCTGCGATATGTTTAACTTCAATTTTGGGCGGTAAAATAATAAATCTTTGACTATCAAATTTTTAAAAGATTCGAAAGTGATAGAAGACTAACGAACAAAGAAACCTTTGGCATAAGTTGCAATGATAATGCACTACTTAAAAGACAGTAAATGTCAAAGAAACCATGTTATGTTCTCTTTTTACTCGCGCTTTTAATGAAGGATTTTACTGGCCTGACAGCTGTTTCAAATTGTTAGTAATAATGAGAGACATCGTCAGTGACTATTGCCCAAAACGTATGTATTTTTTGTAAGTGAAATAATCATAAATATTTATTATTCTTTCTGTTTAATAATATTCATTACCAAGTTGAAGCCTTTAAGGCTATTGTCTTCATTAGTTATTTTTGAGAAGGTTCTGTTTTTATGTTTGTTATTTATAATTTACACCGTGATAACAGCAGGATATGACGTCACCGCTTTATGCCAATAATGTGCATTTTAATGATGATCATTTTAAATATGAAAAAATTTATTTTTAAATAGTTTCTTTTGCGATTTATGCTATTTAACTTGCTGTCTAAATTCATCGAGATTCGAATGAAATGAAATGAACTGTTCTATTAAAATAAAAATTATTTAAAACATTCTATAATAATTGCATTACTTCGTATTTTAAGTGCTGCAAATGCTCATTCCCTTCTTTCTTAAACTCACCTCTCCCATTCTCTTTTTGTTTAATGAGTGGAATTTTCAGAATTCAGTTATTTCACCAAAATGTTTGACCTCCGATTTTGCAAATTCAGTGACCTAATAATAATGTCACTGTTGATGAGTAAAAATAAATAAACTGTGGAACTCTTCCTTTCTTTATGTAGTGTTTGGAAGACGCGAGATAGCAAGCAGCGGTTCATGTCTTTCGTGTGTCTTTCTTTCCCGAGATAAGCGAACTTCGAAAAAAGGTTGGGTGGAGGTCAATAGTAGCTGTTAAGCCTGGGAGCAGTGCACTTTAGAGTATATGAACGAAGGGGTAGATTATCGGACAAGGAAAGTGATAAATATACGAACACGAGGAAGAGTGCACTTGATGAAAAATGGAAGAAGAGTAGACTAAATATTTATCCACTACAAGCCCTAAGGTGTAACAGTTGATAGAAATATAGGATCTAACGAAACGTTACCAGTTCGGGGAAATTTCTGTTTGTTCTATACGTTGTAATCTCAAGACGATCTATATTTACAAAGGTGAGGAAAAAATAAATTAGCCTGACCTGGCAGTCGGTAATACTTAATATCATCAAAACCTAAATGCTTTTAGATTAATTGTAAATATTATATCAAATGTTTTAGTTTAACATTAATATATATCATTCATATTTTATTTTAATTTCAAAATCATTTTTTTCTGGATGGCAAACAAAAGAAGGAAAAAATGTAAAAATTTAAGTATGTTAGTATTAAGTTATTCGAAACTTTAGTAGCATTTAATTATTTGATCTTAACTGTTTCAGATGCATAAGCTAAAGCAGATATTATACTTGTATATACTTATCTTAACTACAGTATTTAAATTCTTTTTTTTTCTTGTATTAGTCTATTCAAATATCCAGAAATCTTGTTTGTCTCCAGTGACTGTTCTGTTTCATTTCTTGAAGTAGAATAACAGTCATTTTCATTTTATTCCTCCTGAGTTGATCTACATTCCTAAGTATTTAAAATTCTTCACCTGTTCTTTCTAAGTTACCTACTAATCACAAAAGACTGTTCTGTTTTTTTCTACTGATATTTCTAAATTATCTTTTTGGCAAATCTGTTGAAAATCAAATATGGTAAATGACTTCTGTGGCTGCTATCTTTATTACGTCATCTACATAGCAGTTTAGATTTACTATATTATTTATTACTATAAATTTACATTTTTATTCTTTTTAACTTCGTAGCTTTTAGTTGCGAAATTATTTCATCCATGAGGATATTAAACCGCAGTGAACTTAAATCACCAAGTTACATTCCTTTCTGCATTTTAATTTCTTTTGTATCTTTTTAGTTGGGTGTTGCTATAGACCTGGTAATATGGAGGGTAATGAGAAGGAAATGTTATAGGCAAATTGGCCTATCTAGCAAGAAACGAGTTATCATTACGGGCGACTTTAATTATGGTAATATAGACTGGAAGCGAGCGACTGCATCTGGGGGTAAAGAAAATGAATTTTTGGAGTTTTTGAAAGATAATTACCTTAGGCAGCAGGTAACGGAGGGTACACGAGGATCAAGAGTATTGGATTTGATCATCTCATCAGATGATATTATTATAAACGAGGTGTCAAATCTTCCACCAGTTGGTGAGAGTGACCACGAGGTGATCACGTGCAACGTGACCAGTCATTCGAGGACGTCTGTTAGAAAGGGATATATGTGGGATTATAACACTGGTAATTACGAAAAGCTCCGGAAACAGCTTGCGATAATAAATTGGAAAGAGGAACTGGGTGGAAAGGATATCAATGCTGCTTGGGCCATACTCAAGAACGATTTGGTGGAGGCAATATCAGAGTGTATTGCAAGGGTCAAGAGGGTAAATAGAGTGGGTGTAAAATGGATGAATCAAAGGATAAGGTATGCAATCCGAAAGAAGAAGGTATTATGGAAGAAACACAAAATGAGTATTTATAACAACCGCTGCAGAGGATATAGTTGAGATATTTAGTGAGCAATTTCTAAAGGTCTTTCATTATTGTGAATGTGGCATCATGCAGAACTTGAAAGCAGTGGAAAAGGAGGAGGAGGAGGAACTGTTAGCAAGTGAACAGGAGGTATATGAGGAATTGAATAGACTTGATGTAAATAAGGCTGTGGGACTTGATGCTATTTCACCACGTGTCTTGAGGGAATGTGCCAGAGAATTAACAACAGCTTTTGTATATTTTTTCAACATGAGTCTCTCACTGGGTCAAGTTCCAAAAGAGTGGAAAGAGGGTAAAATTGTTCCAATTCATAAGGGAGGTGATAAGAGTAAGGCTTTGAATTATAGACCAGTCTGTGTGTCTAGAGTTGTGGTCAAGGTATTAGAGAAGTTAGTTAGGAATAAGATTCAGAATTGGGTTGACAACAGAAAAATGCTCTTTGGCGGCCAGCATGGATTTACTAAAGGAAGATCATGCTTTAGCAACCTGCTTACTTTTTATAATAAAGTGACAAATGCGTTGGATAAGGGTGTTGCATATACAGTGATATATTTAGATTTTGCAAAGGCGTTTGATAAATTGCCACATGACAAGCTGGTAATTAAATTGGAACGGATGGGGCTGAAGAGCAGATTGATTCGCTGGATTGGAGATTGGCTGTCTGATAGGTATCAGCGAGTTGTCTATGGAGGAGCGATATCCCAGAAGAGGAAAGTTACTAGTGGTGTACCTCGAAGGTCTGTTTTGGGTCCATTGCTGTTTAATTTGTATGTAAATGATATCTGGAGAGGTCTGAATGGTGATGTGCAGTTGTTTGCAGATGATGCAAAGTTGGGGAGAGCTATCAGGAGTGGTGCGAATGCTGTAGCTTTTGCAAGAGAACTTGAATACACTGGCTGAATGGACAAATGAACAGGGATGTCAATTCGATGTTTCAAAGTGTAAGGTTTTGAAATTTGGGAAGCAGAGATGGGATGTAAAGTACACAATCGGTGCAAATATATTGGAAGAGGTAGAGGAAATGAGAGATCTGGGAGTGTTGTAGATAAGGACCTAAAATTTCGGAGACATGTTACTAAAATAGTGAAGACAACACAGCAGATAATGGGAATGATGCGGAGGACATTGACTTGTAGAAGTAAGGATGCTATGGTTCCTTTGTATAAGGCTTTGATCAGGCCACATATGGATTACTGTGCACAGATCTGGTCACCTGGTTTTCAAAAAGATGAAATTGCGTTGGAAAAAGTTCAGAGGCGATTGACTAAGGTGGTTTCTGGTCTCTGGAATGTAGAGTATGAAGACAGATTGACAAAATGCAATTTACAGAAATTGGTGGATAGAAGGAGGAGGGGGGGGATATGATTGAGACATATAAGCTGTTAAGAGGTTATTACCAGATTAATGTTGGGGGGAGTTTGCACAGAATGGGTGAGGATAGCAGGAGAACAAGAGGTCATTCCTGGAAGCTGTATAAGGAGGGTGTGAGCAAGGGAGTGAGGAGCAGGTTTTTTGCATGGAGAGTGGTGAGTGATTGGAATGCTTTGCCCGAGAGTGTGGTGTGTACAGAGACAGTGAATATATTTAAGGCACAGTATGATAAACTGTGTGTATAACAGTGGACCTCCCACGATGAGTCTTTGACTCCATGGAGGTTTTTATAATAATAATAATAATAATAATAATAATAATTTACACATTTGCTATCTACGTAAATATCATCAGAGCTTTAATGTTCTGCTGTCAAATGCTTTATGTAAGTTAATGAAATGCATAAAAACTACAATGTATATTCTTCTGTTTTTCTATTGGTTTTATTGCAAATGTTACGTCTAGTCAACGATCTTCCAGAACTTGCACAAAAAAAAAAAAAACAATAATAATGACGTTTTTTTTTTCTTCAGTTATTATCAGATTTTCGACATATTTGTATTAGTGATGCTCCTTTAGCAATATTGTCATATTAATATTTATAAATAAACGAAATCCTTAAAATAAATAAAGTTATTTATTTTAACTTTTATCGGTCACTTACAAGGAACTTTCGCTGGTAAATTTTATTAACGAAACCTTCATACCTAATCTATGGCTCGTGCGTCAGCACTTATGTGGCCCATGCAGCAGACGTCAGTTCTGACGTACAAACGATCTAAATTACTAGAGTTAGGCCTCCGAGATTTTTATAATATTTGGCACATGCACGCCTCCTGCAGTAAAACCTATTTTTTAGGTGAGATTTTATCAAAATGTTAATTGATTGTTATTTTAACTTCGTATTTGGAATCATTGTAAAAATTTGAACAGTCACTTCAATTTAAGTTTAAATTCGACCATTTGAAAGTGCAAAATTAGAAAAAAGGTTATGATAATATTATATTATTACTACTACTATTATTAAAAACTATTATACGATTATAAATATTACACTATTATGCAATTATACTGGTTTACTATTGTACATTTATATTATACTATTATGCAATTATTAATATTACACTTAGAGATTTTTCTGGTTGAGATAAAAATTAAAAATACATGACAAATTTTTGTAAGCATTCCAAATACTGGGTTTTAATAATCCTTTCAGCCAGATCTGAGGAATGACTTGCGTGCGGACGGACAAACAAAACGAATCTGATGAGCGATTCAACATATTAACTTGCCTAAAACAATTCGATGTGTGATTGTATATGAATGAATAAGGTCACAAAGAAGAATGCTAATATAAAATATCTTTTTGTTTTTTTTAAATTTATGATTGTCGCCAATCTCCACACGTTTAAAAGAGAAAATTAAGGTATTAATAACAGGCATTGGAAGATTAGTTCACACAGGATATGTAATTATCGTGGGGAGTTTAAGAACGGGGATAAGAGATTGAAAGAAGGAAAGAATATGTCGGTGGGGAAAGAGTTGGAATGTATGCAGCTGTTGAGAGATAATTACCTGAAACATCATATGATGGAGAGGGTGACGGGGTTAAGTTTCAACGTTGGATTTGGTGATAGCATTAGACGTGGTCATATCCGAGGTAGTAACACTTTACTTCCATTTGGAGAGAGAGAGAAAGAGAGAGAGAGAGAGAGAGAGTAATCATGCAGTGTTGACCTGGGAAGTGTCCAAACGCAGAATTTTTAGTTAAGAAGGGATATATGTGGAACGACAGAGCCGTGATTATGTCAAACTTAGGGAGAAGCTTGGAGCTGTGCCATGGCATAAGAAACTGTGAAAAAAGAATGCCAGTAGTGCATGGTAATTGGGGGTATTTGAGAGAGGCAGTATTAGACTGAATACCTAGGGTGAGGAGGATAAATCAAGTGACAGTTAAATAGATGAATAGAATCGTTAAGCAGGAGTTACAAAAGAAGAAAATGTTGTGGAGAGAATGTAAAGTGAAATGTGATCAGCAAGCTCACTGAACAGTAAAAAGCACAGGAAAGAAAAATGACCAGCTTGTGTGGAAGGCAAAATCACATTTTGAGAAGAAATATGAGAGGAACCAGATACATCAAAGAAAATCCCAAGTAGCTCTTTGGCTATATGGAAAGTAATAGGAAGAAATTATTATGGAAGGATATCTTTAATGAATGCAGGTGGTATGAAGTCGGCAGAACCAGAATAAATAGAATAGTTGAATTAGTGAGAGATCAATTTGCAACGGTGTATCATCTGGGTGGGGTATAATGCAATGACTGATATGCGATAGGAACTGATGTGAGAAATGAGATAGATGAACTAGAGGTGCTTGCGATAGTACAAAATATCAGATCAGATCAAAAGGATCAGATGTGGTAGCAGTCTGTGTGTTACGAGAATGTGCAAAAGAACTGGCACAACATTTGACCAAGCTGTATAATTTTAAGTCTACAATGGTAAGGTCCCAATGAAGTGGTAGGAAGGTGAGATAGTTCCATTACATAAAGATGGATCCAAAATACTGAACAATTACCCACCTGTTAGTATCTAGGGATTGATGGATAAGGTTTTGTGAAAGTCAGTGATAGCCAGATTTTAGGAATGGGTAGATAGAAATATGATGCTCTATAGGGAAGAGCATGGTTTTGTGAAGGGGGGGTCCTTCCTTAGCAAATTATTTTGATTCTATAATAGATTACAGTGAAGATGGATAAATGAATGAAAAGAGGACGAACAACAGCATTATATTATAATGCTGTTGAAATTTTCAAAGACATTTCATAGAATAACGCATGGAAATCTCTTAAGTAAGCTGTAGCAAATGCAGATGGAGATGAATCTGACGATATGGATGGCTGAAAGACATCAAGGAGTATTGCGTGGTGACACAGAGTCAAAGAAAAGGCAAATGACCAGTGCTCTTTACTTTGTACATTAATAATACTGAGATGATATGAACAGTGATATCCATTTGTTGTTTATGGTGCTAAGTTAGGGGAGTAATAGTGAATAAAAATGTGATATAGAGATCCTGTAAGATGATGTGAATAAATTGACATCGTGGATAAGTTTTTATGTGACTACCACCCAAAAAAGGTTTTTAAACTAAGTGTACATTAATACAATGGGTGAGCTAAATGATAATCGTTGTGATTTTAATGAGTGAGAATAAAATTATGTACTGTGGAATGGAAAGATTGAAAGCTACATATTATATTGATTGGGTTGCACTCCTAGAAATTGATGAGGATAGAGGTGACAGTGGACAGATTGAAGGATTGTAGATTACAAAGGGAGGAAAGAGGAGTACGATAAAAATCGTATAAATTAATAAAGGAATCTATAGAAGTGAGAATATGAAAATTTTCAATGTATGATAGGAAAGGAAAGAACACAATTGGAAGTTGAGTGAGCATGTATTCAGTAGGCATGTGAGAGATTCTTTTTTTCGCCTGGAGGATGTTGAACATGTGGAATATGTTACTGAAGGTGGATGTGATTGCTTTGTATGTTAATGAGTTTAAGGAGAGGTATGATGAGAATTATGAGAAAATTTACTTTAGTAATGAGTCTGGATTCCATAGAGATGCCCATTTATAATAATAATAATAATAATAATATACTTGTTAATGTATTAAATAACGCACTTGTAATAAGTTATTAAGCTTTGTGCAATAAAGTGCGTTATTACAATATATATGTATCTGTATAACACTGCTGAGATGGACTGCCAATTCTATTCTAGTCGTTGGAGAAACTTTTTCTAGACCTTTTTTATAGCCAGTTTCTGAGTTCGTCAATCTTTGGAGAGGCAAGTTAGTTTTTTTATTTATTTATTTATTTTTAATTTTGTCCCAGAAATTCGGGTTTTCACTCCTCAGCTCAAAAAATCAACTGCAGAACTTATGCTATTTCAAATTATATTATTCCTATTAAGATTTAAGACCGCGAGATGACAACAATTGTCTGCCAAATTTTCTTCACTTCTCTTATTGATATCATTGATAGTCTTTGGCTCAGCTTTAGTGATGGCTACTCACCAATCTTTGAAAAACTATGGCTAAAAGAACTTTGCTTACACCTTTTAAGGCAATGAATAAAAAGGCGTGAGAGTATTTATTTTTTACGAATTAGTTCAGTGAAAAAAAATTTTAAATAATAAAAATGAATTATTCAATAAGAAAAAAAATAAAATTTTGTTAATTTTCTTTAACTTTGCAAAATTTACTTCATAATTAATTATCAGAATCTTCCTATTTATGAGATAAGATATTTATTCCTCTATGGAGAATGGTCACAGCAGTCGTGTTAACTTATGATAGTAAATCCTTCTTCTTCTCTTAATAATAATAATAATCCCAAGATTGAACTCTTTCAGCTTTAGCTTTTGAAAATCTGTGGACAGGGTGGAAATGAACGGCCACCTCTAAAAGCTGAGCTCACAGTTATGGGATGCAAGGTCTCGGGTGCAAAGCAGAGCAGATAAGCCTTTACGGGACCCTACTTGAGATCGCTTAACTCAGTGTTTTTCAACGTTTTTTGGATCATGCCCCACCTTAACGTCTCAAAGATTTCGATGCACCCCCCTCTAGTATAATAGTCAGCCAAGTTCTGAAAAAGTATAATATAAATATGTATTATGTACATTTTCTAATTGCTTCCCAAAACATTCAAATTGCCACACATTGAGAAACACTGGCTTAACTGGGGGCATTCTTCTCAGTGAAATGTACTGAAAAAATAACTAGTTCAATTTCATCTCGAGAGATGGTGCTAACATCACTGTTTATTTTTAACAAGCCTCTATTTGTTCACATAACAGTTGTTGGAAAAGATTGGCTAATTTTTACATAACAGCTTGTTTGTAGTTACGTAAATATGAACTACACTTAAACGGAAGATTTTAAAAGGAATTTTATACTTTGCAATACATGAATAGTTCCTGCATGAAGATGACATTTCATCTTCATGCAGGAACTGTTTCGATACAATGAAGCCGTCGACCGACTTAGCTGCTTCAAAATTTCAAGGTTTCTGTAATGTTTCAAAATATGGAGACGCCCCCCCAAAACAAAAGTCTGTATTTTATTTTTTTTAACGGATTTAAAAAAAAATAAAATATCGGTTCTTATACATGCAAACCTTAATTATCCCAAAAACTACAAAACAGAATTTTGAAAAGAGAACTGTCAATTAATAAAATAAAAATCTTTCTGATTTTTTCTCTTATCCCATACAACATAGTCAAATGAAACTTTAAAAAAACTAAAGAAATAAATTGCATATATATATATATATATATATATATATATATATATATATATATATATATATATATATATATATATATATATATATATATATATATATATATATATATATATATATATATATATATATATATATATATATATATATATATATATATATATATATATATATATATATATATATATGTGTGTGTGTGTGTGTGTGTGTGTGTGTGTGTGTGTGTGTGTGTGAAAATTACCAACGTAAATTTTTCAGAAGAATTTTGACTTTCAAGAAAAAAAATTAAAAAGAAACAAATCCTTGCTTTGTGTTCGGATCTCATCTAGGACGTGAAGAACCTTTTAAATCTGTAAGAAAAAAAAAAAATGGGATTATTATTCTGCAAAACAGGCAAACTAGCCATAATACATGCATACTTGTTCTCATAGTCTGCTTAACTAGTAAAAAAAAAAAAAAGAGTAAGAAAAACACGCTTTATTTTTTTTTTATTATTTTTTTTTTTTACAGCGCTCAAAAATAAATTTTATGCAAGCAGTATAGCCATGAGATACTTATAATTTTAGGTTCCTTTGTGTTCTTATTGATCTTTTGCAATATAATATTATTTGATTTTTAAGAGAGAGAGATCGAGATCATAATAAATGAAGTATGTGTGTTATGTGTGTTACTGAACTGCAATTTGAGAGTACACTAAAAAAAAAAAAAAAAGTAGTGCATTTTTAAACTTATGAATATTATTATTACTATTATGTGACACCTCCAGGAAGTCCAAAGACTCATCGAGGGAGCGTACCTACTCTACAACTCTCCGTCTCCACCAAAAGTACAGTAAAAAAAAAAAAAGTGGTACATTTTTAAACTTATGAATATTATGTTGTTATAAATTTATGAATTTTAATCATATCCAAGAATGGCTAAAAGAATTACGCAATCTGTACCAAAAGAGAATACCATAATTTTGTATTCCCATCAAGTTAACATTTTGTCATGGTATTGAAATGTTCGTCCGTGAGGTGGCGCTAGAGCAAGTTATTGCTTCACAGAGTGGGATTTATAAAACCGTGGTTGGTAATTTAACCTCACCAGCTGTGGAGTGTGTGTGTGTGTGTGTGTAGGGAGGGGATATCCCTGGGATTTAACACTGTAAATGATAAAAAAAAAAAAAAAAAATTGACAGGAATATAGCCTGCCCAAAGCACAAACACGTCATTTAAACCAGTAGACACAAAACAAAGACATTCGTAGACGATTCAATGAACTTCAGACTTCTTCCCCCCCGTTGCTTAACGTTCTCAGACACTCTATTGAGCAATACAGAAGAGAAAACAGTCTGCCTCCAGCGTGCACTTCCAACCCGCAAAATGGCTCTGGAAAACTACAGTCTAATCACAGTTTCCACTCTTTGTAGCCTTGAAAGGTTTGTCGTCAACAGTCGACAATGTCTCTGTTAACAGACTCAAGAACAAAGCCCTCTCTGTTTCATTGTTTCTCTGTAATTGTCGCTAGGTGGAATCGTAGTTTGAATAGCTGTACTGAATAGGGGGGAGGTGGAGGAGATTTAGAATAACAATAAAGAGCACGCTACTGTCCCTCGCTACCAGAATGATATGTAGAAAGCAGCTGCAAATTTTATATACGGTGAGGCCCTATTGAGGTCAACAAGCAATTACAGAAACAGTACTATGATCGGGGCCAGATTAGGAACAGTAGATGTCGCTTTCCGTACAGGTTAATAACCTATCGTGTTTACAAATACCCGTGGAAAGACCACTTAATTACTTAAGACTTTTTAGCTGTTTGTGGCTGGAGTGTTTCACTAACTTATTTGGATGAACTCCAAGTCTTCACTACATTTCTTCAACTCATCTTTGTTGAGATAGTTGGTGGCGGGGGGGGGGGGAAGAAACACGTAAAAACAGATAGAGAGAGAGAGAGAGGAATTTATTTTCTTTCCTATTCACGTTCTTACCATTTATTTCACTTCGCAGACTGATTATGCAGTATAAGAGGAGAAGGCATAAATAGAAGATTTTTAAAGTTCTCTTGTTGATTAAGGTATGGTGGGCAAGTTAATGTGGAGCCGTGGCAATTCCATGGGATCTGGATGTCCCCTTAACGACCTGTATTTTAGATATATTTAAAAATTAAGGACGATTAACTGGAAATTTTTATTCAAGTGAATTTTTTTTACAAGTTGATTTCTTCCTTTCGCATCTACAGTAATTTCTTAATTCATCACTTCAGTTTTCAAACGTATATTCGACTAAAAAAGAAATTTACTTGATGAAATCGGGAGAAAGAAAATGAAATTCTTAGGCCAGAGTGACCGATGGGATCATCACAGGACAACTAAAAGAAAGAAAGAACAGGCAGAAGCCAGCTGAGAAGTCATTATATGAAGGATAGATCACATGGACAAAGTGTCATAAGATAAGAAGAAGGGGAGAACCACGGACGCTGAATAAATGAATAAAGAAATAAAATCGTCCAATTCAAGGCGACGCATTCTAGTATTTGGGGACCCTGACCACTGTTCATGAAGGCCTCCTAATGAATATTGACGAAATTAAAAATAAAATAATAAACAAGAATAATATCAGTATTGATAAAAGATAAAATAAAAATATAATTTTTGTGACGTTTAAAATTTATTTATTGACTGCAGTTTCTGATAAAGTATCTAAACACATCATAAACCCAGTCCTTATTTGGAATCCTACTCGAGTCCTATAAAATATAGACACTTCTGTTAATTTATGACCTCTAATTTCAAGCTGATGTGGCACTTCGTTTGTTACTATTTTCACAAACTTCAATATTTCATGCGTTGTTTTTGTTTAATATCTTTTAAGCACATTCTGTTGATACAACTATTTTGTTTCAGTCAACATTAATAGGTTTTCTTGTTGACGTTGCTCTAACTTCAAACTTTTCTTTGACACATCTTTTGGTGCGTCAAAATGCTCACTACAAGATGTTTAACTGACCTTATTAGTGCTTGTTGATGTGTCAATCACTATGTCATCAGCTTGTATTTAACTTGTTGAAATGGAAGCTCAGAAAAACCAGATTGGATCTTCACCAGAACATTTGCATCGCGTATCAATGCCAATGAAAAATTTCATTAAGATCCATACACGAATATAAACTCATATGAATTCACGAAGTTTATAAGAATAGAAAAAGAGTGCACAATTTTATTAGGGCACTTCGCAAAATGAGAAAAAGTCTTTTTTGTTTTGACCATCCGACCATATGTATGAATATAAAACTTTAAGTTTTATATTCATACGTATGGTTCGAGCTGAATGGAGTCTAACAAAGAAAACTGGAGAAGCTGGATTTAAAGGACTCAATCTGACTTAAGACAAAAATTCTATCGAGTCATTTCAATGATGGCTTCAATTAGACCATTTTAGTCACAAAATTAAGCAAAACAACACTATATGTGTATGTATGTATATCTAACCTAACCAGACACGACTCTAGTTCAAGTCTGTAATAAGGAATAAGATCCCTTTTTGCACATCAAAATATCCTGCTAATTGTTTTTACACTATGCAACATCCTCACTTGAAGCTAAGTGACCAACAATGTGACTTAAAACTTTGAGGATTCTGAATGATTTGGTTATATTTCTGAAGACTAAACAGTCAGGTCACACATTCCAAAGGTTTTTTGAAGTATTATAGTGGTAAATCGAGCTGTGGTGTTTTGTACCCGTTTCAACTTTACATTATCATGGGGAAAAAAAAAAAAAACAGTTAGCTCAACCAGTTAGCGGAATCAATGTCAGTCCAAAGTATGTCATCTATGGACATGGTGTTTACAACTCCGGAAAATGCATTTTTTTTAAAGTCTCCAAATGTACTTTAGGATGGGAGAAGGGAGGAGAAGCTTGAACTTAGAGCTGAGTGTTCGCGGATTATTTAGGTCTCGAGTATATCAGTAAATACTAAAGAATCGGGGCGGATGTAGAGCACGAGGATGATGTCGTGGTGGAGAGGGGGGTGGAGGGTAGATGCGAATCGCACATTAACGAGGAAAATAAAATTCTTTGGGATGGTGCGGGAGCACACACAAACAAAGGATGAGAGAGAGAGAGGATGTGGATCAAACTCATATCGCAACGTGCATGCTTGATATGGTTGTGAACAAGACACTCCTGAAAACAGGGAAGGGTAGAGAAAATTATCCCTCGCTCTAAATATAACGTCTGATAAGCGACTCGATGGTTGAATGGCCGTTCCGGTCGAGTGGCCAAAAACGTCCGACAGCTGGGCATGCTCACGGGAAAAGGGTCGATGCGGCCAAGTGTGACTTGATGGTTGTCCCAGTTTGTCACAGGCTACCTATCAGCCTCCGCGTGTTTGTTTGTATCGGTGCTCATGTGATAGGCGTCTGATGCTTCTCTTTCATGGCAAAGCGACATCTGGTGGAAATGATAGATGCCCGTTAACCTTTTCGATAACGATCACTAAGGCACTTCAACGTCTTCGCACTTTGACACTTATTTGGGAACAGCTCAGTTTCCTTTCCACCGAGGCCCGCTTTTCTGTTCGGATTACTCCCTCCATCTGTCTTTCTTTTATATCTTCCTCTTTAAAACGAACAGTCTATTTTTTTCTATATTCTCTCTCTTTCTCTGTCCACTTTCGTCCAATCTTTTTTTTAAAAAAAAAAAGTATTCCTGGAATTTAACTTAGATTAATAACTATTAGGAAGTAGTACCTTGTTATTATCGTTAGTTTTTATTATCCGAAAAATGGCAATCTAATGAAAAACAGAAATTAAACACTGTCTTCTAAACGACATAATCAAAACAATTATTGTTCAGGTTGTTCCCTGAAAGGCATATTTATATTTGAGGGAACAACCTCGACAATAATTATCATGACTCTCAACACGCAATCCGGATCTGTCTTACCTTGAGGTTTTAGCAAATATTTAGTAGAGAAAACTAGTCAGGAATAATAACAATAAAAAATAAAATAAAAAAAGAGTGGAAGAAGGAGAAGAAGCGATGTTTACCAATGCCTAAATTTTCATTAGAGTCTGTTAATTGGGACTTGGAAAAGATATATTTCCAAGATATCCAGGAAGTAGCTTGGGAATAATCAAATAGTACATTCCTCCCTATTGTGAATTCAACATTACTAATAGTGTGTTCAAAATTTCCTGTTGTCAAACGAAAGACTGGGACCTTCGTATACGCTGTGGACTGCGTATTAACACCCAATTACAAAACTTTCTCACGAACTTTTGTTTGGCTAATGCTTAGCGTGTGATTAGTGCTGACAGGATCGTGATGATCTAGGAGTGGCGGAAATGATCGCTACAACAGCCTTTCTCAGTTCAGAGAAGAGGATAATAACTAAGGAAAGGAAGGATCCTAAATATGACGTAGCTATCAGTCCGGAACTGGTTCTAATAAAGAAGGAAAGAAATCCAATGGACTTTTCACTTTTTAGTCATAATAATTTTTACTTCCGCAGACAAAAGAGCAAGTACAGATGTAGCAGTGGCGAAGAACATACACACGACACACATTTAAAGCAATAGAATTGCCGATAGATGTCCACTGACTCCATACTTGCTAACAGTGGCTTGCATCCACAAGAGAGAATAAAGACAAAGTCAACAAGCAACTTCAGATAATTTAGCATAGAAATAACACGTGTAGCAGCAGCTATAAATTCATACGCGTAAACTCCCCAGGTGTTGCTGAAGTATTTTTACGGAACTACTATGTTGCATAAGATGGGTCGATGTTGCACTAAGAACAGTTTAGATGTAGTAATTACTTACCTCAATTATGTTTCTTTTGAAACATTTTCAAGGAAAAATAATGCTGTTGCAATGTACATGAAACCTTGCTGGGTTGGTGGCTAATAAAACTAGACATGTTACAATAACATTGATCACAAAATATTCGTTCTCGGAAACGTCATTAAGTAATAGTAAGGAAACAAATTGACATTTATGTTGTTTAAGAATTTCATAAAAAATTGAATGTTTTTTATAAAAATATCATATATACGCTTTAGTTATATTTTATATACTTCTACAATCAATTTATGCTTAATAAATGTTGTTATGTACACGCAAAAATATTCTTTTTATAAATACCAAAACCAGAAATGCCTGTAATATACTGAGAATACGAATGGAAGCCTACCCGTGCAGGGAAGAATTCGTGGAAAAAGTCATCACGAGCACGAGATGCCCTCTATGAGCAAATTTATTATTAATTTTCCTTGACACGCTAGGACTCTTACATTGCACATAACACACTCAAAACCGAGGAGCCGTTTTTCTGTTTTTTATACCTGCATAACAAAACACACACACGCGCGCGACTCTCATCCGCGAAAGGCTGTGATTGTAAATCTATAATACATTACGTACTGTGGATGGGCGGCTAGGGATTATATATATATATATATATATATATATATATATATCTACAGCTGCAATCACCTCCTGATTCGCTAACTAGCGAGGAAGAATTTTAGTTTTGGGAAGAGATAGAAGTCAGAGGGAGCCAAATCTGGGGAACAGGGTGGATGTTCCAACAATCCATAGTGAAGATCCCTTAATTTTCCCATTGCTAAAACACCTTTGTAGGCTGGTGCATTGTCCTGATAAAAGATGATTTTTTTCTTCTGCAAACCGGGTCTTTTCCCACGAATTTTTTCGTCTAGTCTGATTAAAAGGTCGGAATAATATTCCCCGGTTATTGTTTTATCCTTTTCAAGATAATTAATAGACAAAATGCCTTTAGCATCCCAAAACACTGATGCCATGACCTTTCCTGTTGATCAAACTGACTTTGTCTTCTTTGGCGCTGAACAACAGGCTTCTGTCCACTGTTTTTTTTACACAACAGAACGAATTTATAATTTCGAAATTATTTTTATTTTTTTAATATAATATCCCTTTTTAACATAATCACTGTTTTTTACACACCAGAAACCAAACTGCTGTTTGGATGAATCATGTTTCATCCATAGTAATAAATCGACGCACAAAATTAGTTTTATTCTTGCTAAAACGTTCCAAGCACTGTTCAGAGATTTTCATGCGTTTTTGATCTGCTTTGAGCAAGCGCGGCATCCATCTTGCGCAAAGCTTTTTCATTTGTAATTCTTCATGCAAAATATATCCTACACGTTCTTTTGAAATATTTATAGTCTCTGCAATTTCAAGCACCTTTGACTCGCCGGTCATTTATACCATATCGTGCACTTGATCAAGGATTTCTGGTGTTATTACACTTTTTGCACGTCCTTCACGTGGATCATCTTCCAGGCTGGAAAGGCCACGTTTAAACTTGGCAGCCCATTTCTCAATTGTCGAAAACGAAGGAGTAGAGCGCCCATAAACTTTTATGAACTTCGAATGAATTTTGTTTGACGTTAATCCTTCTTTTAAAAAGAATTTTACAACCGAACGATACTCAGTTTTATCCATTTCAAGGGATACAGACAACACCTTTGCTTCAGACAGCTGTATAAAACAAACTACTTGATAGAATGACTTGCAATTTCACATGGATGATTATGACAGATGTACCAACTTAGAAAAATAAAATCTTCCCAATAGTGTTGGGAAGATTTCTATATATATATTTCTATATATATATATATATATATATAAAATTTAATTTTGCATATTCCTATATATATATACAGTATATATATATATATGTAGAAAGTTGTTTACGTTGCGTATAATATATGTTAAAGATACCAAGCTATTTTAAACCTGGTTTTACTCCATTTCCCAAGCAAGCAAACAGACAAATAAGTCATATATATATAAGTTGTTACATAAAACTGTATCTATAATACAGTTCAGTACCGAATTGTATTAGAAATGTTTCCTGGAGTCAAAGGATCTCATAAAAATCTCTTTGTTGTTTGTGTTTGTTTAGATATAGGGGGAAAAAAGCAGCAGATATTTCATTCCTAGTTAACCTAAAGATCTTTACATATCCGATTGATAATGTGTTTTTAATGCTTTTTAAATTTAAAATTTATACTTAGAGAAAGGCTTGTGTAGCTCATTGGAAGTGGCGCTTGCGTCCTCTGCGCTTGGCCGCTTGAAGTTAGACCTAGGTTCTAGTCTAGTCGCTGACTGGAGGAACTTTTTCTAAGCCTATCTTCGACCGGTTCCCGAGTTAGTCGATCTCTGGCAGAGGCAAGCGGGTTTTTCCTCCCAGAAACTCGAGTTTTTCGTCCCGTAAAATCGACCGTAGTACCAACATTATTTCAGACAGTGACATATCTTGTTAGGGTTAGGTACCAAGAGATGGCAGCACTTGTTTGCCAGCCTCTTCATCGGCGGCTGCTATAATTAGTGATAGACATGGGCCAGCTATCTCTGATTGGCTACCGGTGGAGATTGAACTGCCCACTCAGTCTCCAAAAGCTAGATAGGGTATAAAGGCCTCGCCTACTCCCTATTAGGGAATAAAAGGCGTTAGTTGATTTTTTTATATATTTAGAGGAAAAAAAAGGAAATTCAAAATGTATTATTAGAATACCTGCTGACCTTGTCAGCCGAGTAAAGAGGAGTCTCACTTTTTTTAATCTTGAAGCTGTATGTGTGAATCCCTCCTATGATAAAGATGGTTATGAATGTCTTTAGTTCACAACTGACCGACAGATGTCACTGGGTTTCTGGATTAGATGAATATTTCATAAATAAGACGAATGTTTTACACTGCAAACAAAGTATCCCGCGGCATCCTTTATACTCAGCAATCATAGCTCGCTCGCAAATGGTGCAATTTTTTTCTTCTTCCTAAACTCAAAAGAACATTGAAAGAACGCGAATATCACCCAAATGATACAATTAACATCTCTTTATTTATTTATTTTTGTTTATATTTTATCTTAAAAGAAAGAAAAGTGGCACTCGAAATGAAATATTGTAACTCGATTTAATGTGACACAGCCGCGAAGTTGACATTTGAAGGGAACACAGCTGACACGAGGCTTATCAATTACAGGGCTGATAAACGATCAACCGTTTTGTCTGAGCAATAAGAGGATTCTTTGAAGACAGAAACGCCACTGCTTAAGGAAGATCTATCTTCTCAAAGATCGAAAGTGCTATTCTATCTGCTAACATTCCATTATCGAAATGTGTGCGGGTCTGGAGTGTCCTTTTATCAATGTATCTGCTATAGCAATGTTTCTGCGTGTGTATGCTTTAAATAACTTCAAAAAAAAAAAAAGCTACACAAAGCGCATACCTCAAGGTTCGTTTCCGTTGCGGGTCTCTTCCTCTCTTAACGAAGTGCGGGGTGAATTTTCGGAACTCATCTCGCGACCGACATACTCTTGACGCTTTTCACTCACTCATTCTACAGAGAACCGCTCGGCAACGGGCAAGAAGAGAGAGTTCATCGCCCCCGATTCTCTTCTGTCCCCCCCCCTCCAAGTCCTAGCACCACATTATCGAACTATTACTCCTACCAAAATAGAATAACCGAGTATTGGATGAGACTCTGTTTCCTGTGCTTCAGTCTTCGAACTTTTATCTACTTGAGCACCCTTTTCTTGGTTAAACATATTCAGGTCCTTATACAAAGGAATATCAAAAAAAAAAAAAAAAAGTCCAGAGCCCCGAAGTTTGTTCTTCCAGTAAACGTTATCAGGGGCATCAGTTTCCACTTTGTACCCTTTTTATTACGCCCTTTTCATGTGTAGTCGAATTATATGCAAATACAAAATTTTTCTGTTGAAATTGAAACATAATAGAAAAAGTAAAAGAAATGTCTGAAGTGGCAGTTCGCTAGAATATTACCCAAAGAGACGATTCGCGATGGAACAAAAAGAAGTATTTGACTGGAAGTACGTCACGTCCACGTAGCCGACCAAAATCCAGCTAGACATCGTCAGATTTGCAGGGGAGACACGGAGAATAAAAACTATTTACAGATACTCGAGTAGTCATGTTGGAGGAGTCTTCATCTGGCACTGGATCGATAATGTGTGAGAATGATAAATACGGGATGTCTGTCTAGAAAGTTCTTGTGCAGTTTGTGTTGTGAATATTTAATCCTTTCACATATATATGTTATAGACTAAATGATTAATACGGGAATTATTTATAATGTCCAGCCATTATGAATAATGACAAACAAAATCGGGCGAGGTAATAAATTTCACGTTGTTTATCATAAATTATCACAGTGACGGGTCAATATGAATACTGCTATCGGTCGGGCAAAGTGATAATAATGTTACTTTTTTTTTTTTTGGCAGTATTAGAAACGGTAGGGGTTGGGGGAGGAGAGATTCTTCGGATTTCTTTTTGTCAGGAGAAGTGAAGGGAACTTTGCCCAGGTCACTCAAATTTTTACAAAATCAGCGTATTTGACAATGATAGAAAAAGTGAAACAGTCAAAAACCAAAGTGACTTGGCCCGTAATATATAAACATCATATATTGTAATATGCATATGACAATTTGATTAAAAATTAAGTTCACACTGAAGAGATATTGCACGATACCCATATCGCTATTGGCCATGGCGGCAGAAACCGCATGGAAAACGAATTAAGTACGAAATATAAAGATATTACAAGGGAGATAATCGCGATTTAGATTAGATTAGGTTAGGAGGGTTTTTTTTTCTTTTCTGAAAATCAAATTTCCCAAGGGAATGTAGCTTTATTCATAATGTCTGCTTAATTTAATAAATTAATCAATATTTATCAGGCTGCGCGGCCGTTTTAGTCAATATTTATAATGGCGGAGCATTATGAATAACGACCTATTTATTAGTTACTTGGCCCATAACATATATGAGCAAAATGCAACAGAGAGAGAATTTATTCCAGATTTCAATAAAAATTCTTTGGGGTTCATTTGTTCTGATTTCTTTCTTTTATTTCCAGATAATATTGAATGGATTTATTGGAGGAAAGTCAATTGTGTTTGGCTAGCTGAACTGAAGTCTGAATCGGCACCACAGATATTTATTTATAAACTTATTGAAAAAATTAGAGACTGGTTCAATTAATGATAAGCCATGAATTGGAAGAGCGTAGGCAAGCGATAAGAATGTGTTATCTGTATAGCAAGCTCGTGAAAACAGTTCACGATCATCAGGAAGACCGGCTTCATTGAAACTAATTAGAAATGTCTGGTACGCTGCACCTCACTTAAATTGATCCATCTTTTTGAAGGAACTGTTGTGAATGGTAAGTCTTAACAAGAATACTACAGAAATGTCTTATTTATGAACTGAGGCATTTAAGACTTATCAACGATCCAATCTCTCGCCTTGCACTTCATCCTCAGTGTTTAAGAATGTTTTAAATGAGGGCTTTTTCTAATGTTTTGCCAATAGATGGATAGGAGTAGTAGTAGTTTCATATGATGATACAACGGCCGTGAGTCCCTTTTTTACAGGGAGGTATGGCACCATCTCAGTCCCTCCCAAATTTTATCCTGGCTGGGAACGGCATAGATGACGAATCAGACATACGGCTGGGTCAATATTCCTGATTGTAATCCGTGTGTGTTCACGGGGCCGGTTTGCCTGCTTGCGGGATGAAAAACCCCAGGATAAACTGGCGGGAAAAACCCTGCTGTCCACGCCCAAGACCGGCTAACTTGGCTATGGCTGAGGAAGATCCTTAACCTCCTCACGTCGTCGACGGGAATCGAACCCAGAACACTCCTTCCCCAGGCATATGGTTGAAAAGCTCAAAGCCACTAGGCTAACCGCGCGGACGATGGATAGGAAGACGTTGACTAATACCTTGGGTGATTCGCTTCCAAGATGCAAGATCCTCTCTTTGTTTCAATTTTTCAAATTGTTTATATTTTATATTGAAGTGAAGTTATTAAAATTCTAAGTGCATAACTTTATAGACACCATGTGCACGCACGCACACACACACACACGCGCGCGCGCGATCAAGAATTAAGTAAACTTCAGATCATGCAATGAAGTGTATAACAAGCCAAGTGTAACATTCATTTTCGTGGAATGCACAGAACTTTTAGCGTTGTTTACTACCAGTTTTCACGTTTTATTAATGAATTATTTTTCAATATGAATAAAATATATCATTTATTAAACGGTTTGCAATATTGATCTTACAAAAAAAGTAATCTTCACTTATTAGATATATGAAGAGCCAAAGGCTTCAATTCGGCGACATATAACTTGTTTAAGTTAAGGGATATTACATCCCATATAGTTTCTTAGCCGAATAAGAAACTCAAAGAGTTTCATGTCGAATATAGTAGAAACTATATATATATATATATATATATATATATATATATATATATATATATATATATATATATATATATATATATATATATATATATATATATATATATATATATATATAGTTTAAACGCCGAACTATATAGTTTCTACTATATTCGACATGAAACTCTTTGAGTTTCTTATTCGGCTAAGAAACTATATGGGATGTAATATCCCTTAACTTAAACAAGTAATCTTCACTTCTATAAAAGCTGAATATGTGGAATGGCTACTTATAATTATTTTATTCACAGACAAACAGCATTTCAATAAATAAACAAACATCGCATTATCTTAGAGTGGGGTTTGTTATTATCCCAGTAAAAAGGTAGAAGTACAACAATTCATTGCAATTAGGAGCTACTGCGTTGATCATCTCCATTAGCAACGAACTCCCCGGGAAGGATGGTAAGAGCGCGCACATCTCTCAAGGTCATCTTGCTAATGATATTAGTACCTTTCCGGTATACAGAGAGATCCCTATATAAATAGGGAGCCCACTCCACACCAATACTAATATCTGGCCGATGTGCCTGTTCTTCAGGGGGAAAAAAACAAACAAACAAAAAAAAAAAAAGGCAGACTTTCCAGGAGTCAAAAAAACTGCTTTATTATTATTATTATTATTATTATATTGATCCCATACACACGAGAGGTAATAAGCACATCAATGCTGTGCGTGTTTGGATGCAGATGATGAGGGCTGAGATAAAAGTTTGAATCCCCCCCCCCCTTTTGAAGAGCTGCAGATTGTAGCTTAGGAATTCTCACGAGGAAGGCTGTTCCAGAGGACAGAAGTAGAAGGAAAAAGAGGAAGACGAGAAGCAGGTTCGGTGTGTTTACAGTTGCATAGCAAAGGCGCAGCCGATGCTCTTGTATTAACAGGTACAACAGAAAGTGGAGCTGGGATTGACTTTTGTCAGGTGCACATGTCCTTTATGTATTTATACAGAAATAGGATATTTCATTCTGTTGCCCGAAACGGAATTCTGTATTTCATTTAATAAAATTTATCCAGCGGGTTTGGAAAAAAGAAAAGCAGGACTGAAGGATTCAGACTGTGCGTAATTTTTTAGATGTTTGTCATTTCCAACAATATTTTTTTAAAGTGGAAAAATAAAATAATACTTCTCATATGAAATATATCCTTCTGATAAATCTAACTACTTATTTCTCTCTCCCGATAAATGACAATTTATCAATCTGTACTAAACTTAAATTGCACACAATACGATTATTATGTCAGCAGGACTCGGACATTATTTTTTCCCGTTGCTGCATTTGCTTCAAAATTCGTGGAAATCGATCTGCAGTAGTCCAAATCTACCATAAATCGTGCTATTTTGATTAAATCATAATCTAAACATGTAGATCACTGGCATTTTGCCAAAACCGCTAATTACTGCTCTGATTTCTTTCTTACTTTTTTTTTTTTTTTTAATTTTATCTCAGCACTGGTATCGAGAGTGATGTGTTATTTTGGTTTGTTTCATCTAATTCTTTGCGTTGGCTGCTTTTCGCTTTAGGAACGGTGCCAAAATGTCCGTTTTAAGCATGCTACATAACTAATACGTAACACACACACACACACACACACACACACACACACACACACACACACACACACACACACACACACACACACACACACACACACACACACACACACACACACACACACACACACACACACACACACACACACACACACTGTGAGGTTTCGTATGAGAGTAGTGACGGTGACGTACCTTATTTTAGAGTACAAGCGTAATAAAATGATTATATATACTTTTTTTTTAAAAATTGAAGCCTTTGGCTCTTCATATATTTAGTAATTTTTTTTAAAAAATTATATATATTTATTTCCATAATAATTCACTAGTTAGATCTATTTGTCATGACGACACATTTTTGGCACATTGCCAACTGCTTACTTCCTTGTGATTTCCAGATTGCAAAGTGAATGAAACAAAGCAGTGTTTTTATTTGGAAATATAGAATGTGAACTCTTGCAGGACACAGAAAAATGCCAACTTGACAGAGTTTTTAATCCCTATTAAAAGAAAATACAATGGGACTCCCATTAAACGTTTTCTAGCTTAAAGTTCAAGATAGCCTTAGCTTTCTTTTTATCATTCAGTGCATATATATTCGAAGTTATGCCTGACGTCAAATCAAGGAAAGAATCTTTTATCCTCTTGAATCTTTCACCTACCCATTTCTCAGCCCACGTATCATCTATTTCAGAATGTGTAAAGCGTGCCATAGGTACACAGATTCACTGGTGCGCAATACGGAAGCACCACGGTCGTTTCCATGGAAACGGAGAACTTCCGAAAAATCCAGTTTGTCTGCTTGTTTATTTTTCTTCTTTTTTACTTTTTTCTTCTTTCCGTTACAGAAACACGCGTTATTGATACTTCATTGTACGGGTGTAATGAGTATCGTACGAACTTCAAAATAGGCCATTTCTATGTTAAAATAAAAGCAAAATAAAACGTGGATCCAAACTGAAAATCTAAACATTCTTTCATTTTTTTTTTTAATTTTTAGAACATATAATACAAGACCTCTATTTATATCCCCATTCTCGACTCCACACTGACCTTTTTCTTCTTCATTCATTACTGCTACCGACATTCCTTAAAGAACTTTTTTAACACTAGAAATGCAGGACTACTGCAAATAGTTTCTTCTTTCTTCGCACGCCTCAACTCATCCAGGAGTTAGAATACATAATACAGAATAGAATAGAATACATTCAACAATCAAATAAATTATTGCAATATAGGTTTAAATATTAAACCAGCAATGACAATAGAAGGAAAAACAACAAAATCAATCAATAAATATGAATACATATATGATGATGATGATGGTATACAGCCCGTATCTTTGCTACTGCTGGGTGAAGGCCTTTCCCATTGCGGGAAGGTTAGGTCTACTTCTCCCATGTTGACCCAGTTAATCCATCTTGGAGGACTGTATCAATTTGTATGTATGATTTAATAAGACAATCACAAACATCAATGCTCATGGCGAAATTCGAATCCCGCAGCCTCGACTGGAAAGTGAATACGCTAACTACTCTGCCATTTTTCTCGAATCACGCTATCAATGTTCAACTACTTGATTCCGTGTGCATTCCTTTATAGCTTGTAGTGCAATGTAATTTGTCGCTTGATGGTGAAAAGGAAACAGACGAAGTCCGACAGATGGTAAGGTTCCTCCTGTCGTTCATTATTATCAAATTCCCACAAACTGAAGTTTAGGATATCACATATCTGCAACAGTCGTGTGTGTGTGTGTGTGTGTGTGTGTGTGTGTGTGTGTGTGTGTGTGTGTGTGTGTGTGTGTGTGTGTGTGTGTGTGTGTGTGTGTGTGTGTGTGTGTGTGTGTGTGTGTTTGTCAGAACAGCATGGGCATTGAACTTCACAGTTGGCTTTAACTGAAAAATAGCGATATATCAGGCGAGCATCACACCAAACAGAATCACACATCGTAGATTATTGGAATGAGAAATCAAAATGCATACTTTTCAAATCAGGTAGAATTCGAGAAGCGTCTGGATATGGCAATTATAATAGAAATATTATTTAAGAATATTGCTCCATTTGTTAAATATAGTGATGGTCCTGTTGTGGTCTGGGGATGCTTCGCTTCATTTGGGCTATGATTCCTTGTCTTAGTTTTTCGGGAAAAAATGAATGCTGAACGCTGTATTGACGTGCTGGAGAATTCTGTTCGTGGTAGTGATTTCATATAAATGGTTTCTTTCTTAGAGAGAAGGAGAGAGAGTGAGAGAGAGAGAGAGAGAGAGGTTTCTTTCTTTCTTTCTTTTTTTGTTAGAGAATTATTGATACTTCATTGTAAGAATGCACTGAGTGTTACGAACTTAAAAATTGGTTATTCCTGAGTTAAAGTAGAAACAAAATAACACGTACATCCAAATTGAAAATCTAAAATTCGATAATCTTTTGTTCCGTGACTTTTTGAGAAAACAGATTCGATGACGTTCCCTTTGCTTAGAGGAGAAAGGTGGTTGATGCATGGCGGAGCCCCGCCACTTCAGTCCATCTTTCAGGAAAAGAGACCCGAGGATATCTTGATCGATGATTTCCTGAAAGATGGATTAATTGAGGTGGATGGACCAATTATATGAACTCCTCTATCATCTGATTTTAATCCTATGGATTTTTATTTGGGGAGCCATTTGAATCATTGGTGTGGGGAATGCTGAAGAACTGCAGGGATTTGTTGAACTTGCAAGCACCTGTAGAACACCAGCCAGGAACTTTGGGTTGTTAATGATAAAACGGGTGCGTGACTGGCAACGGAGATCATTTTAAACACCGGCTGCGAGGTACCTTCATCCTACAGTGTTTCTTTCGTCAGTTACCTTTTTCCGCATTGCAGGTTGTCATCATTCATGCCGCCACAAATATAATATATATTTCATGAAACTAATAATTAATTGTCTGCAGCCTACTCAAGCAGGACACCGTAAACCGTGACGACGACATCTGTTGAGGAAAACGGAGTAAATGTAAGATTTAAGATTGATCAGTACAGTCTCGACCTTTGGAAACAGTAAGAACGTCAGCTGATATATATATATATATATATATATATATATATATATATATATATATATATATATACACACACACACACACACACACACACACACACAATATAAAAACAGTATATATAAAAATAAGCTAAAACAACTGATCATGATTGTTTAGGGTTTATTTTTATTTTATTTATTACATATATTATTTATTATTTTATGTATTACATACATACGAGCACTCGTACATACATATATATATATATATATAATGCACAGTTATCACAAATGCCACGAAATGTCAATAACACTTTCAAAAGACTTCCGTGACCCAGAGAACATAGCGCTTAACACCACTCCGTTCCTCAATGAGCTGAGTACCGGGCCGATGGCAATCTTAGGTAATCAGAGGGGTTAGCCTTTTGTCTATGAAAACAAAGCTATCGAAGTGTGTCAGTAACCAGAATATATATCTCGGGTACCAGGGATGCTTTACTGCAGCAGCGAGACAGGTTTAGTATCTGCATCACACCACTGATGAGATATGGAAATAAGTGGAACACAACAGGGACTGTAAGTGGGAACAAGGTCGATGTATTACTGCCTTTGCTGGCGGGTCATAGGCTCTACGTGAAAGTCTGTTGTAAGAAACTATCTGTTGTTTATGAATGAACTTTCGAAGTAGGAATAAGTTTCGGATTTGGAAGATAAAAATATAGATATCCGCAAAACGATTTTACATGGTAAACATTTAGTTATTTTAAAGGTTTATTTATTTATTTATTTAAGAAAAGAAAAGTGGCCATGTCGTTGAGAATGAATGTATATTAAAAAAAAGAAAAAAAAGAAAGAAAAAAGGTAAGAAAATGGTCTACTAGACATTAAAAGCAGCCATATTCATACCTTTTTCAATTCCAAACAGCGATTGAATGCAGAAGATATATATATTATTTTGTAAATATGAGTCATAAGAATATCACAAACTAAACATAGGAAATCCAACAACAATAGTTTACAGCGACCTGCCCAAGATTTTCAGTGACAAAGTTAGCATTTTCTCATTCGGAACGAATGTCAAGCAACCATTCGTAACAACGGGCCATCCGAACTTTAATAAGGCTACGAACCAGTGAATGCATTGTTTCCTGGAACGACTTGTAAATATATGACAGTAACAGGAGAAAAATACTTACGGAATCAGGTCATGAACATAGTTCAAATACAGACACGCTGGGAACAAAATACAGAAGTGACCGTGAAATCTTTTCACAACGAATCAGAAGAATGATATCAAAGTGCAAAAGAAAAAAAAATGACATTTCTGACAAAAGCTAATTATCATTCTAATTGCAACCTATTTTTAAGCTACATTACAGATATATTTAGAGCATAACTATTACAGATAACTATTTAGAGGTAAAATTAGCATTCTTCAAAATGCGTAATAATTCAAATATAGAAAATCGGTGACAGACGATTAACTTCTTTCCCAGTGTGTCAGAATTACGTCATACTTGGAATCGGTAAAGTTCGTACACAAAGTCGATTTTGTTTTCATTTTTATTTTCTTGAATTGCTCAAGTTTACTAAGAAAAGTACATTACGTTGTTACAGTAGCTGTTTTAACACGAATTTGTATAGTAAAAATGTTTAATCGTAGTAGCAGACGATTTGTTTTTTATTCGAAACGAATGTCAAGTACGCCATGCTTGGAATCTGTTGATGTTCGTGAGCGAAGTCAATATTTTAGTTTATAATTAGCGTGACGTGCTCAAGTTTTGCACATAATTTTAAGGCTTCCTACAGCAGCTACTTAATTATTCATCCAAAAGTATGTTGTATTTTTTAATATTTTCGTATATTTTATTTCGTAATATTTTCGTATATTTTATTTCGTAATATTTTCGTATGTTTATTCTTAATGCTTCGATTTGTAAACAGCTGTTTAATTTTAATAATTAATTAAAATTATTTAATTAAAACCGAAATTAATAAAAAAATTTAAAAATAAAATAATTAATGTTCTGATAAACGTGCCATATTTTCTGTTGATTTTTTCCTTACTCATAGTCATTCTATGCAAGCATACTTTGTGAATTACTCATGTATGGGATCTTCAGCCTATGACACAAGACAGGAGGGAGGGATGGGGAGTGGGGCAATCATGAAGAGAGGGTCTGTTGACAAGCGGTTTGTATGAAACACTTAACAGTGGTGTAATTAACCTAGTCTTCTAGGAAATCCCCAAGTGTAGCCAACTGTGCTGTTCGGAGGGTAGGAGAGCAGAAGAAAAGTTTTTTTTTTCTTTCCCTCCCTACTACATTCTTGAGAATGAATTTGAAGCTTGTGATTTGTTGTTCAAGTTGCCAATAAAGAAAAAAAAAAGAAAAAAAACTTAAAAAAAGAGCGCTGAAGGAAGATAATTAAGGAAGGTTAGGAGGATAGTAAGTGGCAACTACAGACCGAATGTTGTTAAGAGAAGGAAATCGGATACCTTTGAAACTGGACTGTGGTGCTACGTGTCAATGATTCTAAATTGTTCGGTTTTTTGTTTTGTTTATTTTCTTTCGGAAAATTGACCTTCATATTTCCCCTTCCAAGAAATAGGGCCACTGCAAGCACACATACGGTCTTACAGAATCTGTGACACTCTGGTTTTGTGAATTCATGTAACCATAAGGACTTCGCACTTAAGTGTGAGGGACTTAATTGAAGACGTTGTATTATTGTAAGTTAAATTACGTATTTCTCTCTTTGATGTTTATCTAGAAATTTAGGCTGTTTCCACCATTAAGGACTAATTGATGACTTAGTCTTTAAGTTCATTTATACGCTTTGGTACTCGGTTGTGATGTTCTTTAGAATTATAGTGATTTTTTTTTTTTGTGTGTGTGTGTGTGTGTGTGGTTCAGATCGAAATGTCTATTCTCTTAATAGTCATTTAAGAGAATCCCACCACTAGGGGCTGAGAGTAGATGAGCATTTCCCAGATTAAGTAGCAAAACAAAGCCTGCTTCAGGAAGGTTTGGAGATCGTATAAAAGCGGGGTCCGGTCCTACGCCCCTTATAAAGGTTTGAAAGTGTATTAATTCGACCATATGAATTTTTAATATATTGCAAATTTATAAAAAAAAATGATATTATAAATTGCAAAATTTATAATATCATTTTTTTAAATGATATTATAAATTTTGAAAACAAATGAAAGATCAATGATAAACCGAGAAAAATTTCCGCCGTTATCTGTTTTATCAATAGAAAATAACATCACAAAAATTGTTATATGAAAGCTTTCTGCTAAAAGAGAAAAAAAAAACACTCTAAATCAAAAGACCTTATTGATTTAGAGTGGGCTAAGACAAAATGAAATATTTATCTAATGAAGGTTGAGTATTTAATTTTGCCTAAATATTCGTATTAGGATAAGTGGTATATTTTACATTCTTTGTGTTTCGAGATTTACAAAAAAAAAAAAAAAAAAAAAATGTATATATAAAAAATAAATTCATCGAAATCCATACACAATGATATACCTTTCGTGACTTTTAATTTTTTTTCTCCTGAATGTTATTAAGTACACGCGTATTTTTCCTTCCTACAATACGAATGATAATTTAATTTTCAATTTATTACTAATTGTTGTTAAGGATTAATAATAAAAAGTTTTCTTCATATTAATTGTCTCTCATCCACGAAAGGTTTTCCTGTAAACCTATAGAACATTTGTACCAAGGGTGGGCTAAGGTTTTTTTCTTGCAATTTTTTATTAATTATATATATATATATATATATATATATATATATATATATATATATATATATATATATATATATATATATATATATATATACTTTTTCTGTAATTTTTTATTTATGCTTACATGATCTGGAAACCCTGCTTTAGAGACCAAACATTGAACTTTTTCTAGTCACATATTTAATTAATGATTTCTATCTTAATTATTACCTTAAATTACGGTAAGGACAGAAAGAAACAAACCAACTTGGATAATTTATCTAGAATTGCAGAACAGTCATCAAAAACGAGTAAAAAATTTTGATATTTATCATCAGTTTTTTTTCTTCCTCGTAGACTTACCTCTTTCTTATTTTCTCTCAATTTTTTGATGATTAAGAGCTTTTCCTTATCTATTCTAGTTTTCAAATTTGCTCGATTTTCTGCATTCATTTGATTTACGTAATTTTTTGTTGATCTTAGTTGCCTTTCGCTACTCTTTCAGCAAACCATAGTCGTTCAGTTTATCCTTCTCCACTCAACTTTCTTCCGCATTTTTATTTGTTAGAACGCTTACGTGTCTCTTGGCATCGACACTACTTGAAGCAGTTGAGCCTTTCGTGCAATTGGACTACAAGTCAAATTGCACGAAAGGCTCTGTGGAGTTCCCCACAGCTGTTAATTCTGTCTCTACAATATGAATAGAACATGTCACCAAAAAAGTACTCGGGGTCCTTTTCAACTGTTTCTTTCTGTAAGAAACAGAAACATTAATTTCCTAAGTCTTGAAGAATTTTTTTTCTGCAAGGTAAACCATCTGTGGTAGTCAAAATGCATTGATTAACAACATTGTCGACAATTTTCCTTTCCACTTTACTACCGGACCATAGTAAAATTGAAAGACGTGCAAAACAATGCAATTTGATGTCCGTGATGGTTTACCTTATTAATAATATAGGGTAATTATTAGGGTTCGATTATTAATATTAATCGAACTCGGGTCCTGTCTAATCGAACAGAGTTGCTCTGCAGATCTGGTACTTAATTTGACAGTTCTCGAGATACAAACCGAAAACTTCATAAACACAGGAATAAGAACACAAAGAAGGACAAATTTGTGGATCCAAACATAACGACTTCGTTTCCTGTTGAAACAGCTGGGCTGCCACACAATTTGTGGGATGTAGGTACAATAATGAAAATTTATGTAGCGAAACATACTTTTAGATATCCGTAAAACTTTATGAACTATTTGATATCCTTCTCCCACTGTCCAATACTTTTCTATAGAAATGACATGTGCAGTATGCACCTCCCATAGCGCAATTGGAAGAATGCTGGGACATTGCGCCCTTCCAGTGTAATGGACCCGAGTTCGATTCTCGTCGTAAAAAGACGAATCTTGATTTGGGCTTTTTCAATTGAAGTTGAATTAGCCGACCTCATACGGTTGTAGAAAGGTTCTCCCGTAAACTCGAGGTTTTCATTCCACATATAAGAAAATCGGCCAGAGAACCCAATTTACAGACGAAAACATTATTGGTGTTGGCAGGCGGAAGATGTCATGGTGTGTAGTTGGAGGATTAAGTGGTGGAGACGGTGAGTGCTGTGTAATGATTGAGTGCCCTCTTTCGATGAGTCCTTGGAGGTATCACGTAACAGTCATAAATTGTACATCTGCAATGAAGTAACGATTTTAGTAATAAAATCGTAATAAAGATAATAAGTTTTGGCACAATATGAAAAATCCTTTAAAGTGGTGTGAATTTAGTGTGTGTGTGTACATATAACACAATCTACACACACACACACACACACACACACACACACACACACACACACACACACACACACACACACACACACACACACACACACACATTATATATATAAACTGCTTAAAGAAGTCAACGAACGTCATAGCGAGAGGAACAAACATGCCGTGGCGCCCACCTTAATAAAATGTAAAACCTCCTTTGGCTACGATAACTGCGGCAATCCTACTGGAATACTTTCCACAAAAATTCAATGTTCGTAGCACCAAGCAGAGGTACGAGGCCAAACCAGGAAAAACAGGAACATATCATCACACCGCTACCTCCGAATTTCATAGTTGGAGTTACGCACTCTGTAAGAGACGTTCACCAGGCATCGGCACACCCACACCCGTCCATCTGCTTGGTAGAGGATGTAGCATAATTCCTCGCTCCATAACATAGCTTTCCAAGCTTACACGTCCTGCTATACATGATTTTGCACCACTGAAGACAACGCTGCATATTGATTCAGGTAATGTAGGGATTTCACATTGCGGTCCTACCATGGAAACTCATGTTGTGAGCCTCGGTTGTGAATGTTTTTATGTAGATTTGTATTCCAGTCGGTGTCTCCTGAACTCTCCATTCACAGTCGGTGTCAGTAGATGAATAGCGGTTTTTACACGTTACATTCTTAGCACCCTATAGTCACGTTCGGTGAATGCGGTGGGTCGTCCACTACGGGTTGCACTTTCAGTTGACTTCTTGCGCTTCCATCTCAGTATGGTATCATTGATCCTTGGCCTAGGATAGCCCAATTTGGCAAACACATAGGCCCACAACACGGCATCCTATGACAACCCCCTCTTTCAAACTCCGTCAGTTCCCTTCTTGTAGCCGGCCTGGTTGACCGAGTGGTTAGCGTATCCGCTCTCCAACCAAGAGACTGCCGGTTGGAATCCCGCAATGGGTATGGATGTTTGTGATTGTCCTACTAACCGTTTACCATGTGTACTGCCGTAACCTGTATCCTGCAGTATGACCGTTGATGTTGTTACGACATAAAAATCAAAAATAGCTGACCCTTATCGCAGCCATTTCACCCGAACACAGTTCCATCGATTTGTATAGCATCATATTCCTCCAATTTATACCAGCTACAAACACGTGACTTGTTTACATGGCACGATGCACCTTGCCCATGGGGTGTCCGTTAACTTCTTTCTAAGTAGTATGTATTATTTATTTTATTTTATTTTTTTAGTGGCAGCTCTTTCCACTGGAGGGGTGGGATTGGATTAATTGAATTAAATCCTTCCGTCCTGATGATGTATAACAGATGAGTATTGAATTACAGTGTCTGTTACCTTTTTTTTTTTTTTGCAGAAAATGGTATTTCGCGATTTCCTTGTATCTAATAGTTTATTTCCTTTCACTATCTAAACTTTTTCTTTTTTAAGTTACTTCATTTAAGCGGTGACTCCACTCAACAAATTTCAGTCATCTGCATCCAAAAACAAATAAGACATCCTGGAAACAGGGGAAAGCTTTTTAACAGATTTGTGCCGATAGAAATTTGACACGTTTCGGATGGCATCCGCGTCGATTGATGACTTTATATTCAGTTTACTCTTTCGGAATTTATGTGAATGTCCTCAATAAAGGAGTAACCGATCGAGTGTTTTCCTTACATTCAAATGACTTAAATAACTTTCTTTCTTTTATGTGCAATCAGGCCAGCAGCTTCCATTTCGTTTTACTGGCCAAGCGAGAACGCTAATTTCCGTCCTAATTGATTCATTTATCTGGTTTACCGGTCGAATAACTGGTCAAACATTTCAGTGGTTCGTTCGTTTACCACGAACCATTGAAACCGTTTAACGAAGTAAGTGTTGATGGTTGTTAGCGATAAGATGGGAATTTCCAGTTCGATTTGCAATTAATGTAATTGAAAGGTGCTGAAATGCTCTAGCTGATCATTATGTGCAACCATAATAGTGTATCAAAATCCCTTACTTTTCCTTTTGCTAATCATATCCACTTGCTGAGTTCCAGATGTTGTGACGTAAGAGTCACTGAAATGATTTCCCCTTCGTTTCAGTCGAAATCATCCAGACTTGAAGAATTTATAAATTTTTACAAGAGGGGGAAAAAGCAATGAAAATTTGTGTTCCCCAACGATATATCATTTAAATATCTTCCTCAACCATGCGTGCAATGAATTTTGTGCGTCACGTGATCATGCACGGATTGTAATAATATTAATAGCGCTTTATTTGACATTCCATTTCTCCCAGACACGCAGGTTAGAGAAACCTTGGTTTTTCGAAAAAAAAAAATATATATTGAATTGCAAGGGGGGGGGGGGGAGAACGTGGTAACAGGAATCCATCAATATTCCGACTCCAGTAGTCCTTATTGTATCAATGTTTCCTTACAATACGCGACGCTCAAGACACTAATAGTAATTATCAAGGAGGTTTCAAGTTCTTTGAACCCACCTTAATTACAGTGAGCAGTTTGCAAACGATTTAAGTCAGTCGATGATAGAAATATTAAGTGCTAGAGATAGGAATTGCATTTAATGCTTATATAGCAAACAGATGGTTGGACTTCTTTCAAAAAAGAAAGATGGAAGGACTCTGAGATATGAGCCAGAAGTGAAAACAGTATCAAAATACATACAAAGATGATCTATTTAAGTTCAAAAGAAAATAATCTCTTTGATTATTTTCATGATTAACAGATAATTAATTTTATTTGAAGGAAAATAACCATTGTAAAACATAAAGAGAACAGTTATTGGTGGAGATTAGATAAGATAGAAGAAACATTTAAGCCTCTTGGGATTTGTTTTCCAGAGAAATGAAGCATCAGCAAAAGAAACCAGTAATAAGGCCGAAAGTGCAAGAAAGGCTATCAACATGTATCACAGATTATCAATATGAGAAGGATGTTGAAAGCATTCTTACTTATGGTTGCAAAACATGATCCATAACTACACAACAGCAAAATAGATTCAAAATAGTTCGGGTGGATTTTAGCTCGTTCAAAGAGATCAGAAAAGAGAAAAAAGGGAGAGAGAAAGAGATGATAGAACTGGTAAGATTTAAGTTGGATTGTCTTTTGGATTGCTTGCTAAAGGGAAAAGCTCTGCCGTATCCATAGGAGACTGGCTAAGTCGCTTTCGTTTGTAATTCCCAGATAAGTAAACGTTCCCTTCTCGTCTATGAATCCGGGTCTTTCACCTAAACAATGCTACGACCTCCTCTCAACTGCACAGTGGAGGCGCTGGATATAGGAAAGGATCAAATCAATAAAAGAACCTTTCAGTGAATTGGGACACTAAAGAATGAATATTGTTCAGAAAAATGTTCTCATAGTACAACAGATAAGATAGTAGCGGATCCAGGAGAAAGGACGATCTCTTCCCTCCACCTAAGTATTAGAACATAAACAATGTTGTACATTTTCATTTAAACAAAATATAAAGAATATATTTTTGAATTATAATACAAGTTTAAAATTTTCAAATCAATGCTATTAGGCGTGTTATCATTTATTGCTTACCTTCAAAGTGAAGTCTGTCTGTCTGCACCAGAACCCTCTTTGTTTGTAAGTTTTGGATTTACGACCAACGCAACTAAAGCTATGAGGTCAATATATTAGGTTTGTAAATTGCGTGTGTTCTTCCGCCTCTGTAAGAGGCCAGCTAACTCACCTTCGTTGGACCAGGCCTAACCTACCACACACACACACAAACATGTGTGTGTGTGTGTGGTAGGAAAAAGAAACCTGAATGCAGAGGATCAAGATGGCCTGCCTATCTTGATCATGCTATCAAGACGGTGGTGATGGTGGAAAACAGAAAAGTTTTTTTTTTCAAACTGTCGTATTTTTTATTGTTCTTATCTTTTGTAGTTCCCTTATTCTCTTTCCTTCGCTCATGTTTTCTTTTTTCATCTTTTTTTTTCATCTCTCTCTCTCTCTCTCTCTCTCGTCATTTTTTTTTCTTTCTTGATTTACCTTCTTTTTGTGTGTTTCTTTGTTATTCTCCTTCTTTTGCATACATTTTTTGCTTCCTTGATGAGTCTATCGGTCCACCTGTCAAAGGTGCCAGTGACGTCACTTCGCTCCCCTAGCATGAACTTGCGTCACTTGGGTTATCGAAACGTGATCGTAAAAAGCTGCTCACCTGAATACACTCGTAACATCGATATCCCCTGTTGCTACATTCAGTCCCTGTCAGTTCCCTGTCATGATTACCACTGGAAAAAATAATAATAAACAAAAAAAAGTCATTCCGAACTTTGCCGACTGCTGAAGCGTTGCTAAGGTCGTTGCCGTAGTTTCCACGTTTTAGGAAGAGGGATAGATATGTTTGTGGTTTACGACCTCCCTCTCCAATCTTCAGTTTTCCTCCCTCCCTCTTCCATCCCTTCCAGTTTAAAAAAAAAAAAAATAGAAAATCGCATAGGATTTGCGTGCGTTTCGGTGCAGCGTCCATAGTATAACGCTTTTTCAAAATGCTTCCGGATGCTTCGCACGAGCGGTCATGGTAGCCACCCCTTTAAAGTAATTTGTACGCGTGAATGACTGCCAGTTAGGAAGTGTGAGCAAGAACAGGCACACTCTAATCCAGGCTGTTTTGATGACTCGCAGATTATCAGATGGGCATGTTTAGTTTCCCCTCCCCCCCCTGAAAAGGGAAAAAAAACTTGCTTACTTAGGATGCGACACATACAGGAGGACCCACTAGTTGCACTCGCACACCGAAGCAGGTGTAACCGTTCGCTTACCCCACAGGGTGCGGAAATGTGGTGTTGGCTAATGTGATAGAAACGAGAAAGAGAGAGGTTGTCATGTAATTTTTCTCAATTGGATTACGGAAACATGGACTGTAAGTTGTTTGCTATTTTACATTGTTATTGTTATCTTTAAAGTATTATTCTTATCAAGCTACTCTGAATTATTTACATTAGGCTTCGCCACCCTTTGACAAAGAAACAAATGTGAGTCAATTTTGTGGGAAAATAAAAATTAGGATAGAAATGATATGGTAGCTGTAATAAAAGCGCGGATCGAGTCGGTGTCATACTATAATTTATATTGAAATTATAAATGTTTGCCATAGTGATGTTGGTCTGTATATGGCTCGACTGTTAATGTTTCGGATTGGTTTGTCTCCGGGTGTCCCAGTTTTCCCCTTAAAGGCTTGAAATCGCCTTATAATTAGAGGTATGATACTGATATTTTTAATCTAAATTTTCCTTCCTAAAAAAAAACGATATTGTAATAATAAGAAATGTTCATCAGAAAGATGAGCGCCTAGGTCACTTCGGACAGATCGAAGAAATACCTGAATAGACTGTTCTTGTTCCTCAACAAGACTTTTTTTTTTTTTATTGTGGATCAAGAACTGTCGAGATAAAAATCCTTATTTGGCAAATATCTGAATATGAATCCATCCTAATTAAAGTTGTCAATTATTGCAGTATTTTTACAATCTGTGGATGCGAGTTTTAAGGGGAATGATAACGTTGTAACTTCTGTTGGCACAGAATAAACATTTCGAAAAATCATTGTTTTGTTTTGTTTTTTTCTGTCAGAAATGTAAAAATTAAAAACATCATCGCCGATGGAAAGCATGCCTATCCAACAAATCGAAAATTATTTTTAAATATTTACAAACGCAAACTTTATATTTGGAACCTTGGTATTTATTAATTAAATAAATTAAGATTAAATAAAATAGCATGTCGTAAATTATTTGTCGAGATCTGGCTAACTTGCCTTTCGTTAGCTCTACAGAATTCCTTCCTAGCTAATCTCAGAATGAATTGAGAGGGATATTCTTCCCAAAACGAGGTTCCCTCCCTCCCTCATAAATGAACACAACAGTTGGATGTCTTACAATTTTATCAACAATTATATAAATTCTAAATAATCCTTTAAAAAATCCTAGA
Organism: Typopeltis vanoorti; assembly: GCF_054136105.1. Lineage (NCBI taxonomy): Eukaryota > Metazoa > Arthropoda > Arachnida > Uropygi > Thelyphonidae > Typopeltis > Typopeltis vanoorti. Next base: position 137,092,662 of record NC_143550.1, on the reverse strand, counting down.
AAAGTGTTCTTGTCACAAATGGAATTTGAACTCTGTTCTGTTTTCCTAGCTATAGGTGTTGTCCGTATAGTGTTTATAATCCTATCCACCACAAATGCAGAGTTTAAATTGCAGACAGCCAATCACATTTTCCAATGTTAAAAAATTTGGTTTGTTTCTCATTCTTACCATCAATCCATGATGATAAATGTATAATTGTGTACCGTTAACTTCTTAATACCCAATTCCATACAGTTTTATTTATTTGAAGCCTTTTATTTGAAGATAGTAAGTTAGCAATGATGTACTCAAAAATATCAGTGTGAAAGTTATATTGGCTTGTCCTCTGAAGATAGCCGAAAGAATCCAACTCTTGTTGCATTGGATAGACTGCTCTTATGACCTTGATCCGGGAAGAGGAGAGGGGTGGGGAAAGACAGGATAGATGTGTACATATTAGTTCTTATTTTCATAACAGGCCCATACCAGACAATAATACACGTTCTGTGTTGGTGTTAACATGCTAACATTAGAGAGAGAGAGAGAGAGAGAGAGAGAGAGATTTAAAAGTGGCCACAGATTTGTCAACAGTGATGAAGATAACCATCGTGAGTCAGTCTATTACTGTACATAACAACTGAACTGTTGACGATTTCTCTGAGGAGATAGTCGAATACATTGTAGAAGAGGGGGAATACACAGAAAGAGAGATAATAAAAAAAAAAAGAAAGAAAGAAAGACACAATGCATTGCGATAGATCAATAGCAAGATCGCCAATAAGAGATACATCACGGGAGACCGAAGAGCGGAGAGAGGGAGAAAAAAGTAAATGAAAAGCGAATAAAGACGTTGTTATAAGTGAAAGCAAGACTGAACGGCTAGTCAAAGATAAAGGATAAAAAGCATTAAGGATAAATGGATAGTAAAAGGCTGAGGTTGGTAGATGGTAATACAGATTCTAAGTATATATAAACCATTATGGCACAGTAAAATTGCGCACTTAGACAAGCTTCATTACCCATCATCGAATCGACCTTCCTCAATTTCAGTGCTTTGCAACCCAAATTGGGCATTAATGAAATTTAATGAATGAGACGGTCCCCTCCACCATCAGGTACTTCACCAGAATGACTACAGTGCAATGACCTAAACAGCTCATTACCATTGTTTTCGCTTAGGAAATAGCCTTCGTGAATGGCTCGCTGGTCTGGGGACTGCAAACGCAGGACTTCAGTCCCTTCAGTGGACGCTTCTCTTAGAGAGAGAGAGAGTTTTCTCTCTCTTGATCACTCTCCAATGTTTTGACGAAGGTGGATTGACGTGTGCCAGTTGCTATTTGAAGAATGCGTGTTCTTAATGTCACCCTCTCTGAATGATGGAACACGTAAAAATGGATGCGTGCTGCATTCACAGTAGCAGCGATCAAAGATCGCATCACCTGAAACTCGCTTTCCGTCTCCCTTCACACATATACATAAGGGGGCAAAGGAAATCCGGGAGAGAACGAATGTAATTCTACTCCAATCGCGTGTTGTGTACTTTTAGGAGTAACGACCTACAATTTAGTACGCTCGTTCGCTTCGGGCTAATAAGTTTTGCAAGGAAGACAAAAAAGAAAACGAGGATTGATTAAATTATTGCTGCGAAAACCATTTGACCTTGTTCCCACCTAGAAACATTACGTATCTCCAGAAAAAGGAAAGGAGAAAAAAAAATTCATTATTTAGCAATGTCACGTGGCTATTGAACAAATAATGCGATTTTTGAAACAGTCTTTATGCCAATGTACCATTGGGTGTGGGTGGGTGGGTGTTTCAGTATTACAAAAACAGTATATGTTCAGAAGAAAACTTATCTATTCCTCGGAAAGTTAAAAATTAGTTCTTAGCATTACATCAAAACGTATCGCAATTAAACTTTTAGAATCAACTTAGTGCGTTCTAACTTTGCACAATGTTATATACGATCATATCATTCCATCTGCTAATTTCCTTATTAATTAAAGTATTTATTGATAATAAAGTATATAGTGTGGTAATGTATTTATTGATAATGAACAAAAATACATTGAAAAAAAAAACACCAGGGGTCGTCAGTTAAGATTTTTTGCAGCGCAGTTTCAAAAAACGTCTCATTTTTTTTTGTATTATATTAAAAATAACGCTGATGGTCTTTTTTTATTAATAGTTACAGTGGATATTTATAACCAGGGGCGGCTCGTGCATAGGCACTGCGGAACTTCAGCAACCCCAATTTTTCTCGATATATAAATATATTTATTAATTTATTTATATTTGCTCGTAATATTTAATTTTATCATCAACAATCCTATACAATTCTCTTATTTTGTATAAAAAATAATAAAAATCCATCTTGTAGCACAGGAGGGCGAAGGACGCTAACAGCACTGTGTTTACCACAGTGTCATATTGCTACTCGCGCAAGCATATGCACGTCATAGTGAGATACGAGTGATATTAACGTAATGCGGCACTGTCCATCGCGCAGTTCCACTGTTGTTTATATGCAGCTTGCACAAGTAGTAGAGTGTTCGTAGTACTTATCGTGTTTACTTCGTCTCTTTAAATATTCGGACATTACAATTAAAGACATAACATTTGTTAAAGTTTTTATTTTAGAACATTATTGGGGTTGTGATAATGGATTTTATTTTTAAGTAATTTTGAATTATACCAAACTGTATAATTTTATCGATAATAAAGAATATTTTTTTCAGGTTTAATTGTTTTTAATTTTAATTTTTAACATAATTTTGATATTTTATCCAAACATGTATACACTGTACTTATAGTGTGTATGTATATTTTGAAAGTTGAAGCACCCCCGCGATTTCAAGCCACGAGCTGCCACTGTTTATAACTGATATTGTAAATTACTCTTAAAGCATATAATTAGAAAATTACTTTAGACCTGGCAATAATTTTGCCAATATCGAGTCAAATTGTACTCCACTCGATATTTGGATACTAAGATGAGACATGCGCAAAAATGAGCTCGATTTTTTAGATGAGTCAAAATAAGAGGACTTTCAAAAAAAAAAAAAAAAGAATATTTTTTATATGTAGCTGCCATCCACAAAAGGTTTTTATGTAAACCTATACGTTCGTACCGTGAATGGGCCAAGAATTTTTTCCTATTTTTTTTTATTAATTTTTATATATTTTTTGTATTTTTTTACTTTTTTCACATAGTCCCAGAAAAAATCTGCTCCAGAGACCAAACATGGAACTTTTTAAAGCCACTTCAGGTTCCCAGTAATTGGGAAGGTAGCCTCACACCAGTCTCCACCCTTTGAATAACTCCTGTTCCACACTTTTTTTTTTTTTTTTATTGTCTTCTGCGGCGTTCTCTGTGCCAGTTTTCCCAATTTCAGTATTGTTCTAGACACTTAATGGAAATGAGATACGGGATTCGAATCTCATTTTTTCGAGCTGATTTTTTTTTAAAGGAAATGCTTTAATAATACATGCATACATATATTTATATTGTTTGAAATGGCTTCTGATGGTGATGTTTATGCATAATGTAGATGATGATAAATATAAAAAATAGATGATATATGAACTGATAAATTTCGAGAGAGAGAGAGAGCATGCTAATCAAATACTACTGTGCTCGTTATGGGAAAACATGCAGAAACCAAAGTTTTTTTTTTTTTTTTTTTTTTGGAAGTATTTCATTGTACGTGACAAATAATGATTATATCTTTAACTTCTGCCTCTTCGTATGCAGTTCATAAACCTGCTTAATTAATAACACCGCCAAATATCATGTAATTTTATTCTTTTTAATGTCTTTCTGGCTTTAGATTTATGTAGAGATAATTCAGTAACTTCCATTTTTTCACACAATTATTTATTTTCAAGAATATTACAATCAACGAGTATTTCACAACACTTTTTGTCCTTGATACATCAAAAAGTAGTATGTATTTTTTAAAATTAATTTACTTGATAAGCAAGCCCTCTAGACTCTGGATGAATAGTAGTTGAAATATTAATCGCGAATGTATTTTCCATGCTTACTGCGTACAAGACTCATTTGTTGAAGCTATGGAGTTGAAGTGGTGATCCATGTGCAGACAACGTTTCTATTGTTGCAGATTTGTTGGTTTTGTGCATGCCACTCAACTAAGCAAACGAGGTCTCGTGTGCAGCAAGAGTAATGAATATAGCATTCCGGTCTGCTTGTTACTGTGCATCTAGAACCTAACGGTCTGCTTGTCGTGCAGCAATTATTAAATCTCTGTGAGGAATCCGAGCGTTGGTGCTCTTAAATGCTCCTGCGAATAAGCAGCTTACTCTTGCAAATAGTCTATCTCTAAATAAAGAAATGAAATCATGTTGAGATATTACAGTTTTTTAATTCAGTTTTTCATGGCATTGTTAATTCGCTTTGACTTAGGTTTGATCTTTTCCTTTACTATTCCAACTTAAATAAATAGTTAAAGTATATTTGTAATACTGAAATCTCTCTCTCTCGCTCACACACACACACACACACACACACACACACACACACACACACACACACACACACACACACACACACACACACACACACACACACACACAATAATCTGATGAAATCCGATCCTGTTGAATAGGTATTGACGATATCGAACTCCATACATTCTGTCTTCCGCAGCTCATAGAGAATGGCCTTTGTTTAGAAAGCTCCGGATTCAAATCCAGTCCAGGACATAAAGAACATTAAACCTTCATATGAAGATTGATTGCAGGGTTTTTACTCCAGAAAAGTAACTTTTATTCCGCAAGACTGACAGCCAGCCAAAAGAACGCATGCAATTAATAGACCTAATACACTGGCCTCATTGCCTCAGCTGATTCGGCCATAAATCCAAATATCACAACACTGGACTGAAACCCCGTCAATATTTCAGTTTCTTTATCCATAATGATAATTCTACCGAAATTACTGTTACCGGCTACACACCCAAAATATTTCTTGGGATCTCAATCAAGCATACTTTCCGAGTTCCTTTTCTGGATAGACCAATTGGAGAATACCCACATCGATAGCAGAGTACAAATATAGGTATAGATAGACTTTCTGCTTATTTATGCCACTAACATACTAAAGGATTGTTGGTAACTCAAAGAATGATACATTTCTTATAATAAATGCAGCATGCCTATTGAAGTCACATTGAGCTGAAGTTCAAAGCGGAATGATTCTGCTGATTAAGGCTCTAAGACTGGTATTTAATCTGACACTGATATTCAGAGGATGAAATTCCAATTCTAACAGGGCTGCTGCTGAGATGATATCCATTCCGAGAAGGGGGGGGGTAGGAGGAAGAATGGAAAGAACGAGAAAGACTGTCTATTTGGCACATTCTGCGAGACGAGGTTGCTCTCCTTCCTCAGCACCATGGCGAGCATACACCTGACGGGGTTAGCGACAGGAAGTCTGGATGATGCCACTCTTCCTTTAACAACGACCGACAATAAAGCGCCCTACTGTTCGGCGAGCCTCGTTACTGCATTTTTTGCTAACCGGAAGCGAACTTTTCAATTGCATCCTTTGGGGTCTGGCACAGGAAGAGAAATTCCACTCTCCTTCCGGCAGATATCAGTTTTCCATTAACCCCTTATTAGACACAGTCGGATGAGGGGAGAGAATCTGTTTCTGTGTCAGGTGCGTCTGTTGTGCCTCCTTGACGCACGTGTTTATGTGAGGGCATTCTCAGGGTCGCCATCTATGGCATTAACCTCAGAGATACACACCAAAATAAAAATAAATAAAGAAAGAAGCCACAGTGGTCGCTTTTCTCGTCGTTGTCTCTAGGATCAAACAAACTCTGCTTTGAAAGTAAGCGGTGGCCGATAAGCAATGGTGTGCAGTGCGGATGAGCGACAGTGACGTGTTGTCTCTACTCTCCCAAGCATTCAGAGACATCTCATCTTTCATCTGCCCTCGACTTGTCCCGTGAGAAATTGAAATCATCTTTTTTTTTTTCTTGTTTTCGTGCAGGTCATTCGACTAAATTATCACGTGTTGTTTGTTTATCTGTCTGTCCTTCGGTGACAAATTGCGGTAGTTAACTCAAGGTTTGTCCGACAAGTAGTCTACTGATTTCATTAAAAGTCTGTAAAGCAGCGGTCGGCAAACACCGTATCATCACATTCGGCCTTTGATTTCATTCTATGTGGCTGTCGAAATGTTTTCCTAACACGGTGAGATACGACCCTTCAGAGAAAAGGTCAAGCACTGCGATGTTAAAAACATTGGTAACAAAATTAAAACTGCTGCATAAACACAAATGAACACAAGATCCATTTTGAAATCTTTCGTCGTGCCATTTGATTGACTGACCTGAAATATGTTGGTTGGCATCGTTCAACGGCCCTTGATCAATTCATGCCGTTCGCTGATTTTCACAGGGGTGGTCAGATTATATTTGGCTTTTTCCAAAACCATTTTGTCGTTTTGGCACAGACGCAAAGAGGACATTATTTCACTACAAAATAACAACACTCCAAGATGCTTTCACCCTGAAAGATGTACCCCCAGTGTAAAGCTGAACACTTTCAAAGCTCCTCCATCACAAAAAAAAAAAAAAAAGCATTCGGTAGCGCTTACATCTGCCAGCAAGCATTCTCCGATGAACTTTAAAAAATAAATATTATTACCCGGCTTATATCAGCGCTTATCCCGTGTTACGTATAAAGTATTTGCAGCCCATTTAATCCCGAATAATCGAATATCAATATTTATTTAGAGTCAACTCTCACTACAATAATTCATTGCTTTTAAGCGATGGACTGTTGTTTCAAATTTTTAAGATCTAATAGCTAATAAATATGTATAATAGTAATAAATTTATAAAGAGAGAGAGAGAGAGAGAGAGAGAGAGAGAGAGAGAGAGAGAGAGAAGCCCGTTTTTAATCTGATCTCAGAGGGTGGATTTAAAATAATGATTGCATAACTTGTCGCCATTCCAAAACAGATGACGTTTTCTCCGATTAAGGAGTCATTTTTCCGTATCAAAATACACGTAAGTCAATACCCGTCGGATTGTTTTGCACAGGAGCACACACATCTTGGAGTAGTAGACGAGAACTGGTTTTCGGAGTACTCACCTTTCTTTCCTGCTTACCGCAAGGTTAGCGCTATTAAATCAAATAAAAGGCAAGGGAAATTTGACTGAAGAACGATTTATGCGCACTGTCGCTCAATTCATCGTATTGTTATTTTTTTCTCCTTCTTTCTATTCTTCGTGTGTCATTCTAATCTTTCATTCATTGTCTCTTTCTTCCTCCCTTTGTTCTCTCTCTCTCTCTCTCTCTCTTTCAACATATTTATTTAATTCAAATTGCCAGTTTACCGCCAAGAAATATTTACGAACTTTCGATCGATGAAAAAAAAAAAGCAGCGTTTAAAAAAAAAATAAAAAAAAATTAATGTAGAAAACATTTTCTATTACACCCCCCCCCCCATTTTTTTTTCTTCTCACCCGTATTTCCGTTTCTTGGATTCAACATTGATGATTAAGGCAACTCCCATAAGAAAGTGGGCTTAGTAAAATGATTAGAACTTAATTAGAAAGCAGTTGTATCATGCGGAAATGACTCATCAACTTAAATAATTCTTCAAGTAGTAAGTCGCATTAGATCCCTCCCCCCCTCTTCTAACAACACTGACGATTACGATCAGAAAGCGTGAACAATAAATGCAAATACAAGCAGGCAGCACTTTCATGAAATTTTCATTCGTGAATATTTACGCAATATGGACATAACTGCAGTTGCGGCACGGTTTTATACTCGTAACCCCACCCCCTTCTGTTTCTATCTAAGGAGAATATTGTTAGTCTTACTGACCGAAAAGGCACTCAACTGTAAAACCGAAGGAGTGGCGGAGTGTATCTGCTTATCAAGAAAGCAAACAGGAAATGCTTCGGTGTACAGGTATATCGTTTCTCATGTATTTGCGCGTGTACGCAAACCATCCCAACACGATGCCATACAGAGGGTTAATTGGACACTGGAGCGGGTACGCTACGGTATATGCACGTTTTCATGATGTGTTCCCTCCCATAAACGATTCGTCCCGTAGATATTAGGTTTCGGTGGAACGTGGCCTTGGCAAGCACCGTTGCCATCAAGGTGTATCGTAACGTTGCTAAACCTCACTTCCGTCTATGAGTTCGGGTTTCTTTTTCTCTCTTTCATCCCCTCCCCCACTTCCCCAAAAACGGCTCGGTTATCTTCGATTTGTTGTGTACGAAACAATAAAGACGTCATTAGAACGAAGTTGTGTTGAATGAAGTATTCTTTGACCTGTATTCCCTTAAGTGCAGGGTGGTTCTTTCCCTCCCCCCCCTCATATCTCTACCAACCTTTACGGTTCTTGGCTTTGTTTCGCAACTCGATTACGACATCGGAGGTTAAGAGAATTTATAAACAGTAGGCCGTTATGGATAGGCTCTATCAATGGTTTCGCGTGTTTCGTGTAGCGCGGAGACCTGACAGTTGCACGCGCTACCCCTCGGTTTGCATTCAATCACAGCGGCAAAGCTATATTGTGTAATTTATGCTTTGGTGGAAAGTTATACAAAACAGTTTTCTATTTCTATCCAATGTATGTTTTTTTCCTAACAAAATACTTTATTTGGAGCTGGGTGTACCTCTACTTTGTAAACCATTACAGACATCAATTACCCTACATGTTATTCAGGTTCTAGTCCCCCACCCTAGGTTTTCCACTGATTTAACTGCTTGTTAAATTTTAAAACTTTTTTAGAAACCCCTTTTCGTAAAGCAGAGAAGCAGTTGTTAAATCTTAAGAATACATACGTTATTCACTTGTTTATTTTTTTTTAATTTATAGAATTTAGGGTTCTCTAGAGCCATGTCCTTAAACATAAAAATTGTAATATTCTGATCATCTTTTGAGGGCTACGTACTTGATTCAGTTAAAACAAAGAATGTAAATATTTGTGTATAAGGAGTGAGGAAAGGGACCTAACTGTGAAAAGGTAAATAATTCACACAGTGAAGTGTAAGCATTGATTCCAGTTCCCCAAAACATCAATATTTGTAAGATAATCTTCATAAAAATGGAGCAATAAGAGAAAGTATGACATTTGAAGCTAGTCTGGTTGTATTTTAATATAAAATTAAATTCACATGAACGGGGAAAAAAAAAAAAAAAACTGAAAAAAAAAGTAGAAGTTTCTCTGGAATGATCAACTTTGATTCTGTCAACCAGTAACTGAAATAAACCGAAAAAATAAATGATGAAAACGAATGCCCTTCTTGTTGTAATCATTAAAAAAAAAAAAAACATTGCTTGAACAAGTGATGACAGTTAATATAGTTTCCACTCAGTTCAGTTTCCTGTTGCGCTTTCAGCATCATGTGATGAAGTGATTTTATCCAACTTTCGCTTTAGAGATTATCATTTGACCATAGAGAGAGAGAGAGAGAGAGAGAGATGGATCCAGTTTTATTACACAGTTCATTCATGTGCAATACCTGATAAATATTCCAATGAACACCAGGGAAACTCATGAATGAAGAGGAAGATTATTTCTTTGTTTGTCTGTCTGTTCGTTATACAGATTTGCATCATTGGATTTACCATCACCACAATTTGCATGTTTCCTCCCTTATTTTGTTTATGGATGGAGACTAATATGTTTGGACCAAGAATCCTGACTTCCATAGGCAACTTGTCCATTTTATACGTTTTTGGTTATAATATTACAAATTTATTTACAAAATTATTATTATATATATATATATATATATATATATATATATATAAAATCACGAAAACTCTTTGCTATAGAGCATCGGTTCCCAACCGGTGATACGCGTACCCCCCGGGGATACGTGCTGGGCCTTTCAGGGATACACGAAAAATAATTAGTAATGGCGGAAAAAACAAGTAAAGTAAACAAAAAGCAAAACGTTAGTTATGGAACGATAAATGTTAGTATTTAAAAACAAGGGGGTACAATTTATAGAAACGGGTTTAAAAGGGGTACACAAGTGGAAAAAGGTTGGGAACCACTGCTATAGAGGTATGGATTTCCTCTCCCCCCTTTTTTCCTTTCTTTTCTTTCATGGCCTTTTGCTCCTCAGTTCATAAAATGACAGCAAATTGAAAGAGGAAAACAGAAAAAAATAATCAATACTATATAGAGATGTTTTTGTCATTTTCGAATGTCAAAAAAATTAATTAATTAAAAAGTCGTTTTTAATTAAAAAAACAGATTAAGCTGTTTGTTTATTTAAAGAGAGAAAAAATTAGTTAAGTACTAGAATAACGCTGTTGGTTTTATTTATTTTATGATAATTCCACTTACGAAAGGTTAAAAACTTATCGAACAAGAATTTTGAACTGGATGTGCAGAACACACACACACAAAAACTCCAGAATATTGTTCTCATTTTTATAGGATGAATAAAACGCAAAATATGATCAAATATTTGTTCTCAACCATTGATTTTATTGTGTAAAGAAAGATGAATATTTTTACTTTTGATAATGTCACGTGTTTCGCTATGCTAAAATCGTAAAATAATAAAGAAAAATAAATCACCGAACGTCGAATCACTCTGTACTCGAACTGGTATGAAATGTCGTTTTGTACGAAACACGCAGTCCGAGAAGACCTTTTTTTTCAATGTGACTCCACCCACGAAAATGTTGTAAACCTACCAGTACATAAGTACCATAGGTGGGTTAAGGATTTTTTTCTGTTTTTGTGAATTTTTATTATTTACACCAGTGCTTCCCAAACTTATGGATGCCCTCCCCCTTTGGAAAAATTAAAATATTTCATCATCATTAAAATACCCATCGGAAAAAAAAATCGTAATACAGACATATATTATTATTATATTTATTGTACTGTATTTATATGCAAGATTTTGCGTTTGTAAGTTTTTTTGTGCTTCTTATCAATAGCTTTGAAATGAAACTTATGTGAATCAGCATATATTTACTAATATTCATTAAGCGCCGAAATACAGGAAGCAAAATTTGTGAACCCGCACCAATGTGTGATTGTTTTTTCCATTAAAATATAAAAAATAACAAAAAAGAAATAATAAAAATTAAATACGTTTCTTTTAAGATAAAAAAAAGAACTACTTAGTCTTAAAACATTTTAAATTTATTTTCATTATTTCACGGCCCTTTCAACAAAACGTGTCGCCCACAGTTTGGAAGGCGCTGATTTACACAGTCTGGAAATCCTGCTCTACAGACCGAACACGGAACTTTTTCAACCTACTTCGGGCTCCAGTAAGCGGGGAGGTAGTCTCACACCCGATAATTTATGTCGAACGATTTCATTTTTATTATTAAGCTCAGACGTAAGCTTAGCTGATGAAAACAAACTCAAATTCAAGTCCCACTGATAATTATGCACTTAGATATACCGTGGTTTTATTTATTCCTAATAAACAATATATCTAAGTGCATAATTATATTATATATTATATTATATATTTTATAACACTGATACAGGTTACATGCTAAACATGATACTTTTTCTAACCATTTCTTCAATAAAATTGTTTTTTTGCATTAAAACAAATGACAAAGTTTTTGACCCACCCTTGTATATCGTGTATATCGTTTGACTTTTTCTCTGCCATCTCTTTCTGTTTTTTTTTTCTTTCTTTAGAATTCCATTTCCTTCTCTCTCTTTATACTTTCATTTAATTTCCAATCTGTACAAGTACTACTGTTTTTTATTTATTATTATATATTAAATTGTTTCCATAGTTTTGTGACCTTCCTCCTCAAGGTCAAAAGACTTTCGAAAAATGCAGTTAAATCTTAGAAAAAATCATCAGTACTTGCCTCACAACATGACACAGTCAAGTCTAACTCTTCGCCATCACACGTCACTGTATTTTATAATCATTAACCTGACAACTCCTAATAATCCTGAAACAACAGCTACAGTTAGCATGTCAGAACTTCAGTCATTTTATTCATTCTTTCTTTCTTAATATATGCGCTTGTGAGAGTAACCAAATTATATTCAAGAACAGAGCTCAAGGTTGTTGTTGTGAAGGTCACATTGAAATCTCGTTTCGTTACTAAGCAAATATGAAATTCAGCTATCTTTTTTTTATCGTTTTCCAGTCATCCCTGTGTATCGCCTCTCCTCTCGGTCGTCCATTCAAACATACTCTCGCACCTGTAACCCTGATAGGCACGCTCTGCCATCGTGCAACGACGTCATAAAGCTTTCCTCTGCTTAATGTCCATCTCTCGTCATTCACATACTTGTCCGACGTCATGAAACGCCTTTTATCATCTGATGGGGGAGGAGAAAAGGCCCGCACACAAGAGAAAGGCGATAGAAAGGATTTGGTTTGTGTTGCAAAGGTAAACAGTCGGCCGACATGTTGGAGTGTTAAGAAATAGTATATGTCGTCGTGCTACAAGGAAATGGAGAGGATTTGTAGGCTCGCTGGTATTCGTCTCGATCCCACCCGCATATGGAGGCAGGTAAGATTGTATTAAGTTATTTTTGATGCCTAGATGCTGTCGTAAGACAAGCGGTGATCGTTATTTTGTTGCTTTTCAGTAAAATCAGAACTAAACAGGACATTATTAGATCTATCAGCAAACAGAAATCAATTAAAAAAAGATACAGCAAGTGAAATTGATTTATAAAATCTGAGCTCTTGAAGTTCAGATTTATCTTCATATGCAATGCATTGAAGGTCATAAAAGTTAAATCAGGGTATGTTAGATGCAGTATTTGGGAAAAATAGTTGAATTTCAAAGGTGTACACTTGAAGCTGCTTTGTTGAGAATTCGCCATTAAACGCAATGACGGCCATTTAAACCACTTAATGATAATTGTGTCTACTACCTGGTTACCTATCAGCGAATCAGAAGAATTTATTTCATTCGAATAATGCTACTGCTGTTCGCATTTCACTAAAGAGATTAAAAGTCAATGATGATTTCAAAAATACACACACAAGAGGCACTTATTGGTCCTCCCCGTTCACTCACTCGTCCATATACACGTAAATCGACATCTTCCATTATGGCTTGAAAAAAAGATGCGTCCAGGCAATAAGAGAACCGGTATTTATTACAACCATAAAAGCTACGGTTGTTATGGTTTGTTAAGCTTTATAGGTTTTATTGCCTTCGAGATACAGTAAGTGACCTTTTATTCCAACTCCACTCCAAGAATACATTTTGTTATATCTTTCGTTAGAGAAATCTATTTGATCTTCCACCTTCGCTTATTTTTACGCATCGTAAAAGCACTTTGAGAAGTGCGCATTTTGAATTACACAGGAGAGTTTTGTAAGAGGGAACACTGAAGGTCAGACACAATGGCCGGAACAGTGAGTCACATGTCGCCAGCCAGACTTGCAATGATTCTTAGATTGGATTAATAAACAGACTTCAAGGTCAAAGTGTTTAAAATGGCACATTTGATCTTTCTCTCTCTCTCTCTCTCTCTCTCTCTCTCTCTCTCTCTCTCTCTCTCTCTTCGTCGATAAAGAAAGTGAAAATAAAAAGGCAATATTCAAGAAGGAAATAAAATGAGGAAAGCGAAGTAGAAAATGAAAGAAAGAGAGAGAGAGAGAGAGAGAGAGGTGAAGACTGAAATAAGTGGACGCAAATACTAAGAAATACAAAGCCGTGAGCAGCTTATTAGCTGATTTGGTTAAAATGCGGTGTGTATATGTCGGCAACATCCACAGCAGTGCGTTTAGGTTTCTAAATCACTCCCCATCTACATAAGCTCTGCATGCTTGCAGCGACACCTGTGCAAAGCAGTTACGTTTCCGCAACAGGTTAACTCTTCTGATTCACTTGAAGGTCACTGAAATATCCCGTTCCAAGAATTTCTTCTTTCTTTCTTTCTTCCCCCCCCCCTCACTTCGTTCCCTAAACAAGTACGAACGACCTTTGTAAAGTTTATCGGTTCAGGTGGTAGGGATGGCGTTCCCCACGTGCGATGGAAGGCGGTTAGAGGATAACGATGCCACCAGGAGTGCAAGGGTAGGTATTGTCATCATTTATCACTGGCACAGTGAACCTTGCAATTATCGCTAAGCCTTACTTACGCTGATTTACGATCTTCGGTTGTTTTGAATCGCACTTTTTTGGGTTAGGAATTTTAACACACATTTGCTCACCTCCAAAAAAAAAAAAAAAAAAAAAAAAAAAAAAAAAAAAAAAAAAAGCCATCGCTGTGTCTCGAGACCAAATGAAGATGAATGCACCTATGTGGATGATGGATGCTAAATTAAGTAAGGACAGATCGGCACCGACTTCTGGAAAGCCGAAATAACTCGCTGGGATTGTCTTAATTTCCCTTTGAAAAGGTATACTTTAAACTTTGCCGCAAGGTGCACATCGCACCTTTTGAGCCAAAATTATCCCACACTTCTGAGAATTCCTCGTGTCTGAATTTTGAATTTGGCACTCACTTTCAAGATATGAACTTGACGTTTTTCAGAAACAGCTATTTTTATCTGTCTCCTTAACTTGGAGATCGAACTACAAACTTTTTTTTTCCTCTCCAGTGTTTCTTTTTTTTTTTTTTTTTTGTTATCGGTAATGAGCATTTGTTCAATTCGTTCGCAGTTGTATTTGTGAGTAACTTTTCTACGATGAAGCGTATAAAAATGAACATCAAAAGACAAAATCTTTTTTTTTGTTTGTTTGTTTTCGTATTGCATTCATATGTAAAAGGATATCATTTTTTGACAGTTTTCGCTTCAAAAATTTATTTTAAAAATCATTCTGCATTATTACAAGTTTGTAGTTGGCATAATTCAACTGAAACATATTACACATTAATCTATGTATATATTTAAAACATATCTGTAATAATTCTGAATTCTCTTCGTTTCCAAATATTTTCGAAAAACATAATATAGGTTGTTTTAGATTATCAGGTAGATGTTGTTTAGTTCCATAGCAATTTTCGTTGTAGACTTCACAATAATTTCCCGCATTGCGACAGTCTCGAACAAAAAGACATTTTCCTATTGTACACCTTCTTCTGGTTGCCTTTGTAGCAACGATACATTCTTGCCAAAAGGGCCTATGTATTCTCCTCTTATGTTATGTAATTAATATATAATACATAATGTATTATGTAATTAATGTATTTTTCATTTCGTCATTGGCTGACTATTAAAAATTTTATTTTGTCACTCAAAATAAACTGAGCTCAATTGCGAAATAGTTTTGATGATCCTATTTTACTAATTAGTTATGCAATTAAAACGACAAAATTGATTTATTATTATTAAAATATTTACTTAAGAATTATCATATTAAATATATATATGTTATTCTATTAAAATAATAATAGTGTACATATGGGATAATATGTTATCAATAAAAATTGTTATTATTACTTTTGAAATAAATATAAATAAGAAAATCAATGAGCAACCGAGTTTCCAAATTTGGAAACCTCCAGAATTTGGAATCATCCGTTTCATACAACCCCCACCCTTTTTTTTTTTTTAAGCATTGCTCAGTCAGCTGGTTAGGTGTCCAATTAAAATGTTCCTTGGCCTATTTTATTTTCTTTTGTTTTTTATCTGAAATTCAAAAATGCTTACAAGGAATTCGGGCATGTTCAAGACGTTCTTCATTATTGACGAGGTCATTCTCATATCTGCAAGTGCTTGCCTGGTAAATCTTAGATTAAGATATGAAAAAAAAAGTACGTCTTTTCTGGACTATTATATTTACGTTATTGACTTAGATGTCTCATTCCGGGTCTCCTTTTTCTTTCTATCTTTTCATTATATAGCCTTCTTTTTGCAAAACAATGGCTTTGGACGGTTTCTTTTGCTGACTAATCCCGTTTTACAGACATAATAATAGTTTTCTATCACTCAATACAAATAAACCAGCGCAAAATTACTGTACATTACATACTTGCTGTAGATGACAAAAGAAAATATTGTGTGCAGTCTCTTGATTCTAGTTATATCCAAGGCTTGGTTTCTATAGTCTGTTGTGTATTGCAGTTCATTGTGTGTGTGGTCTAACCATATTGGAACACGCATGGCATTGTTCATTCTATGCAATCTATCATTTCGACTAAGTTGTCTAAATATATATTCCGCCATATAATTTTTCTGTTACTGTGTTACTGTAAAGGAGACTTTTTTTTATACATCCTGTAAAAACTTTTATAATGGTCTCAATTCCCAAAGCTAAATTAGACTGTAGCCAGTGTGGGTGATTTATTTTCCATTTTCATATGTATTTTGTACATATTTTTTTATTACATATATATATATATTTCATTATTTAGTTAGAATTTCGATTTGCAAAGGTACAATAATAAGAGAACAATTATCACTGAACCTTTCCTGAGAAAACTTTTGTTAAGAATATGGTTGGCCGAGTGGATAGGGCATCGCTCTCCAGTCAAAAGGCTGCGAGTTCGAATCCCACCGTGGGCATGAATGTTTGCGATTGTCTGTGTGAAATACCAGTGGTGCAGGTGATAGATAGCACTAGTGTGGTTGCGGTCGGTTGATGATTGAATGGTGGACACAGAGTTGTAGAGCAGGTGCCCTTCCTCGATGAGTCCTTGGACTCCCTGGAGGTGTCAAATAATAATAATAATATAGAATACAAATATTAGGAAGGTGGTAAAATGATTGACTGTTCGATCAGGGGTGATCGAAACTCAAACTCAGGATCAACAGAATTCAGTATAAGCACTATAAACATAAAAAGCATCGACGAAAAAAAAAGTTGAGCTTGTAGAAGAATTAAGACGACATAACTGGTGTTACCGACACAAAAAAGGCAAAAACAGACGAGATTCTTTTAAATAATGACTATAAGACGTTATAGTCAGACAATGATGATTAAAGAAAGGAAGGAGTTGCTATGATCTTTAACATATATTTTCATGTTTGATGTAAAAGACCATAGCTACTCCTTCCTCGAATGGCAGGCAATATCAAGTAAAGTGACGTGGGCAATCATCAAAATAAGGAATTGGACAATAGGACTTATTTGTGCTTATGGTCCCACAGAAGGCTCTACTAAGGAGGAAGTGGAGAAATTTTTGAAGCATTAGAGAAGGCAGATGACACAACGAAAAAAAAGAAAACTTGATCCTCGTTGGGGGAACTAAGCAGCAGAATATTAAATGAACACAATACATACAGAAATATTTTGGGAAATTTGGGAGAAAAGCGCAAAGTTAATAATAATGGCAAGTACTTGCCAGATTTCTGTTTCAGGACATGGGCAAGTCCTAAGTTTTAGGACATTATTAAACACCACATTGCAGCATAAAAATATGCACAATTCACACGGAGAGAATATGCAAGAAATAAGGAAAGTATTATTGGCCATGTTATTGTTGATAGCAATGTTTTCCCACTGGTTCAATACACAAAAGTATAGCAGATTTGATATAGGAAGTGATCACTATTTAGTTTTGAGCAGAATAAAATTGAATATCATATTAAAAAAAGTACGTAAGAAAGTTTTAAAAATAATCAAAATGGAGCTGCTTTCAGGGGTGAATTGTAATCCCAAATACACAAACATCATTCAAGAAAAAAGTAAAAAGTTTGAAACAAGAACCAATCTTGGAGATTCATCAGCAGACTATAAAAAAAACATTGATTCCTTCAGCCGGAGCAGCATGTAGGGAAGTTGTCTGTAAGGTGGGGAAAAATCAGAACTCCATGATGGACTCAGAAAGAGGCAGTCATGTAAAAGAAGAAAATGTACTGGAAGATCCTTGGTTAACGTATGCTCTGAAAGAATACAGAGAAAGCTGTAAGAAAGAAATGTAGTGTGTAAACGTAACTAGGTAAACTCCTGGAAAGACTTTGGCAGTGATCTAGAAATCAAATAAATACACTGCTTGGTAAGAAGTCAATAGATACACCCACATGGGCATCGTTGCATCTAACAAATCATGTGTTTGTATCCGGTATAAATTGGAGGAATATGATGCTCCCAAGTCAGTTCAACTGTGTCTGGGTGAAATGGCTACGAGAAGAGAACTGATGGATTTTGAAAGACACGTTGTGATAGGATGCCATGTTGCAGGCCTATCTGTTCATTGAAAAATTGGGCCATCCCAGGTCAACAATCGGTGAGGCCATACTGAGAAGGAAGCGCAGGTAGTCAACTGCAAGTGCTACCCGCAGTGGACAATCCACCACGCTCACCGAACGTGACCATAGGGTGCTACGAGAAATAATATGTAAAAACGGTCATTCGTCGGCTGACACGTTGAATGAGGAGTTCCGGACATTGACTAGAACGCGAATCTGCACAAAAACATTCAGAACCAAGTTCACAACATGGGTTTCCATGGTATGACAGCCGCATGCAAGCCCCACATCACCCGAACGTCGTGTTCAGTGGTGCAAAGAACGTTCAGTGGGACGGAAGCTTGGAAAGCTGTGTTATGGAACGACGAATCACGCTACATCCTCTACCGAGCAGATGGACGTGTGTAGGTGTGGTGGATGCTCGTTGAACGTGTCTTACTAAAGCGAATAATCCCGTCTATGAAATTCGGAAGTAGCAGTGTGATAGTATGGTCCTGTTTTTCCTCGCTTGGTTCATACATCTGTTTGTGGTGCCACGAACATGGAACTCCGAGAGGCATCTGAACATTATAAACAATGCAATGCTTCCTAATTTATGGCGTTTCTACTGAACTGACTATTGTCTATTTCAACAAGACCCCTTTTCACCGTGTCTTAGGGCTGCTGCTGTAACTGCGTGGCTTGTGGACACGAGCATCACCACACTTGGCTGGCTTTCACAGGGCCTTGACTCTACCCTATTGAGTATCGGTTGTGGTCAAGGGATGTTCGCCCCCACAGCCCCGCACCTCATTACATGCTTGCAGGAAGAATCGTCCAAAATTCTCATTGATCGCTAGCGTACGCTTGTAGAAAATATGCCCGTATGATTGGTGCAGTCATTCGCAGCGAAAGGTCCTACATCTTATGAAGGTAAGTGGGTGGCATGGCTGTTGGTTCTTCTCGCTATGGTGTCCGTTTACGTCTTTCCAAGCTGGGTAATGGAAAGACGGCAAAGTGTTCTGGAGGCTATTGAAAAAGCTAAAAAATAGAAGAAAGAATTCTGTGAAAGGAATCGGAGATAATAAAAGTAACTTGAAAACCGAATGTATTCCAGATATCTGGAGTTATTTTACATGAGAAGGATTACTGAATGAAACAAGAAGTGACATCACAGTGGTAGAAAACACTCAACTGAAATGCAACCAGGAATGCATATTAATATTTGAAGTAGAAAAGCCATAAAAAAGTGAAATATGGAAGCGCATATATTCGACCAGAAATGTTGAAATACGAGGGTGTGCTGAAAAGTTGTGATTATCACCATGAAGAAATTGAGATAGAACCATGCTTCTTACACATTATTCTACATATTCCCCACGAAGTGTTATACTTGTTACAATGCTGTTGCATAATTTGCAATCCTCTGAGAAAAAAACTCTCTTGTTGCACAAACCAATCCTCAGCTGCAGATATGACTTCATCATCTGTGGTAAATTTAGTTCCATTCAAGTATTTCTTTAAATTTGGGAATAAGAAATAGTCAGATGGGGCCAGGTCTGGCGAAGAGGGTGGGAGAAGCAGACATTGAAAGCCCAAATTGTGTGTTATCTGTTGGGTTTCATGAGCAACAATGTGAGCAGGTGTTTTATCCTGCAAAAGCAACACTCTTCTGCTCAGTTTTTCCTTCTTCAATTACTTTAGAGCTGTTGAATAAACTGCTGCTGCTCTGCTGTAACAGTTTCGCCATTTTTGAGCTACTTAAGTATTACATTATCCATTATCCCATAAGACAATGGCAAGAACCTTCCTGCTGCCTTTTGGATTCGAAACTTCTTTGGCCGTGGAGAACCTTTGTGTCTCCACTCCATTACTGTTGTTTGTTCTCTGGGTGGTAGTGATGAAGCCTTGTTTCATCAACAGTCACAATACGAGCCAAAATATTTGCACCTGATTTCTCAAAATGATTCAAAATTCCTTGAGATGACACCACACGTTCTCTCTTTTGGTCGGCATTCAAACATTTGAGAACACACTTCGTTGAGAGCTTCTGCATGTCCAGATGTGGTGGATCATGACCCAATTCGTTCCCTGGATATCCCCAGAGTCTTTGCAATGCTTTTGACTGATATTTGTCTATCATCAAGGATCATAGCATGCACTGCATCGATGTTTTCAGGTGTGATCGCTGTGGAAGGACTTCCTGACCTGTGGTCATCTCTTTTCTCAGGATGGCCAGTTTTAAACTTGGTTCCCCATCTGGCAACTATTGGAAATGCTGGGACACTGTTCCCTAAAGTGTCATAGAAAGTTTGGTGAATCTCATTTGCAGACTTTTCCTGCAGCACGAAAAACTTGACAACGGCCCACATCTCTGTCTTTGAATTTCTTCTCTGACTGTCTTCTTATATATCCTAAATGAAAAAGAACAAATTATTACAATTTGATGAAACATGGAAGTTAAAGGATTTTAAGATATGTTCTTTCTTGTGGTTATATTAGTTGCTTTAATATCATTTTTTTTTTCTGGGTGTTTATCAGTAGCTCACGATAGAACTCTGCTTTAGATTGGTTTTCGGAGTTCATAAAATATCAAAGTACAGCAAAATTAGCGAAACCGAAACTTAAATGTAACAGTTGTTTGATGTACAAAGAAACCTACTCACTTCCCGTTAATCTTTTAATTATTACTTAGATTTGTTTTCTTTATTGAATATGTCTTAACCGCGTTTCTTGAGTTCAATATGCGGTTGGCTTATTGAAGTTAATGAAATTAATTTCTATTATTAGGTAGAATCAGAAAAATAATATAAACACAACTGCTAAATTCGCAAATTTAGTTTGGGATTTAGTGGCGTTTCTTCGTTAAATCTTTACTTTTTTTGTGAAGAATATTTTATTTAGTAAAGATCCCTTTTTATTGAATCGGTAATGGGTAGTTTGTTGTTCTTTTGTAGTCTGTTGTCTCTGATGACAAATCTTTCTTAATGCCGATGTTTGAAGGATTTTTGGATATTTGATCTCATTAAAGGTGAATTTTATTGAGGTCTTTTCCTTCCTTCTATATAAGATTAACTTACAGCCGATCAAAAATTAAAGGTTTGACTTATATTAAAATATATTATAATAGAAGTCAAAGACATCTATTAAAATATATATTTTTTTTTATTTATTTATCTTTTACAACAGTTGTCTGGAATGTCAAAACCTTATGAAGTACCGTGAGTCACGGATTGGAATATGCGATTTTACTTTGCAGAGTCATCCAATGAGAACAGATTAAGTTTAATTCCATTTTACAAGCCACCTTACGCAGAAACTTAACACCACCCATTTCAAAGTTATGGCGAGCCTGAAACTTGCAGTGTTTCCTTTCGAAGAACAGAGAGAGAGAGAGAGAGCTAGGGTATCCACACGGATGATTGGATACAATAGAAGCGTAAACATTGCATGGCATTTCACGCATGGAATCCCTTTTTTGAGATGGATGTAGGCTTACCGTAGCAAGAAAATTCCTGCAACGTTCCCAACCAGACTAAATTGGGTGCTTCCACTTGCTTACTTATAAATCTTCACTGATTTTTTTTTTGAGAACAATAGTCATTTTTAAAATTAAATAATGAATATTTTACAATATTAATAATAAATTATCAGTAAATATTTCAGTGTTTAATTATATGTATGTTTGTTTTTAAAAATTTGAACCGATCCTGCTTTTTTGGTATACAATTTCTTCGAACACTTAATATAATTTTATTAACATGCTGTATTTTTTTAAACCATGACTCTTTTGCTTACGTACCGAGTGACATCATAGCGCGTGGCAGCATATTGAGTTAACAATGGATCATCGCAGTCAAGTTCATGTACCTCTGGTTCCATGTAGCGAATGGGAATAAGCTTAGAAGCAGAATAAAGTGGTCTCTACTCAACGCACTGATTACCAGCTGTACCTAGTTGCGGTGTGAGCGTGGTTTGTATAATAAGGTTGCTCGTGCGTATCTAGAATAGAGGATGATATAGGAAAGAAAAAAAAAAAAAAAACTGGGGAGAGCTACGGCGTTGTACTAAATATCATCATTCGG
The DNA here is from genome assembly GCF_054136105.1 of Typopeltis vanoorti. NCBI lineage: Eukaryota > Metazoa > Arthropoda > Arachnida > Uropygi > Thelyphonidae > Typopeltis > Typopeltis vanoorti. The sequence continues at coordinate 137,070,508 of NC_143550.1, read as the reverse complement.
TTATGAAGTCGAATATCCGTACACTAGGCAGATGATGAAGGGATTACATATTTCTTAATCATTAGTAGCTGTTTAATGTCCGTTTGTTCTACAGCTATAAAATAGTGATAAGGAGGGTTGTTAGTGCGGATAGGCACAATTTGTAGTCGTAAAAAAAGTGACACTTCCATATGCAGAGAAAAAAAAAGAGTATTTTTTTAATGATTGTGGCAAGCTACTTCCTGCTATGCATGAGAGGTCACGTAGTACCCTCACCAATATAGTGCAGTGTTTTAACTCAGTTATAATTTGCGTGCCTTCCCGCCATCTTTAACCATCAAATTAACGGTACAGGTTAATTAATAAATGCAAGAATTTACTTAATATTTAAATAATAAACTCATTCTGAGCATTCAATGAATATTTTATTTCATTATTCGTTTGATCGAAGCATTTTTAGATGCTTTCATTTATTATTAAACATTGTCTAAAAGGAAACCGTTCTATGAAGTTTAGACAAGCTCAGCACTTATCAAACAACCCAAATATCTAGAATAAATACGAGTTCTAATAAGAGAATAACCAGATTGGTGTTTATTGTGATAGTGGATGCTTTTTAAACGTCCACACCGTCCAAGACATTACAACTATTTCTCAGTTAATATCAGCCATTCCTCCTACACTTTTGAATTTACAATAACAACTGCAACATTGGTGGTTGAATCACAGACAGACGGTGAATACGCTGGTTTATAATTTAATCTAAAATTTATCATTACATCGTTCCATTTAATTTCTTTCATTTTCTAAATTATTATTTTCATTTCTGTATCGTAAAATTTTTGCCAGCGTATTCACCGTTTGTTTGTAGGATGTGTTATTCAACTACGAAGGTTGCTAAATCCCTGACGGTCGCTACGTAGTGGGCTGCTAGAATTTTTGTCCTTGACTGCTGCTGCTGCAGTTTTTCGGTATCAGTTTCCACTTATAATAACACTTTCAGATATTTTTTATACCAATATTAACTAACTTTTGAGCAATTATTAATTCCGCGCAAATGTAGATCAGTCCTACGAAGACTGCTCTAACAATTGGGATGATGTTCCTGAAACCTCCTTTTAAAAACAGGCAAGAATTTTTCTTGATTCTTTCTCGTTCAAAAGAGTACAATCACTGGTTATTGCGAATAGGTCAACATTCAATCTGGTCTTATAATGTCCCATTCATTATCTTACGACCGGAGTTTTATTATTATTATTATTTTATTTTAATAGCTGAATTCACATTGTTAAATATTTTGACTAATGATGCGTAGTGAAAAGCCTGTTAGATTGCAAAAGGAATTTAAAAAATGAAAATAAATTCAGTACTTGCTTTTAGAAGATTTAAGAGCTGTTACACAACTGGAGAAAACTGTGTCTGCTTAACAAAAAAGGTGTAGTAGATTTAAACAATTAGTATATCGTTTATACGAAGCGTATCAAGGAGGAACAACTGAAGTCAATGAACTTCTTAAATCCTATCAAAAAAAAAAAAAGAACAGAAACTGCAATTAAAATAATGCTTGGGGCAATCATACAAAAATATTTAAAGTAGAATTAAAATATGCAGAAACAAGTAAAGTAATATGCTCAAGGGAAAGAAAGTGATTTTGACCATATCGGTTTTGTCTTAATCCTGCCTACGAGAAGTTGTAAAATCTATAGCACTGATATCGTAGGTTGACAAGCGATTGAGAAGGAGATTTACTAATGGTTTTCTTGAGCAGCTGAAGGTTGTCAGTGGATAAAACGGTATGAGAAAGACTGTTTCAGGAGACAGAGATGGATGGAATAAAAGAGAAGGATGAGACGTGGGTTGGCAGATTTGAAGTTCAAATGTGAATGGATGTATATTGACCAGTCGTTACATGCATGTTTACAAGCTTAAAGAAACGATAGAAACCAGTTTGACAGAACAGCATCCATGAAAATACCCATATGATACATGCATGGTGGGAACGGGAAATCAATGAGGAAGTGTGTCTACTGTGAGCCTCAGAGAGGTTGTAACAAGTATTTTAAAAAAGAGATATCTTTAGTGTACCACCCCAAATCTGAAGTAGCATTTCAAGATTGGATGGTTTTAGGATTTGTATAGAGTTAGCATTACCAACTTTATACAAATGAGTATACTGGTGGGGAAAAGGACACCAAGATTTTTAGGAGCCCACAAAGCTATGATTGTTTGTGACAGAAAAGACGACAGGTTTTTCAATAAAGAAGAGAAATTCGATCTTGCCTGGAGGTTTGAGTGTTATCAAAGGTAACCGAGGTGTAACTCGATTAATCTTTCAAGTATTCGCTGTTATGTACATCATGCAACTTGAAAAATGCAATCGAAATCAGAAGTTTTTGTATTAAATTGTTTGTCGTGATGCCTAAAGCTAAACTGTACTTTGATTTTATAGACAATTATACAAAGATCTTATCTCGATATATTCTTAAACCAAACGACACGATTAAGACATTCTCTCTCTCTTTTTTTTTTTTTTAAAAAGGAAAAAGTTATAATAAAATGAATCAGAAAACAATTAAATAAAAGAATACTCTTTCACTAAATCCCTATCATACTTTCTTTCTGCTATGGAAATATATTTTTATAGGTATTCACATTTGCGTAATTAGTCAAAAAGCGGTCATAATTTTAGTCTGTCATCTAAAGCTGTTAGAATAATTGCAACAGTTAATCCCATATCCATTCCATGTTCCCTCGTTGGCTCCACTCTGTCTAAAATCCTTTAGACGTGTTAAAGAATTTGTTGTTTATTTGTTGGTTGATTGATTAGTTCATTCAAAATGAAGCATCAAAATATAACTCCTACAATTTTAACATTTTTCTTTTTCGCATTATGTGTATACGAATTGATTCAAAATTTGGCATAATTTGTTGGCTGTAGCCGAATTCTCGTGGAATAAATGTATTCTGCATATAATTACTTACAATAGGACTGGACATAAAAACAAGAAAACAATACCCGCCAGGGAATGTATAAACTTGGATTAACGTTATATGTAACAACTTTTGTAATTATGCACTTAGAGGGTTTTTTTTTTTTTTTTGTAAAATTATTACCTTTTTCTTAATATATTTTCAAATAATGTTTCTTACAAAATGGCAAGTTTGACAAAAAAAAAAAAAAAAATTCGTTTAAAGTTTTAAAAGCGCCGTTTTCTGAAGGATCTGTCTCTTAAAATTCTCAAACCTACGGTGATGCTGAATAGAAAGTGTAACATAGTAGACTATAAAAATGCTTTTAACAGCAATGGAATAATAAAAAGACTGCTTTTCGTTTGCTGCAAGCAGTTGGCACTGTGCCAATTTTTATCCGCTGATTTCTTGCCTTCACAAATTTTACTGAAAGATGCACGCAATCTTTCACCAAGATAGTAAAATCCTTAACTCCTCTTCCGCTCCTGGCCTTCGTTGATTATGGACAAACATAAATAAATAATGAGAATAAATAAAATACGTAATAAATATTTTTTATTTATCATTATTCATACAATAATATGCAGTCCAGTTTAATCAGTGTGTCATTTGCCAATCAATTTTAGGTCCAGTTTTTTTTTATTCTGCCCCCTCTTTTTCATTAATAATGCAATTTTCGTTTCTTTATATCAGTAATGCAAGATAAATACAGAATATGGTTGGTGACTTTTGCCACTAAACTGAAAACAACTAAAAACAAAAAAAATTAAGATACGTTGGCTCCAGTCAAATTACCCCAATTTTATTGCTTTTCTATTCGTTTAACGAAACACCCTTATTTGCTTAAGACAATCCCATAAGTTTCTCCATTCCCAAAGAACCAAATTCTTAGAAGACCTGATAAGAGGCAGCCGTGCTAAGATAACCAAACGGTTTGCACATGGCTTCAGGCGACCAACTCCCGGTCGGTTTGTTTGGTACATTACAGACCGTGCGATGGCAACGTTGTGGGGGGGGTGAATAGGTGGGAAGAGGAGAATGAGTGCTGCTAGCTAGGGGAGATTCTAGTTACTCTAGCTTGATTCCGTCTAAGTGGATAAACGCACGTGTTCACTTATATTACGTCACGAATACGATGTCATTTCCCAGTTAGGAGCTTTTCCATGGCTTAGGGAGGATCACTGATTCTCGATAATCAGTGAGATGCAGTTGAATGATCACGTGCTAGGGTTGGCATTTGGAGGGCTTCGTGAGGATTGAGACACCTTGGGCAGATTAATGGTGAGATATAGAGAACACACACACAGTTGGGATGAATGTACACAATGTTGGCTTCCTTTCTCCAAATAATGTTTTACCTGAAATGCACTTCATGCAGTGGCGTGCTGCAGTACGAGTAGCATGTCAGTTAAAGGGAAATACTTAGGAAAATAGAGAAGGGCGAAATGCAGTAACATTTATAACATAGTGCTTTACTCTTCTTTCCTCTTCTCCCTCAAATCATCCATAATTGGTATTTCTCATCAGTGTTTCCTCACGTTTATGTATAACTGGGGAGTGAGTATTTTTGACATTTCAGATGTCGCAACTTCCAAACTGATCAGAGAAAAACATTGAACAAGCGGCGTGTCTGTAGCAAACTGTAATGTTTATTTTTGTCCTCCCACCGCACGTAGTCGAGGGAAAAAAAGTCTCACTGCCTTCGTGCACTTACTAAGAGCACGTTGTTAGTAGAAAGTCTTATTTCAAACTCAGCCTTTGATAATTTATCCAATACTGAACCACGTAAAAATGACTTTATTTAAAAACAAAATGTCGGTTGATTGTTTAAATAAGAGAAACAAGCATTTTAGCTTTTCCAATTACGTTCTAATAAGTGTTAATGTAAACTTATGAGGCTGCAGAATTCACGTTTGCCGTAAAATATATTCTAGCAACCATCAGCCTCAAATATTGAATAATGTGGGAGGGAGAGCAAAAAAAAGTTGGAAACAGGGTCCCCTACATGTGAAGGTGGTGACGCCTGTACTCTCTTCAAATTCTAGACTCTTTCAGAAGTCCATCGTATTAAAAAAAAAAATCAGGGTTAGAAAAATACCCTTCCACAGTTCGTGGTCCACTTTTACCCCTAAAATAAATCATATTAGTGCACACCAGCCTTTCCCAAACTTTTCTCGCTGACGAAACTTTAAACCCGTTGATCATATTTTCACAGCTTCCCCAACGTGTCATTTTCCTCATTTCAGGATTACTCCGGACCGACCTGGGAAATGTGCAACGATGCATTAGTAGATTCTGGCATTTTTAGAACACTCTGGGGGAGTATATACCGCGACCCTGGCCCTATTCAACTGCAATACGTGAGGTGCCCAGCTGTCGGGTCCATTATTTGTATAAATAACCGTTAATGGCGTTTTTAACGGCTGTTTTTATGAGAGTAATTTAAAAGTTGGTCAGAAGTATCGGAGAAAAGTGAAACAGAGTTATTTACATTTTTACCATTTATTATAGCAACATTTTTTGACAGTTCTACCGTTTTCTGTTTGACTCCTGCAGTTGCTCGTTTTGACGACGATGTTCGCATGATTTCTTTGTCCATCATCTGTTTCACTTTCTGCATCCAATGAATTTAATATTAATTTAAATTCGTTCGTTTAATATATTTATTTTTAAAAAATGCAACTAATGTGAAATTTCAGGTTTATCTTTCAATTCGTTCCCTCAGAACTAAATCTCTCATTTATCTTTAACCTTTTTAGCATCAAAAGATTTTCGGGTAGATTGTTTTAACTTTAAACCTATTTTTGACATATAACGGAACCCGATTGAAAATTATTGAGACCGAAGCTATCAAAACCAAAGGTGTTATTTTATAGTATGACAGTTGAATGCTCTTCTACCCCCCCCCCCAATTTCTGAATAACACATTTGTTTCAGTGTATCGGGGATACAGCGTTGTTCCAAAAACTGAATCACGAGATGTGCAAGAGTTTTGTCATGGTTAAGTTCCTTCATTAGATCAGCTCTTCATAGAATTTCTGTTTGCGTGTTCGTGTGATAAAAAATATTCTGCACAAAATTACATTAAGATCGGATTTGTCACGAGAACACACCTCAACTAGGCGTGACCAACGTAGCGGCTGAGTTGGCCACTTGGTCAAGAAAATTTACATTTCATTTTCGTCCTCGGAATAAAAATCATTTTATATTTTTAGCATTTCAACAAGTATGTTATTATGAAAAATTTTGTTCTTTTTCTGGAAAATAAAATCTACCGTACCCCATTGTTTAGGACTCATTGGTCTATATTTCGCATAGGAAGGAGCAAACCAGGGCCACTTTTCCCATGCGACAACTTAATGGGACCACAAAAACGAAACAAGAATCAAAACTATATGTCAGGAACGCTTACTGAACCTAGAACTCTTTGCCATCAAAAACGAAACAGCAAATAAAACAAAACTAATCAAATCAAGGATTCATTCATCTAGCAGACGGAGGCTTTTTGAAATGTTTTTGCTGAATTTGTACTTTTGCATTTTTTTCCAAATAGAAAATAAAATCTTATTTTACACTTTGGCCGAAAAACAAAATATTTGCGCTTTTAAAATATAAATTTTCGAAACTTTATGATAAGCGTGACAAAACTGGTGTCTGTGTATGGGGGGAGAGAAAAGACCCCCCCCACACAGATTTTTTTTTTTTTTCTTTTTGTAGATTCGACCCTGATATTTCATCTGAATATTATCAAAGAGCATTTTGGAACTCGTCCCTTCCCTGTATAGGGTAGTACACTAATTGCAATTATTTCTCGCAATCAAGTCCCAAATATTCAACGTTAACGATCCGTTGACCTGGTTTACATTAGCTCACTTTACTTAGCTGTCATCCACGGTTCTACAAATCCCTTCCATTCTTTTCCCTAAACCCCTTTTTAATCTCCTAAAATCCACCTTTAACAGATTCTGATACCTCAGTGGCCATTGCAAACACGTGGCAAGAGCTCTCCAGGCGGAAGTTGATGTTTAGATGTGTGTGTGTGTGTGTGGTAGCCACGGCCAGCCACTGCGTAGTAAGCGAGGGGGTTTCTAAGCCGCAAGGCTACCGACTGTAGCGGCAGCATCGCTTCTAGTGAGTTGTCTGTGAATAGCCCTGTTGTCGAGTATCGTCGACCTGTACTCAACACGGAGAATGTCAGGCGATTGTGCGGAACGACCTGTATGCGGTCTGATGTACGGAACACGGTACCCGTTGGACGGTAGGTACCAATGGTCGCTTGTGTAACGGACTGATCGAGATGGAGTTACTTGCGGGTAAACAGGCCTCGGAATTGTGTTCTATTGATGATCAGAGGAAGCCAACAGGTAATTCATAGTTCGAAGCCTGATAGTAGATTAGGATTAATGGAAATTTCAAATATTACGAAAAGAGGGTTTAGTTACTATTGAGTGCCATATATAAAAAATACTAAATTTTGAATACTTGGATTCATTGGTTGAACTTGCAATACAATCGAGCACGGTAGCTTTATTTTCGTGAACAACGTTAAATATTATAAAGTCAATAACTGAATACGTTTTTTTTTCCTAATTCGAATATGTAATTTTGATTCAACTTCACGTAAAAATTGCAAAAATAAATTTTCTTTGGAAATCACGGAATCAAATTTAATCTAGATCAGGGGTCGCAAACTGGCGGCCCGCGGGCCGGATACGCCCGCCACCTTTTTCTAAAAATCAATGTTTCTAACATCCTGAGGAGATTAAAACAGAAAAAATTCAAATTCTAAATGTTTCATGACAGCTTTAAGCAAAAGTAAAACTTATTACTACAATTTTTTGTACCGTGTTTCAACAGAGGATATTTTCGAATGTTATCACAACAAGTGATGCTGTTGCTGTTAAATGTAGTTACGTCATAAGTGAAAAAATTGCTCGAGCTTCGAAACCTTTTACTGATGGAGAATTTATTAAAAATTGTCTTTTAAGTGCAGTCGAAATCATATGTCCGGAAAAAAGCAAGCATTTCAAAGAATAAACCTATCAGGAAATAGAGTTGCGGAATGTGTTGAAGATATAGCAGAGAACTTCCAAGATACATTGCGTGAAAAAAATAAAGAGTTTTGTAACATTTTCCATTGCAGTTGACGAATATTTTTAAAATTTAAAAATAAAAATAGTTATAAATTTAAAATTTAAATGGTGGTGTAACTGTTTACGTAAGGGGTAAAGGCTTGGCAACAAAAGGACGTTTATTAGAGCCTTTATTTTTTTACTTTATGTTGTGGTTCACAGAATAATACTGAATATGGCCCGCGTCTGATATACATCTAATTGATTGACCCTTTACTGCGTTTGAGTTTGAGACCCCTGATCTAGATTATCTAAGAAGTAAACTAGACGAGTGCTTAGGCCTGTTTTATGAGACTCGATTTTATTATTATATGATCAGTTTTTCTCTGTTGTTACAAGATTTCAGTTAATACCATATTTTGGTGTGTGTGTGTGTGTGTGTGTGTGTGTGTGTAGGAATTTTTTTACCTACCCAAGGTAAAAAACTTTCTACATCTGTCTCTCATCCTGAGATTTTTATTTAATAAGGTCAAAGCACCTTATGGTAACTTGTTTTGGTAAAATACTTATAAGCTCTGTAGTTAACCTTGGTGTTTCTAAGCCTGGCTTCCACTGATGAGACCTCCATAAAGGTCGAAACCGGTCTGGGTAGTGGCCCCTTGCCTTTAATGCATAGCATCATACATCTCCTAAAGGCGATGGGCTTTGCATTAAGGGTAAATATTAAGAATAGTGATCAGAGCTTATTCCACCTTTACCACGAGTTGCCCAGACTTGCACTACTTTGCGGGTCACCTAGACTTGCAATACGTGCAAGCGCAAACTTGACTTATTTGTCTGTTTGCTTACTTGGGAAATGGAGTAAAACCAGGTTTAAAATAGCTTGGCATCTTTAACATATATTATTTAACCAATATATATATATTGGTTAAATATATATATATATATATATATCCGAATTTTGTATATGACTCCAAAAACTTCAAGCCGATATTAATATTGTATTAATGCTATTAATGCTCATTTTGAATATGAGTTGGCGAAGCTTTTAGCCCAAAATAGCCCCTCATTACACGCGTTTGTAATTTGTTTCTCGTCTGCTTCGTGGAATCTGAAATTAGGTTAATTTAGATATTAAAAAAACATTTCTTGCTCCTTCTACCGTATCGAATTTTTCATTGCTATATCACTAATGTTACTGTGTTCGTGTTTTTTTATATATTTATACAGTACAAATAATACAGAAGACTTAATATATACGTTCGCTGAAACATGTTCTATGACGACTCATTAAAATCACTGCACAGTTCTAGCCTCTTATTATGTATATAAGAAATCAATAGATTTGAAAAAACTTACGATCTGAAAACTTCCCAATGTTTGTTTTGTAATCTCCCACTCTACTTTGGTATGAAGTAGAAGGGGTTGAATTTCGAGAGCAGAAATTGACTGATAAACAAAACAAATATAGAATGTAGCGCCACCTGCAATGCCACAAGAATTTTTTTTTTTTCCGTATGATTTACCCTTTGTTGATTTCATGACGTCTTCGTAAAGCAATAAATAAAATGCAAAAAAATTGATTGATTAGTAAACTGGTACTCGGGAGCGATTAGTATTTAATTGGATCGCATGAAAAATGCATGCGGAATTCAGGTGGTCATCTATATTCATTAGAGAGTAAATTAAAAGAAAACGAGGAAATATATAAAATTAACAATTCCACTTGATTATTTCAACTTTTAATTTTATTTAGACTCCGATAAATCAGACTGTCTTTATAACTTTGTGCGTCCACTTGCCATAGCACTTTGCTTATCAGTAATGTTAGCATATCACACTTTACATAAATAAAATATGTGACCTCAAGGGATGTATGTACAGGATGCTGTGATAGTGTTACATAATTAAGTGTACATCAACTTCCTGTCTCCAATATTGTCAGTTCTTACATATCAGTCTTCTAAGATACTACGAACTGAGTCCACTACGATCTTAGTCTTTTTCTTACCATCGAAATACGGTTTTGCTAACCTTTATTCTCCTATCCTGTTTAAGTGATCATATACCATCTTGATCACATATTCGTGAATGCTAACAAAGACAAATTCTTTCCTAATATCTTCATTTTTACTATGATTCTTCCATTGATACCATCTGTTCATTCTCCTGTTTTTATTGTTGTTATTTTTTCTCAGTGCGCTCATATCTTAAGCCGCTGATCAATTATTTTATTTTTAATTAAGCTCTAAATCCAAGATAACACCGGTTTCAACACTGTCTTGTGTAGTTTGGTATTTTAGCTAATCTCTCTCTCTCTCTCTCTCTGTCTGTCTGTCTGTCTGTCTGTCTATTATCTATCTGAGGAGCCAGCTCTAATTCCGTTTAGGGATTCGAACCGAGGCCTTTTCAATGAAAGGACATCGTTGAAACCGACTGAGCTAAGGAGGTTCTATTATTCCATTTACAGCCTATAATTTTGTACAGCTTTACTCTTGGCCGCTTTTCATGCCTTTTCCGGATCTACGAAACTTAAATACAGATCCATGTTATATTCTCATGAATTACCAACATTTGTCATAAAACAAAAATCTGATCATACAGCCCCTAATTTAATCTGGATCCAGCTTGTTCTTCCTCAAGTTTCTTTTCAAGTTTTTCTTACCCTGTTCTTATGAATTAGACAGTTCAGCCACTGTATTGTATCCGACTTTTCAAAGTTCTGTACCTTCTATTTTTTTTTAATACATCCAAGCTGAAATAGACTCATAACTACATTCTTCCTGCATATTTTCCACTACTATTTTGTCAATGCTTATTTCATATAACAGTCATTCAAAGTAATTATTCCAGACATTTGTCAACCTCTATAATATCCTGATTCTTTATCTTGAAATTCTTTTATCATTTTTATCATCTCGGATTCGTCTTGCAGTACTCTTTCTCAATAAAACCATTTACAGTATCGTCCAGAATAGTTTGCCATATTTGTGATGTTTCTCTTCTGTATTGATTATTATTATCATAGCATATGGATACTTCCATGGAGTACGTAAACTCTTCGTGGAGACCCAGTAATGTTTCACTAGGCAGTATCATTTGCACGATAAATGTCGAACTTCACTTTAATTCACCAACAGAGCACTTACAACTGATTGGCAATTCATTTCTCGCATCCACCACTCCAAGAAAAAAAAAAAAAAATCTAGTCCTTAATCCCTTGCTAACTACATTCTTACGTAATTTCCAATATGACCCTGGCTCTCGCCACACCAATCACATACTGCAATATTTTCTGTGTCAATCCTACAAAACCTTATTATGTCTCTATCATGTCGGCCCCTTTTCCGCCTGTGAATCAAATTCTGTGATCCACAGATCTTTAATCTATTATCATAATGAACATTCTAGACCTGCTTCCATTTTGGCCACTTGCCTTTGGATTCTCTTTGCCTTTTCCACATCCCTCCCCAAATCCAGATTAGATCTGTGTATGATAGTCCCGATGGAGCAGTATCAAAACTTTATAAAGAGATACACTAACCGAATTATTTCTGTTTGTCGGTATGCTCTTTAATAACCAAGTAATCCTATGAGCTATTTTAGCCACTTTTGAAATAATATCCAACTCACAGTCCGCTAGCATCCCCAAATTCCTAGCCTCTTGGATTTCCTACGGTCCAGTTCCACCAATGTAGTATACAGAAAATCTTTTCATCCCAACATACATAACCTTTCACTTTGCCACATTAACTGACATCCATTCTCCTCTGTCCTACTGTCAAGCTATTTAAATTATCCCAAGATCTCTACATCATCTTTATTAACTATTGCCCTACCTAGTTTTACATCATCAACAACAGCAAACAGATGAATACTTCCTCCAACTATTTCCTATAACATTTATGTACAAGTTAAATAGCAGTGATCTGAGTATACAGTCTGTGGCATAGCCGCCATTAACAACTCTGACGCCTATTTATCAGCTGCCCTTGTCTTATCTACTCCGTCATCAGCTTCATATCCACACCCGTTCGGCTCCATTTTATGTAATCAAGTTCCTTGAGGTGTGCTGAATTTTGTCCTTAATAAACTTCTCTAATATCCCAACTCCTAAGAGAGATCGATTTTGATCATCTGTTCCCTCTGTCTTGGAGCCGTCATTGTGCAATAGAACTATTTTCTCCTCTTTCAACCCTTTGGACTCTACCAGAACTCAAACTGAGACAATTTCGTCAAACGCTCTGCCACTTCCCTTGCACATTCTCATAATAAGCGAGGTATTATCCCATTTAGTCCCCTAGCTGTAGTCGCATCAAAATTCTGCAATATCCTATGCACCTTAGTTCAACTACTTATATATTGAGACAACTGAGTCTGAAATTACAAAAAAAAAAGTATGATTAATTCTTATTTTCAAACGCTGGACCTTCCTCAATTCCTCCCTAATAATAATAATAATAATAATAATAATAATAATAATAATAATAATAATAAAATATATATACTCATCACACACTTAAATTCTAATCTTTTGAAAATAGAGAAAGAGAAAAAAATGTGTTGTTTTCCTCCAGAGCGTAATTTCGAAACTTTTAACTGTGGGAAAACTAAACTAGAGGTTTAATTCTTCCATCCATAAACAGATATGCATGCTGAACATTATTTAATAGTCTGTCGATGTTGTTCTTCCTTACTTTCAATGAAAGATGAAGTGGAGTAGGTTTGTACAAATGTATAAAAATCTCAAATATTTAATTCAAAAGTGGTCGAAAGCAGAGCAAAGTACAAGGTACTTTTCACGATTTCGAATAGTAAAACTGTCAATGTCAGTAACGTGAGTCCTACCAACAGGGAATGGGAAGGGTAAAAAGGATAATTGATTACAGCTGGTGTGGGAGTGGGAACAGTGTTACTGAGGGTTGAGTTGGCTTGTTTGGAATTACAGCCAGAACAACTGAAGCTATGAAGCCAAAACCGTGTGCGTTCTGGCCAGTTTGACCTCTTCCTCAGCAAAACGAACCTGACGGATTTATAAATGTATCTCGTTTATCGTTAAACAAGATGAAAAGCAAAAAACTGTCTCAAATTCGAGGTAATCGGTGATAGTCCACGCATTGCGAATGACATCATCGCCAAGTTCACTAGCTCTGTTTGTAACTGTTCTTTTACTTTTATCAAAACAACAAGATATGATATGGGTAAGCATCATCATGGCTAGTAAGTCACAAGGACGACCGAAAAATAATTTTAGCCGTGGACAATTGTGTAGTGCTACCCTGCTTGCGATCCTTGTAAATGTGAAAATAAAATTACTCAATCGAAGTAATTTTTAGGAGCACACAAAACATTGTGTTGATGAAAGTCTTATAGATAGATGTGTGTAACTTTCATGTGCAATATTTCTTTTTCAATTAATTTTCATTTTAACAACAAAAAATGTTCATTAATATAACTGAATATTTTCCCATAAATTTGAATTACGTTCGTTTATTATTAATGTCGAATTAAAATTATATTTTGTTTGATTTCAATTTCAGTTTTTTTTTTTACATTCCGAACGATTTTATCAAGTCATTGTAGTAACATTTAATATAAAAAATTGGCAAATTTCAATATATTGTAATCACATAAAAATAAAAACCGTTACTTAGATTTTATATATATTAGTATATATTAATATTTTGTGTATGTATATATATGTGTAGGAAGTTTTTTTACCTTGGGTATAATATATGTTAAAGATGCCAAGCTGTTTTAAACCTGGTTTTACTCCATTTCCCAAGTAAGCAAACAGACAAATAAGTCAAGTTTGCGCCTGCACGTATTGGACGTCTAGCTGACCCTCAAAGTAGTGCAAGTCAAGGCAACTCATGGTAAAAGTAGCTTACGCTCTGATCACTACTCTTAATATTTACCCTTAATGCAAAGCCCATCTCCTTTAGGAGATGTATGATGCTATGCATTAAAGGCAAGGGGGGTCACTACCCAGACCGGTTTCAGCCTGGCTCCCACTGATGAGACCTCAATAAAGGTCGAAACCGGTCTGGGTAGTGGTCCCGTTGCCTTTAATGCATAGCATCATACATCTCCTAAAGGAGATGGGCTTTGCATTAAGGGTAAATATTAAGAATAGTGATCAGAACTTATTCCACCTTTACCACGAGTTGCCTAGACTTGTACTACTTTACGGGTCACTTAGACTTGGAATACGTACAGGCGCAATCTTGACTTAGTATATAAATTTTGACTTAATTATATAAATTTAATTATAAAAATTAATTTTAATCAAAAATAAATTTTTTAATTAAAAAAAATCGAAAACATACCATCCCCTCGAATGATGCCCCTTTTTTGAAGTACGGTGGACACTGTGTAACCCTCCCTCTTTTTTTTTTTTTTTGAAACACTCTCGTGTTGTCATTTATTGTAATTTGTAATTCATGGAGTTCATTGCTCTATCCAAATATGAAGCTTTTTTTAATCCACTTCAGGCTTCCAATAGAGCCTTAGGTAATCAAACGTAGTAAAAGCATTAGTCACCTAATGATATTCACAAACATCCACGCCCACGATAGATTCCACCCCACAATCTCTTTGTTGAAGAGCAGATACGCGAACCACTCCAAATGCCAACCAGCCAGCCTATTAGTCTGCAGGAAGAGTAAAATAAATAATTATTTTCTACCTGCAGGCTTCACTGTCGGTGTCGAATAATACTGTCGCACGTTATTAGCATTTGTGAGTTGCCACCTACAAGAAACATTCGCATTTGCTATGGTCTGAAGTGCTTCTACTTCACGTCAACGTCGGCTCACTCACAGTCGATCAACTTCCGGTTTCTCGATTGCCGAGGGCGATAGGTCTTCCATCACCCTCCCTATAGCTTTGACCTAGCTGTCGGCAAGATCCATCTGCCTGGTCTATTGAAAAAGAACGTTTTTTCGTCAACATTTCAGAAGCCACGATGAGACTTCCTCATCGTGGAGGAAGCCTCCTATGAAACCATTAGACGAGTAATTTTACCAGACTTCTTCCATTGGTTTCGAAGGAATTCGGTCACCTTTGACGATAAAGACATTAAAAAAAATATATTTGGATATTTTAAAATGTTTACTACCATGCAATATATCAAAGGGAAAAAAAATGTGAATCATGCTTTTTCGCTTTATTCTCGTGTTATAAACTGATAATTGGCATCCAGAGACAAAGTAAAAAAATTGATAAATATTGTTTATGAGAGTTCAACCTCTCTCTTTAATGATGACATTCTCTATTAAGAAAATCGTCGTTGTTGATTATATCGTCGTCATTGTGATCAATTTTAATATCCTCAACTTATTTTTTCCCCGCCAGTTTGCACTGGAATCACCGGGAATCCGTAGGTCACTCAGCAATGACCATACCTTTTGGTGGAAAGACCTGGGTTCAAGCCCAACCAATATGGGAGAATGATTCTAATTCGATCTCGTACGTCCTTCCCACCACAAGCTATCTTCTGTAGTTTGTATTGGTATTGATTTTATCCATTTATTTTCATTTTATTTCAAACAAGAAATTCTTTTTTTAGAGCTATGAACCAATTTTTAAACATAAATATACCTTCTAATCAAATTGCAATTCACACAGCCCACAATTTGGCATATTATCTCTTTAAAAATAGATCTAAAACTTACCATTTTAAATTACCTAAGTAATATTAAGATTTAATATTACTTAGGTAATATTATAATTCCAACCAACCCAACCAATCAACCTATGTTGGTTGGGTTGTTTGTAATTACGATGCGATCAAAGCTATTAAGGCTATGAGGCCACTGTATTATGTCACCTAGAAGAAAATACTATAAAGAAGTAGTTAATATTAAAAATTTCTTGATACCATTTAAGAAGCATGTCAGTTAACGATTAAAAAAAAGAAAAAAAGAAACACAAACAATAAAGAGATGGATTAACATCGAAACATTTAAAAAATTCCTCATGATTTTGTAAATAACTTACTTAAACCAAAACAATTATTAAATTTTTATATATAATAATAATAATAATATATTAAACGAAATTGCTATATATTATTACATAAAAATGCGATGAGCCAGGTAATAATGATTTAAGATAAAATTTGTAATTTTATCGTAAATAATTTAAGATGAAATTAGGACTGATCCAAAAATTTTAGTATGTATGGTTTTGGCGAACGATTTAATCGCGTTGCCCAAGACTGTTTCATCTTAAATTATATAAATTTGTATCAATCGCATTATGATATGCTTTTCTGGTTGAATGAGTAAGTACTTAGCGTACTTGATCTTCAATCAATAGGCTGCGGGTTCGAATCCAGCACTGGTGTGGATGTTTTTGATTATTGGAGGCCTGAAGTGAAAATTTTCCGGTTTTGGTTTCTAGAGCAGTGTTTTTTCCGGATTACATAAAAGATAAAAAAATATCTTTTATAAAAAAAACAAAGAGATTCAATAATATATATATATATATATATATATATATATATATATATATATATATATATATATATATATATATATATATTATTGAATCTCTTTTGTTTCTATCTGGTGTTGAAATTGGCAAATATTTTCCGTGTTTTGAAAATGGATGACTACACTTCGAACTCGTGTTAAAACGAAGATAATTCTTAGAAGTTTTATTTAAAGAAAGGAGTTGAGAGGAAAACTAACCACTTCAGACAACCTGTTAATCTAAAATTCAGAAAATAAAAGTTGAAAGGCAGGTTTTGCGTGTTATCCTTTTAGCCGACTTCTAGGAAACTGTGTAAGAAATCGAATAGGGTGTCTCATGGCCCCGTGAACACACACACACACACACACACACACACACACACACACACACACACTACAGACAAGACATTCCTGGAATAAATATTAACCAACCTATTCCGTCAGATTTCGGTTTCGAGTGCCCGCACGGTGAAGTGTGGGTCTGCACACGAACGTAAATTAACAACAACAACAACAACAAGCGTTTTAAATCTCCTAATTATATAATGCATTGTGCAAATGATTGCGATTTAGAGGAACTTTAGATTTTTTACACTTTGCAGCTGCTGATAAGTTGAATTAGTTTTAGAATCATGCTGGCAAGGAAGCTGAGATACGTCAACTACAAACTGGTTGAATATTCAAGTTAGGAAAGCTGTAGAAAAGAGAGAAAAAGCTGCAGGTCTCTCTCTCTCTCTGATTTTTATACGCAAGTACCTTGTTAGACACGGCTTGAATAGAAAACCAGGAAGGGGTTCAGCCGTGCCCTTTGGTCTGCTTAATTAGGCATCCTGTCCACTGTTGACACATATTCTTAATTAGCGATGTTTCCGCATTTTGACACAAGAGCCATTCAATTTCCCACCCTACACCCTACCCTGCTCACCCTACTGACCTGGTGATTACGCGAGAAATGATTATTCTTTCACAGCGCGAGCTTTGATGTCAACCAACATTGTTAGCTATCTGGTTATGCTTGGCCTGGAGGTTAGGTGTTTCGGTGGCTGGTTCGATAAATCGTTATCGGTTCAAAAGAAATATTAAAATCCTTTTAAAAATTGCTTCTCAGGTAGTATTTTGGTTGTTTTTAATTGGAAAAAGATAAAAACATTTGTTTACTTAAATTGCTTTTGTTCTTTGTATTTCCTGTCATTTTTTTTTTATTGTTATTTAACACACGTATGTATAAATTAAACTTTTTGCATTGTATCCATTCAAAGTAAAAAAGAATTAGTTGCCATACATGAATATAATTATTCATATATATATATATATATATATATATATATATGTTCAATAATTTTAATGACTTAAACCCCTAGATAATTAAGAATAAAAGTTTAATACGGACCCAACTAGTTTCATTGTGTCCGTATTATCTCGGGGTTAATATTCAATATTCACTAAAATTATTGAACATGCATGTTCATAAACCGAGTCAACCTGCATAACAAATAAATAAATAATATATATATATATATATATATATATATATGTTGTTGGATTCTGATAATATAGAGATTGGAGTAATTATTATTTGCTTCAGAATCCAACATGATCTTCCATCACATAGGGTAGACTTGTAAATATTATTTAATGTAAATCACTTGTTTATAAATTAATATTCATATAACTACCTTTAACTTTATTTGATTTTTAATTATTTAATCAAGGATATGTATTAATAGTGAAAAGAGTGTATTAAAATATTATTAAGTTTATTTTATTTATTGCTATGATAATATTATAAGAATTTGTATTCAACATTTTAATGACGCATTAATTGAAGTGTAAATATTCTTTATTTGTTCCTCTATGTAGAAGTATAATATTATGCAATACCTCAGTTTTATTATATTTTGTTTTGGTTGTCATGGAGACGTATGTAAGAGAGCGAGCGCGAGTTTGGAACAGAGCGTGAGGGAGAATATTGAAAGTTTACTAAAAAGGATTTGAGTTAAAGAGAGCACGAGAACAATTTAAGCGGGAAGAGGGGATATAAAAAGGAAGAACGCCGAAAATATAAGGAGAGAGGATTGGATTGGCATTCGGTTGGAATCAGAGGATATTCTAATTCGGCATTCGGGGGAATCAGAGTGCGATAATAGCGAGTGGACGAGTCACTGAAGCAGCTAATTAAAGTCTACTAGTCGAGAAACGGTTAGCTTATAAGTTTCGGAATAACAAATAAAGCTACGGAAGATAGCTAAGTGACTACTGATAGACTAGCGATACTTGAGTTGAGATTTAATTTCAGGGCCGACCTTTCAAGGACACACGGAAACTTGAAGCATAGCACGAAGTAACTAGAGAATAATTAGAGGCAACAAAGTTGAGTTTAATGATAGCGGTGTTAAGAATTATAGTACCTAAAGGATTAAATTGATGTCGAAGGAGTAGGCAACTGTGCATATGAAACTTCAAGTTAAGGAATTATTGTGTGTTACCTTAGTACCAGAGTTGTTAGTAGAACACTGAATTAGTTAAGTGATGTCAAATGTAGTACAAGCGTTTTGATCTGTGCAAGAACGTCTGATCATGTGTATTGTAACCGTTAATTAATTCAGTTATTGCTTAGAAGATTTATTTTAATGAGTGCCGTTTATTGTTTAAAGTGTTTACAGTTATAAAAAGTGTTTGCG
This sequence comes from Typopeltis vanoorti, assembly GCF_054136105.1. Taxonomy (NCBI): domain Eukaryota; kingdom Metazoa; phylum Arthropoda; class Arachnida; order Uropygi; family Thelyphonidae; genus Typopeltis; species Typopeltis vanoorti. Next base: position 137,051,329 of record NC_143550.1, on the reverse strand, counting down.
TATAAGTAGATGAAGAAAGAAGATTATCGGTAAGAATATTCTAACCATTAATATTCCTATACAGAAATATGTGTGAGTTTCATCCTAGAATTTCCTTATATTAACAGTAACTATTGCGGAGATTAGCTGAAGTGTAGATTTAAAAGTGTTTGCTTGTGAAGAGGTGTTACTGCAATTTTATTGTATTTGGAACTTAAGGAACTGTGAGAAGACTGTATTAGAGATAACAAATTTACCATTGTCTGAGTTTGTATGACAGTATTATCAGAAAGGCTGAAGTGTTTATAATAACTTATTTAGTGATTTGATCTTAAGTGTAAAATTTGTGATTCTAAAATTAAATGTTTGTTTTTGTTAATCTAAAGTTGTATTTTGCCTGAATCTCTTTTACTGCACCGTTCATAAAATATTCGAACCAAAGCGGGTGAATTAAGTAAGTCAAATATACTCGGCCAGTGTATATATTAATAACAACATATAAAGGAGAAATAGTTGAGAGTTGGTTTTTTTCAGTTCTTGAACTAATTCAGATATAGAGTGGCGCAGTCAATAAATATAAATTTTCTCTATATATGAATTAGAAATCAACTTGCAACCTATCAACTAGTTAAGAACATCGTAATAACTAAATATCGGATTCAAAGTATAGATTGAGAAGAAGTAGTATATATATATATATATATTCAAGACTCACGTCTAAGACGTGAGTCTCGAACCCAGATCTTTCTATACTAACTGAGCCGGAGGCTCTATATTCTATATGAAATATAAATTCTACTGCTTTTAGTCATTTGGAGATTAAACTGAATACGAAAACCTTTTTTTTCACGAAATGAATGGAGAGGAAACTAAATTACGCCCCGAAAAGTTTTTTCCGATTTAATAATTTTGACCCACTTCTTAGAATAACTTTTTTCCCCCATTCAATACACTGAATGCTTTTCCCGCCAATTGTAATTCAGCTAATTAGATTACTGCAGATTTTAATCTACTTTTTTTTTTTTCATTTAAAGCAAGCACTTTATTGTTCTCCTAGACGCTTACTATACACATACAGGCATTGCCAATGCAGAACTGGTTTTTGTTTAAGACTTTACACTGTTTTTGATAACTGTGAAGAAGAAGAAGTGGAATTTATATTTATCAAGTAGATTGCCAACTAGAAACAAACGTATAATAGGCGTCCTTTTAATCGCCAGTCTTCTTCTGCTGCTTAAAGAAATTTTTTCAATGCCTTTTTCAGCCAGTTTCCAAGTTAATCGACCTTGGACAGAGTCAAGCAGCACCTTTTTTCCCAGAAAACTCGGATTTTCAATCACCGACTCAGAAAAATAAAATATATCATAGAACTCACACCGTTTCAGAGTATAATATTTAGTGTTAGGGACACTAGATGGCGGAAACAGTCTACTGTATTCTCGTCATCTGTAAAAAAACTACAAATCAGCGGTAGCCTTGAACTCAACCATCGACGAATAAGACCAAGGTGTAGATACCTACCGATTTCCCAAAGTTCGGGTTAAAAGAGTTCCGCGTACTTCTGTTAGGTAACAAAAGCAGTTACAGACGTTTTCCTCATTGAAGTTATCTGAATAAGAAATAAATAATTTTTTTTTTGGGCTAAATGGGTGAAGCAAGAATGCTTTTCATATTCCCCGTTATCTGTAGAAGAAAATGTATGGATAGGGTATTATTGAGCTATAAGCTCTGATCTTGGCAGGAGGGTAACAGCAATAGCCGCGCCTCGGTTAGAACTTCATTGGCTATAACATTGCCATTCATTACCCTCCCTGGGTACCCATTTTAGTCGCCTCGTACGACATGCATGGGCTACAGTGGGGGCTATTCTTATCCCGGCCACCACACGGGGAAAGTTATCTGAATTTAACTCTGCGGTCGGATATATATAATTACATGCGCAATAATACCTCCGATTCTCTACGTTTCTGAATGTTCGACTGGAATGAGTTCTGTTTTTTTTTTTTATTTGTCACCTAATATTGGGTTTCTTTTAGTTTGTGACTTATTTTGAAGAACATAACCATAATTAATTCTTCGATGATTATTATAATCACGGATCTCGTATAGAGATTGATCAGGCCTTGTCCGTTCAAGGTAAGACGATCATTTGCCGTCATCATCAAAGGATTTTTTATGTAACTTCTCACGAAAGGCTTAAATTAGGATATAAAATATACAATGTATTGCAAAATGTATTTATATTTTTACGTGCCTGTACATACATACATTGTTACCCGGCCTTTAATCATTTATAGATTTCACTCTTCTAAATTACCTAGAAGAGTGAAATATTTAATCGCGATAAAAATGGCAGTCAACCGCCTGTAAGGAAGTTGGATAAGTTTGCCTGTATCGACTTAACTGATTTCACAGCTACTCTATAAAGTTCAGACTGGAATCTGCACTGTTCTAAACCTTTGCACTCCCATTTTCTCAAATCATATCTCCACAGTCGTTGTGGTCGAACTGCCGCACAGCATGCCAACATGTCCGAAATATCAATTTAATGTTAATTTCACCCCCCCCCCCGAATTACCCCATACCCAAACAAGTTAATCTATCTAATGTGATGAGCGTATGTCGTGATTCGTCGTTTCTATATTACAGTTTTCCGAATCTGAATTGACCAGTCAATTCGGATTGGCTTGTACGCAGTAGCCCTTCTATAAAAAAACTGGTCCATATGTGTGTATAAGTGATGGTGTAAACATTTAAAGTATAAACATAATTTAATTTTATGTTTATTTAAATGTTGAATTGAATGTGGAGTCGATTTTTTTTTCTGTAAGATTTTTTGAAGGAGGTTTTTTTTTTTTTTACTATAAGTGATATTTATTTAGGTTTATTATACTGTTAGTATTTCGGAAGTAAACAGAAAAAGAGTAGGTGAACATGTTGTGTGAGGAGGACACTCTTAGATATGTTCCGCACACAGTCCAGTCTTCATGCTATAACGTAGCCTCGACAGTGCTCAAGCAGAAGGCCTCTCTCCAGGCATGATCTGCCAGTTTAAGACGGTTGTGAGATTATGCACCAGAAAATCAGAAAGGCTCCTTGATTTATTACTATAACGTTCGGTCTCATACATTATCTGGTGGCCGGCTTGCGGAACCGACCCTCGAAGATGGGGGCTGGCTTCGGATCTCCACAGTGTGTTTGGCATGTCTTACAAAGGTATCACTCACTGCATGTTTGTACAAAATAGAAGCCGCAGTCACTTCTCTAAGATCAAACATCAGCTACTACCGGCTCCAAATAAGCAAAGTGATATTTCACCGGGCGATGAAAGTCATCTGCACTTAGGTAGTCTAATTGGCATTTTCTCCAACCAGGAAGATACACAGCCTCAGGTGATATCGATGACAATGCTCTTGGTCAGAAATATCTGAGTTCGAACCCGGTCTAAGATGCGAAGAATGTCGATAGGAATTTTTTATTTGAAAGTGAGTTAGCCAGTTTCATACGGAGGTGTCAGAGTTTTTCCTCCCAGAAACTAGTTTCTAAGAAATTAGTTTCTTATCTCTTAGAAATTATTTCTAAGAGATAAGAAACTTATTAAAATTATGCTTAGGAAAACTAAGATGAACTGGCTGGCAGTGGACACCGCCTGTAACAGCATTGATTATGAGGAAGATATCATTAGTGGGAAATACTCGATGATAGTGAGTGTAAACCGGTATGGATAGTGGCCCTTCCCATAATTCATAGCATTATACAGGACATATTACACTTAAAAAAAGGAATAAATACGAAGATAATTTCTCTGCATCTTTAATTTAGTAATAAAAAGTAAATAGAGAAAAAAATAATAATCAAAAGCATTAATAATATCACTGTTCAACTTGTCTTATAAACTACCGACGAAATTGATAGATCGTCCTTTTTGTATGTTATTTTCAAAGCGAAAAGCTTCTAATATCCTTTAGTTCTATTTTGAACATTTTCTAAGTACAAGTAAAGGTTACGGAAGTCTAGTGCAGTTTGTCTTTGCTCGATTGTTTATTTTAAAGGGGAATAGACGAGGGAGAGGAAAGTGAATTGCCCATTACTTGTTTCCATTCACCGGAAAAACCAGTAAAAGAAAAGCAGAGCCACGATGGCCGATCTGTAAATTGCAGTTGCAGCTCATTTCTCATCGTCGCTATTTATAGACGCCCTGAACACTTTTTAAAGGATAATTTTTCTTACACATCTTCCGTATTATTGCTCTTGAGAAGAATATAGGAGTTAAATGGTTCCTCAATAAACTGCCGCAATACTCTTGTGAGGGAGGTTAGTTTTGTAGCTATTTGTGACAATAGGAAAGTTTACAAAAGATAAAAGAAAAAAATTTCCACTTATATCTCAAAATTAAGAAATAAATTTCATTTGTTTCGGCCACCTCCATATTTACTTTTGATACACGAATATGTTCGCAGTAACACGATAATCTACAAGTGGAACTATGAATTTCCAAGTTCAGGTTTTCGGATCCTTTTGGTTGATATTCAGAGCATCAAAAACAGAGGAGGGGAATAAGAAATGATCTTTTTTGTATGCTTTGCAAATACAAACTGGATGAGTGATATTTTATGATTTGAAAGCGATAAAATAAAATGCCAAAGAATTGAGTATCTTATTAGGTAATGCCTCCCTTAAAAACTAAACATAAACAGAGTAATCAAAATTAAAGTATTCTTGTTGCAGGAATACATTGTGCGTCATGCGGAAACGATATCTGAAAGGGGGGGGGGGTTCTAAAATTTACCACCAGGGGCGTTGTGAACAACAAATGTATGGAATTTGCATATCGCTTAACTTAGCGTACTAGAAGGGTTTAAAAATATGGACACGGGATTTTCCCTTCATTCTGGTTGTTAATACCGTCCATGGGATGGCACTAGCCTTCGCTCGTGAAGCTGTACAATTGCATTGCTGTTGCTACACTCCGCGAATTTCGTCGCTTGAACAAATGTCGATGAGGTCCACTATCTCCATGTGCTCTGCGACGAAAGATTACTCGTTTTGAACAAACGGGATCGCTAGGAGTTAGACCTGGCAGAGGTCGCAAACCAATCAGCTCACGACAAGTGAATGAAGTTGCTACTGTCCGTTTGGGCCATGAATAACAGGGTTGGTTCCTGCAGTGCATGGATCCGTCTGGAAAAAATCTACGGAAGATTCTGTATTTCTACTCATTCAAGACAACCCTGACACAGGAGTTGCGTCCTTGGAACTTTGAAAATCGACCGATATTCGCTTCAACATTCCTTCCTCGAGTTGGAGTTGGACGCTGCGTGGCTAGATGATTTGTAGGAGAGATGAAGCTCGCTTCACCTGAACGGAGCTCTGAATATCCAGTTGCCGAGTGTGGTCTACGTAGAACCGGCATACAATCCAAAAAATTCCTTTGCATTCACCCAAAGTTACTGTCTGGTGCGGGTTAACAGTGGACCATTCTTCTTTGAGGACATTCGCCAGTCGGGTCCTGTGACCTGCTCAGTTACTGCCGAGCGGTATCGCGATATGATAAACAATTTTGCATGCGGCATTGGGCCTCACCACACATTGGTCGCTCCGTACAGGAGATTCTTCGAGAACACTTCACGGAAGCAAGAGTGATCAGCCGTGCGTTTCCCAGTGCATGGCCGCCTCGTTCATCTAATCTGATCCCTTCCCCCCACCGTGACTTCTGGCTCTGCGGATTTCTCAAAGACATGGTTTATCGGGATCATCTTGATAACTTGCCACCGCTGAAATATAGCATGTGCGCAACACCAGTCCTGACCAGCTGCGTTCTGAACACACTGTGCAAAGGATGCAGTTTATGCATACCGAAAAGGACAGCAAATTGAACAGTACAGCCCCAGCTACGTTTGTGTCGCCTTTCTCTTTACACACAATACAGGAAAATTAGTACACTTACATTCGGTACATCATACTGTAGGTTTGGAACTACTTTTTGTTTCTCAGATATCACTTCCGTATGACGCACAATGTATATCTGCAAAGTTTTGCTACATTTAGATCCCTGGGTCTTAAACAGGTCTCCACAAGGTTTTAAACAGAGATACTTTAATTTTGATCACCCTGTATTTTATATAAAAATTCAGGGTGAATTTTATAAAAAGCGGGTTTCTTTCGTAATTAGATACTGTGTAGCGTTTCCCCTACTGCTAGAAACATTACTGATAGTCTTTTTCTGAGATCGCGTTCATGATTGCCATAGATTTGGTTCAGAAAAAATTTCTGTTATCCTCCTAGGTAACAAAAGTCACAGAAATCCAGGTCTGAGGGATATAGGGATGATAGAAATGCTGTTCTTGAACAAGAACTGTTGCACAGACAATGCAATTATGCGCAAGGGCGTCGCTGCAATGAAATAAAAAACATCTGTTTTTGTTTGTAGACTTTCTTGGTTGTTTTTGGTGATCAACTTTCTTTAAACATTATGCCCAATCATCCGGTTGTAAGTTAGGTGTCTTTAGGCATTTATGAGAAGATATTCATCAAAAATTCGGACCTAGAATTGGTTGCTTTATTATGAAAATGCTGCGGCACACATTATTTATGCAACAATTATTGGCAAGGACAACATGGTTGTGGCTTCCATTCCTAACACATTCCATTCCATTCCTATGGAGAGAAAAAATGTTCTTGACGTTTTTCTACATAGCGATGCTGGACTTTTCCTGATGACGATCGGTATCTGCAATATTTGAAAGATTCCGAAGTAGTTTTACAAAGTTTATTAGTTTAAACGAAAACACTATTAGCTATAATGGTAACACTGAACAGCAATACAACACCAGCAGCAGGAGTTCGTACTGCCAGCTGTATCCACCTCTTGCTACTAATCCAAGAACTTTTAGTTTTTGGTAGCGCCTTGTAATTTATCTATGCATTAATGTTTTTTTTTTTTTTTTAAATTTTGTTAAATGAAGGAATGAAAATTTTTTTTTGTAGTTATTGTTCGCTCCGTACATAAACATTATGAGAGAAAAAAAATCATCCATTTGACATTGCATCATATAATTTCCAGTGTCCACGATATTCTGCGGCCCGAGTGAAACGGATCCCATCATTTATATGATGATAGCACTACCGTCATATAAATTTGGAACTGGGATATATTTAATAAAGAAATATTTTAGTCTATCATTAAAGAAAAAGAAATATATTATTTCTTTTTCTTTAATGATAAAGATAATTTCTTTATCTTTATTTCTTTTTCTTTAATGATTTATCATTTCTTTAATGATAAATCTTTATAATGTTAATTATAAAGATTAATTATCTTTATAATTAACACTCTTTAAAATGCAAAACAAGAAACATATAGCCTATCCCTCTTCGTCTTTCCTGCTTAAAGCATGTATAAGTTTATTTGAAACCAACCCAACGGCAATCCGCACAATGTCGTCTTTTCGCGTGGATCTACGAGATCTGGTTCTCCATCTCCTCGATTTCAAACAGATCACAATAACAAATATTTTCACGATTGTTAACGTAGCTGGATTATCCAAACATGTCTAGATCCCCAAAATTTTGAAGAAAGCACAGACCTTTTTTTTAAGCTTCCGTATCGCTGAAAGAAGATAGAAAGAAAATACGGAAATTATTCCGCATAATGAATATGAAGATGCGGAGGAAACTTGGTGAGGACATCATGATATCTTTCCGCTATAGAGAACCATTTCAAATTAATTATAAAAATTATGAAATGAAGATATTAACCCTTGTTGTGAAAACGGAAGCACTTCTATTTTTTCTTTAAGTTTTAAGAGAAATTATCTTCGACAGTATGACCAAAGGAGTTGGGGGAAGTCTAAAATTTCTAAAAAAATAGTGCCGTAGTTTATGAACAATCTATAAGATGGAGGAGGGTAATATAACTGGAAATAAATGGGGCATTATAACAGTATAACTAAAGTTCTTTGCTCCGTTACCTACATCACCAAATGGTATTAAGGAATTCCTTAAATTGGGGACTGTGGAATCACGTAACGGTACCATCGCACGTGTTGTAACATTTATGTCACTACTTGAAACCGTTTTCAAGATTTTGAAAGACAGCCAGAAATTTCTTCTTCTTGCTCACTGCTTCGTTCCCATGGAGCCGTATTACACCAGGCAATACAGCTGTCATATTACATACCTATTCACCAGGAGTTGCTTCTTTTTCTTTAAGTATGCTATGAATAATGAGGTTGTTTATAGGCGCTTACAATGTCTGCTCAGGTCGTTCACCTGGTTAGACTATTGCTGTCCACAATCACATTTGATTATATGATTAGGTCGTAGTTAATATTCATCAAGAAACTCAAATCTAATCTCCTTTCTTCCTGTACCGACTTTTTTTTTTTTAAAACTTCCCGGATGATAATTCTGTTTCACACTCTGCATTTGAGTTATTAGTCTAAACAGCAAACGTTCGTATCAAATGGCAAATCTACCTCACTTCAAATGTCTTTTTGCGCTACACTAAACTCTCAACAGTGACGAACGCGGTCATGGAACCCCTTATTTTAAACTTGATTATTATCATAGCCTATAAATTTCTAAATGTTCGCAGTTGCTATTATATTCCAAAGAAATATTGCATCGTTAGCTTCTCCTACTGGTTCAAACAAGAGAATAAATCAGAGCTTCCATTTACAACAAATTACTTTTTTGTGTTAAGTTTTTGTCAAGCGTAGCTATCCGAGCAAGTAATAAAACAAACAAAAAATAAGCGAATGATGGTTGTGTCCTCTTTATCCCTAGGGCATCTTCTTTGCGTTAGTCTCATGATGCTATTTAAGTCACAACGGTACTATGTCACCATCCTTTGACATTGAAGACCGAGATAAACCTAGAGATTATGAAACTACCTACTCTTGTATCCTATTAGCAAGGATGACAAGTATTTTTTTTTTTATTATTATTCCTATTCTAACTAAACCTTTGCCCTTCATGCCTGGATACCGTTTTTGATTTCGATTATCAGTCAACAAGTAAGAAAAGGGTAACCTTGGGAAAAGATACAAGAGAATAATTGCAACTGATAAACCCCCCCATGGTGTATAATGAACCACGAGTTAGAAGCAGGATAGTATTAGCATGACCATGAATAGAAATAACCATACCAGTTTTTTTGCTTATCCTTGCATGGCTGTCACTGATAACGTTTCCCAAGCGTGAAATAAACTTGGAACATCTGCTTTGAACTAGCCCAGAGAAAAAGTACATTAGACACACAAAAAAAATAATAATAAATTGAACGAGAAAAAGCACGGGCGTACTAATGATATGAGTATTGTTGAAAAATGTCCAACATATTTGCTACTTTATAAGTCGGTGAATAATTTTGTTCCATTGCTAGCACGTTTTTCTATGATGAAAGAATTGTTTTTTTTTGTCCTGTGTTATATCACTAAGGCAACAATTGAAAAATTTTATAAATTTAGCATTATAAAATTTAATGAATGTTGATAAAAACAAAAACATCTTTTGATTTTACTGAATTGGACAGTATGTGTATTATAATTTTATAGCTACGAACTCTGTATGATAAACGAATGAACTTTTTTTTTTCTTTCTTTCATGAGCTTGTCAATTTTAACTTTTTGTATACTGTCTGAAAGAGTTTCGGGGATTGCTTTGATCTTCCAAATTTTTACATTACATTCATTTTAAAAATATACTGTCATTTTTAACAGATGTAAAAATTCAAACATCCTACAGCATTTTTCATTTCGTAATGATTTTGTGTTGTAATACGTTAGTACGTATTCTGCTTTTAATACACCTTTAAAAAAAAAAAGAAAAGAAAATATAATACTGAACATTTTTACAAATTTGTTTTACCTCTCTTTATTTCCAAATTAATCGAAATAAACGATCGTGGACACATAACAAAGCGAGTCCGGCTTGACTACGTTTTTCAGTTTTCGTTTATATTTGACAACTTTCATGAAATATACGAAATTATTTGAAATCGTGTTACTGTAAACACATCTCATTATCACATCTATCTATGAAAAATGTTTATTTGATAACTCGAAACGGAAGTGATGTCATACACATCATATGGTACACTATAAGTTAACATTAAAATATTTTCTGAAATTGTAAAACAAGAAATTCTAAAGCAAGATATTTCAGAAAATATTTTGTTATTTATGTCTTTGAAATTTGAATTAGGAATTAATTATAAATAACCAACCAAACTGATATCAATATTGGCTACTGTACCTCCATTCCCTGAGGCACGTCCTGACGTGTTTTTTTTTTAATTTATTTAAACAAACGAAGGTGGATATAATTCTCAACATATACCATCCCATCCCATTGTAAATGCCTTCAAGTCAGTATTTGTCATCCACACACACACACACACACACACACACACACACACACACACACACACACACACACACACACACACCATTATCTGAATGTGATCTACCAAAAGTAGATTGGAGTTCCTGTTACAAATTGAGCACCCCATCAATTTTCCTTGCATCGCTTATTATAATACTACATCATAAAAGGTCGGGGTCGGAAATTTCTAAATGCGTTTTTTTCCTCTGAATTTACTACTGTCTAAAGATAGCGGTGACGAGTTTGCAAGTACAGTCGAACATTCAGTACAAAAGTACCGAAGATTTTTCTCAAGAACAGCAGCACAATTTCAACTCTTAATTACGGGGAAACGAACTGGCACGTGATGACATAACGAGATCCCACTAGCTGATAACACGACAAAATTTCACCGTGATGTCAGTATTGGCCATGCATAAAAATAGAATAAAAACCTGAGCAGGGAATGATGGGCAGATGAAAACACATGGGGGGGGGGATAGTCTGGATGGTCTTTGTTGCCGAAAACTGGAGAGGTGATGGGATTCGAGTTTGATGTGGCGCGTGTTTGTTGAGATAAAGAACACTCAGGTAGGAAGTCTTTCCCATAATTTCTTACAGTTAAGTTGTTTTGTATGATTATGATTCCCAGTTTGAGTTTTGGAAACGGGTGGACCTATCGCATGCCAGAAGGGCAGAAAAATTGGTTAAATGTGATAATAATGTGAGTAATTATTATAATGGATGCAAGTCACACAATGTTATATGAATCCTACCAGCGAAAGGTTGTAACATCTATCGTTCACACATAATAGACCACATAAAACTCAGTCATCGAGGAGAGGATGGTAAGCATAATCATGAGAAAAGAAAGGTGGGCATTGTCTCCTATGATGCCATTTTGTCTAAGGCCTCCTCTGCATACATACATACATATTTGTTGTTATTTTTATTATATTTTTTATGTGAATGCCACCGAAGATAGCTTGCAAACCTGTGGATGAGTGGGCTAAGGACTCTATATAAATCGCCATTCTTAGTTTAATAATTTTTATTCGTTGTTTCTTTTTTGAAATATTGGCGTAAATGTGATTCTGTTATCTTTATTGTCGGATGCTTAACAACACCGGAAATTTTCTAAACAAAGCAATTGTTTTCAGCACTGAATTTTAACATGAACGTGTGAATGTTAATAAATATATTGGTTTTATATCCTTTTTCTAATCCGTTCTTACCGCCGAAATCGTTCACGATAACCTTGTAGTAATTTTGAACACAGAACTGACCTTCAGTTATAATGCTGTTACCTGAACCGGAAATACAACTTGAAGTTAGTAATCGCGATTCAAAAACAGGAAGTTCGTGATCCAGAGAACTCGCGCACGCAGAAATCATGCTTCCTAAACATGCACCCGATAGAGAAACTAAATCCTTCAAACGTTTGTTCCTAATCATCGTAAGGCTAACTTTCATGTCCTGTTGAGAAGCTCTTAATTCGTGTGTTTTGATTACTTGTCGTTTCCTTTTTATGAATGGCTTTAATGACTTTCCCAGACGTTGTTATACAACCAGCCTCTACTCTAATAGCTTCGTGAAATAAAAAAAAAATAAAATAAAATAAAAACATCGGATGACTTGTCTGTTATACTTTTCATATTACAGATCGATGAAATTCAATGTTGATAACAGTATTTTGAATAAGACTAATCTCTGCGAAATCCTATGTATTCACAACAAGGATTAACTTAAACATTTGTAGCTGTGGAATCCTGCTCCAACGAATACGAATCCTTTTTTTTTTTTTTGCATGCACAAAATGTTATAGAAATACAGAACAAATTTGTCCTATCATTCAGATTTTTTTCCCTATCAGTTTTTTTTTTTTTTTAACATCTAACATTCTGATGTCTTTCAGGTTATTGTTTGTGAGAATGCTATTCCTTATGGTCATAAAATTAAAAAGGAAAGGATTATATAAAACTTATACAACTGTTTGTGCACCATCCAATGAAACATTACTGTTTATAAACCTATAATCCATTACTGTCTACAGACCTTATGGGTTAAACTAATACTTTTCAATAAACATCCCCCCGATCCTCCCCCCCCCACTAATTTGCAAAAGTTATACGGACATTAATCTTTTTCGAATGTTGCTTAAACTACGTGGCATAACAAATCGCAAAGATAAAAAAATACGTGATAAATTATTGGAGGTATGCAGTGATGAAAATGGAGCGTGTAGAGGTAATAGTAGGTCTAATAGATGTCTATTAGGCGTTATAATAGACTACCACATTAGTTATTAATTCTTTCGGTGCGACTGCAGCATATTCAGGACATCCGTGATCAAATTTGGTGGACGTCATTAATTGGTGGAAAAGTGAGTGAAAAAGAAACTCAAGAAATACCCACAGCTGTAAAAGTTTGTACTAAAACATAAAAAATAGGTATGAAGTGTGTAGCCCTAGTTTCCGTGCACGGACCATCCGAGTATTACAAGCCAAATCACCCCAAATGATGTTCAGATCCAGCTTGTATGAACGCAGGATTAGCTGTGATCGGACAGTGGACAGAAGTCACAAAACTTCATTTTATGAAGTTTTGTGACTGGTCTGTAATTAGCGTTAACTTAATCGTCAGTTATTACTGCTACAGCGGTCTCAAAACATCAGTGCATATTTTGAGATGTAGCCATCTCTGCTGAAAATTAATATTGCATAAATTTAATATAAATCTTCTAATGCCTTTCATTTTCCAAAGGGAGCAGAATTCACTTTTTTAGTTCCTAGTTCTATCATTTGGAAATCGGTAGACTGTACAATCTTAGTTTTCAGTATTATTGCAGTTGAGTCCATTTCAGGCAGCATATAAAACGACGAAAGGCTACTAAAAATGCAGTAGACAACTCCGCCATGTCATGTTCCTAATCCTGACTAGTATTACATATATAATCTTGGGTGTGTTCTGTGTTAAAAAAAACTATCTGTATTATGCAACGTGTCTCTGACTGAGAAAGAAATAAGAATATTCAAACAAAAGTAGGAATACTTAAAACAAATAAAGCAACTCTGTTTTATTATTTTAATTTAAATTTAGAAATTAAAAAATGGAGGATATTATAAATCCATCCATATTTTATAGCCAAATACAGGGTATTTCATAGTCCTGCACTGGTTTTAAGTTTTAATAACTAAATTATACAAATAATGGAACTATTTACTAAAATTATATGAAAGTTTAGGCCGTGAAATTTTTATATAATATTTCATCGATGTAAATCTGATTTTTCTTTCTTTTTTTTTAATATTTATTTTATCAATTTCTCACATTATAGTCCCACATTACAGGCCCTTCTTCTTTAAAAAATCAGTTAATGGAGAAAGTTATCTTGCCATGTTGCAGAGTTTCTTCATCTCCGAATTGCAGAGATGAAATCTTTTAAACAACACCATCTTCCAGCAAGATGGAATCCACATTACATAACGCCTTCCCGAACAAATGGATCGGTAGAAGCAGATCAATTGCTTGGCCACAGCGTTTGCCTTATATAACTCTCATTAGATTAAAAAATAAAAATAAAAGAAAACTTGTCTGACATGAACTCTGCTCCAAAATGGTTATATTCGCCTTTTATTAGTGTTTTTAGCTTAGGTTTCACTGGCCTGACAGCAGTTCTGAACTGATGGCTCTCATTAGAGACTAGGCAGATGGCGAAAATTTCTGTTCAATACCATAGCAATCTTATGTCAGAAAGTTATTATGAAATCGAAGCCTTTCGGTTCTATACTTTAGCATATAATGAATAATTTCTTTCTAGGTGTCTACCTTTTTGTAATTTTAGGAAAATATATCTAAATACTTAAATAAAACAAATATATTTTACAGGGGTCTTATGTACAAATAAGATTATGCTCTTCCGTTTTTAAGCTTTTCCCATCTCTGAGATTATCTTCTCATCAGTTTCATCATTTTTTTTTCTTAAAAAAATCTTTCATCGTCTCTTTATTTGCAGCTTGCCGTAAGGGAAAACTGTCTTATCAGATCAACGTGTTTTCCTCCCGCTTTCTTCCCAATACGTGTTTCCCTAATAACTTCTTTTGAACTCTTGCACTGATTTTCATGAAGCTTCGTGTGAATATTATGCTACCAGAGGTCATCTCAATGCCGTAATCTAAAAAAAAAAAAAAAATGTCTTTGGAGGTCTTTTAACGCATTCTTTTCAGGCACTTCCGCTTAGAACTGAGAATTGAAAGATGATATATAAATTTTTTTAAAGTGGTAATGTAAGAAAATATAACTTTTTAAAAAACGTATTTTGCTCTCTTCTGCCTGAGGACAGCGAAATTATTGGTCATCCAAAAAACAGAACGTTTTTTGTTTTTCATCTGCAGCAGGAATCGTGGCTCATCACACTGGCACTCCTGTTTCTACTCCTGTGGTATCCACTTGTCATGTTGCTGACATCACCACATCCACTTTGAACGATGACGTTTGCTTGCAAGAGAGAGAGAGAGAGAGAGAGAGAGAGACTTGTGAGGAACTCGTCCTATGAACAGAAGCACACCACCGTATCATCATCTGGGATATCGTTTCTATACTTCCCGTTGTACTGAGAGGTAACTTCACCTGTTGGTTACCTCGTTCATAGTGAGCGAAGGGTACAATGGCTCATATGGTATAATCGACACAGAATGTGTGCAACATTTAGTGTACATCTTAATGTGGACCATGAACAACCAACAATGCGTGTTGTACCTGAGATAGAAGCACCCAATACTAGCCCAGTATTTCCCATCTCCAGATGTACGAGGCACTTTTTTTTATTTTTAATTTTGGCTTTTTTTTTAAGCTTCTTTTACATTTTGGTTGTCACAGATAAGTGCAGTCTATTCTGTAACTAATTTTTCAAAAACTGAAAAATCTAAAGGAATTTTTAAATAAAATGCGTCTCTTGCCATGTAGGACCGCGTCTGGTTGACCACGGCAATTACAGTATTTCGCCGTTCATGCATACATCTACTGCATTTTTGTCCTTGTGGATCTGGAAAAAAAAAAAAATTAAAAAATCATGTAACATGTTTGCAATTTATTATAAAGAAATATTTTAAAATAAACATATTTATAATTATTCGTATTTGAAGGATATGCCGGCGTTATTAAATTTTTAAAAGAAGTACGCAGGTGCTGAAAGTTTGGAGAAACACTGCTCTAGCTCCTATAACTATGTCCTTTTTGAACTCCGCAAAATCGTTGCCATGACTGTAATTTTACGATTCTAGTTTGCACAACATATACCTAACTACACTGTGCTAATGTATGATGCAGTGTTTATCTTTATACTGCAGTAGACTGGGAACGTTCCAAAACAATACGATACTATGCAATTTACCTTGATGTAGATCTAAACTGGAACAGTCACATAATCCATGTAGAAAGCAAACTCTGGACGATACTATGCAAGCTACATAAGTTTTATACAGCGTTATACGAGTACAGACTTATAGAAGATAAGTCTGTATACAGCATTATACAGACTTATTTTCTATACACACGAAGCATTGATCTATCGTAAAAACAAACATGTTAAGTTGTGATATAGCACCATAGGCATTCGCTTCACGTGACAAACAAAACGTAATTATAAAAAATGATAAAGCTGGTCGTCTGAGAGCAAAGAGACGATGCTAACTTTATTTGGATTGCAATGACAGAACGTAAGATACCACAGCTAAACACATGTCATTACACAGTTATGTTAATATACAGTATTATGCCGCTACAAAGTTATACTATTTTGAAAATAACCAGACACATGTATCAGGTAACCGGACCTCAGACGAACAAGTGTATCGCATATAAACGCAATCCTTGCTATGGAAAATTCACTCGAAGCTTCTGCATGGCAGATATTGTTAAATAAATTACCAGAAATTTGCAAACTACAGTATCTGAAAAAAGATCTTAAGAGCATACTGCGAAAGAGAAACTTCATATCATGGGCCTAATGGAGCACAATGTGACCACAGCTTTTCTAGTTCAAAGCATCGTCACATACCTAGGGGTGTGTGTGTGTGTGTGTGTGTGTGTGTGTGTGTGTGTGTGTGTGTGTGTGTGTGTGTGTGTGTGTGTGTGTGTGTGTGCAAAGCAAATTAACTTATTGTTGCTTTAATGAGCTAATTAATTAATAAAATTTATAAAGTTCAGATATCAAATAGCAATGCGCAAGTCTTTTATTTACATTTTGCTCTTTTACCCCTTAGGTCCATTGCCAACTGAGAGAAGAGTTGAGGGAAGAGGATGGACAGGAGCGTTCCCCCTCCGCGTACCCGTCAAAAGTCACAAAGTCTTCCCACCTATAGTAGGCCAGATTCTGTAGATTATCGGACTATCTTCGCTGCTTTTGAAAAAGAAGAGAAAAAAATAAAAAAGAAGAAGAATAAAAGAAGAAGGGCTTCTAAGCCATCTACATTTTGTTTGCCACTGACATCACCTAGCGTCCCACAGCGAACAACTTCATGCGAAGAAAGCTCCCTCAGTTCGGATACATCTTGCTCATCTCTTGAATTTGTTAAGATTTCACCTTCCAAAAATGCCAAAAAGCAAAACGAAATCCCCAAACAAGTAGGACTTCCGAAGAAAGAGTACACCATAAACAAAACACCTCCATCGAGATTATCCTTACCAGAAGCTGGAGGGGACAGTATCAGCAGTTCACCAAGCAGCACTTTACAAAAAACTCGAAGCAGCAGTTCCACTGGTAAATCGTCGAAAAGTTCTGATAGTTCCAGTCGAAAGGAACGCCTTGAAGCTCTAAAAGCTCGGATAGAAGCCGAGAGAGAAAAATACAGAGACAGTTCGACCGAGGAAGAAGAGGAGCAAAGGAGGTTGCCGCGTTATCACAGTGATGAAGCCATCCACCGCTACGGCAGAGAACCACGCTTTCGTTCAAAATACGATCGACAAGTAAGAAGAATGTCACACGACGAAGTAGCCTTCTTACGACGACCTGAATACAGCGAACATATGGTTGATTCCACTGCCAGCAGGAGAAGCGACGATGGTAAACCTCCACTTGGTCGTTACAGTAAAGGAACGAATTCATCTACTCCTGAACCTCGCATTTATTCTTATGATAAAAAAAGTAATTTTTCTTCAGATCATGGGTTCGACTCCTATCAAAGGGGATTTCCAGCCTACAACGGAACAGAGAAAACAGTCTTTCCACTGCCTTCTTTCAATATAGTGGGACTCCCTCTTACTTCTACAACGGACCAATGGAATGATCGACGCGTACCATCACCAGATCCAAAGGCAAGACTCGCAACTCAAAAGAATTACGAGCAAACAAAACTTGGTATTCTTACTATATCTCCACCGCCACCACCGTCGTCTCTTGGCAACGATGTTCCTTTTTTCTCGCAGCCTTCACCTCCAGATTCAGGTGTTAGTTCGCAGTCTGTTGCCTCCAGTCCTAGTCTAGGTCGTGCTCCAACACCTCCACCTCGTTCCTCTCAATCCAGAACTCTCGCAGATAATGGTCACCAACGAATATTACCCCAACCTCCTTCTGTATATAAATCTTTTCAGCGGCCATTGTCTTGTATGGTGGATGACAGCGTTAACTCTGGAAAACATCCTCACTTCCAATGGACTCGACATGCTTCAGGATTCAACAAGATGCAGCATCCTCACAATGTGCCTCCGCCACCTTTTGTACCATGGCAACCTCCATGTGTAACTAACCAATATGAACTTAAATCTAATAGACAAGATATATCCCCAGTTCAGAATAAGAAATTAGATCCTGAACATAGGTATACAGACACTTCCTCTTTTTATCACCCTTCTCACCATAGACATCCCTCCAGTCCCTTAATATATTCATATACTGATCAAGCTCCAATGCTCAAGAATCCTTATCCAACTCCAGAATATACAGATGGTCGTTCAAACGTGCGCAATTATAATTCCGATGTCGAAAAAACTGGAAGTGATCCTCAATTTTGGCGCCTTTTGTGCAATTTGCAAAGCCATCAACCTCCTTACGGATCTCATCATAATTCTCCACAGTCTCCAAAAAATCTTAATTTGCTAAACAATCCTAACAAGCGGTATCAAGATATAAACATGCAAAGCACCATAAATCAGTCTTCAGAGAGCGAATCTAATCCTACGAGCATTTCTTCTCCAAAACCTTCCTTTTATACACATTTTACAAAAGATCAAGATCATATTCAGGAAAAAGACACTACAGTGACTTCGCTAAAACAAAGACCTACTTCTTTAATGCAAAGAGAATTCACTGTCAAACAAGAAGAAAAAACTTCGACTCCAATACCACCAACAAGAAAACACGTCAATCAACCAACAATTAATCCAGCAGATCATCGTATTGATCAGTTGATTCAACAGGAAAAAGAAAGACGATGTTCTCAAAATTTAGATAAGGCCTTGCTGGAACTAGAAGAAATATATACAAGTCTTAAACTTAACGATGAGGATCTGTTAGACAGAGCTGAAAGAAGGGATTTGCCAACTAAATTCCAGCTAAGCAGGCCACAACCATCATTGGAAAATGTGTCTAGCCAGGCCTTGTCATCAGAAGAATCAAATGAACGAGTTCTTACAAGAAGCTTTAGTGATAACATCCAGTCTTTACTACGCAGGAATGCGGCAGACAGTTATGAATCGATATTGGGCACAGCTTGTAACCAATATCGAACTCCACGACAGAGGAGATCAGGTGTTCCAAATAAACTCAAAGATGATCTAGCATATCGAAAACACAGAAGGCAGCCAGCTGCTCCATCTCCTAAAAATGGAAAATCTCTAAGTTATCTTCTATGTTCACCTCACTTCACTCCTTCATTGTCTTTAGAAGGTTATGTTCCCCCTATCAGCCTCAAAATAGAGCCAGATGTTGACCACGATGACTTATCTTACCGAATGTATACTCAAGCCAACGGTGCAAAAGTATCTCCTCCACATCCGCCATTTGGGATTCCTTTGGGTCCTATTTCACAAGCAACATCATCTGATTATTTGCATGCCAAACCAGACAACATCCCAAAACCTATTTATCGTCCTCGAGCTACCCCGGATGTTGTAAGGGACGATATGGCGTTTCGAAATTTAAGAAAAGATACGCAACCCAATAAGGTAAAACATGACAATGAATTTGTTTTTAACGAGCTTGATGACGTCAATGATAGCACAAATAAGTCTTCTGTATCAAAACGAAAAAAACACCGCGTGGTCCGTTCCTTATCTGCAAACATTGCTCACTTGGTGAGAGATTCTCAGGAAGCTGAAAAACCTCGAGAATTTGAACGTGCTCAAAGCATGGCAGACATTATTGCCCTTTTAGAAGAAGAGTCGCTCAAATGGCAGGAACTAGATGGACTTAAAAATGATGACGACCCTCGGACAGAAGAAATAAACTCTGTTGAAAAAGGCAAGAATACCAAAGCAGAAATACCACAGACAGACAGTCATGACCATCTCACCAGTACTGAAACTTTAACAGAAAGCAGAATTAATTTGGAAACGAAACAGAACTATACAGTTGCAGATATTAATCTTGATAAAGCAAATTGGCTAGATTTCAACAAGCAACAAATTCATCTCTTATGCAATACTCCAGCAGAATTACTAAAGGGACCATTATCTCCTCCCTCAGAACCACCACGTAAGCGATCGTTAACCACCCCTCCAAGTGCCCATCAACAACACGAATTCTGGTCCGATTCGGAAACCCAAAAGAAAAGGATCGCTCCATTCGATGATTCGCAGTTAGATGAACTTCTGACGTCACTGGCTCGAGATACAAAGAATTTGCCTAGTCTGATGTCTGTGGATAAATTCCGTACGAGTTCGTCCATGAGTGGAAGAAAAGACGCGGCAAAAGGTGAGCTGCATGATGTAAGTGTTCTAGCATAGTGTCAAGCTTTTTTGAAGATCAATGCGAGGACTCAACAGGTGCTCGCCTTCCTTCCACACATTTTTCAAATAGTGCACAGCAAATCTTTTTTTTTTTTTTTTTTTCACCGCCTTGCAATCTCACCGCGTTCTTCCAAGCACTGCTCTTCCACTCACGCTTAGTGTAAATTGGGTTCTTGAGTAATTTTTGCTGATCTTCATCAAAGCTCAATCGTCATCTTTCTTGCTAATCTTAAAAAAAAAAAAAAAAAAAAAAGTCTAAAAGCAATGAACTGTAGTGCCTCAGTTGGTCCAAGTAGAAGATGCTTGAAAAGCCTGTGGGAATGGTGATTAGCGCACACACATGCAAACAAACCAGCACGCTGTGCATGTTCTTGTGAGCTGAATGGTAATTATGCATGCCATTAATTACTAATTGATGCCTACAGTGCAAGGCATGAACACTAACAGAACTTTAATTGGACAATGGACTGTGCTGCCCCCATGTGTTTAGTGTAGAAAAAAAAAAAGTGACTATTTTATGTGCGGACTGCGATCACCTGTCTGGTCGAATAATTTATTGTTTATGTGTAGTGTATTATTAACAAACATATAATTAGAATTCCTATCTATATATCTCACATTGATTATTCGATTAAACTATGGTTTTAATTATGAAGTGCAATAGGAATGAAAGCCAAATAAACTGCACAGCAAATCAAATTAATACTAAACATGCATTGAGTTAACACAATTCAACTATGTCATTTTAATTTATAAAATATTATTTGTAATTGAATTCTGGATGACAAAGTGGTTATTGGAAAACTGAAATTATGAAGACCAAGAAATTGTTCGTGTACTACGTATTGCGCGCGTTCTGATTATTTGGTAATTTCACTTTATCTTTTTTAGTACAAAATGTTTTTGCTCTTATAGGAGTTTAATTGTGGGTTTGTTTTGTTTTCTATATGAAATTTTTGAATGGGTTCGTTGTAAGATTCCTGAAATTAAATAGATAGAGAGAGAGAGAGAGAATCATTTAGTCCTCTAATTCTGCCTTAGTTTTGACATTCTAGATGCTTTGATTAATCGAAAAGGGAGAAAAAAATAATTGCTTTTTTTTTCTAATTTTCCAGAAGAAAAATTAGATAGAATACAATCCTGTTTCGTTCCACTCAGGAAAAAATATGATTCCTATAATCAAAGACCAATTAACGTCAATTCAATTGTGGATTCCATTTTTTTTACTGATCGCTTTTTTATTACTATTGCTTCCATCTAATTTTTAAGTATTTTATGTAACCGAATTCCATATAAAAATATCAGAAACAACATCGTAAAAATGACTAAAAAATGACTATCTCATTAAGAAGAGATTTACTTCTATTACGAAATTTTTTGTGTTTTTGTGAATTCGTGATTTATTCTCAAAATAACTTCCCACATCTTCACTAAGATCCAACCTTATTGTTTGCATCTTCCCGTATCCCATTTCTTATAAATCGTCATTCTAGAAGTTCTGATACAATACGATTATCAAATGAAAAATACTGCTTTGTAAAGAACAATTTTAACTTTAATATTAAAACTATTATTTACAAAAAAATTTAAAAAAAATCATCCTAATTACTGTAAGAATTATATAAACGAGATATTAAACCTAGCTAAAGTTTCATATGCTATTGCAACATATTTCAATTACATACGAAACTAGTTGCAATTATTTTGCAACAACAGGAAACTTCATTGCAGTTATTTTGTAATGCTATCGCAATTATTTGAAAAGAAATAACATATTTGCAAGTCGTACTTGAACAGTGGGAACCGATTTCGTTAAAGAAGTGGTATTTATTATGGCCCAAAAGACGCTTCATATTACAGAGAGAATATAAGAAAGGATATTAACAATCCGTCATTGTTTTATAACCCAAATATTTGGAAACTTAAAAATTTCAAAATACTACAGTCTTCGGCGTTGGTATTGCACTACTTAAAGAGACGAACTCTGACTAGTGTGTTTGCCCTTTATTAGAGCTTTTGATTAAAGTTTCACTAGCCTGTGACAGCTGTTTCGAACACAACACGCCCTTTCCTCACCCTGAACTGTATGCTCCTGCTATCAAGCATGGTAAACGATAATTGTTCATAATTTAGGTGCATTTTCCAAAATACGTTAGTATTTATTTAGATTAGTTTGGGCGTATCTCCTTACACACAATAATCCTGCTCTGGCGGAACGAATTTTATAGAAATTAAGCATTTGGAAATCGTGACTAAAATTCGTCGACCCATCTCAACTATGGTTTCAGTCGAACAATTTTTAATGGTAAAATTAGGAAAGAATGCCAAAATTGTGTGTTATGGTAAAGAAACTGTGTACACAAAGACAAGCGATTCCAGTCAATTGTTGGATGATAAAAAGTGTCACCAACAAGCAATATGATGGGAAAGAAACAGTCAATAAAATTATTTAGATAAGTCTGAAACGTTGGTTTCTCAGAGTAAACTATTCTTTGCTTTCACTTGGATTAAAAATATAATTTTTTTCCCGTCCTGTATTATTCATGTCTATCTATACTTTATAACTACAGTTTGACCTTCAAATTGATAATGGACATGAGATGCCGTTAGGCATATGTTCACATTCATCAATCTTACGTTTGATCCCTACCACAACTGAAGATTCGCCTGCAATTGCCTTCTAGCCAGTGAATTTAGTTTTGATCCAGAATGAATATTTACATATGTCACTTTGCATTGCAGTTGTTCGTATGCTTTTATTCGTGCATTGACTCTGAAATTTATTACCAATAGAAGTCTTGCACTAGTTTTATTGCTGAAAGTGAGACATCAAAGATCTCCAAAGCATAGTTTTTTATTCATTTTTTTTGAAAGTCGAAAATACTGGAATGGACTCCTTGCATCATAAAAAGTTTTACAGTTTATAGATTAATAATAATAAAAAAAAAAAACTGATTTTTTTTTCGCAGTCTAAAATTTTCTGATATCCGCTTTGTCTCATACTGTTATTATTTATCGTTATTATTTTTTTTTTTTTACTAAGTACCGCTTTACTAAAGTATCATTGTAGTTAGAGAATATTACTATTCCCGACAATAGCTGACAATAGACAGCTATTTATTATATTCTAGGAATGGTTTCAAAATAATAATCTACCTTTATTTTATTCATAAAATAGTTATTTTAGTATATCAAATTATAATGATACATTGAATATTTATACAAGGGAGTGAAATTCAAATTTCTGTGTGTTATTTTAAATTAGAGATTATTTTTGAAAATTATTTACTGTACATTTTTCTAATTATTTATCTCGAAGAATATTGCTCAAATTTCAATATATCAGACAAAGTAATGATGATATATGCAAGATATTAAGAAGCTAATAGCGAGCGAATTCACTCATCACAGGTGAAATCTAAATGATAATTTCAACTTCACTGACTTTAACAAACAACAAAAACAATAAAAAAAAGTTTACTTCTAATTCGAAATATCGAATAATGCTGTAAGATGTGGTGGAAAAATTCTTTTTGTGTAAGATAGTGTCAAAGTGCATTTTTATGTAAATAATTTTTTATGTGTTGAAGGGAGGAACCTAAGGAGGTTCGTTCCCTGTGTTGTTATAGTACTACTGGAAAAAAAAAGTGAAGATTTGTAAAGACTTTAATACTTGTATTTAATTTTTAAAATATATCTTACCAAAGATTAGCATACTTAGAGGGACCAAATTTATAGTTCCTCGGTCCAATTTTTTTTCATACTAGCTGACTTTTTTTATCTTTAAATATTTGATAATGTTTGTTATGAAGTTTTGAAATATTTATGAAATTTGCAACTTTTATTTTTCTCAAGTAATTCAGTGAATGCTGAAAAAATTAATATTTTTATTTTAAAACATTTTTAACAAACTAGTTGTACCAATTGTAATTTGTAACATTTTATATCAATCGATTTTTTCCCTCTATATTTGTAAAATGTTTTCTTTCAGTAATTAAATATATTATGGCCAATATTCGCTTGTGAAGATCAAGTTCTCAAAGAATACTCTTACATTTATGTTACTTATTTAGCAAAACGAGAAAATTTTGATTACCCCCCCCCCCGAAAAAAAAAAACTTCCCAAAATTAATCCAAAGGGAATAAGAATAGGAATATCTTGAAAATTATGAATGACAAAAAAAAAAAAAAGAACAATATGCAAATCGTAATAATAACAACACAGTTTGTTGTTATTATATATATATAAGGTGTTTCGGCGGATTCACCTAAAGTTTCAAAAATCTTTTAATTAAATAATAAATATGATGCTGCCCAACTGCTATACAGCTTGCTTATTTCTGTACTTGAACAGGTAAAAAAAAAAAAAAAAAAAATCATAGTAGCTCACACCCAAGTTGGTAAATAACGTATCTAATCCAGACGCTGGTTCGGATTCACTGATTGATCATCAGATAAGATTTAAGAGGAAGAGATAAAACATATTTGATTAGTTTCTCATTTTGTGATGCTATTTATGAATTTTGCAACTTTTATTTTTCTCAAGTAATTCAGTGAATGCTGAAAAAATTAATATATTTATGCCTTGGGCTTGGTACTCATGTTGCAAGAGTTGCGAGAATGGAAAGAGAGTTTCAAATATTCCGTAAATTTCAATTTAGGGCAATCGGAATGGATGACGTATCATCACGAGTTTTAAGGGAGTTGCATGGTAGATTTGTGAATTAAGTTGAGATGGAATGAGAGAGAGAGAGAGATTACATAAAATGGATGTTCTATTATAACAGTGGCATCTAATTACCGAAGAATTAGTCTTTCTAGTGTTGTATAAAGATTTCAATGATATTGTGTAAGACTAGAATAGGATTAGCCTAATAACAACTGTTTCAATATACTCATCTCCTCATGGCTTAGTTGGCGCAATTCTATCATTCCTAATACGAAGGATGGAGACAGAAACTTCTGTGTCTGGGCCGCTACTATCGATGAAAACAGCCAATAGCTTCAAGGATGAGATTCGGTTTGTTTGTTTCAATGTTGGAAATATTTATGAAGAATTAATGTGATGTGGTGCTTCTTCTGAATTCCAGAAGAAACTATTGCAGTACAGTTTCCATAGGGACTATACTGCAGCATGTGGAGGAATAAAGAGATTTATAGTGAAAGTGGATAGAAGCTCAAGAGACATATAGTAAGAAGAACGATTAAGATAGCGAAGAGGATTGCTGTAATGACGAAAAGGATATGATAAAAGGTCTCGATGAGGAAATGATTGTGCTGCTGTGTAGGGTATTGAGAATATTGTTGTCGCCTGTGTTGACATGTACAACGTTTCTGCGTCATTGGACAATGCGGCCATGAGTGGGTCTCCATAGTGTATATGTAGACATGAATAAATAAATAAATAAATAACGAGGGTATGGAAACTGTAAAATAGGAGATATCACGTGAATTCAAAGCTGTGAATAAATATTATTTAGTATAATTTAATAGAAAAAACCGAAGTGAACAAATAATGGCCCACTAAAATGAATCTATGAAAATATCAGTTATGCATATAAAAGAAAGTTTAATTCATTAGTAGGGTGGATAGGTTAAATGTTAAAATGCGGATACGTTAAAATTTGGATTTAAATAACTAGATAGAAGTTTTGCCGGAAACGCAAATTAAATTTGTTTTAAATAATATAAGGAAGGGTGTGTTGAACAAATTTTAATTGACGTGGCATGTTGGGTCGTCACAAGACAGTCGCTTCGCCTGACTCATCTCGAAAGTTCTGCTGCTTCGAAAGATAAAGTAATGAATTTAATATTGAACCGTAACTATAAGGTGGTGATTAGCTTCCACTTGTGTTTTAACAAATTTTGAGAAAAACTGGGGCGGTTGTCATTTAATATGAATAATGCCCATAGAGTGTCTACGAAGTCCCCTTTCAATTGAATTTATTTTTTCCCCCAAATACATTTTTTTCCCCACTGTGACCAAGTCATCTTTGAAATAGTTTTCTTTTAAGGCAAGTAGAGAACCTCGGAAGAATTTCGAATACTACGGTTTTGTTGTTGTTGTTGTTGTTGCGATTTTTCGATGACCCTTGTCATCCGTCGCTGTTAATTCTTCAACTGCTGAAAGTCGTCGATTCCCTGTTTCAGCTTTATGGCCATAACTTTCTGTAATCATAAGCATGATGAGCTGCCAACTTCTATATATGCATTCAACACTAATGAGAACGTAAGAATGTTCTGTTGTCAATCGAAGCCCAACAACTCTCATGTTCGATAATGGAAGGCAGTTCTATCCTGATATCACTTCATGGCTTTTTCCACCTTCTTTACGACTACACTTGAAAGCAGTAGCATGTACTAAAATAACACCAACTGCATTTCATAACATTCCATTGGTGATTTTCAAACTTCACTACAAAATTTTATATCGGCACGCAGTTCAACAGCTATCATCGCAACTCGGCCACAAAGTGCATAAGAAAACAAAACGACGTCTGATGATCATGTGATTTCCGGGAACATTCAACTGACCAGAAGAAGGAAAATATCGATTTATTATCTAAACTTTTATTACAAGAAATAAAATTGGTCTACGAACTATTTTGGTAGATATTCATATATGTTAACTACAGTATGAAGCAGAAACTAATTGATCTGGGTTAGTACGCCTCACAAAGGTATGATTAATTAAACTAACTCTCGTAGAATAAAGGGAATTTACTGTGTGATAAATAATATGTATATTTAAAAGAAAAGGAGGCTAGAGAAAATCTTCTTGTGATGAAATTAAGTAGGTTGAAGAAGTGCTTTACAATGATAAACACATGCTTTCTACATGTAAGTTCGATATTCAACGAGCAATTCTTTCATTGAAATATCCGAAGACTAATTCGAAGTAATTTAAGTAAAAATTCGGGGTTTTTTTGGGGGGGGGACACTTTCTGCTATTTCCCTGTGCCTTTAGACTCCCATTAATCTGCTATTACCTACATTGACTTGTAACATTTGCTCAGTGGAGGAAATTTTTAAGAAAAAGTTCCTCAAATGAATCAAAAATTCTTCTACTTATCAAGTGAACACTTGGCTAAAGCTACTTCCCTCTCTGCTGTAAACATGCTAAACGAACTCATCAGAGAAACGCACAGGGTGAATAGAGATTAAGAAAAAGCTTGGGCATGCAAAAGAAACAGATTGGAACAAGATTTTGCAATAAATTCACATAATCTCGACATAGCAAAAATCTGACCACACACACACACACACACTGTGCGATGATGCAGATGAATTCTACTCAATTTGGACAATCACTTTCAGGAAAAGAAAGTTACTCTAGCATCATCTAACAGAGAAGCGATGTTTATCTGTCGCTTAGTATATTAATTGTCTGTTCCTAGAAATTCCATCGAGAAGCAGTCTTAAGGAAGTCAGTAAAACTCTCCCTTCGAAATAATAAGGAACAACAAAAAAAAAGTTTTCCCTAAGTTCAATGAAGGTGACCTTGTAACAAGCATTACATACTGTGGGACAACAATATACCGGTTATATTTCATAATTAATATTGCACAAAAGATACTTCATGGAAACAGTAACTTGAGGAAGATAATTACAATAATTTAAGCTGTTACAAACCGCATGAGAGAGTTTCAGGTTTTTTTTTTTTTAAGCTAGTTACTATATGCTAACGTAAGATCAGGACAGTTGAAATTAAATTGGATTGACTCTACATACAGTATTCTTTTACTATAGATTCTGAAACATCTTTTATCTCGATTATTTTAAAAATAAACGAATAAATCAATATATCAAAATAACTAAGTCATCTTTCAGGAAATACTAATTAGGGAAGAGGGTTCTGTTCCAGGAAACAGAATAAAGAACATAATAGAGAACATAAGAAAGAAAGGTGAAATTCACTAAATAAAGATTAGATTAGGATAGCAGAATGCATCGAAAAATAAATTACTGCTTTATATCATCATCGTATTATTAAGTATTATAAGATCGAAAAAAGTACATTTTTATTTCACGAAAGAAAGCTTAAAGACAAAGCAAATAATATGTTCACAAAACCTAGAATTGGCAATTTACCATGATGAAAAGTTTCGAAAGGTAAGTGAATGAAGTCAGAAGTTTAAAATAGTTACATAAAAAAATTTTCAGTAGCCTAATTCAAGTACGTCGCGCCATCTCTTGCTTACAATTAATACTAAACGTCTCTCTGTATAAGAAATAAACATTAAAAAATGAAAAGCACATTTTCCAATATTTAAACTAGCCAATAGCAATTGTTAAAAAAAAAAGGAGTTTACATTAAGGGATATTTTGTAACCAATTAAAAAAAATCACTTGCTAGAATACAAACTGTGAACTAAAGTGATAAACAATTAAACAAAGAATTAAATAAATGAGAATACAACTTAGGCGTACTTTTAAAAAACACCATCAAACTTATATTTATTCACAGACAGTATACGGAAATAAATAAATTAAATATATAGCATGGCATGAGAGAAAGATGATCATTAATAAATATATGCTAAATACGAACAAATGAATGACTTCGCCATATTTTTTCTACGTACTTTGTCCCAAATTTTTAGCTGAGTATGAGTAAATATTGAGACCCTTAGCTAGTCTATTAGCAACACAGTGTTACCATCAAACCGAATCA
This sequence comes from Typopeltis vanoorti, assembly GCF_054136105.1. NCBI lineage: Eukaryota > Metazoa > Arthropoda > Arachnida > Uropygi > Thelyphonidae > Typopeltis > Typopeltis vanoorti. Next base: position 137,022,366 of record NC_143550.1, on the reverse strand, counting down.
TATCAGGATTTGGGACAGGCTTAAATACCAGTTTAAAAATAACTTAATTTGTTACCGCGTTATCCTATTAATTACCTTACTTTGGCACGATTATTAGCCACACTGGTTCCTGCCTATTTCACACACACTGCCCGGTCAAAAATACCCGACATCACTTGTCTGGCAGGCCATACATGACGGATGCAGTTAATAACATGTTGGCCCACCATTTGCAGCAACAATAACCGCTGCAACACGTCGTGCAAGGATGTCTACAAGTTGCTGACACTGTTCTGGTGGGATACCTTGCCATTCGGCCTTCAAACACTCCAACAATTGATGGTGGTTAGTGACAGGTGGCTTGCACAGGCGTATGCAGCACTCCAAGATATCCCACATCACTTCAATCGGGACTCTGGGCCGGCCAAGGCAGCAGGTTAATGCCAACCTTTGTGAACCACTTTTGTGTGTTGTAGGCGCAGCATGGCATGGCGCATTGTCCTGCTGAAAGAAACAATCAATTGCATTCCCATAGAACTCTGCCATCGCTCCAGGAAGATGTTTAGCCAGCACCTCCTGGCACTGGCATTGCTAGAGCTTTTGTCGCCCCCTCTCAATACACACCAAAAATGCTACTAAAAGTCAAAACGACCTATAGGGTAAGGTTCAAAGTGCCGCCCCGCCCGGGGAAGACCGCCCCCCCTCCTCCTCCTCCTCCCCTTAGCTACGCCACTGCCTCCTGGTAACTAGACGCATTGAGTCTCATGCTCACACCGCATATGGGCCCCTCACCTGCAGAACAGAATATTGCCTATACCATGACTCCACCACTACAATCCAGCACTGTGGGCAAGAGACAGTCTTGGTCATATCTCTCCTGAGGGCGCCTCCAGACCCACGCCTGCAGAGGCCTACTGGTTACTGGTCCAGTAACCCTAGCTGAAGAGAAAAAATTATTAACTACTGAAATGGGTTGACTAAGAAGATTACTTGGAATATCTCTGCTGGATAAACTAAGAGTTGGCCTCCGAGATGAAAGGCTTCCTCTTCGCACCCCTCCCGAAAAACCCATCTCATGAAGAGCACTGCTTGTGCTGTTCCTGTTGATGGGCCACACTGGGAGGTGGAAGGAGAACCAGCGGGTCCACTAACACAGTAGCCGCGATGGCCTGAAGAGTTGTTCTACGAGTTTTTGTGATCTTTCAGGCAATGGCGTATCTATCGAAAGATATGGGGGGGGGGGGTATTCCTGATCGTCGTGCGATCGTTGTAGCGCTTTGATTCTCGTATTTCTGTACAATTTCATGTACAGTGGATCGTGGATGTCTGGTCAGTGTTCTGACTGGGCAGAACACTGATCTCACGGATTGACTTGCCACTTATACAACACCGTATGATCATGCTTCGTTCAAAATCACTTAACTGACGTGTCTTGGACATGCTGGCGAGCTTCTGCAAAACTATTGCCTTGGATGTCTGTTACCTTCCTTTTATGCAGTGCTTTATGAAAGGCCAGTATATTATATCTAGGGCGGGGAGGAATCTAGTTAATAAGGAATAGGAGGAAGTTAATAAGTAACGTTCACTGTGAAAAGGATATTTGGTATTGTAACTGTAAAAAAAAAAACATGCTGAGGAATGGTGAGAATATGTGTGTAAGAGCGACAATGTTATGTAACTGTGTTAATGACGGGAATGAGCTTCATGATGGAAATGATTACGAGAGAACAATTTCGATTTTATCTTCGTCTGGTTCGGACCCACCAAATATGTGCAAAAATGTCAGCATATATAAGGAAATAGAGATGAATAGAAATCTGCAAGTTGTCCAACTGTGTCACGCATACTGTACCCCCTTTATCAGAAATAAAGGGATAGAGTTTGTTGCCCTGGTCAATATGTTGGGGCCTCGGAGTGTAGGTATTAGTGAGACCTGGCTATCAAAATCAGACATAATAACTGGTATCGAGAAGGATACAGTATTTGTTAGTAAGGATATACAGGAGAGGAGAAGATGGGACGTGCTGCTAATGATAGCGGATGACTTAAATCCAGTTAATGTTGAGACCTATGATTGTAATACTAGTAACAGTTTTTCATGTGGCAGTGAGTTTGAAGCCATCTGGTGTGAGGAGGTGGAATCTAACGAGATAAAATACATAGTGGGGGGTGTTGTTACAGACCTGGCGGATCAGTTTGCTAGTGATGAAGAAATGCATCACCAAATAAAGCGATGAGAGTGAAAAGAGTAATCATAATAGGGAATTTCCAAACAATGACTGGGTAGCAGTAAAATCTCACGAAAAGAATGAAACTGAATTTATTGAGCTATTGCGAGACAACTTCCTCAAGCAGTATGTAACAGAAGAAACAGAAACTCGAGGTTAAAAAGAGTTAGATTTGATTATATAGTGTCAGAGGATGTTTTCACTTAAAGGCGTAACCACCCTGCCTCCGGTTGGTGACAGTGATCATGCGGCACTCACTTGGGAAGTGACTAAGTTTATGAATGTCCCATTCAGAAAAGGTTAAAATGCTGAACTACGAAGCAGGAAATTATGACCAACGGAGTATACTGAGTTCAAAGCAGTGGTATCGGTTGCTGGATGAGAAGCATTTTAAAAATACTTAAATGATGGAATATCAGAATGTGTCCGAGATTTCGAAGAAATAAATTGGGTAGTAGTCAAATTCATGTGTTATCTTATCAAGCAAGAGATTCGTAAGAAACGGATGATGTGGAAGGAATACCGTGTGCATAAGGATAACGTCTGTTATGAACGTTATAAGCGTGATAAAGGCAACCCATAAGAATTCTATTGATATGCTACAAGTATAAGAAATAATGAATTTGAAAGAACAACTCTTCTAAATGCAGAGGGTTACAAATGCAGAAGAGGTTGTTCAACTAATGAGTAGTCATTTTGCTAAAAACTTAAACATTGAGTATGCAACATTGAGCTCATTGCTACCTCTTCACTGGATGAAGAAACACATGTGTATGAGGGGGTATTATAGCTTATAGATAGGGTAATTAGGAATGCGGCTGATATATATATAGTACTTGCTGGATGATTTGAATACGCTGGATTTGTGGGCACGAGAAAATGGATGTTAGTTCAGTGTTAGTAAATGTAAAGTCATGCACTTTGGTGATTAGATGTCCAATGTCGTATTATATAGGTGGGATTATGTTAGAAGAAACTGACCATGCTAGGGATCTTGGAGTGTTAGTAGATAGGAAGTTAAAGTTCATGGGTCATGTAGCAAAGATTGCAAATACAAATCAAAAGATAATTCCAATGCTGAAACGAACTTTGACATGTAAAGATAAGGATGTCATTTTGCCTCTTTACAAGACCTTGATAAGAGCTCATTTAGACTATTGTGCTCAGGTCTGGTCTACTGGTTTCGTTGCGATTCTGATACAGTGGAGTGAGTGCAAAGGAGAGTGTTAAAAATGATATCAGGATTGTGGAATGCTGATTATGAAGACAGACTGAGAATTGGTAGACTGCAGACCTTAGCAAACTGGAAGAAGAGGGTGGTATGATTGAGACTTATAAATTTCTGAAAGGATCATAAAGGATTTCAGTTAATGGAATTTTTCATTTTATGGAGGATGGGGAAAAGACAAGAGGACATTAGAACTTTATAGGTTTGATTCTTGTCGCCGACTACAGAAACATTTTATAAGCCTTTTTCTTCAACCAGTTGCCAAGTTAATCGATCTAAAATAACAGACAGATAGCTTTTCATTCTTTTCTTGTTTTTTTTTTCTTTTTTTTAACCTCTCATGGAAATTCCAAGTTTTAAACCCACGTTTCATTTTTAAACCCATGGACTAAATGGAAATCTGATAATAATAATAATAATAATAATAATAATAATAATAATAATAATAATAATAATAATAATAATAATAATATCAGGAAATTCGACCATAGAGCTCACACTATTTCAGACAACAGTACGAGTGTTAAGATTTCTGATCATGAGATGCTGGCAATTGTCTGATGTGTTCTCACCCCGATGCTTTTAAAATCATCAGCAGCTAAGGGTTGAATTTCGGTGGCGGCTAAAAGTGGAGACCGGCTACCCACCAATTTCCAAAAGTTCAAAAGAGGTCCTCCTACTACTACTTTGTATTTACTTCATTTTTTGTATTTTATTTTTTATGAAGCTCCTTCATAAGTTCCTAAGCCAGAGATCCCAGTACACAGTCGGAAAAAAAAAAATCTCGTAATAAAATATAGCAGCTAATGACTACCGACATCATCTTATAATAAAATTTGTCTACACTGTAAACCTAATAAATAAATAAATTAAAAAATAAACTAAACAAATGGGCTCTAAGCTTTTTAGTTTGTATGTGTGTGTGTGTGTGTGAAGCGCGAAAAATCGTTCGTGCAGTAAAATGCTATGCAAACACAGCCAGTCGCAACGAAATTACAGAGCTAATTGTAGTAAAATTACAGTAGTAACTATTCAGTATTGACTATTACTGTAATGTTTGAACACTTTCAAATAGCAAGCAATTTAAATGCATATGCACGTAATACAGAAAAATTCATCTTAATCAGAAAATAAAACAAGGAATTTCCCCTGATTTTATTTGTTAGATTTTGCCTCCTATGAAAATGGTTTTTATTACGATTTAATATAATACTTTATGTTTTATTTTATATATTTTCCTTGCTATGTGTTTATTTTATATTACGTCTAAATTTCTTTATTTTCTTATCTATCTATACACCTCAGTTCATCCACCCCCAAATTCCCGCCTCTCTTTCCTTATTTTTATTATTTTCAACTTCCTTCTTTCTTTTTCTCCTCCTGCTCATTCTTCTAAAAATGCTACATGTACTTAGTAGCACTACGTGTACATTAATGTGACTTTATCTATCTGCGCGTTACAAAGCCAGTGCATATTTCCCAAAGTGCAGTTCTTTCTCATCTCTAGAAAAGTTATTAATGCTTTCATGTCGTATTATTTTCTGCATTAGTGTTCAACAGCAACATTATATAGATTCGCCTTTCAGTAATAGGAATCAAGGCCCAAGCATTACGTATAGAGCTGACCCAACGTCAAGGCTTCAGATCAAATTAAACATTTAATTATTTGAACCCCTGGGGCTTAAAATAGGTCAACTCCTCCTTATACATAATGCTTAGACCTTTTCTTTGATTGCTGTTAATCCTGGAACTAACTTTCAGACACCCAGAAACATTCGACTTTCATTTCTACAAATGTGGTGCCATCTATCGAGAGCGATAGACATTTCTATGATTATGAGCATGATGTGCAACGTTTTGGAGTGTTGGAGGAGGAGGGGGGGGGCAATTGTAAGAGAACAGCGATCACTGTGATGTGGGAAGAGGGAGAATGTATCCGAAAAACACTGATAAAAAATGTAGAAATAGAACGTGGATTTATTAAAAATCTCTATTAAAATATGATATTTAATTATGATTATAATTATTATTTATTCTTCTTCTTTTTATGTAGCTCCCATTCACGAAAGGCTTTTCTGTGACCATATAGTACATTTGTATCGCGCGTGAGTTAAGCATTTTTTCTATTTTTTAAATTAATTTTATATATTATTATTATTATTTTTTTTTTTTTTACATAGTCCAGAAATCATGCTCTACAGATCAAACATATATTATTATTATTAGTATTAGTAGTAGTAGTAATAATAGTCGTATTATATTAACTCTCATAGAGTCAAAGATTTATCGAGGGAGGGAGGTTTATATATACAATAAACATATGAAAATGTATTTTAATACATTATATTACATTATATTACATTCTATTGTTACATCAAAATTTGTCAAAATGTAACTATATATATAGTGTAATAGGTATTTGTTATTTTTGCTTTGCAAAAAATCGCAAATTGATGGATATGTTCGAGATTGTATTCCCCCCCCTTTTACTTTTTTTTTTTAAACTTGAGTTATAAAGATGTGTTTATTGCGAACTGGTATGTCACCAATTCGCAATAAGAGCAAAAATGATTGTCTGATATATTTCTCGCTTCAGATTTGTTCATTTCCAGAGAAAAGAAAAGAAAAAAGTTTGTCTAACGTAAATGAATGCGCATTAAGGTAAAACAAAAATAAAAGTGAGACTTCGATGATGATCGATCTACGTGTTTAATGCTTACGGCGGCTTAGGATGCTTGAATGCGTACACGCTCATGTTTTGATTTAACAGATGTTTATAAAACCAATTTCTAGATATATTCTCAGCACTGGCGGCAGGTGGAAATTTTAAGTGGGGATGCTGCATATACAAAATTCTAAAAAAAAATCTTTTTCTTTATTTTGTAATAACCAATTTATTAATAAATAAATTTACATATTAAAAAATTGCTTTATTAAAAATATTTCACCCTCACCACGAGCACACACCAATAATAAAAAATTATCTGTAGCGAGCAGTGTCGGATTCACTTGTTACGTGCAATGACAAGTGCAAACGAATATCGGCGAGTCTAGCTGCAATTGGCCGAACGCAATAATTCCGACACTGCGTTAGATCGCAGTGCATTTGTTTCGTGTAACGATAATTAAAAAAAAAATAATAATAATTCTTTTCATATTTTCAACAGTGACACTCGTCACAATTCAGCCTTGTATCCATAATAAATAAATAAATATGTTATTTTAACAAAATAAATAAGATTTAGAAAAAAAAAGTTCACCCACACCACGAATACGCATCAATAATAAGTTTCGTATCTCACAGAAATAACGCGCGCAAGCATACAATTTATCTGTAGTGACACTGCTCAAACGAGCAGTGTCACTACGTCCAATGTTTACGTCCACTTGTTTACGTCCAATGACAAGCGAAACGAATATCGGCGAGTCGAGCTGCAATTGGCCGAATGTGATAATTCCGACACTGATATATTCGCTCCGTAATCTAAAGCGTTAATTCGAGCAATTCCAATTATTAAATATTAAAAAAAAAATAAAAATAAAATCAACTAACGCCTTTTTATTCCCGTATACGGAAGTAGGCGAGGCCATTTAGGCCTATCTAACTTCTATCTAAATATTCAATCAATGTCAAAACATAAGCTGTAACCTTTAACATGTTGTACTGCATTTATATAATGTTGTAAGCATTGTTATTATTTATAAACACAAGCATAATTTAATTTTTTCATTTTTTCCTTGGGGTGCTGCAATGTCGCAGTGCTTATGTACAAGCCGCCACTGATTCTCAGGCTGGATAAAAATAGCTAGCAGGCCACATCCATTGTTAACATTCTGGGTAGATTGCTGCCTCTGATCTTATAGATTGCATCTTACATCTCTGATATGAACTATTCTACATATAATATCTAAAGAAGTGAAACTAAGCGAGGCTTATAAAATGGAATTTTATAATACAGTATTATCATTTATAATGATATAATTCTATATGAATTAAGCAGTTTAAACGACATCGAAAGAAATCCAATTTCACTATCCTACTGGTAATTATATGCTATACAGTGTTTAAAATTTCAAATATTGGCACATAAATGTGGCGCCATCTACCGATTCATTTTGTAGGAAAAAAATCAAGTACTAGTAGAAATGCTAAATTTAAATTATTTCGAGTTTATTATTATTATTATTGTTATTAATGTGACGCCTTCAAAGGTGAGAGTGATCATAAGGTTCCACATTCCACACCTTTAGCCGCCTGGGAGGTGGCTAAAGGTGTGGAATTTTTGATTAAGACAGGGTATGCTAAATTTAAATTATTTCGAGTTTATTATTATTAGTAGTAGTATTATTAATGTGACGCCTTCAAAGGTGAGAGTGATCATAAGGTTCCACATTCCACACCTTTAGCCACCTGGGAGGTGGCTAAAGGTGTGGAATTTTTGATTAAGACAGGGTATATGTGGAATTACCGTGCTGGCAAGTTTGACAAGCTTAGGAGATTGCTTGGATCAGTGCCATGGCATGTACAACTGCAAGGGCTGGACGTCGATAGAGCATGGGAAGTGGTCAAGGAGCATTTACAGGAGGTTATGGCTGATTGTATACCTAGGGTCCGAATAGTAAAACAAGTAGGGGTTAAATGGATGAATAACACCATTAAGCTTGAGCTGCAAAAAAAAGAAACAACTATGGAGGGAATTTAAAGAAAGGGGTGACCTACAGGCCCACGAACGGTATAAAGTGCAGGCCAGAAGAGTAACGAGTGTGGTAAAAACAGCACAAGCCGATTATGAAAGGAAACTAGCTATGCAAGCAAAAGAGAATCCCAAACAGTTCTTTCAATATGCTGCAAGCAAGAAAAAAACTGTACATGGCAAAATGATTTTAAGGAATGACGATGGTAAGGAGGTCACTGAACCAGTCGATATAGTGGAGTTACTGAGCCCGCACTTTGCAAAAGTATATCATCCAGGTGGTGACATTGAAAAAATGAAGGAACCCGTATAAACTAATGGTTCCTTCATTTTTTCAATGGAGGTGAATAATCTATTACAGAACCTTAATGTGAATACATCTGTGGGATTGGATGGTATACCGGCACGGGTCTTGCGTGAAGCGGCTAAGGAATTATCAGTGACCTTGACCATGTTGTTTAATCTGAGTCTCGGGTCTGGTTTAGTCCCGAAGGCGTGGAAAGAGGGGAAAATAGTTTCACTGCATAAAGGAGGATCCAAGACTATGGTGGCAAATTACCGACCGATCAGCATATCAGGAGTCGTTGTCAAGGTCTTGGAGAAGTAGTCAAGGGAAAAATACAGGAATGGATTGATGAAAATGAGATACTGTACAAGGGACAGCATGGCTTTGTGAAAGGTAGATCATGCCTCAGTAACTTGCTCAAGTTTTATAACAAGGTGACGGCAGAACTGGATAAGGGTAATGGGTTTACAGTGATACTGCTGGACCTGGCAAAAGCGTTTGACAGGATACCACATGGAATTCTAATCCGTAAACTACAACATATGGGAATAGATATAGGGTTGGTGAGATGGATAGGTGGGTGGTTGATGGAGAGATACCAAAGAGTAGTTTATTCAGGAGTAGAGTCCAAAAGACGGCCTGTGACTAGTGGTGTACCACAGGGTTCTGTTCTTGGACCACTGCTGTTTAATCTGTTCATTAACGATATAGGGAAGGATCTAAGTGGAACAGTTCATTTGTTCGCTGATGATGCAAAGTTGGGTAGGGCGATAGTGAATGCAGAAGATGTCAAAGTCTTGCAGAATGACTTAGATAGATTGGAGTTCTGGGCTAAGGAGAATGGATGTCAATTTAATGTGACAAAATGTAAGGTTATGCATTTTGGGGTGAAAAGATTAGCAGCAGTATACCACATTGGTGGAACTGTACTCCAAGAGATTGATGAGGCCAGGGACTTGGGAGTGTTGGTGGATAGGGAGATGAAGTTTAGGGGAAACATTGCAAAAGTAGCTAAATCAGCTCATCAACTCACTTGGTTGTTGAAAAATACCTTGACGAGCAGAGACAAGCAAGTTATTGTACCTCTGTACCGAGCTCTGATAAGACCTCATCTCGACTACTGTGCCCAGATTTGGTCACCTCGGTTCCTTCTTGATGGGAAGGAGGTGGAGAGGATCCAGAGGCGAGTGACTAAGATGATAGCAGGTCTATGGAATGAACCATATGAGAACAGGTTGAAGATTTGTGGGTTGCGGAAACTAGTTGATAGGCGGAAAAGGGGAGATATGATTGAGACATTCAAATTGCTAAAAGGATTCTATAGGATTAATTCAGAGGATATTTTTGAGATCAGGACTGGTGGTGGGAGAACTAGGGGACACCTATGGAAGCTGGGCAAGAGTGGGCAATTGTTAGCAGGGTGTTAGAGCTGGGTTCTTTACTTTTAGAGT